>NW_028258406.1:3750000-5000000 GCF_053883595.1 Heterocephalus glaber | reverse complement strand
TTGGCATGCATTACTGAATGGAGTTCTTTACTAAAGGACAAAATATAGGAGAGGAAACACATTTGAACCAGTCATAGGAGGTGTAGAGAAAGGGCACTCTATTCAAGTGAGATTTATCCATTTTTAAGAACTCCAAAGATTTTGAGATGGCAGCAGGAATATGGGTTTGAATCTTAAAATACTGATATTAACAAAAAAATAGTAAAAATAAATAATAAACATTTACAACATACTAATAACATCTCTGTGTGAGCAACAATTTTTAAGAACTTTAGACATTAAGCTCTAGACACTATTTTACTTCCAGAGGAAATATCTAAAATTTAAAATATATAAGATTAGATTCTGAGATTGTGTTATAAAGAGCTGCCTTAGCTTATGGGCAAATTGCAAAGCTGTTAAAATGGTTTAGGTAGAGTTTTAGGATTTAGGAATGAAGAGTGGCCACATAGGACAAGGAAACCAGACAAATGATATTTATCACTCTTATCATGGAATAGAGGGCTATAACTTTCAAACATGAAATTTTGAAGAAGATAAATCAGAAATTAAAAATTACCTTTCCAATATTACCATCATTTTCTCTGTTGTGTTCTGTCTCATGAACATGCAAGTAACAATACAAATGTTGTTGAAGAAATTTAATAGACTTAAAACTGACATTGTTACTTTTCTATAATACTGTGTGGTTCTTATTAATAAATAGAAATAAGAATTTATAGCAATTATCAGTGGATACCAGAGATGGTAGGAGGTTAAGATGCCAACTGTCAAAGTCAATGCTTATGCAAAAACATATAGGGTCAGTCTGAAGAAAGGCCAAATGTACATGGATACAGGCAGGCTAGAGGGCAAACTGAGGTACAAATGCAAGAGGCCTTGACTCTGGGACTAGACCAGGCTGAAAATGAGTCCAGAAGATCATCCTAAAGTCCATTCCAGGAAACAGGAAGCCAGATGAGAGCACTAGTACATGCAACTGAGCAGAATTCAAGATGTGATATACCAATCCAGCCAAAATTGTACCTGAGAGAAACAAATAACAGATAGTCCTAATAAAAACAAAAAATGAAAGCTAATGATGAGATATATCAGGGAGTGTTTATTTGGGGGAAGAAATACTCGTGGATCATACCCAGAGCCTTGTATGCTCAAGTCCAGTCTTCTACCACTGAGTTATACCCCCAGCACCTATATGGCAAAGGCTGGGATGACTTTTTCCATTATTTTAGGAAGACAGTATCAACACAGAGTTTATATTCAAAGAACCTGGGTTAAATACCAATGTGGCCAATATTTAACTTACTTAACATTGGGCAACTTTCTCAAGTTCTCTAAACTTTACTTCTTTATAGGGTTAGAAGATAATTAATACAACCGTGTATATAAAATGTTAAGTGAAATATCTTAGATGAACTCAACAGTGAGGAAGTGTTACTGTAGGATGATGAATGTCTCCTGAGGATGATATTGAGTCAGGATGGGGCAGCCTCCTGGCTTGTGAAAAACACCAACTACAATGTTCATAGATACATAGACATATGCCCCAGTTTTCCTTCAGTCTATTTGACCAGGAATTTTAAAAAATCTTTTTAATAAAAATGAAAATAAACTTTGGTTATATGAATCTGCCCTTTTTCAGATCAATCCAGCTATATAGAAATTATTCACCCAAGCCTGACCAAGTTAGAGTATGTTAAAATTTTTTACTCTATTACTATTTAGGATGTAGCACAATTAACGCTTAACTAGCTCAGGCCAGGGAACTCATGTGTACTTGCTGAATCTTGAGTTCACAACCTCCCATACTCACCCCAAAGCTGTATGCTGTCCTTAAATTCCCTATATTTGGTCAGTAAATACATCTGGGCTTTTCTGTTATTCCAATGTCTAGAGTAAACTCAATCTCCTAGAAGCGACTTCCCAAAAATTCTTTTTAATCACCTACTTACCCACTTTGGCTGCAAAGTAAGCTGCAGATATGGGAATTAACCTATATGGCATAAAGCGTGGAACCACCAAAATGTGAGAAATAGGGCAAGTTATAGGCCCAACATTTGATATTCACAATTATCATCACAAGTTAGTATTGCAATAGAGGTCTGAAGAATGCAGTATGGGGGAAAATCTTTCAGAGTATTGCAGACAAAGTACTACTGGGAACCAACAAGGCTAGTTTACATGGATAGAAAAGATCCCAGCAAAGAATAGGAAAGCTGGATGTTCATTGCTTATAAAAGTAATTTTGAAAATTTTACCCAATTTGTGAAGAGTCTGTCATTTCTAAACTAATTTGGAGTATAGGAGAGATAAATTACTTCTGAATCTTTCTGGGCCTTACGTGGAGCTTATGATTTATTAGTTTGCTAATTTTCATATAGAGATAACACAAGGGCAGCAAAATCTAGAAATTTCTGGCTGTATTTTTAAAGCATCAAAACTGAAAAAGAACTGTGGGGTGTGATTCTTGACAGTCATGCACTAATCTACTACATATACACACATTTAAACATTCTCACACTTGTACACTTTCAAATTTATTTAACACTCTCACAGACTGTCTATCTTTCTCTCTGTTACACACACACACACACACACACACACACTCAGGTATTTATGATGATTCACATAAAGTATGAGGTCATTAGATCCTGTCCCTGACTTTCCACTCAACTGTCAATACCAAAACAAAATCAAATTTCTTACTGTAAATTACATCAGAATTGCCTTTTTGCCAAGTTACAAAACTCATGCTTGAAAACTATGTTGTAGACATAATACACTGATGTTCAGCGAGGCAATGGACAAAGATTTTCAGGCAACATGGGAATAAGGAAGAAATGGAATGATAAAAGTTTTGTGAAGGAAAAAAGACAATTAATTAGCAACTATTTTAATGCCTACTCAGAGAATGCTCACTGTAGAGAACATCAGAAGTAACTTCAAGTGTGGTGTCTTGTTTCATTTGTGCTGCAATAGGAAAATATCTAAAGTGGGTGATTTGCAAGAGTATAAATTTGTTCCTTTTAGTTCTAGAGGCTGGGAAGTTCAAGACCAAGGTACCAGCCAATTTGGTGTCTGGTAAGAGCCTTCTTGCTTCCTCTTCACATGGCAGATGGGTAAAAGGGAAAACGACACTAGAGGCTCCCTTAACCTCTTTTGTACAATCACTTAATCTACTTCATGAGAACAAAGACATCATAGTTTAAAGGACTCTTTATCTTAATACTGTCTCTGTAGATATTAGTTTTTACATATTAATTTAGGGAGAGGCATACACATTCAAACCATACCATGTCAGCTGTAGTATTTATATGATTTATATGTGAGTAACCCAAATTCTCTATGAAGTCCTTATTATGAGAGCAATAATAATAACAAGAACTTTCATATTGTGTTCAGAAGATTAAATAAAAAGTTTATCAATAGACTTCAGCATGAACTGTTTCTAAAAAGAGCACTGCTTTCCAGTGTATCATCATTTAAGATGTGTGTTCCCTCATAAAAGCATAATTCATAGATGCTTTTCATGGGGATGATATAGAAAAAAGTCAAATATCAAATGGTGAGATATAGGAAGTGACTTGAGATCCCTTACAGTCCTACAATTTTATACCCAAATTATCAGACAGATGGGATTATAGGGATCTTTTAACAGAAGAGAAATATCCTGCCACAGGGGTTGAAGAGGCTAAGAACGTTGCCCAATGGAACAGAAGGAAAGTCTTCCACTCAAATAAAATCTCTATTTGAACTGGCTTGATTAATAAGAAAATATATAATTTAAATTATAACAATCCAAAAATAAATTACATTAGGATTGATTGATTTTAGTATGTTAGGGATATTAGCCAGGAAATTACTTTCCATTTCTTCTGATTACAGGGTCAGCTTCATCCCAATGCAGATTTTCCTTATGTCCTTAGAGGGCTATCAACAACAACTGGGGAAACATGTTTCCTAGTTCACCCAAGCTCTTTCCCCTGACCAACCTTCCCTTCAGTCCAATTAGGCCACCCAAAAGATATGAGCTCACATCCAGGAGTCACAGGGAGATTTCCAGTCACTGGCTGGCCTTCAACAGCTAAAAGAATCATCTTTGGTAAAGAAGCACATCATGATGAGAACTAGAGGTCAAGGTTGAAACCAAACATCAATTTTTAGAAATGAGTAACAGATCAGTGCATGTGGCTAGGCAACAGGATTAATTATAAGAAACAAGAATAATAGACTTAGGTTAAAAATAATCAACAAATGCCCTAAAATAAGGTGATCTGTGAAATAAGATAAGGCAGAGAGAGAATTTTTTCAAGTTCAGGAGACAAGACATAGTAACAATTACCCAAATGTTTAAGTTTTTTCAATCCCAGTGCTCTTTACATAAGAGTAGGGAGAGAAGGAAAAGTGGCAGATACTTATGAAGCTACTAACAGCCTTGAAGTACACATTATATAATTATTACAGGAAAAGATTTTGTGAATAGTCACTTTGTGATTGTGCTGAAAGTCTTCCATATAGACATCAATAATATATTTGATTGAATGAATGAATCAGTGTATTAATGAAAGAATACCCATGCAAAAGAAATGCCATAAAATCATATCTCATTTAAGATTTGCCTTTTTATAAGATTGGCCTATAGATGTTATTCAAGATAAATGAACTTGATTTTGGAGCAGTAAAACGCAAGTCATGGGAAATATGACTCAGTTGACAGAAACGCAACTTTGAAAACTAGATGGAAATTTAGAAGAATCAGTGGCAATTCAATATAGAACATAACACTCTAGAATATTTTATAACAGCATCCCTGCTCACAAAATGGCAACTTTTGGATCAGTTTGCTCTGGTTAAAACAAACAAACAAACAAACAAACAAACAGGAACATCTGAGCAATATGAAATCTTAAAGGAATATTTTTCTTCTTGGAAAAGTCAACAAAATTTTGAAATGATTACCTCAACAGTTGTTAAAAGCTAGATCCTTGTTTTCTTGTATTGGACTTGAATCTACCAAATAATTATTATGTTCATTGATTATTATTGTTATTAATTCCTATTATTATACCTTATGATAAAAAGTAAAACATCAAAAGAAGGTGTGGTATATACATTATGTACAGCCAACATAAATAGGCTTTGAAGGCCATATTCCCCCAAAATCTCCATTCTGCCGGCTCTGGGATTCTCTTGCCATTTCTTGCCAAATTATATTTGCTCTCTGTCAATGTCCATTGGCAGTCTGACAAAGTGCTGATTCTACAGAAATCATGGCATGCTGTGCAATAGCTCCCACAGCAGATTTCTGACAGATTTTTCTTCTCCTGCAGTAATAATGCTTGTGTTACATTTTGTGCAAAGGAGCATAAATTTGTTAATATTTCTAAAGCATTTTGAATATGAAAAGTGCCATATACATCCTAAGTTTAACTATTAGTTTCTGTTGCTGTAGGATTCTAAATAAGCACAGGAATGCATTAAGCCCTACTCATAGATTCATTAGCATGTTGCTAAGATTGTCAGATTACTTGACAAAGACAAAACATTATATTTGCCTTCATATTTGGCAACATTCAATAAAACTGACAAATCAATGTTCTGGAAAAAAACACAGGCATTTATCATAGTTATAATTTATTTGAATCACAGATAAAATGCTAACAGATATTTTGCACATGTTGACAACATTAAAGATAGCTGAGAATTGCAAGGGAGAATTCAATTTTCAACTCATAATTCTTTAACTGGAATGGGCACCTGTCTTTCTGTATATTTCTTTCCATTTTCACAAATGAGACCTCACCTAACCAAAGGCTCCAACTAACAAAGACAGACCCAATTCAAAAGAAGGTCTTCAGGCCCAGGTTGAAATAACCAATTTCTCTTCCCTATATCTCAAAGTACAAATCAAAAATTTCAGAGATGAATGCAGAATATTTGCATTTTTATAACTTTATCGGTATGTTTTAGTTATACATTATGATCATATTCATCATTGAGAATTTGTACCTGTACATGATATATCTTAGTTCTTGTTTTTCCCATTTCCTTTCCTCCCCTCTACCCTACCACCCTTCCCTATTTACGAAAGCTTTGTTTCTGTTTATTCCTTCTTTTCTCATATTTTTTCCCTTCTTTCCTTTTCCCTACCTCTCCTACTTCCCCTTCCCCTTTGAACCTTTGTTCCTATTTCACATTATCTATTACGCATTTTGGTTCTCACTTACACTTTCAGTTTCTCACACCAGAGAGACAATTCAATATTTACACAGGTATGTTCTATTTATTTCACTTAGGAGCCTCAGTATGCATCCATTTAGCTATAAAAGTCTCTATTTTATCATTCTTTATTGCTGAGTAGTACTCCATTTTTAACAGAACCATTAACTGCTTCTTTTGTTGACTTTAGCTTTGGAAACTACCATCAACCAATTCTTACACTTCCAAAGTAATTTCTTCTTTTTGACAGCACAGGGCTCTTTTAGTTTCAAACAAGAAGTTAGGTATTCTGTCCTTGTTCCTAAGATTTAGATTAAATTGGCTGAAATTGTGAAAACTCTAATGTTTTTGAAATTTGCTTTCTTTCTCATCTACTTTTGTAACTTTGTAAAAAATATCTTACTCTTCTTTGTACTTCTGATCATTTCTCTATTTCCATCCTTGCTTGTCAAAATATTTTATTCTAGTAATACCAGATGTGTAGTCTTCTGATCCAGTGATAATAGAATTTAAAAGAATTATGAAAACACAGGCAAAGCTTTATTGAAAAGGAAAAGAAATTGAGAGAGATACTTCAGTTTGAGCAGAAGAAGAGCAAAGAGGAAACAGCACTACTAAACAAACAAACAACCCCCCCAAAAAAGCAAAACAGGCTTGACTATTAACAAAAAAGGGAACAGATTTTAATTCATACTCAGGCATAACTATGTAGGTATGGGATAAAACCTGGAAGTTTTCCATTGGTCTTCCACGGCATTTCATGCTACAAACACCATGGCCTTGAGGAATGACCTTTTACATTTTCTCAGAAGCTGTTACATTCCTTCCATTGCCCACTTCCCATCTTACATAAATATTCTGGCTTTATAATAAAGATGACACTTCGAAGCTGCTAAGAGAACACATGGGTGACATCAAAGAAAACATATAGCATGCTCCTGTTTGGAAGAGTGAAGGGGTGGGAAGGGACATACATTTTTCAACAGGCTCCGAGATAGGGTCCCAGTGTTCCTGCCTTTTGTCTCCATGGTAGTCCCTATCTCAATATCAGACAAGAAACTTCCACCCTCAGTTTTCAGTACAACCACACCTTGTCATAACTACAGTAACCCTTTGTCTGAGTGCACCGACTTCTAGCTTTCAACTATTTTAAATTCAGCCAAAAGACTTAACTTAAGCCTTTGGGGATATTTTGTCTGTTTGGTTGAATTTTGTGTTTTCCCCTTGTCTAGTTTTACTGTTTCATCTCTTTCTCCTCTAAAGTACTATGTGTCAGTGTATCTTTGGTTTATTTATTTTCATCTGCCTTTTTAGTTTTTCCTTTTCAAATGTGAAACAAGAGGCATCAACATCAGAGGAACAGTCACTGAATAGCAGATCAATACCACCCACCCCAATCACATGCTAAGCTCCCCTTGGTGGTACAATAGCATCACCTCATTTCCAGAATGATTCAGAGCTATCATGGAAAAGGTTAAAAAGTACATAAGAGCTAGTATGAGAAAGTCTGTATTTAATCCCTCTTTAGTTTCTTATTAACTGTAACCCAAATCAAGAAATTGGCTTCCAATTTTGTGAAATAGAAGATAATAACAACCCTACCTACTTAATGGGACAACTGTCCGGATCAGATAGCATTATGATTCTAAAGTGCCTTGAAAACTGGTACATAACTGTTACTCATATGAGAATTCTGTAAATTAAAAAGCCATAGTTTCAGCATGATCACTAGAAATTGACTAATTCGTCCATCTATCTCCAGATAATGAAGTCACCAAGTGGAAAAGGACAGCACTTCAGTGCACAAGAGAAAGAACAGTGTGAAAATTGAGCTAAAGCCACCACAACAGAAAACAGCAAAAAGAGAAGTAGGTGACATCACTCAAGTCATTGGGTTGGGATTAGATTGACACTAGTCAGACCATGGGACTTTTCAGGAAAGTGAGCCAGTAATAGTCATTGTTTAAATACTGGTTTAAATTGTATAACATCACTTGAAACACAAGGAGTTGTAATTGTCATATTACCTCTGTTAGTTGTGGTTATTTATGGCGTCATGCTAGGATCTAAGATTTACAAAGACAGATTCAAATTGTTAGAGATGAGGATTGTCTTTGCTGAAAGCATATTCAAAATTTTCAAAAAGGTCACACAATTTAATAGAAAGTATGAGGGCTTCACAGGGGAAGATTATGCTTTGAAATGCTACAGAACTAGGTCCCTCAACAAAATATTATGATGAGTGAAATGCAGGTCTCAGATAAATGTATTCCATTGTTGACCATTGCTAAACATCTACTCTTTTTTAACTCATCTTTTGTGAAAAATTTTCACCATACTGAGGAAATATTTGAGAACAATTCAAGCCTTTGTCAGCAGTATTGATCTACAGTTAGCCTTTCATTCTATAGACAGGAATTACTATAGGCTAACTTATGTGATCTCAGCACAGATCTCAAGCTATGAAGTTTCCTTCAAAGTCCAAAGCATAATACCACTGTGAGAATCAGAGCAGGTAGCAATGGACCCACAACATTATATTCCAATCAAGATACAAAAAAGAGACTTGTGTCCTAGCTCTACTTCTTTTTAATTTATTTCAAAATAATTTGATATAGCTTTTAAATGATCTATGTGAATATCTTCCTGCCACAGGAAATAAGAAAGCACCTACTTCTAACATAGAGTTCTCAAATCCTTCTGGCTAAATACTGTCAGTTAAATCCCTATTATGCCAAAGCCAAAATTAGTTTAGACAGATGCTTCAATATGTAGATAGAAAATATGAAGTTCATCCAACTGGATTATTAATTTAGCTATCTTGGCTAGAAATAGGGGTAAAAATTGTGCTTAGCAATCCAAAAAAATCCATAAACATACATTTATAGTACTTATTTTATTGAATAAATAGATTTACAGTGCCAGACCCTATACTGGGCTGCTCAAGATTCATTGCCTTAAGAAGACTGTACTCTAAGGTAAAATGCCAGGATTATACAAATTCTATATGTCATATTATAATGTAGAAACAAGGTCAGAAAAAGTCAAATTACTGAACACTTGCTTTGATCAGATACTAAGTAGTAATGAATTATGTACTTAGTTTATTGACATAAAATTTTAACATATATGCACAAAAGTATGGATTTGACCCTTTATTTTAGTAATTTTGTGTATATTTCTTATTTCTTTTTATGTTTTTAAAATTATTTTGACAAATGGATATTTTGTGTCTCTACTTAACAGTATCTTGGATACTAAGATACTCTATTATTTCAAAACCAGTAACAAAGCTACAGTATAATTCTTAATACATCTTTTGTTTGTGGAGAAAAACCTAGCAATGTTGTAGGGTGGTCCATCAAACCATACCCATAAAAATGTTCAAGGATTGTAGAACAGGTAGCATAAAGATAGGGAAGTATGCTTGACTGAAATCTTCAAATATGTGAAAGCCTGTTGGAGGTAAGGGAAAGTAGACTTATTTCCAATGATCAGAATTAGGATTAGTGAGTAAAAGTTATGGAGAGGCGATTTATATCTTTTTTCAAGGAGGACATTTGAAATAATATGGAATAGAGTTCCTTAAAAGAAGTAAGCATTGGGAAAATAATAATTAAGTGACCATTTGGGGGGATATTGTAGAAAATTCATTAATTGTGAAAGAAAGAAAATGTCATTATACCTAATTTTTAACTCTAAGGGTCAATAGCTCTATATCTTAGTTATCCTTGGTAATATAATAGGCCCCATATAAATATCTGCTACTAATTTTATTATCTTAAGCACTGAGGAGTGTACATCATGTTTTTGAGAGACAGACTCTCAGAGCTTATATTCTTGCTCCTGTTTATACTCCCTAAGAAGGGACTGGATGTCCTAGCAATGCAAGGCATTAACAGTGTCTTAGCAGCAGAGAAAAAAAACTCCTCAAGTCACCAAAAACAAAACAAATAAAAACATAGAAAACAAAGTAGGAGTTGGAGGTTTTATATAATTTGAATAATAGTTTTCTGTTCTGAGAGAGAGAACTGAAAGAATATCCTTTTCTCAACTTAATAAGAAAGTCTGAGGTACAATATCTTTTTACTCTACTAATCTTATTGATATTTGCCTTAACAAAAATATTGACAATGTACAAACCTAACATCTATTTTAAATGAAACAACCCATGCCACTGGTTATTTTTTGTTTCACTTCCAAGGGCTACTGGACTAATGAAAGCTTTCATGATCTTCAATACTTTGCAATTTCTTACCATTAATTTCAAACTCTATGCGCTTTACTATATCATATTGCCTTTCTACTTATCCTCTCTGTGGCAAATTCCTATTCTTTTTTTTAATACCCTACTTAATTTTTCTATTTTCTACAAATTTTTACCCAACAGCTCCAGGTGGAAAGGCTTCTTCCAGCTTTCTCACCAATAGATTCCTCATTTATATATTAGTGCCTCCATCTAGATTAAGAATAATTTCTGTTCCACGATCCTAGGGTAGAGAAGGTGAGCCAGTCCCAGCACCCAGAAGAAAGCACCCCCTCTGCCATTCCATGATCCTAGGGCAGAGAAACTGAGCCAGTCTCAGCACCCAGAAGGAAGCTCCCCTGCCACCATTCCACACTCCTAGGGCAGAGAAGGTGAGCCACGCAGGCTCCAGAAGCACTCCCCCCCACCCCCATGGAAATGAGAAGACATGTAAACAAGCCTCAAAAATAGACTTCCAGATACCCCACAGCAACCTCAAAGGGAAAGGAGATGGAACAATCTGATACTTGACCACCTGAACTCTCTGAACTGGCAACAAAAGAGGATCTGGAAAATATGAAATCAGAAATAATTTCTCAGATAACAGCAGAGATTGTGCCCACAGTCCAAGACATGATTAATAAATCTAGAGAGGACACAGATTAAAAAATAGAGGAACTGAGGAACATGATGGAATCCCAACATAGGAAACAAATGGAATCCACAAAACAGATGCAAATAGATTTCTAGGAGATTAAAAACTCCATTGAAAGTTTATGAAGCAGAATGAGCCAGTGTGAGGACAGAATTTCAGATATAGAAGACAAGACTGCAATTTAGTGACCAGGAAAAGAAAAATTTCTTTGAAATAGTAAGGGACCATGATAAATCAATCCAGCAGCTGCTAGACGATGCAAAGAAGAATAACATAAGACTGAGCAGAGTCAATGAAGAAACAGGAAAGAGTGCAGATGACATAAAAAAAAAACTGTTTACAGAAGTGATGGCAGAAAACTTTCAAAGCAGCAGAAAACAACTTGGCATACAGATGAGTGAGGCATATAGGACTCCAACTAGCCTTGGTCAAAAAAATTCTTCACATAGGCATATAATTGTTAAGATTCCAGAAATCCAACAGAAGAACAAAATTCTACAAGCAGCTAGAGAAAAGAAACAAATCACATACAAAGGAAAGATCAACAGAATCACAGCAGACTTCTCAATGCAAACCATCAAGGCAAGAAGAGCTTGGAGTGACATGTTCCAAGCCCTAAAGGAAAACAGCCTCCAACCCAGATTGATGTACCATGCAAAACTATCTTTCAAAATTGATGGAGAAATGGGATACTTTCATGACAAAGAGCAACTTAGGAACTTAATGAATACCAAAACAGGACTCTAAAAAATTTTAGACAATATCCTAGGAAAAAAAAATGAGGATCATAACCCTGGGAAGCCCAGCAGAATGAATCCATCAGGAATGACAAGAAATTAAAAGCAAACGGGGAGATTCCAACAAGAAGAAAAAGTCATGACAATGATAAGTCAATATGTATCAGTTATAACCATCAATGTTAATGGTCTCAACTCACCAATCAAAAGAAATAGACTGACAGAATGGGTCAAGAAACAAGATCCAATGATATGCTGCATATAAGAAACACAGTTCAAAAGGAAAATCAGACTTATAGTTAAATGGTGGAAAACAATACTCCATGTGACAGGAACCTGAAAAAAAGCAGGAGTAGCTATCCTCTTTGTAGATCAAGTGGATTTCAAACCAACACTGATTAAGAGAGACAAAGAAGGACACTACATCCTTGTAAAGGGAATAATCCAAGAGGAAGAGATGACAATCATAAATATCTATGCACCAAACACTAGTGCACCCAACTATATAAAACAAATATTAATGGACATGAAAAATCGAATAAGCACTAATACAATAATAGTGGGGGACCTCAATAAATACTGTCACAAAGAGATAGATCAATTAGATAAAAAATAAGTAATGAAATATTAGAACTCAATCAAAATCTTGAACAAATGAACTCAACCGATGTTTACAGAGTGTTCCACCCCACAAAATCAGAATACCCATTCTTATTAGCTGCACATGGGTCTTTCTCAAAAATAGAATACTGAACCGATGTTTACAGAGTGTTCCACCCCACAAAATCAGAATACCCATTCTTATTAGCTGCACATGGGTCTTTCTCAAAAATAGAATACTGTCTCATAGCACACATTTAAGTAAGTGCAAAGGATTTGAAGTTATTCCCTGTATATTATCAGACCATAATGCAATGAAATTGGATATCAATAGCAAAAGAAACCACAAGAATTTCATAAAAACATAGAAATTGAACAACACATTTCAGAACAACAAATGGTCAGAGAGGAAATGAAAGAAGCAATCGGACAGTTCCTACAATTAAATGACAATGACAATACAGCATATGGGAATCTATGGGGCACAATGAAAGCAGTCTTATGAGGGAAATTCATAGCAGTGAATACTCATAATGGGAAAACAGGCTGAACCCAATTAAATAACCCGATGCTGAACCTCAAGCTACTAGAAAAAGAAGAGTCAGACAAATCCAAAGTTCATACAAGGGAGGAAATTATAAAGATCAGAGCAGAAATCAATGAATGGAGACTAAGAGAACAATACAAAAATATCAATGAAGCAAACAGTTGGATCTTTGAAAGAATAAACAAAATTAACAAACTCTTAGCCAATCTTATCAGAAAAAGGATAGAAAAGGTGCAAATGCATGCAGTTAGGAATGAAAAGGATGAAATTACAATGGACCCAGAAGAAATCCAGAGGATCATCAATACCTACTTCAAGAACCTATACGCCAATAAGATGGAAAACACAGAAGAAATGGACAGATTCCTAGATATGTATGAATTACCAAAGTTGAATAAAGAAGACCTAAAAATTCTAGACGACCCAATATCAATCAATGAAATTGAAAACATAATTAAAAACTTACCAACTAAGAAAAGCCCAGGTCCTGATGGCTTTACTGCTGAATTCTACAAGACATTTAGAGAGGAACTACTGCCACTACTGTTTAAAATCTTCAATGAAATTGAAAGTGAAACAATACTCCCAAATTCATTCCTGGAACCAGGCATCACCTTGATCCCCAAAGCAGAGAAAGACCCAACTGAAAAAGAGAACTATAGGCCAATCTCACTCGTAAACATAGATGCAAAAACCCTTAATAAGGTACTGGCAATTAAAATGCAGAAGGTCATCAAGAGGATCATACACCCTGACAAAGTGGGATTCATCCCAGAGATGCAGGGATGGTTTAAGATACACAAATCAGTCAATGTAATACACTATATCAATACAGCCAAGGACAAAAAACATATGATCATCTCAATAGATGCAGAAAAAGCATTCAAAAAATACAACACACATTTATGATAAAAAAAAAACCCTACAAAAAATTTGAATACATGATCTTTATCTCAATCTGATAAAAGCCATCTATGAGAAACTCACAGCCAATATCATACTAAATGGTCAAAAACTGAAATCCTTCACACTAAAATCAGGAACAAGACAAGTATGTGCACTATCACAACTCCTGTTCAATATAGTTTTAGAAACATTAGCCACAGCAATTAGACAAGAGAAAGAAATAAAAGGACTAAAGATAGGATATGAAGAAGTCAAATTGTCATTATTTGCAGATGACATGATACACTATACAGAAGACCCCAAAAACTCCACCAAAATCTTCTAGACTTAATAATCAAATTCAGTAGAGTAGCTGGATACAGGTCAACACATAAAAATCAATAGCTTTCTTATACATGAACAACAGACTCACTGAGAAAGAAATAAGGCAAACAATTCCTTTCACAATAGCATCCAAAAAACTGAAATACCTAGGAATCAACCTAACAAAAGAAATCAAAGACCTTTTCTCTGAAAACAATAGCCCTCTGAAAAGAGAGATTGAAGATGATATCAGAAAATAGAAAGACATCCTTGCTCCTGGGTAGGAAGAATCAACATAGTGAAAATGGCCATACTTCCATAACTGCTATAAAGATTCAGTGCAATCCCAATTGAAATTCCAGCAGCATACTTCACAGACCTTGAGAAAACAATCCAAAAATTAATTTGGAACAAGAAGAGACCTAGAATAGCAAAAGCAATTCTAGGCAACAAAGAGATGGCTGGTGGTATCACAATCCCCAACTTGGAACTACACTACAAAGCTACTGTGATAAAAAATACAGCATGGTACTGGCAAAGAAACAGACTGGAGGACCAGTGGAACAGATTAGATGATGCAGAAATAACTCCAGACATACTCAGCCACCTCATCTTCGACAAAGGAGCCAAACACCCTCACTGGAGGAACAAAACCCTCTTTAATAAATGGTACTGGAAAAATTGGGTTTCAACTTGCCAAAGATTAAAACTAGACCTATATCTCTCACCATGCACTAAACTAAAATTGAAATAAATTAAAATCTAAATATTAAAACAGAAATGCTGAACCTGCTGGAACAGAGGTTAGGTAGAACTCTTGAAGATATTGGTGTAAGAAAAGATTGCATTAACAAAACCTCAGTTGCCAGTGAACTAGCACAAACAATCATCAAGTGGGATCTCTTCTTATTAAAAAGCTTCTGCACAGCAAGAGAAACCACCAACAATGTGAAGAGGCAACCCACAATGTGGGAAAAAATTTTCACCAGCTGTTCTTCAAACAAAGGTCTGCTATCTAGACTATACAAAGAACTTAAAAAAATCAGACCTCCCAAATTTAAAGATCCAATCCAAAAATGGGCATTTGAAATGAACAGACATTTCTCAGATAAAGAAGTAGAAATAGGAAATAAACATATGAAAAAATGTTCAACATCCCTGGTCATTGGAGAGATGCAAATGAAAACGACGCTGAGATTCCACCTTACTCCAGAAAGAATGGTGCTATCATGAAATCAACCAATAACAAATGCTGGCCGGACTGTGGGGAAAGAGGAATACTGCTCCACTGTTGGTGGGAGTGTATACTGGTCCAATCACTGTGGAAATCAGTATGAAGATACCTTAAAGAACTAGTACTGGAAGTCCCATTTGACCCAACTACTCCCCTGCTGGGTATCTTCCCCAAAGAATTAAAAGAAATCATACCACAGTGATATATGTGCACCCATGTTCATAGCAGCACAATTTGTAATAGCTAAAACTTGGAAGCAGCCCAATTGCCCATCATCTGGAGATTGGATAAAGAAAATGTGTTTTTTTCATAAAATGGAGTACTACTCAGCCATAAAGAATGAGAAATTAGAGACATTTATAGTTAAATGGATGCACCTTGACACCATACTTTAAGTGAAATAAATAGGACACATGTGTAAATACCAAATAGTTTCTCTAGCATGAGTAACTGAAAGTGTAAATAAGGACTAAAAGGTATAATAGATAATGTGAAATAGGAAAAAAGGGGCAAAGGGGAAGGGGAAGTGGGAGGTGTAGGGGAAAGGAGAGAAGGGAATGGAATAATTATGAGAAAATGAAAAAATGGAAACAAAATCTTTGTAAATAGGGAGGATGGACGGGTTGAAGGGAGGCCAGGGGAATGGGGAAAAAATAAGAACCAAGAGAGATTATGTAAAGGTGCAAATTTCCAATGATGAATGTCATTATATTGTATACCTAAAATGTACCAATAAAATTAATAATAAAAATCTACAGTGTTCAGAAACAGGAAAGGGAAGAGGACCTCAGAAAATGGAAAGACATCCCCTATTCCTAGATAAGCTGAACAAATACTATTGAAATGGCCATACTTCCAAAACTTACACACAGATGATATTCAATATAAATGAAACACAGATAGCATTCCTCAAAGAACTAAATAAAACAATCCTAAAATTCATATGAAACCAGAAGAGAGACAGAACAGCCAAAGCACTTGTACATAACAAGAGCAAAGCCAGAGGCATCACAATCCTAGACTTTAATTATATTACAAAGCTATAGTAATAAAAACAGCCTGGTGCTGGCACAGAAACAGACATGTGGATGTATGGACAGAATAGAGGATGTAGAAACAACTCCAGGCACATTCAGCTAACTGATCTTTGAAAAAAATAGTCAAAAAACCATGTGCTGGAGGAAAGATAGCTTCTGTAACAAATGATATTGGAAAAATTGGCTATATACATGCAGAAGTTTGAATCTGGACACATACCTCCAGGTACTAAACTAAAATAAAAATGGGTCAAAAATCTAAGTGTTAAAACCAAAACTCCTAATCTGCTGGAAGATAAAATAGATAAAATTCTCAGGCAGGTGTCAGCAAGGACTTCTTAATCAGAACTCCAAATACACAATAAATAACATGAAGAATTAATACATCAGATCATATCAAATTAAAAAGCCTTTGCACAGTGTAAAGAGATAACTGAAAAACAGGAAAAAATATTGCCTGCTGTCCCTTGTATAAAGGGCTAATATCTGAAATACATAAAGCACTCAAAAAGTTAGACCCCCCAAAAAATAAAAGACCCAATCAGAGAATGGGAAATAGACATTTCTCAGAAGAAATACAAATGAGCACTAAATACATAAAAACATGTTCACCATTTCTGGCCTTTAAAGAACACTAAAATTCCATCTAACTCCAGAAAAAATGACTATCATCAAGAAATCAAATAGTAACAAATGTTGGTGAGGCTGTGGGGAACACTTCTTCATTGTTGGTGGGAACGTAAACTAGTACCACCATTATTGAAATCAGTTTGGAGATTCCTCAAAAGACAAAAAAATAATCATTCCAATTGACTCAGCCATTCCCCTGCTAGGTATCTTCCCTAAAGTTTTAAAGACATCATACCACTGTAATACATACATACTCAGGTCATAGCAGCACAATTTATAAGAGCCATATCTTAGAAGTGGCCTATATGTCCATCAACAGATAAATGTATAAAGGCAGTTTGGTGTTTATACTCAATGGAGTAATATTTTGTCTGTTAATTATATAACAATGATGTATAAAAGCGTATTCTCTCTAGTGCTGCTTAAAATCAATTTAAAGCATTAAAATATCCCAATTATTTAAAGTAACTCTAAACATGTAATAGTTGTTTATTTGTTCCACATTTATTGATAAAAATATATAGAAAAACTGAAAGGCAGACAAAATTTAATCCTTGACCTATAACCATTTTGAAATAATACTTTGTCTAGCTTAAAGTCCTCTGAATGCTTTAACAATGATCAAATGACACTCTACAACCAAATTGGCAGTACTTTTTGTGGATCATCTTGTTAGTGTGCTCTTGAAGGGCATCATGACCTGTGTTTCCTCAAGTGTCCAAAAAGCATCAATTTTCTACCTTGATTTTCTCTGATTATTGACAATTTTCTCTGTTAGGGTCTGTTTGGATGATGAGACTAAACTCAATGAGATTGGCCAGGTTAACAAAGTGAGATCATTCAGTCAATCAGTATGCACCTCATTAGTATCACTCTCTCTCTCATAATTCATGAAAAATTACCTTGAAAGATACAAACTAATTTTTATTATAAGCTAGAAAACATTTTTGTTTCTTCTCAACTATATCAAGACATGTAGTATATTATTTGATAATAAAAATCTAAAAGATTGTTCTAAAAGACTTCTTTCTGTCTCCATTACTAAGTTTGTTTCTAATATTTTTCTATCCTTTCCTGTTTGTAAGTGGCTATTTTTATTTCATCAACTAACATAGTATAATTTTTTAATATTTAAATCTATTTTTGTTATAAATTACTTATACACAGCAAAATGAAAAGCTTTAAAAAATCTTGGAAAGAAAACTTCAAAGACATAGTCATGAAACTTATTTTATGATATAATTAGTTACTTATCAACAAAATAAAAGGTTATATTTATAATCTTGTGTAGCTAGTAGGAAATACTGTCATTTGATAATGGCAGAGAGTATTCATGTCATTATAAATTTTCTGGCTTTGGCAAGAACCTTTGGTCTGAAAATATTATTGAGTTCTGGAAAATGACCAAGAGTATATTTTAAAGCCATAGAAAATATAACTTCTCAAAACAGATAATAAAGCTTAATGTAGACTAATGTATGACTATATAGTCAAATGAATAAGCCGCATCTGAAACAAAATGTCATTATTCATGAAAAGGCTGCATAAGTAGGCCCAGAGTAGAGACAGATAGGTGGCACTATATAAATTCTTAAAAACCACTGAATTTTTGATTGACAATTAATACCAACTTTATTCTGCCTACAAAAGATAAATACTGAAAAATGGCATACTCTTGAGTGTCATCCGTATCACTTATTTTTAAGAAAGGTAATTGCAAGTCAGTAAATCAGCAATTAATTCCAAAAACATCTGCGTATATGTCTTAGTTTTACCTATTTTGATGATGTCTAAAAAGATTCTAGGAATTTTAAATATTTTAAAGAGGCTGAAATGCTCAATAAGAGATATGTAGAAGAATAATTAAAATATTCTTCAAATAATTTTTCTTATTTTCTGATTATATTCTAAAACTTTTATAGAAAATGTTTTGCACTGTATTACATTGAATTGTGCCAACAATTAGGATATTTTTATTTTTACTATGATGGCTGTCTATATTTTATAAGATTTCATTTTTAATTTGAGATATATACAAAATGATGTTGATTATATTCGTGAACATTGTCTTAATATTCTAATTTATGAAATTATGCCTCTCACAAATTAAAACATTTTAAGTGGTTGACTATTATTTTGGAAGCAGTATTTCACAGTAAATTTAATTATAGTAACATATTTTGAGGATGTCTCAAGCAATATTACTTGAAAAACAAACATTAGTTGCTTGCTGACATTAACACATGGGTTGAATATTTTTTGAAAAGTTACTAAAAAGTAGAGACAAATGACATTGACAATTGAGTTGATTGAAAGGGTCCTGCATGTGTCACTGAAACTGATGTTAGGTCCAGTTAGGGTCTTTGAACAGCTTCATTCATGATTGGAAAGAAAAAAAAGACAATGTGTTAATTAAATCCTTGGGGACATTACATCCAAATACCAATTTATGAAAAGCAGCAAACCAGAGTACTAAGCTCAAATATACCTCAGAAATAAACTTTCATACAGAAGACTGCTATTGATTCGAATTTCAATCAAAGGGTCATGGAATAATGATTTGAAATTCATATAGCAAAGACATTATTTTCTAAAGTATAAAGAAAATTGGACAAAGGTGACTTTTTGCTTAAATTTCCTCAATATTTGTATATGTTTTTATGTGTCCATACAGATGAATGCACTACTTATATAAGGGAAACAGAATAATAGCAGGCATATAATTAAACACAAATGTATGCCATAAAATTGATTTGTCCTGGGCCATCTGCTCTTCTTCACAGCTAAGCATCTTGAATGTTCACTGTAGTGTCAGCTTTGCTTCACTCCTCCTAGAACAATCTTATACCTCATGAGAGGTACAGGAACAGTCCCGTAGCTCATGGGCCTGGGACAACTCTGTCTAATACTCTACAGCAAGGTCAACAGCCCAGACCCATTCCTCTGCTAAACCCAGGCTGGTCCTGCATTTCACTTCAAAACTGAGTTTCTACCCTTTGACTCTAACTCAAAGCTCTTTTTCAATGTACTGCTCTGTTTGTTTTAGTTCCATCTTTAAAATATGCCTGCTTCTCCAGTTGCCGTGGGATGAGTTTTTCCTTCTGTTTTTCTAGTCATTCATTTTCATCTCACTCCAAGAACTAGAAATTTTTGTTTCAGAGTTCTAGTCTCTGCTTCATCCTGACAGACACCCTGTGACACAGCTTACCTGGCTGCTCATCTATTTCCTTAAATATAAATATATTTAGCTGCTCCAATATTCTATTTCTTTGTATTTTATCTCCTTGTTTGTTGGACTATCTTATTATCCAATCTTTTTAACAGCAACAGTTTGCTACCACCAATTATGAGTAATAGTAATATATACATAACTGTAACTAATAAACAGTTACAAAGAAATAAAATGCTTCCCTAATTTTAATATAAAGATAGCAATGTGAAGTTTATTTCACAATTATCATTAATAGTACATATGCATTTAAAATTCAATGTCTCACATTAAAGAGAAACAATTCTAAAATGAATAGCGTAATTATTTGCTATTAGGCCAATCTAATTTGCTAATTTCATTAAGGGAATAAATTTATTGCTTTTTATTATTTTAATCTGAAGTGATCCTCCAATATACTAATTTTTCTGTTTGAAGCAATTTTCCATTACTTTCAGGTTGGTTTCCTTTTTATTTTGAGTAGTAATTGGAATTTTGTACTCAGTAAAATGCTACATACCAGTGCTATCTTTAAAGTAATGGTCCAAAAGGAATAGTTGTGTTTGTTACAAAATGGTGCAGAGGAAATGTCACATCGATCACTAATTTGTGCTCCATTTTATAATGCCTAGGTGCCTGTCACACTCTTCTCATATTTCAGTCATCCACATCTATCTGATCATTTTTGGCTCTGATCAAGAGGTATCTAAGAAAGCTTTAGTTCTCTTAAGCACTACTCTTGGCCTTTTTTGCCATTGCTCAAATACTTTACGAGACCAGGTCGTCCTTTCCAGACATATATCTTCATTCTTGAACTTTTGTTCTCCTGTCTAAGAAAACTCTGCTCTCCAACATCCAAATTTCTGAAATTGTGTACAGGGATGCACTAGTATACATTTAACAATAAGTTCTCACCTACCAGATTTAAGGACTGCTCAAAATTGACCTGGAAGATGCTGTGCTTCTTGCACTGGGTTGTCCAATTCTCCATCCTTACTCCTAAGTTTTAGTAAGAGGATGAGTTCAAACAATAATGAAGAATATCAAGCCAAACAAACAAAACATTTTATGGCAATAGTCTACACCAGGCATCTCCAACATGTAGACCACAAACTAGTGCTGGTCCATGGCCTGTTATGAACCAGACTGCACACCAGAAGGTGACCAAACAAAGCTTCATCTCTATTTACAGCCTATCACTTGTGTAATTGCCTGAGCTCTGTTACCTGTCAGATCAGCAGCAGCATTAGATTCTCACAGGAGCATGAGCCCAACTGTGAATTGCACATGTGAGCTATCTGAGTTTCAAGCTTCATATAAAAATCTGCTGCCTGATCATCTGTGATAGAGCTGATGTGGTGATGCTAGTGCTGGGGAACAGCAACAAATACATAATAACATTAGAGAGGACTATAATCAATCAACTGGCTACAGACACATACCAGAACCCTCTCAGTGAAAGGCAATCTGCAATAAAGCTGCATTTGGTAACATGCTTTACGGTTCCAAGTAAGTATTTCAATTGTATAACTGCATCTGGTGGCAAGCTCTATGTCACAATCCAGCACTTATTTTACTCTGTGAATGGTTTGCCCATTACTGTATACAAGACTTTCACCCTTCCTCTTTCCTGCACTGCACACTTGCCTCAGTCACAGTTTTGGTAAGCCTATAAGCTAACAGTTGCCAAAATGAGTGAAAAACAAATGGTACTGGTAAGCTTCTCTAAAAAGGTGAAAAGACCTAATTATGAGACAACAAAAGACTCCAATATTTCTAACAGAAAGAAGAAAATTTTCAAAGAAAACACTAAGTCCTACTTAAGTTATGGGTTCACTGCATCAGGTGATTTACATTCTCCAAGCCAGCTTTGTATAATATGTGCCAACAGGTTATTCAATAAAACTATGAAGCCTTCAGACACAGTGGCACCATATAAGACCATGCATCCTTCAATAAAAGATAAGATTTTAGAGTTTTTCAAAAGAAAAAAAGTGTGAACACAAAGAACAGAAGCAATTATTGACGGTCACAATTTCATCAAATGTGTCTGCACTGAGAGCATCATTTTTAGTGGCTAACTGAATTGCTAAAGATAAGAAGCCCTTTAATACTGGTAAAGAGTTGATCCAATCTTGCCTGCTGCTAAGAACATTGTTGTGACTCTTAGCAGGAGCTACAGTTCAAAGGTGGCACATGTTCCTCTTTTGGCAGGCACCATAACATGAATTGATATAATAGCAGAGGATATACAGACACCGCAGTTAGGGACAATTAATGAGTCACTATGGAACACAGCCTAAATTGACAAGTTTACCACTGCTGATCACAAGAAAACAATGCTTGTTTTTGTGCAGTGTATTTTTCAGGAGGATGTACATGAGGATATATTATGTGCACTTTTGTTGCCAATGACCTAGGTGCAGAACTATTCAAGTCATTGAATGATTGCATATCAGAAAAACTGAATTGGTCACTCTGTGTTGGCAACTGCATAGACAGAACAGCTGCCATGACTGGATGGATTTGTGTTTTCACAATCTGGGTCAGAGATGATCCTTCTGAATGTAAGTCTATGTACTGTGTCATCCATAGAGAAAAGCTAGGTCACCAAAACTGTCACCTGAACTTAACAATTTGCAGGATGTGATTTAAGTCACCAACCACGTTAAGTCACATCTGTTCCTGAAGCTCTGTGAGGAGATGGATGCAGAGTACCTTTGTCTACTTTTATGCACTGAATTGAGATGGCTTTCTGAGGGTAGATCACTGGCCAGAGTTTTTGAGTTACAAGTCACTTGAAAGATTTCTTTACGGAAACAGTCACCATGGCAGCAAAGTCCCATGGCACAAAATGGATTGCAAAACTTGCTCATTCGTGCAGCATATTCAACCTGCTTAACAAACTCAATTAGTCACTTCAGGATGAACAACTGTTCAAGTTGGAAGATAAGGGGGATGTATGGAAAGCTGAACTGGAATTATAGGAGCAAAGAGATAAAATTGAGATTTTATTACATGTTTCAAATATTAGCCAAGATTTTGAAGGAGACTGAGCCAGGGCCTTTTATCTCCCAAATGGTGTACGATCACTTATCTTAGCTTTCAAGAGTTTAACTATCATTTCCCAAACACAAAAAACACCCCAACTGGGAAAGAATGGATCTACAACTCATTTGTGAATAAGACAGGCGAATACACTTTATCCAAGGTAGGAGGCAATCATATGCTTGAGATAATTTTCACATATTCTGAATTAAAATCAAGGCTGAATATCCTGAAATTGTCCCCAGAAAAGCATTGAAAAATCTGCTTCCATTTCCAACATCCTATCTTTTTGAAGCAGGGTTTTCCACAGTGACAGCAACAACACCAACAACAAAATATATTATTGAGTAGACTGGACATAAGATAACTTGGGTGTAATTGTCTCCCATTAGCCCCAGGTGGGGCCATCTAGCAATAAAATAAGCTCAGGGCTCCCAATGATGCTGTGTCATGGTGTGTTATATAATATTTCATTATTTATTACAATCTAGTAACATTAATAACAAAGGGCACAATACACCTAATGTGTTGAATCATGCTGAAACCATCCTTCTCATTCTATCTATGGAATAATTGTGTTTCATAAAATCAGTCCTTGGTGCCCAAGAGATTTTGGAAAGCTGGTCTATACCTAAAGATGTCTTTGATTCCTCATGTTCTTTTAATTGCATTTCCTTAATAGTGACAGAACTACTCAATTCAATTCACTATTGTTAATTTTAACTTGGCTCTGCTTCATGAGGAGTTCATTGCATCTCTTTTAAATATTGTTTGACCTCCTAACTCTGCTCTCTGGGTTTCTGGGTTTCAACACTAATAGGGCATACTACATCTCCCTGTCATTTTTTATTTCTTCAGGGCTTCCTCTCCCTGGGCTGCCTTTTTAGAAGCTGGCTTTCTGAGGATTCTTTTTTGGCCCTTGATTCATTCTACTCTGCATGTACTTTGTAAGTTCTACATACTCCACACAAGCTTATGGATCTTGGGTTTTGATCAGTCCAGATTTCTCCTCTAAATTAGACTTACTCATTAATGTTCATGGTATTTCTTCGTAACCAATAAAAATGGGAAACAATAGAAACATGAATCTGAATGAGTAATTCAACTGTGATCTCATCATACAAAGAAACACCACTCAGCAGTAAAGTGGAGCGAACTACTGTTACATGAAACAGCATAGATGAGTTTCAAAAGCGTTATGATAAGTGAAAACAGTAAAACAACAAAGCTATATATTATGATTGTATTTATATAACATTCTCGAGAGAAAATCCTAGGGAAACAAAGTGTTTCCAGCTGCTGCAGGTAGGCAGAGGGGATTGACAAGAAAAGGAAACATAGGAGGTGGCTGATGTGGTCTTTATCTCGGTTTTGGTGCTGGTTATATAACTGAACATTGATCGAGGCTCATAGAACTGAACGTTAAAAAAGAATTTATGCTATTGCATGTAAATTGTACCTTAACAAGCCTTATATCAACATATCAAATACTGAATTATCTTCCTTTCTTTAGTCATTCTCTATATTTATACTTTATCAATCATAAAAATGACCCAGTTATTTTTTATTCTTACTTCTTCTTAACATACTTCTATTCCATCATCAACTTCTGCCAGTTTAAATCCCTAAAATAAGTCTTTTAATTCCATCCTTCTTCATAGATATTGGCCAACCACTGACCCTCATATTTTCTTCTATAATTAAAGAAAAGATCATTCAAGTCACCTCTAGAAAATCAATGCTCCACAGTTACCTTTCCATCCTTACAATGCCAAAACTTGACACAATTCTTTCTTTTTCTTGACAAAAATCTTTGTTAAGTTTTTAATATCGACATTTATTATCACCTGGAATAAATGCACAAGGTTTCTGAAGCATAATGGATCATTATTAGTTACTTACAACAAATACTAAACGTGTACTTCTCTTGTTTCCCAATTCTTACCTCTGGAGAAATGTGTTGAAAGCTACATAACATCTGCACTTGGACATCTATATTGTGGATAAAGAACAAAAAATAGGTATATAAATACATGTATGGATAATATATAACTATAGTGACACATTAATAAATATATAAATACATTTGCTTTCTTCTCTCCTGAGAAAATTTCCTTAGAAATGTAATGGCAAAAGTTCTGGATTCTAAATATTTGGATTGTAAATAAATTCTCCAGGGAAAGATCTGTAGCCCAGAGGTATCTCCACAGTTCCAAGTCTCACCACCTCTTAAAATATAAATTCATGCCTCTGGGGCCATAAACCCTTCTGGATGGTCTCTCACTAGTATATCAGTTATATTCAACTTCCAAGCTGAAAAATTTACTCAAAAATCCCTACCTATTCTTGGATGTCACCAATTTCTCATTCTATATGCCATTGGTTCTCATGCTGCAGAGGGAAGCTGCATCATAACTATCTGGACAGGTGGTTTTTCAAACACAATTGCACATATCCCTATACCCGCCATGCTCTACTTCAAGGAGAAGGAAAGGAGGACAGAGAGAGAGAGAGAGAGAGAGAGAGAGAGAGAGAGAGAGAGAGAGAAACAGACACACAGAGAGAGACAGAGAGACACAGAGACAGAGGGCAGAAGGGAAGGATGCAGACAGACAGGGACAGGAGGGAGAGAGAAAGAGAAACAGAGAAAGAGAGAGAGTGAGAAAGAGAAAGAGGGACAGGAAGGAAGGAAGGGAGGGAGGGAAGAAGGGAGGAAGGAACCAAAGAGGGAGGGGGAAAAGCATAGAAGCGAAGGATATACAGAGAATACGATGTGGAAAAAGCAACAGAGGCAAATTTTAAGAAAGACATGGTTAACATTGTTAAGTGGTGTTAGAAGGTCAAATTACAAGATAGTTGAAAACTCTATTGAACTTAGTGACTTAGAGCTCCAGGTGGAGTACTGGAGAAGAAGTTAAACTGAAGTAAGTTGGTAGTGGAGGTAAAGAAATGCAAAACACAAACACAGATAATTTTTTCTGAAAGCCTAATTTCAAGAAAGAAATAGTAGCTTGAAGAGTTATATGGTGATAAATTTTTGTTTTACTTATTTATTTTAATGAAACACTGATGTATATGTACGTATACACACATATCTCTATGAGAAGTCAAAGAAAATGAAAGACTTTTAAGTGCATTATTACCATTACTAAATTCTCTTGCAGTCATAAATACATCATTTTCTGTACTTATGATTGCAATCACAACTAATGGAAATAGAAAAAGGAGGAAATACTAATAATACTA
The DNA here is from genome assembly GCF_053883595.1 of Heterocephalus glaber. Lineage (NCBI taxonomy): Eukaryota > Metazoa > Chordata > Mammalia > Rodentia > Bathyergidae > Heterocephalus > Heterocephalus glaber. Next base: position 4,973,384 of record NW_028258406.1, on the reverse strand, counting down.
TTTCTAAAAATATTTTAGCTATTATTCTGAATTTCAATAGATAAAATTTTATACAATCATTCAAGACAAATATCTTTGCCTGTTTAGAAACAAACCCCAGGTTCAAATATAAGATTTTGGAGACATGTTTAACAATATGCATTTGCTCAAATTACTAAAAAGGAATAGTAAAATAAAAATGAATAATATGATTGTCAATCACAGGAAACTATGGCAAGAAATATGATCTTTAAACGGAAAAGTAATTTGTGATGATTATTTCATATGCATGGTCTGGAGAGCTTGTTGATCTTGTTCGCAGACCTCCTCCTCCAATATAGTCAAATATATATACATTCAGTTAAGAATATTAATTCAGTCAAATCTGTTCTCAAAAATATTATAATATACCAGCTAAAAATTGAATGCGGTTTGTCTTCTTCCTAGATGAACACAGAGCAGAGCGTATTTCCTTTTAAGGAAAAAAAATCTGAAGTACTGCAATGACATGAAACTCAAAAATTCCCCTTTCTAAATATCTGCTGCCACTCAAGAACAATATCATTCAAGTGGTTTAAAAATAATATAAAATTTGTTTTTGTTGACATTGTTTTAATTTAGTGCTGATCAAATATATGACCAGATAACATTTTATATAATTGATATTCGGATAAATAAGTTGAATATCTATATCAAACTCAATATAAAACAAAGTTCAAAAGCACTAACATTATAAATATATAATATAATCTCAAATGCTACAAAGATATCAGAAAATAAAATTAGCTTTACACTTGAAAAGTGCAAATTATCCTAGAACAAGAACAAAACCACAATAATTGAAGGGAAAGTTAGACATTACTGAAATGAAACAAAAAAGACATTTTTATGACAAGAAGTAGTATAATGTTAAACTGCAATTAATCACCTAAGAATAAAAATGAAACTTCTTAGCATAATGCCTAGCACCAAGAATTCAATAAATATTTATTGAGTGAATACCTACATTTGAAAATGTTAATATTTCCATACCAGAAAGTTCATTTGTAAACTATAGGTAATATATTAATATGCTAAAAGAGAAATAAAGATTATGAACTATAATTTTACCAAAAAGAAAGGATAAATGACCAACATGAACATTTTTCCTATCTGAAAACTACAAATTTAAACAATAGCAGTGTAGTATTTCTACCCATAACATTGCATAACAGTAAAAAGACTGGAACAAGGAAGCCCAGTGATTATAAGGGTCCAGGTAGCAGACACTGTCAAACACCTGTGACTGAATATAAATAGATAACAATTTTCTATACAGATATTGGAGATATATATATATATATATACACACATATATATATACATATATATATATACACATATATATATACATATATATATATCCTCTTCACAATTCAGTAGTTCATCTTTTAAAAATAATATTATCATTGTACAAAGATTACTCAGAATAAGTATTTGATCATAAGTAGATGATTAATTGCTAGCTAACTAGTTACATGCAAATATATATCCATATATAGATTTTGATATGAATATAAGAATCTTTAAATTATGATGCTAATTAACACAAGTAGATATTAATAAAATACAAAAGCTGTTCTATGAAAAAATCATTTTTCATTACAAAAATTATTAAAGAATAACCATGGTAAATATACTGTATACCATGATCTTTTTTTTTTTTTTGGTACCGGGGATTGAACTCAGGTCCTTGCACTTGAGCAGCAGGCAATGAAACCACTGAGCTAAATCCCCAGCCCTGTTTATCATGATCTTAAAAGAATATATTTTCATTTGCTAATCTATCTCTCAGTTCATTTCCTAATAATACTACACCTCTTTTTGCAAACATTTTAAGTATTGACAAAGTATCTCATATTCTGTATAATTTTGAACAATTTCTTCCTATTTCACAAAATTTATTATTCTTTTTGGTCCTTCTTTTCACCTTCAGTTTCTCATGCCAGAGAGACAATGTGATATTTACACACATGTGTTCCATTTATTTCATTTAAGAGTATGTTCTCAAGGTGCATCCATTTACCTAGAAATGTCTCAAGCTTATCCTTCTTATGGCTGAATAGTATTCCATTATATTTTTAAAAATCACATCCTTTTTTATCCATTCATCCGTTGCTGGGTTTTTTGGGTTGTTTCCAAGATTTAGCTATTAGAAACTGTGCTGCTATGAACATGGGTGCACATATCGCTGTGGTATGAGGCTTTTAATTTTTTTGAGAAGATACCCAGAAGTATAGTAGCTGGGTCAAATGGGACCTCTAATCCTACTTCTTTGAGGTATCTCCATACTGATTTCCACAGTGGTTGCACCAGTCTATACTCCCACCAACAGTGGAGAAAGGTTCCTTTTTCCCAGCAGCCCCACCAGCATTTGTTATTGGTTGATTCCTTGATAATAGTCATTCTTGCTGGAATGAAATGGAGTCTCAGTATTGTTTTAAATTGCATCTCTCGAATGACCAGTGATGTTGAACATTTTTTTCACATGTTTATTTGCTGTTTCTACTTCTTCATATGAGAAGTGTGCATTCATGTCAGATGTCCATTTTTGGATTGGTTCTTTAAATTTGGGTGGGCTGATTTTTCTCAATTCTTTATATGTTCTAGATATTAGTCCTTTGTCTGAGGAACTGCTGGGTAAAATATTTTCCTACTCTGTGGATTGTCTTTTCACTCTGTGGGTAATTTCTTTTGCTGTGCAAAAGCTTTTTAATAAGGTCCCAATTGTTGATTCTTTGTAGTATTTCCCGAGAAGTCTGGGTTTTGTTGATGAAGTCTTTACCTACTTCTGTGTCCTCAAGCATTCTACCTATTCTCTCTTCCAGCCAATTTAATGTTTCTGTTTTAATCTTTGATCCATTTTTATTTTAGTTTAGTGCATGCTGAGAGACATGGGTCTAGTTTTAGTCTTCAGCTTGTAGAAAGCCATAGAGAAATCATTCCTACAATTCATTTGGATTCAGAAGAGACCTAGAATAGCAAAAACAATTCTGGCCAACAAAGGCAAGGCAGGAGGCATTACAATCCCTGACTTGAAATTATACAGAGCTTCTGTGATAAAAACAGCATGGTACTGGCCAAAAAACAGACCTGAAGATCAATGGAACAGATTAGAAGATGCAGAAAGAACCTCAAACACACTCAGCCACTTTATCTTTAACAAAGGGCCCAAACATGTTCACTAGAAGAAAGACAGCCTCTTCAATAAATGGTGCTGGGAAAACTGGCTTTCTGCATGCTGAAGACTAATTATCATTTATTATACTGAAAGGGTTTACATAAAGCAAAGCCTCAGTGCCATTGCAGCATCATTTGTGCGTGTGAAGGTGGTCTCTTGGATCACTTTGGCTGCAGGCGGCCGTGCTCTATGGAAGCCCAGCCATTCTCCTAGTCCAGGAAGTTCTTGACTCGTTTCTGTAGCATCACCAAACCTCAGTGGTGTGCTCAGACCCCAGGAACTGGGACTCTTGAGTTCAGAACTCTTAGAGATCCTGTCTAATTCTGAGCAGTTTCTCTGTGAGCCTGCATGGGGATCTGCAGTCTGCAGTTCCCATGTTTCCTTGGATTCTACCAATAACATACTCCGGCCAGCTCTGCTTCAACTTTTCCAGTAACAGACCATATCATAAAAGGATGGATTTCTTCAGGCTCTCGAAGGCCTTTGCATCTTCTTAGGTCAATCTCTAGTATGTCTATTAGTCTAGTTCTCCGCACCATCTCTGCAAGGTCATCATACAATCCCATGGAGTCTACGGCTCCTTTAGAGATCCTCACCATGTAAGAATATTTATAACACTATCTCAATGGTGCTGATCATTCTCATAAAGGAGGAGAACACTTTTTATTCACTTCTTCAATCCCCATTTGTCCTAAATATTGCCACTCTACTTGCCAGCTCAAATTTGTGATTTTAATTTGTACCCCTTTTATGTCACATTTTATTGACATATTTATGTTTTAATATTCTAAGAAGGTGTTAGAAATTTACAAACTTAGCATTGTTAATTTTGCCATCCCAATATGTACTTAGCTTAGCAGATTGCCTTGTACAAATGGTATTTAATAAATATTTGCACTAAATGAACAAATAGGTGTTAGTTTAGAGATAACACAGGCTTTCTGAGATTTTGAATCTCAAGTGCAGATTCCTATATTTTAGTTGCAGGCAAGTACATCTTAAACTTTATATATAACTGCAGAATGCCAAATATTCAAATTCATATTCAGCATGTCTGTTGTAAATAAATATATTTGAACTTGTTATTGTGTAGAGTTGTGGACCTGAAAGTTTCTTTTTCCAAATCTTTCTGCAAATTGTCTCTAAAGCAATATCATAATATCAGATGTACTCTTACTAACCTACAGAAAGTAAGAGCACTTCACACAGTAAGTTAAATACTGTTTTAAATGTGTGTAGACTAAAGCATTCAGACATAAGATCTTTAAAATTTTCCCATTAGAATTAAGGATTGAGATACTCATCCCACAAGGGTTGCTACACCAGTAAACAGAAGACTTCCCTTGATTATAAACCAAGCAGTTAGTACACTTTGGTTTAAAACAAAAGAAAAGCTTTGCTGTCAGAACCAGTGAAGTTAGCTGCTATTTTGAATTTCAAAGCAAGGCCCTGATTTACTGTGGTGGCCAGTCTTGTTGACATGTCTTTGGGTTCCACAGCCATGCCTCACTGCCTGAGTTTTGCTTCACTGTGTCCTTCTGCACACATACTTGAAGGCTGTGTCCTCCATTTGCCATCAACCAGCTGCTTATGGATCCAACTGTCATCCATCTTTCACACATTTCCCCCACCCAAAGGACTCCTTTCTGCAGTACACCAAAAGTCTTTCTGGGCTGAGGTACTCTCTGCATGCAAAACCCCATAGAAAATAACAAGTTCAAGAGGCGAATTAAGAATCTGTGACTGGTTTGACATATGAAGATAACTGCAAATAAAAATAAGTAAACTGCAAAACTACAACCAGCAGAGCATCAAAATGACAACTTAAAACACCTAACATATCAACATCCAAAGAGACAATGAAAGTAGATAATAATATAATACCAAGAGGATTTGAATGAAGAAATAAAAGGAAGAAAGCTTAATTATGTATGGAATAATCACTTTGATTACTGTATACAGACACAGTGCTACATGAAGAATAAAAGAAATTGAAGAAATAAAATATGAAATACCCACTTTTTAAAAAGTTGCCCCAATTCAATTGTTCTGCATTATAATATAGAAGTGTGAAAAAGCACGCTAGGGTTCCTGTGTCTGTGTAAAGAGTATACAGATCTTAACCAGAACAAACTCTAGTGATGAATAACTCAGGTACATACTGTCTTCATATATATCATAAGTCTCAATATTCTCTACCTTCACCAGCACCTCACAAAAAATGTCCCATGTTTTAAAAGAAAGAAGAGCTCATTTGATATGTTGTTTATACCCTTGATATTTAAAAGAACTGGCAGAAGTGAATTTCTACAGAGAAAGGAAAAGAGAAAAAAATTTTTAAAACCAAGGCTATTAGTCGAAAAGAATGAAAAAAAAAACCTAAGTTCTTCAAGAAAAAGTGATTAAAAGCATGACAGTGAAAGGTCCAAAGGGAATAAATGATTCGAACAAGGATGGAGTGTTAAAATATACATCTAGAAGGATTCACACCTAAATTTCTAAAGGTCTTAAATGATTTTCAGCAGACCTCGGGCTAAACATTTGTAATGAGAACTTCTCAGAAGCAAATATCAAGGGAAAGAGTCATCTGTTAAAAAAGAAAAAAGGAATTTGTATTTGATTTTCATTAATTCACATTTTTTTAACTTTCCTCAAAGTAAAAGCTGACAAAATAAAATGAATATAGAAAAATAATAGTTTATATCTACTAGATAAGACATTTTTGACATTTGCAAACATTAGCATACAAATTTTCTTTACAACACAGTAACATTCAACAAATATCACAGTGAAATAACAAGCCAAGAAATAAAGATAAAGCAGGATTGTCTGCCTCTAGTACAACATGGCATTAGTCATCTATTAGTTACTCAGACAAAATACCTGACATATTTAACTTACAGGAGGAAAGGTTTATTTTGGCTCACCATTTCAGAGCATTTAGTCCATGGTCAGCTGGCTCTAAGGAAGCAGCATCATGGTGTAAGGACATGGTGGAGGAAAATTGCTCACCTGATGGCAGTCAGGAAGCACAACAAAAGGAAAGACCCATAGAGAAAGGCGCCAGGGACAGAGAATACCTTTGAAGTCACACATCCAGTGACCTACCTCATCCAATTAGGACCCACGTCATAATAAGCCCACTGAACTATGAATTTATCGGTGGATTAACTCACTAATAAAGTTAGTGTCTTGGTGATTAATCACCTCTCTGGGTATCGCCTCTAAAAACTGCTGTATTAAGGATCAAGCCTTCAATACATGCATTTTGCACAACATTTCATATTTAAGTCATATCAAAGAGAGACATGATATGAAATGTACAGAGACAGTGTGAATCAGAGATGCCTTTTCAAATAGTATGAGAGACAGTTAGTATACCTACAGTAAAATCAGAGCTACAGTGCCTAAAATTCAATTAGCAATATTTATTTTTATCATTTTAAATATCTTTTAGTTATAATAATCATTCATTTTTTTAAAAAAGGTCACAAAGAGAGCAGTTAAGAGCAAAATGGAAACAAAATGTCTTACAAGGATCTGGACATACAGAATTTGTCTATTTGAACTTCTGAAAAAGATGGCGTCACAGAGCAGAATAAGGATGAAGTAGAAGTTGAAGAAGGCAAAGATAAGTACTGAATACTTCCCAAGATCATATGATTTTCTGTGTCCTCTGTTGTATGACATTTTTAGGCCAAATGGAAGAGTCACTGAGAGGAAAATCTAACTAGTAAGAATGCTAAGCCAGTTCCTTCGTTTACACAGAAGACACCCTTAGAATTATAGAACTTACTTTCTAATAGGAGTCTTTTGAGATCTTGTGAAATCCTCAAAATTTTGTGGATATAAAACAGAAAATTGTAAGTTCATAAGGCAGCTATAGAGCTAAAACACTCATTTGCCCAAGTTCAGTAGATTCGCAACATATCTTATTATCTGTATTTCTCCTAATCCTTTCCCTATTAGGCAGGCCTACTGCTATAAGTGATATCACCAGTGTCATAATTAGAGCATATCACTGTGTTGTATTCACACTACTAACCTGGTATGTAATAATACACTATGAATCAGCAAATTACAGTGGAACACTAAGTTGCCTATTTCATGAAAATATACTATTAAAAGGGTGATACTTTCCATTTTATTTTGAAAGATAATAGCTATCATTGGAGCTATTTTCAGCAGGTTTTTACTTTCAAATTTAGAAATATTTTCTTTTCTAAAAAGGTTTGTACTTTCTATAGGAAATTCTAATGATAAAATATTAAAATGCCAGTAAAAAGAAAGAATCCCTCTTTTAATATAAATTGTTGTAATGTCTATCCTAAATTGACCACTCAACTTCAAGTGTAATTTTAATGTAACTTTCCTTTGTTGTTTGTTTTCTAGTTTTTCAAGTAGGCATTGGAAGTAATAAGACAGATGATGGACCACGTTTCATATCCAGCCTCTTACACACATCACCATCAGTGGTTCCCAGAAATCTGCATTGCCATGAACTTGCAAGTTACACTTGGGCACATGGGACAACCATAGAAAATTTTCCTTTTTGCTTTGGGAAAGGACTTGATGTTCTGAAAGAATAATAAGCAATAGAGTCGCTTTTTTAATATGCTGGTCACAAAGTTATAATCTAAAAATATTTGACTTGTACCTAACCCTAAACCATATCCAACATGATTACAATTCACTCATTTGTAATATGTGCGTGCATTCAATTTACCATAAACTTCCACAGGCAAACACTATCATGTCATTTTTCTTCATCCCACCTTTATCATGTTGGAATGATAATATTTTTGAAAAATAACCATATTAACAAAAAATTTTGTAAAAAACAAAATGTAGCAGATTGTGTAGATTTACATTCTCCTCAGATTCATGATGAAAAATCATATAAAGAATGAAAATTGCTGAGTGTCCTTGGGCTTCAAGTTTATTTACTACATTGACAACAAGCGATGCTGTTTTCTGTTACCTAGAGAAAGAATGGAGGCCGTGGGCAACACTTTAAATCTGTGTTTAGTTTTCTAGAATTTTTTAGTACTCCACTGCAAAAAAGAGTATCCAGTAATTCCTTTCAACTCTCATTACAAAACTAATCTTTCGTATTTCCTCTCTGTGACAGTTTGGGTTGTTTTCTGATGCATACCTTTCAAAAATAATGTGACTAAAGATGAATTCATGCTTTGGAGAAATCTGGTACATGAGAATCAGTCACCAAAGGCAGGAAGTACAAGTGACTAAAGAAAGAGGTGGACAAATCCAGGACTAAAAACATACAAATCTTAGTGACTTATGAACAGAACTGTGTCTCAGGGTGCAGAAAAATAGTAAGATCCTAGACAAAGAAACTAGTAAGAATTAAAGCAGAAAAAAGAAGGAACACTTCTCCCTTCATTTTAGGAACTCAACATTGCTAATCCCAAAACTGGATAAAGATAATAGAAGAAAAAAGTATAAACATAGATAGAAATTTGTTTAACAAAACAAACTATTAGAAGTCAGATCTGGCAGGATGTAGAAAGTGGTTTTGTTATAGGGATGGCAGTGTTGGTTCAGCATTGGAAAATCCACACCCCAAAGTCATTCTTTTAACAGAGGAAAGGAAAAAGCCGTATGATCCTGTCACTGGTTGGAGAAAAAGTATTGGACTAAATTCCACAGCTGTTCATGGTAAAAGCTATCAGGAGACTAGAAGTAGAACAGAGCCTTCTCAACAAATTAAAGACATGTACTCCATACTTCCCAGTGAGAATGCCTTATATAAATGGAGAAGATACAATGCTTTCTCCTTAAGGTGGGGAACAAGGGCAGATATGCTTACTCTTTATCTGTCCATTAAACTTTGAAACCTAGGCCCCACCAAAATAGTCTGCCAATAAAATGACACAACTAGGATAGGATTGGCAAGGTATAAGCAAAATCTTTATATACAGATGAAATGATCATCTACAGAGAAAATACTAAGAAATCTCTAGGAGCCCCTAGAACTTGTATTTGAATTTAGCAGGATTAGAAAACACAAGGTATATATAAATTCAGGTCTCTGTATACTTGCTATAAATGAAGAATTGGATATTGCAATTTAAAAGTTATGTAGGAGTACAAAGGACCTAGAAAAGTTAAAAAAAAACAAAAAACAAAAAAACAAAAGTAGTGTTGGAAGATATTTAGTACCTAATTTTAAGACTTCTTCTAAAGCTACAGAAATCAAGGCAGTGTTGGTGTAAGGAAAGACATATAGATCATTGGAATAAAACAGAGAATCTACAAATAGAACCACACATATATGGTCCACTGAGTTTTGAAAGATTATTTAACATTAGCATTTTATAGAATATAAACTCAATTCAAGAGCCGAGGAAGAGATAGTGTTTGCAGCAAATGGCACTAGAACACCTGGTATCCACATATAAAAAATTAACCTCAACCCTTTATTTCCATACATGAAAATAACTTGAAGGGATCTATGAACCTAAATAGGAAAGCCTAAAAGTATAAAACTTTAAGAAGAAATTATAAGGGAAAATGTTTATGAATTCAGGGTAGGCAAGAACTACCTAGGATACAAAAGACATGGTGTATAAAAGAAAAAAATTGATAAATGAGATTCCATCAAAATTTAGAACTTTAAATGACATCATTAAAATGAAAAGTAGTTCTTAAACAGACCATATTTTCAATACATATAACCTATGACCAGAATATATAAAGAATTCTTAGAGCTCATTAATAGACAACCCAATTAAAAAGTAGACATAAGAAGATGATAAATAGCCAGTATAGCACAAGGAAAGGTGTGCAACTCTAGAATCAGAAAAGTACTAATCAGTACACTAGCAAGATTGAATTATACACTAATTGTCTGATATAATTTATCAGTTAAATGTATATGAGCCTGCTGTTGTCATATAGGTAGGTTTTCAAGCTAGGAATATACTTTCTTTAATAGGTGCTATTCAAATTTGATATTTCCTCCAGAGTTAGTTTCATTAATTTGTCTTCCGAGGTACTTCTTAGAAGTTGTCAAATTTATTTCAAAGCAGATTTTTGAAATATTCTTTCTATATCCTTTTAAATTCTGTAAAATCTGTGGTAATGTCTCCTAGATCTTGATATTGTAATTTTAAAAATGTTATAACTGATATTGGGTAACAGGAAGAAAAGATCTAAAGGTGCAGGGGAAGTGGGAGGGGTAGAGGAAAGAAAAGAAGGGAAAAGAAAAAATATGAGAAAAGGAAAAAAATGAAAACAAAGTCTTTGCAAATAGGGAAGGGTGGAGGGGGTGAAGGGAGGGCAGGGGAAGGGGAAAAATAAAAGAACCAAGATACTCACGTAATGGTACAAGATCCCAGTGATGTTTGTAACTGTATTTTGTACCTAAAATGTACCAATAAACTTAATGGGGGAAAAAAAAGAAACTAGTAAGAAACTAGAAAAAGAAGGACCATAGCCAACCAGAATATACATGGAGTTTCTCGAAAGCTATGAACACACCAAGCATCTTTTAAGAAACACTGAGCTGACCATCTTAACAACTTGCTTTCTTCTATAGGATATGGAATATACACTAAGGCTAGCTGGCAGGCAAGGTGGTGGTTATGATCAAGATGGTTATACTCATAAGACTGGATTTATAAGATTTGTTTTACTTCTCCATCAAGGGACACATATTTTGCCAAAATAATCAACTTCAGGCCATGAAACTCTGTGTCTAATATCTACATTCTCTAATGTGTATGTAATTACTACCAGTCTTCTGACAATTTTCTTGGCCAATTATTTTGGAATGACTCTGTAATTCATATATGAAACTTTTACTTCATATTCATTCATTTATTCAATAAATGTTGTAAATATTATGTGTCAGACAGTCTTCTAGATACTGTAAAAAACAACAGGAAGAGAATGAAATCTTTTTCCAAGGAATTTCCAAACTTTAAGGATCTACAATTTCACAATGCCCTATTCATGGGGTCTTGTGAAGATTTTTTGATATACCACATAAGAAAACCAACATAGGTACTTTAGATAGAGACATTCAAAATATGTAATTTTAATCAAATAAACTACCATCAAAATTGTCTATTAGACGCCAACTGTGTGATAACTCTTACAATTTAAGTCAGGAAAAACTTGAAAAAATAGTTCAGTCTTATAGGTTTCACTTTGACTCTTCAAATTATATCATTTATAGTATTCTAATATCAATAATATTCCATAATTTAAGTTCTTTAAATACTTGAGAATAAGTTATAGACAATGTCCCTTCACTGCTACACACTTTGGTATAGGTTTCTGAGGAATAATAATATTCTCGTTTTTTCCCCATTAATTTTATTGGTACATTTAGGTATACAATACAGTTACATTCATCATTGGGATCTTGTACCTTTACATGATATATGTTGGTTCTTATTTTTCCCCCATTCCCCTGCCCTCCCTTCACCCCCCACCACCTTTAATATTTACAAAGACTTTGTTTCCATTTTTTCCTTTTCTCATATTTTCCTTTCCCCTACCCCTCCCACTTCCCCTACTCCTTTAGGCCTTTTCTTCCTATTTCATAAATATGTTATGGAATGATAAGAAAGACAACCAAGTCAAAGAAAGTCAACTTGAGTCATGCTGAAAACACCGAATCAGCCCACTGCAGACAGGCAGGTCTGCAGACGGGGTCCCGAGGTCGTGAAGGCAAACTCTTAGCTGCACACCCCAACATAAATGAAAAGAAAGTTAACACTGCAACATACAATGGTGCAGGATAGACATTTCTATTCCAAAAGGTACAAAGAGGGGGATAAAAAGGAATGGGAACAAAACAAGACCAAAATCCAGCAAGGATTAATCCAGCAAGCATTAAATCCTGTAGTTCCATTGTCCAGTATCCCATGCAATCTGTGGCAAGTTGTGAATTCCAAAGGGCTTGAGTGGCTCCACCCCCTACAGCACTTCTGGTGGTTGTAGCTACCATGGCTAGTCTCTTTGGCCAGCTTTGCTCATTCCTTGCAGCTTTCCTCAATGATCTATGTTCCTGGCTTCTCCCACCTGTTGAAGTTTCCACTATACCTTCAGCTTCACACTCAGTTTCACACACTGGCCTCCGAGGTCTTCTTCTGAAATCTGAGGGGAAGCCTACCTCATCCCACCACTCTTACATTCTCCATGCACCTAAAAGCAGCACCAAGTGGTCGATGCCAAAGTCTGCTGCCAGCTGAAGCAGTAGCCAGGCTTCCTTCTTTCTTGGCTGTAGAAATGAGTGCTTGGATTGCTGAGCACTAGGAACCAAATCCTGAGGAAGAACTTCCCTAGGCCACTGCCATTCTGGAATATGGTGCTCTGGGGCTTTCTTCTCAAAGCAAAGTCTTTCACATTTGTAATTCTGAGATTGCAAAATCCAGAGTCCTGCTGGTTCTTGTGATGTCTTCAGGCTACCTTTTCTATTCCCATTCCTTCTCAGCAATCAAGTTCTCCTCTTCTCCATCTTTGCAATCTGCAGCTTTACCAGAACTTCCTTTCTGGCAAAACTCACATTTTAGATCATTCTGCTGGGCTCTTTGCTCTTGATTCTCAACATAAATCTGATTAAAAGCCCCCAATAGTGGCCATGCCACCACCTCAACATTAGACTGCCTTGAAATTTCTTCTGGCAGATTAATTAGTCTGCTGGCTTTAGTCTCAGCTCCAGGCAAAGGCTCTGGACATGAGCAAAATGCAGATGAGTTTTCTACCAAAGCATGACATACATGATGTAGAGTCCAACAGCCAATGCAGTCCTCATTCCCAGGTGAAACCTTCTAAGATTGGTCTTTATTGGCAGCATTTCTATCAGCATTCTGGTCTCCTGAGCTGACTAGAATCTCCCATCAAGTACAGCTTAAATCATTCCAGTGCTGTTTCTTCAGGTGGTATCTCCAAACCTTTCCAAATTCTTCCCACAAGCCAATTCCAAAGGCTCCTGAACCACATGGTCAGGTACACTTACAGCAACCTCATTTCTGTATCCAATTTTTTCTTAGTTACTTTTCCCATTGCTGAGATAAAATACCTGACACCCAAAGGTAAAAATGAAAGGTTTACTTCAGCTCGGTTTGTAAAGGCCTCATTCCATAGTCAGCATGGCAGAGGAGAAACAGTTTATAGTGGGCAGAAGGCAGCAAAGCAGCAAGCAGGGAGTAGCAGACAGCAGCGAAGAAGCAGCAGAAACACCTTTCTGTCCCTCTATAGTCCATCCAGGCCGTATGCCTATTGATTGAGCCACACACACCCAGGGTGGGGCACCCTTAATCCCAGCATTACACACTTGGGGGACATCTAGACACAAGCCAGAACACCTTTGGAAGGTAATCACATCCAAGAAGTATGGCTAATCCAACCAGAGCATCTCTGTCCAAGCCTAGTTTGTTCTTGATAGATGACATGGTATAACAGTCAACATGTGGGTCCTTTGCATTCATGGTGAAATTCCTGTACACTGTCTGGGCCCCGTAGAGGAAAGCATCTCCATCATTCGTGAGGCAGCCATCAACATGGCCAGCGAACTTGAGGTGAGCACACATGGCCTCAGCTTCCCCTGCTGCTTGCACCCAGGGTATGCCTAAGCACTCCAGCATTTCAAGGCACTCTCGAAAGACCAACTTAAAACGTGACCTTCCTATTCTCTGAGACCATGTTTTCCCAGAAGGCCCATACCACATCTGATTCCTCTTGCTCATGACACCAGCTTTCAGCTTTGCTGGTTCCCCCTCCATAACAAACACCAGTCTTATATCCATTTGCATTAAATGGGAGACACGAAAAAATAAGTTCCTGAGGTGGGAACAGTTCCCACCATTTTTCTAACAGACTGTGCCTCACACACCCAGATACTGAGGTTAACCTCAATGGTTTTCCCACTAAGACTCCGTAAGTGGACGTGTTGCTTCACAGGTTCCAAAATTTGCCACAAGTCATTTTCTCCCATTCTGGTGATTATCGGACGCCGCTTCCTCCTCGGTCTCAGAGAAGCCCCGCTGCCCTTCACCAGGGGACCCCAAGCCCGACTGCCCAGCCCCTGAGCTCCCAGCAAAAGGAAACTCGAGGTCGCCCTTTCCTCGGGCAGAGCCCGCGCTTCGCTTCAGGGGAGCGCTTCCGAGTTCTGCGCCTCTGCCCAATAATATTCTTTTTTTACAACTATAGAACTATCAAAATTCAGAAAAAATCAGTGGTACAATATTATAATATAATTTATAAACTTTACTCAAATTTCAGTTGTTTCACAAATTTCCTCTCTTTTAGTAGCAAAAAAGAAATGCTTTCTGATCCACAATTCAATCTTGGATCCCACATTCCATTTACTAGTCATGATTCTTTGTTCTCCTTTAGTCTGGAAAAGTTTCTCTACTTTTTTTTGTCTTAATCTTGACTTTTGAAGATGAGACCAACGATTTTGTAGATTCTTCCTCTACTTTGTTTTGTCCAATGTGTTTTTTCACAATTAGATTGATTTATGCTCTTTTGACAAAAATAATGCAGGAGCAATGTTGTGTTCTGAGTGCATGACATCAGAAGGCACATGGAATTATAGATGGTGCTCCAAGTAGCTCAGTGTAGCATCACATCTTCCTTTATAATCAACAGGTATCTTATGAGGACATCTTTTGAAACTAAAGAAATTTCCTATTGTTCATTATAATTTTGTTCATTAGTTTTAGTGTATGATGTTGGTTTTAACTACAATTATTATCATTTCCCCCCATGCACAGCCTGATCCTAGTAACCAATGTTTTATTCTTTATCTCTATATATTTGGAGAGATGCACATCAAAATTTTAAAAATAACAAATATGTGAAAAAAATAAATCAAAGATCTAAGCTTTAACAAGAAGGATACAGTTAATTATATTGTACTATTTTCAGGAGTTTTAATAAATGAGTAGATTATATTTGATTTTGATGCAGGGGGGAATGAGTTATCTAAGGTTTTGATCCGTGTGTTAATTTTTCTACCATACTAACCATTTTATTACATAGTATCTTATAACATCATATTATATCCTTAAATATACACAATCAAATTTATTTTTAAAAGGCTAATTATTACTATAGATGTGGCCATAGTTATATGGTAACTTTCCAATTCCTTTTACATTTATTAGATATAATCATAAAATAATACTATTAATGCATATTTTAGCTGTTAGATGTACATTTTTACACCACCAAGACAGAAACTTTTTAAACATAATTTTAAGAATGCATTAAAACCTCAGCACAAGGAACAAAACTAACTTTTTCAAATAAGAAACAGGCTTCTGGAACCTACTAAGAGCAAGATTAGCCAAATAGCATGGTCTGAGTGCCCCTGAGAAGTAAGAGAAGATTGTCTACATGTACTTATTATAATACTAACACTTATTATGCTTTCATTTTTCTTTCTTTTTAAAGTCATCCGATTTCTGGAGAAATCTATGGGCCTGTCTTCATTGTAGAACTCAAAAGAAAATTGAAGATATCACTTCATACTTTTACAAGGACACTTATTATTGTCACACTAGTAGAAAATTGAGATAAGAGAACGCATCATTAGGAAATATGTGGAGAAATTTCTTCAAAGTACTTTTTTATGTGCTTGGAAGTTCTAATTTTTTTTCATGATTGTAATTTATACTTTTTGTTCCTGAAGCCCCCTATATTTTGGTTTTATGATCCCACTTTACTTCTAATTCCCAACACAAATTTTGTAAGCAGTCCAAAGGAGTGCCCAATGTGGAATAAAAAATTGAAAATTTGCTATTTTATGATATTGAGAAGTTTATTTACTTCTTCGTTGCAGAGCAGAATTTTACTCTGACAGACTGAATGTGAAATTAGTGAAGGGTCTTAATTACATATTTATTATTGATAAATTAACTATTCAGCTTTCAAATGTTCGTAGTAAAACAAACTAATTGGCAAGGTTGGATACATTTTCTCTTTATTTAGGTTAAAGATGATTTAGATAAGAAGACCAAGTAATGTATGAGTAATCCAATACTTAGAAGACCCAATGTCCAGTGTGAGCTCAATACTAGTTTTGTGATCTTGAGTTACATAACTACCTCCCATCCTGATTATTATCTGTAAAAGAAAAAGGTTGAATAATATAATTTGATCTCTTGAAATTTCTTTTGGACCTAAAATTCAGGTATTGTAAAGAAAAACTCTTATGATTCTATTTCTAAAATTCTGATTAAGTTCCAGTTAGCACATTACATCTAAATAACATGCAATTTCAGTCCAACTTGTTCTCACAGTACCATTAATTCTGCATTAGTCGTAATCAAGAAACAAATATCATTGATTCAAACTGTCAACATCCAAATAATGAGAATTCACTATACATATTCTGGCTATATTTCCTTTATGTTAGTAAACATTTGCATTATTCAACTAAATTTTTCTTTTCTTTCCTCCCCCCCCAAAATTGCCGATTATAATTTGGCTTCCATGGAAACTTTCTTTCATACAAGGCCTACACAAGCACTCCAATCTGCTTGGCATTTTCATATGCGTACAATACAATCTGGTGAATGTTTAATGACATGTAATCAAAATATTTGGTAAATGTTTAAATAAAATTTATTACAATAAAAGACACATTGCTATTAATTGCCCACATTTTTAACAGACTTATCCCATCATTCTTACAACTTTCTGGAGCAGTTCTGGAATCCTCTTTTGTGTCTTTATCAGATGTGGTTAAAAAAAACAACTCAATGAATGCTGCCAAGTGGCACACAATGTAGAAACATTATCATGTGTCCTTATATACCTTGTTTACCAAATCTCGCAACATTTGACATCTGACTCTACTTCAAGGTCAAAATGACCATGAAAGGTAAACATTTTGAATTTATTCACAACATCCAGGCAGCCATAATAGTGCAAGTAAAGATACTCACAAAAGAGGACTTCCAAAACTGCTTCTGAAAATGCCAAGAAACATGGGATAAGTGTGTTCAAAGTGAGAGGGGATGTTCAGTAGGATTAATCTCTCTCTCTCTCTCTCTCTCTCTCTCTGATATATATATATTTAATGTAAATAATTAGCGTATTTTTTCCACCACACCTTCTATTCTTATTTGATTATGTTCCTATGAAACAACCACCCCCTTATTTTATGTCTGTAGAAAGCTAACAAAAATCAAGTTTCTGCACCACTGGATCAGCAAAGCCATCACTCCTGTACCTGGTAAATCCAACAAGACGTACACATGCCATAATAAAGTCAACGGACCTTGCTTTAGTAATATCCTACCTCACAGTAAGTTTCTCTTGAAATGTACCACTTTCTACTTTCATAGGAAGCATCTCTACAAGTTTAAGGCAAATATCAGAGTTACTCAACTAGAAAGTGTTCTCGTAACTGTGAACCTAATTCTTAGAGACTGGGTTGGTGGAAAAATACTGTTAGATAGGAGCCACCAATCCAAAATTTGAACATATTCCATTTAAATAGTAAGAAAATGTAAGAAATATGCAATGATAAAGGCAAACACCCAAAGTAATGAATCTAAGGCCTAATATATTAAAGTGAATGATAGAATGCTTCAAATTAAAATTATTAAGCTATGTCCAGTGTCTAGGTTTATTAATAACTTATATGTCTAAAACCAGAATCAGGATCTTCACATTGTGCATATAAACAAAATTAAACTATTTTACCTAAAATGCTGGAATTTTTTCCATTTAGAAAAAAGGTACATCTAATTATCAGTCATCCCTTTCAAAGTAAACAGACCTTATCCTGGACCAAACATTTTTCATTTATATTCTCATGTACTGCTTATGAGTCTACTTTATAGTCTGTACAGTGTATCCAGAACATAACAAGCACTCTTGTTATGCATTTCTAAAGAATCTTAGGGTATGTTAATAGTTCAGTTCATGTTAAAGACACTCTACAATTATTTTGTTGATAGATTGTGTCTCTCATGTAGATACTCCATATTTTTCTACTGTTTATGATTATTTATTTCTCATAATGTCTTCAGCCTCACACAGAAAACCTCTGAGAATGCCATCAATGTCTCCAGTATAGTCCCACTTCTACTTTAAGAATAGCACTCATGGATGGACACATGGAAAGTATGTGCCCAAGCACCTTAACACATAGATGATTGATAGATAGATAGATAGACAGGTAGACAGATCCTCTTATTTTGACTCTATGTTTTACCCTCTTTACTAAGCCATTCTGTCTCCCCTAAATGGGCTAAAGAACTATCTTCTATCACAGCCAAAATCCTAGGGATTCTTTTCCTTGACCTAAAGAATATCATTTTCTAAAATAAATAAAGCATAGAACATTCTTACCATGCTGGAAACTAAACTGGTTGAACCTTGGGCTTCAAAGTTTTCTGATGTCTGCACTCTACTATTTCTTCCCACCAATACTAGGACTGGGAACAGACATTTAATACCAAATGCATTGAGATGTCATCTCAGTTGAGATTACTAACAAGTATACCAGGTAGCAAATGCCACTAATGTTTTACATGTAAAGATGTTGCACATGAAGGAAGAATGGCAGATGTTCAGTGCTTCACAAAAAAGCCAATAGCAGTTTATTTTCTGCCTGACTCAAATGTTTATCCCTTTCTACTGTGACAGATTTCCTCACAATTAACATAATATCTTCATGTTTTAAACCAATCTGTGGTACCTAATGCAAGACAGAACAGAAATAGTAGAAACCTAAGATTACACTTTGTTTATTAGTTTTGGATTTAATTATTTTCAACACTGTGCATTATAGACAAATAATAAAACTATATGTGTGTCTGTGTGTATGTATCTCTGTGTTAAAAACCAAGCTCTGCATTTTAGGGATGTCTTTTTAGACTATTATTAATTCAAGCACTGTATCATGGTCATAGAAGAAGTTTGACTTAGTAGCTGAATTTATTATGTCCCAATCAAATTAACACAGCATACAGGAACTTTATGCTTTGAAATGGCTCTAGGAATCTCTTTTTGATTTGGGGGTTGCCATTTACCCATGCCTAGAAAGAAAGAATGATGGCAGAGGTGGCTGTGGATAGACAATGACCTCATTAATCATTGTGATGTAGATATGGATTACTCCTTGCAGTGAGTCATTACAGAGTGCATCAAATAATAAACACTGACAGCAAGCTAGTAGTGAGTGAAGACTGGCAGATGGTCAATAAATTCAGAACTGGCATATTTTTGTAAATTGATTGTAGATTTGAAGGCCTGCAGTGCTTTGCGCTACAACCTTAAATCACCAAAGTTGTCTTCAAGATTAAGCAATTAAAATTTAAATATGGAAAATCCCAATCACTCAAAATTGGAATATTTCCTACTCTCTTATGCCACTGAAATTTACTCAATTATTTTTACTAGAAAAATCATTTTTAGTTTTTATATTCCCTAAAATGTACCTGAATTGCAGATACCTATAAATACCATGAAATACCTATTCCAAAATGTATGTAAACACAGCACCACAAAACTCATGGAGCTTTTTTTTCCTGGAAGGCATTATTACCTCTAATCTGAACATGCAAAGTTAAAAAGAAAACCAATGTAGATCTTAAACAATCAGTGATATTTCCTAAATGTGGCTATTCTGCTGTGTAAGATGTAGTTGCCATAGTTGACTTAGTTTCCTCTTTCATAACATCCAATATTGAATGAGTCTTATTTTAGTGGTTTGGGGAGATTTACAAAAAGCACGTGAGGGGCCAGGGATTGAGCTCAGTAGTTCCACTGCCTGCCCCACAAGCGCAAGGTCCTGAGTTTGATTCCTGGTACCAAAAAAAAAAAAAAGCATGTGAATTCCAAACCCTAGGGCAGTACATTCAATAAAGGCAACAAACCTGACTTCTGTGTCTATTGTGTTCAGACAGCCTGCACCTGTGATACAGTTACTCTCCTGTGATAGCACTACCTTTGCAAAGCATAGTTTTTGAAAGAAATCTGTCCTCAAAGATAATGAGAAATTATTCATTTAGTTCATCTTAGTAGTGGAAAGCTTATGTTGAATATTAGCCATGTGAGTAATTATTTTAAAAAAATAACTCTTTTTCTTCCATTTGGTTTATGTTTTGATCTTTTTTACTTGTTCCTCCAGACAAATACTTTGCTTTCTCTCTCTTATGGGTCTAATTATGTCCCCAAAAAAGATATGTCCAAGCCTAACTCCTAGTACCTGTGAATGTGACTTTATTTGGGAATAGAATATTTGTAGGTGTAATTGAGTTTAAGATGAGGTCATACAGAATTCATATTTGCCCTAATTCACTATGATTGCTCTCCTCATAAAAGAAGAGACAAGAGACACATGAAGGTGCATTAGGAACAACAAGAATTGCAGGTTAATCTCCAGAGTCCAAGAAGAGACAAGAAAAGCCCTTCAGGCTTCAGAGGGAGCACAGTTCTGCTGAAAACTTGATTTCAGACTTCTAACCTACAGAACTGTAAGACAGTAAATTGTTGTTGTTTTAAGACACCCAGTTTGTCAGACTTTATTACACCCTTAACAAATAGATGCACTGTCCATCCTGCTTTCCTGCAGACTTTGGCTCACATAGCCTGTAACACTGAACTTCCTCTCACATCTGGTTCAGTTAGGCTGAAATAAAGCTCTGGTAGGAAATTCAAGGTCAGTGGGAGAACGCAGGCAGGTATTATGCTCCAGTTCACTAATGCAAGATTGTTTTAACTTTTTTGTCCTCTCCTAAAAGCTCCAGCTCCAATAAGTTATCTCTCTCCAAACACCAAAACCACCTTGCCCCCTTTTTCCTTCTGAACTGTGGGATGCAGAGGCTTCCAACTCTTACCATCTGTGTGGCATTTGCTGCATAATAAGTTTCCATGGATTTGAAGCCTTATGGTGGCATACACTTATTAACTCAAAATTTCTATGGCTCAGATACCAGATAAAGCTTAGCTGGATACTCTGATTCAGGGTCTCCCAGCGTGCAGCAATCAAGAAATTGGCCAGGGTTGGAGTTTATCTGAAGCCTCACCTAAGTAAAGATCTATTTCATGTTCACTGGCTGTTGACAATATTTAGTATCTTTCAGTTTGTTGGGCTGAGGGCCTCAGATGCTTTCTGTCATACTTAATTCCTTGCCATGTGCTCCATTTCAACATGGCAACAATCTTCTGAGATAATTCATTTATTTATTTAATCAAAGAAAAAATAGTTCATGGAAATTTGTGTAGGATATCAAGGGACAAAGCAGATTCAACATAATCATGTATGTAGAACAAATGAAGATGTAGTCATTGAGATAAATATTAATCTTGATCATAGAGAGAAACAAAAATGAGAGCTGGAGTGGCATCACAGTATGTCATGTCCATGAGATAAAATAAGACAGCAAGCAAGTAGACAAGTCAAGAAAGGAGAAATCAAGAATGTCCAAGAAGCCTGGGAAGTGAGCAGGATAGGAATGTGGTAAAGAAGACAAAAGGTTCTTTACAACAGGTAAAGAAACCCATTTACCTTTGGAGTAAGGGTGAGTCATGAGGCTAAAGACACATAAGCCCTTTGCAGGAGAAACAAGCATATTAGTTAATTTCTTTAAAAGTAGTATGGTTTGGTTTTTCTTTTTCTTTTATATTTTTATAGTAATAAAACATTATGAACATTATTGTAATGAAAGAATACTAAATGAGAAACAGAACTGGAGGATACAGTTCTTCCTTACTGCAACACAAGTATCAATGTACTGTGTGATACAGAGCAATTCATTTTATAATTTCAATTTCCTCATCAATGAAACAAAATCATAACATCCACCTTGCTTACATCACAAGAATATTGTGAATTATAATAATAAAATGAATCTAAATGTGTTTGGAAAAGTACAAAGTATCAAGTAAATATTATCAAAAATATTTTTCAAGACTCAATCATGTGATATATAGTAATAATAGGTGTAGGTCTCAGTAGATTATCTTTTAATAGGCATCTTTAAGTGTTGTCATTAAAATTTCAAAAGCAGAAAATTAATTTTGCTTATGAGTGGCCCACTTTAGTAACTATTGGATATATATATATATATATATATATATATATATTTATGTATATAGACATAATGGCTCTACAATTTTTTCTAAGACATAATTGAATGATTCCTATCAGTTCAAATTTGTGAAAAATTTGTGATAATATGTTGTAATATTTCCCAGCATAGTTTTCTTCCCAGTAATTAGATGCCTCCTTAAGAAATGTCATTTTAGAAAGAAAACAAAGTATAATGCAGGAACACACACACAAAAGTGGTAGGAACTTTTTCCAAGGATAGAAGCCCAATTTTTAAATAAACACACACAAAAAAGCTAACCTTATTTTCTGCCACCCTAGCATGCATGATTAGAAAGGGTGTACTTTAAAAACAAGACTAGACAATTTAGGAGGAAAGTAATCTGGTGAGCTTAGATCCTTGTAAGGATAACAGGTGTTTTTGCCATACTGGGAGGATAACCTAGAATCCCTCCCATCACCATGAACTACCCAGTGCTGCAAAGTGTTGCAGCACTTCCAGAAAGAAAGACCCAGAATTAGGGTTATGACAACTACCTGACCTTCCATAGGGTGTGGCTTTCTCAGTGGAGACCTTGGAAGTAGCTGATAGGTGAAGCTAGCCTACCTACTATGGAGTACTGTGGCAAAAACTTTTGGCAAACCCATGTTCAGTAATTAGATGCATAGCCTAAGCCAAGCAAATACAAAACACATAAACTCAGAGCATTTACAGAAGCAAGCAAGCCTATTTTGCCAAAGAAGCACTCTAAGTATCATCAGGTATCCCAGCTCTGCAGGAAATGAGGATAGGATGTTAAATAAGCAGCTGGAACGAAACAGCCGCTACAAAGGTAAACGTGTAATCAAAAGGGCCACACAATGCTTCATGCTTAGATCTAAGCTCTCCACCCACACACTGAGCAAGGGTATAGTAATGCTCCTTTCAGGCCCATATGGCATCTTAGGAATTAACCAGTGAAAAGAAAAACATCTCCGAAACAGAGTTGAGCCTCATACTGTAAGCCTCAGTATTTGTCCAAAAGAAGAGCTTAAGGTAGATGAGACTAAAATACATTTTCTTAGTAAGGTTACATTTTATCAACACGCTGTGGATAGAGGTTATAAGTAAGTTTATGTCAGTAACAGAAATTTTTGCACATCTGGGTATGGTGAATAAATTTTCAACCTTATCACATTTCTAAACCTGCCTCACATATATATTTTAAAATAAGTATCACATTTCAGATCCACAAGGAATTTAACCATTCAATAGCACCAAACATAATTTGCATAAATTTCTGTCTTACTGTAGAATAATAAATTCCAAAATTTATATGTGTGATGTGGCACAGATAGTGGCACAAAGTGAGTGTCCTCAGGAAGTAATTCCTTCCTCTCACAGATAGGATTTGAACTCTTAAAACCAAAAGGGAGTAAAAATACAGCCACTGTTTTCTACTTTTCAGTTCAAGCTTTTTGAGTATGGTAAGGTACTTTTAAGCTCTTTTAGGAAGAGATTTTGAACTGGAATTTAAAGTGAGCCTAGAGAAGAGCTGCATAACAGGATAACACAAAGAAGCACTCACTTAGAACTTCACTTCTTATTTTTATTCCATTTATTCTTTATGAGACATGTAACTATCAGAAACATTTGGAAAACTTAACAGATTTTCTTAAACCTGAATCAGAAGAGATAATTTTTTGAAAATGAGAAAAATGTCCAATTCCTATGTCAGGAAATCATTTTAATGATCTCTTTATTCAGATACGTACTATGTTAAAGCATTTTACCTTCCAAAGCCCACAAGAAAAACAGAAGTAATATTAGATCATTTTTCAGGAAAATTTTTTTGTGTTTACACTTTTAAAAGATCTTGCTACAGAAGCCGACCTTCAATGTGTATCTCTGCATACAACATAACACAACATCAAAGACAAAAAAGTTTCAAATTTCCGGTTAATCATTGGTCTCTCTCTACACACAAGGACCAATAACTGCTTTGGATGATTTTTGTTCAGTAAACAATTTGAACAGTTTCAAGTAGTATTACTGACAAAATCTATGTTTATTCAACAAAAGGGAAATATTCCTGCAATAGGAACCATCTCTACTTTCTCTCATGTTGCTCTATGTTTTCCCAAGGTCCAAAAGTAATTACTAAACTTTTAGAAGTGGACTAGCAGGAATGAGTATTAGATAATGATAGACTAAAAATTTCCAAAACAGGATGTAATTTTTGATTTCTAAACCACTCTACACATCTCAGTTTCTTACAGAAAAAGATTATGACTTAAGACAATCAGTGTGGCTACCCACAAATAAACACTGGGTAAAAAAAAAAAAAAAAAATCACTTGATCCAACCATTCTGATTCATCTAGCATCTACCTTATTGGAGCAGTCTCTGAAATCAGTGCTATAAGTGGTTTCTTTACTATATTGACTAATATGACATTTCAGTTGTCGGTATCATATTTTGGTTTTGTATATTTTGGGGAATTGCTAGTAATTTATAATACAAGTTTGTAGAAGTCATTTTTTTCTTGTATGTGTGACATTCAAAAAGTAAAATAGCTCAAACTTCTGCCTATCTTCAGCAACAGAGAGAGAGAGAGAGAGAGAGAGAGAGAGAGAGATCACTTTTGGAATTGGTGTTAGCCATGAAAGGATTTAAAAGTAAGTAGGTTAGTGACGAGCAAATCATTACTTTGGGTAGAGAAGCTTGACTCAAAAGAAGGAAAGGGATCAAGATATGGGTACAAGGAGAAGAGAGGGAAGAAAAAGAGTATGAAAATGAAATTAAGATGTGTTACATACATGTATCAACTTCCCACAAGGAATGCAAAGAGTATGTACTACATACATGTACCAATAAAGTAAAATTTTTAAAAAGTCATGTATCCCTGCATATTTGCTTACCCTTGCAGCTACTTCTATCTTCTGTATGATGCCTCCAGTTACTTGAGAAGTAAACAAAATAGATTGGAAATAAATTTTTAGTAGCTTTGGGGTAAGTTGTACCATGACTGGATATTTTAAATATTTTAATTTGTCTTAAAATTCATATATGGTAAGTCATATTCACACCTCAAAATTTATAGTCCCTGAGTAGCAATAATTCCTGCTTACAGTTTGACTATTTTTTTTTAATATCATGAAATTTAACATTGCTGGTCCTGGCAGGAAGGTAATGTGCACAATTATTTTCTATTCCACGCTTAGTATTCATGAACTAGCCTGATTAAAGAATTGGGATGTATGTTGACTTATCACACATAGTACTACTGAATAGCAAAGAAATTTAAATACTACAGAATATCAACAATATGATTATGTAGGTAAGAGCAAGGAGCTCATACTTGCTGATACTCTTGAATATCACATTCAGCAACAAGATTTAACTCTGTAGAGTCACTTCACTCTATTTTGCTTAATTCAGAAGAACACCTTTTGATAAAGATCAACCATCTTCCATCCCAGTCATTTCCAACTTCTAGGGTTGGTCATCCCACAAGTGCTTTGATGACTTTTACAGAGTGAAAATAAAGGAGAAAAGTAGAGTATATTTTGGCCTTAGAACTCTCATGAGGTATACTTGATTGTATTTATAATTGATATTTTCTAAGTTATTTATCTATATTTTATAAATTAATCCCTTTCAATTCTAATGGCTGGGTTTTTTGAGTTGTATAGAAATATGATAAGATTATCACCTGTGTATCATTAATTTTGTTTGTTTTGTGTTATTGTTATTGTCTTAATCATTGGAATATAGCTAAGTGCAGGGAAACCAGTTAGAATCAGACATTTCTTTCTTTTAATCAGTTTACCTTATGCCCCTAAGGAAACTAGTCATTTTCTCTTGCTTTTTACATTTATTAAATATGTATAAAATTGGCTATCACTTTCAATGGGATGGGGTGTGTATTTTAACAGTATGTCTAAAGAAATTTTGAGAGTTCATCTTAGAAAGTTCTAGGAAAATATCAAGTATGGCTACCCATTTGCAACTTTGTAATAGTTCATTTTATGCTGTATTTCAATAACTAGTTACAATAGAGGTCTACAGCAACAGTTCTTAAATCTGAATGAGAATCAGAGTCCCACAGGAAGCTTGTTAAAATGCAGAATTCTGGGCTCCACCCTCAGAGTTTCTGGCTCAGGATTGTATTAGCATCTGAAAATTTGCTTTCTAACAAATTCCCATGCTCCTGCAGACCTCACACTTTAAGAACGACTGTGCTAAAGAATAGCTCTGTTCTATGAACACACATAAAATAAAAACCTTAAAATACATAAAGGTAATTGTAGAATAACATAAATTTACTTTTCTATCTCCCTGTACATTTCTCTTTTAAATTAAGTTTATTGGTATAATTTAGATAATGACCACTTTCATCATATGGAATTTGTACTTGTATATGACATATCTTGATGCTTATTTTTTCCCATCACCCTCCCCTCCCTTCAACTCCCTTTCCCCTCCTTATTTACAAAAGCTTTGTTTCCATTTTCTCTTTCTTTATTTGTTTTCTTTTCCTTTTCCCTTCCTTCTTTTCCTCCTCCTCTTTCTCTAGTGCCTCTTCCCATTTGAACATTTTCTTCCTATTTTGCAATGTATTTTTGGTCCTTATTTACATTTTCAGTTTCTTACACCAGAGAAACAATGTGATACCTGTAATTTCAATGTCAATTTCTGAAAGCTTTGCTATGTGATTCAGACCATAGCAAAAAGTCATGCAGCCTGTGTTGCTTAGATGAATTACATGCTTAGTAAGAGAGATGTCTGGCAAGATATCAACATTAGATCATTGTATCATAAACTGTATTTTTCCAGCACACAATAGCTAGTAGTCCAGCTAACTCAATAAAAACAATATTAACGCTGTTACATTATTGGATAATCACATTCCCATTAGCATCAGCCTCTGTGAAAGGTATTTCCAAGCTGGAAGTTAGCCAGGGTCCTACAGACAATCTCCACTTACAAGACAATGTAATTTGGAAATGGCCATATAGTAATAAATATGGCTACAAAATATTGCACAAGCCTTTGCTCAGTCTCCTTGTATGACAGAAAGGACCAAGCATCTAGAGATCAACTTAATGGAGTCATACATATATTTTTAAATATTCTTATTTTGTGGGAAAATATTAGCATGATCTTTAGCCCTAGAGCCACAGAGCAGCAAACATTCTGAAACTGAATAAACAAGCATTTTATCACTCTGGTTGCTTTAATACAGAAGTCCTTGTCTATGCTCCAGAAACAGTAAGGTATAGAAAATGGAGAGAGAATTACAAAACAGTGTTTTGTATGTTGTAAACTTGGTCACATTTTCTCCCGTAATAGAGATTGCTTAGACCATTTTCTTGTATTTAGTGCAATGAAGGACTAATGCTTACTATATTAAAGTGAAAATATTTGAAACTTGATAGAATTTCCAGCCAACTCCATTTCCATTTTTTTCTCTACTGTGTACATCACTTAGGAGACTAGTGAGTGGCCTTCTCATAATAAGAACCGGCTTTTTCTGTTCTCTTGCCTTTTACCATTATCCTTTAAGTACAGCCACCTGCTCAGACAATCAACATGACTTTCTGTGACTTCTCAGTAAATGAAGCTTACTACACTAACCCAAGGGTATTGTCAATCTAAAATATCAGTATGAACGCTTGAATTGCACATTTTATGATCATCCAACTGTATTTAGGCAGTAGCCATATTTAGAAGAGAGACATTTTCTCATCTTTTAATATCATATTTAACTCTGCCCTCTCACCAATACTAGAAACCTACCATTTTGCATATTAAAGGCAACATTATTAAAAATGCAGCAGAATATATTGTTGGCTCTCTTTTACCCAAAGGAATTTCAGTTATTTTTTCAGACAGAATGTCTAGAAAACAGCCTAAAGATTTTTAAAGTGTCTTTGTAGAAATGTGGCTAACACAAAATTGGCTAAAGAACACAAAATCCACTAGCTCTATCTAATTCTGACAAATGTTTCTCTTTATTAAGACACTTATTTTCAATAATATGTTTATAGTAGATACTGCCTTCTTTTTCAGGGGAGAATAGGAAACCTTCACCCAACTCTTTTTCATCATTTATAACAGATTTTAAAGATTTTACTGCATAGGTTACCATTTACCAAACAACCATGTGTTAACATGAGATACTATCAAATAATCCACCAAAGATAAATGATTTTATTCAATAAGAGAACAGCATTAAGTCAAATGATTACATTTCATTTGTTTTACCTAAGTCAATTTTTTTTTTGGTACTGGGGATCAAACTCAGGACCTTGCACTGCAAGGCAGGCATGGTGCTGCTGAGCTAAGCAACAGGCCCTACCTAAGTCAATTTTTAAAATAACCATCCTAGCATAATAGTCAAGGCTTAAGGAGAAGTGAAATCATTGGTAAAATGGACCACGGTATAGCTAATACTATATTTTCTACCATATTAAATGTGAAATTGTTTTGTTCTGACTCCATCAGTTGAAAATACTAAATCAAAATTACTTCAAGCAATGTTACTGCCCTACTATACTCAGCTATTATTTCCTGCTTGTCCCCATACTGACCTTAGGAAGTTTCTTTTTCATCCAAATAAAAGCACAAAGTAGAGAGACTTTTTGAATAATGTCATTAGTATGGAAGATGTATGTGATATTTGGTAAAATTATTTGTGTTTGGCCACAATGCAATTCTTTTTTGGCATTTATTTATATATTTTTCTTAGTACGTGAGTGTAGTACATAATGATTGCATTCACCATTGGGAGTTGGTACATGTATGTAACACATCTTTTTCTTATCACCCCTCTTCCCCTCCCCCCAATCTCTTGGTCTCCTTCCCTTTTGCAAAAGTTCTATCTCCCTGTTTCCTATTACATTTATTTTGCTCTTTCATTTATTTCTATTTTGGATTTCTCATGTAAGAGAAATCACGAAATATTTAAGCTTGTGTGTCTGATTTATTTCACTTAATCTTATGGTCTCAAGATAGCAAACTGAATCAAAAGACCTGGGTTTGTATTGATGACATATTGCTTGCTACCTATGGAAGGCTCATGGTCTCTGTGATCTTCAATCTCCACCATAAAATGAGAAAATTGAGCTTATCAGGCCTCTTATAATTTTATGTCTATCAAAAAATTATGCAGTCTGAAATACTTTTCAATTACAAAGTATTTAAAGTGTTTCTGAGTCTTCTAGACAATCCAAACAACCACCCATGGCTCCAGCTATCACCCACATGCTGGCTCTCATGCTCCCACTTCTTATTTAAAGTTATATCCTTCTCCTTACTAATTGCCTACCACATATCTCTACTCTAGAGTCACTGGCAGGCTCCTCATGTCAAAAGCAGAACATTCCCTCTCCCTCTTGAAATCTGCCAAGTTTCCACATTTTCCTTCTCAGGGACTAGAACAACCATCCACTGCTACCCAATAATCCCTTTACTCTGTCATCCAACCAGTCTCCAGCATGCTAATTGTCACTGATATTGCCTCATTCCATATTTTTGCCTCAATCACTATTTTCACTGTTTAGGATCAAGCCCTCTCTTCCCTCCTCCCCTCCCTTCCTTTCCCCTCTCCTCTCCTCTCCTGAATTAGGGTAAAGTGTTACTAATAGATCTCTTTAGCTCGCACTTCCCTTTCTACTTCATGCTCCATACCCCTGCCAAAACACCAAACTGTTGTTAAGTACATATCTAATTACATTACTCCTTCCTGAAAATGCTCTGTCAGCTCTAGAGTAAAATAGGAATTCCTCCATGAAGATTTCCCCAAAGCTAGCTTATATTTAGAGCTACCTCTCCTTCTAGCTCCTCACTATTCACCTCATGGGAAAACTGAAAAGTCTTCAAACGCACCTCATAGTTCTGCTAAGCTTTGCTTTCCATTAATCTAAAATACATTTTTCACCTGCCATTCTTAAAGAAACATTATACAAATGCTCTAAGGGCTTACCTCAGACTGAGATAGATCAGGATCCCCCTTCTTTTTTAAAAAAAAAATTCTTTTATTGGTACATTTTAGGTATACAACACATTTACATTTCTCATTGGGAACTTGTACCTTTACATGATGCATCTTGGTTCTTATTTTTTTCCCATTTCTAGCCCTCCCTTCATGCCCTCCACCCTTCCCTATTTACAAAGACTATATTTCCAGTTTTTCCATTTCTCTTCATTTTTCCTTTCCCTTCTTTCCTTTCACCTGCCCCTCCCACTTCCCCTACCCTTTTGGAACTTTTCTTCCTATTTTGCATTATCAATTATTCATTCTAATCATTGGTACATATTAGGTATACAATATAATGACATTCATCATTGGAAATTTGCACCTTTACATAATCTCTCTTGGTTCTTATTTTTCACCCTTGCCCAGCCCTCCCTTCAACCCCTCCAGTCCTCCTTATTTACAAAGATTTTGTTCCTATTTTTCCATTTTTTATATTACTTCCATTCCCTTCTTTCCTTTCCCCAGCCCTCCCACTTCCTTCCCGTTTGCCCCTTTTCTTCCTATTTCACATTACCTATTATACATTTTAGTCCTTATTTACACTTTCAGTTTCTCACACCAGAGAAACTATTCGGTATTTATGCATGTGTGTCCTATTTATTTCACTTAAGAGTATCACCACAATGTGCATCCATTTAGCTAAAAATGTCTCTAATTTCTCATTTTTAATGGCTGAGTAGTACTCCATTTTATAAAAAAACCACATTTTCTTTATCCAGTCTCCAGTTTATGGGCATTTGGGCTGTTTCCAAGTTTTAGCTATCACAAACTGTGCTGCTATGAACATGGGTCCACATATATCACTGTGGTATGATTCTTTTAATTCTTTGGGGTAGATCCCCAGCAGTGGAATAGCGGGGTCAAATGGGACTTCCAGCTCTAGTTCTTTCAGGTATTTCCATACTGATTTCCACAATGGTTGCACCAGTCTATACTCCCATCAGCAGTGGAGCAGGGTTCCTCTTTCCCCACAGCCCCGCCAGCATTTATATTGGTTGATTTCATGATAGCAGCCATTCTTTCTGGAGTGAGGTGGAATCTCAGCATTGTTTTCATTTGCATCTCTCGAATGCCCAGTGATGTTGAACATTTTTTTCATGTATTTATTTGCTATTTCTATTTCTTTGTCTGAGAAATGTCAGTTCATTTCAGATGCCCATTTTTGGATTAGGTCTTTAAATTTGGGAGGTCTGATCTTTTTAAATTCTTTATAGATTCGAGATATTAGATCTTTGTCTGAGGAAAAGCAAGTGAAGACTTTTTCCCACATTGTGGGTTGTCTCTTCACACTGCTGGTGGTTTCTCTTGCTGTGCAGAAGCTTTTTAATAAGAAGATATCCCACTTGTTGATTGTTTGTGCTAGTTCACAGGCAACTGAGGATTTGTTCATAAAATCTTTTCCTATACCGATGTCTTCAAGAGTTCTTACCTAACCTCTGTTCCAACTGGTTCAGCACTTCTATTTTAATATTTAGATCTTTAATCCATTTCGATTTTAGTTGAGTGCAAGGTGACAGATATAGGTCTAGTTTTAATCTTTGGCAAGTTGAAACACAATCTTTCCAGCAACATTTATTAAAGAGTGTATCTTTCCTCCAGGAAGAGTGTTTGGCTCCTTTGTTGAAGATGGGGTGGCTGAGTGTGTCTGGAGTAGTTTCTGCATCTTCTAATCTGTTCCACTGGTCCTCAGGTCTGTTTCTTTGCCAGCACCATGCTGTTTTTTTCACAGTAGCTTTGTAGTATAGTTGCAGGTTGGGGATAGTGACACCCCTGCCATGTCTCTGTTACCTAGAATTGCTTTTACTATTCTGGGTCTCTTCTTGTTCCAAATGAATTTTTGGATTGTTTTCTCAAGGTCCGTGAAGTATACTGCTGGGATCTCATTTGGAATTTCCTTGAATCTATATAGCAGTTTTGGAAGTATGGCCATTTTCACTATATTAATCCTTCCTACCCAGGAGCAGGGGAAGTCTGTCCATTTTCTGATACCATCTTCAATCTCTCTTTTCAGAGTGCCACAGTTTTCAGAGAAGTCCTTGATTTCTTTTGTTAGGTTGATTCCTAGATATTTCAGGATTTTGGATGCTATTGTGAAAGGAATTATTTGCCCTATTTCTCTCTCAGTGAGTCTGTCATTCATGTAGAGGAAAGCTATTGATTTTTGTGTGTTGACCTTATAACCAGCTACTTTACTGAATTTGGTTGTTAAGTCTAAAAGACTTTTGGTGGAGTTCTTGGGGTCTTCTATATAAAGTATCATGTCATCTGCAAATAATGACAATTTGACTTCTTCATTTCCTATCTTTATTCCTTTTATTTCTTTCTCTAGTTTAATTGCAATGACTAACGTTTCCAGAACTATATTGAACAAGAGTGGTGATAGTGGATGTCCTTGTCTTCTTCCTGATTTTAGTGTGAAGGATTTCAGTTTTTGACCATTTCGTATGATATTGACTGTTGGTTTTTCATAGATGACTTTTATTAGTTTGAGGTAGAGACCATGTATTCCAAGTTTTTGTAGGGTTTTTATCATAAATGCATGTTGGATTTTGTCAAATGCTTTTTCTGTGTCTATGGAGATAATCATATGGTTTTTGTCCTTGGCTCTATTGATATAATGTATTACATTGATTGATTTGCATATGTTGAACCATCCCTGCATCTCTGGGATGAATCCCACTTGATCAAGGTGTATGATCTTCTTGATGATCTTCTGCATTCTGTTTGCCAGTATCTTATTAAGGATTTTTGCATCTATGTTCATTAGTGAGATTGGCCTATAGTTCTCTTTTTCAGTTGGGTCTTTCTCTGCTTTGGGGATCAAGGTGATGCTTGCTTCCAGGAATGAATTTGGGAGTATTGCTTCTTTTCAATTTCATTGAAGAGTTTAAACAGTAGTGGCAGCAGTTCCTCTCTAAATGTCTTGTAGAATTCAGCAGTGATGCCATCAGGGCCTGGGCTTTTCTTAGTTGATAAGTTTTTAATTATGTTTTCAATTTCATTGGTTGATACTGAGTTGTTTAGAATTTTTAGGTCTTCTTTGTTCAACTTTGGTAATTCATATGTATCTAGGAATCTGTCCATTTCTTCTGTGTTTTCCATCTTATTGGCATATAGATTCTGGAAGTAGGTATTGATGATCCCCTGGATTTCTGCTGGGTCTGTTGTCATTTCACCCTTTTTATTCCTAATTGCATGGATTTGGGCCTTTTCTTTCCTTTTTCTGAGGTTGGCTAAGGGTTTGTCAATTTTGTTGATTCTTTTGAAGAACCAACTCTTGGCTTCATTGATTTTTTTGTATCACTCTCTTAGTCTCCATTGCATTGATTTCTCCTCTGATCTTTATAATTCCCTCCCTTGAATGAGCTCTGGAGTTGTCCTCCTCTTCTTTTTCTAGAAGCTTGAGGTTCAGCATCAGATTGTTTAATTGGGCTCATTCTGTTTTCCTAATATGCATATTCCCTGCTATGAATTTCCCTCATAAGTCTGCTTTCATTGTGTCCCATAGATTCCAATATGTTGTATTGTCATTGTCATTCAATTGAAGGAACTGTCTGATTTCTTCTTTAATTTCCTCTGTGACCCATTGGTTATTCAGAAGTGTGTTGTTCAATTTTCACGTGTTTATGAAAATTTTCCAGTTTCTTTTGCTACGGATCTCTAATTTCATTGCACTATGGTCTCATAATATACAGTGGATAACTTCAATTCCATTACACTGCTTAAACATGTTCTATGCACAAGTGTGTGGTTTATTTTGGAGAATGACCCATGTGCAGCTGAGAACAATGTGTATTCTGATTTTGTGGGGGTGGAAGACTCTGAAAACATCTGTTAAGTTAATTTGTTCAAGAGTTTGATGGAATTCCAGGATTTCATTACTTACTTGTTGTCTTGTTGATCTATCTATTTGTGACAGTGGGGTATTGAGGTCTCCCACCTCAATTGTATTAGTGCATATATGACTTTTCATGTCCATTAGTATTTGTTTTATATAGTTGGACGCACTAGTGTTTGGTGCATAGATATTTATGATTGTCATCTCTTCCTGTTGGATTGTTCCCTTTACAAGGATGTAGTGTCCTTCTTTGTCTCTCTTAATCAGTGTTGGTTTGAAATCTACTTGATCTGCAAAGAGGATAGCTACTCCTGCTTGGTTTTGGGTTCCTTTCGCATGGAGTATTGTTTTCCATCCTTTAACTTTCAGTCTATGAGTTTCTTTTTGAATTAAGTGTGTTTCTTATATGCAGCATATTGTTGGATTTTGCTTCTTGACCCATTCTGCCAGTCTATTTCTTTTGATTGGTGAATTGAGACCATTAACATTGATGGTTATAACTGAAATGTATTGACTTATCATTGCTGTGACTTTTTCTTTTTGTTAGGTTCTCCCCCTTTCCATTTAATTTCTTGTCATGCCAGATGGGTTCATTCTGCTTTGCTTCCTGGGGTTGTGATCCTCAAGGTCTGTTCCTAGGATATTGTGTAAAATTTTTTGGAGTGCTAGTTTGATATTCACGAAGTTCCTAAGGTGCTCTTTGTCATGAAAGTATCTTATTTCTCCATCCATTTTGAAAGATAGTTGTGCAGGGTACATCAATCTGGGTTGGAGGCTGTTTTCTTTTAGGGCTTGGAATATGTCACTCCAAGCTCTTCTTGCCTTGATGGTGTGTGTTGAGAAGTCTGCTGTGATTCTGATAGGCTTTCTTTTGTATATGATTTGTTTCTTTTCTCTAACTGCTTGTAGAACTTTGTTCTTCTGTTGAGTTTCTGGAATCTTAACAATTATATGCCTATGTGTAGATTTTTTTTGATCAAGGTTATTTGGAGTCCTATATGCCTCACTTATCTGTATGTCAAGTTCTTTTCCCCTGCTTGGGAAGTTTTCTGCCATTACTTCTGTGAAGAGTATTTTATGTCATCTGTGCTCTCTCCTGTTTCTTCATTGAGCCAATCAGTCTTATGTTATTCTTTTTTGCATCATCTAGCAGCTGCTGGATTGATTTCTCATGTTCCCTTATAATTTTGAAGCCATTTTTCTTTTCCTGGTTATTAATTGCAATCTTATCTTCTATATCTGAAATTCTGTCCTCACATTGGCTCATTCTGCTGTGTAGACTTTGAGTGGAGTTTTTCATGTCCTGGAAATCTATTTGCATCTGTTTTATGGATTCCATTTATTTCCTATGTTGGCATTCCATCATGTTCCTCAGGTCCTCTCTAGATTTATTAATCATGTCTTGCACTAGGAGTACAATCTCTCCTGTTATCTGTGAAATTATTTCTGATTTCATTTTTTCTAGATCCCCTTTCGTTGCCAGTTCAGTGGGTCCAGGTGGTTGAGTATCAGAGTGTTCCATCTCATTTCCCTTTAGGGTTGCTGTAGGCGATCTGGAAGTCTGGTTTTGAGACTTATTTATGTGTCTTCTCATTTCAACTGGGGATAGGGGGGTACTGTTGGCGCCCACACAGCTCACTTCCTCTGAGCTGGGAGAGGTGGGACAGGGGCCAGGAGCGGCGGGAGGGATGGTGGCCCAGAAGCCTCTTCCTCTGGCCTAGGAGTGGTGGACTGGATGGTGGCCCAGAAGCCCCTTCCTCTGGACCAGGAACAGTGTGACAGTGGCTCAGAAGCCCCTACCTCTGGGCCAGGAGCAGCGGGACTGGGATCCCTCTTCTATGTTGCCAGATCACCCTCCTCACCCCCTTATGTAACGTACTCTTTGTATGTTGATTACTGGGTTTTTTCTCAATTAAAACGTGAGTATTAATTTGTTTCAACATCCAATTTATCAATGTCAGTAATATTGCCAAGAATATTGTAGATATTCAATAAGTAATTGCTGAATAATTAAATTTTTCCTAATCATTTGTCCTTGTTTTCTTTTGTTTTTTGTTACTTAGGTGAGTGTTTTAAACAGCTAAATTGA
Organism: Heterocephalus glaber; assembly: GCF_053883595.1. Lineage (NCBI taxonomy): Eukaryota > Metazoa > Chordata > Mammalia > Rodentia > Bathyergidae > Heterocephalus > Heterocephalus glaber. The sequence goes on along the minus strand of NW_028258406.1, from coordinate 4,937,186 downwards.
TAATGCCCATCTCCAGCAGAAATGCTACTTATTTGCCTTGATTTATTCCAAAACAAAATTTCAAAAATTTCATATATGACTTAAGAATTTGAATCCTTAAACTTGAATTCTTACTCAATTCTATCATAATGGCCTAATAGAAGTGCTATATGATTTCCAGAACACTGAAGTGAAAATTACCAATCACTTTGCGTTATTCTAAACTGCACTAAATTTTGAGAGGGTCTGTCTTTGGGGGGAAAAAAAAAAAGACTCACTAAACTATATGTGAATTAGTCACTGGAGATTTCTTTCATGCTTAAGAACATTTTTCTTTTAACTATTAATTTTGTAAGTTTAAATGATAATAATTCTTTTTGAAGCAGGGTTTCGCTATGTACCCGAGGCTGGCCTCAAATTCATGGTGATCCTCCTGCCTCAGCCTCCCAGGTGCTGGGATTACAGGCATGCACCATCACATCTGGTTAACGATAATAGATTTTTAATGTGATAAATTTTCTCTTTCAAAATATGCATTTCACATTAAAATATGCTTGTGTTACAGACATATTTCCAAATTTTTATAGGTAAATATTATGTAATTTTATTATTTTCTTTTGGTTGACATAAATGGTGAAAATCTTTAACTCATTGCTTAGGGAAAGAGAAAAGTTGTAAGGAAGATGTTTTCGAAAAATAACTTTCTTATCCCCTTAAATAATGTTCAAAAGAAATAAAGTAAGGAACAAGAAGCTAGAGAGTATGGAAAATTCTTCTTTAATATACACAACATGGCAGCCAGACAAGAACAGCAAAGCAAAGCATAATTCAGTTGGCCCACAAATTATGTGGTAATTGACCTCACTTCCAGTCAAGGTTCAAATTTACTATTTTCTGTATAATTCTTCCTCCTTTTTCATTCTGTGAAATCACATTCTTCTATAAAATTTTGTTCCTTCCAATGTAAACAGGTAAGTCAATTTGTTCTCTTTAAAGATTCTTTTTAAAAAAAGATTTCACTTTACTCTCCTCAGAAACATAGAAGTGTTTGAGGTAAATTAATTAACTGACATAATATGGTGAGGGCTTTGTGACCATATACAAAGTAAAACCCCACAATGACTTTTATTTTAGAAATAAAAAACTCACACAAAGCATACAGATGTCTTTTTCATGATTTTTTTTTTAAGGACAGTGCAGTAGAACTGGGTTTTGGTAGAAACACTTTCTAAATATTTGGGCACTCCTGTCAGTAAAAGTTTTTATTAAATTCCTTGCTGATTAAGTGATAATCAGCTGCTAAATAGAAAATTCTTCATGTATTAAAACAATCTTCTAAATAATGTTCTGATTAATAGTCAAAATGCCCTTTGAGGTGGATTATTGAAATTCTCATTTTTTATGCAAAGATATTGAGAGAGGTAATGAGCCCCTCTGAAAAGTACTCAAAATCCTCAGTCTCCAACTTCTTAAATACAGTAATGATGGTATTCTCCCAACAACCCTTGAGAAATAGAACTGACATAGTTAAGAGTAAATTCAAAGCATAGATTTTCAAATACATAATTTTTCCTATAAATATGTATATTGGTCTATCATTTTTAAAAAGTGCAAAGATAAAATTATTCATAAAATAAAACTCACCCATAGATTGTCTTAAACCCTTTTGTTTTCACATTGGCAATTACATATATTTATGTACAAAATTCACATTAATTGAAATTTTTAATCACTGAAGAGTATATAGTAGCATGGTGCTCAAATGTTTCAGTGATATGTATTATTACAAGCTTTAATTCTCTAAGGCTAAAATGCTAAAAACCTTAGGACAATGATGGTGAACCTTTTAAAGATGAATACTCAACTGCAACCCAAACATACTTATTTATTAGAAAATGCCAGCACTGTAATTAAACCTGATTACTGAGGTTTTAGTTTTAAAAAAAACCAAACTCATACATTAACATCTTTTTCTTCAAAGAAAAACAAATAGCATGCATGCCAGAGGTTCCCCACCACTGCCTCAGAGAAATCTTGTGACATATTTCCAAGATGGCAAGGATAAAGGTATTTCAGAGTTGAAAAGAAAAAGAAAGGACAGAAAAAAAGAAAGAAGCCAGGAAAAAGCAAGAGAGAGGCAAAAGACTAAATATCTTTAGAAGATAATGACTAAGTCCATTCAATGATTGTAAAATTAAATGATTTGTGAAGAAAGGAATGTGATACACAGTGAAAACACATCTCTCATTTTAATGCCACTGATGTCACAACAAACAAACAAGAGCGTATATTTTAATAAAATAATAAATAATAAATAATAAAATAATGAAATAAAAGGCTTGACATTACACAGAACTCTAAAGCCTTCCTTCATAAAATAGTAATTTATCAAAGATCAATTAGATCACAGAAGTAACACCTATTTATTTACAGAATCATGCTGATCAAGACCACATTTGTGTGTGTATGCTTTTGAAAGAAAAATCTAACCAAATGTATTAGAAATTAACGTGGTTTTAGTAAAAAAAAAAAAAAAAGACACTGAATAATGACAAACAAATATCGATTATCTTTTATTGATAAATTAAAACATTCAGAATCATCTGAAAATTTCAATAAAGTATTTGTAAACATGTATTTATATTATAGTTTCTTAGGGTAGCAGTTCCTAAGCCCCTCACCATGCTCTCTCATGTCACTTTCGAATTACTATTATTATCACAATTTTAAATTTTTTTCTATTTTTACTTATCTACCCGTCTCCCATTCACCAAGAATATATAAACACTACAAATATAAGCCCATGTCCTGCTTCTTAAACTCGGCTTCCCTAAGACCGTGCTATGAGCCTGGTATAGTAATAACACAAATGAATGACTGAAATCTCCCTTCACACATGGAGTTGTTAATTTTAAATGTCTTTTGTTATAATATTAGTATGACTTCTTTCTGTATGAAGTCAATTTTTATTCAACATCCTACTATGGACTCAGATATACAAGCTTAGGTCTTTGAGTTCTTGTCATCTTGGGTGTTTTTCTTTTATGACGTCTCCTCTAGGGTGCTGGACAGAAGGCACTGCCATGGGACAGGCTCCAGTGGCAGCACTAGCTCTCTTCTACTTGGCCTCGCAGGACTGACCACTGTGGGAAGAACTCTGCTTGCTGTATGCCCCTACAATCAATGCAGAAAAACGAGCAGGGCTGCTAACATCAGACTCCATTAAGGTCACTCTTTCTACCCTCTTTGTCTTTAGACCCCAAAAGAGGTATGAAGAAAGAAAAAAAGAGCAAAAGAAGGCAGGTCGGATGACAAAAAACAGCCGAAAGTGGGCATCATAACTTTGCCCTAACCCATCAATTGTCAAGGTTACTTTTGGCAAGAGAAAAAGAAAAAGAGCCAGACTGTAGCTGCCTGAAGCTTTTGTACTTCTGCCCAGACTGCGGGGAAATGATGGGATTTTAAAAAAATGCCAGTGATTAAAACAAAACAAAAAAATCTTCCCAATAATTTTCCTTGCTTGAAGGATGAACTGCCTGAAGCACTGACCTCCCTGCCTATCTCAATAAGGTCGAGAAACTGACTGCCACTCCTACAATTATGATTAATGTGCTCTTGCTGGTGACATATTTCTAACCACAGTCTCTAGAGTGCAGCAAGACTCAGTTGCTTGGTGGCATGTTGAGTCATTGCTCTGGCAAAAGATCTATTTGCTAGAACTACAAGCTTAGCTTTCAACAAGGTATCCTCTTGATTCTTTGTACGACATCCTATCATGAAAGAACAGAGAGCCCAGTACAAAGAATGACTGCTAAGAAGGATAAAACATTAAATTAATTTTAAAAAAAGCTTTTGTACTGAAAGGCAAAATGCAGCATAATGAATAATTAAACAATTAATAATGTAATCCTCTTAAAAGCACAGAACCACTATGCAAGAAGATTAAGTGTTTAACAATTTCCAGTATAATGCAAATGGTAAAGATGAGCCTTTCTTTCCCCTACTTTTTAGGGTAATAGAATTGAAAGCACATTTCCAGATTTTAATTAAATACTATTAAATTTTCAGTAATAAACTGGGAACAACAGTACTGCAGTATGGAAGGATTATTGAATACAAAGGTAAGTACACAATAGCAAGAGGCTAATATTGCTTGATTCTGTTTTTATATAAAAGAGGTTGCTTGGAAAGGAGTATTCTATTTCTAAGCTAAGTTTGTGAGTCACCAAACACAGAGTCAAAAGCTAAACTGTGGTAATGACAATAAGACTGAAATTGTATTTGACAGTCCAATCATGAAAAAACAACCAAAATAGAGAGCTTTACAACAAAGCATCTGATACATCCAAATGCTGTTGCATTCTCAAACCTACAATTAACTCTCTATGGCATAGAATCTATGTTCCTATGATTATATCTTTACCATTTCCCTAAGTAGGGATATTTTGCTGGAAACATAATGTGAGAGAAAGACTCAGGTGAGTTTGAGAATAAGAAGACAGAAGAATTAAGAAAGTTCTAGGAAAAAGAGTGAGGCAGTGGAAGAGGACATCAGATAGGGTACAACATCAAATAAACCCCAGCTCAACCTCAAGTAGCGATCACTAGAGCATAAAATATGCAACAGAGTGTGCCTGCCACCTGGGAAATGATTCCATCAGCCAAGGTCATCCCAAGGAGAAGCAGCAGAGCATGCAGTAGTGCAACAGAGCAGTGAAAGGGACTGCAGGTAACTAGATAGAGCACCAGTAGTGCCTCTGCATCACTGTAGTAAGGAAAGAGCTTTGTCTGTAACTATCTGAACTAGTTTATCTGTATTGTTAACTATATTTTAACTTAAAACATAATCCTTACGTTCCCCTTGCCTCCACTTCCCATGCCCGATTTCTACATGAAATTTATTTCCCAGACCAATTTGCACTGGAGAAGAAGGGATCTTTGAAACTAATAATATTTTGCCTGATGCAGTAAAATTTGGTTTTAAGTAACCTTATGTCCTGTTCTGAGATCTGAAAGATAGGCCTGTACAGATTGAGATCTGTAACTTTATCCATACTACCATGACTTTTCCCCTTTGTTTTCAATCCAAGGCCATTGCTTAGGTTCCATCCTATAAAAAAGAGAGATCCCATTTCACTCCTACCATGCTTCCTCTGAATTCTGACTCTCAACTCCAGACTTAAGACTATACCACTAATATTTAGTTACTTTGCATGAAATTCCAGGAAATGCTGCTTTCTATATGGCCTCTCACTATTAATTCCACATTCTAGGCCCCCTTCCTTCCCATATCTGTACATGGAGCTATAGGGAGTCTCTTGGAGTTATCCAATTCTCCTATGGTATCCTAGCTGGCAGCAATGACTTGGACTATCCTTTAAAAGACCTAATTTTTTTTTCTAAAAAAAAGTTGTTGAAATCATTCAGTAAACAATTGAAAAGGAAGTGTTATGGTTTATAGACAATGTCCTCCAAGAGGTTCATATGCTCCTAGGTGGTACTTTTAGAAAATAATTGAATTATGGGGCCAGGATAGCTAACTTGCTGTTAGGAGGTGGGGTCACTAGGGGTGTTACCAAAAGGGTATATTTCCCCCCTGGTTCTTCCTTTCCCTTGCTGCTTTCTGTCACCATTATGTAAGCAGCTTTTCTTCCACTATGCCCCAGGCCATGGCATCCTGCCTTGGATCCAGCAAATTATGGACTGAAAATCTCTCTTCCTTGAAGTTGTAGTTGTCAGGTATTGTGTCCCAGCAATGATGAAAAGGGCTAAGACTGGAAGGAAGTCCAATGGAGAAAAAAGTATAAGAAGTACTCCTTATAAAAGGATATCTTACAAACTAGGAAACAAATTGATCTAGACTTGAAGGGCAATACTACTCCTGAAATGCACATTTTAACAATGGAACATAATTTCAACTAAAAGTATCTGATTTTAAATATATGAATATATTTATGAATATATAAACAGAAGCGGATAAGTCAGGTGAAAGACCGATTTAAGTCAACTAGTCAGTTGATTTAAAAAGAATTCTTTAATTCTTAGCTAATTGGTACTTATTACTTTATCAGTAATAAGTAAAGAGACAAGTAAATGTTATATTATTAATGCAAATATATTTTAATGTATGAAAAATAATTTTTAAAATTGACTGAGAATCTTTTATTTTGAATTTATTTTTAAAAGTTTATCTTAAAGTAAGATTGATACATATGACATCTGCTATATCCACTGTGTGGTAGAGCTGGGTTGCTACATACTGTAAATATAGAGTCACAGGTCACTTAGTTTAGGAAAAATGTGGTGATCAGTAGGTATGCAAGGCCCAAAAAAAGGTGAACAAGAGAAAAACAAGTCTGATCAATAAAGGAATGAATTAAAAGCACAGGCAGGAACAAATGCTGGAGAAGATCAATTTAATGGAAATTCATTGAATCTATAGGATAAGTAAGGCAACAAACCCACTGGGTCTTAAGGAGCAGACAGAAGTAAAAGCAGGTGGTATACCACTGATTTAGCATCTTTACAGCTACAGTTCTCTTTAGAGGTCATTCCCTGCTTCTGAAGTTACTGCTCTCTGTAACGAATCTCTGTGGGTGTAGTAGAAAATTCTTTGACTTTACATCAGAATGATCTGCATTCTTGTTTCAGTCCCCACTCCATTAGCTGCATGACCCAGAAAAGTATTTAAATGATTTTAAATTATACTAGGAAACATAATGTCCCATTCTTAGAAATACAATGAGGATTAAATAACATAGCAGATGTTAGCCTCATGACACATCTTAGAATCATCATGATGTTATTTTCTCCTTACCCACTTTCCCTTATCATACCCTGGCACCCTCAGGAACAAAATATATCTAGGATTCATGGAGTGGTTTTGGAGAATATTGCCATGTGATAGGAAGGGTTATTACACTGGTGAAAGTTACAACATCAAGGGAAATACTTAGACATTCACCTCCTCCCAACTCTAAAAGGTAAGTACCAACTAGTCCAAAATCCACTCATATAATAACAGGGTACAGTGCAGTCTTATGTATAATAAGCTCCTCTAAGGTCAGAAGAAAGAAATCTTTTATTACACAAAATTACATAGAGAAGAACAGAAATAAGAAGTAGGTGCACTGAAGTCAATCATTAGATTAATATATGGAAATATAAATAGATGAAGATAGATAGATAGATAGATAGATAGAACTAAGCACATACTTCATGCCAGAGTCTGCACTTGGTACTTTACATCGAATTTGACTCTTATAGCTCCTACAAAGTAAGGATTAATGTGATCATTATATAGATGAGAATAATGAATTTCCTGGAGAGTAAATAACTTGTCCAAATCACACAGCCAACAAGTGGCAGTAGCAGCAGATCTGTTTGAATCTGAATCCCCAGATCTTATTTATGATTCATTTTCATCCATGTTTCAACACATACATGGGGCTGAAATGATATGGTCCCATAGGAAGAGGATTCTGCAGTAGGCTGCAGATTTACACTGGAATTTTAATGCCTGATATATAGATCTTTCCAAATTTAATAAGATAATGATTTATAATGAGCACAACCATGAGCTGGTTGAGTCTGGAGAGAATATGGTACAAGATTAGTCTGGAAGTCATATGTATACATATAAATACTTAAAGATCATAAAATTTATTTTCATGTAGATTCATTTATCGTGAAAGTATATTCCAAGGATAAGGGAAGGACTTTTAATGGGGACATAAGAAAGTGACTTCTAAAAGTTTCACCACTGTTACTCTACTGTGTGTCCAGCATATTAATATTGAAATCCTCTTTCTTCACCCAAAGATTTCAACACCACCTCAATTCTTTTCCTACAAACATGTAAATCTAATTTCTAATGATAACCAATGGAGAAATGTGATATGCTTTTAAAGAACTATTTTTCCAACCAAGTGTGCTGGCATTCATCTACAAGCTAATGAAACATGAAAGTTCAGTTCTCAACATTTAACTACTCTATGTTGACATTTTAAACCACTTTAAAGGAAAAGGGTATCATATTTGAATGCGAAGAGAATCTGAAGGAGTGTGAAAGGGCTAAGACCTCAAGGCCTCTTTTCTTAAGAAAATGAGCATTACTGATACTCACTCTTTACAAAATGAATGGTAGAGGATGAGCTGGGAAATGAAATCTGTACATCTCATAATATCAAGAGCTTTGAAGTCATCCTCAGTAAACTAAATTTGAATGAAGTAAGAGGTGGAGCAAGCAAACTATCTGTTATTACATCCTACTGAAGCAGGGATCCCAAATTTCAACCAAAGTCAAAAGCTTGGAAATATTACCAGTCAATGATGTGAATATTTTTACTAGGTAGAGTTGATTAAGTTTTTTCCCCCCAAGGAAGGGCTGATATTGAGAGGGAAAAAAATACTCTGAAGCCAAAAAACCCCCAAACATAACAAATTTATTCACATAACACCCTATTAGGGACTGTGTTCAGTTTGCCCCAGTGGGTTTAGCAGATGCACTCCTGTGTGGGGCCTTGGAACTCAAACTCCAGGATGGGCTGCCACACAGTAGAGTTTAGGCAGGGTAGTTATCCTGGAGGCAGAAAGGGAAAGCACCCAGGAGAAAGCCCACTGTCTCCCCATTCAGCTGCTTCCTGCTCACTTTCTATGTCTAAATACAAAACTCACTCACTACTTCTTGAATTTCCCTTTAAATGACAATACAGATACCTCAATCTCAGCTCAAACTCATTTTATGCTCATTTCATTTTCCTGCAGCGTTTTTTTTTTCCTTCCGTGCAGCATTTTTCTTGAACAATCACCAAACTGGCAGAGTCTGACTAGCTTGTCAGGAAGGAAAAGGAATGCACGTTTCATACAAAATTAATCTAATCAGTAGAACATTTATAAGAGCCCTCGCTAGACTTATTTACAAATGGAAAATACCTGAAGAGGAGAAATTTTAATCTCATTATAATATGACCTTCCAAAGCCTAAGACACAATTGTTTAATTCCCCTTGTTGACTCATTGTGTTTACAGTTTACTGTGTCTTACGGTTTTCAGGAAAAATAAGGAAGCTAAAAATCACCTATTCTAATGAAATGGGATGCAGGAGGTAAACCAGTAATAACCTTTAAGACTGTGATGAAAATAGCCTTCCATAAAGCAAGGATAAACAACATTGCAGTCTAATTTACCTCTGCATAAAATGTAAACTAGAACTCAATGTGCAATAAAATATTAGTATCTTTATTACCAGCATAATCTTAACTAATCATTTCTTATGTTATTTCTGTAGTTACAGTAAGTTATCTGCATGAAGTTTGACTGAATAGGGTTACCCCAGCAACTGAAACTACTATGGATTTTCTCTTTTTCCATTCCATAAAATCTTTTTAAATTAGCATTCTCACTTATTTCTAAGCTAGTCCAAAGCAGGATCAGACTACTGTTTTCAGAATGCCACCAACCCAAAACAGTTTTATTATTAACAATCCCCTTCTTTGTAATACATAAACACATTCTTCAGGGGCACTGTAATTATCCAAAATGAGCTTTAGTACTGCAAATTACTTCAGCACCCCTTTGATTTATCTGTAGTAAACACACTTTATGATATTTATATTCCCATTAAACCTACCACTAATAATGAATTGACAGTAGGTAAATATTTATATGATACAACATGGACAAATACTGAATGCTCCTATAGTAGTCACATTCCTCGCTTTTCCTATCATGTTAGGAAAAACTAAGCCTTGGCATTTTGCCATGTTTATGGAAATACCTTTGAAGATGGCTCAGCACATTGCACTTCACTTTTGCAACTATTTCCTTTAAAGAGATGGCATTTGTCCGTACTTATGAGTTCTAGGTTATTGCATTTTCACATTATGCATCATTACTCCAAGTAGGTATCTTATCAGCAGCTCCAGTTGCTGTGGAGAAGATTAGAATTAAGTACTGGAAGCTTTTTATTTATTTTACATGTTTTATTCCTACAAGATTTCCTACGTATAAGCTTCGTTGTTCGCCTGAGAATTGGATACATTGCCAAGGCATTGTGAAATTTACATCTTGCTTTTTCTCTTGTATTCTTTCCAAAATTGGATTGAAAACAATGAATAGTTTTTAATTAAAACTCTGCCCAACAATAAACTTGTTTCCCCCTAAGCATTGGCATTTCTGATCAGTGATGAGGTTTTATAAAAATCAATAGAAGATACATACTACGTAACTGCAATCAGTCTTCAACCAGTGTTCACCTCAAATCTGAGATATTCTTGACAATATCCACTTAAAGATAACCATCACCAAAGTTGATCTAACTGTGATCAACAAGGGCACAGTCTTATGTGAGGCCAATGTACCTTTTTCTTTTAATATCATGTACTCCAAAGTGATGCTCCTGCTGACTTTTTACAGAGAAAAACTGAAAGAAAACGTTTTCTTTCCCAAGCAATTTTAGAAAAGTCTTTTGATTACTATTTTATTACTTAGTTCAGACTATCATAGCCTATTTTACTCTAAAGCGGAGTCCAAAAGTCATCCTTTTTTTGCCTTTAAAATGTCTTAATGATTTGAATGTCCTCAGGAAGGACAAGAGCTTGATCACTTGAATGCAGGTTTTAGAAATCCAAAGATTATAGTAGACTTAGTTATGTAATTTAAGGCTAGACTGGTTAAGATATGAGGAGTTGTTTTACCATTTGCAAAGTGAAATTAGCAAACATTCTTCTTCTCTCCCTTTTTTTGAACTCTCAGATTATTTGATTTCTATAACATTATGAATTTTTCCTCCTTCTGTAGATATCTATCTTCTGTACCCAAAATTTACATACTGAAACTCCTCAGGACTCAGTCATAGCTCTTTCTGTTTTCTTGTCATACTTTACTTTAAGGTAATGTCATCCATTTTCAAAGTTTCACAGGCACTTAATGCTGATGATGTCTGTGTTTTTAAGTTAGGTGCAAGGCTTCACTAAAATACAGAGTCTTGTGTCCAAATCCTCACATGATTTAAACATCTACTAGACATCTCAAGTTTAACCCATCCAAAATTGGCATATCAAATTTCTCCAAAATTCTCGTTTATTATACATCTTTATTATAATATGTCTCAATTGATAAACTATACCTATCGGCTCTAGAAAAAAAAGTAAGACACCTTACAAACAATATCATAAAATCTATTGATTCTGGCTCAGAAGCACAGTTAAAATTAGCCCAATTATCTTCATTTCTACTATCGACTATCCATAAGACACCATCATTGCCTCTTAATTTACTTTTAATTTATCACTTTCATCTTGCTTTTTACAAGTAATCAGTAAAATATATAATTTAATGTCCATCTCATATTTATATGCTCCAACAGCTTCCCAAAATATTGCAAATAAAAACCAATCTCATTCCAGAGACCCCTAAAATACGAGCTCCTTACAATCTCACCCCTGCTTACATCATGGAACATTACTTTCTTCTTTGCTCACTACATCTCAACCTATATTCTCTCTTTGAACAAGCCACAATACAAACAGCCTGAAGCTAATCATTGTCCTCTGTCTAGAATACTTGCTCTTCTAATCTTAGCCAGCCTATCCTACACAACCTAAGGCTGTTGTCAACTACTCTGAAAAACCTTCCTAACCAGACTTTCCATAGACTGTAAGGTAGATCAAGATACTCTTCTCATTTTATTCTTTCTCGGTTTATTTTGTCCTTCATAGCAGTTATAAATGTTTTATTGCTTACACTTTTATTGTCCATACTCCTCTCCTACTATTTAAAGTATCTTGATTTTATTGTTCATTATCTCTGACCACTACCACGGCACCTAATCCATAATAGGTAATCAATGATCCTACACAGTTTTTACCTTTCATTTCATTTAGGTTGACCCCTAAAATACAAATAAATTATTGACAACCTCTGACTGTTTTCACAAAATTCTTGCTATTACTTCAGTGATGGAAATATCCAAAGAAAAGTATATATAACTATTAGTCATGATTTGTCAACTTAACCAGATTAAGAAACACCAAGATTAGTGAAGTACACCTCTAGATGTGTGGGAGGTATATCCAGAGATGATTGGCATGTCGCCAGCAAACTGAGAGGGGATGACTCACCCTGCCCCTGGGTGGCACCACCTAATGGGCTATTGAAAGGGGAAGGAAGTGGAAGTCTAGTAGTTCCCATTCTGCTTGAGCAGGTTCAACTTTTACTACTGCTATCATTTGTAGACACCATTTTCAAGATTCTTCAGCCTTCGGATGCAGCCTCAGACCAGTGACTCTCAGGAATCTCCCAAGCTTTGGATCTCAGACTGGCACTGCATCTTTGCCCCTTCTTGTTTTGCAGCTTCCAGCTTCTTGAGCTGAGCAACTCCTGGATCCTACAGCTCTCCAGCATTCAGAGAGCCACTGTAAACTCTCCCATCTCTGATCCTGTAAGCCTATCTAATAAATCCCATTGCTTAATGCTATCAATTCTGTACCTCCAGAGAACCCTTACCAAAAGAATTAAAAAAAGAATTTTCTTCATGCCAAACACAACTAGTGTCATCAGAAAAGTTAAGATGCAAAAAGAAATGAGGAACAAATAGAGTAAAATTATAGGCATTTCTACATAAATTTTCATTATACAAAACAATAAATTTAAGAAATCAAAAAGAAAGATTAGTATATATGACAAATTTAACAGTTATGTTAGTTATATAAAGTGTAAAAGCATTAGCTATACAAATATATCACCAAAAACTTTAATAATTTAAAATAAACATGCACTCTATGTCATGAAGTTAAAATGTGCAAATTTGTAAAATAATGAACCTACCAGAAGAAACACCCAAATGTACAGTCAATGGGACATAGCACAAATAAACCTAAAAAACAGAAAAACAAAAATTTACTTAATTGGGATCAAAGCACCCAATGTCTGTAAAATTTAAGCCTTTCTTAAGATAAAAAGGAACTATCATAAAAATTTAATATTTCATGCTAAAGAAAGCACTAATAAATATTAAATGTATACATTCTTTGATAACTATTAACAAGCAAATATAACTCGAAATTATCTATATGTTTGAACTTTATGAAAATACATTTTAAAAGAAACTCATGAGATAAAAAACACTGAGCTGAATAACAATGAAAATATTACATGATGAGATGACGAATATGTTAATGAGCTTGATTTAATAATTTCATATTATATACAGAGACTAAAACATCACACTATGTCATACATATATATGATTATTGGCTATCAATTTAAAATAACAAATTTTTAGAAAGAAAATACAATGAATCAGGAAGAATCAAAATATTTTTGAAAGAAAAAGGTAGAAGTTTTTGTTTAAGATATTAGGAATTATTACAGAATTCTATAGTTACAATAAGTTACAATAATTAAGACAAGGTACTATTAGAGCAGGAATGAGTGTTGACCAACAGAGTATGATAGAGAGCTCAAGAAGATATCTATGCGAAAACACATACAGGATTTCTGACAAAAGTGTTTGGGCAGAGCAGTGGGAAAAGAATGACCTTTTCTGTAAATAGTGCTGAGATAATGGGAGGTCCACATGGGGAATTATCAAACCCCTTGTTGTAGTTTGTATTTAGATGTCCCTCAAAGCCTCATGCACTCAGTGGCAGGGCCTTTGGAAGGTGGATTATGGGAGTTTATAGCTGACATCCTGTTAGGAGGTAGGATTTAGTCAGAAGGGGCAGGTCACTGGGGCCTAAACTAGAAGGGCTCATCTCTCTTCCCAGCTCCTTCCTTCTCTCTCTGTTTCTTGGCCATGATGAGGTGAGGAGCTTTTTCCTCCACAATGCCCCTCTGCCGTGCTCCTGTGATATGCTTCTTGCCTTGGAGCCAGCAGATTATAGACTAAAAACATCAGCCAAAATAAATCTCTCCTTCTTTAATTTGTTGGTGTCAGGTATTGAGTTCCATTAACAAGGAAAGTAAGACACCCCTACTGCCCACCATGCATTAAAATCATTATAAGAAGGGCCCTAGATATAAATGGAAAAGCTTAACAATAAAATATTTGGAAGATGTTGATGGATAGCTTCTTCATCTTGGTATATAGAAAGCCTTATGAGTCAACATAGAGTAATACCACTAATAAAACAGAAGATGCATTAATTAAGCTACACTATAAACTCAGTTACTGACAGATTACCATAAATTATTAGGAAATGGGTTATTATTAAGTGATATTAAACAAATATTACTGTATTTTGAAGTGTGAAAATGATACCCATCAATTGGTTTTGTAGACAAATGCCAATCCTATGTGGGTTGGTTATGTAACTCTATGGGTAAGTCTGTGAGGTTAACCTCAAATCTTTGGGTTTAGTTTATCATGATGACTCAAAGGAGAGTGAGACATGCTGATGAAAAAAGGGCATAGAAGTACTGCCAGTCTACAGGCATAAAACCCAGAATGTGCCAGATAATGGAAACCAAGCAGGACAGTTTCAGAAATAATTAGTGCTCAGTAAAATACCTTAAAAATAAATAGACACGAAGCTCACTTCCTCAAGAAGACCGATCCTTTAAAACAAACTGTAACTCCACAAAACTCATGAAATTCTATTTTCTGAGATTAACATTTCAGAGAATCTTGGTATGCCATAAACATTGTTTAGAATTTTACAGTTATTTTAACTCATTCTTTATAAAATAAATCACATTTACAGAAACACATTTATAAAAGACTGAAGACAATGCCATGTGTAATAAATAGAATTGTTGTTTTTGTTCTTGTCAGTGAACACTTATTAAACACCCACTAGGTACTGGAGTTAATAGAAACAAATATGAATTAACACATTTCTTCTTCAAAAAGACATTTTTCAGTAACTTGATTTTTTTCCCAGTATTTGGTATAAGCAAATAAAAGTGACTATATCACATTAGAAATCAATCCATTATCAAATGTAATTTTTTGCAACAGCAAATATTTTTAGATGATATAAAAACACACATACACATACACACTAAAAGCATCTGAAATAGTTCTATTATTCTAAATGTACTCTCAGACTGAGACCTGGTATGGCAGCCTGAAGCAAATTATTATAGCCTAGCTATTAACTCCTAAAAATAGAGAGCTATAATGGAAACACTTGGAGAGTGAAGAGTGGGCAAAACTGCTATCTCCATAACAGTACAACAATGAGACACATTTGTGTAGTTTACCACGTCATGTTTGAGGGGAAAGGGGGCATGGCAGCAACTCCTGCCTTGTGCCACCAACCTGGACTTCTAGTTCAATTTTTTTTCCCATTTTATTGTAGGCTTAAAAAACAATTCATAGTTTCTGTTTCTCTTTTCTGCTCTCTGGCAAAATTCTTAGTTCAGATTGCTCCTTTAGGATGAACCAAAGAAAAGAGTACTAGCATTTGTTGAAGCAGAACCTATGAGTAAAAACTGCTAAAGTGATATGAAATGAAAATGCCAGAACTGTGACCCTTGGCGATTTTGCAAAGCCCTTGTTGAGAGGTTGTGTATGTGAGTGCACATTTTCTAATGTGACCCAGTAGGTTCTAACCATTTTCCAAAATGTAACAGTATTTTCTTTGGGCTTCTGCCAGGGCTATAATACACCGTCATCTAAATTTATGTTGTAGGACAACTGATTGCTATCTTAAAATTAAGTGGATCAGTAGCATTTTTTATATATCTATTAGACAGACCTAATACTTTAAGTCACTTTGTGTAATGCAGTATTGTTAAAAGAAGCTTGTAAAAAAAAAATTAAGATATGGGAAAACAGCTGTACAGATGCACAGGCCACAATCAGAGGCCCATCCAGATACCATTGGTAAGTGCACCGCAGACCCCAGCAAGAAGCCACATGGACAACAGCAGCCAGGGTTCACAGGTCCCAGCAAGGGCCCTGCCCAGACACCAGATGCTTGGGCTCACAGGCCTCAGCCAAAAACACGCCCAGAAAATACCCCATCTCAGGGATCCAGAAAGCCACCATTCTGAACCCAGGAATTGGCTCAGTGGTGAGAAGCAGAGAAAAGCCCTCTCTGAGGTTTGCTGAGAATGGAAGCTCATTAGGTGAGCAAAGAGTTGCCTCAACAAAGGTGAAGCAGGCTGCATCTGTTGAAATGAGAAGACACATAAACAAGACTCAAATCCAGAGTTCCAGACCACCTAAGGCAACCCCAAGGGGCAACAAGATGGAACAATCTGATACTCAACCACCTGGACTCCCTGAACTGGCAAGGAAAGACAATCTGGAAAAAATAAAATCAGAAATAATTTCTGATAACAACAGAAATTGTGACCATAGTAAAAGACATGATTAATAACTCTAGAGCAGACACAAATAAAAAAATAGAGAGCTATGGAACATGATGGAATCTCAGCATAGGGAACAAATGGAATTCATAAAACAGATACAAACAGATTTCCAGGAGATTAAAAACTCCACTGAAAGTTTATGCAGCAGAATGAGCCAATGTGAAGATACAATTTCAGATATTGAAGACAGGATTGTAGTTAGTGAACAGGAAAAGAAAGATTTTTTAAAAAATAGTAAAGGAACATGAGAAATCAATCCAGCAGCTGCTAGATGATGCAAAGAAGAATAATATAACACTGATTGGAGTCAATGAAGAAATAGGAGTTAGTGCAAATGACATAAAAAACACTGCTCACAGAAGTAAAGAAAGAAAACTTCCCAAGCATGAGAAAAGAATTTGACATATTTAGATAAGTGAGGCATATAGAACTCCAACTAGCCATAAAAAACTATACCTATGCATATAATAGTTAAGATATCAGAAACACAACAGAAGAACAAAATCCTATAAGCAGTTAGAGAAAAGAAATAAGCCAGATGCAACAATATGTTGCATACAAGAAACACAATTAATTCAAAAAGAAACTAATAGACTGAAAGTTAAAGGGTAAAAAATAATACTCCATGTGACAAGAACTTGAAAATAAGCAGGAATAGCTATCCTATTTGCAGATAAAATGGATTTCAAACCAAAACTAATTAAGAGAGACAAGTCCACTACATCCTTGTAAAGGGAACAATGTAAGAGCAAGAGATGACAATCATAAATATGTATTTACCAAATACTAGTGCAACCCAACTAAAACAAATATTAATGGACATGAAAAATCAAATAAGCACTAATACAATATTAGTGGCAGACCTCAGTGCTCCACTGTCACAAATAGATAAATTAGACAAAAGTAAACAACAAAAAACTAGAATTCAACCAAATTCTTGAACAAATGGACTTAACAGATGTTTACAGAGTGTTCTACCCCACAAAATCAGAATACACATTTGTTTTGGCTGAACATGGGTCATTCTCCAAAAATAGACTACATACTTGCTCACAGAACATGTTTTAGTAAGTGTAGAGGAAGTGAAGCTATCCCCTGTATATTATCAGACCATAGTGCAAAGAAATTGGAGATCAATAGCAAAAGAAACCACAAGAACTTCATAAATAGATGGAAATTGAACAACACACTTCTGAACAACCAAAGGGTCACAGAGCAAATTAAAGAAGAAATCAAAAAGTTTCTACAATTAAATGCCAATGACAATACAACATATCAGAATCTATGGGACACAATGAGAGCAGTCTTATGAGGGAAATTCATATCCATCAATAATAATACTAGAAAAACAGAGTGAGCTTAAATTAAACAACCTAATGCTGAAACTCAAGCTTCTAGAAAAAGAAGAGCAGAACAAACCCAAAGCTCATATAAGGCCAGAAATTATGAAGATCACAGCAGAAATCAATTCAATGGAGACCAAGAGAATGATACAAAAAAACCAATGAAGCAAAAAGTTGGTTCTTCAAAAGAATAAACAAAATTGACAAACCTTTAGCCAACCTTATCAAAAAAAAGGAAGGAAAAGGCTCAAATTAGGAATGAAATAGGTAAAATTACAATGGACCCAGCAGAAATCCAGAGGATCATCAATACCTGCTGTGAGAACCTATATGCCAATAAGATGGAAAACACAGAAGAAATGGACAGATCCCTAGATATGTATGAATTACCAAAGTTGAATGAAGATGACCTAAAAATTCTAAACAACCCAATATCAATCAATGAAAGTGAAAATGTAATTAAAAGTTTATCACCAAAGAAAAGCCCAGGTCCTGGTGGCTTCGCTGCTCAATTCTACAAGACATTTAGAGAAGAACTATTGCTACTACTGTTTAAACTCTTCAATGAAACTGGAAGGAAGCAATACTCCCAAATTCATTCCTGGAACCAAGTATCATCTTGATCCAAAAGGCAGAGAAAGACCGAATCAAAAAAGAGAACTATATGTGAATCTCACTCATGAACATAGATGCAGAAATCCTTATTAAAATACTGGCAAATAGAATTCAGAAGATCATCAAGAAGATCATACATGCTGACCAAGTGGGATTCATCCCAGGAATGCAGGGATGGTTCAACATATGCAAAACAATAAATGTAATACACTACATTAATAGAACCAAGGACAAAAAACATATGATTAGCTCAATAGATGCAGAAAAAGTGTTGAACATAATCCAACACCCATTCACAATAAAAACCCTAAAGAAATTGGGATAGACAGTCTCTACCTCAATCTGATAAAAGCCATCTATGAAAAACCAACAGCCAATATCATACTAAACTGAAATCCTTCATGCTAAAATCAGGAACAAGATAAGGATATCCACTATCACCACTTCTGTTCAATATAGTTTTGGAAACATTAGCCACAGATATTAGACAAGAGAAAGAAATAAAAAGAATAAAGATAGGAAATGAAGAAGTTAAATTGTCATTATTTGCAGATGACATGATACTCTACATAGAAGACTAAAAAAACTCCACCAAAAATGTTCTAGACTTAACCAAACTCAGAAGAGTAGCTGGATACAAGGTCAACACACAAATATCAATAGCCTTCCTGTACATAAATAACAGACTCACTGAAAGAGGAACTGGAGAAACAATTCCTTTGATGATAGCATCCAAAAAATACCAGGCTGGGAGTTTAGCTCAGTGGCATTGCACCTGCCTCACAACTGCAAGGTCCTGAGCTCAATTCGTGGTACCAAAAAAAAAAAAAATACTTAGGTTCAACCTAACAAAATAAGTCAAAGACCTCTACTCTGAAAACAACAGCACTCTGACAAAAGAGATCAAAGAGGATATCAGAAAATGGAAAGACATCCCTTGCTCCTGGGTGGGAAGAACCAATACATTGAAAATGGCCATACTTCCAAAACTGCTATATAGATTCAATCCAACCCCAATTAAAATTCCAATAGCACACTTCACAGACCTTGAGAAAAAATTCAAAATTCATTTGGAACAAGAAGAGACCTAGAATAGCAAAAGCAATTCTAGGCAACAAAGACAAGGCAGGGGGTACTGCAATTCCCAACTTGAAACTATAGTATAAAGCTACTGTGATAAAACAGCATGGTACTGGCAAAGAAACAGACCCAGGGACCAGTGGAACAATTAGAAGATGCAGAAACAACTCCAGACACACTCAGATACCTCATCTTTGAGAAAGGAGCCAAACAGTAGACTGGAGGAAAGATAGCCTCTCTAATAAATGGTGCTGGAAAAATTGGGTTTCAACTTGTCAAAGATTAAAACTAGACCTATGTCTCTCATCATGAACTAAACTCAAATCAAAATGTATCAAAGATCTAAATATTAAAACTGAAACACTAAACCAGCTATAAGAGGAGTTAGGTAGAACTCTTGAAGACATTGGTGTAGGAAAAGATTTCATAAACAAAACCTCAGTCACATGTGAACTAGCACAAAGGATCAAATAGGATCTCATCTTATTGAAAAGCTTCTGCACAGCAAGAGAAACCACCAACAGCTTGAAGAGACAACCCACAATGTGGGAAAAAAATTTTCACCAGCAGTTCTTCAGACAGAGGTCTACTATCTAGAATATACAAATAAATTTAAAAAAATCAGACCTCCCAAATGTAAAGATCCAGTCCAAAAATGGGCATTTGAAATGAACAGACATTTCTCAGACAAGAAGTAGAAGTAGCAAATAAGCATATGAAAAAATGTTCAACATCATTGGTCATTGGAGAGATGCAAATGAAAACAACGCTGAGATTCCACCTCACTCCAGAAAGAATGGCTGCTATCATGAAATCAACCAATAACAAATGCTGGCAGGGCTGTGGGGAAAGAGGAACCCTGCTCCACTCCTGGGCAACCACTGTGGAAATCAGAATGGAGATATCTTAAAGAACTAGGACTAGAAGTCCCATTTGAGCCAGCTATTACCCTGCTGGGTATCTTTCCCAAAGAATTAAAAGAATCATACCACAGTGATATATGTGCATCCATGTTCATAGCAGCACAGTTTGTAACAGCTAAATCTTGCAAGCAGCCCAATTGCCCATCAACTGGAGACTGGATAAAGAAAATGTGTTTTTTTCATAAAATGGAGTACTACTCAGCCATAAAAATTGAGAAATTAGAGACATTTTTAGCTAAATGGATGCACATTATGGTGATACTCTTAAGTGAAATAAATAGGACACACATGTAAATACTGAATAGTTTCTTTGGTGTGAGAAACTGAAAGTGTAAATAAGGATCAAAATGTATAATAGATAATGTGAGGGGGAGGGGAAAGGAAAGAAGGGAAAGGAAAAAATATGAGAAAAGGAAAAAATGGAAACCAAGTCTTTGTAAATAGGGAGGGGTGGAGGGGTTGAAGGGAGGGCAGGCGAATGGGGGAAAAAATTAGAACCAAGATATATTATGTAAAGGTCTAAATTTTAATGAACATCAGCATATTGTATACCTAAAATGTACCAACAAAATTCATGAAAAAAATTAAGATATGCTGCTTGGCTTACAGATTTCAAACCCCAGACAGAATACATAGGTAAGTGCAAAATTCATCTGAAATT
Source organism: Heterocephalus glaber (assembly GCF_053883595.1). Lineage (NCBI taxonomy): Eukaryota > Metazoa > Chordata > Mammalia > Rodentia > Bathyergidae > Heterocephalus > Heterocephalus glaber. Next base: position 4,916,263 of record NW_028258406.1, on the reverse strand, counting down.
ACAAAGAATAAAGAGTTGAGTGATCCAGAATGTACAGCTACTTTAAAGTGAAATATAATTTTAATACATTAAATTACACAGAACATAAATATAGATACACTGACTTGTGTAATACATAAATTTTTTTTAGAATAAAGAACATTTTTATCATCCCAGAGCATTCCTGCACACACCTTACCACTCATCCTTCTACAGCCTGGACCTCACTGGGAACAGCCAATCCCTGCTATGATTCTTTTGCAATGGATAAGTTTTGCCTGTTCTAAAATCATAAAAGGTATAAATAGATACTTTTGTGATTGATTTCTTTAATTCAGGCTGATGGTTCTCAAAGTAATCTATATCTTTATGTATACCAGTATTTCTTTCATTTTATTACCAAGCAGTGTTTTATTGTAAACATTGGAGGTGTTCAGCCATTCCTTCTTGGGAAACATTTGGATAGTTTCTAGTTTGGAAGTTTACAAATGAAATTGCTGTGAACATTCTTGAACAAGTATTTTATCAATGTATATTTTCATTTCTCTGGATAAATATTTAGCAGAATTGCTACATCATACCACAGTTATTGATAGCTTTAAATGATACTGTCAAATGGATTTCCAAATTAGGTGACTCAGTTTTCCACACTTTTTCCAATGAACAAGGTTTCCTATTGTTATAAATATGTATCAATATTTACTCTGCTTGCCTTTTAAAACTTAGTTATTATAGAAGTATGTACTAATAACTCATTGTGGTTTCAATTTTTATAAGCCTAATGACAAATGACATTAAATATGTTTTAAGTGTTATTTATCTTCCCTTATAAGTGCCTTCCAAGTCTTTTATCCATTTATTTAAATATTCTGTAGTTAGTTTTTTGAAAATTGATTTATGAAAGTTCTTTACATAGTCTGACATAAGTCCACTGTCAGATAATATAGCAAATATTTTCTCCCAGGCTTGGGTTTTGCTGAGCAGAATTTGTCAATATTTATGCAGTATATATTATCAATTTTTCATCTCAGTTACTGCATTTTTCAGTTCCAGGTTTTCCATTTTTAATAGTTTCTATTTTTCTCCCAAGATTTCCCATGTATTTATTTGACATATTTATCTTTCTTTTAAATTCTTAAACATTTAAATTGCTGTTTTAAGCTTTTTAGGATAATTTCAGTATCTCTCTCATCACTGGGTATGTCTATATTACTTTTTGTTTCCCCTAGTTTTCGACTACATGATTTCTTGCTTCTATGACTGGGCAGTAAGGCTTTATTTTATGCTAAATATTGTGGATATTATGTTTTTTAGTCAAGATTTTGTCTTCTTCCTTTAAAGAATGCAAAGTATTATTCTGTCAGGAATTCAGTTTAATAGTAGAGCACCCTGATTGTTAAGGTAGGTCTATATTATCCTACATTATTCCTTATTCTAAATCCAGAGTTGCCAAACTTTCAATATGTCAACTTTCAAGGACCTGTATGGAAAGTGTGTAGAAAGGACCCAACTCTTCCCAACTCCTATGTCTCCAGAAATGTGTGACTTCTAAGATCTGTATATATATCTGCACAGCTTTACTGAGTCTTTCCTTGTGTACTCAGAGCTTAATATTTAGCCAAACACTTAAAAAGATTCCTAAGCAGTTTCCTTTTCACACCACTCCTTAATGTCTTCCTCCTAACTGAGCAAGCTCTACATGGCCTCCATCTTTCTGCTTTGCAATCAGGAAACTACCTCCAGACAGAAAGTCATGGTGGCAAAGTATTTCCTTTCTTTCTCTCTCACAGCACTATCCTTTGTTTATCCTTGTTGAATATCTAAAATAGTTGTTCCCTATGTTGTGTGCATTGTGATGGATATTTATGGTGCGTGGGCTACTCTAGGACCACTTGCTCTACCATGGCTTCAGTAGCATCCCCCAAGACCTATTGCTCATGAAATTAGTATGTATCAGTAACACAAAACATGGATACTAGTCAGTAAAAGGCTGAGATACATATAAGAACGCCCAAGGTTTCCTCCAGCCTCTGTTTTTTGTTTTTTGTTTTTAAATAAAGACTTCATTTTTTAAAAATATAGTCTGCCTTCATGATAGTAAATTATCTGCCTTTATTGATCCAATACATAACATAATCCTTCTCCACTATGCCCTTCACCTAGATATTTTCAAATATAAGAACTTTTAACATGATCTTTAGTGCCAAATAGAGTGTAAACATTTGGTTAAAAAAAGTAAGATATAATTTCTGGAAATGAGATCTGACTTTAGCTATAATTTGATTTTTACATCACTCCTTTTCCTCCCTTGATAGAGCATTTCATACACGAGCATTTATATATCCAAAATTGACCTTTCAGAATTTTAACTAGGAATATCCAAGTTCTCCTTCATTGACTCAAACCGTTTCACATTCTGCTTCTGTATATGCTCACTCTTAGCCTTCCACACTTCCATACATGTCAGTTCACACAGAGACACACTGTAGGTCTGTGATTTGGACCCCCATACCTTTGCCAAGGATGTCGATGGGCACCAGGCATCACACAGCTTGAGTTACAGCCACTTTCATTAGCGCTGGAACTTTCGTTATTCCATCACGGCTCAGTGTCAGCAGCTTTTATGATATAGTATATATTTTTGTTTTAAAAACTGAGAAGACAAATACAGTTTTATTAATTTAACTTTAAGCCATTCAAAAATAGGATGATCTCTAGACTTAAATATGAAGGCTACATGTGCATAAATGCTATTTTGTTGTTCTTGCTCTGCCTTCCTAACTTTGCTAGAGTGGCTGGTGAATGTGGAAGTGATATTGGAAGCAGCAGTAGTTCCAGACAGTGTATAAAAGACTCCTGAACAGAGGAAAAAATATAACTGAATCATGTTAGAGGAGAAAATAGCTAAATTCAAAAACTCTTTTACTAGGAAAGCTTCAAAGGAAGAAAAGAATAGAGTGAAAAATGAGCTGAAGCAAAAGAGCAGCAAAAGCAGAGCACTTGAAAAAGAGATCAGGAATAAGGAGTCCCTTCATCTAGTTTAAAGTCAAAATGACTCGTGGGGAAGTAGACCTAGAAGTGTAAAGAAGTTAACTCATTTCACTAAACTTATTTGTGTAAATGAAGAAAAGGGTGCAGAATTAGAGTCTCCTAACCTTTCACATACTGTTAACTCAGTAATACAAAGCTGATCACTGTCCATTAATATGTTAGACTAAAGCCTTTCTTTCCTTTCTTGGTCTGCAGTCTTTATTTCAGGTGGTGTACAGATATAAATATTCATTTCAATTCTTGGTCCATGATCTTCCCATGATGCCTCCTGACCTTTTGTCTTAAGCAAGCTATTCAAAAATATTGAATAAGGAAATGATTGAGAAAGTGTGGTTGATATGATTTAAATAAACTCTAAATTCACAGAGTAAGAAAGTGGCAGAGGCAGAATTCACTTTGGTTCTCTCTGTGGCTCAAGGTTATAGTCCTTCCACCACACTTTATTCTCTTCCCTTGGGTTGTGCATATTTTGGAATGGAGTTACAATTTGTGTGGGTGGGTGTCTATGTTTGTACAAACTGGCTTTCCAGACCAAACACTAGCTTATGTTTGTACAAAGTCTTTCCAAAGCCAAACATTGGCTTATGTTTATACAAATTGTACATATTGCAGTGGAAGTCATAAGACAATGTCACATTTGTTATTCCATAACCAGACTTTGGTCAAAGATTATGGAATTAAATGAAATTCAAGAAAAATCCTATCAAGCCAATAAAGCATCTAGTACAGTACCTCATTCCTCTTCAACAAGTGTGTACAACTGTAGCTTTTCATGAAGTTGTTAATGACACAGATTACCTCAAAACTAATAATCCTTTTTACCTATAAAGTTAAGATCTCATTACTTATCTATAAACACCTGAAAAGAAATGTGAAAATGTAGAAATCCAGAAATATATTATTAGTCATGGAAAATATAATATTTTGTAAGAGGAGTCTCTAATATATATATTTTGTTTTCACAGAGGAAACCAGAATATGGATAGTACTATTGACATAGGATAGAACTATGGCTATTGGTTAGCCAGTATTTACTATTAGGGCAGTACTGATTACTAAAATATTTAAATAGTTTATTCTTATTAGAAAATAGCATCAACTGGAATTAATATAATTCCGGCACAGATGGTTTATCTCAGAAATCCAACACACAATGCAATTCCAGAACAATATTTTCCTGAATCAGGCATTGTGCACAGACCTAAGAACTTGTTCTAAAATTCTATTTATTTTAATTATCAGAGAGTTGTGTTGGGTGGGAGAGCGGGCTATGCAGCCTGACTGAAAAGAACATATTTTATGAGCCACTACAAGAAATGCTCATAATGGTTCCACGAGGAGAGGCAGGGATTACACTCAGATAGTGAACTGGGCTTTTATCAAAGACAGGAGCTGATCCTTCCAGTAAAATCTTTAAAGAACATTGGGTTTGTTGGTTTGTTTGGCAACTTCCTCTTGGTAAGTCGTGACTATCCTTGTGAGTTATCAAAGTTCAGGTGAGAGATCCCCTAAAATTCCACTCAAAACATTTTAATAGTTAGAAAGCCATGTACCCCAGGAAGGGACAGTGGAGTTTTATTTGTCTCACCCACTTAAATCACCTCATTGCCAGCTCTCTTCTATTTCATGCGTGCTGATTCCCTCATGCTGGGAACATACCAAGAGCCCTCTTGTCTCCTAGCAAATAAGCCCTAGCTCATTCAACCATCGGTCATTGCAGTCCTGCTCCCTCCCCTTCTTTTATTTTCCTCACTTATTTTTGGCTCAGTTAATAAAGGTGGCACCTGTCAGTCACCACCTCACCCACTGGCTCTAGTTTTCTCCAGTTTCAACCAAAGGGTGCATAGCTGTCTCATGCTGGGGAACGGGGAGCAGGATTCTTGCTCTAAAAGCTCCATATTAACATATCTCCATGTCCTCCTTGCTCTGCCAGTCCTCCTCTATAAATACCTGTGGATCTTAGTTTTTTTAGCACTAGGTTTTTTTTGAGCTTTTTTTTTTTGGTACAAGGGATCGAACTCGGTTCCTTGCACTTGTGAGGCAGGTGCCAATTAGCACTAGTTTTGATTATCTGACAGAGGCAAAAAGGAGAACAGAGAGGCAAAGACTTAAGCAATGCAAGGAGTGAAAGGTAAGATGTGAAGAATGACTATGAAACAGCTGTGTGTTGAAGAGAACCCCCTATCCACCTATAGACTCCACAAGGAATGAAGAAATCACTGGAACAAACTGAAGCACAGCTCTGGCAGGGATACTATTTAGCTAAGAACTATATAAACAAAAGAGGGTACCATCAATTGCTCTAAGTTTATTTCTGGGGTGTTTGCTCTGTCTTGACAGTTGTCTATTTAAACTCCATGCTCTTGGAATGAAATAAATAATATATATTTATTGGCATCAGTAAAAGAAGACTATGATTAGGAAATACATTGAGAACCCCTTTGGTGAGAGCAGCAGTACTCTTGCAATTTGTCAAAGACACTTTGTCCCCTACTGCACAGCTATTTCCAATCCTCTCTTCCTCAATGTCAAAGCCCAAAAGCTCTGAGGGCAAAGATGCTAGATTTTTAATATATTTAATTCCTATTTTTCCTGGAAGCCAGAACGGACTGTCTACTAGAGGGCACATAGAAACACTTTTCTCTCTCATAAAAGGATATCTGCTAGGATAGAAGCTTTGTCGCTCCATAACCCACTCCAGCCTCAACCCTTCTATCTTTGACACTTTGTACGAAGAGGTCTGATGCTGAGAGCTCAGTCTGTAGTCTTCCGGCCAGGAAGCAGACCGAGGATGCACTGTAGATGACAACTCAGAAAGATAGAAGGGGCTTGGGTGGGTGAGGGCTTCTTGTGCTGCAAAACAAACCATGAAACCATGAAAAAGCTATCGACAGAATTTTTACTGTGACACAATAAATTTCCTTATTCCTTTGGTGAACTTTTTCTTCCTGGTGTTTCTTGTTTGTGTATGAAGACATTCAAACCAATTATGCCCTGGGAAAAAATCCCCTACCCCACCTGTGTAAGGCCAAAGCTTCCTGTTTCAATTCATTTTTAGTCATCGACTTTCTTGATAGACCATCAGTAGGAGATAACAATTACCTCTGTAGGAAATATGGAGCTGGTAAGGATTATGGAAATTCAAAAATGGAAGGACCTAGACACATATTCTCTCTTCTATCTCATCAACACTCCTTCCTACCACACTGCTTCCGAGAAATCAGCAAGCTTCTGTTCAAGTATTCCTGAAATGAAGTGCTCATCATCTCATGAGCAGCTGAATTCTCCCTTTTCCTTTGTTTATATTGTATTATTTAGTTTTTCTACCAGACTACAGGACAACACATATTATAAGAGACAAAGAGCAATTGAGTTATAATTATTCTCTCATTCAAGTACATTTGTAAAATGTCAATAATGATTTTGGAGTTTATAGCACATTGAATAATTTTATAATTTCCTTATATTTTTATAAATCATTAACACATTTTTTTATTTAAAATAAAAAGGGGACCAAGATTAACATTATACTGTAAATAACTCAACTGCCAGTGATAATGTTATTAATAAAGTGGCCTGCTGCCCTCAAATTGTTAATTAATGGGATGTTATTAACAGGATACAAAAAGAAAAAATAATTTATAAAATATAATTAAGATCACTATGAAGGAATTTTAGGATATTTTCGTAGCACTCTACATCTCCAGTGTGCTACAAAGGAAGAAAAGTTGCAGAATAAACTGACGAACATATTTTAAATATATATAACTAACATAATATTAAACATAAATATTTGCCCAAGTATCTCTTCAAAACATGTGTTCACCCAGTAATTCATTTAATTTTTATGCATCTATTTATTTTTCAAATATCTTCCATTTTATTTTGATTCTTAAAATAATCAGAAGTTCAAAATCAAATTCACTGAATATACTTGGTTATAAATGTTATTTTGATACTTGTTCAGAAAGCCATTAAAATGTGTTCAGTGATTGATGGGCTGATTTGGAATTTTTTGTGTGCCTGTAAAGTTATATTGAAATATTATATTTTTCTAAGATTCCAAAAATTTTTAACAAAGCTTAATAGAGCTATTCCAGTCTTATTCCATCAAGTATGAGATGAGATGGAAAAATTGCAGTATATCTTTAGGCCATAGACATGAACCCATATGGGAAGAAAATAGAAAATAAGTTCAGGAATTACATGGTACAGTCGATCTTACAAAAGCATCTGTCTGCTGAAGCAAAGCTGAATCTTCACGCTAGAACAACCTTACACTTACTTAGTGCTCTCTTGGTCTTCTCAGACACATGTACCCATCTTTTAAATCTGAAAAAATACAAGATTGTGTCATTGCAAACTATAAAATTATCTCCGAAATACATACTGTGAATTCTGTTTTGGCAAAGCAATAGTCAAGAAAACTTGTGTTGCATTTTTTTTTCTTTTTCTTTTTTTTTTTTGCATTTTTTTTTTTTTTGACTCTTGAATTTGACACAAAAACATCCAGTTAAATGGGGTGGGGGCATATTCAAGGTCAGGTATCATTAATGAAAGAAATCTTGACAATTTGTGCTTGGAATTCCACCAGTGTCCAATAAATGCTACAAAATATATTAATCATCTGTTTTGCTTTACTGCTTTAGGACTAACACTTCAGAGCTAAAATTTATTCCTAGTGCCTTCTAACTGCAAAGGACTGACTACCATGCTAAGGTTTAACATATCTACAAATAATTCAGATCTTATGATCTCACAGTTCACTTGAATAGACTTGCCCATGTGTGACAAATTGTGTTATCTTAGAATTTCCAGAAGTAACATCTGGAAACTTTCATTTTAACGTGATATGTTTTATGAGCTTCTCACTTGAAGAATTTTTTTCATCACTATTCCAAAGAAAATGAATGATCCCTGGAAAATACAAAGTACAATGCTAGGCACTAGGTGCTATGTATTCTTTGGTTGTTTTGGTGACCATGTTATAAAAACACAAAGGCTAATTTTGTGGCTAAATATTATCTCAACCAACTTTTAAGAGTAACTTCCAGGAACATCCCATTTCTATGGTTGATATCTTTTATACCCTAATCTGAAAGTCAAATTAGCATTTGTAGGCAAAAGAAATAAGAGCTAGGGTGTGCCAATGGGTTTATTTTTAATTGGAAAAAGAACTTCTTTTTTAAAAGTCAGATAATGATTTCAATGTGTTTCTAAGCAAGACCTGAATAAAATATTAGACAATCACACTGAAAAGCTATTAGAGGTTTTCTAGTCTAATACAAGGAAAAGTAGTTTTAAACGTAACTGGGATTTTCTTTATTTGTAGCTTTAGAACTTGTGGAAAATTTACCAAGTATACCATTTAAAAAATTTTTTTTCATCAGGCAAAGCACTGTGTTTCAAAGTATTTATGTGTAACTAAGAATAGTAGCCTCCTGTTAACTGATCGATAACACATTGAAAAGTGCTGTAGTAATAAATACACTGTATTCATAAGATTAAATCTAGACCTGCAGAGGGGAGATATGTTGCTTTATCTGCTATTGTCTCACTTCTGATAGTCTATTATTTTAGGACAGGATCTTGTAACCATTTTTATTATTATTTCTGACACCAAACTTGGAGGCTAGCATCCAATTCCCAGATAAAGAGATTTTTTTACCACAATAATCAGTTGAAGCATTGCTTTGGAATGAAATTTGGATCTATGCTTTTTAAACTTCATAATATATCACAGATGTCTGCATAGGAAATTGCTAAGCATGAGAAGCTGATAACTTTTATTTAGAATAAAAGTTGTCTGACTTGGACAAGAAGGAAAAAACTAATTGAACAATATTGTGTGACGGAACAAGCTGCTATGTTTTTATCCTCTGAATACTTCAGGATTAAATGCATGATTTCTTTGAGTGTGGTGGATACATGATTTTTTAGTTGATAACTTCTGACACCTGTGTCAAGTGTAAGAAAAAAAGGAGGAAATCAAACAAAGTGCCAAAATATATAAAATGTAAGACATTTTACCTTTAGAAATAGGGTGCCGCATACAAGTAAAGCTCCTCGAAGAACATAAACCCAACTGTGTTTTCAAATCATAGATTTTGCATGATGGAGGCTGAGTGAGAGACAGTGACTAGGATTTATTTTCATTAGCATACAAAAACTCAATTTAAGGGACATTTAAATGGTGACAAAAGAATTGCCTCCCCACCACATACTTAAAGGGCACTGGCACAATATTTCTTATGCTCCAGGTAATAAGTTTTTTTTTCTTCCTGCTGTTCATCCATCCCCTACTTCTGAAGAGGAAGTATCTTCTTTTGAAATAAAAGAAAACAGATGTGAAATATTAAAATAAATCCTAACCATTTGATCTAGTGACAAAGTATAATAACTACCATTTAAAATATCATAAACTTAATTGAAAAAATAGAATTTGATATTTTTGATACACAGAGATGTATTTTTCTAACACTAGCAGGATACATTAAAATATGTTCTCCTTAAGAGATTTCAAATTCATTACCAGACAGTTATGTTTTCACTTTAGTATTAAAGGCACGGCTGACAGTGCTCTATGAATAAAAATGAAAAGTAAATTCCACCGTTAGAAAATCTAGTGGCTGTGAGCCCTTGTTCCATGGGGCTTGAGATTACACATTGGGCAAACTAATAGCCTGCTGATCCAACCTCCATGAGTGACAGGTACATAAGAGTGAAAAAAAAAACCCACTAAAATATATTGGCTGTGGCTACCACAAGTTTTATTAGCCAGATACAAAAATCAATACAAAAATCTTTGGGTTCTCAATGTAGAGGTTTTTAAAAACCTATAGGGAATATTATTAGTCTTCCTGTCCATCTACTGAAATAAAATAGAGGCTGTAGTTCACCCCTTCTGGCTAAAAGACAATAGAACCAAGCAAAGAAAATGCTTTTGCTCATGCTCAATCTCTGCATAACTCCACTCAACACCATGTCAGCCACTCAGGTAAAAGTAAGAATAGGTCTGAATTTCCTAGCTGCAGATGTTCTTGGAGAGCATCTAACTGAATAAGCTAATTCTGTAGTTGAGAAAAATGAATGGTCATAGCCACTCAGCTACTTAGTAATGTCATCACAGCTGGACTACAAATCAAATTGTCCGATTATCTATCAACAGTTTGAGTGTTTTTCTCTTTTTCATCATACTCTATTATAGTGCTGTTGTTCATGAACACAAAGTCAGTAAGGTTCAAACATTTTTGAAAATATATTGAAAAATAAGTGTCACATATTATCCCCCCATACATACAACATTGAAACAAGAGTTTCTTGAAATAATACTTATTATGATATACAAAACATTCTATATTCTTTTCTACTATAAGCTACCATTGGTTTTCAGTTTTAGTTTTATTTGTTTTTTGTTGTTATTTTGTTTTGCCCTTGATACAAGGGTTTGAACCCAAGTTCTTTATAATGAGTTACATCCCCAGGCCTTTTTAATTTGAGATAGGGTCTCACTAACCACTCGGTTGCTAAGTCACTAGATTTTGATCCTTTTGCCTCACCCTCTAAAAGTGCTGGAATTAAAGGTGTGTATCACCAATCTCAGCTCTGTATTTCATTTTTAATGGTACCCAAGACCCAGTAAATAGTCATTTCACTGTTCACTAAAGGACTGTGACTTACATTTTGAAACAATAATTGTAGGCTAATTTCTTACTTTGTCATCTTCAGATACATACTAAGAACTGCAAAATAACTTCAGTATCTCATGCCAACAATCAAAGAGGCATGAAGTTAGGGCATGCCCTCCAGACTAAAGAAGCCTGAAGCAGAGGTGACCTGTGCTGATTTTGCTCATTATGCATGACTTTCTCAGATCGACATTCACCAGGAACTGCTTGTTCAAATAACACTTTATCAGGAAGGCCATGAACTGGAGAAGCTCTCTTTCCACATAACTGTTTCCCTCTTTCTGATTTCCTTTCCAACCATGTATTGCAGGGATTTTGTAAAACCAGTGTAGCTTCCACCATCATTATTTATCTCCCTATAATTAAATTGCCTTCCCCACATTTGCTATATTCCATTTCCACAACCCTTATATACAGGCTATGTCTTTCTTTCTGTCCAGTGTCGAATTCCACAGATGATAGGCAAGCCATTCTGCTCTCTGACTCCCCTCTCTTAATAGAATATGGGAAGCCCCACAGAATACTCCCAAACCCTTTGAGTCTGTCTGGCCATTCACATTCCCCCTCTGTACTCTATTCTGCTCCATGTACTTCTCCAGCACACTCACATTCTCATATTCTCTCTCTCTCTCTCTCTCTCTCTCTCTCTCTCTCTCTCTCTCTCGCCACACAGACACATGCACATTCATGTCTGAATCTGGGGTTAGGATGTTCAAGTTGACATAGCTCTTGGGTGAATGCAGACATGTGTACTTCTCCTCACTAACCCCACACACCCTTGTCTACCATACATCTGTGTACACACATTCAAGCACGCACAAACACCATCCAGTCCAGCCAGCAAGTGATTTATGTGTACTTAATCCTTCCTATTGGCTGATTTTTAAATTTTTTTCACATGCTTTACATAACCACTTAAGTAAAAGCCTCAAGTGTGAATAATAGAGGAGCAGGAATCCTTCTGACTAAAGAAGAATATTGAATGTACTCACCTGTCCTCCACTGTCACCACTATGAAGCAGGCTCACCTTCTTGGAGCACTTTTCAAATCCAAGGCTTTCCCAATGCTCTCAGATACTACTAGAAAAATATAATGTTCCAACCATCTGTAATGGGAATGGAAAGGAAATAATAAGGAAAAGAGAAATAGAGGAAAATGAATTCTTAAGTAATGTTAGATAACACCTGAGTTAACAAAGCTATGCTTAATCTTACAGATATCATTGGCCAATTTGTAGGTCTTTGTCCTGGTATCTGTTCTTGGCAGCAGCCATATAAGTGATGAAAGGGTCTTCAGAAAGAATACTTTGTCATGACACATTATCTCCCACGGTTAAGCCATCCCTATATCCGTGAGCATTCACAGAGCCTCTAAAAGGACAAAGAAAATTAAATTAACAGGAATAAACACACACTGGAGCACAATGCCCCATGGCAAACAAGGCCTCTTTTCCTCTTTAAAATCATTTTTCAACTAGGAAGGGAGCAGACAGCTGTGAGACCATCTCTCTGCTCCACAGAGCAGTTACAGAGGCCAGGTGATGTTATTCTGGCCCTCAGAAGGGCAGAGAAGAATTTCATTTCTTCACATAGACATGGTGAGTCTATATCAGGTGCAACTGCAAAATAAAAGCCTCATCAATTTCCTGCAGCTGCCAATTACCCAAAGATGAATTGTCTTTTGATGATCAGCTCAGTAACCTTTGCATAAATGTACTCTAGACTTGAAGTAGCACAACTTATAGTTTCCACCCTATAGGGAAAAAAACTATCCTAAACCTGCTGTACAATTTTCAGCACATTTATAATTGCAGTGAAAACTATACAAACATAGATTAGATATGCACAAAATGTTTTCTTGAAAATGTACCTTTCGTTCACATATGAGTTTAGTCAAAAATGAATGAAAATTTTGAGGCAATTTACAGCAAATAATTAACAGGATGGATTTTTGTTGATTAATTGATTGCAATACTGGGGAATTTGAAGCCAATGTCTTTACACTAAGCTACATTCCCAACTGATTGATTGATTGATTGATTGATTGATTGATTGATATTTGAGATAGTGTCTCATTAAGTCCCTACTTCCCAGACTGGGCTCAAACTTGTGATCTTCATCCTTCAGCTTCCCAGAATGCTGGGATTATAGGATTATGGATCACTAAACCCATTTGCCAAATACGTAGTGGAAGGTAAAGCTTTGAGAAATTTGACAAATCTTCTGGGCAATCTTCAAAAATTGTTTTTGTTTGTTTGTGTGGGTTTTTTTTTTTTTTTGAGACAAGGTTTTGTTATATAGTTCAGGCTGGCCTTGCACTCACTATGCAACCCATACTGCCCTCAAACTCAAGGTAATCATCCTGCCTCAGCCTCCCAAGGGCTGGGATCACAGATGTGTGCCAATGTGCCCCCGGCAACAATCATTTTAAGAGGCCTTCACTTATCTATGTTCTGCCTTCATCTTCATCATTTGAAAGTGATGAAGGAAAATGGTGACAGGTTAGATAAGATTTCTTCTATCTGCGCTTACCCAACTGAAGTTAAAAAACAAAAAACAGCCACAATAATGTGTGTCAATTTGAGGGGCTACAATTAAGTGACACAGAGGCAGCTGTTCCCAGGCAACAGAAATTTAATTTGGAATTGAGAGCACTTGGAGAAATGTTGAATAGTCTCCCAGAATCATAAATTGTTTTCTCCAGAATGATCCAGCAAAGTAGTTGGAGCTCTTAACCATGACTTTCTGAGATCTCCTTACCCAGCAAAGTATTTTGAATATGTCACAACAGCAAAGTGGCATGTACTACATATCTTTACAGACTTTTAAATATCAGAATCACTTCCAAAAGACCAGTTACATTTTAAAGTCAAAGCTTTTATGCAAACACTTCAGAATGTGTGCATTTAGTGCAGCAAACATAACATAATCACTTCATTTGAGAATAACAATGTAAATATCCTCCCCCAAAATGTATACTTTATGCATAGACAGTTCACATGAATGGTTGTAAAAGGCTTGGTTCCTGAGCAATAACTTATTGAAGGGTAGGCAATTGATGTCTCATTGCTTTGTGCCATTTGAGGCTAAATTGAAAGTCCCAAACTGACCAATGCTTTTCCATTCTGCATAGTGTAATGACACAGGCAGAAGAAAAAATTACTTAGAAATTGTCCTCATGGTAGTCTCCAGTGGCAAAAGCTCATTTTCTGCAAGTATGACTCAGGATCATGGGAGAATTTGAAGACATTTTTTTCCCATTCAAAAAAGACTGAGTTTTTCTTTCTTAGCTTAATATGAGATGGACTTCTCTTACATAGGATGAAATTCAGGGACACTGATGTCATTGCATCCTACAAAACTTGATCCTGGAAGATGGAGTCACAAAATACTAAAGTGTTTTACTCAATAAATGATATGTGGGAGAGAGAAAGAATTCCATGAATCATTTTCACATTAACCTTTAAAAGTTATAGGGAAAATAAAAGCAATAATTTATCAGGATTATTTGTTGTAGTAAGAGCTTAGCATTTGTTAGAAGAAATATTTTAGATGTCACAAAGTAATAGTCAAATAACAAAAGACATAAAAGACCAGGAGGAAAGAGAATTTAAAATGCTATGGGGAAGAAGGTGTGCAAGAGTAAGGGAAAAAGAAGGAATATGGACAGTAGAGAAGAAAGCCAGTGTGAAATGAATGACCAAATCATATTTAAATAAATTCAACAAAATTATGAAAAATTTAATGTAAGTGCTTTTTATTGAAACTATTTCAACTCAGCACTCTGCATTACTTTTGAGAAAAATACTAGAGCTGCTAGATTTAAGTAGCTGATATGCATATAAGATGCGTGATATGATTTGTCAACCCCATGCCAAGGAAAACATTAGAAATATTTTACCATACTTGGAATCTTATAAAATAAGGGCTCAAGTGTTCTACACACCTACACAAGTGCACATGCATATACATATACACATAGATAAAGGTAATCAATATAAAATAACTACTACAATAATAAGTGACAAAAATGAAGGAATTATTTTTGAATTTTAGCAAAATGAAGTGATAGAAAAAATGATAGTTAAGTTGTATAAAATATATGAATATCAAAAATACTTTTATAATTTCAAAGATAAAAAATAATTGACAAAGATTGCCATGAATATGACAAATAGTAAAAAATTCTCCACAAAAGTTCAAGCAAATCAATATGATAAATGATAACATCTTAAGAGAAATAGCAACCCAAGAAGATATAAAAAGGGAATAGAAGCACCCAATAAGTCCATCAAGGCTGAAATAGGTCTGGCAAGGACGTAATGAGATGAGCACTCATAAGCTGCTTGTGGTTTTATGAATTGATCTGGTTTTGCTTGAGGGCATATGCATACACAACCTCCTGGTAATTATGTTTCTGTTTATCTAAGTAAAATTATTTGACAAATGAATAAATTATTCAGTATAAATATTCCAATTATTATATTTATTATAGGAAAATTTTGAAATTATCCTAAATGTGCAGGAATGGTTAAATAATGATATCACATAATCATGATGGAACATTATGCAGTTATTGAAATGGTAGTTCAAACTAGTCACTAAAAATGCCTATTAGCATTTTTTAGTAGGAGAAAGGGTAGAAAACAGAATTATATGTATCTTGGAGTTCCTATCTCTCTCTCTCTCTCTCTCTCTCTCTCTCTCTCTCTCTCTCTGAATATATTTAGATACAAAAAATAGACAATGGATGCATAAGGCTGGTGATAAGTACAGAAAATATATATCATGGTTATATGTGGATCTTTAGTGATATATATTTTCATTCTTTCCCTATTTTCCAAATTTTTAAAATGAGAATTTATTATTTTATGTGTTTTTATTTTGCTCATTCTTTTACAAATCACAAAACATATCCTTTCAAATCAGTCAGTAAACAGAAAAATACACCCTGGAATAATGAGATATTTACCTTCAGGGTACCTATCCTACAAAGCCTATCTGATTTTCTGCAGTATGATCATGCAGTATAAAAAATAGGCTGAAGATCCCTACTGGATATGGGGTTCCATAAATGTAGACACTCCACAATGTTGTCTTTCAACATTAAGTATGAGATGGACTATCAAGACACACAGCTAATATAAGTACACATTATTTGATTATATGTATATATAGCTTTATGCCAAAGAATACAATACTGGCTTTCAAGTGAGATAATAAAATGGACTGAACAAGACTAAACGACATTGGAACCTCTACATGATCCAAGTTCATTGAACCATATATTTATTTTAACAATATGAATTCTTCCAATGCAAGAACACGGAATATCTTTCCACTTCTTTTTATCTTCTTCCATTTCTTTTATTTTGGAATAGATGAGATAGACTCTTGGTATATAATTCAGGTTGGCCTTGAATTGACCATGTAGCCCAGGCTGGTCTCAAACTCATATAGATAATCCTCCCTCAGCCTGCAGAGTACTGGGTTTACATGAGTACACTGCTACACATGGCTCCTCTTCCATTTTTTCCATCAGTGTTTTGCAGTTTTCATTGTAGAGGTATTTTTCCTCTTTGGCTAGATATATTTCTAGGTTTTTAGAAATCTTTTTACAGCTATTTTGAATGAAATTGTTCTCTTGATTTCCTTGTTAGGTAGCTTACTATAAGAGTACAAAAATGCTATGATTCTTGTCTGTTGACTTTGTATCCTACAATTTTATTAAATTTGTTTGTTCTAATAGTTTATTAGTGGAGACTTTTGGGTTTTCTACAAAGAAGATCGTATCATTTGTAAACAAGGACAATATGACCTCATCTTTTATAATTTGAATGCATTTTTTTTTCCTCTTTGCCTAATTGCTCTGGCTAGGACCTTAAGTACTACGTTAAATATAAGTGTTAAAAGTGGGCACCCTTGGGCCCAAGATGCACTCAGTGGTGCCGCCTCCTCCCTCACAAACACAAGGTCCTGAGTTCAATCCTCAATCCCCAAAAAAAATAGTGGGCACCCCGTCTTGCTGCAGATCTTATTTTTCTTCCTTTCTTTCTTTTTTTTGGTACTGGCGATCGAACTCAGGTCCTTGCGCTGCAAGGCAGGTGCTGGAACCACTGAGCTAAATCCCTGGCCCCAATGCAGATCTTATTTTTTAAAAGCTTTCAATTTTTTATTTAGTATGACATTACCTGTGGGTTTGTCATATATGGCCTGTATTGTGTTGAAGTATACTCCATCATGTCTTATTTGTAGAAAGTTTTTATGATGAAGGGATATTGAGTTTTATCAAATGCATTTCTCATCTATTGAAATGATTAAGTGATGTTTGAGTTTGATTCTGTTAGTGTGGCGTATTACTTTTTTTTTATTTGCCTGTGTTGCATCCCAGAGATGAATTCCTCTTGGTCATAGTGAGTGGTATTTTTAATGTGCTCTTGGTTTGCTTTGTATTTTGTTCAGGATTTTTACAACTACAGTCGTCAGAGATATTGGCCTGTACTTTTCTTTCTTCTTTCTTTCCACCTGTGTATATGTATGTGTGTCCTTCTCTGGTTTTGGTATCAGAATTCCCTCTTAATTTTTTTTTGAATAACTTAAGTATTAGTACTATAACATGTCATTCTTAACTGGTTCTTTTTCATCTGCAGGTAGGTGGGCTCTTCCATAAACATAAAGTAATTAATATAAAAATCCTCTACTAACCTCTCATGCCTTACAGTAACCACTGGTTCTTTTTTCTAACCTTCACAACCAAATATCTAAGAAGACTTTTCTATATTTTTTTTGTCAATATTTCATTTTCTTTCAGTCATTTCATCCAATGATCTTCAGGTTGTTAAATTCAGATTTTTTTCTCTTTTTGGTGTTCTTCTTTCTATATATCTCCCTGATAAGTACACACACACACACGCACATACACACACACACTCTGCAAGTTTCACTTTTCTATCTTTTCCCTGTTTTTGAAACACTCTATGACCTCAGTTTTCATGATTTCAAACTAAGTTCAGTAAGTTGGACCATTTCTTCTCTGTTCTTTTACCTAATGAAACTTCTCAATTAAATCATTAAAGATCGTCTTGGTCAGGATTCTTTTCACTTTACATATAATATCCTTGCTATATTAGTTTATTCATCCTGATGGCTTTAATTATTACTTTAAAAGACTTTTTGTCCATTTTATCTTAAGCTCTAGCCATTTCTCTGAGCACCTATTTAATATTTCCACTGCATTATTTAAAAAAGCTCTAATCTACACTGAATTCAGTGTCTATCATAACTTATCATATCACTGCTACTCATAACTTCACTCTATTCTTGTTTTCTATCTCATTGAATGGTATCTTGCCTCATTAACTTGAACATTATTAAAAATCATTCATAATACCTCCTCATTATTCCCTTAACCAAATCAAACTAAATCTGGCTGACCTGTTCCTCCTAAAATATATCAAGTTCTTTCTATCTCTGCCATATTTCCTGGTCTCCCTGCCTGGACTCTTGCATCTTTCTATTCCATTCTCCACTTCACAGCTAGAATGATATTTTCAAAATGTAAGTTTGGTCTTGTCATCTCTTGTTAAAAACTCGGAGTGGGACTCCCATTGGTGCACTGAACTTCTTTGGTAAGTTCTGGCAGCCCAGGCATATTCATAGCACCCCCCTTCCTCTCCATCTTCTCCCTCTCACCAGACTCCCTTCCTCTGTACTCAATGCATACTAACTTTCTTACACATCTTAAACAAAGAAGCTCCATCCTTCCAGGGTTCATGCTATTTCTCTCCCTAGTGGATTATGCTCTTCATTCAGATCCTCCATTGCTTCTATTTAACTCTTGGTGAACTTTTAGGTCTCAGTGTAAATATACTCACTTTGCCTTCTGCAAGCCAATATTCCTCTATCATAGCCACATCCTTCTACTATACACTCTCATAGTATCCTCATTTATCTTCCTGGGTAAATCTCATAGTTGCGATTGTAGCTTTAATCACTTTATAATCTAAAATATATTATGAATGAATAGGTAATCAATTAATGTGTACTTAATATTGAGATGGCAATAGCAATTTTAAGATAAATAAACTCAGTTCATGCTCTATTATCATCTAGGGGAAAACCTAAGCATATAATTAAAGGCATAATGCAGTGGGATAAGTATTCTAATACAGAAATTACCACACAGGTTTGTGCAGAGGAGGACCCTTTTGATTCCAAGTGGAAGGGACAAGTGCAGTGGGCTTCAAAATAAAGCCAACATGTGTATTGGACTTTGAAGGTTGACCCAGGCTCTGAGGTAAGGTTTGTAGGAAAAGGTAACCTAGACATAAAGCACAGAATAAGTGGAGTCCAGAAAGTATTGGCACACGTATCAGGTCCAAGGAAGTTGAAATGAACACTTTTTTGTATCTAGAATCCATGGTATCTGTAAGGAAATGTCGCAAGAAAGGCAAAGATGTCAGCTGGCAGACAATTGTTATGGTTGTGAAATACTATACAAAGAGCTTTAGGAGATGCACAGAGCTTTTTCTGATGAAATATACTGTTTTCCTTAGCTGATATGCAATATTTGCACAACATAGAAGTTAACAATGTACAGTAGAGAAGAGAGGTGGCAACATAAGAGGCAGAGAAAACAGTAGAAACCTATTATAATCACCTAATGAAACTGTCCTGAGAGCAGGTAAAATCATTTTGAAGGTAAAATAATTTTTAGCTGGTGACCAACTGGAATATGATCAAGACAAGTGGTGAGGGAAAGGATCAGAGTTATCTAGCTTGGGTAATTGGCATTTACTGAGACAGGGACAAATTAATAGGAAAATGTGCTGTAGAGATGAATGTAACATTTTTTTTTCTACTTAGAGCACGCAGTCTAATAAAAGAGAGGCAGATTATCACTATCTGTACCATGATAACAATATTCAGGAAAGTCTTGCTTTTCTTAGCAGATGGAGTAAGATATCATCTTAAATCCCATCATTTGTTCAGAAAATGTTTTTGATAAATCTGGTTAGAGTCTGGGCTGTCAAATAGGATTTGCTGGCTGTGGATCCAGCTACATGCACAAGAATGTTAGAAGAAATAAAGACACTTTAGGGAGTTGGGGAAAGACTGAAAGAAAGAGATATTTACTGGTACCTGGAGGCAAAATATTTGTGGCAAGTGTAGTGTGGAGTTCTTCCACAGTTTCCCTTATGAACTCTTCAATAAATTCTACACTTTACACTAATGCTTTGTTGAGTGTGTTTTATTTGGGGAGAATGCAAAGAAGTGACCAGGATGGTTTCATGTTTGATGAAGAAATCATAGGAGACCCATATCTGGGGTTCAGTGCAATTTAAAAGCATGATAAAGTATTATATAGAATGTAGAAGAACAGAAACTTGGCAGTCTCCTGTTCTGAGACTTCTTGAAATGGAGGAGAATATTCCAGGAAAAGAGATTAAAAACAAAGCAAAAGCATAGAAACATAAAATTGCAAAGGGTCTAGGATAGTTAAGTAGTGTGAAGAGTGAGAGAATAGTGGGAAGTGATTAAAATAATAAATTCAAAACAAAATCTTCAATTCAAAGTTGGAGTCTACGTTCAGTTTTTTTCCAATTGTATTTAAGAGTGAGTTTATACTGTATACTTGCTCTCGAACCCTTTTAAATATTTTACTTTGAATATCTACAAAAACCCTGAGACACCAAGGACCACATATAAGGCAAGCAGCATTTTGGCAACTCTTTTCTCTACTGTTGAAAAGAAAAAAGGTTTGAATGTGAAAAAAATTTCTTAAATATACTACTAAAGAAAAAGTTAAACAATGCAAATAAGGACATAGACATAGAATACATAGTTGATTACTCCTTGTAATATTTTCATAAAATAGTCACATGCTTGGTAAAGGTCAATGCTTAATCAATGAAGTAAAGGCTCTGTCTCCTGAATGAGGAAGAAGCTGTAGAATTTGCAGTGAAAATATGGCTGGTGTTAGTCTCCCCTCCCTTCATTCACAATTGTGGCTAATCTTAATTTGAATTTCTGTTCAGGGGTAAAGTGCAGTATCCTTTACCTTACAGGGTAGGTAAGCAATTATGCATGACTAATTCCATAAAATTCACATAAAAGATATAAAGATTATTCTCATTACATTTCCATTATTCTTTAATAATTATTGAAACAAAGGACTACCTACTATAGATGGTTCAATGGACCATGTGTTTCCTTCCTCTGCATTTGTAATGAATTGAATAGATTTTAAATTTTCAACAAATCAATTGCCTATTCCCTAATCTACATATTGTTCACTTAGAAAAGATGAAACATTTTACTCTTCTGGGCAAGGTGTGATGATACATTGAATGAGTACAGGGTTTTTATGCAAATTATTCACTGACACCAGTGAAACAGAAACATATCACTTAATATCAAAGTTAAATTAGCCAAAAAATTTATTCTTAATTTTTTTTCTCACAGCCTAATTTTAAAGCTCAAGATTATTAGTATATCTACTGTTCTTTCTGCATGTATAATACACTTAAGGAAAAAGCATTACTCCATCCACAATTATTTCCAAAAGATCTCTTTTACTCTATGAAAATGATACCAAGTTTTTGTGTTTTCTATTGTGTGCTACAGGACTTGGATGCCACTCAACATTTAGGCAACTGAGTCCGGAGTCATCAAAAATCTTCCGTGGAATTGAACACTGACTGTGTAGGGGAGGGACTCACTTACATTTCATCTTGATCTTCTATAGCTCACACTAAGATAAGCTGGCTTTTAGAATCATTTTATTAATATCACTTAACCATGATAAGAAAAATGTCTTTCAGAAGGATTTAGTCTGACCACAAAAACTTTCTGGGAAATCATTTAGTCAACCTGTCAGATGAGACTAATCATGGTTGGTTAAATGCCTGTAGCTCTTAAAACCTGAATACACTTAAACTAAACCACACCTCCCACTATTAAACATACTGCTATCATGAGACCAGGTAATCCAAATACCTGCAGAATAAATATAGTGCTCACAGGTCTTGCCAACTGTACATTTATCCCACAGTTAGGGCCAGCTCACTGGACAGACCACACTGAAAATTAATAACAAATCTTTTCTGAATGATGATTGGTTATATCTGCTATTACTTTTTAAATTCACTTGATAAGTTTATTTTCACTGCTACGTCAGGATTTATGACTTCCAGATGTAAAATGTATCAAAAGTTAAATGGTAGTGCCATATATAGGAAAATGCTGTACCCAAGTTCACAGTGGGGCTGTGTTAGTTCAGTTGGTCTGCCCAAACACAAATCCAGAAGGTGTGTTGATATATAGCCCTGTTTCTCAGTAGTAATATGTCAGTTCTCATTAGGTTTATAATAAAGTGTACTGCCAGAGCTTTTAAGTCAGCAACCATTTTGACATAGTCGGATATCAGGATGAACAGCTGTTGCCAAGAAGTGATTCTTAAGGAAAATAGAGATGTAATCAATCACTATTGGACAAGAGATAAAGAATTACAATGTTGAATTTTAGCAGATATAAAATTTCTGTTTATTTGTGGGTAATTGGTTATCTGTTCTCTTCCAATTAGCAAATCTCTGAGCATAAACATGTATGTTCTTACAGTTAAAGCTCCCTCAAATTCTCCTCTCAAAATCTTTTATATTTTTCAGTCATCCGAAAAACACTGAAAATATTGAAATTTTGTTAATTGCGCAAAAGCAAAATTGTGAAAAATGAAATAATAGCATAGCCATATACAAATGATTTCAATTTCTGAAATACATTGTTTAAAAACAGAAAAATACAGTTTTTATTAACACCTTAAGCCTATGTGTCCCCAAAGCTGCTTGAATAAACACAGCAAAACACAGCCAATTTGTATACCGTATTAAAGTAAATTTCCCCAGAATAAAAAAAGTAGGGGATCGAATGAGGTTAAAAGGAAAGAACAGAAATATTACAAGTTATCTTCTTAAAAAGGATGGTAATCTTCAATAAACACCAGCATGTCTAATTATTTTTAAATGTTTACTGTGTACAAGTAACAAATCATAACTTTAAATATATTTTTATGAGCCAAGTGCAGTGGTACATACTTATAATTCCAGCACTCTGTGAGGCTGAGGCAGGAAGATCTCATGTTCAAGTCTAGGTTGGGCAACTTAGTGATTTAGCAAGAACTTATCTCAAAATTAAAAATTTAGAAAGGGCAGGGGATATAGATCCATTTGAAAACCCTGGTTTCAATCCCCAGTAAAACACACACACACACACACACACACACACACACACTGCTATTATAAAATAAATTCTTGCAAACATTTTTGGTTTTACAAACAAAAACATTTTCTTGTGCTGTAACATAACTTTTCATTTACACTCCAGTGACAGCCACACCTATAGTCATAGAATACTATTTATTCAAGAAACATTTTTGAAAACCCACAATGTGCCAGGTCTGTCTGTCTATCCATCTCTCTATGAATCACTACCAACTACCTCTAATGTATCATTTTTGTATAAAACTATATTTTGCAAGTTAATTTCTTAAAAATAACTCAAAACACATTAATCTGATGTACACTAGAAGTAGCATTTGCTGAGATGGGCATGTAATGTGTGTATTTATTCTTTATGAACAGGAGTCTAAAGTTGAGAAAATATCAGCCCGACACTAAGAATCAACATAGGCTGAATCATAAGAGAAAGAAGATAGCTCAATCAGGAAAGGGAATTTTTCTTCTTCAATAGCAGCACCATGCTGAAGAAACAGAGCAAACTACTTCAATAAACATGAAAATACCATCATACTTGCTACAGTGTGGATTTGAAATGTCTCCCAAAGATTTGGTGTTAAAGGCTTACTTGCCAGCCTATGTTATTATTGGAAGGTGATACAACTTATAGGATGTAGGGCCAGGTAGGAGAAAGGAATGTCATTGAGGGCATTCCTCTGAAGGGGATATTGTGAACTCCATTACTCTCTCTCTCTCTCTCTCTCTCTCTCTCTCTCTCTCTCTCTCTCTCTCTCTCTGTCTCTTCTGGCCCACACAAAGAAAGTAGTCTTCCTCTGGCATCCACTCCTACTACTCATAACATAGTAATGTGCCACCATGGGCCCAAAGGAACTGGACCAAATTACCATGGACTGAAACTATAAGCCAAAATAAACTTTTCTTCAAGTTGATTTTCTCAGGAATTTTGCCACAGGGATGGAAAGCTAACAGAGTTCTCTATTATAATTACTATTATTTTCTTTAGATTTTTAGGTTTTTCCTCTTTTTGTTTATGTTATTTAAATTCCAATATTAGAAAGGTGAGTCAAACACAAATCATTTAAGAACCACTGTGGTCACTGAGTAAGGTATTGTATTTCTTCAATATCCATTGGTTACTCTTGAAAATAATATCAATGAACATAACGCTAAAATGTAAAGATATCTGACTGTTTCCAACCAGGGAAATTTAAGCACCATCTCTTTCTACCCATTCAAATCTGTCTCATACTGTGTGACACTTTACAGTACTTCCTCACATGTCTGTCACATTTGCTGCCCCATGATCATGGGGAGAAGAACCTTGTCTCATGCAACTTGGTACCAAGCAGGCATGGCACATAATAATATATCTTAAATAATAAAAAGAAATGTTTTTGAATTTGTTTTTTAAATGATCAGATTCAGAACAAAATAAAATTAGGAGTATTGTGAATATTTTTCTTGGGAAAAACCAGGGTTTGCCTGAAAATGTGGCATTTTTCCATATTTAAGATATAATTGAAGTCTATGCCTTTAAATCTGCCTATATAATTAACTCCCAGCATCACATAGAATGAGTCACTCACTTTTCCATTCGTTAGTAATGAAAAGTATTCTAATTTACCTTACAGGAAGGTTGGGAAAAACCAACTATGAAGCAAATTATAATGCGAAAGTGCTATATAAAGATTAATGGAGAGGACTATGAATTATAAAAAGATGTTATAATGAAATAAAATATCTCTACATTCTATAGCAACTTATGTCAGGAAGAAAGCAGCTACTGAAACAACTTTGAAGTTAGATCAATTCTTGTCCTAAGAGCATTAGATTCAAATCATTATTGATATTCTTATAGCCTCTAAACACATTTTTGAGATAACTTATCTAATATGCCTTATGTTGCAACAATTAGTTTTTCACCAAAGTTATAATGTTTTTATTCATTAAAAAATCTACAACTTTGAAATAAGACCATGATTTACAAAGGAAAAGAAAGGTATCATTTGGGCCCAAGATTTAGCTCAGTGGTTCTGTCGCTTGCCTTGCAAGAGCAAGGTCCCCAGTTCCATCCCCAGTACCAAAAAAAAAAAAAGGGAGAGAAAGGTATCATTTAAAGTGAGAAAGATTTAGATTTGAAGAGCAATGAAAATTCAATTGTCTATGAGTTGGTAAGTTTCCTTTGTCTGAACACCTCCTTTCATTGTTTTATTTTGAAAACTATCAAGCTTTTAGAAAAACAGTAAATACTATATACCCATCGCCCCATTCATCAATTATTTACATTTTGCCATATATCCTATATGTTCACACACATATACACACACAGAAGCAAAAACACAAACACACACACTTTTCTGCTCAGCCTCTTGAAAGTAACCTGCAGATATCATAATATTCACCTATAACTACTCAATACTGCAGTTTATCTTTCCTAAGAAGAAGTAAACACAACCATTTTCCTACATAATCAAAATCCCATTATCATATTCAAGAAATAAAACATTGGAAAAATTGATACAAAAATTACCTACAGTAGCATTTCTCAAATTATCTGTGGAGAAGGATCAATCTTTCCTTTCTGATCAATTAGAAATAAAATAAAAATGAATTGCTAAAAAAAGAGCAACCACCTTTTACCCCAACAATGTCACACTACTCAGAAATTTCTAATTATTTACTTCTGTGTTCTGTACTTACTTTCTTGTGAACCAGTAAAAATCAACAGAAAAGGAAATTGGCACTGCCTTAATGGCCACACTTTGAGTAGCGCTATTATGGTACTGAGTAAATATCCAAATCTATGCAGTTAAACCCTTAATCACGTTTTTTGCTCTGATCAAAACAAGAATCATGTCTCTTTTTATCTAAGAATATGATCCCCCTCCACACACAATTGTAACATTGATCTTTTTGAAAAATACAGACTAACTGATTTATACAATATCTCAGAAGATGATCTTGTTTACTGTTGCTAATGTTACCATGGGTAATTTCACTTTAAACATATTTTTGGTCACAAAGATACAATAGGTGATTTTGTATTTTCCATTCCTTGTAATAAGAGACAAATGATGCCAATTCTACCATTATTAATAATGATAATGTCAATGTAGTATTTTTCAGATTTCATTATGTACATAGGTATTTTCTTTTGTAATTAATAATCTATTTGATATATTGAAATATGACTATCTTCTTCCTCCAGAAGCATATTATCCATTGTGTATAATACCTATCTATGAGTTTTGCCTGAAATAATTATTAAAAATTATGGAAAAATGATCACTTTTAGTTCTATCAATTTTTATTTATTAGTTAGCATTCTTCTGTAAAGAAGAAATCTCTTTGTTCTTTCATCTCTTTATTTTGAGAGAAATATATCTGTGGATCCATAGTTGGTTTTGTTTTTGGTACTGGGGATCAAATTCAGGACCTTGTGCTTGCGAGGCAGGTGGCATCTATGGTTTATTTTCTTCTTTTTTCATTTAATATACTGTAATTCATTATCAGCATAATC
Source organism: Heterocephalus glaber (assembly GCF_053883595.1). Lineage (NCBI taxonomy): Eukaryota > Metazoa > Chordata > Mammalia > Rodentia > Bathyergidae > Heterocephalus > Heterocephalus glaber. The sequence goes on along the minus strand of NW_028258406.1, from coordinate 4,889,771 downwards.
CACTTTGAGGTTGAAAATGCTTACAATGTGACCAGTGAGAATTTCTTCAGTCCAGTTCTTAGATCCACCTGACAGATCCCCAAAAGTTTTCAAGTACTTTCTCACTTTCTGGTACAATGTTTCATCATTCACTTTCCCTGACTCAGACAGACACAAGATAAATCATTTTCCAATGTCCCCTGCTTGCTTTAAGTAGGGATCAGTATTTAGAAACCAAAATCTAAACTAAATATATTAATCTCAATATATTTAATCTAAACTGAATATATTCATTACTATTTATTATATCATTTTTTCAAGTAATCACAGTTTACTTTTTTAATCTTCTCACTATACTAACCAGTACAAAATAATTGTTTCATGTAGAATGAAGAATATGATCTCTTTATTAGAAAATAATACTAAAGAGAAAATATTGAACTAAAATTTCATATGCATTTAAAATTTAAATACTTATGAATAGAGTTAGTTATATCTTTTATGGAAAGACTTTGTTATGCATAAAGATGTAAAATCCTATTTAAATATTTAAGTGATATTTTTACACTTTCTAAATCTCCCTAAGATGGAAAAAAAATTGATGTGTGATAAACATGTACCAACTCGAGGAATGTAATCATTATGTATTGCAAACATGTACTACTAATAATAGTTTTTTTAAAAAAGATGTGATTAATCTCTTTTTGCTTACAACCCTAATGATTTGTTTATTAATATTCTATGCTATGAAGTACAATATGATTTATGCTATGACCATTTCCATGAGTATTTCCAGCTATTCCTCTTCTAGCCTCTATAGTGATTTACAATCTAAAGTTAGAAGATTTAGATGTAAATTCCAAATTCAGCACTTAACAAAATTTACATCTTTAAAAAAGTATCCTTTACCTTCTCAAATTGAGCTAAAACAAGTACAGAGCTAGAAAATTGTCACTCCTGTCTACAATAGTCTTATATCTAGTAAAGAAATTGAGTCATTAATTAATGACATTCCAAAAAAACAAAGCATCTAGCCAGATAGTCTGACTTCACTAAACATTTAATGAAGAAACAGTATCAAGTCTCTACAATCACTTCCAGAAAATAGAAACAGAATAAATACCACTCTCTAATCCTATCATGTCAGTTTTTCTTTAATACAAAACCAAATTAAAACATTATAAGAAAAAAGACTATGAACTAGTATTTCACATGATCATAGAGAATTTCTCAAGAAAATATTAACAAATCAAATCAACCAATGTGTAAAATTTATATAAAAATACAGATTATGGCCATGTGGGATTTATTCCAGGTATAAATTTGGATCAACATTTGAAAATCAATAAATGTAATATATCATATAATGGGATAAAAAGAAAAAGCACATAATAATATCAATTAATGCAGAAAAAACATGCAAAACAAAAACTTACTCATGATTAAAACAAAAGAAAAACCCTCCAAAATCTAAAAATACAAGGAAATGACCACAACTTGTTAAAGAAAAATTTTTAAATATTCTAAAGCTAATTTACATCTTAATGATGAGAATTTGGATACCTTTCTCCTAAGAATGAGGTAAGGATATCCACTCTCATTTCTCTGTAATATCCCATTTGAATTCCTCACTATAGCAGTAAAACAAAACAAAACAGAAATTTAAAGTACACATATTAGAGAAGAAGAAATGAAACTCCCTATTGCTGGGTGATAGGGTAAGTGTATATGTAATATTTAGAAAATGCCAGACTAATTTCTACAGTGCATATACCATTTTATATTTAAATATAATACAGGAGAAACTCCTTGTGTCCTTATCATTTTAATAAATGTGTAGTGGTATCTTATGATGGTTTTAATTTGTATTTCCTTAGTTCCTAATGATATTAAACATGTTTCCTTATATTTATCTACAACTCTCTTTATAATTTCTTTAGAGAAATGTCCCAATTTTTTCTCCATTTTCCAACTGGATTATTTGTGATGTTCTTTTACATTTAAGTTTGAATACTATATCCCCTGAGATGCTTTATTTTGCCAAATATATGATTTGAAATTACTTGCATATATTTTTGCTTGGTTGGTGGATTGTCTTTTTTCTGTATTAAGCAGCTCTTTTGTACAGGAAAACCTTTTTTAATTTTGATGAAGTCCAATTTATGGATTGTTTTGGTGGATCGTGCCTTTGATTTCATATCTTAAGAACTTACCACCTAACACTAAATCATGAAGGTTTTCTATTATACTTTCTCTAAAAGTTTTGTAGCTTTATCTTTAACATCTAGATTATGAGAATCCATTTAGAATTAAGTTTTGTAAAATATGTGAGTTAAAGATCAAGGTTCATTTTTGTGGCTATTGATGTCCAGTGTTCCAACATCATTTGTTAAAAAGACTATTTTTATCCACTGAATTTCTCTTGCACATTTGTCAAAAAACTCTAACTTCAATTTAACTGTATAAACTTAGTAAGTTCTCAATTTTAAATGACAAGTCTAAAGCTATTATGTGACATATTGGAACATTTAGAACTTTAGTTTCACTTTTTTTACAAGTTTAATTTCTTAGATTTATAATTTTTAAGTACTCTAAAGGTTCCATTTGTTAGGCAATTGAAGTACTTTAAAAAAGAATCAATCATATCTAATGTACAATGTTGAAAAGTGATTAATTAATATGTAAATGATTAAAGCCATTATTAAATGGACACTTGAAAAAGATTGCTAAATTTTCTGAGGCATAACCATAGAATGATCACATAAGCTACATTTATATACTTAAAGATGAGTAAGCCTTTTGAATATATAAATTTAATAAACTGAGCACTAATTTTAAAAAACAAAATAACACCTACTATAATACTAAAATAAAAACTAATGACAATACTAAGTGCTGGCAAAGACACAGAGAATCTAAATTTCTCATATTTTGGTTTTGGGAATGTAAAATGATACAGTCACTCTGGAGAACACTGACAATTTCTCACAACACCAAGCATGACTTTACACATGACTCAGCATTCCACCCTTCAGCATTCATACGAGAGAAAAGAAAACTAATTTTGATATAACAACCTGTACACAAATGCTCACAACTGCTTCACATGCAAAAACCAAAAAACTGAAGCAGTATGAAGTCACTCAACAGGTGAATGTTCAAATTGTGGCATAGTCAAACCATGGCATGCTGCTCAGAAGTAAGACAGGAGAGAAATGTTGATAGATACAATTTAAACAAATCTTAAAGGAATTACAGTAAGTGAAAAATGCAGTCCTAAAAGATTATGTATTGCAAGGTTTCATTCACAATGTCGATATCCAAATTGTCTTACTATACTAAGCATTTGCAAGTTAAAAGAAACTAGGTGAGTACATATGAGATCTTGCTCTATTATTCCTTATAATTGTACATGAATCTGCAATTTCTTTTAAACATAGTTCCAAAAAAAGTGAATCTCTAAACAGTCTTTCTATGTGTACACACAAAAAATAAAATTTTAAGGGCATCAAAAAAAATCCACATTACCATAAAGACATAACAATACAGAAATTATTTTAAACAATTAATATAGTATGTAAAGTAATACATTGTACCTGCTTCAACTGCTGTCATTATTATTGTTGCCCCTTCAACTATTAAAGTCAGTGTTTTGAACTTCCACTTGTTCTTATTCTTGACACTTTTCCTTCAAATATCATCATGACTTTCTCATTCGATTTAGATGCCTAAGAATTTTACTACATGTTGAATCAGCCCACTGCAGACAGGCTGCCACCTAGTTCCACATTACAAAGACCCAGAGGACACCAGATCACCAGACCACGGTACTGAGTCCGGCCACTCCTGGCCCAGAGGGCAGAGAAGCTCAGCTGGTCCCAGAACCCAGAAGGAAGGTCCCTGCCTCCATCCCAGGCTCCTAGGGCAAAGAAGCTCAGCTGGTCCCAGAACCCAGAAGGAAGCCCCCCACCTCCATCCCAGTCTCCTAGGGCAGAGAAGCTCAGCTGGTCCCAGCACCTGGAAGGAAGCTCCCCGACTGCCATCCCAGGCTCCTAGGGCAGAGAAGGTGAACCAGTCCCAGCACCCTGAAGGAAGCTCCCCGCCTCCACCCCAGGCTCCTAGGGCAGAGAAGCTCAGCCAGTCCCAGAACCCAGAAGGAAGCTCCCTAGGGAAGGTGAGCCACATGGGCACCACAAGCACAACACCCCCCCCCCCGCACCGTGGAAATGAGAAAACACATAAGCAAGCCTCAAAAACAGAGTTCCAGATCACCTACAGAAACCCCAAAGGGAAACGTGATGGAACAATCTGATACTCAACCACCTGGACTCTCTGAACTGGCAACAAAAAAGGATCTGGGAAAAATGAAATCAGAAATAATTACTCAGAAAATAGCAAAGATTTTGCTCATTGTGCAAGACATGATTAATAAATCTAGAGAGGACACAGATGAAAAAATAGAGGATCTGAGGAACATGATGGAATCCCAACATAGGAAACAAATGGAATCCATAAAACAGATACAAACAGATTTCCAAGAGATTAAAAACTCCATCGAAAGTCTGTGCAGCAGAATGAACCAATGTGAGGATAGAATTTCAGGTATAGAAGAAAAGATTGCAATTAGTGAGGAGGAAAAGAAAAACTGCTTTAAAATTGTAAGGGAACACAAGGAAACCAGCAACTGCTGACGATGCAAAGAAGAATAACATAAGACTGATTGGAGTCAATGAAGAAAGAGGAGAGAGTGCAGATGACATAAAAAACCTCTTCACAGAAGTGATGGCAGAAAACTTTCCAAGGAGGGGAAAAGAACTTGACATACAGATAAGTGAGGCATATAGGACTCCAAATAGCCTTGATCAAAAAAAATCTACACATAGGCGTGGATTCCAGAAATCCAACAGAAGAACAAAATTCTACAAGCAGTGAGAGAAAAGAAACAAATCACATACAAAGGAAAGCCCATCAGAATCACAGAAGACTTCTCAATGCAAACCCTCAAGGCAAGAAGAGCTTGCAGTGATGTATTTCAAGTCCTAAACGAAAACAGCCTCCAATCCAGATTGATGTACCCTGCAAAACTACCTTACAAAATTGATGGAGAAATAAGATACTTTCATGATAAAGAGCACCTCAGAAACTTCATGAATACCAAACAGGCACTCCAAAAAAGTTTAGACAATAGCCTAGGAAAAGACAATGAGGATCACAACCCCAGGAAACCCAGCAGAATGAATCCATTGGGCATGACAAATTAAACGCAAAGGGGGAGAATCCAACAGAAAGAAAAAGTCATGACAAGGCTGTTAAAACTTTTAACTTCATCTCCCTAATGAGTGTATAATTCAATCTTGTTATTGTACTGATTAGTATTTTTCTGACTCTAGAGTTGCACATCATTCCTTGTGCTATACTGGCTATTTATCATCTTCTTATGTCTACATTTTAATTGGGTTGTCTATTTATGAGCTCTAAGAATTCTTTATATATTCTGGTCATAGGTTATATGCATTGGAAATATGGTATGTTTAAGGACTACTTTTCATTTTAATGATGTCATTTAAAGTTCTAAATTTTGATGGAATCTCATTTATCAATGTTTTTTCTTTTATACATCATGTTTTTTGTATCCTAGGTAGTTCTTGCCTATCCTGAATTCATAAATATTTTCCCTTATAATTTCTTCTTAAAGTTTTATACTTTTAGGCTTTCTTATTTAGGTTCACAGATCCCTTCAACTTATTTTCATGTATGGAAAAAAAGAGTTGAGGTTAATTTTTTATATATGGATACCAGGTGTTCTAGTGCCATTTGCTGAAGACACTATCTCTTCCTCGCCTCTTGAATTGAGTTTATATTCTATAAAATGCTAATGTTAAATAATCTTTCAAAACTCAGTAGACCATATATGTGTGGTTCTATTTGTAGATTCTCTGTTTTATTCCAATGATCTATATGTCTTTCCTTACAACAACACTGCCTTGATTTCTGTAGCTTTAGAAGAAGTCTTAAAATTAGGTACTAAATGTCTTCCAACACTGTTTTTTTTTTAAACTTTTCTAGAGCCTTTGTACTCCTACATAACTTTTAAATTTCAATATCCAGTTCTTCATTTATAGCAAGTATACACAGACCTGAATTTTTGTATATACCTTGTGTTTTCTAATCTTGCTAAATTCAAGTACAACTTCTAGGGGCTCCTAGAGATTTCTTAGTATTTTCTCTGTAAATGATCATTTCATCTACATATAAAGATTTTGCTTCTGCCATGCCAATCCTATCCTAGTTGTGTCATTTTATTGCCAGACTATTTTGGTGGGGCCTAGGTTTCAAAGTTTAATGGACAGATAAAGAGTAAGCATATCTGCCCTTGTTCCCCACCTTAAGGAGAAAGCATTGTATCTTCTCCATTTATATAAGGCATTCTCACTGGAAGTATGGAGTACATGTCTTTAATCTGTTGAGAAGTTTCTGTTCTACTTCTGGTCTCCTGATAGCTTTTACCACGAACAGCTGTAGAATTTAGTCCAATACTTTTTCTCCAACTAGTGAAAGGGTCATATGGCTTTTTCCTTTCCTCTGTTTAAATGATGACTTTTGGGGGTGGATCTTCCAATGCTGAACCAACACTGCCATCCCTATAACAAAACCACTTTCTACATCCTGCCAGATCTGACTTCCAATAGTTTGTTTTGTTAAACAAATTTCTATCTATGTTCATACTTTTTTCTTCTATTATCTTTATCCAGTTTTAGGATTAGCACAATGTTGAGTTCCTAAAATGAGGAGAGAAGTGTTTCTTCTTTTTTCTGCTTTAATTGTTTGATATAATTTATCAATTAAAATGTTTATGAGCCTGATGTTGTCATATAGGCAAGGTTTTCAAGCTAGGAATATACTTTCTTTTACAAGTGCTATTCAAATTTGATATTTCCTCTAGAGTTAGTTTCATTAATTTGTCTTCCAAGGTACTTCTTAGAAGTTGTCAAATTTATTTCAAAAAAGATTTTTGTAACATGCTTTCTATATCCTTTTAAATTCTGTCTGCGGCAATGTCTCCTAGATCTTGATATCGTAATTTAAAAAATGTATAACTGATATTGTGTAACAAGAAGAAAAGGTCTAAAAGAGCAGGGAAATTGGGAGGGGTGGGGGAAGGGAAAAAAGAGAAAGGAAAAAATATGAGAAGAGGAAAAAAAATGGAAACAAGGTCATTGCAAATAGGGAAGGGTGGAGGGGGTGAAGGGAGGGCAAGGGAAGGGGAAAAAAAAAAATAAGAACCAAGAGACTCATGTAATGATACAAGATCCCAATGATGAATGTAACTGTATTGTATACTGAAAATGTACCAATAAACTTAATGGGGGAAAAAAAACTGTCTGTTAAACAACACACATAGTTTATGCCCTTTTCTCTGTTTATAAAACATTTCAAATTAAAAATATCACAAAGTAAAACAAGAAAAAAAAGAATTTTACTAAAGAAAACAGCACTTTCTTGATTAATTTATCTTCACTAAACCTTCTTGTCTTTCCATTCCTTATTTCTTACTACTTCATCCCTTTTCCATGATTTACTTTTCTTTTTAGCACTGAGGATTAAATGAAACATTTACGTTACATGTTTACATGTGATTCCCCATCTAGAAAGCAAGCTCCATGTGGACAAGGCTGTATGTGGTTTTTGTTTCCTGTTCACTCTCTAGTTCTCACAAAGTGCTTGATAAGACAGAAACTCAGAAATATTTCTTCAGTAAGTAAACCTTGCATATACTGATAACTGAATGTTGACTTTAAAGACAACAATGCAAATTAATTTTTCCTTATGTTTTCAACATCTTCTAATGTGTGAGAAGAATGCTAGAGATGTTTTTTAAAATGCTTTTTACCAAAATGCATAATTACAGTGAAGCTGAGAGAGGAAGATTTTAAGTTTGACATCAGCCTGGGCAACTTAGTGAGAATTTGTCTCAAAGTAAAAAACAAAATAAATAAAAAGTCCTAGGGATGTACTTGCCTAGCACGTGCAAGCCTCTAGATTCAATCCCCACGACTGAAAGAAAAAGAAGTGGGTGAGGGAAGCTATTTTGAAAAGCATCTTCTATGTCCTTCAGTGACTAAAAAAGATCAAGGAACTGTGTTCTACAAGTATATGACACCATTCTTATACCTTATTCATGAGTTAGGATCGAGAGCCTGCTCCCTTTTGGAACCTCCTGTCATGATTTCATATGTCTGCTTCCACTAGCTATTCAAATTACTGGTTTTTGGAATCCCATCTCTCAGGTAAAAGCCCAGTAACCTCAGATCAAATTTACATTTTGCCTTCAGGATCCACATAAAGTCTGCTACTGGAAGCTTCTTTCTGTCTCTTTGCGCAGAAACTGGATGGAATTCACCAAGCTGCATAAATATAATTTCCCCACCTTTTGCTTCCAACATATCTACTAGTTTTATTTTCCCTAGAAAGAAGAAATTGCATTTTTAAAAGATCTACTGTGTACCACAAAAGTACTTTAGAGGTAATACATACTAACTGTCCTCTACTTCTGTTCTTAAAAGAACATTTTATCCACCCAGATCCATGGTAAGTGACTTACAGTAACTCTTCCAATGAATTTACTCTTTGTGATAAGGATGGATAATTTTTTTAAATGGTATCTAAGGAGAATGATAAATAACTATGATTAATACCGTATTGTAAAACCTTTTGTACATGGTTCACGATACTAGGAAGGCTGAAGCTCTAAGAGTGAGTTACCAGATAACAAAAAAGAAGGAAAACAACTCTCATTGTAAATTAAGCAGAATCTACAAAAGGGTGCAAGAGAACCAGCTTCATAACCCCTGGAAACCTCAAGCCCATAAAAAGCTGTCAAGGAGAGATTCAAGGAGACTGGTGAATGATACTATAAATCAAGGTGCTTCAAATAATATAAATGTGCATACAACTGATAGTTGTCTTCTGCATTATGCCTGCCCCTCTATTATCAAAAAGTCCAGAAAATGATGTGAGGTCAGGTAGTAAATAAGTGGAACTTGATCATTTGAAACTTGAACAATACAGGGTCAGTTTTATACACTATGCTTTACATTGCAACCTGACAGAGTAGCTTTGTTTTTCCTTAAACACTAATGACATGATCTCAAATTTTATATCTCAAATTTTATTTGTATTTTGAAACTGAATTTTTACATCGTGTACCTCCAGAGACAGCTCTTGTCCTCCTCAGAGTGTTTTCTAACCTGAAGTCTATTTGGAAAGATGGATGGTATGAGGAAGATAGTTTTCAAGAGTGAGGTAGGATAAAAAAAAAAAAATGAAGATAAGTAGAAAGGAGACAGGAAAGATAATACTTTAAAAATTTTACTTTTAAGGGGAAAAAATGCAGCTGCAGAACACAAAAGTTATTCAACTCTTTTTACCTTTCAAGAATTTAACTTTTTTCCTAAAAGATACAATGAGCCTGTAAATTGGGTTCTGGGTGTATGCTTTTCACCTGTAAATGGTTTTTCAGCTCTCAGGAAGTGGAAGTATATCTCAACTTCAAACATGTAAGTGGTTTGCATTCTAATATAGCCCACTAGAGGGCTAATCTGACAGATAGTAGAAGTATACATCCTAACTCTTCCATCTTGCGAACATTCCCCAAGCAATATAAAAACTCCAACTCTTTACCATACTGGACCACTTTCTTGAAGGCCCACCTGCTATCCTTTCTGAGTATGTATTTTCCAAACTCTGCCTAATAAATCTCTTTATGCCTTTCACTGATATGCTCTGAAAATTCTTTTCCTGTGATAGAAGTCAACAAACCTACAACCTAACCCATGGGTGGAGTGAGTTGAGGTTTCCATCTCCTCTTTGGGGAACCCTCTCAGTCCCCCTTCAGTGACAAGAGGACTCTTTAAACTGTTTAGAAGAGCTTCCAACAGTTGGGAGCTCTAGAGTACCAAAGTCCGATTTATATATAAAACAGATAGAAGACTGATGTCACACCCTTGCCACAGTAATGCAGAAGGTTAGAAAAAGGATACTTACATGACTGAGTGGCAGAGCCATGTAACTACTCAGTACTGGGATAAACCTACTCTCCTCAATTCATCATAGTAGGAGATACAGTACTGAGAATTCCTCTAGGAACCAGATGTGGGCCATGAGAGAGAAAAGACTGGCATGAGTTCATTCTAGGTCCTGGCTGAAATCATTGCCTAGAACCCAAAGGAGGCTACAGCAGAATGATGCAATAATAAGTATGACCAAACACAATAAGTTCACCTTGTGGTGAGCACAAAGCCAATAAGCACAACTAGGAAATAAATGAATAAAGAAAAATTTATCACTTGCATCAAGTAAAGACAGAACTGGATATAATTACCAAAGTAATGTCTTCTCAAGCAAAGAAAGCAAGGGACTTCCATCAAGGGAACTTATAAGTGCATGGAATGATTAAAAAATAGTGAATGTTTAAATTTTTAAAAAAAAATTTATTACAATACAATAAAAGACACATTGCCATGAATCCCCTTCAAAATACTCTCCCTCACTTTGAACACACTTAACTCATTGTTCTTTCCACCTTCTGAAGCAGTCCTGAAAGTCCTCTTTCATGACTATGATTATGAGGTAAGACAAAAAATACAGTGAATGCTGCTGCTGAGTAGTATCCCATAGAAAGGCCGGCTCCTAGAAAGGTTATTGTGTCCTTACTCACTGAAGCCCACACTGTGAGACTTTTGGCTCTTCCCCAAAGTAATAATGACCAGGAATCTATTCAGGACAAAGAGGTAGCCACAACAGCCTAACTAAAGACAGAAATCAGGACTTCCAGAATTGCTTCAGAAAGTGGCAAGAATGACGGTATAAGTTGTATGCCAGGGAAAGTACTTTTAGGGGGATTAATGGCAATGTCTCTTACTGTAGTAATTTTTTAAAATTTATGTATTCACTGTCTTTCCATCAGACCTTGTATCCCAGTAGGAAAGACTTGTCATCACATGTAGAAGCAAAGTCACTCATGAGCATGCTCAGTTTTAAGTCATGCTTTTTTACAGTGAATGTGCAAAAAGTTGCCATTAGGACTACCTCTAGGTAGAGAATTTAGTATTATAATCAGCAAAGTTTACTCCTAGTCACCTAAAAAATTGGGTCAAATGACCTGGTGTTTTGGATGGTTCCTTGTACAGTCTCTAGAGGGCTGTAAGTATAATAAAAAGACAGCCTTAAAAGCACATTAATGGTCATTTAAGGGGATGGCAACTCCCATGGCCCCAAGCATAGGGTAAAGTCTTTAAAAGTACTTGCCTAGTAGTTAACATAAATACTGGTAGATAGCAAGTGGCCTAAAAGAAATCACAAGCACGCACAAAGCTGTGATGCATCCTTCAGAGCAGAAGAGGACCCGGTAGAGAATGCCTCGGATGGATACGTCTACTAAATGTCCCACGAGAAAGGAAAGGCAAACTGGAAGATCTATAAGGCCAATTATCTAAGTCACAAAACCAAGCAATACTGTCTCATCCTCTTAATCTCTTTCCTACTTAAATCTTGGCAGAATGAAAGAGCAGTGAGTACAGGTTGAGGCCCCACCTTCCTCTACTATAGCTCTGCAGCCTGAGGCAGGTACAAACTTAGGGAAGAAAGATTAAGCTGTAAAAGTTAGGGGGTCCATTTATTGTGCAGTAGGCAATAAAATTATTTAGTTGAGACAATATTTGTGACTTATGTTTCCATAGTAATCTGTCCCATCTAAGAATCTGCATAACAATCTTGGACCTGGTGGAGTTTTCTTCCAGGAGCAAAAGATTGCATTGATTGGCTCTGGGAGGCAAGAAAATAAAGTTGCATTTTGATCAAAATCCATGCCTCATATCTGTTCAACATACTGGTTATATATGAATCATCTCATTTACTCTTCACAGCATCTTTGAAAGTTAGAGTGCAACTTGTCCAGTTGTGCAAGGACACATCCTCAAAAGGACCCAGTGTCAATTTAAGGCACTGGATGTCTTGACATTTTTAATAATTTGAAAACATTTTAATTTTTCACTGACCCCTCGTAATTGTGTAGCAGGTGTTACAAAGGCCTTCAGGGTTCTAGCCACATCAAATTGCTTGATCAATATTGGAGTTAGATGGGTGATAAATTTAAGCAATCTGTTATAATCATACATAAGTATTATGCAATTTTCTGCCCATGTTTTATATTGTACAATTGTAAAATGTTAAAAATGAATCCTTTTGCAGAAATAGGTTTACTCCACAAAACAAGAAAAAAGTTTAATTTCTGGTTCATGCTCTCAATGATATGTAAAGACATTTCTTTAGCAAACAGATGAAAAGAAGAGATCAAACCTAATTTTTAAAAAATTAAGACTCTGAAATAAAATCTGCATTTTTAGCACCAAATAGCTGGCCTCGTGCAGAATAACAAGTCTTTAAACATAAAAAGATCTGCTTGAGATGTAATCCTACAACATAGAATGAAGATATACAAACTTAAATGAAGATAATTTAGAGAGTAAAGGACACAGAGACAACTGACAATAATGGTCATCTCCAAAGAAATGGAGAAAAGGTCAATTAGAGACAAAGTTTCCTCCAGAGTAGAAAAAGAATCTGATAACAATGGAAATCAAGATGTCTCACTGTGTTCATGGCAAATTTAATAAGCAATGCACTTGTTGATTTCCAAACAAAAATAGAAGTTTTTCTGAAACATTTTAAATTGAAATCATTAAATCTTCCAAGAACTAATCTCCAATCAGAGAGAGTTCTTTTTTATTATTGTCATTCTTTTCTTTGTAGAAAATGGTGTAGAAGTGTCTTTGAGTCCCGCCAGGTGAGATAGGAAAAGGTGATAGCACAAAAACAGAGTCACTATTCAAGTTAGCATTCGTGTGGAGTACAGAATAGCAGCCTGTGAGCTTCAAAGTTCAGAAAAAACATGCAAATACTTTTAGAAGAAAAGCAGATTAAAAATGCCAATTTCTCCACTGGAAAGTGAAAATAAATGAAATTTAAAACTCTGTCATTGAAAAGTCATGTTATAAAAAGAACCAGTAGAAAATGCAGAATTCAACACAAGAATTAGTCAGAAATCACCAAACATTCTTGGGAGAAAGACCGACACTGATAAGTCTAAATAATTGGTGTAACTATGGTAACTAATATAGGATGCAAATGACAAAATATGCTTTGAAAAAAGAGCACTAGTTTTAAATAACTAGTTTAAATATGGTTATTTTTCCATAAAATAGAGTGCAAATTGTCTTCTTTTGTTTGCATAAGAGCATCATATATACAAATTTTTAAATCTATGAAAATTCTTAAGTTTGCCATTAATAAAATTAAAATCAAATTTTCCATTTTCCAAATTATTGCAAAAGATAACACAACAAGCATTTTCTGTAAACAAAATACAAAACAGAAGAAGAAACAGGTTCACTAAAAGAGGCATAAAATTAACACAAGTTAGACTCAGAAAAATAATTACAATCAATTACAATAAAGTTAAATTCAAAATTAATCATGTGGTTCAAATCATATACCACCAAGCTTTGGAGTGACTTATCTCAGAAGAAAACTGCCTAAAACATACACAGAAAAGTTTTAAAACACTGTAGTAGTACAGCTCAATATTCTAGATGAATATGAACACTACAATTGTGAATGAAGTTTTACAGAACAAAGAGAAATCTTTCTGGCCCTACAGGTTTATTTCTTTAACGTTCTGATAATATAGGAGAGCTGTCTTGGGAAACCTGAGTTGCCACAAGGGAAGAACAGGCCAATATGAGCCACTATGTCCTGGGGTTCTAGACTCTAAACAGGCCCTTCTAGACGAAGGACCTTCCATCCTCCCATAACCACACAGACCCTTCCTAGCGGTCTGCATAAACACAGAGAGTGAGACCAGAGCCAGGCCAGGCCCTGACACATGAGCCAGCCAGCGTGCACTATGAGCCAACATGTTTCCTAAGTTGTGGAGTGAAGGATTTTAAGGGATCTGTTTTTCTCTGCTAATAAGTTTCCTTCCATCCATGCCGTGTCAAATCTACTCTGCCAGTGATATGGTCCATGATTGCTTTGCACAACAGGAATAGAAGTCAATAATTTATTATGCCAAAGAATATTCATCTGTACAATGAAAAGTGGATTATGTTTATAAAATTGATTAACATTACATGTCACATTAAAAGGATAAATAAGAAAAACTGAATTATGCCTTTAATGGGATAGCAGAAGGCATATGATAAAATACTATGCCCATTTATATTTCAAAACCCTTTAAAAAGGAGAAGAAAGATTCAGTGTGTTTATTTCAAACTGTATCCAGCATTATACACAGTGGAGAAAGTGCCAAAGTCTTTTCTTTCAAATCAGTAGCAAAAAAGATAAGATTTGTATCTATTTTAAAAGCAATAATATTTAAGAAATTCTCTTGAATATCCAAACTTAATAATGAAAAATGAGATCATAATACAAAGACACAGAAAATATTTTTGTTAGCTGTGGAAGACATGATACAGAAGTCCTAGAAAAGTACTCAATTGAAAATAGAATTTATAGAAGAGCTCAGCAAAATAAAAAAGACATGTATAAAAAATGCATCAATTCTAATTTTATGTACCAAATTGAAGAATTGCCATTTGAAATAGCAATAAAAAAATAAGTAGGAATTATTGCAAAGAGAAAAGTGAATGGATTAGAGAGATGAAATATTATGGAAAAATTATTTTATGTTGATATATAAAAAAATGCCTCTCCACTTTTATCTTTTTCAATAGTGTCAAGATTTTAAATCTCTCCATATTAATTTATAGGTTTGGTATATTAGATTAAAAATTATAACAAGATTCATTTTGAATGAGCAAATTAAACTCCATTCCTGGCAGATAAAGATATACTATTGCAAAAAGGAAGGTGGCTTAAAAGAAAATTATTCGTATATGAGAAAAACAAAGCATCGTAAGTCAAAGAAAATGAAAAAATTTCTAATTAATGGCCTTAGAGCAATTTGGTAGGAGATGAGAAAGGGAGAATTCATGCATTTCAGTTCATACCTGAGGAATTAAAAAATTAAGTATTAACAAAATCAGAGAAAATATATCTAAATATGTATTCATTTTCTGGAAAAGCTGATTTTCTAAAGAAAACAAGCAAACAAAAAAAGAAATAGCCATATATTTAACTCCATAAAAATAAAAGCTTACATTTGAAAAAGCTAATAGAAATTAAAAAGTAAATAAAAGACTGGTTTCAAATTTATAGTAAATAAAACAAAGAGTTTAAAATATTTATAAACCTCACTTCCATTCTAATTTGCATTTCTTTGATAACTACTAAATTCAACTCTGCTTCACATCTTTACTCAAGAGTTGTAATTCTACTGTTATACTACCTATTTATATTATCATGCATTTCGTAAAGTCTCTATTTTTCTAATAGATCCTCATTTGAGAAAATGCTTCTAATAAATAAAGCAGGAAATACTTCTAATGTACAAAATTAATTAGAAAAGCAGTAACTATCACTAATTAGCAAAAACATAGAAGTCAAACCTGCAAAGAGAAATTTCAACCTGTTAAATTACCAATTGTTTTTTAAAAGATAACTCCAAAACTGGATTGCATAAAATAGAAAATTTTTTCTTAAAAATATTGGTTAATAGTGGAAACTAAAATTATAATTATGAGAGCAATGTATATTATAAGAAATATTTGTTAATTGCCATAAAATCCTTAATGACAGTAAATCGATTTCTAAACAATCTTAAAATATTGAGAGGGCTATTTAAATTTTTTTTGAAACAGTCTATATATCCAACAGCACAGAAATGAGAAAGCAAATGATGTCCCCCATACAGGGAACTCAATGCTACCATTAAAATGATGATTTTGAAGATTACATAGCAGCATGGAAATACTTATGATAATTCTATCACATGAAAACAGAAGAAAATATAAAGTCAAGAGCATAGTAGCAAAAGAAAAAAGGTATCAAGTCAATAACTTCATAGCTCATTTTTAAATATAAAAGATTTCCATTTTAAAAAATTAGTCTCTACTAAACAATTAAAATAATCATTTCCAAATATTACAATCTTTATTCCAGTTTTCATTCAAACATTCCAATCCAATACTCCAGTTTCATTCAAAGATGGAACAACCTTCCCTCCCTTCCTCCTATCCCAGCTTGGTTCTGAGGGTTGGGAAGGGAAGAAGATCCTCTCTCTCTCTCCTTTCCTTCCCTCCCTGGTCCTCAAATTTATAGCACATAAACAAAGGGGCACTATCTTTATAAAGTATCTTATTCTTATCTAATTACTGTCCTAACTTGAGCCTTAGATCCTCACTCTTGGTTTTCCCTCACACTCTGGAGTAGGCCTCTTTGGCAGGATTTTAGTCAGGTCTTTCTCTTCTGTGACATCTGCATATCCCCCATGGGAAATGGCCTCATTCTTTGTTGTATAGAAATTGCAGTAACCAAAATTGGTGTTGTACTCCTGCCCTGCTCTGGGCTTGCGTCATGATGAACGGAAGCCACCCACAGCCAGAGCTCCAACTGCATGGCCAGAATCCCACTCCTCAAGCTGGAGCAGGGCAAAGAGCAGTACTCTTCCCTCCCTCGGAGGCTGGGAGCCGCACAACCACTGCACTGCTTCCCTCTCCGGGGAGGCCTCACAACACACTTTTCCTGTCATTCACCTCGCCCTTTTGCATTCTGGAAATGATCAAGGAGTTCAAGAGTTATAAGATTCTTGGCTACCATTTTAGGAATTCTGCTTAGTGGCTTAGTAAATGCTTCAATTTAGATGAGCTGTTTCAAAGCAATAAATAACACAGAGAAACATGACATGTCTGAGATGCTTACTGTTATTTTTAATACATATGAAGGATTAATTTATTTGAATAACTAAAAACTAAATTTACAAATACTGAGGAAAAAAGAGATAATCCAACCAGGTTGGAGGGTACTCTTGAACCCTGAGTAATTATATACCCTGGTCATTTTCCTTTAACTCCCTACGCTTGTTTCTGTATCTGTAATAGAAACAATAAACATGAGCTGTTCTACCTCTTTTACAGGATATTATAATACATTGATAATTGTATACTGTAAACATTACATTAACATATGCTAGTCTTATAACAGTTGACTATCATAAAAAGAAATATTCCTATGAATTCTGTTTTTTAGAGTACGTGTGAATTGCTTTGGTCTTCTAAGTGGTGAAATGATCAGGTAGTGAAATAATCAGAAGTGAATACCAAAGTCAAAATTTACTATCACAATTTATTCATTGAAGCTTATCAGAATATCCACCCAGCATAAAGAAAAAAAAACTCTTAACAGTTGAAAAAAGTGACAGCTTGTGGGAGAATTTTTTTTCTGTAACTGAAATTAATAGAGATGTAAAGCATCTGGAAACAAAAGCATGTCAAAGCTTTTCTTTTAATGACTACAAAAGACACATTGCTGGGATTAGACACCAAATCTAGTGATGTGAGGTTAGTGTTGAAAGAAGATTTTTGTTGAAGATGATTGCTTTTATTCAGATTCACATGACATTGTTTGCTTTACTTAGGCAATGAATTTCTCCCTCCGGAGTAATTTCCCTGTAATGTTATTTTTTATCAGAGGCAATTTATATCTGTTAGGAAAGAAAAATAAAAGAGGCGCTTTGTTCTACGTTTTCCCTGGGGTGATTCCCAGGGAAAGGACCAAAGTCCTCTGACTACCCAGTCCTGAGGAGAGGGGACCTAAAAGCCTGCCCTCTGCAGGCTGTACCTCAGTGTCTTTTCCTCTCTCCCTCCTAGGCCCACATCTCTCGCCTTTTCCAGTCAACTCCCTAACAGATCCCGGCTAGGAGTGGATATGAGAAACACAATGAGCAATAAGTGAAGTACTTAATTCTTTCCTAAGAGCTTCCATTGTAAAGGAATCTTCACTTCATGGAAGAGGAAACATTTTGAGCAGAGGGCTTGGAGCTCCTTGTCTATTCAAATCTCATTCTGCCCTTCTTCTCTCCCCTCAATAAGTAGGGCATCCTGCTAAACAAATGGATTTCACCTTGTTTAGCAGTGTTCGGCGAGACCGCATCACCTCTCCTTTCCTGTCTGCACTCTCACTTTCACAGCTGAAATCTGAGTCAAAGTATCAGGACAAAACAAAACACCGCAGTTATCTGGGTAGATTTAAGCAACGCAAATATTTAAACCTGTTAATGGTACACCAGTCAAGAGTGTTCCTTATGAAAGAAGGGAAAGAAAATACGATGAGAAATAGAAAAAATGGAAATAAACTCTTTGTAAATAGGGAAGGGAGGAGGGGGTGAAGGGAGGAGGGGGTGAAGGGAGGGCTAGGAATGGGGAAAAATAAGAACCAAGATGCATCATGTGAAGGTACAATTCCCAATGAGAAATGTAAATGAGTTGTACACCTACAATGTACCAATAAAAGAATTTAAGTAAAAAAAAAAGTGTTCCTTATAATATTTCCGAAATGAAAAAATGTCATATGTTATTTTTATATAGTTAATACATGTATCACATATGTGTAATATATGTACCATTTATATATCATTTTTATATAATTATATGCACATATATATACATATATCATCAGATAAAATTTAAAAGTAATTTTGAAATTTAGGTTACTCAATTCATATAGCAATAGTATTAACTAGGAAATAAGTGAGATAGTTCAAAAAATCATGGAAATGTTCAATGTTTTTCATAAAATATAATTTGTGATTGAAAAATCATCCAAAATTATTCTTGCATTGCACATGTGAGAACTGTAAGTGACAAAGTGACTTGTCTGAGGAGCAAAGTCCTTTACAAACTGAGAACTAGAGCTTTCACTTCTGGTCTATTTTATGTGTATGTGTGTTTTACACAATATCATATGTCTTTGATTTCTTATGGAGCATATCGTGAAATTGTTAAAATTAGCCCAGACTCTACCTGGGGCCATTATAACTGCCTTAAGCATGAAAAGAGGTGACCAAGAAAACAAGAAAATGATAGAGTGCCTGTCCTTCTGATTTTATTTACTACACATCTAGTGACCTTATCACAACCCCTTTACTACCTCATCATTCATTGCTTAGGCTTCTGGCATGAACCAATGGACTCCCTGTTCTTCTCAGGTTACAGTACCAACTGCTCCCACCATTCTGATCACTGGATTGATCTCACTGGATGGGTTTCACTGTAACACTCCTGCCTCTCACCCACATTCTCCTTATGTCACTAAGTATGTAGACATCTGTGTTTTGAAACCGCCCTGCTATGGTCTGAATGTTTATACACCCCCAAATTCTTAATCCTGAAGGCTGTAGAACTGAGAGATGGACTCTTTGGGAGGTAATTAGGTAAAGGGGATTAGCGTCCTTATAAAAGAGACCTCAGAGCACTTTTATGGCCAAGTCTCCATGTGAGGACAGAGAAAAGATGGCACCTTTGAAGCAGAGAGCAAGCCCTCTCCAAACACCAAATCTGCTCACCTCAACCTTGGATCTCTCAGCCTTTAGAACTATAATAAACTTATTGTTTATACATCACTCAGCCTGAGGTGTTTTGTTATAGCTGCCAGAATGGATTAAGCATGACCAAAGAAGGGAAGGCTACCCAGATTGTTCAGAGAAAAGACAAACTTCAGCCTCCTAACAGGGGTCCCACTGTGATTCCTGCCGAAGCTCTCCGGGTGCCATCTCCCAGGGAACTTGGACCACTGTGCTTGTGGCCCATGTATTACTACTCTACCCAGGAATTAAGATTACCCCTAGTACTTCTGCCTAGGAGTACAAATTGCTAAACAGGTACAATTGGGTCAAGAGAGACACTAATCTCCAGATCCTGAGAAGTCCACTGCTCCCATGGCAATCTGACCTCCCTTCCTGGTGTGAGGGCCATTGTTTAATACAGAACAGAGACACCAGGGCATTGTAAACTCATCAACTCAAGATACTACAATCTTCCCTCACCCAAACACTTCTCTCCCACTCCACATTCCACCAAGCCCTTTAACTCCAATCATCTGAAGGAAGAATATTGACAACTCCCTGTGCATGACTAAGTTCTTCATAGGATAATGATATTAAATTGGCATTTGCAAAAAACAAACAGCAATTTTAAGTAAATATTTCTCCATTTATATGTCAAATATGTTTTGATGTCTCTTTTCATTATTTACTTAGGTCCTGAGAAATTTTGTACAAATACATGAAATTATATATTGGGAAAATTAAAAATAAAATTATAATACTGCTTAATTTTGTTACTATGGAAAATAGAAGAGATCAAATCTTAGCCACCAGAATCAAATAGGCTGAGCTTCCAATCCAGTTCTACAGTTTTCTCACTTTCCTCACACTGGGCCTACTAGTTAACCTGGCTGAAAAATCACAGTTGTTCTCATGTGTAACAATAGCACCTTTGAATGGAATTGTTTTGTGATTTGGTACACAGGAAACATTTAACACATCATCTGGTACGTGTGAATGCTCAGGAAACATACACTACATTTCCAAAAGCAAATAACAAAGGAGAGTCTTTCAATTATATGGAAAAGATGCTTAAAAAATAGTCCAATGGCCTTTGATGATATATCTACATCATGGAATGCTACTCTGCAATAAAAAGGAGTGAATTATGATATAACATGGACTTCAAGGGAATAATGCTGGGTTTAAAAGCCTATCATATAATCTGGCATGCTGCATGATTCCCTTTATATAATACTACTGAAATAACAAGAAAGAAATCAAAACAGATTAATGTTTGCCCGAGTTTAAGGGAGAGGAGAGGGATAACATGGCTTTGGCTTCAAAGGATAGCATGTGGTAACCTTCTGATGCCATGCTCTGTATCTGGACAGCGGTGGTGGTCACACAAATCTATGGATGTGATAAATTTGCCTGGCAGTAATACATTCACAAATGAGTACATGTAAAACTAATGTGATCTGAATAAATGCTATACTTTCAATGTCCTGCTTGCGACATTTACCTTGTTTGTACTTTTGTGGGAAACAGACTAAACCATCCATGGGACAACTCTATCATTACCGATAACTGCATATCAATCTACAATAATCTGAAAAATTTTTATAAATAAACAACTGTTAAAATAATTCTCAGGGCTCCTATAAATGAAGTAATTCTGCCTTTGTTTATTTCTTTTCTTATTCAAAATGGGAACTAAGAGGAAATTGTCAAAGAAAAATGTATTTGTAGAAACATTAAAGTAATTGAACATTCTTTCTAAAAAATAAAATTTAAAATTGGTAGGCAAATTGTTTATTTTGTGTAACAATTTCTTTCCTTCAAAAAGGAAGGAGTAAAACGAGACATCCACTGACAATTTACTTACCACCTAAACACTGAGTGTGTTTAGTTAGTGCTGACCTTCCTGACTTCCTGTTACCAATTTCAAAAATAACTCATCATGGGCTTCTGACTCTTCAGTCTAGGAATCTAGTGTCAGTTGTGGCTAGGAACTCTTTTGCACACATGTATTTGTGGGCAAACACACAGCTAATAAATAAATTAAGTAAGTAAGTAAGTAAATAAACAAACAAACAAACAAACAAATAAATAAAAAGAACGCATCCAAAAGGCAGGAGGAAATGGGAGAAGGAAGCAGAGATTGTGTTTGTAGACGGCTTTCCTCCCATTTCCACTTGGTTAACTTACAATGCCAGAAGTTTCTTCTGCGGTCCTCACTTCCTTCAAGTTACTCACCCGAGTTTAAGACTAGGCATGTATGTCACCAGGGAAGGAAATGCTGACTGCTGGTATTTACCTGAGGAGCATCAGCCATCCTGAGTTAATGTGTCCATGATCCTCCAAGTATTCTAGAAGGCTTGGCATTTGCCTCAGTGTTGTTTGCTGCAGAACTGCTATTCCCTTGCTGCTGTGATGTTCTATACTAGTACATCTTCACCTATTTGTTTACAAGCTTTCCATCTCACCAAAGACATTGGTAAAGAATCTCTATGTCCCCTGCCTTCCAAAAGTCCTTGACTCAAGCAGTCACAGACAGAATTATACTATAGAGTCCTCAAAGCTTCAAATGGCATCACCGTAACAAGAACATATTGTGTACGTCATACAAAAAAAGCTGGAGAAAATGTGTAGTTGGAAAAAAATCATTGTGTTAAATGTTAACTTGCAATTAATAGAACTGAAATAATCTACTAGGAAAGGACTTGTCAAACTACTTGAGGTGAAGATCTAACTGTGGACTGACACAATGGTAAAATTCAATATAAATGAATCTTTAAAAGAAGAAAAAATCTAGACATGTGAAAATACAATACCCAAATTTTATTATGAAATCAACAAATATAGAATTACTCTATCAAATTCCTACAGAAATTTCTTGACATTGAACTTTTGATTTCTACCTTAATTTCAGTACAAGCAGTTCATGAGCCAAAACAGATACAGCTAATTTCGAGTAGCACTACACTAGAGCACATTCTGTCCTCTTGCCCTTCCTCAGTTTCCTAACCCTCTTCAGTACTCATCTGTACATAACCCCTTTCTACTTGCTTTTCTCCATTTCTGCTTGTCATTGTTTGGACCTTAAATATCCTCCAAAGACAATGTGTTAAGGCTTGGTCACCAACGTGAGGTGCTATGGGGAGGTGGTTGAATCTTTAAGAGGTGAAGCCTAGTTAGAGAAGGCTAGGGGACTGGGACCGTGCCATTGAAGGGGCATCTGCACCCCATCATTTTCTTGTTTCTACTTTTGCTTCCTGACACTATGAAGTGGGCACCTTTTCTCCACCACAAGCCCTCTGTGATGATGTTCCACCTCACAGGTTCAGAGAGACTAGGCCAAGCAATCATGGACTGAAACCAGGAGCCAAAACAAATTTTCTATTCTTAAGTTTTATTTTGTCACAGCAGTGAAGATACTGATCTTGGCAAAATAAAGACTTAGAAAAGAGACCCCAAATCTATGTGGTACTCCTCACATGCATGAGTAATTGAAATTGAACATATTACCTCTAAGAAAATGATGTTATTTTTACTAGATATTTAATTATACCCTAGGCATTGAATCTCTAATTCAAGTACACTTGGAAACAATTTGTTTTACTTAAACAAAAATAGTGGAGCAAGATTTCTTTAGCTTGACCCTTCGCCTTTATTTTCTTAACGGTTAAACAACCCTATGAGGTAAATATTACCTCAAGGAAATCAAAGTCAGTCAACTTGTAAATAACAATGCTAGATATTAAGTTCTGACTTTTTTCAACACCTGCATGTTCTCTACAACACTTCCATCTGCTACTATAATATTCACAGAAAATGATCACACCTTGTAAATCATCTTTGTGTGTAGCCATCTGAATTTTCTAGCATAAAAAGCTTCTCTACATTTTTCTGTAGTTTCTTGCATTTCATAAATTATTCATAAAATGCATTTCTTTTCTCCCTCAAAGTGAATACACTCTTTTTGAAGGCAGGGACTTGGCCTGTTGACATTTACATCTTCCATAGTGTCTTGCACAGGATATAAAACAACATTCAACAAATCTAAGGTAAGGAAACCAACATCAGTTCTCTTATTGTTAGTAACTACATACATGCATAATATGATATTTTCAGAGAGAAATGAAATAATACTTCAAATTGAAAAAATACTTTAAATCTGAAATAAATGTATGCTTACATCATTTTAATTCTCTTTCATGACTAGAAGGGCCTTCTAATGTCTTAGAAATCAGCTTTTATTGCCTTAGCTATATGCATATAACTGAAAAGTTACAGTTACTTTTTTTCTCTTAAATTGGACCATTGGAGTTATTTAGCAAGGTATTTTGAAGGACTGGAGACAACACTGAATTTAATACTTAGTCAACAAGGACTTTCAGACAATAACCAGACCACCCCAACTGTCAGACTAACCTCAGGAAACAACTGGTGATCCCAGTCGCATGGCTTTCCAATGTAGATTGCCGTCTTGGACTCATTTCTCAGTGACAGAATCCCTACAGCTGCTTTAAAAGCTTTTTACTTTTTACTTTGCCAAAGCCTCTTTAAACATTGCCTATGCGCACTGAAGCTTTCTCAAACAACTCGGAGCTCTTTATATCTCTAAAGCAGCTGTGAGGACTTTACATTTCCACATAGGGAATAAAAGATGGAAGCCATAAAGAGTAGCTTCAGCGTCTTTGTACTTACAGATTAGTTAAATGTCTTAATAAGTTTATTCCTGTAAACAAAATAACAAAGGATGATAAAATCTTGAAAAATGATTTATTATCTGCACCAGTGTAATTAAGCCAATGTATGTTCTCTACTCCTGTGGAGAAGAAAAATGAAAATCAGTAACACTATTACTTTAAAATCTCAAGTTAGAAAATTATACTTACGTTACTAATTAATGTTCTAGGCACAATTTTAATGGATTGGATTGATTAAATAATTATATAATTCTACCAAGTTTTTCTAAGTATTCTAGGCCAACTTTAAAATACCAAATTATGGCATGCACACTATAACAAAAAATCTATTAAAATTATGTCCTGCATCTTGATATTAAGCTCTTCATTCATAGTCCAACTTGTTAGTAATCAACATTGAATACATTATTTCTAAGAAAAGTGTGCTGCTTTTGCCAGATATTTAATTATACAATGCATATTAAATCCCCAATGCTAGCTGGAAGTGGTTGTGCACCCTTGTAATACCATTACTTGGAAGGCTGAGGCAGGAGAATCTCCATGAATTCAAGGCCAGCCTAGGCCACATAGTGAGTTCAGAAATAGCCTGAACTACAATATGAGACCCTGTCTCAAAAAAATCAAAAATATAAAAAAAGAGAAAATAAATCCCCATGTGTAGAATCCCCAGGAACAGTTTACTGTGTAAAACAATAAAGAATGCAGTAAACTTTATTGATTTAAAATTAACAAATGCTAAAATATGGTGACCTTAACTGTTTTTCAAGCATTATGTATACTGTAAACCCAGTAAAAGACTCTCAAAAGGAGAAAGGAATAATCCTTATTATTTATTGCTGTAACTATCACCATCTTCAGGCCAATATTAATATGCTTCATCAATAATTGACCATTAAGTTATATGTCTTTGGTTGGAATAGAAAACTCACGATATGATATATATGTTCCAGAAAAAAACTTTAGAATTGTTAAAAAAAAATAAGAAATTTCTTACAAGGACCTAGTAGTGCTCACTGACCATAGAATGTCTAGAATTTCCTTTGTCAGTTCTAGATACACTATAGATCTGCTGTATATTGTTATCCTTTCCATATTACGTGGAAGTAGATAGCTTGTGGCCAACTGGCATTAAATGGGCTCTTGTGCACATTTGTCAAATGAACAAATGAATAAATGGACAAATGACTGAATAAAAATACAAAATGCCTAACAAGGACTGAGTAGAATGTAACATTAGCTTTTCTACTTTACTGGGCCTATTAAGGTGATTTCTCAACTCTGGACATTAATTAAGAATACCTGTTCTATAGATCAGGTAGTTAACATTCCCTACTCCCCCTAAAATGCCATAAACAACATTTCCTACTCCTCCATAAATACCATAAATGCATTTGTTAATTTTAAATGGCTAAAGTTTCACTGCATTCTTTATTTTACATTAGGATACCTGTTCCACTAAGAGGATTTTCAATTTCTTCTAAACAAAATTTCTTTTTACAAACATCTCTTACATGAGGTAGCAAGTTCAGTTTGCATATTATGTTTAACAAACAACGAATCTTTACATATTTATATATTTTGCATTATGTATTTACATATGTTTAACAAATAACAAAAAAGAACAGAACAAGCGAGCACAAGCACAAGAACAGAGCCTGAGTCCAGTGGAAAGTGCAGTCCAAAGAAGAAAGGAGGAACTGTGCCCTTCTGCACTAGCCAGGGCACGGGTGATGCTGAAGAGCTGGCTGCCTGGCTCTGAGCCCCAGGCTCCACACCCCTTGTCTTCATTTTACAAGAAACGTAGCTTCCTGTGACTTACAAATAAGCTGCATAGCACAGCATTTACCTTATAAGCTTATGAGGAGAAGCAAATGAGTAAATGGATACAATATCTCTGGCATTCAATAAGTATTAGCTATTATTACTATTGTAGAGAATATATATTTGGGTTTTTTTCTGGGAAATGCAGACCACTTTAAAATTACATATATTTTGCAAAATCATTTGCCCTAAAGTTGATTTTTGAATTAAGTATTTTCCTTTCTAAATTTAAGGTAAAAAAGATGAAGATGTCATGCATATATAACAATTCCCCATGATGAATATGTTCACTATGTATTGCAAACTAGCACTAATAAAAACTTAGTATAGATTATTCTTTTGATTTTGATTCTTATTCTAGTATTACTATAGGCATGTTTGTGGAACTGAGATGGAAGGACTTAATGATCTTTTCCTTGAACAGAAGAGCTATTTATTCTAAATGACAAGACACTGACATAGATACCATTTCATTTGTCCTTTGTTCCCTCTTTTCCTCCTTCCCTCTCATTTCAGTATGTCCCCTTCTTTACTGGTTTTTCATATACTGATGGTATTTCAGTATAAAACAATGTGGCTTTAAAAATTGTCACTAAAATATTAAAGATATGTTACATTTCCCATGATGTTTGCATTCAAAGATGAGGCTTTTCTGTAATAGTTGCTCTTAATATAATGTGTAAGTCTCAAATACTGAAATTTCAATCATTGTGGCATCTACTGTATGATAAAGAGAGATAATTTCAAAGTATTTGGAAGCAACTATACATTTCACAAAAGGCAAGAAAAATGAACCTGAAAATGATGGCCCAGTAAGTCTAATATCAACAGTAAAATAATAAAATAGCCCCAATGAGATGAAATTTATCAAAATCTGGAGGATGATGGAATCCTGAGCAATAAGCAGGATGGGCTTACAGAGAGCAAATCATACTCGACACAATCAATAGTTCTGTTCAACAGACTGACAAAATTAGAGGATGAAGGGAATCAGGTAAATGTTGCTTATTTGCACTATCACAATCCATTTAAAACAGTCCCAGCAAATTTTAAATTCAACTGCAGATAAAACTGATTCAGCCATGAATGCCTTCTAAAAAGATCTGGAACAAAAGTAAAATGTCACAGATAATCACAAGGCAGACTGTTGTGGGAAAAGAGAGTTAATAAAGTTCATTTATTGTATTTCCTAAGCTGATGAAGGCAAAATTGTGTCAAAATTCTGTATAACATGCTTAATCAATAACACATCTCATAGAACACAATTAGGCAGATTTTAAAATACAATAGATAAACTAAAAGGATCCTAAAGCAGAACCTTATAATAACCATCTCTTGAGTGAAATAAAACAGACTGAAGTCAGAAGAAATGCCCTTCAACCTGGGCTGTGTTCTCTCTTCCCTTTCTCTAACTACATTCTTCTATAAATCATTTAACTGTCTGAGATTCTTCTCCCAACCCCGATTTGAGGATTAAGTATAATGCAGAAAGTAACCTGATCATGTCCATTGAATGCCTTGGCTCTCTGAGCAGAATTTGAGGGACAAGTCTCTGTGTTAACCCTTTCTCAGCTCTGGTGGCCCTATCCTTAGGTACAAATGTAACTGCAGCTTTGGTTTAGAGGTGCTGTCTTGAACCATGATATGGTCAGGACAGAAAGAGAGAAGTAAAAAATGATTGTATGGAAATGAAATAAGAACAATATTACAAGTAAGTAGAAAGTTCTAAAAAACTCAAAGAAATAAGAGATTGTCAGAGGGAATTAAGTAAACTTTCAAGGGGTGACATTTGGTTTGAGCCTTAAAGACCAGCCGTTGAAAAGGAGATCACTGGGCTGTATGGAATTTAAAGAAATAGAAGACAAAACTCTCCTCATGGATAGAGTAAGAAAGTGACTCACAGATAGTCTAGTTCAGATTGCTGCTTGGAAGACGAGATGTAATAGCCCACATATAGAATTTTGTAAAATATTTTATAAATATAGAAGATTATACTATGATTACTGAAAAGTTGCTTCAAAATAAAATTATCTACTAATGAAATAGCTAGGTGAAGTTTTAACCCAGTGGCTTAACTTCCTTCTAAACATGGCAGCACTAGCATTAGGGAGGCTTTACCCATTTCTCTAAACCACTTCTTCATCGTGGGTAGGATAGGGAGATGCCACACGCACAGAGCTAACGGTTTTGTTGTGGGTACACGTACTCCCAAACAGAGCATGACTCACATGTGTGGGATATGAAGCCTCCCCCAGATCAGCATGAATTCACAGGCAGCAGCTGCCACTCTCCTCCTCTGTAGTTATGTTCCCTGAGAAGAGAGGGTAGAGTGTTCCTGTTAGCTTGAAGGCGTGTAATCACCTTAGACTCCTTCCTTCTGTGTCCTGATCACTAGTGTTTCGTCAAGTTTCTTGTTCTCATCTTTTCATTTCCTTTTGTGTTGGCACCAACAAATCTTCCTCCTCACATGGATAATTCAAGGCCTCCTGCCTAGGGTCTTCCAAAAAGCCATGGAGACTTTTTCTCTCCTCCAGTCCATCCTCCAGACCAACTTGGCATAGAAAAATACTGATTTTGTCCTGCTGTGTGTTATTAAAAATTCACAGTCTTTCTACAAACTTCATCTGCATGAAAAAATCATGTCTGATATTTGCTTGAAGGGCAGATTCCAGGCTGGTCTTTCTCATTCTGATTCAGTGATGGCAGAATGCTGAGATCTTCTTTTTTTAACAAACAAAAATTTGGTATTAATTTTATTACCAGAATTATGAAGGCAGTTCTGGAACAAAGATAATTAATTCTCAGAGTCTACATCTAAGATTTAAATATCTGTCACCAAGTGTTGTCTTTTTATTTTCACGAAATCATTTTATTACCCACAGTTATCAAAGGTAGGAAAATAGTACTTAATTCATTGTACACATATTGCATATCTATTAATTTACTTATCTGTTTAAGCAGATATATTTTGTAAGTAAAGCACCACCTGAGACGCCTTTCTGGTTCCCAAGAAAGTAATAATTGATGCAGGGTTATTTATTGAAATAGCACCCAGTATTAAATCAATCAGTCAATCAATCAATAGAAAAGCTAAGTTTAGGGCAGTCATGGTCAAAGGAAGCTTGATTCATGATCTTAGAATTTCAAAGTTGAAATAAGTCCCCCAAAAAGTAACTTTTCCTGTGAAGATTTAAATAAAGAGACAATAACTACGCCTTTTGCTTTTCCTCCATGGGGTGAGATTGGTCGTTAGGGCCAGTTATTTTTCCCATTCTGTTGCCCCATTTGTCACCCCCAATCTGGAGACTGGTTAACAGTCTTCTGAGAGTGGTGAAAACACCAAGCAGAAAATATGTCAATGGCCAGCAGAAACACATCGAAACTGCAAGGCATGCTGCATAGGAAGACTTTACATTTCCCAAACTTAGCACCCAAGGGTTCATAAATTTGACATGAATCATAAGGAGACTACATTAGGCAACTGGACTGACTCCAGCTCTTCAGTCATCAGCAGCTGTAGGTAGAAAAGCCTAGAATCGTGAGGTTTTAGGATACACAGTGTTAAGGCAAAATAAGCAATAAGCAGAAGCCGATGGTTTCAAAACCTAAAACTGAAATTTAAATTAGGGGTGTTCTTTATAGCTAATTTTTCAAATTGATAAAAAGTAGTATATATTTATTATGTATAACATGTTGTTTTGAAATATGTAACTCACCTATTTTCACCCATTTTTGCCACATTATTTGAGTTTGAGTTTGAGTTCTTCTTTGCTTTGAGTTTTGTTGCTTTGAGTTGAGTTCTTCATATATTTTGTATATTATCCTCCCAGCAGATGTATGCTTTGCAAATATTTTCTCCCAGTCCATAGTTTGTTATCATGGTTTGGGTATGATATTCCCCCAGGACTCATGTGTTGGGTTTTTGATCCCCAGTGCACCAGGATTCAGAGATGGGAAGGGCTCTAATTTTATCAGTGGGTCGATCCCAAGTTCATAGCTCAGCAGGCTTCTTAGGAGATGAGACATAAGCAATGAAGAAGCTCACTACAGGTGTAGCTCTGAAGGATACCTGCTGTCCTTAGGTCCTTCTCTGGCTCACTGCTTTCTGACCACAATGAGATAAGCGGCCCTGTTCCACTGCATCCTCTGCACCATTATGTTTCTACCTCACCATGGGCCCAGAAACAATGAAGCCAGATGACCATGGTCAGAAACCTTTGAAACTGGGACCCGAAGTAGATCATTCTTTCTTTAAGTTCATATTCTAAGGTATTTTGGCA
This sequence comes from Heterocephalus glaber, assembly GCF_053883595.1. NCBI lineage: Eukaryota > Metazoa > Chordata > Mammalia > Rodentia > Bathyergidae > Heterocephalus > Heterocephalus glaber. The sequence continues at coordinate 4,859,478 of NW_028258406.1, read as the reverse complement.
CAGTGATGAAAAGCTAACATGGAAGTTTTTCTCTTCATTCTGTTGCTTGTTTCTTTTTCTTTGCAAACATAATGAATCAAGCTTTGGATAATCACAGAAAGCTGATAAGCCCATTGGTTACATAATTTGGAACCTCCTATCAGGACACAGCCAAATAAGGCAAATGTCTACTTATAGCCAGTCAAAGAGGTCCCTCACTTTACTTCCAGTTCAAATTATAAAAGCTCACAATTTACGCTGTTGAGCCCTTTGAACATTTTTCAGTTTTGCATTCTGTCCCATTTATTAATATTTTTTTCAAATAAACTGTTAAATGTGTATCTGAAGTTTTTCTTTTAACAAGAGCCATCTAGAAAACAGTGGAAAAGAATGTGTTTCAGCAGGACTGCCAGGCAGAATATTGAACAGTAGAAGGCCCCAAGGAATCATAAAGTGAACCTCATGAGAGATCTAGCATTTGGAAGCCCACATCCAGAAACAGCTGTACAACAATCGCAAGAGTGAAATGTCTCCTCCTGTAGCTACGGAAGGTGTCTCGGACTGAAAATGGTCTCATACTAGTCTACAGCTTTGTAGAATCCCTGTTGTATCTCTCAGAAAGATATCAAATTAGAAAGTATGTAATAATATCTAATGTCAACTTATGCAACCCAGAGTCCTAAAGAGTTATGGGGTATGATTGACTTCTATCTGAAGATGTGGAAATACAGTCAACTGGCAGCTTTAAGTCTGATCACAAACCACTGTGAATATCTGTTTTGCTTGAAAAGGGGGTATAATCATAAGATAAAATAAAAGCAAATATAGCTACAATGTATATGTTAATAATTCTTATTTTTTAATTATCTTAAATGAAGTAAGATGTAAAGAAAATTTTAGTTTGAAATCAAACTAAAACACTACCACCAAACACTTAAAACCTGGGCCAATGATATAACCATTATAAGCAATAATTCTATGTAAATTAAGAGTAGTAATTACTGCAGTACCAACCAAAAATGAACAACTGAAGCAAACAAAAATATGCTATTTTATCACCCATGACATTTTAAGATTTGGCACATCCACTGCTCAACTCTCAATTTTTGATAGAAATATTATGTGAAAACTCAATATTACATCAAATCTTATTTTACTCATTAAATGTTTTGCCAAGTTGATCTCTTTCAAAATATTCATCCAACACCTAAATCTAAAATTTCATGTCAAAATGATGAAATTGAGTGTGTGTTTTCTAAATTTTTCTTCAGCTCTGACTTTTCCCTCACTCTCAGCACATCTTTTATTAGAACTGTTAACAAGTCTGAGCATTGTCTAATTTCAGTTTCTACAGCTAATGCACCGCAAAGTAATCAAATGAGACCAACAATCTAGAGAGGGAAGAAAAAAAGGAAAAAAATGGAGAGACAACAAACTGAAAAATCAGCTAAGAAAGTAATCTGGAATTAACTTTTTGTTCATTTATTTAAACTGTATTCTATTAGATATATTTTACATCCTGATTGAATTGTCTAAAACAGACCCAATCTTCGAAAATGATTATAATTGAAGCTAAAATGTTCTTCAACTCTTATGGGAAGGAATCACCAATCTGAGAGAAGATACTTGAAGAACTTGACATTACCTGCTGTGAATGTGAGCTGTCTTGGAAGAAATCACTCCAGGAGTCATTTTCTTGGCAACTTGGTGCCATGGCATAAGGTATTCTCCATTTTTTGTTTTTCAAGAAGGTCTGGCTGAAGCACTGTTGGATCAAATCATAACAACTGAGCCTCATGCTCCATTTGTGATACTGCATTCCATTCCCAGTCAGCTACTGTGAGCCTTGAATAAACAATACATATTGAGTTGCAAACACCTAATATGGCAAGGATTTTTTACCTTTCCTACAAATACAAAATTATATTCACATGCAGCCCAAATAGCATTATTAAATAACTTGTAAGGAAAACATGGTAGAGTTTTCTAAAGAAATCAGGCAAGAAGTGACAGGGGACGAAGGAAGAATTTCACTTCAGAAACATGTTCACTTATCCCGCTGAGGCTAAAGTAACTACGAATCATTTTAATTAATCTGCCATAAAATGTCGCAGCCTAAATGAATTCAAAGGATTTCAATTCAATCCATAGTGCATCACAAATATCACTATGAACTACAGCCAGTCCTGTAGCCTTAAATCTTAAAGACATGCAGATAAGAAGACAGGTGTATGCATGAAAGAATAAAGTATAGTGGAAACCAATTACAGCAAAGTCATTTTTCTTCCATAGGAAAAAATTTATTATGAAAAGAAAAATTACTACAACAAAAATATGTGTGATTTCTCTAATAATTGACGTATCTACATCCTTGATGAAATGAATTTCACTCAAGGTAAATTACGAATAAATTGTCCAGCTTGCCATGACTATGACAGTACTACTAAGAAGCAGAATCATACCACCTGCACTGAAAGACATATTCACCACCACATGTCCTAAATCATCAGCTGTAATTAATGGGGCAGTTATAATTAATATGATGTTTTCATATCTAAGATTAAATATGCAGATGGTGACAAAAATCTAGGGTACATCTGGTTCCAAATAAGAGGCTGACACAGGCTCTCTTGCTTGATTTGTTACTTAAATATTTGACAGTATAAAGATATAATATGTAATTTTGCAGGTGAACCATCACCACCCAGCTAATCCTACTGTGGCTATCTTTATATTTCAGTCTATCGTATTTGTTCTACCCACATCAGATTGTTGTTAGTGGCAACTGAACATTTAAGCACAGCAAAGATATATTATTAGCAAAAATCTGGCTTATTATTTAATTATCAATGGCTGGTTGAACTGTCATAGTAGAATAAGTATGGATTTCATAAGTATGCAGAAGTTCTCAAAATGTTCTAAAATAGTAATAACAAAAAACAAAGCTTTTCTGTATTTTTTTTGTATTTGTTAAAATATGTCTGTTCTTTCTCTTGTGCAACCTAAGTTCATGTTGTGCCAAAATGGACTTTAGGCTATTGATATGTCAGGTTATACGAATACTATATTTAAAATAAGAAAAAGGTAAGGAAGAAAGCCTTTTTAAATAAAAATAACACTTTAGATAAGGCATTTATATCTAACATTTGACTCAGTATGGTTTATGATCATTACTATGAACTTGAAGTGATTTGTATGATCTTGGGAAAGTTCTTTAACTTCAGCTTTCAGTTTTGGTGACAGTGATAATGCTATTTCAAAATAGTTTGTGATAATTAAATATGTCATGGCTCAGTACAGTTCCTGACACAAAGTGACATGTTCATTGTTAGTGTTCTTTCTTTCTGCTGTGAGTAAACATCATCTATTTCCATTTTTGCCTTCTTAATCCCCTACTCTTATTTTCTATTCTTCCCTTCTGACAACAAAATCTGTAGATTTGTAATTAAATTAACATAAATTTAGGCCTGTTCCATTTTCTCACTGTATTACAGTCATTCATCCCTCTATTATAAGCATTGACATGCTGTACTGTATTTGCTTCTTAATTGCCTGTCTTTTCATTTGATTTTAAACTATATAAGGCCAACAATATATTTTCATCTTTTTACCCTCATACAACCATTGCAAAATAAGTATATGTTCAACAGTTTAATACTGAAGACACAAAGTGTAGTCCTTTCTCCTTTTATTTAGATAAAGGGAAGATTTTAAAACATTTATTTGTGGAACTCTATGAAAATTATAAAATGCTTCCACTCATGTACATCATTTGTTTGATCTGCATACCAGTCCAGAGGGATGGAGAAGGAGCAAGGAAGGAGAAGTCAGAAGACCTGCGTTAAAAGCCTTATCATTAAGAGTCACCTAAAGTATGACTGCTTGGTAAACTCTGAGTATTGATCTCTCTGAGACTCATTATTCTCATTTCAAATAAGATGTAGTATCTATCTTTCCTCTCTAAAAAGGTTGTTTCGAGACTCAAATGAGAGAATATTATAAAATACACTGGAAACGTGAAAATTTACATGTGAGAAGTATATAGAAATCCTTCTCAAAGAACAGATAAGTTATAAATAATTACTTGTTAGATGTCATCTTCACTTAATAAGAAAATAAGATGACTAAAAGACTGAAGAGTATAGAGAGATTGGTAGCTCAGCTTGATGTAGTGGGGTTAGAGAAGAGCACCTAAAGGAAGTCAGAGTGCATCTGAGTACTGAAGTGGGCAAGAATGTGGATGTGAGACAAGTGGAGAAAGGGTGGGCCAGGCAAGAGCATTTGAACAAAAGCTTGAAGGCTGGCATAAGCATGTTATTTGGTCAGAGTAGTAAGATCATTTTTGCTGGAAGAAGTCATTGAAGTTTGAGGATAACAGGAAATGAACTTGAACTAAAGGGATTCAAGTGTGGAAGTTTTCAATGTCAGGGTAAATTTTAGCTTTTTCATGTAGATAACAATATATTTCACTGAGAAAATAAAATATTCCATGCAACCAATAGCATATTACAAAGCAAATGGTATTTTAGAAAAATAAGTGAAGTTATCTCCATTGGATTAGAGATGGGCACTATAGCACAGTGTTTCCTAAAAAGTCTCTATTGTTGTAACGAAATAATGGAAGGTGGGAGGGAGGGAAGGTGGAGGCAAGCTAGTGTGACCTATTCAAAAGTAAAAAAGCTTAAGGAGTAAAAAGCCAGTGAGAAGTAGAAGGAATAATGACAAATTCAACATTGTAAGTAAAAAGTTTGGGGTTAAAATCAATTCAGATACATAGTTTGAGCATGGCAAGATATGACATGCTTGGATAGATGCATGATGGTAAGTCTGTGAGTCATAGATATGAACAGCTCTCAGCAGGAGTTTTAAATACTAAACTTTTGTTGGATGTGATAAGTAAACAGATATAGCTTTAAGGAAGAGGAACACAGTTATAGAGGATACAGCTTTGGAAATATCAATATCATATTTATATTTAAATGCTTTGAACATAACAATATTATACCTGAGACCTGAATATATAAATTTTATCCATATAGATTAACATAAAATGACTACAGTGAAAGAGAAGGGTAAGTAAGACATCAATATTTTGGTCTATCAACTCTAAAATCATTGCTAAAGAATGGCTAGATCCTTAGTTAAATAGGTGGCAAATAATGTGCCCCAAAAGCCTTTGGAAGTAGTTATTGGTTGGATTATATGACTTCTAGGAAGTATAATAACAAAATTGTAAAAAATTACAGAAAGAGGGAGGGGGGGAGAGAGAGAATGATTTAATATATCAACACGGCTGGATGATGCAGCTCAGATATTTGTTCAAACTTAAACATTGTTCTTAATGTTTCTGTGAGGGTGTTTTTGGATGACATTGACATTCCAATCAGTGGACTTTGAGAAAAACAGTCTGCCTTCCATAATATGATCCTCATCCAATAAGTTGAAGGCCTGAATAGAACAAAACACTGACTACCCACAAGCGAGAGGGACTTCAAAGACCCAAAGCAGATGGCCTTCAGACTTGAATTGCAATATCTCAGCTCTTCCCTATGGTTTTAACATGCCAGCCCATGCTGCACATTTTGTACTTGCCAGTCTCCATAATTGCGTGAGCCAATTCCATATAATAAATATAATTCCATATATATAATTCCATAATATAAATATACATATAATTGGTTACTGACTTTCTTTCTCTGGAGAACCCTAACAAAGAGAGCAAAACATACATAAGAACAACATAGAACCAATAACAAATATGCAATGCACATGACACATGACAGTACATAAATATTTAACAATTTAATCTGTCCACAAAATTGAATATTTCTGAATTGAAATTGATCCCAAGGTTCAAAATACAATATCTTGTGTCTATGGGATAAATTAGACAAAAAGTAAAAAATTCTCTTATTTTTGTTACTTGTAATCAGTCATGGAAAAGCACCATAAAGAGAAAAAAAGCATTCAATTTTGGAGCAAATAAAGGTAGCTTTAAATATTTAGTAACTCTTATTCTATTTTTAAGACAATGATATATATGTAAACAAATATTTGAAAATATAATTAATAAAACACTGAATTTTCATAAATTTACAGTTTAGAAAACAATGTCAGGCATTTTTATTCAAAAATATATACTAACATGTCTGTAAATTTTTTCGTACGTTATAAAACACAGATGCAAAAAAGTCAATAGTGTGTATACCTATTTATAATCATTTTATTGAACAATTTTAATCTTATCAGGCACTAGAAACAATTTGATTTTTCTCTAATCCTTGTCACATCTCTTCTGTATCTTAGGCAGATCTCACAGATTTACAGTCATCTTCAGCCATAAAAATATAAAGTAGTTTAAAACTCTAGTTTCACATTTAACTTTTCCCCCATATCAACTGTGGAGCTTGGAGTTGAGAGTAACAATGATCTGCTATTTATGTCTCCTAATGTACTTTCTAGTTTCATCTTCTAGACTGGAAACATAGAAGGATGGGAAGAAAAAGGGCAAGGGTCTCCTTACATGGCTGCAACCCTCTGTTGGCTGTCACTGTCCACCTGCGAATGCTGACCAGTCCCTGATATCCTCAGTGGGAAGGTGTCTCTCCCATCAGCACCTACTTACTGTGCACTTCCCCCGGGTAGCTGAGGGAGATACAGCATGGGGTTTATTTAACCCTTTCAGATTTTCCCAGTGGTTCATATAATAAGCTGTCATGGAGGGAAAGGGAGTAGAATCCCCTGCATAAACAGAATCCCTATGATGTGACACATTCTAATCTTCCATTCTTATGGACAGCCTCGAACTTTATGAATGATTCAGTTGAATTTTTTCTGGCTTGACTTAGGTAGTGCTATGGTCTGAATATCCCCTATGTGTCATGTGTTGAAACTTAATCACCACTGAGTAGTAGTAAGGGGTGAGGCCTTCAAGAAACAACTAAGTCAGAAGGGTAGAGCTCTTATAGGTGGGGTTAGGGCTAGCACTGTATAAGAAACTACACAAATATATAATGCTCTTTATAGAGGCTGACTCAGAACTTTTACACTGAGCTACATCCTCAGCCGTTTTTTGAGATGCTTTTTAAAAAAGCATTTATTTTTTCTCATAAATCTAGGTCCAGTTATAGCATTCTGCTGGTCTGGGTAGGGATCAGTTCATGTCCACTAGTGTCTTCATGAACCTGAATTCAGCAGGCAGATAAGCTGGAGCTGATTTGCATGGTCCCAGGTAGAAGACTCATCCCATCTTTGGTATGTTCTCTCACCTGCCAAGATAACTTGGGTATGTTCTCCTGAAAGTGACAAGATTCCAAAAGGGAGAGAGGACTCATTCAAAGCACCTTAAAGCATAGGGGCAGAACTGGAAAAATCGTCATTTCTGCTATATTATTTGGCAAAAAAGTGACAGGGTCATTATAAATTCAAAAAATAAGGAAATTGACTCCACTTCTTGATAGTGTAAACTTCATGTCTACATTTAGAAGAGCAAGAAAGAAAAAGGAATAGATAGAAAATCAGGGTAAGTTCTGCAAACAAATTGCTATAAAAGTATTGTGTCCTCAATTATTCACACCCATTCCATGTGCAAAATATATTCACCACCTCCCAACATCTCCAAAAGTATTACTCTATTACAGCAAGATAACCATGTTCTATATTAGGTCTTTATGTGGTTTCTCATGATTCAGAGTGTTCTTTTTTTTTTAACTAAAATGACAGGCTTTCCACAACTCAAATGAATAATAAATTTAGGACAGAATACCCTCTAGCTCAAAAATAACACTCTCATTCAAAACGGTGGAGAATGAGAGACATAGAACAATCACTGTTCACTTTTAAAATTCTGCTGGAAAAATGATGTCAGAAGTCTCCATATTGGGTTCAGGTACTATTTCTTTATTAGATTCTAATTCTACTCCCTGAAAGCGATTCACTTGACCTGTATTCTCCTCCAATATTGCTCACCATCTTCTTATCTCTATATAAGTCTGGAATGTCCTTTTTCCATCACGTCTTATCTCATATCTCTTGTGTGTTTTCAGCTGAGCAGTTTTCTCAACATGATTTCTATTCTAATAAAATTGAAGGTACTGAGCTACTTTTGAAATTTGAATGCTGTCCCTCCTTTAAGCTCACCTTTTGCATGCTTTCTACCTGATTATTATCTGCCTCGTGCCCCGAAAACCACATACAAAATTGTTTTTCATTGCAACTTTCTTTATGTAATTACAGTAACTTTGGTATCAGATTTATGATCACACCTATATGTTTCCTTAAACGCCTTCTCTGGCCTGCTTTCATTTTTCTGGTTACTGTTGTTATTGTTATTGCTGCTGGGGACTGAACTCAGGGCCTTTGCACTGAGCTACATCCCCACCCCCTTTTTCTTAGGGTCTCACTAAGTCATAAGCTGTTCAGGCTGAGTTCCAAATCACAATTCTCCTACCTCAGCCTGTCAGACTGTAGGGATTACAGAAATGTGCCAACATATCCAGTTCCAGAAACTTCATTTATCTAGCTGACAAGGTTTATTAAGCATGGCCTTAATTCTTCAGAGGTCTTAATAAAGGAGCTCACAGTCTTACTATAATTTGACCTTTGTCTCCAGATTTTATTTTACCTTGAGAATCTGTTACTGGCAAAAGAGACTGAAGATGAGAAATACTTTTATTTTCCAACAAAGAAGGTCCTCTACATCATCTAAATTCTCTCTGTAAACTGGTCAATTCTTTCTTTAGCTCATCTCTTTTTTTAGGTTTCCTTATCATATGCAGTCAAGAGCAACAAGATGACACATTTTTCAATATTTGCCTGGAAACCATCTTGATCAAGTCCAAACATGCATGAGGAACACTTTAAATCTTCCAAATTACAATAAGCCATAATTTTCACACTTTTTTCTCTTGCATAACAAAGGTCATAATTGTTTCTAACCTCTACCTATCATTGTATTAGTCATATTTCTGACACAATACTAGATACCACAACTTAAAGGAAAAGAAGATTAATTTAGCTCATGCCTTCACAGGATCCACGATCAGCAGGCTCCAACCAGAAATATGGTGGAAGGGCAAGACAGAACAAAGTTGCTTACTTCATGGTGGCAAAGAAGCAGCGCAGAGGAGCAAGAGGCCAAGGATCTAGACTTCATATATATCGTCAAGAGTTACACGTCTATAATCCATCCACATACATCCAAAACTATGCTTAACAATGGGCTATGAATTTCTTAATTCAATCAAGTTGTGGCACGATTAACAGTAACAATCATCTTATTGCAAAAACAATACAAGTTTGGGGATTTGGCTATAACATTTTACCTGTAGGCACTAACTTCTGTATCATAATGTTGTATATCAAAGCACCCCAAAACTTAATAATTTAATGCAAAACCACACATTATATCCAAAAGTCTAAGGGTGATCTAACATTTCTGCCAATCCAAGCTGAGGCTCGTCTGATCTCTTCTAGAATCACTCAATTAAATGCAGTCAGCAGATGAGTCAGCTGGAAATAAGCACTGGTCCAGGATGACCTCACCTGAGATAACTCAGGTCTCTTCCATTCCACATGTCCTTCATATCTTTTGAGAGGCTAAATTGGCCTTGTTCTCATGGTGGTGCCTAGATTACAGAGGCAGGATGGAAATATGCCAGGCTTCTTGCAGCCCACACTCAGAATTCATTTCTTCTATAGTCTATTGCCCTAAGCAAGCCACAGAGCCAATCTATATAGAAAACATAGAGAAAGGATCCCCCTGTTGTTAGAAGGACCTGAAAAGCCACATTGAAAAGGCTAGGATACATAGTGGGTAGGGGATATTGACATTATTTTACAATCTTTCTGACAGATATGGAGCTACCTCAAGATGAAGAAGAGAAAAGTGACAACACTCCCCACTACCTCATGAGGAGTAAGTGATATAGACATGGCATTCAGACAGTTCTCTGACTCCCCAGCCCTCTGCATATGTGACATGGCAGGGGGAGATGGGAGTTCATGAGATGCTATGTTGACAATGATCGGAAACAGCAATACAGATTCAAAGCTTGTAAAAAGAAAAGCCTTCAATTTTGGTGTTTTGTTTTAAACAATGACTTTATTAGTGTTTCTGGGACTCTGTGGAACGTGGTTACTAATTCTCAAGCAAAAAGAGTATTCCCATTTCATATCCATGTTTTTTGTGTTTTTTATTAGAGATGTAGAAGTAGATACCTTTTCTTCTTTTTTATTGGCATCTGTTTGTAGTAAGTAATGATTACATTCATTGTGGGGTATAGTATTATTATGTCATTCAATCTGACTGGTGGATAGAGCTATACTTTATCCAAGGACTCATAGGAACAGCATTGAAGTTGCAAGTCTGGGAGAATAAACTAGCAGATTTTTCTGAAAACTGTGCCTTAGATTCCATTCAATAGAAGATTGAAAAAAATCTCAATTTCCACCTTAAAAAAAGCAAAGGAGTTGAGAAAAATCATGAAGAGAGCTAACCAGCCCACCAAGTCCACATTTGGTTATACCTTTGCTCCAGTCTAGAGTTTTAGCCTTGCTCTTTGGAACGGGCATTATTGTGTCTGCCACAGAAGATATTTTTCAAGTCCTAACCCCTGGTATCTTTGGAAATAGCACCTTTATAGATGTAATCGATTAAGATAGTATCATACTGGGTAATGAAGGGCACTAATCCAAAGACCAGCATCCTTGTAAGAAAAGGGAAATGTGGACTCAGAGCTACTTACAGGGAAGAATGTCGTGTGACTTTGGAGGCACTGATCAGAGTGATACATCTAGAAGCCTAGGGATGGCAAGGATTGCAAGCAACCACTAGGACCCAAGAAAGTATATTGAGAGCCTTCAGATAGTGTGGCTATGCTGATATATTTTGGAATTTCAGCATCTATAACTGTGAGAGAATACATTTCTATTGTTTTAAGCCACCCTGTCCGTGGTAAGTGGTTAAAGCAGTATTAGGATACAGTTTTCATCTTCTTCCAAATTTTTACTGTAGAGGAAGCAAATTTTTACCTCTACTCTCTCAGAGTGCATGCTGGGCCTGAGAATAAATTGACAAAAGATATATTAATAGGAGAAAAGAATACATTTTACTTGACATGGGAATCCCTAATAAGAAAATGAAACCCCAATAAACTGACAAAACTCAGTGCTTTGATATTGGATTGAAGAAAGAGAGGTAATTGAGGAAAAATAAATTATGTGGGGTGGCAAGAGAAAGATAAACATTATTTAAGTAAAATCTGTTTCTACAGGATGCTCTCATTTATGACTCCTTATTGAGTTTTTACCTCTCATTTTGATAAAAAGACAGATTAGGTTGCCCTTCTTGCATCTGTTGTTTTTCAAATGCCTTTAACTGAAAATAATCTTTATACCAATGTGCATGTTTGGGGGAAGTATATTGCAATAATACTCTTCAATACAAACTTCTTGACCAAAAATCCTGTAGCCTACACCTTTGCTTAATCTAATAAAAAGAAAAGAATCACAGACAACTCAGCCTTTCATATTTCTTAAAATGGAGAGAAGAGAGAGGACCAAGAGCCTTGGCTTTAGAATGTTTTTTCCCTACAATTCTCACAGGTTCAGCCCATTCCACCTAAAATAGCCACTTGAAGCTAATCACAAAACTTCTGGTACAATTTCCTTTGACCTTTAGTAAGACCATCTCAACCAGGTGACTCACTCGGATCCCTCTCCCTGGACTGTTGCAGAAGGCAAGCTTTGTGATGTTCCTTTCATTGTTCTGCTTGAGAATCTAAAACCTGTTCATCCTAAAAGAACCAACCTGAAAGTGCCAAGCGAGGCAATAACAAAACATATTTCATATATTTTTGAGAAAAAATATTCAGAGAAAAAGAATGATAATAAAATAGCCTGTTTATCTGAAAACTATGTTTTTTCATGCTAAGTAGTATGTTTATAGAGCCCATACATCATGTCCACGAATAAGTGGAAGTGAAGCATATTCCTTCCACACATTGACACGGAAAGTGAGTATTTTATTGGCACTGGGTAATTTAAACTCACATGGTAGTGTCTGGAGTATATTAGCAGTGTACCATGCAAAGATGAGATTGTTCAGCAATTTGTGTACCAGGGAGAAGCAGTCCAAAAATAATTCAGAAAAGAGACAAGGGCACAAAGTGTGAAGAACTTGCTTTATGTCAGAAAAATATAGTTGTCATTAAGATAACATTGATTAACATCCAATAAAAGCTAAGAATCCTGCCCCCCAGTTTATGCCAGTTTATATGTCAGAATTTCAGGCAAAATATGAAAATACTATACTGATTCAAACACATTTGTAAGAATGACACCTCATCAGATAATTGGTTGGACTTCTCTTGCCTATTTTTCCCTATAATTCCAATAACAAAAAACATGTGAAGGGACACACACACACACACACACACACACACACACACACTGTGCATATTCATTGTTATGAAAGACAGAAGGCTATGAGTTAAAGTATTGGCTCTGGGGCTTAACGACCTGGATTTGAGTCCCAGTTTATCATTTACAGCTGTGAAAACTGTATCTGTAAAATAGAGATTATATAGTTCATCTCTCATATGTACTGTATGACAAACATTAAAAAGGATAATACATCCAATATGCAGCCTGAGGAGCAGAATAAATGGTCAATAAATGCCAGATAGGATCAGCATTATTACACACATGCATATGCTTGGTTACCAATGCATGTCTATATGACTAGAAGCACCTTTAGGTTTGGATATATATTTAAGGGTTAAGCCTTAAGAAAGTTTTGAGATGTGAGGAAATTTTATTAAATTGTTCTTTAAAATACTGAAAAATAAAGCTCAGGAAAATGCATCATAGTCAAAACCTAATCAAATGGTCATTTCATTAATAGAGAACATCTGCTCAATATTGGTAAATCTTGTCAGCTAGTCAACCTGAATGAAACAGCTTTCCCTCATCTGCCCACTTATGGACCATTTGCGTCACATTATAAAGGGTGGAATAATATGATTAAAGGCAGAAAGTAACTAAAGCAAAAGGGATTAAGGGAGGGTAACCCATAGGTCAATTCATCTGGCTCAACAGATTGTAGCATAAAGCATGCTAGGCCTGAGACAAAGCCCAGCTTCTACTCCCTGACATGCATTGCAACACTGAACTTCTCTGAGCCTCCATACTGGATTGGTTGGTTTTCATTTCAACAATAAAGCAAATGTTTGTCTGATATTAAATAAGTAACTTTATATGAAAGCACTTTCCAGGACTCTTCAAAATTAGAAAAGAATAGAATTTATTATTAAACTTATTGTCAGAGATCTCCTTCATATGAGGTTTTAAAAATAAATAAGGCTAGAAATGCCAGCCCAAAGAAATTGGAGTTTGCACTCTAGCCCATGGAAAGCTTGTGTTGAGATTTTAAGTGACGTGATCAAAGTGGTATTTTAATGGGTTGGTCTTGCAGCTAGTATGGCCTTGTTTTTATTGGGTCATATCTTTCTTCTTGTAAGTCAGGTGAGATAAAAAATAAAAATCTACAGAATATACTTTTCCGTTTTAGAATTTACTACAGAAAATAGACATTACACAACAACTTATGACATTTATGAACGCGATTTTCTAGGTATTGATCAGCCTTAGAGTGCCACAAATTAAGGTACTTTAAGAAGATAGTCTTAAAATCTTTCTTAAAATGGACTTGTTCATGTAATAACAGTGCTTGGCTATGTTTTTAAAGCGATAGTACAACCCTTCTGTTGATATAAGTGCACTGTATTTCCCTTCCACATAACTTCAACCTGGGCAATAAATCCTATTATTATTTAAAATATTTGCGGCCCCTCACTATGAGTTGATTGTACCTCCCCTCTCCTTTGCTATCACACTTGTCTCTGTGATTTTCTTTGAACAATAAAATGTGAATGGAAGTGATACATATCATTTCCAAATAGAAACTTGCATACTTTCCACAGTTTCTTCTTCTCCTTCTGATTACTGTGGATGAATGCAACCATAAACATTTTCACACTTTCATTAAAAAAAAAAAACTGCTAAGCAGCCATAGTAACGACACCAGAACTCTTTCAACATATTTAATTGATCAGTGACAGTTTTACAGCCATGGTAATAATAATCATCAGAACTGCTCAAGAACATTGGTCCATCACCAATAGCCTCTTGCTTCTAAAAGTCAACCCATAGTGGACAGACTTCCACAAGATACATCCTCTGATTGTCATTCAAAGACATTCTCACCCCCGTGACCATGCTTCTGTAGCTGGCGTCAGCACACTCTCATTTTGTCAGTGTGTAGTCCCCAGACTCCACCCTTCCAACCACCCTATCAAGGATCCGATCACTGCTTTGCTGAAGAAGTGTGTTTGATCTCCATAGCCTTACCCCACTTAATGAAGCAATAAATTCAGCCATAAGGTTTTTGTTTCAGATATTAAGTCCCTGTCTTATGTTTAGACAAATGAAATAAACGACTGACGAGATAGGGTTACTTACTGTCAGTTTGGGTCCCTATGGAAGACAATTGAGAGCAGAGCCCTGGTTGATCCACAATAAGCATGTACCTTGAGTGAGAAATGACTGTGATTTGCGTAAGCCACCGAGATTTTCCAGTAGTTTATTAACACAGAATAATTTACACTAAGCTGAATTATACAGACTCTAAACCTAAGTTATGACTACAGAAAATTACACAAAGAAAACAAGCAGTGATAATTCACCCCCAGTTCCTCATAAAAGCAGAGTTTTCCTCTTTAGGATCAGGCTTCTCTTCTCATGTTTAATATACCCAAGTTTCCATGTTTCAGCACAATATTTTTTAAGTTTTATTTTATTATTTCATTAGAAAATTATTCTTCCTATATACCATATAATTTTCAAAGACTTCTGCACAAAAACTTCACTAAAACAAGGATAACAACAACATGGGTAAAAATATAAAGTATATAAAATATGGCATCTAAAGAAATAATATACAACATGATACACTATCCAGCCATAAAACTTTCAATTCTGAATCAATTTCCTCTACAGCACTTTCTATTCAGTTTTACAATAAAAAATATAAAAATGTTAAATGTGCCCAACTTTACTCAACTGTATCTATTTTAAAAGAAAATAGTATGTATGTAATTTTATCTCATATGTCACATTATTTTCTAGTTTATAATTTTGTTGATCTCAGTATATATTTTGAAGGATAGTTAATGATAAGACTTCAGTTATGGAAACTCATTGATTTATTTAACAACTATAAATTGAGCACATATATATTTATATATGTATATGTATAAAGTATAAGGTTAAATGTTTTTAGTATTCCAAGATAAATAAAATACAGACTTGGCTTCAAGTTTAAAAGTAAAAAGAGAACATTGAATATATAATTACAATAAAATGTGAGCATGACAAATGGCATCATAAAGATATGATTAAAATGATATGCAAGAGCTGAAAAAAAAAGAAATCACAATTGAGAAAAGATTGTGGAGCAGGTACATTGAAAGGAGGCCCTGAAAGACATGTAAGAAATTCACACATGGGCCTAGCTCTAATCAACATAAGCAAAGCAGAATATTTCATCTCTTCAATGTTGTCTTGACCTACCAAGGTAAAGATGTGTGTCAGTAACATGACCTGCCATTTTCCTGATATATGTATCATCAATGTCCTCAGAAATCTGTTAAGAGGGGAGCATGGGGTCTATGTGTTGGGATCTGTTTTCCAGTTTTATCCACTCAGGCAGCATAATTTAACCTAGCTACTTCTTCTAATAAACCTCAGTGAAGTAGAGATTTCAGAGCAGCCAGATCACTGGGAATTAATTCAGGGTCTGTGCACCTCCCTGAATTGCTGGCCTATGGGGACCCAGATATGTCAATACCTTGAGTCAGAATCTTTCTCAAAGTAGACTTAACCTTCTGTATTTTATTTCTTCTATATGGGTTAGAGTTTAATCCAAAGCACTGAACCTCAGCTAGGGATTAATAGTGGTGAAAATTGTTAGTTAACTAGATTTGATGGAGCAGCCAACTGATAAGGCTTGATTATAGGCCTCATAATTCACTGGGAAAAATTTATTAGTCAACATTTTTACCAACAGTTCCTTACTAGTAATAGTTAAAGCACAGTTCTACAGGACTTCCTACTATTACTTTTCTCACTTGAGAAATTCCAGGATGAAGGGATTAAAAGAAAAGCAAACTCTTCACTTCATATCTCACATACAAAAGTGGGCAGCAACATGATTCAGGGAAATTTCCTGAAGTTATGATGAAATTTATAGCAGAACAAAAGCCACCTGGACCTATTATTTATTTTGCAAATCAAAGTAAGACCTTTAAAAAACTCATATTCAATTTTATTAAGCAATATTAAAAAGCAATAGAGCTTCCAGGACACACAGGAATATAGTGCACATATCATTTATATGCAGTTGTGCATAAATCATTTCTCTTTTTCTCAGTTGAATAGAATCAGAACTTCATGGCACTTTCAGAAAATACCCACTTAACTCTCAAGAATAGCTCTATAAAAGAATGCTTATCAAATTCTCTAGAATAAAAATCAAGCCAAAATATGAAGACTTTGTCATTATATGGACATTCTTCAACCTTTGACTTGGTAGAGTTAATATCGTTGCCACCATTATTGCTTAAAATACGTGAAATAATGGTCATGTTCTGGGAAAAATAATACATTAACTGTCAGAGTCCATGAATGTGAATGGAACTAAGGCTAGAATAATTTTTTAAAAGTTTTCTCTCTAAAAAGATTATTGTAATCAGCAGCCACTTTCTAAAAAGATACACAAGCAATCTTTCAAGTCCCTGAATCAACTATACTAAGGGGCCCAAAATAGAAGAAAATTACTGAGCAGTGGCTCAAAAGACCAGTTTACTATTTGACATAAAGTCACTTGATTCTCCCCAATTTCTTCATCGGAAAATGGGGATCAAATATTCATAAAAAATGTGGATCAAGAAAGCTTCAAGCAGCAAACACAAGGATATATGTAAACTTACTGTTTAAATTGTAAAATGTAAGAGGTCACAATTACCACACTTGTACAGTCTTTATGACTTTGAATTCTTGAGTGCATGGCTTATCAATTGACCATTGCTAGACCACCTTTGCATTGATTTTTTTGGTACTGCTAGATATCCCCCTTCTCTCTTTTTCTCAGTTTTTCTGCCTGTAAAACTGAGTTGATCTGCACTAGTCACAAATATTTGTGAAATACATAAATGTTTAAAAAGTTCTCTGAGACATTCAGAGTAAAAAGCAGCCTGCAAATTCAAAGTGCTAGTAAGATTTTCACGACACTAAAGTATTACTGCATCTCTCTGGAATGTGTAGGGCTTTTCTATTCTTATGACACATGCAAAATAAATTGGATGAGGGTTACTGGGTCCTGGAGAGCAGTTCTAAACAGCCATCTTTGCACCCAGACTGGGAAAATGCTAAATACAGAGGCTTGGAATTCCATCACAAAACTGTTAGATGGTGCTGGTTCATTCTTCACATAGAGTGAATTATATATCTCAGGCTCTTAACTGTCTTGAAACTGGACATTCCACACCTAAACAGAGAGTAAATAATCACTGAAAAAGATGGAAATTGGCAGCAAGAAAATGTCCAGAATATTTCCTTTTCTTTAGCCAGGTACATTTGACAATGTGAGAAGAGGAACTCTTCTGCGTTTCGATTTGTTCCGAGTGATTCCAGTAAGCTTCGATGGATTAATCAAATTCTGGCTTTTGGGGGGAAGGATTTACTTAAAATCAAATTGATCTGTTGTTCTCATATTATCACTGGTAAATCTATATTTACTCTGCTTTAGGGCTTCTGAAGAGTAATAAATTGTCACCACTCCTGCAGTCTGCCTGAGTCTCGAGTCACACTTGAAATGAGTTTAATATTTAGGGCCCCTTTCAAAAGTACTGTTGCTTGGCGACACGAAGTCGTAAACTTTTCCACAACAACAACAAAAAAACATGAAGGCAGAGGCAAGATTTCTTGACGGCAGAGTCAGATTGTAAATTTTCTCCTTGACTTTTGGGGACAAGGAAGAAGATTTCAGAAAACAAAAGCAAAATTTCAAAAAGAAGAAACTGAGAGCCGTGTGTGTGTGTGTGTCCCCTAGTGGCTGAGGTGCATCTAGTTGCTTTCTGGAGTAACATTCCCATCCATGAATTATGCCCACTAAGTTGTAAATTCTTCTTAGATTGTGCCTTTCCTTTCTTTTAATGGACACTGACCATGACTCTTCCTGCTCTGAATGTGCCCTGCAGGTGTTGCTTACTGAAGTGTGTGAATTGCTCAGTCTCATTATCATCTCCAGGGACCGCTGTTCTTTGTGTTTCTGAAGAATAAGGCTCTAC
Organism: Heterocephalus glaber; assembly: GCF_053883595.1. Classification (NCBI taxonomy): domain Eukaryota; kingdom Metazoa; phylum Chordata; class Mammalia; order Rodentia; family Bathyergidae; genus Heterocephalus; species Heterocephalus glaber. Next base: position 4,841,092 of record NW_028258406.1, on the reverse strand, counting down.
TAAAACTTCACACCTCCAGTGTTTAAACGCAGATTCTTGCAATTAAAGAGCATCAGGTACATCTTCCTGCCAAGAGAGGTGGACTGCTAATTTGACGCATTAAATGAGCCTTTTGGACAGTGAGGGGTTAATCCAGTCCACTAGCCAAGCCCGAGAAAAAGAACTGACTCCCAGAAGCCACAGCCAGCAAAATTAATCCTGGAGCTTAGCATCTGGATGCTTCACCTGCCAGGCGGGCCCCAATAGGTCTTTTTCATCACTGGGCCAGATTAAAAGAGAATGATGAGCAGAAGTGGTTCCGCACCATCAGTGACAAGAAGGAAAAAGGCAGTGAGTGTCCTCCACTGAGAATGAGCCTCCTGGCTGCCTCCAGCTGCTAATGCCCTGGCAAGAGTTGGCAGAGTGCCACACGCTGTGTCCAGACACCACATGACCTGGCTGCTGGAGAAAGACTCAAGGAATATCAGAAGCCACAGGGCAGGGCACGCTGAACAAGTCCAAGCTACCTTCAGGGTGCCACCTGTCAAGCTCTCACCTGAGCAGACAGGATTTTTAAATGTGTTCTTTGGTTCTGGGCTGCTGGCAACATTTGTCAGGACACTTTTTTCCCCCTCATCCTGCTTTGTTTGTTTTGAACTTAACAGAAAATCAAACTTTCCAAATCTATGTGCCCTCTTGATCTTCTAGCTTTAAGAAATTCTTTAAGCTGCAGTTTTCCTTGTCTTCATGGATGTTTACTTGTCTGTAAAATAAAATTTAAAAAGCACTAGTGTTTTTTACATGTTAGTTTAAACATTTGAAATCCAATTACATTATTGAGGAATTGCCTAGAGCTGGAAAAACAGTGCATTCTACCTATCTAGACAAATCTGATGAGAAAGCAAAGGGCTAAGAATCTAGGAGGGAGGGCCAGCAGGACAGACCTGATTTGCTGGGCAAGTACCACAAAGAAATAATGAGGTCCCAGGAGAAGGGGAGCTCTGATATAGGGAACTGAATCCTTTCCAAAGCTTTCATAAGATGTGTTTTTCTTTCTACTGCCAGATAAAGATCTGTGTGGGGTAGAGGGGAAGAAAGAAGTAAGGGAATGGAAGTATTTGATGAAAAATGGAGGGGGATGCTTCAGTGCATTACTGAGGCTTTTGGTAAGGTTTTCTTCAAAAGTATCATGGGCAGTTTAAACAGCAAAAGTGTCTGGAAAGTAAAGAATAAGCTAGGATGGAGGCATGCATTTCAAGAGCAGTTATGAAGAATGTTGTTTTTGTTTAGCAGACATAGCTAAAAATGGATGACAAAGTAGTACTTTAATGAATTAAATCTCTGAAAATTGAGCCTTATTTCCTAAGTCGAAGAGTGCTTAATATTGCAAATAAAATATCTAAAATTTAATGTCGATATCTTGTATGTGCTCTGAAAAATAACAGTTACCACACCAAATCTGATGTTTTAAATTCACAGAGTTTGAGCCCCAGGGCTGGCCAGAACTGCAGTCCTAGGTAAAGCATAGGGCCCATGAGGAAGTCTCCAATTGAGCTCACCCAGAACTAGTGAGCCAGTGTTCCTAGCTCCTAGTGTATTCCTTTGCATTCTGTAAAGTCTAGTCAAATGCTCTGAGTCCCCTCAGCTAAGTCATACAGAATTAAACAAATGATGAATGCCTACCTTCTGTCTGAATTGTAAAGAGAAAAAAACACCCACAGCGCCAAGATCAGTGCGAGGCCGCCACCGTGAAGGGAAGGATCTGGAGTCACTCAGCGTGGCTGCTCTTCCACTGTGAGCGTACTCCCTTAGTGTGTCTATAATGTTGCAGATTTGTTTTGTCAGGGAAGTCAGTAAATTCTCGCTTGCCCCGTCAGAAAAGAATCCACATACAAAAGATAAAGAATGTTTGAGGATTCTATAAGTGCTATTTTCCCCTCTCATTAGATCTAGAAATGCACAGGGTTTTTTCTCATACAGTAAAGGAAAAAAATGAGTAAAAAATGAAACTTGTCATTTAACACTAATGAGATAAAATAAGCATATACTAATTTAAATAATGAAGATTATGAAAAAATAATCAAGAATAATTTTAGATCATATACATTACTCAAAATAGACACATGTAGTTATTAAAAGCTCAATATTAATATTTTTCTGTATTTTATAAAACTTACCTAAGAAGCATGGGAGAGAAATGCTTATTTCCACTTATTTAAAAGGAGGCTGACAAGTCTTAAAAGTACTCACTCAACTGACAAATATTTAAAATACTATGCACAGTGCACTATTCTGTAAATAATGGTCAAACACATAATAGATGCTTAAAGTTCGTAGTAAATATAAAACATACATGCATATGAAAACTATTACCTTGTGCGTCTGATTTATTTCACTTAACATATGGTCTCAAAATGCATCTGTTTTCCTACAAATGATGGAAGTTTATCTTTCTTTATGGCAGTGTAGTATAAGCTCATAAATTGCATGGTTTCTCTTAGATGAGAAACCCAAATTATAAATTAGAGCAAAATAAAAGATAATAGGAAGTAGGGAGAAAGATCTTTCTCAAAGGGTAAGAGGATCAAGAAATGGAGGGAGGGGGAAGAGAGGGAAGGAAAAGAAGATGAAAAAGGAACTGAGTTGTATTGTGTACATGTACCAACTCCACACAGGGAATGTAAATATTATATACTACAAATATGTACTAATAAAAAAAACTGTTGGCATTTAAATGTTGTAGTGTACAAAGCTTTCTCTCACCTTTTATTTTACTTGATCCTCTGCATAGTATATTTTACAGGTGAACCAGCCACACTCAGAGAAGTTAAGTGAGTGATTTAAGAGCAAACAGCTTAGGAAGTAGCAGAGTTAGAGTTCAAATCCATAGCTTCTAACCAACATTTCTTTGGCAGTAGTTCTATTTTCTAAAGATGGACAGCACACAGGAAAGTAGGGAGTATAAAATTGCACTCTGTCAAGAGGCAGAAGAAAAAATGAAATAAGGATCCTAGTCACAGGACATATTAATTTAGACAGAGGCCTTTAGTTTCCATTTTCTTCTCTGCAAAGCAGTTTCAATAGTTACAGTCTTCATGACTTTGGTCATAGTATTTCACAATGAAGTGCTCTTTAAATGTAAAATAAGATGCCAAGTTTTACTCCCATTAGAAACTAAAATAATCAATAATTTCAATTACCTGTATCTAAACAAAGTTTCTGAGGAAAATTCTAGACTGGAAGCAGGAGGTATGTGGGCAAAATGATACGGTCACAGAAGTTGGTTAATTATTGGAATACTTCTGCTTGTTTGATTGCCACCCTGCCCCTCTAGTCCCCCCTCCTCTGGACCTTTCAGATCTTACCATGAGTGAGAAACTAAAGGATTCATGCGGGCAGGCTTCTGCTCCTGTGCTAAAGCCTTGTCAGACCCCTGTGCCTGCCTCCTCGGAACACCCCTGACCAATCAGAGAAGAGTCTCTCCATGTATGTGCAACCTGCTTTCTAATATTGCCAGAGATATGTTGCCAGAACCTGCCTATATTCCTATGATCAAGGCCCATGTGAATAGAGTATCATTCTTTTCATGTACTGCAAGATAGTAATTCCACGAAATGAAAACATGTTGCTAAGATAGAAAGTTCACCAAAATGAGATGCTTCACCTCCAGGGACATTAATGCAGCTACAAGGAAGTTTTAAGCTTGAGAGAACTGAGAACACAGGGAAGGTAGTTGATTATTTATTCACAGTTTTTTGCAAAAGAACAACTAAAGACTGCTTCAATTACCCAGAAATTTGTTCCTCCAACTCACAGTAATATAATGCAGTTGAACTGGGAAACAGATCTCTCCAAAGCCAGCTGAACTGCATTACATAAACAGTGTCTAAAGACCAGAAATTTCAACTCTGAACACCAATAACACTTGCATCCAGTTTAAAATCTGAAGATGGCCCCTAATCTGTCAAATGAAAAGTGAAGAGAATCTATCATTATGATTTGCAGGCTGACATGATGTCTTAACCCTCCTCATTCAAGTATATGAAAATAAACTCAAACAAAAATGAGCATGGCACATATGAAGATAATCTACACCCTAAAAAAAAGAGAACAAACCTAAGTACAAAGATGCAAAAGAAAAATCTACTTTTGAAAAAGATCTACTATATTAAATGAAAAGATAACAGGTTGTTTTTGTTGGAACCTGATTTTTATTCTCCATGAAATTCAAGAAAACATGGACTTTATGAAATAATATAATGTTAACATTTAAATGGAAAGGGAATTGACTATATCTGGTAAATATCAAAAGGGGGTCAGGTTGAATAAAAAGAAAAAATTTAATGATATAATTATAACAAAATTAAATAATTCGTTCAATATATCACTACAAAGGATAAGCAATCTTGGGATAAAAAGATAAGCATGATATTAGGAGTGATTTTCTACTCAATTAAACAGATTACAAACCTAAGCACTTCAAGAATACAAAAGACAAGAGAAAAATTATATGATTCAAATGGATTCAAATAGAAGACAAAAATAAAGTTATATATTTGAAATGGATAATTTATTTCCTATGAGAGAACAAAACAAATAAGACAAAATAAATAAAGATTAATGTAAAACAGTATAGCTTTGAAATAGAGTAAAACATTCTTTTGTTTTCCCAATAGAATAATTTTTCCATAAATTAAACAAGGAAATTGAGGAAACTTCTCAAGATAGATTTCAGGTCTTAGATTTAAAGGCCTTACCTTTTTTACATCATATTCTGGTGAAGATGTAAATTTCAAGGGAAAAAGAAATGAATTAATCATGCATCCTGCTGCTGGAAATAAGACAACCAGGAGTTACCATTTTCAGAGAAAAACTTCTGAAGTTGGCCATGGATTTCTCTATAGCATTAAAAAGCCTTCAAGAAAGTTTAAAAGCAAGCAAGAAAAAAAAAGATAAACATAAAACCTTAAAGAGGTTTTCAAAAAGTGAAATGTTTAAAAATATCATATTACAGTGAATCATGGATTCCTATACTGTATTGACAGCAGCAAAATTCATATAGCTGAATCTTGGAAGTATCTATCAACAGATAAGTGTGTAAAGAAAATGCATTGATACACAAGGGAGTACTACTCTGCCATAAAGAAGAATAAACTTGAGTCATTTGTAAGAAAATGAAATGCTTCTCAAGACAATAATGTTAAGCAAATAAATCAGACATACAAGCTTAAATATTACATGATTTCTCTTATATGAGAAACCAAGGTATAAATAAAGAGCAAAAAAGATTATGGGGAGGAAATAGAATTTTTGCAAAAGGGAAGGGGACTAAGAGGTGGAGGGACAAGGTAGAGAGGGGAGAGGAAGAGGATTAAAAAATTAAGATGTGTTATGCACATTTATCAACTCCCCAAAATGAATGTAATCATTATGTATTGTAAACATGTACTAATAAAAAAGAGAAGTGGTGTCCAAAGTCTTTGCATAGTCAAGTTATTATTTAAGAAATATGATGTGAGAAAAATTTTTTTATTTATTGTCTTAGTAATACCAAGTATCAGAAGGTATTATCTCCTAGAGCTCTTCCTAAAATGTTCATTGTTTAACAGGTCGATCAAAAGAGGCCTGGGACCATGGTACACACCTGTGGTCCCAGCTACTCAGAAGGCTGAGGCAAATGAGTGCAAATTCTAGTCCAGCCTGGACTAAAGGACTGGGGATGGGGGGGGCGGGGGGCAGGCTAAATGAATTCCGTAAGTCACTAAAGGAAGCACAACATCAATTTTAGAAAGAGCAGAAGAAATTAATTCTTTTTAAATGCAGAAATTAACAATTTAAGATAAAAATTTTAAAGTAGAATTAATCAATCCAAGAAGCATATCTTCCAAAAAAAGAAATTAATTAAATAACTACTTTCATAAAAGGATAATTCAAAACAAAATACTAATATACAAATTTAGAATGAGAAAGGGAAAGTTGAAGTACAAGGATGCTTACAAATATCATCCATCAGGCCGGGGATTTAGCTTAGTGGTTTTGCCGCCTGCTGCACAAGCACAAGGACCCAAGTTCGATCCCCAGTACAAAAAAAAAAAAAATATATCATCCATCAGCCTGTACTAAGGCTTTGAAAATACCAATGAAATATGTTTTTCCTAGGAAATATAATTTTAAAAAGGGACTCAGAAGAAATATATACCAAAGAAGGAATTGAAAAATTAACCAACAAATCACTCAGCAAAAATGTACCATATTAAAAGAAGAAGCTATTGTGCTATATAAATCCTCCTGGAACATAAAAATACCTGATGCACCTACCACTTCACATTTTCTTCCTCAATCTTAACACCAAAACATAAAAACGGGCAAAATAGGAATTTGGGACAATTTCACCTATATATGCCAATTTGAAACTTACAAGTAAAACCAGACTGAATATATTATAGCATTATATTTTTAAAATTGTCCACCATAATTGCAAGATTGTTTGAAACACAGCAAAATCTTACTTTTATTGAGCTGTTAAGATATCAAATAAATAATTGAAAAGATAAGTTAATAAAAATTGTTGCCTCAATAGATGTATAAATGAATTTGTTAAAATTCCCCATGTAGTCATAGACTTCCCAAAAAAAAAGTGTAAGAAAACATTGAAGATCTGAGAAATCTCAAAAAACTCACACAAAAAATTTCAGACGTCACTAGTATTAATGGAGAGATACTCTCCATCGATGCACAGGGCTGAATTGCAAACTAAGACCAAACTGACAACTACAAAGCTATGCCATCCCCTCCATGTGCTGCAGCTACTTGATTCAAGCCAGGCTCTTCCTCATATCCCTGTAAAATAGACCCTGGTGGAGGCTGACCACAGGAATACACACTTGCAAAGCCCAGAAGCACTGCTTGGAATACTCTCAACGGGCAAACTTCCACCTTCAGGCTTCCAGGGATTACTCAGATTCAAGTAGCTGCCTCACTAGAGTTACAAGTTTTTTAAAGTAGCCCACATTCCAGGCCAGTGTGTGAAGTCGTGGCCTTCCTGACCCCACTCAAGACAACTCTGAAGGTAGGTCCACTTTTTCCCTGTCACCAGTGGGAATGAATTCCAGCCAACTCTCCCTCCTCCCTGTCCTGTTCGCTTCCTCACATTTCACAGGTGTCCATTCTGTAGATGCTCTTAGAAGCTTAAACTCCTCTCAGGGTCTGCTTCCTGGAGACACCAACTCAGAATGTTAAGATCTGTGATAATGTTGTCTGCTTCAGTGCCTGGCTCTAACTTTTAGGCCAAACTACTTTTGGGGCCAGTGACTTGGAAAGGTTTCAAAAACACAGACCTCAAGAGTCACTTTAGAACCCGAGATTAATCTTTGTTCTATTTCTAATGCATTGCTCTGGGCCTCAGTTTCTCCTCCATAAAAATGAGAATGTTGATCTAAGAGATTTCTAAGCTCTTTCCCAGGTCTAAAATGTCAAATTATGAGCTCTTCAAAATATATAGGAAAAATAAGAACCAAGAGAGATTATGTAAAGGTGCAAATTTCCCATGATGAATGTCATTATATTGTATAACTAAAATGTACCAATGAAATAAAATTTTCAAAAAAAGAGAAGAAAATATATATTATATTTAGAGCTTTAGTAGCCACACAACAATTGGTATCATTTTCTAAATAGCCTTTTAATGTTTTCACTCAATAAAAACAAATTGTCAGATAGTGTGACCCTGAACCTAGAATGCAATAAGGGAGCCAAAAAAATCAGAAGCAGAAATGAACATTATTTTTATTCATTCATCTACAAACTCATTTATCCACCATTTATTGACCAACTGTTATGTGCTAGGCATTTTGTTACGTTCCAAAGTCAGTAAGGTATGTTCCTTACCCTCTGGAATTGCATGGTTTAATGAATAAAATAGATACTTAAAATAGCATAATAATAATATAATATTGTAAGTTCAACAATCAGTTACAATGAGTCCTTTTGGGCTTTAGAAAAACATACCATTTTCCAACTGGCAGGCACAAGAATCACTTCTCCAAGGGATTGACAAGTCCTAAAGTAGGAAGTGAAAATTGTCCAGATATAGGAAGGTATATACACAGTGACACAATGTCAAAATTCAACATGAGTTCTGGAGAACTTTCTAGTTCTTAGACCCTTGTTCTGGACACTTACTTTAGGGTCTCAAAGCATGGTCAGAAGCAAAATCAGAAACCCACCAAATCCATCCAAAGATCTATACACTAATGGTAATTTTGGTTCCAAAAGTAACCCCCACTTCTTCCCACATATGTAAGATTAAGATTAAGATTCTAATCTTAGGGTGTGGCTAAGAAATCTTGAAACAAAGGTAAGTGGGATGATTTGCAAATGTGTCCTGCGACATACAGTCAAGAAATAGTAGAGGTTTCTGTTTGCCACTCTCTTGAAAACCTGTTCTCCTTTGAAGGGTAAATTGTTACAGTCCTTCTATGCTCACAGAGGTGTGTTGGGGTGCCCTGCAGACACTGAAAAGGGCAAGGAGGAAGGGAGGTTGTCAGGAGGAGAGTGACTGAACACTTACCCAGATTCAGTGTTACACATTGGACCTCTGCTGGAGATTTCTTCTAAAGAGCAAATTCTGATAATTAAAAATGAAGATGAGAAATCACTGAATGATTTTAGCATGCACTGACATGGACAGGTGGCTAAATGTAAATAGATCGTCTTGGTAACTGGATAGACTATGAAGTAGGAGTGGAGAATGCAAATAGGAAACTGTTCAGCTGTCCAAGGGAGGGACTATAAAGCCCCTAAATAAGACAGTGATGTAATGGGAAATATGTTAAAAATTTTATGGTAAATTTGCATGACTTGCTAATTAATTTTATGGCAGTGAAATGAGAGATGTGACTAAGTTATAGATGACACTTATGTGAACATACACAACTAAAGAAAAACCTCAGGATACATGACATGAATGCTCTATTATTTAACAGCTTAAAAAAAATCTTCTGCAAAGGGCAAAGAGGATTTAGTGAGAAAGGCCAAATCTCCTGCCTACATGTACAATAATAATGGCATTTTAGTCCACTTATAAAAATGTTCAGTTTCATTAAGCTTTGCTTTAGATTGTTAGTCTATAGGCCAGAAAAGTAATGCTGAGATCCAGAGTCAAAGTGATGTCAAAATTTACTAATGTTGTCTGTAAGTTTTTAATTATAATTCTAAACTAAGATAAGTTCAAAATTTGGGGGACTAAAGTTTATACAATTTTGAGGGATGACTTTTTTTAAATGAATAAAAGAATGTATATTGATAAGGCTTGTGTCTAGATGTCCCCCAAAGCCTCATGCAGTCATAGGTGCAGCTTTTTCAGAGGTGCCTGGATCTAGAGTGTGTGACTGATTCATGGTGTAATCCTAAAATCAAGGGCACTAGGATTAAGGGTGTGAGTGCTACACACCCTAAGTAGCTTGGATAAGATAGGGATAGGAAAAGCTGTGGTCCCTCCCTTGCTTGCTTTTGCTGTCTTCTGCCTACAATGAACTGTTTCTCCTCTGTGATATCCCTCTGCCGTGTGCCACCCTGACTCGGAGCCAGCCAACTATGGGCTGAAACATCTACAAACTGTAAGCCATATAAACTTTTCCTCCCTTAGCTTTGGGTGTCTGGTATTTTGTCTCAGCAATGAGAAAAGTAACTAAGACACATATAAAACTCAGTCTTTACTTATGAAGAGAAAAGGATAGATTATATCTGGTGTGAGAAACTGAAAGTGTAAATAAGGATTAAAATGATTAAAACAAATAATTGATAATTTGAAATAGGAAGAAAAGGTCCAAATGGGTAGGGGAAGTGGGAGGGGAAGGGGAAAGGAAAGAAGGGACAGGAAAAAATATGAGAAAAGGAAAAAATGGAAACAAAGTCTTTGTAAATAGGGAAGGGTGGAGGGGGTGAAGGGCACACAGGAAATGGGGAAAAAATAAGAACCAAGATGCATCATGTACAGGTACAAGTACGCAATGATAGATGTAAATGTATTGTATACCTAAAATGTAACAATAAAAAAATTTAAGCCAAAAAAAGATAGATTATAGATATTTTTAAATAGTAAATATCACAAAAATCCAGAAATATTAAGATAAATAAAAATTTGCTTCTCCTTTTTTCCCCTATAAAATTCCTTGCACTTCTGAATGTCCAGGAAGATGGAACATTGAGGACAATAACCTCTCCATCTTCTCCAGGGCTCCCCCTAGAATAATCCTTCCTATCAATTATCATCTCCTGGATATTGGCCTTGAACAGTGAGCAGACTACTTAACACAGTAACATCATACTCTTAATTGGTAATACTTTGTAAATTTTCAGGGTTGCTGTCAAATTTGAAAAAAATATCAAGTTTCTTTCATAAATGACTTGGAATATTTCAGGATAGTTCAGGTTCCTGGGCAAACAATATTAAATTCTCTTTGAACTAATAGCAGTTACCGACCAGTTTCTCATAGATATCATCACTGTAGTGATATATTACAAATTTAATATTACTATTATCAGTGTCAGATTTTTCATGTTCCCTTAGGAAGAAGTGAATAAGAAATCCACATAGGCTGGGGATTTAGCAGAGTGGCACCATGCCTGCCTCAAAAGCACAAGGTCCTGAGTTTGATCCCTGGTACCAAAAAAAAAAAAAACAGAAAAGAAAAGAAAAAAGAAAAAGAAATCCTCATAGGTTTAGTTGGGTAAGGCCATTTCTGGCAGAAGGAAGAATATAAGCAAAAGTCTGTCTCTGCAACAACAAAGAGGCTATTTTGATACAGTGCACTATATAGGTAGAGAAGCAGTGGATGAGATCAGAAAAATAACCTAGAGTCAGGAATGGATAGCAAGTGATTGAGAATAGATGATCATGACCTGAATGAAGTTCATGTTCAAGAATCAAAGGATGATGAAAATCCTGTGTCACAAACCAGTCAGAAACTTTTAATTCATGTCTTTTGAGAAGTGAACACCAAGATGGAACTAGATACAGAAAGTATTTACTGAGGGAAATGTTCATGGAAAATAAGGAAGGAGAGTGGGGAGAGGAGATAGGGAGAGTCTTCCAAGTCATGATGAAGACTTGGCAAAGGAAAGACAATAAAGGAAGACTGGTTGGAAATACTCTTGGACTGCAGCAGAGTTCAGAGAAAGTCTCTGCCCCAGGACAAAGACTGCAATAAGAGGAATCCTTCATGGGCAGGAGTTGGCCAACTCTACAACTCTACCATAGTTCATCATTACTTGAGAGTAGCCTAGGGAAAGCGTGTTTGGGTGTGGTACTGTGATGGTTCTAAAGGTGTAGCACCTTGGGGAAGTATGCCAGGGTGTTCTCTAGAAGGAAGTTCTGAGCCATAGGCTTCCAGGATTGGCCCTCTAGCTATAGTTTATTTACAGAACTAATTGCTAAGCACATAAACCTATTCCAACAAATTCAAACTGAATGTGTCTCGTTCACATTATTTTTCGTGATATCCAACATCAAAACAGTCTTTTCCCACCTTAATGTCAGCAGAAATCAGTGGAAATATGACAGAAGAGAAGCTGGAGTGAAAAGACACCATGGTGTTAACTGATTTAAGAAGAAATAATTTTACAAATTTACAAAATTGTATGTTTCTGTGAAAATATTGCTGGAGACCTTGTCAGGACATTGGAAGGGATGCATGTAAACAAGGATCCTGAAATGTAAGATCTTCACAAATGTCCAGCTGTTTCTGAAAGTGGTAATGATTTCGTTTTATTGGACATGCACTACGACTGTGATTATGTCTGCCTCCTAAAGCCCCAAACTCTTGGCTAACTAAAATTGCCATAGAACCATCTGACCTTGAAAAATAGAAGAGCTGTCTGCTCTTACAATACAAAATCACCAAGTTTAATGGGACCAGCAGCTGTCATTTTTTAGCTTGGACTAGAGCTCACATCTAAGAGTCCAATTCAAGGGAGAGGTGGACACACACGAGGTAAGGATATTCAAGGTAGTGGCAGTTTTCAGTATGGTCATATGAGAACAATGCATAAAGTAAGTCCATAGGTGACAATTTAAAGAAGAAAAAAAATTAAAATTATGATCCAATCCAGGCTAAGGGGCTGATAAGATCTAAAAGAGGAACTCAGACTTCTAGCCAAAAGGCTATGAGTTAGGACAAGCCCCTAGACTTAGGAGAGGGAGTAGAGGGTAGGAAGAAGACCAGGAAGCCAGACCTCTTGACTAACAGACTGACTCCATAGTGTGTAGTGAGGAGGAGCAAACTAGATTGTGGATTCACTATCCCCAGAAGCCACTGGTAGGGAGGGTTTACTGAAGCACTATCACAGGGTCCCCATTGCCTCCAGGATTGAGCCTAGGAAGACAGATTTTATTATCTACTTGGTGGGTGGTGGCCAAACAGGGAAAGGTAAAAGGTAATGAATGGAGAATGACATTGCTGCTGGGCAAGTCTCTACAGAGAATGGAAGCTGCAGAGCTCTAAATATCCTGATCGGCATGCCCCAAATGTCCAGGTACTAATAAAGGGAAAACCTAGCCAAGGTGAGACCTGAGATACTCACATAGAAAGAGAGTTAGCAGAGGAGCATAGAGGCAGCAACTGCATCTGTACCCTACATTGGGCATTTTATCAGTATAAGTAGAGAGGCAAATAAGTCAGAAAATAATTTTGGAGAAGTCAAGAGACAACACAAATAATGAGAGAAATACCAGAGTTCCTCAGGAGAGCCAGAGACAAGTGACCTTTTGCATTTGAAGCATTTATGTAAAATCCAGGTGTAAGCAGCAAAGTTAACACATCTTTAAGTTTAAGTATCTCTTTCTTAAACAGAGTTAATTTATGTCCCAGGATTCTGGTTATTGGTCTCATGTTTCCCCTAAAAAACAACTTAGAACCTACAAGTGGGCAGAAGGAATTAGAGATACTTTCCAAGTATAAATTATTTATCACTTTATTTCACTCTCTTTTTACCTTCATTGGGATGCTTCCAAATTGACAAAGAAACCTATTTAGTGTTAATTGATTACCACTCTAAATTCATTGAGATTGCAGCAGTAACAGGCATCCTAAGTAGTTCAGCTAAGATTAGCTTTATAACATCACCGAAAAGGAGGCAAGATCTGGCCACAGCAGGCTTTCCTCATGACAGTAGACTTCCAGTCTCAAGTACACATGTTTTGAAACTCAATACAACAGTCTCAGGTTGTCTGAATGACAAGCTAAAATGCAGACTATCATCTCTGCAGTGGAAATGGGAATTAAGTGAAGAAAATAATCTTTTCTTGCCCTACTACATGTTGGATTAAAACTCTTGATGGAATATCTGTGGATAGATAGCATTAGAAAAGAGTTTTCTTTATTCAGATTTATGCCTCCCCCTAAAAAATAAGCATTAATTTTTCAAGTTAATTTTTAAAATGCAAAAGAACCTAACGTGGAAGTATGGGAAAATTCTAAAGTTTTATATGTTTTGTGAAAGAAATTACTGTAATATTATTCATTCAGTAGTAAGAAATTGCTGTAGAAACTGCTGTTCCCTAAAATTGAGAATATTTCATAACAAACCATAGTTAATTATAATAAATCCAGATGTCAGAGGTATGAGTATCAAAGAAAAATATAATTGAAATTAATATAATTAAAAACTTTGACCTGATCTACAAGAATGACAAGTTACATTACAAATATTAACATCAATTAATTCATTCAACAAACATGAATTAAGTTCCTAGTTCAAACCAGGCATTATTCTAATTATAAGCAAAACTGACAAAAAGCCCCTGTCTTCATTGATCTTACCATGCATGGCAGGATAGCGGATGTGGTGAGACAGACAATAAAAAAAATGTACTCTTACGTGGTGATGAATGCTACAGAGAAAACTACCACAAGAAGTGGAGAAAGAGCCTGAGGATAGTGTTGCTACTAAATAGCAAGCAATCCTAAAAGGCCTTTCTGATATAGTGATATTTCAGCAGAGACATCAAGAAAGTGTGGAAATAGACAATTGGCTTATTTGGAAGAAGAGGATTCTGTTCAGAAAGAACAGCAAGCAAAAGAAAACCAATATGCAAAAGTTCTGAGATGTGAGTTTGTTAGCATGGCAGAGGAACTAAAGGTGGCTAAAAGTGTACTTGACGCAAAGTGGATGGAAAAGAAAAGTAGAAAATGATGTGGTAGTGTTTAGATGAAACAGAGCTGGGACACCACTGTGTACACATCACATCTTGCATCATAATGGGCCAATCCAGTTCCTCTAAAGACAGGGAACCTGTGGATAAGGAGCAGGGAATGGGCAGGGCACTCCTCAGGGTTACTGAAGTAGTCCAGGAAAAGGGTGTTGTTAGGAGGGTGCAACCACATCAAGATGGGAGTCAAGGGCAACTGAGGTCCATGTCCCCAAACTGACATTTACTCAAGAGGAGAAGACTGCAATGGGAGCTGGAGCAGGCTGCAGACAGAGAAATTAGGAGTTTTGTTTTGATGGCACCAAAATTGAAATGGTAATTAGAAATACAAAGGGAAGTTCTGTGTGTGTGTGTGTGTGTGTGTCTGTGTGTGTGTGTCTGTGTGTATGTGTGTGTGAGATCTTTCACTGGTCATATTACTGAGAAAAATTATTCTTGCCACTAGTAAAAGATTGAATCCCACACTGAAAAAAAAAGTCAGAAGATGAGATGCCTGAGGCAGCATGGAAATACTGCAGGACTATTAAACTAAAAAGCCACAGAGCCATTCACTGGATGATCCCTCCTTGTCTCTAGACATTCTTCAGCGTCACTGTAGTCTCCCAAATAAAGAGTATGGCTAAATTCCATGAATGAATGACTCAACTCTACAAAATTCAAAGAGAATACAAATTCTCCAAAATCTCTCTCCACCAATAAAGCACTAACAACTAAAAGCTATTTTGTGGGCAATGACAATTTCCTTTTTTGGAAATTAGGACTTGCTTTAGACCTAGGAGTGACATTTCAGAAAGTCCTATCTTTGGCAAAAGATCACAGTGTAGGAGAAATGTACAAGTACTTGATCTGGTAACTTCAGTCCCGACTTTTCCAGCTGGACCTAGATTAGACATCCCAAATTGTGCCTACCTGTCCTTTTCATAAAGGACAGGAAATAATACTCTTATCACAGAGTTTATCTGAAGATAGAAAAATTTAAAAACATGTAACATGGTATATAATGTAATATAATTGAGAATATATGATATATTTAGAATACAGCATAGTTTTTAGTTCCATCCTTATCTACTCTAGGCTTTAAGGTGAGCTGGATAAGAACGAAGCCCTTTAGTGTGAAGAATTGATTAGTGAGGTAGCTAAATGAGTAAGCTCTCAACGATATGAATTGATTTGCACAATGGGAGGCCAAGGGAACTGCATTTTTAGCATCTATTATATACAAGGTATTTGGTAAACATTGGTCAAATTAATCTCCAGAACAAATATCCTGAGTAAATATTTTCATCATACAGTATTTTACAAATAAACTTAAGAAATTCAGGGAATTCGCACAAAAGCCAACAACCAGTAATTGTTTCTAAAAAAGTGCTTGATGGGGTAGTCACTCTACACTTCATCATTTTGTCTCCCTTGAGGCTGTTTACCACCCTGACTCTGTTGCCTAGGGCTGCTTTCTAACATGAAGGTAGGACCAGGTCACTAGTCTAAGAATAGCCTGTGACCATGACCCGTCTAGACTTTGGCTTGTCTGTGCCTCTCTTCTCTGAGTCCCACATGCCATTGTGCTCTGTCTGGACTTCAGTTTTTATGATCAAAGCCACTCTTTAAATCAATGTTATTCCTGATCAGTCACCTAGGCATGTCTGCAGCCAGCAGCCTAGTCTACAAATCTAGCCAGCCCTCTCTTTTGACCATTATTATTCAATTTAGCAAAAACATTGAAGTTGTCTTCAAGTGTTCCCCCCAAGTCACTCTTTACATGTAATCCATCACCAAGTTCTGTTATTTCTACATC
This sequence comes from Heterocephalus glaber, assembly GCF_053883595.1. Lineage (NCBI taxonomy): Eukaryota > Metazoa > Chordata > Mammalia > Rodentia > Bathyergidae > Heterocephalus > Heterocephalus glaber. Next base: position 4,825,109 of record NW_028258406.1, on the reverse strand, counting down.
TAAAATATGTCTTGAATCTTCCCTCTTCTTTTTCCATAACCGTCATTTCACTCCAGGTCAAATATTTGTTAACTCTCACCTGAATTCTGCAATAGCACCCTGAGCATTTTCTTCAGTCTCTCTGAATTTATTCTCCCAATTCTCCCATCCCAATTTATTCTCCACATAAAGCAAGATTTTTAAAAGCAGAACCTAATTATATGCCCCCTTAGAATATTTCCTTTACTTCCAGTACCCTTTTCTGTAGTGTGTACAAGCACTACCATGTGTAACCTGCTTCTTGCTTGTGCCTGTGTTTCCTCAGCCCAGCCATGGCTACTTCCTTTCATTTCTGGAAGAGACAAAACTCCTCCCTGTCTGAGACTCTTTCTTTCCTTTTTGGCCACTCAGGTTCCTGAAGAAATATTACCTTTCTATCTTTCGACCCATTTAAATTGCTTTAATGCAATTCTCAACCTGTAATTATAGAGTTGGTTGCCTAGAGAAAGGACAAGAGCCTTCCAGGCATGGTTAACAGAAAATATGGACATGTAGAAGGATTTTGCCCTGAGGCTGAAAAGAACTAATGTGTGTTTGAGAGAGTGAAAGAAAAAGAAAAACAATTTTAAAGACAATCTTTGTGTCTCCCTGCCAGATTGTGAATTCCATGGAGGCAGGACAATAGCTGTCTTATTCACCAAGTTTTAGTCCAATACTTACCATATATATAATCACTCAGTATAAATGCAGGACATGACTTAATGCCTATGAAATCAAATGCAACAGCTATGCTAGACACTACTAATTAGTATATACTCAGTTTGCTTTTATTCAACAGCACAGAATATAACTGATATTTTCCACAGACTTTTATGTTTGACTACCTCATATAAAAATGGATTACCTACAGTCACTGTTGCTTGCCTATGGATAATTTTGTAATAATCTTTGACCTATTTCTTCCATCCACAGTGCCCACCTCCCAGTTGTGTTCTCCATAGCCTGAAATGTTAAGTAGCCTTACTTTCACTAACGGAATTTCCTAAAAGTCAGTATAGTGGTGCTTATTTATGAAACGCTAATGAAGGCCTTATGAATAATGTATTGATACAATACTCATAAGACTGATTTTTGAGGGGGTACTGGGGCTCGAACTCAGGACCTTGAGCTTGAGAGGCAGGTGCCAGAATCACTGAACTAAATCCCCAGCCCAAGACTGATTTTTTAAATAAAATATATTTCAAGTATCTGCATTTGGTAAACCCAGAATTATTTGTACAATAAAATTTGCATTAATTTTAAAAACCCAAAGACATATTATAAATAGTAAATAATATATTTTAGAATTAAGCTAAATATAAAATAAATCCAATATGAATATTAAATAAGTTATTAATATTAAACATTTATTTTGTCTCTAAACTTGTGTTACATTATTTCACATATGTCTTTACTACTAAAGAAAATATACTTTCATGTAAAATCTACAAAAGATAAAAGTTATGTTCACTGAAATTAAGAAAACATTTCAATGACTCAGAGCTGGTAGGTGACAAAGCCAGTTTCCAAGTATTTGTGTTTATGGTGTCAGAACCTGAGTAAACATACCTGTTCTTAAAAGGGATCAATTACTCATCTATTGGTGAATATTAATGCTGCAGAAAAATAGCCCCAAGATCTCAGTAGCCTACACCAGTAACCACTTGTTTATTTCATTTCTGGGTCTATGTGTCAACAACAACATAGCTCATCTTGACTACTATCACTTAGACTCTTTTGGACTTGAGTGAACTCCAGGCTGTGTGTCAAATGCGGCCTGTGCATTTCTTCATCTGAGGTAGGAACCATCTGAAGCCAAAGATAGAAGTGGCTAAGATGAATGATACCAGGGAAAAGTCTAGCGAAAGCATCTGTTTATTGTCACATTGATTGGCCAAAGCAAGCCACATGGCCAGGTCCAATGTCAAGACAGCAAGAAAATAGATTTCCCTGAGTTGAATGAGTACAGCAAAATTACACAGAAAAATGAATGAATGTATAACCTATAAAATGAGAGAGTAAGAACTAGGGACAATAATATAATCTACTATAGCATTCAGATTTCCAGATTTTGAGTTCAAGGAGCACTCTTGGATCCAATTACTTAAAACATAAATACATTAGATCAACCATTTTAACACTAATTTATCAATAAAAATGCTTATTCTTAGATGTATGCTTATTTATAAAATTAAAGATAGATACATACAACAGTTTTGACTACACTATTAAACAGAATGTATCAAAAACAGAAGCTGAAGATTTCAAAATTCCCATAACCAAAGAAAAATTGATTAACAACGAGAGTAATTTTTAAAAACTTCCATATCAATCATCATTAGCTACTAAAATTTATCTTAACGTAAGAATTTATAGGTCTTACAAAAATATTAAAAATCAATGCAAAAATTAATTTAAGAATTTATTATGCTATTTAGTATGATGTATTAGAAGAAAGTTTTCAAATTCATAACTATAAAAAGGGTAGGAAATATCTTGATAAAGTTATCCATATTGCAGGGTCTTTGAAAAAAATAAGAAAGCACAATTTATAAACAACTTATCAAAGATCTTGGGTACAATTTTTAAATTTCTTTAATGCTAAAAAGGAAGTGAAAAGAGATAAATGCATACATAAAATAACTCAATTTCTAAAGACAAGGAAAGCAAAAATCAGCAGAACAAATGAAATATTTAAAAATCAAATGACAGTTCATATCTATTAAAAAACTAAGAAGAAATAGATATTAATTAAAAATATCCATCATATTATTTGGGGCACATCATTTCAAAAACTTTATCTGTATCTTATTGACACAAGGGAAAGGAAGGAAAGGGGGAGGGAGACAGGAAGGAAGGAAGAAAGGGAGGGGAACAGGTGGTTAGATGGAAGGAGGATAAACAGAGAATGACTTTATAAAACTAGAATCACAGCAATGTTACTTTTAATAAACAAATATTAAATTTCCTTTGAATTTTCCAGAGGAGATAAAAAGTAAAAGACAACTAAAGAAAATTTTCTTTACCACATGAGATATTAATATTTTAAAAATTAAACTAGTCCTAAATTTTTAAGAGATCAGAATTGTTGTACTATTTAGCAGATGTGTTCACTTTATTTTTATTTATTTTTTTGGTACTGAAGATCAAACTCAGGACGTTGCATCGCGAGGTAGGTTCTGTGCCACTGAGCTAAATCCCCAGCCCATGATGTGTTAACTTTAGAAGTGCATACTGATGTCCTGCTAGAAAAGATGAAGAAATTAGTCTGCTTCCAATTTTTCCCACCTCCTGACTTCTTAAAATTGTATTCCAATACTTCACCACGGTCTATACCATTCATATTTTCCAACCACATGCTCAGGCCAGCCAAAGTCACTTTCTTGTTATTCCTCACTCCTGCCTAGATCATCCCTGCCTTGAATTCTTTTTACTCACTTCTCCGTCTTCCTAACACACTCTGCTCACAGATATTTGCCAGGCTAGCATCTCCTTGTCATTAGTCTCAGCTCAATGTTACCCTCTCAGAGAGACTCCACCACTGAGCCTCAAAATACTCAGCACATCACCTTGTTTCCATTTCTGCAGAGCAATTATCACTATCAGAGATTCTTTTGTTCAGCACTTCATTTTCTGTCTTTTCACTATCATGTAAACTTTGTGACAGAAAGTTTTGTTCACCACTTCTATTTAGATCTATCAATACTTGTGAGAAAAACCTGTAATTTGCTCTAGATTACAAAAGCCTTATGTCAAATACCAGCAAGTTCTCTTGTCTCAAGCTAGGGATCAAGGGCTTGGGGAGCATGCTTAACATTTTGCAAGATAGAGTTGTCTATCTTCATGGCATACTGTTCATTGTTAAGGAGTTTACCTCCATTTTTCTTTTTGTTGTTGTTGATGCATTTTTAAGAAAAGAAATTAAATTAAAAATCTTCTCCAATATCATCAATTTTCATTTTGCATAAATTTTGCACAGTAAACATTTTAATTTCTTTCTTTAGTTTGCTTATAAATCTGAACTTGAGTAAAGAAATGATGATAAAACTAAGCCATGGGAACTACCATTACCATGGCTAACTTCAGATGCTTTTGGAAACCTAGTGAGGACTATATTCCTGTTTTCCATGAAAATGAATAGTTAGAATGAGAAAAGAAGCTGCCTTAGCACCCATTTATGAACTCCTTTGGGAACAACCCACATGTGAGGAACCCTGAGTGAATGTGGATTTTAAACCTGAATTCTCTACATTAATATTTTGAACCTCTGCTCTCTTCTGTTCCTAACACAAGAAGTAACTTTGATAATCTGAATGATTTGAGCCAAAATAAAAGCCATTGTAACCCATTAGGAATTATCTATGACAATGTGTTAATATTGGGAAAATATTAGTAACAGTTCCTGGCACACATTGAGCACTATATAATTGTTTGATGAATACATTAAATAAAATGATTTTCAAATAATCCCAATCTTCTTAAGTACCCACGACATACAATGTCACATGGTCTCATTACTAGAATAAAATGCATGTTCTGGAAACTGTATTCCAAAGGCAGAATGCTATGAGAAGGACGAGTGTGAACTAAACTAACACAGAGTAGTGGGGATTTTATGACTGTGATCGCAAGGACTTGGGAAAAAGGCAAGGAGCATGGACCTAGATTTCTTTGAACATTTTTGAGGGCCCCATGAGTGTGAGCTTCTGTTTACTCCAGTCCAAATTTCATTTCCTGACTTTTCTTCCAAAGACTTTGAGTAGCGGGGAGGTAGAGAGAATATAGTGCGTTGATATGATAAGGCAAAGTAGGAGTAGCTATGAGTCAGTGCCTGGAAATGCATTGGTGCACACAATCTCTTTAACTTATTCATGTAGAAGCCACACTCTTTCCATTAATGGCATTCCTCATATTATAGGACAAAGCCCTCTTGAATTCCCCCTAGACATTTCCTAAAGTGAAGGCAATTTAGCGCCTACTCTCTTCTAAGAAATGTGCATACTTTGTTTTGTTCCTGATTATAATCCCGCCACCATAAGGTAAAGTCCTACCACCAAAGTGAAGTCAATTTAACTTTGATGAAGAATACTGAACTCTATTTCTTGTTTTTGACTGCTGTCACATTTGCGTTAAACTAATGTCAGACCTCTGGGATGTTTTTCTCATAGTCTTGCCTTTCACTCTTCAAGATCTGCAGAATCTGCAGATTCATCTCTCTGATCTGCACTTCTTTCTTAGTATCTCTCCAGTTTGAAAATTTCTAAAATTTATCTCATTGTTTTAAAAAAAGGACCAGTGTTCAGTTTTGCCTTTTAAATTTTACTGAGTTCACTTTTTTCACATTTTATAACTGCTATTAAAATGTAATATTAGTTGAAGAATGAAACCCTCTTTTATTGTAATTCTTACATAATAATATAAAAAAATAACAGCACTTACAATATCTTCTTTCTGTACGCAGTGACATCCTCTTAGCCTAATACAATTGCTGGTTACATCTTCGACCATAGTGAATGTCTTTGCTCTTTCTCTTTATTCTATTTTTTGTCATGTTCGAGAAAATGCTGCAGTTTTTTTTTTTTCCAAAATGGGCTAATAAGCCCTCAGATGGCAGCTCAAATGCTGACCACCCCACCCAAAAGTATCTTTTCTATATATCCCCATATCATAAAACATGGGCCTGTGTGACCCCTTTGACTATCAATCAGGAAAGGTTATGGCACTAACATGCAATAAGGACATAAAAGGAATTTTTAACTGACAAATGGAGTAGAACTGGATTGTGCCTCAATCCAGCTTTCCCTTGAACCCAGCTGTATACAGAAATATTTGGTGTAACATGCCCAAATATATAATCCACGTAACATTCTACAACACTGCCCACCTCTGTCCCCAAGGGGTTCCAACTATCAAGAAAGCACAAAAATAATACAAAACACCACTGCATTTAGTTGCACAAAACTCAGAAATATCACACACACCTCCCATCATTGGCAAGTGTAATATTCGTAAACCTTACTGCAAAATAATAAAGGTAAGGCACTGCCTACATTTTCAAATTATACCTCCTTTTTATTCCTTCAAATAAACTATGTGCTACCATATTTATTCATTCATCACAGAAAACTAATGCGAGTAGCCAGAGATGAAAATAATGAATGTAGCCAGAGTTGAAAAATAAATGCCCAATGGCTAATGTAGGTTATGTATTAAGACGTGGGTTATATCCAGGCAGGTTATTTCTGTAGGGACTTCATCCCCACAAATCTTCCAGCAATATATGATGTTACACAACAGATTGCTCTGCCAGGGCTTCTGCCTCTGAGTTCCAGGTGTGCTCAATTTTTGCATCTGTTACTTCACAAATGCATCAGACTTGAACGGCAAACCATATGGCTTCCCTTACCGAACCTATTTTCAATCACAAATATGCACAAATTACTGGCACAGGGGCTGGTATCATCTGAAAATGCCAAGAGTGAATAGTGTTGGGTTGGGTGCACAGACATAACTCAACATGAGCACAATAGCCCTGAATGTACTGTCTGGTGCTTCCCAGCTGACCCTGATCTATGGTATCTAGATAACAAATGTGCTCATTTAGAATAGCCTGTTCAGTTACTGCTCTGTGCTGGGAATCAAACAAGTTACAAACAGCCCCAAGTCCGAATACAGTAGTGACACACAGTAATGGTGTCATTATCAGGCAATAATTCTATGCCTATCACTGACTCCCACTGGCAATAAAAATGATAGCCTATAGCAAAGTGGCCACTAACAGACACCAGCAAGGGGACAGCAAATTACACTTAGTACCTTGATTGTATCTGCAATTAGTTTTGTGTGTGAAGATAAATCTGTGTGTGTGTGTGTGTGTGTGTGTGTGTGTGTGTGTGTATGAAAATCTTAATGATGCAGCCTAAATGTATGTTTCTGGTCACTGTTCTCTTAGCAAAGAAAAATTAAGCAAAACAAAACAAGAATGTTCATTTTCTTCAGAAATGTTTTCTGGCATCACCAGCTGATGTGCTATCATGAAGTGTGTTTTCACTGCACAGCACTTCTTTTTATAACACAGTCATGAATCTCCAAACATTCCCTCAGGACAAGATGTTTTTTGAGAAGGGAACTCTCTGAAACCCAAAACCACTGAAACATCCCTGTATACTTTCTGCAAGCAATGGAAAAGTGTTCCGAGAAAAGATTTACTTGAAATTTCCAAGCATAGAGAAAAGACATTTTTGACCCTGCATATTTATAGTGCCTTAAGAAAGACTTTTCTTGAGATTATTCAAGTTGTTTTTACACCTCTAATATCAAGCTTTTATCATAAACACTGCTTGAAGCAATTTTCAGATTATAAGTTTTCTTATTCAACAACAACAAAAAAATTCATGCTGCCCTTCTGGTGCTTTTATAAATTCCTTGTTTACTTTGCAAATAGTCAAATGTTGGCAGAACAAAAGTGTAAGACAGCCACAAATTAACATTACTTAAAAATATTTAAAATCAGTCTAATTTTACAATGATTAAAGATTACAAATATTAACACAAAGAGAAATAAGAAATCTAAAAGTTCAAAAGTGTAACCACAGCCAATACTACTAGAAATTAACAGGTGTTATTAACCTATTACGACAAGCTGTTTGACCAGTGATTTAAGCTTAGTGTTAATCAAAATGACAAGTAGCACAGTACCAAAGTTTGCTAACATTTCTTGCCTTTCTCAATTTCTCTTCACTTGTTAGTGTGTGTTGAGGTTAGCTGTACTTTAATACTATTTACAAACTTGTTATCAATTCAGGCAATGAATTCTACAGTCAAGAGCATCATATCCTTTCTTTCTTTTGGCCAATTGTATTGATTTAGTTCTTTCTCATTGGCAGATAAATTCAGTTTATGTAGCAGCAATTATCCAGAGGGAACATTAATAAGATCCACAAGATGTAAGGAGCTTGCTTAAAGCCCCAGGCCTGTCATTTAAAAAGATTTTGAGATTTTTTTTTTATTTATGTAGGATCAAAATCTCAGTGGCCACACCTTGTTAATCTCAAAGGCAATATCATAATTTGTAATTATGGTAAAACTTTCAAAAACACAGATTCTGTTTTTAATCAAAGTAACTTAAAAATATCCATTTATGTTCATGGATCAAGGGTTGACAGAGATTCATGACTGTCATCCAGGTGAAGTCAGGTCACAGGAACAGCAGTACTAGAGCTCCAAAAACTAGGCATCTACTGTGAGGAAACAAATATTGTTTTGTAACAGTTGAGGTTGGTCTAGATTAACTGCACCAACTCCTGCCAATTTACTAATTGCTATTAATTAAGCTGGAATAAACTGGGCAGAATAGACATTTTATTCATGTTATGACCTAAATAATGAGTTAAACTAAATTTACTGTCATGACTTTAACCATTGGACAATGATAATTTAATATGTGAGTAGTGTTAATGTCTTAATATTGTCCCACTCTAAGATTGTGAAATTTACTTCCCTGAGTAGACAGATTTTCTCTTTATGCACCTTCGTGTTTAAGAATTCCTTCTGGGCCAGGGATTTAGCTCAGTGGTTCTGGCACCTGCCTTGCAAGTACAAGGTCGTGAGTTCAATCCCCAATACCAAAAAAAAAAAAAAAAAAAGAATTCCTTCTAACAAATAGGTAAAGAATCACAAACATTATAAATCTTCCAACATAATTGGATACTCTCATTTCTAAATTACAAGAGACATTATCTTACCTAAGTATTTGACCTCCATGACATTAATATAGTGAATATTTGGGCACCTTCAATAGATACATCCTCAAAACTCTACACCCCTCAAAATTACTCCATTAATTGAGATACAGATGCTGGGTAGGCAGCTAGCTTCCTTATCAGTAAATAGAATTCACCTAAATTTCAGCCTTTCGGTCATCTGATCCAAATTTACATTGGTTTTTCCAAGTGTTACATCCTTTAATGTCTTTTAGGGACAGATATGTATATTCTCATTTTAATTATGAACAGTTGGATCCTCCAAGAATTGTCAGAACTATAAATGCCAAATTTATTAACACCAGCTATTTCAAAAGTCCTACATTTATTTATTTTTTGGTACTGGGGATCGAACTCGGGTCCTTGTGCTTGCAAGGGAGGCGGCAGAACCACTGAGCTAAATCCCCGGCCCAAAAGTCCTAAATTTAATATCCTTTGCTTTTAGTGGGAGCAAATGGATATGTAATGATAAAGCAATAATATCTAAAGTCTGTCCAACAGTAGGTGTTTTGTAAAATTTTATGACTATCTACCGGGTTAAGTACCTTCTAAGTATAATCATTTATGTCTAATATAGAGATGCATGTAATTCCATGTGGTATTTCTGTACATTGCTTTGGGATTTTTCAAATATAATCTGTAAATTAGAAAATTGATAAGATTAATCTGTTATAAAATTCAGGGGAAAACAGAAGGATAAGTTTTGGTGAACTAGACTGTAGTTATTTAATCAAGTCATACCTAATTTTACCTGACAGATAAAGGAAACAAAGAAAAATTTTAAAATAGGTAATCATTAAGAAATGTAATAGAAAAAAAATGTTAGCATAGTGATGTGTTAATGAAGGGTCAGATGTTTAAAATAGTTTTATCAAAGATAATGATAAAGGCAAAACATAAAAATCAGTGCTAAAATTCAACCATCTAATGATTGAATAATTGGGTTGCTGTTGTTGAGAATACAGCCTTAAAAATGAAGTTATTACATTTTCAACAAGAAACAAAGATTTCTGAGTTGATGCCACAGTAATTGCTCCATATTTTCCAAAGTACTTATGTGAGTAGTTGGTCTCATTTAGGAGTATTAGTTGTATCCCAATAACTATTTTCTTCCTTACTGCTTCTTTCTTCCAAATTCTTGCTTACCTGTCTACTCAGAATATTTCACATGTTTCAGCTTCCCTTGCAGCTAGGTGTGACCATGGCCCAAAGTTTAACCAGTGGGATATCAGCAGAACTTATATGGATATTTCCAAACCCTGTAATCAAGGGACAGCTTTTTTTTCCTTTTTCTTTTATTATTTCCTCTTGTTGCCTGGAATCCGGGTATGACAACAGAAGCAGAACTAGCTATTCTTTTACCTTTCCATGAAAATAAATATATTTTCATCTTGTCCAGGTCACTGCTAATTTTTGATTTGTTCTATTTTGTTTGTCTTATCTCCAAAAGCTGAATTTAATCTTTTCAGAGATGCATTAAAATTCATGACCTTTGTCATTATTGATAGCTATTTGGAGAGTAATCTCAAATGGCTGTTCTGGAAGAAAAGAAGCCACACTTACAAAATTGGCCTTCTCATCAGTATCTCTGTTTTTCTACAAGAAATACTTCCATCAGCCTGCATTTTCAATCTGTCTCTCCCAGTGGCTAATTCTGGTAAGAATCCAACTTGACTTAATTTGAAATTAACATGGGGAGGAGCTTTATTTATTGCTGGCCCAACTCTTTAGCTCTGTCTATCTAGAAAAAATGGATACTTACTTTTAAACATCAAGACTCTCAAGCAAGGAGACTCCATAAATGGAGTCAAGCTTCCTATTCTGCCCGTGTATCTGAGTGAACAAAATCAACAGAATGTAGATAGAGGGGAAAGACCCACTATAGGCTCATGACAAAGGCCAATTCTGCATTGAGCTAACCTGTGAATAGAGCAGTTATTCAAAACCCATGTTTCCCTGTTATAACAACTATCATCTTTGATAGATGCTTTGAGAAGAGGGATGAATGAGGAAGCTACTCTAGTAGTGATAGTAATGTCCTGTAGTAGAGCAATGTGGGGTTCTATCAGAAACAGGACTGGCCCTTAATCATCAATGTCCTATGTATTAGCCCATTTTAAGTAATTATGATATTATAAGAATTCTGTGATTTCATGTAACAAATACATTTTAAAGTATGTCTGAGGACAACAATAAGGCTCGTTTGGAGTTGATGAGGCTACCCTCGTAGTGATATTCTAAACTGCCCCACAGTATATAGAGCAATGGTGCCTTAAAAATATGTCAAATAAAACAACACATGAAACATCATAACTCTGTACATGAGTTATTGAGCTTAAGAAAAAGCACCACAAAATAGTAGAAGTTTCAATCCACTGAGCAATGCCTTCAGTGATGTCAATAGGAATGTAATGCCAAGGAAACAAGAGTCAAAATGGGTGTTTGTGGTTTCAGCTGTTTTTTTTTTTAACATGCATTCCAAATCTTACTTTTTTCTAAGAAGCATGCCAGGGAATAAAACTTACCTTGCAGAGGGTGGTTAGATGTGATCATGTTCCAATAGATGGGAAAATCCAGAGGTCTGTACTATCAAGGTATATGGACAGCTGAAGCAAAAGGAAAAATCAGTTATCTGTATCTGTTGTAATCTGCAGTTAAAATTTTGATATTCTGTTCATAATTGATTTTTTGGCAACAATTTTGTTTTTTTAAATATTGCATTGAAATTTTATTTATCTTGATTGCTGAACTTATTAACTCTTCCTTAAATTTGACTCTCAAGATGAAAGTGTATGAAGACCAGTAAAGTGACCTAACAGGTCTCACCCAAGTGTTAGCCTATATTTCAGAATTGAGCACCAGCCATTTGTATGACTTTTGAGAAGTTCATCTGCATTTCTAGACCTTAGAGCACCTGAAATTTAATACTGCTTGCTTCTTTGATTCACATCATTATATAACAGGAAAAAACTGTGCCACACATGAACCCTAAAATGTTGGTATTAAACAACTTCAAAATAGTCTTGCTGTCCTGAAAAATACAAGTCTCCTACCTTCACAAGACAGTTTCATAATAGAGTTGGTTACACCATCCCTGAAATAGGAACCATATAGACACATAAAAAAGTTACAAATCCAGTGAATAGTAGAAATTGTGAACCCCTTTGGAGGGATTTTTCTTCTCTATAAAAGGAAGGTATGCACAAATGCTAAAACGCGCAGATATTTAATAAGAACCAGCATCTGTGCTTTGCCTGTTTCAAATTACACACCATCATCCCAGGGCCAGTCCAGGGCTTCTTACATGCATGGATGCTTAGAGCAGAGCCATAAAAAAAGGCTGGACTGACACATTTCTTTGCCTCTAGCAACTGCTCAATGTTCTGTTTTATTTTATTTGGCTTCATTATTTGGCTTTTGGCTGGCCATCCTAAAATGCCAGCCTACAGCATCAGCAAACACTGCTTCCTTCCATGAGATGGGCAGAACCATTCTATCATCCTCCACACACTGTGCCTTATGGGGCCACAAAGAGGGGGTGAACCCCTTCAAGAATCCATTCACAGATGCACACTGACATGCACATTCCTTTCCACAAGATGGATGGTATCTGGAAAGTCGAGATTGTTGCCAAAGGACAACGAGTATCTTTGGGGATAAAAGCATAGCTTAAATGTAAGATTTTGTCAGGTAATGACCTCACAATTTTCAAAGTATCTCACAATTCCTACCTGGTGGTGATTATAGGGTAAGGTGCTGTGTGCATACTGGAAAGTCCAGATTAGGCCTGAGGGAGGTGAAGTGTCTGGCAGGAGTGACATGTACAGAAATATTATAAAAACCCTGTTTCTCCAGTCTTACAATCGGCATAGTTAGAAAGGAACTTAATTGCACTATTTAAGATTAGGAAAGGTACAGGGGGAACAAAGTTATCAATTCCAAGCTTAAAATGCCATTGCACAATATGAGAATAAGTACTCATATGAATAGTGCAGCAGGAAAATTTAAAAACCAATAAAATGAAATACTCTATACACAGTGGAATTCAGCACTGCAGGAGATCAGAGAGTCAAATGCAGTAGCTGTATTTTAAAAGGAGGCTGAATAATTTTATGACCACTATAAAAGAGAAGACAGGCTTTAAATTGCTGCAAGAGTTTAGAAATAAGGTAAAACTTCATAGCTACAAAGGAAAAACTTCATAACTACCCTGGAATGGACATAATCCAAGTAGTTTGATTTACCATATTTCCCTTAGCTTTACTAAGCATAATCATTCCCATTAATGAAACCAGAGATCTACTCAACTGCAAAGCCTCTGACCTTTTGTTCTGCCCTGTACTGCCCTACCATCTTTTTTCTTTCACATATATAATGTTACCCAGGCATTGATCATGAACTCTCTAGTAATTGCTCCCCTACAATTCTTTCCCACCAAAATGTTTGGCCATGTGTTGTTTACTTTGCACACAGATTCCTGATACCTACCTTAAGCTTTCCATCCCTTCACTTTAAATCACATTATAGCTCCAAAGAGTTACTGTGGGAGACTCAAATCTACACACAGAAATTCCATTAGATTTTAAATAGGTTGCCTTAACCTCTTATAAACTGCAGACCACAATGATCCATCAGAACATGCTGGTTTAACCACATTTTACCTCTCACTAATAGCCAAAAGTAAGCGTTTAGATAAATTATGACTTTCATTCTGTTGACTGTTGCTTCACACTCCCTGCTGGATCATTTCGTGATGGTGGTGCTGTAAAGTAATCCCTTGCATTTTGGGCATTTCAGAAGCTACAGTGCATTTCTATATCCATATCATTTGATAATCATGTATACTCACTAAGAAAGTCAAAGTGCAGCAGATATTAATATCTCCTTTCAAAAATGAAAAATTCTGCCTCATTTCTACTCAGCTGCTTCTATTTCTGATTCCTGATCCTTTCAACAAACAAGATGATGGACTATGGCTAAGTAAGCCTGCTCATTTTGTCACAAATCTTCCTCCTCTTTCTGCTATTTTGCTTAAAATATTCCACGACATCTAGAGCAGACTGCCTTATCTTTCTAATAGTCATGTTCTTAGAATGCTATGTGCTCACAAAAACATTTATTCAATTAAAATAACCTTGTATCCTAAGTAATGATGCTTAATATACAGATTTCTAAGGGCCCCCATCACTGGTTTTCTGAAAAAGTATGTTTGTATCCACAAAATACTAAGCAATAAAGTAAATAAAACCCACAGTGTTACACATTTGGTATGGCCTGTGGATTCCAGAACATCTTCATATGAATGCTCATATTTTCATTCATTTTTAATAAGTATTTGAGTACTTTTTGTGTGCCAAAACAGAGTATTACAACAGAGAATAAAATAGAATAACATTTCTGGTTGTACATAGTTTAGATTCTAAGAGAAAATGCAGACAGTAAACAAAGATATTAAGAAATTCATAGGATGTTAGTGTGAAAAATGTAGAAGAGGGAAAGAAGTGTTAGGATCAAGGCAAGGAGTTGAATTTAGATAAAGTGGTTAAGTAAGGCTTCCCTGACAAATGACTTTCAAGTAAAAATCTGACTGAAACAAAGAATCAGTTATATGGATGTCTGAGGGAAGAGCGTTCCAGATAAAGAAGTAGAAAGTACAAAGGCCCTGTGGTAGGGCCAGGTTTGTGTGTTTCAAGGAACAAAAAAAAGGAAGCCTGTCCCTTTAGAGTGGAAGGAATGAGGACAATAGCAGGAGGAAATGAAGTCAGAGAGCATCTCAGACAATAATTCAGAGTCAGGCAGGACATGGAGAGCACATGGACAGGGAATGTTAAGAACTATTATGTATCACAAGATTCCTGTCTGCTTCATTGAAAACAGGCCAACACAGGCAACAGAAGAAACAGGAAGATCATTAAAAAGTCTACTACATTAAGTTGGACAAGTGACTCAAGGTTTGTAGTTGGAAAGGTAAGAATAGGATAAACTTAGGTAGCATGCCAGAGAATGTGAGAGGAGAGAGATAACCCACCATGACTTTGGTTAGAACAAATATGTAGGTGGATTTTTTATTGATTACAACTTACAAGACACCTGTAAGAACAAAACCAGTGATGAAAGGACCATCAGCAAATCTATTTGGAAAATGTTAAGAACATGCTCTCTGTTAGACAGCTCAAGGGAACACCAAGTAGCTTCTCTTATATATAGGATATTTGGATCCATTTGAATATTGAAGCTGAAAGAAGAGGTCCAGTCAGAAAACATATAGAGACTTTATACCTTGTCAATGGTATTTAAGGCCATGAAAAAGGATAAGAATTTCTCCTTCAGTGGGTGCATGGATAGAAAAGAGCAAAAGGGCTTACCACATGATATCTGCCATACTCCAACATTTAGGGATTAGAGAGACAAAGAACATAGCAAAGAAGTTAAGGTTAAAGTTAGCGAAGTAAAGTTGGGAAATGTGGTCTTTTGTAGGTCAAGTGAAGTAATTTTTTCAAGGACAAGTGATTACCTATGTCAAATGTGTCTTATTGACCAAGTACAATTAAACCTGAGAAAATCTTCACATAAAGCAATGAGGAAAGCATAGAAGACTTTCGTAAGACTTTTCTGTGATTCAGTGGAAACAAAGGGATGATTTGAGTACATTCCTCAGAGAAGGGAGAAGGGTAATGTGCAACAGCAAATCAATAAATAGATAATTATTTTAGGTAGAAATGGGGAACATTTAGAGGAAGAAGAGAGGTCATGAGAGGTTGTTTTTTAAATATTGGAAAATAAGAAATAGTACATTTATAAACTGATTAGAATAATCCAACAGAAAGGGGAAGATTGGTGAACCACAAAGTGAAGAGGGAAGCAGCTGAAGTAGTCTTTGAGTAGATAAAGCAGGATACAGTTTAGTTATACCTCAAATATCTGTCCATAGCCAGTGACAGCAATAGTTCATTTATAGTCAAAGAAGAGAAGAGAGGTATATTGCTAAGACACTGGCAGGGGATGAGAGAGCATGTGGAGTTTTTCTTCTGATTGCTTTTATCAGTGAGGAAGACAGCAGAGTTGACAGGTGAGAGGATGGGTAGACAGAGACCTTGGGGGATTTAAAGAAAAACAGAAATATGTAGCATTAATCTAGGAGATGAGAGAGTTAAGTACATTAGTAGAATGACTGGCAGCACAAAAGCCCACCTCAAAATTAGTAATCATGCATTAAAAGCAAAACCAGTCATCTTAATTGTGTCTTTTGTTTCAGCAGCCTGGTTTCAAGCATGGAGTGGTTGAAAAGTTTGTTTTAAACTATGTCCTGCTTCAGCCAAGTGAGTATATAACAAAGGGAAAGGAGACAAGGGAGTAGAGAGTGTTTACAAGTGAATGAGTGTGGTAGTTAATCATAGAATTTAAGCTTGATAAGATATTAAGAGGAAGTTAGCAACAGGGAAGAGATGGTAAAACAGAGGACATTGAAAGATTGTTCCAACTAAGATAATTGAGTGAGTGAGCTGAGAAGATGGGAATGGGGTAGTAATCAACTATGTAATGGGATGCTTGAAATTGAGATAATGGATGAAAAGTGAAAGGAATTTCCACAGAAAAGGTTCAGAACACAGGGATGTTTTTACCAATGGATCATTTGTTCTTGAAAAGCTAAAGTTTCAGGGATGACAAGTAAGGCAAATGGGTACATGAGTCAAGAACGATTGGAGATTCTCAGCTTCCTTGGACACTGATATGAACACAAATGAAGATCACAGTGGGGTTATTCCTCATGGTTCCAACTAATATCATAGAGGCATGAAGTGGGAAGCTCAGGGGAAATTGGGTTTTGCCAGGTGCTGCAGAAGGAGTGACCATCTAATACCCCAGCCCCTTTGGAATGCACACCCTGAGGGCTTCTAGGCTGCAGAGAGTGAAAAATCAACAGTGGTAGACAGCATGGTCTCCACCTCTCTCTTCAGTAGAAGCCAAGGTAGAAAGTGGAAGAGTTGAAAAGGCTTAAGAAGAGTTTTAATGGAAACTGTAAGTATATATATCTGTTTTGTGGAGTATATAAAATACACACCAAAATGATTTGGGAAAATTGAACTATTGAAAGGCCTGTAGCCAATGACACAGATGAATTGTGATTCCTATTCTTGGTCTAGCTGATCATCTTTCTTAATGAAAATATTTACTGAATGATAGCACACAAAGTCCAAGTAAGGAAACTAGAAAATGTAGTAAATTCCAAAATGTCTCCCAGATAAGTTGCTACATAAATACTGAAAAGTCAAATAAATTTGAAACTTGGACAAACTATAAATAAATGTTCATGCAATATTTTTATTTATTGTATTTTTATTTGCTGTATCTAAAAATGTTTTCTCCAAAAGAATTTTAGAAAATCAACAGAGATATACAGATGCCTAAATTTGTTCTATCTTAAAGTGAAAAACCCAGAATTAATATAGCACACAGTGGAAAGATCTTAAAGCTGCCTCTCAGACTACCCATTGTAGGTTTCCTGGGTCACAAATGGAGTTAAGAAAGATATAGATAGACCTGAAATAAGCCAGTAGTTACCAAGGTGTTCCCCTTCTCCATTGTCCTCTATGCACCATTGTTTCTTTCTTTCTTTGTTTTCTCTTGTCTTTGTTTTTCTGAAGCAGGGTCTTGCTATATAGTTCAAGATAGTCTTGAACTCCCTATGTTGCCCAGAGGCTGGCCTTGAGCTCCCGGGAATCTTCCTTCCTCAGCCTCCCAAGTGCTAGGGTTACAGGTATGAGCTACCACACCCAGCTCCATTATTTCTTATGTCCCCAAAATTTCAAGAGATGACTCAGGAAATGGTACAAGAGAATGGATCTGGCCACCATAAGAAGGTCCACAGGACACAAGGAGACATCCTCAGGAATGGTCCTTAAGACAGTATCCGCATGTCTCTTTATTAAAAGCTTCCCCTGCTGGACTCTGGAGTAGCCCTGGTTAAATGAAAATGGAAGATTTTTTTTCCTAAAAAAAATGTTTAAAATTTCAAATTTAAATATAAAGGATTTAGAACAACAGTTCAAGCCTCCCACTTGTACTTTGTTTACTGAGAGCAAAGATGATGTTCCCTAATTATTGGAGGGCAATGTCTAGCAGAGCATACTTGTGTCATATCACCTAATAGCCTGAGTCAGATGGGACGCTGAAACATGAGAGAGATGTAGTATATTAAAATCTACTATCAATCCAGTTGAGAATAGCCAGCTGGATAAATCAGAATAGGCTTCAAATAATCACTATATATGAACCTGAAAATTTATCCACATCCCTGTCTCAAAAGCTAACACATTTTATGCTCTTTCTCATATTTAAATCTAGATAAGTGAATTTCCAATATCCTTTGAGGATGCAGCTGTTGTTTAACACTGTGATTTCATATTTACACAGCTTCTCTCATCATAAGATCTTAGACCATTTTACCAGCATAATTCAGTATTAATAACCATAAAAAAACAATAATTTCAGCTACTTTATTCCACTGGGCAACTAGTGAGGAACACATTTATTTTCCTGGGCATTTGGAAGTTCATGCTTTATCCTAAAGGAGAAAAAGCAACCAAATCCTCTGAGACTCTAGAGGAAAATAAAAAATAGTTAAGGCCAGTCCACAGGACAAAACAGTGATGTTTCCAAACAAACTCCACTTGTGGGAACTTCAAGAACTCCATTTTATATGTTCCAGGAAAGAAGAAATTGGTTTGGAAATGTGATGAAAATTTTTGATATTTATATAGAAAGGAAACCAAGATTCTTTTGCATATTAGTCTATTTGGATAAATTTATATTTTTTAATTAATGTGAGAATTTCCCAAAATGTAAGTACTAAAAAAGTAAACTTGGAAGTATGTTTTCCATAGGATTGAAGGCTTGGACCCAGCCTGCTCTACAGTCCCTGCACCTGAAACAATTTTATCTCTACAGACAGCGTCTCACTATATCCAACAATATAGCACAGTTATTGAATCACTAATAACTGATTTCTGATGCAGTGTACATTGGTTCCTAACACCTTCTCATCCCACTTTTCTCAGCTAGTCACCATTTACTTCATTCTATCGCATGACAGCTTTTTCTTGGGTACTACGTACCCTTTTTCCAATATTCAAATACAGAATCATAGGTAAAGTGGGCTTTGGCATCAAGTACTAGTTCCTAAATCTGAGAATGACCACAAAGAATTGATGGAAAAAGAATAGAAACAACTCTAAGCAAGAAAATGAGTGAATGTACTCAATCCTGTCTTATAACCAATGCACAGTTCTCTGTGTGCAGAGATTGGCTGTAAAACTTGGCAGTCTCTTACCAGATGCTAATGATGATTTTTTTAAAACAGTTCAAATAACCATGATAACTATGCCTCATCATTGAATGACTTTGTGCATGTCAAACACCTTGCAACATGGTTTATTTTGGCTGATTTGCATACTAAAATCTTCTTGGTACACTTGCATCATTTTGCTCATTGTAAAAATGTGTGTCAGTTACTCAAATCAGGTCACAAAACTGAAGAAGTAGCATACTGGGAAGACAGGCTAAACACTGGACATTGTGACACACTATGGGATTACTTAAATTACTCCATAGAAAGACATTGCATTTCCAGATCACAGTGGTCCAGAATAGATTTAGGATGAGACAAGGCAAGTAATAAGGATATCTGTTGAATGTCATGAATCCTACTGAATCAATTAGTGGCTAAGATATAAGAAGATTTTCTCTACCCTCTTTTCCAGCCTCACTGCTACAAAGGCCATAGAGTTATCAAGCACAGGGGACTGCAGTGTTCTTCCAGAGTTCACCTGTCGCAGGAAGCTCCTAAATGGAAAATTACTCAGATTGTAGCAGTACAATTTCAGCTGGCAAGCATCATTGATGCCACTGAACCTGTCTGTGGATACTCAGAGAAAGACCCAAGTGTTTATTCTCTTTTAAAGACACAATCAGCTGAAGTTTTTATCTCCACAACTGAAGAGCCAAAATCATACAAGTACCCTATAAGCATTTCTGGCCAAGAAAAGGAGGATGCAATCTCACACTGGGCCTAGCTTCTTTCTCTTTCCATTAATTGACTTTTTGAATAGGCAGCAGTTAATTAGACTACTCTATGTGCAAAGACAAAATTAGAGCTTTATACTCAAACTCTAATTTGATGAGTATTTAAGGGTAAAAATTATCAACATGATGAGCACCTTCAACATTAAAATAAGAGCTCATGCAAAGTGCAGTGACCAAGCAAAATTTTATCTCTCTAAGAATAGGTCATTTTGATACAAAGCATTTTTTTAAATAAGAAATTTATTCAACCACCTGTTATAAAGGAGAGTTATGAAATACAAATAAATATAACTGATTTCATAAAATAAGTAGAACTAGAACACAACCAAGAATGTATTTTGTCCATTCATTTTGCTGTGAGAGTCTATATACTTCATCCAAGCATTCTGTCATTGTTCTGGATCTTTTTGATACTTTGTTTGGAATTTAACATAGACTTTGAAGTGCATTTACACCGTGTACACTTTGATTTTTTAAAATTCTAGCATTTATTTAGAAATTCATCAGTTAAGTTTATTATATGAGTTTCTAGTAAGAACTTTGAAAATCAGCACTTGCACCTTAATGACTGACTAACTGGTTAATCATGTCCATTCAGTCAAGCCACAGACACTCATTGACTGAGAGATTACCATGTGTAAGGAGCCAAGATTGAAAGGTACAAGTAGGAATATGCATAAACCCTCCCTAATAAGAGGTTTAGATAGTTGGACAACTCTAACATTGCCTGGTGAAAGATAAATAGTTGGGCAATTCTAACACCTTGTGTGACTTATAAGAAAAATGAGGTAAGAGCACTTACAATGGAAGAATTAATTCTTCCTGCAGGTATCATGAGATACTTGGCGAAGAAAGAAAGCTGGATTTGATCTAGGCCTTCAGAGATGTGTAAGGTATTAACAGGGGAAATCAGAGAAAGATAGGAAAGGAAGTATAGCTGTATGTCAAATGAATATGACTGCAGAGATTCAGAGCAAAAGAAGGTGCAGGCTGTGTTTATAGTCCTACACTTACCCTGTTGTAGGTCAAGAGTTATTTGCAATAACAAGGCTAGAAAATATAACCAGCACCAACAGAGGTGTATCCCTTGATAGGACTTATGCAAATATCTAATTCTTCTCACCTGTTTCAAAGGTGATGGAAATTGACTTGTAAAGATGACAAAGATAACTAGTTGTAGACAGAATTGAGCCTTAAAATTCTGCCATTAAATCCAGTTTCTTTTGCACTACCTTGTGTGGAGGTTGATGTCACATAACAGAAGGTGGCTGGAAGTTTTTGATCCAGACAGTGATATGATTAGATATGCTTATCTCACGAAAGAAATCCCTGGAAGCAGTGAAAAAGGACTGGAGAATGACTGGTTAAAATGCTTCCCAGTAATCTAAGCTGGAGATAATGGAAGCCTGAACCAGAACTGTGATGACTGAAAAATAAAGGACATGGTAGATTCAAGTGTTGTCTCAAGGAGGAAATTGCTGCAACTAGGTGATGAGAGAAAGGGAGGAATTACAGATGATGATCAAGCTTTAGAGTCAGAGGTAAGGCAGATATTACCCCTTCAACTGAGAAAGCGAAAGGGAAATAAAGATAAGATAAGGACAGACAAAGATCTCTGATCTTGGTAAATTTCACTCAATCACTCATTAGAAGTTGGGACCTAAGTCTCTGCTCCAAGTTTCTGGTCCATAGAGCCCACTGCAAAGGTCAATGGTAAAAAGACATGATTACTATATTAATGACTATGAAGAAGAGAAATAAGGAGTGAGCTTTGGAGCACTATACTGTAGATTTACCAAGATTACATTTATTTTTCACCCCAAGTCAAGAGTCTGGGAAACAGGAATATGTCCACAGGATAGACTCTGAGTAGACTCCCCAGTCAGAACCAAGGAACAGCCACATAAAAACCCAGATGCATGTGGAACAGAGAAAATGGTTGTGGACATGGATTGAGACAGGATACAGAGGAAATTTCTCCACATGAGCCCAGGCAAAGGAAGAGGAGATTCCTTACCTGTTTTTCTTTTCTTTTCTTTCCTTTTTTTTTGTACTGAGGATCAAACTCAGGACCTTGCGCTTGCGAGGCAGGTGGCAGAACCACTGAGCTAAATCCCCGGCTGCCTGATGCTTTATTTTAAGGACAACAGCCTCTTCCTGTAGTAAGTCATAGTCCAAATTATGACAAAGCCAATTAACACCAATCCTCCTCAAAAGAAACAGAGAGCTAGGAGCTTTGACAATGCTCCTAGAACAACCAACTTGCAACACAGTAAAAAGAATAGGAAACTTCCTTCCTATATTTTCTGAGTCAGAAACCTAGAAGTCACCTTCTCCTCCAACATTTCTTTTACCAGTAAGTCAAACAATCCTTATGACCTTCCTTACCACCCTATCTTCTGAATACAGCAAAACTTTGTCTTCACTTACCCATCCTCACTGGTATTTCCTTCATACCTTCTCTAATCAATGTAGTAGAATCTCCCAAATAATACCTTGTCACAGACTTCACAATCTTCCATTTCGTTCTGTACAATTCTGAGTGATTCTAAAATGGAATGTAGTCTTCCCACTTAAAACCCTTCAAGTCATTTCCAGAATAACATCCAAGTACCTGTTAGTATCATATTTGTTGCAGTTAGTTGTTGCCACATGTTATAGTTTATATCTAGGTGTCCCTGCCCAAGGCTTCATGTGCTTATAGGTGGGGCTCTTGGAAGGTGGTTGGATCATGGGAGTTTATAGCTAAATATAGTGCCGGGAGGTGAAGTCTGGTCAGAGGAGGTGGATCACTGGGGGCATGGCCTGCAAGGGTTTGTCTCTTCCTTGCTCTTCCCTTCACCTTCTCTGTGCCTGCCATGCCATTAGCAATTATCTGCTTACCAGAGCCATACTTGGAGCCAGCTGACTATAGACTGAAACATCTACAAACTGTGAGCCAAATAAACCTCTCCTCCTTAGAGCTGTGTGTGTCGGGTATTGAATCTCAGCAATAAGAAAGGAATTAAAACACTGTGTCTTTCTAGCCTACTAAATTTTGAGGTACTTGGTTGTGGGAACGTTTTCTATTTCTAATTTATTTTTGTATCACTAGTGCCTAACAATGTATTTAGTATCCAAAACTATGCTTAACGTGTACAGATCCCTTCCACATGTTCCCCTGCCTAGTTTTCCAATTTGATACCATCATAGTCCCGCCAATCCCCTTCTCACATACAAGCTCTATTTCATGGTTTACCCAGCTATTTGCAGATGTCTGAGTATTCTTTGCTCTTTCTCCGCACTATCTGTTCCAGATAGATAGATAGATAGATAGATAGATAGATAGATAGATAGATGATAGATAGTTAGAGATATGTTGCTTATATTTCAAAATATGAACTTGTGCCTCCCTTCCCCCAAATAGCCTTTCTTAATCCAAATCCTTTCTTCTTATCATACCACTAGGGCCAGACAGAGTATAAAGCTCTTCCCACAGTCTTTCTGTATGTTTCTAATTCCAAAGTTCTCAAACTGCTTTTTAATGGTTATTTACCTTTTTTCCCCTCACATAAATGTTAAATTCTTTAATGGGACCATGGAGGCAGGACTGAATGACACATACAAAGAATAAATGTAGAAAAAAGGAGGGAAAGGAAGAAAGAAGGAATAAAAGAATGAAAAGAGGAAGAGAAAAGGGAAGGAAGGAGTTCAGCCTTTTACATATTAAGTTTTTTGCAGAACATTCATTGAGAAATGTTCAACAGATCCGTAGGTGGAGAGAACAGAAGCTTGATTACCTATACCTCTGTCTCTCTTCTAATTACTTTGCTTTAAGAGACTTTCAAAAACTATTCAATAATGAGAGGGTTCATTCTAAATTGCATTTTAAGATATTAAGATATAGCAAACACAAATCTTTTAGGAAAAGCTATTTTTATTAAATATTTAACTTTGTTCACTTTGGCTTAAGGCCTATAGAGTCAGGGGGAAGAAGAAGAGAGAGGAGCAAAGGAGAGGAAAAGAAAAGAGAGAGGAAGGAAAGAACAATGGAAAATGGTCTACATTTCTCTTAAAATGTGCCACTACACAGAGTAAACACAAGCAGATTCAACTGTTTCTCAGGTACTTAGCAATTCCCTAGACGACTGGAAGGGGCCAGTGTCTTCCTGATACATTGTCTGGTTGCTCCCTGCTCACGAGGCCCCTGCACTGTATGACTGGGTCACAATCACAACACCATGTTATTTTGATGAAATGCAAAGATCCAAATTGCATCTGCAGTCATCCAGCAGAGTCAGTCACTCTCTAACAACAGTTCAGCCTCTAGGTCACTGAGCGCCAGCAACAAAAGAGGATAAATAAGGAGGTCTCTATACTAAGGCTTGCACAAAGCAGAAAATCCACAAATCTACATGATTAGGCACTATGGAAGCCACTTGCAAGAGGGCATCCTAGTAGAGGAGTAGAAAAACCTCACCATTACAGATCTGGTACTGCAGCCCTCTGTGAAATTAGATGTTCTCAGAACTCTTCTCGTACTCATGCTGCCCTTTCCAGTGTCTGGTGTGAGAAATCACTCAGGACTTCAAAACAGATCTGCGCTTTCAGAGCACATCTATTAGTGTTTTTCAGGAGGCAAGTAAGGTTTCTGTAGTTGGCCTTGTAAAAGACGACTACCTATGTGCTGTCCATGACAACTGTGTAACAGTTATGCCAAGAAGCACATCACACAAGTAGAGAACATGTTTAACATTCACTATGATGGGGATCATGTACTTCTCAAAAATGAAACATGCAGATTTTTTTTTTATTTGTGGTTCTGAACAGAAGATATTTTTCCCCATAGAGTCAAAAGATAATTAAGCACATTATTGTAAGTGTAAAAATAGGATCAGAAATTAGGTATTGGCAGTTTTTCCAATTTCAATTGTGTGTGAATTTTTAATGCAAATGAGGGGTTGTAAAGGACTAATCCAACTCTAAAATGTTTTGGCAAACAAGTTTCAGCAGTTCAAATTTATAAAAATTCTATATAAACCTGTTAAATTTTTCTGGACAATGTCAGCATTTGGATTTTGTTAAAACAAGTACATTTATTATAGATGGTAACTCAATGATATTCATAGCACTTTTACCATATATTAGATTCCATCCATTCACTATACTTTTCTGAGTTGTCCCACATAAAAGTACATGTTTTTAATTTTTGCCTGTTTTGTGCTGTTCTTGTAAGTTTGCTATTAAAATACACTAAACTATTTTTAAAAGGTAAAATAAATGTAAATGTCTTTTTTTAGAAAATCTTATAAGAGTAAACAAGAAAGCCTGAAATCTTTTTTTGAAACACAGCCATTATAGCTAATTCGCATGAGTTAAAGCCGGAGGAAGAGATTTGGGTGATAATAGATATCATTGATTAACACCAATTGAGAATACTACGTATAAGTAAGCTGTGAGAAAACAAGAAGCTTTTGTCTACAAGCTGTGCTGTGAATGTTTTTCCTTCTTGGGAGAAGAAAACTGAACAAAGAACATCAAGGTTCTTCTCAGTGATGGCAAATATGAAACATAGCTGACACTTCCATTCAGCATCTATTTCTCTTTTCCTGCCTGTTCTCATCTTCATGACACACTTATTTGACTTGGACTTCTCATTCAGTCAGTAAATATTTATTGTATTTCTATTATGTAAACACAATGGTTAACAAAACACATTCCTTGCGCTGAAGCTTAGCAGATTTTGAAAAAAAAAAATCAAAGCCCAGATCAAGGTGTAATGAGTGCTCAACTGAAGAAGCAGGAAGAGAAAGAACATAATTTAATTCAAGGGAGGGGGATTTGGGGTGGATTTGCAGACACAATTTATTGTTAAACTGAACTAACATTTTACAAAGCGGTAAAAGAAAAATGGGAAAAGAACCAGAGAACAGAGAAATTTCCAAGTTTGAAGGGACAGCATCTGTGAAAGGAAGAAAAAGTATCTTAGAAGCGTACCAACATTTCAGAATATATGACATATACTATAATGGAAGAAGAGGCAGGAGACAAGGCTGCATAGGTAGACAGCATGATCGTGAAAAGTCTGATAGGACAAGTTAAGTAATTTGAATTTTCTTATGAGGACAGTGGGCTCCACAGAAGGCGTGTAAGCAAGGAATCCCATGATTTGGGTTTTAGAAAGATCAAAAGCTACTAGGGGAGATAACAAAGACTAGAGACAGGTTAGAGATTGTTCCAACTCAGGTCAGAGGTGATGATGAGCTAATTCCAGAGAGTGGTAACGATTTGGAGGGATGTGGGTAAGACCAGACCATCTTAAAGGACAAGTAGAAATAGGGTTATTATAGGTTTGGGGGTGAAAAAAGGGAGAAGCGGCCATGTGCTCTATAAAATCACCTCCCCAGGGAGGGGTAGGGGAAAGGGAAGAAGGGAAAAGAAAAAATATGAAAAAAGGAAAAAATGGAAACTAAGTCTTTGTAAATAGGGACGGGTGGAGGGGGGTGAAGCGAGGGCAGGGGAATGGGGAAAAAATAAGAACCAAGATACATCATGTAAAGGTACAAGATGGCAATGATGAATGTAACTGTATTGTATATCTAAAATGTACCAATGAACTTAATGGAAAAAATCATCTTCCCAGAGTCTTTGAGACCTAATCACTAATGATGGTTGTGTTAGTCAAGTTTGTTTCTCTGTGACAAAACACCTGAGACTGACAATTTAAAAGGAGGAAATGTTTATTTTGGCTCATGGATTCAGAGGTTTTGGTGCATGGTTATCTGGCCCTGTTTCCTTGGGCCTGTGCTGAGGCAGAATGTCATGGTGGAAGATTGTAGCAGAGGAAAGACGTTCATTTCATGGTGCCAAAGAAGTAGGGGGTTGAGGGCAAGGACCCTACACATCTTTCAAGATCACACACAGGCCCCATGTCCTAAGGGTATGCCACCTTCCAAAAGCGCCATCACCTGGAACCAAGCCTTCAACATATGAGTTTTTGGGAAACATTGAAGATCCAAACCATAACTGTGTCCTTTGAAGTCACCCAAAACAGCACCTAATCATTTATATCGACAGTCTAAGAACACTGGGAGAGAGAAATGAAACTGTCTGTCGAATTAATGAGTATTTTTAATTGGTCTAAGAAAAACAGAATGTTGAACATAATTCCTAGAGAAAAAGGAAAAAATATCTAAAAAGATAAGAACAATGACTAAAGTTTGTGAATACTATCCCTTGTATAAGTTACTAGCAGATTATGAAACAGCCATCAATGTCTCTGTGAATCTGGTGATTCTGAATTGGTTGCTGATTCTGCCCAAATCAAAAGGAGTTTTTGTAACTATTGTTACATGAGTCCACATCCCATAACTCTCTTTGGATCCAGATTTCAGGAAAATCTTGAATCAAATCATAATCTTTTAGGTTTTAGGCTCCAAAAATCTGAGCATAGACTGCAACCCTTTTCACATTTGCATTAAATCTATATGGTAAAAATAGTTCTTTAAAATAAATGTTAACCAATTGCAAAATATTCCAGGATTAGTTTTTGTTTTTTACTACATCAACCATGAAACTAAAAATGTGGGAGGGGGTCAGTTTAAGCCTTGGGCAAGCAAAAAAGAATAAGAGTGAAAAACCAAACATACCATGCTTAGAGTCTCTTTTAAGGAAATAAAAGTAACACAGACTTTTGAAAAGATATAAATGCCACAGGGTACCAAAAATATCAGTTATATAACTTAAAGGGAGAAGAGGCAAGGGAGTTGTTCATAAAGCAAAATCTTCCCCAAGCTCCACATAACAAGCCAATCCACATAATACTCTAGAGAACCTTATTCTTTTACTGCTCCTTCTCTGAGTGGCCAAAAGTATAAATCCAGAAAATGCATGTTAATAGGTTTGAGTCTGAGACAAACAATATCCTTACTCTCAGATATAGCCAGCAAATATAGAATCAAAACAAAACAAAAAATCTCCAATCATTGCAAAAGAACTGCATAACAAACACCAAGAGTATATTAAATTCCCTGACTAGTATTTGCTAAAACAACTTTAGAAAAAGAAATTGCCTTAAATTTTTGAGCTAAAACTTTTCTTAAAAAAATATTTTTTGAAAAGTTGGAGATTAGACAACTACTTTGATCTAGCACCTTTTCTTGAAAGAATAATTCTTTCCAAAGAAATCTAAGTCCTACAACCTGTGAATGTCACCAATGGGGAAAATTTCTTTGCTCCCATGATTAAGTTAATTATTTTAGAAGGCAGCTATGCTTATCACTATATCACCAACACACACAAGTTAATTATTTTGAGATAGGAAAAAATCTTTGATTATATGGATGGGACCCAAATGGATCACAATGCCCTTGAGAGGAAGTAGGTGAGGGAGATCTGACAGGGAAGAAAGGAAACAAGAATGTGACCATAGAGGCAGAGGTTTTTATGATTTGGTCACAAGCTGAGGGACCCCGGGTGTCACCGGAAGCAAGACAAGAAAAAGAATAGATTCTCCCATGAGCATCCAGAAAGAGAGGCGCCCTTAATTTCAGACCAATGACATTAATTTGGGGCTGCTGGCCTCAAGAACTCTAAGAGAATCACTTTCTCAGACTGGTAGTAACTTGTTAGAGTGGCCAAGAGGAGCTAATATGGATGCCTCAGGTGGAGGGGAGAATGGAGACATTTCTCTTCACTTGCTTTGCTCACTCACCCAGATTTACACAATGTGCTTAGGGCCTTGGGTGCACAGCATCTTAAAGAGCAGAGCTTTAACTGCTCTAACTGAAGGCCCTTGAGGACAGAAGATCTCCTGAGGATCCTCATATCAGAGGAAATTCTAAGTTCTGTAAAATCAGAACAGCCAAGCCCAGTGAGGAGCAAAGTTAGGAGATGGGTAAGGGACTACCTCTTTTTCAGTGCTAATTACTGCTGCCAGTTGCTACTGGAAACATTTAGGTAGTACATTGGTTTGTGTGACTCACTGGTAAAGAGAAATTGAAAGCCAGTGTAAAATGATAGGACAGCCTTCGGGGTAGAACACTGTCCTCTGAGCCCTAGTGTTCATAAGCAAAGTGACTTTGGGCAAGTTGCTAACCTACTTCACAGCAGTGTCATAGGGCAGCTTTGCAATTAATTTGTGAATGCCCTTTAGCCCACAGAAAATCCATTCAGCCTGTGCAATTTCCATCTCCCAGAGCTACTGATTTGCATACCATGCAACTATGCCAAGGAAGCAAGCACCTACCTGCAGTAAATACATGCAGAATTCTCTTACAAACACAGGTTCCCTGGAAGATCCAAACAAAAATGAAAGAAGGGAAGAAGGAGACAATTACATTTATTTTGATCCTGTTGGGTACATCCTATTTAACTCCTTCTGTTTCTGTTGAACAAACAGGTATATTGGCAAGCATTCATTTCCTTGAACACTGTGAGACTGTGGGCAAAATATGTTCAGATGCCTTTGGGTCCTCAGGAAAAGGGCACTGTATAGATGGAGGAAACTATTATGTGGAAGAGACAGAACCACTCTCTCCTGTCTTAATAAAATGCTAAGCATAAGGCCTATTTGACTTATAGATCAGACGCCAAATTGACTCCTCTGGGAGGGGGAAGAGCCTCAGTCTCCCTCCTGCCTTCTGCAGCAGTGCTTATAAAGAAGCTTGTGCCAAAGATTAATGAAAGTTCACATATTGCCTTGAAGAGAAAGTCTTGATTTAAGTGCTGAAGATTTATATTGGTGGGAGGGGAAAGACGAGAGAATGGCAAGTTACAGAAAGTTAGAATGAGACCCATAAATCGATCAGGTCTCCGGGAAAGACAAGAGATCAGATATTAGGAAGTGGTAGAAGACAGCAAAGGTTGTCCCCCTTCCTTAAAAAGACCTTTCCTGTACCTCATTGGCTTGGGAATGCTCCTCAAGATATAAAGGGAAGTTATATCCACTAGGTAACAAAACAAGCACAAGGCAAACTGAATTTTCCAACTTGAAATACACTGAGCTGTGTTTATATACAAAAAGTAATTTGTCAGAATTTAGTAGAAAGTTTTAACATAATCAAATTGATTTCCAGGCTTCTAAAATCAAGCCAATGGTTAGTTCTTTTGTTTATCCATTTGCTTGTGTTTTTAATCTTAATCCTCTAAATTTTAAATAGATATAATTCACAATAGAATCCATAATAGGTAAACATTCTAAAATTTAGGTACATTGTTAGGGTAAAATATATAATATTTCACCTTACCTTTGAATGTAAATAATTTCCAAACCCATCTCATGATTTTGGGAAAACCTGGGCTGAAATCCATACCTTAGCAATCATATTGTTCTTTGTGATGCAAGGTAAAACAGAGAAGGGAAAGAGTGATCAAGTTGAAATCTGCTCCACAGTCCTAATAAAAGACAAAATTCTCTTAGCTAAGTATAAAGAAATCTTGAATTATGTGTCCATTCTGTCCAGGTGTTCCTTTAGAAGTACTCAGTTCCATGTTCCAAGTGTAGAATTAAACCATTTTACCTGTGTAGCATTTTAGGATACACATATCTCATTTTTCTAGCTTCATCATTTATTTGGTGAACAGATATACCATATAGGACAAACCTAAGTAATAGAAACCACACTGGTTAATTCAATAAGAAGGATATAACACAAGGAATAGTTAATTAGGTATTGTAATACTAGAAACATTGAAGTTTCACAGAAGTAGTTATAGAAGAGCCCTTTTAGGGCTGGGATACAAGAGGCGCTATTGGAAATGCTAAATATAGAGATGAATTTTCCAATAAGATAGACATTAGGCACATGTGGCTTTTGAGCAGTTGAAATATAGCTACTGCACATTGTGATGTGCTGAAAGAGTGATATGTATGCAGATATCAGAGACATAACATGAAAAAGAAGATTAAAATATCTCACTCATAATTAATTACATGTTAAAATGACATTATTTTGATATTTGGAACTAAATATTTTGTTTTACCTCTTATTTTACTTTAATAATGTGACTATAGAAAATTTTATTTATTTATTTGTTTGTTTATTTGTTTATTTATTTTGGTTCTGGTATTTGAACTTGGGACCTTGCACTTGCGAGGCAGGCACCAGAACCACTGAGCTATATCCCAGGCCCAGAAAACTTTATTTCTATTGGGCACTTGTGGCTTACTAGCTAAGAAGGTCAGCATACAGTTTGGGCACAGTCTTTTGAGAAGCTTGCTGGGTTTTCTGGTTGCTGTATCTGAACGAGAATGATGAGGCTGTTTTGAGTAGTACAAAAATCTGCAAGTTGGAATCAATTGCTGCTGAATCCACTGTGTGCCAGGGTGAAGAAAGTTGCTGCAGTGGTGCTGATAGAACCAAGAGAAAAACAAAGACCAAGTCTTCTTTTCCCCCCAGCCATGCAGTCTTCCACTATTGCCTCTAGTTGGCAGAGGCTAATAGGGTCCCAGCTCCAATAGAAGTGATTTACAGCATCCCTGACTTAAGCGCACTAAACAAAATATAGAAAGGTGAATTTGATGTTAAGAGACAAATAGCCGAATAACCAGGGCAGCAAATATGCATCAGGTGTCATGCATGGTTTTAGGCCTTAGGGACACAAGAACAAATCAAAATCACTGTCCTCATACATCTTCCAATCCAGTGAGACAAAGCAAACAATAAATAAATACAGAAACAAATAAGATTATTTCTGAGTGACATAGGAAAGAGAAAACAAGGTCGTGGGTTAGAAGGTAACAAGATGAAGGCAGCATGCAGATAGCCCCTGGAGGCCTAGGATAGCCATGGTCACCATGCACAGGGTTGAGATGCCCCAAGATACTGCTGTTATACTAGAATGTCAACTGACACTGCTCATCAAACCAATAGCATCTCATTGAGATACACTGCCATAACTACAGGGTTTGTGCTGTGCATTAATATACAGTACAAATATCAATGGAGATAATACTGTCGCCCTGCTTGCCAACTGGAAATTAGTTTTATCATTGGATAAATGCATATAGAAAGAAACTAGATTCTAAGGTCATCCACTTAGTATTCTTCCAGAAAAATCACGAAATTTACAGCTTCCATTGATTTGTTAGATTTATCGTTTAACTCAGATTTTAAGAAGTATAAAAAGTGTCTTGCTCCTTCAAAGAAAAGAAGCCACTGAAATTTGGCTTTCTTTTGACTTGGTGTCTTATATATACTTATACTGAATCTAGTAATTTCATATGAACCCTTTGCTACCCTCAGACAAGGATAGTGGTAGCAAAGCATATTTGTGTACAGTTCCTGGTTTCATATGTCCAGGGAAGGTGTCTCCTATGGACAGCTCTGTCACTACTTTGATGAACCAGTTAGCACCATAAATTATACCAACAGATCAAAGTTTTGCACACATCTCTGTTTCCTAAGGAGAAAATGAATATGATTTTCAAAATAAGGAATATTTTTACAACTTTGCAATTTTTAATAATCAGCTCTATTGGTTTCGGATTGCTATTGAGGAAAATAACTGTGCACCATAAAAATATAAAGTATAAAATTAGAAAAGAAAGTAACAAGGGGAAAGGATGAGGTTGGACATTGCTTTTAGATGGGGACACTTCTCCAAGGAGATGACATTTGAACTAAAATCCAAAGGGAGGGAAGAGAAGGAAGAGAAACATTCCATGGCAGAAGAAATAAAATTTGCAAAGTCTGTGAAAACAGTGATCTGGAATTTTTGTTGGCTCTTAACTGTCAGGGGGAAGATGATGAAGGATGTTTGGGACCGGATTATGTAGGGTCCCTGCAAGTCATGTTAAGTAATGTGGATTCTAATTTAATTGCTGTGGGAACCACTGTAGGATTTTAAGCAGAAGAGTGGTATGATTTGATTTACATTTGTAAAAGGTCATCCTGGCTGCTGTATAGAGGAAGATTCCAGAGGGCCAAGAATATGCAGGAGACCAAGATGCTATTGCAAGAGGCTAGTCAAAACTGATGATGCCTGAGGCCATGACTGAAGTAATGGAAATGGTAAGAAGTGGTTATTTTCAAGATATAGATTAGAAATTGTGCCAATAGTACCATTGGAGAATGAGGTGATTCGTGTAATTCACTTGGTAAAGTTTCCAAATAGCTAACACTTAACTTTAAATACATATTCCTTTAAAAAAAGAACTTTCTTCATTGAAATCATTCAAAATTTGATAAAACATTCCTTGATCTTCTTACACAGAAAATTCCAACCAAATTCACAAGTTGCTATTTTGACTCCGGAGCTTGTTCTCCATTTTAGTCTGCCATCTGACGTATTCTCTGTCAATTCTTGAGTTCCTCAAATCCAATTACTTTCCCTCGATATGTTAAAGCTCTGCTTGTTTTGAGGAAAATCTTAATTAGGATGAAAAGATTAATTTCCATTTAATCCAATCCACATTGGGTATGCCTTTTAGATAGCACTGTACCTGCCTGACACAGGTCAGCACCTGCTGCCCTAGCCTGTCCATAAAGCTTGTGTTTACCATTATCTTTACCTAAACAAAACTACCTATGATCCTGAGACACCAAACATATTTAGTTGCTATAACCTACTAAGGTCAAAGTGGACATAATCTACACTTACTAGTGCCAAACAATCAGTCAATGCAGAAAGGCTTATCTTTATATTGAGTCCAAATTTTTATTCCTCATCTATTTTTCAGTATCCTCAGTCAATTCATAAAGATGCTGGGTTTCAAAGGGCAAATAAATTACTTTCTTTTCTTCCTTTTCCTTTCTGAATGGCAGTCTGAATTAGAAATCAAATTATCATTTGCCAATGGATAAAAACTAGAGTTGGTGGCTTTATATCAAAGACAGTGGCTTTCTTAGTATGTCCTCCTGAACTGAACTCAATGCACCACATTATAAACCTACCACCTTCAACGAAATGATGAAGATGAAAATCAAAATGGGTCTAGGAACATATCAAAGATGAAAAAGCAGAAATAGAAAATAACACTTGCACATTCATAAAGTTGGACTCTGAAGAAGCGTAAAAAAATGGAGGGCCAGGGATTTAGCTCAGTGGTTCTGGCATCTGCCTCAAAACCGCAAGGTCCCAAGTTCTGTTCCTGGTACCAAAAAAAAAAAAAAAAAAAAAAATAGGAGCCATAGTTGAAGGGGAAGTAAGATTAACAAAAGATTATGTTTTAGGAAGGGAAGTAGTCGGGCATGTTTACGTATACACAGAAATACTCTAGGGTGGAGGAAGAGGTTGAGGATGGAGGAAAATGCATACATGTCAGAAGTTGGGGTGTCCTGGAGAGTCAGTGGATGGGATTCAGAGGACCATTAGAGAAACTGTCCTCCATAGTAGCAGGTGAAGCATAACAGTGCAGGGGGCAAATGAATTTCAGTTTCTAGATTTAGTTGTGGGCAGATGGAGTTTTCATTCTGTGTTTTCTATTTTCTGAATGAAAAATGAAGTGAGGTATTCAGCTAAGAATGAGAGGGTAGGAGGTGTGAAAATTTAGAGTTTGAAATTAAAATCATGCTGGGTAGGGAAGCAGAGTTACTGAGGAAACAATTTCTGAGTAATGCTGAAGGTCCATTTGAGGCGTGTGGTAACTTAAAGTGAGACAAATCAGCTGAACACATAACGTTCTCCAACAATATTCCAATGTATGGGGAGAGCCAAGGAGGAGCTATGTGGCCTCAACTAAGATAGGTTATGGCAAGTCAAGGCAGAGGAAGAATGGAAGCCTGAAGAGTATGGGACATTCACATGAGTACGATTATTATATTCATTTAATCAGTAATTATCTTTGAGCTCCTAGTCAAAAACTAGTCAAAACTACTCAGTTAATCAATAGGGATTTGTAGGTACTGGCTGCTGCCTAGGGCTTCCTCAGAATTGGGTATAGATCTTTTTCTTTAATCTATTCTTCCTCTTTCTTTTAATTCTTTTTGGAAAAAAACAAAAAAATGATAATATATATTTATTACTTAAACCTGTATCAAGTACTATATTAGATTTTAAAAAAAATTTAGTGTAGCTCAGTGGTGGAGTGCCTAGAGATTCCATCCCCAGTACTGCAAAAATAAAAATGAAAAATTATCTCATTGCTCCTCATATCAAAGCTATGAGGACATCATTATTATTATCTCCATTTCCAGATGAGGAAAAAGTGTATAAAAATGCTAGGCAACTAATGCAGGTAACCATATCATATTTAGAGTACCAGCTTTACAGACTCTTGCTGGTACAAGTTAAATGTTTGTCACTTGGCAGGAGTGAATATTTTCCATTAAAATATTTTAAATTTCCCATTTTCACTTTAACATATAAACCCCCACTCTTTTATTTAGGGATCTTTAACTTTAAATTGCTACAAAATTGAGAGAAATTATAATTTTTAGCTATCTAAGTTTACAAAAAGAGCAGTCCTGCCTACACAAGTAATGAGTAAACTTCTACAGAGAAATAGCTACTGTAGTCTCCTTTCTTCCTAAGTTCTCTTGTGAGTATAAATGTTGAAGAAAATATTTATGCTTTACTTAACATTTTCTACTAAAGAGAAATAATCTGAATTTCTGAATTTGAGCCTGGAAAATAAACAAAAGATTCCCCTCCTTAGCTCTTCTTCCTTTCTTACATGCTAGTCAAACCAAGGTAATGAATTGTTCTCCCTTAGAAAATATCCAGTGACTTAACCGATTCTATTGTGTGGATTTTTCCCCTTATGCAAAACTAGACTTAAAGATCAATCCTTTCTTTTCATGAAAAAAAAAAAAATCACAAAATTGGGTGAACGCAGACTTTAAAGCAAAGGTGAAGGTCACTCTCTTAATGTGGTAACTTTGTCAGGAAAGTGGGAGTCCTCTCTTTCTCCCATGCTATATAGACAGACACCCAGCTTTTCTAAGTTAAATAATGCAAATTCCCTTTGGCTACTAATATTTTTCAAATTAAGTTATATTTGATAATGTTCACTATACTTCCTAAAAGACACGCCAAGGTCAGATAAAACATAAAAAAAAATGTTCAAAAAGGGAAAAAAGGTACTTCCTGAACAGCAAAATTGATGAGTCATGTAAGCCATTTTAGCCGGGCTTAGTAACACCTATCGTGTTGAGAATTTACTATGTTCTAAGTCAGAGTTCTCAATTTGGTTACATATTAAAATCACTGGAGACATTTCTTTGCTTGTTTAACTTTTTATTTTGAATTGATTTTAGATTTATAGAAGATTTATAAAAATAATACCAGGAATTCTCATGAATTCCTCACCTCTTTCCTAAATATTAATGCCTTACATGAACAGATACAATGATTAGAATCTGAAAATTAACATTACTACAATACTAATAACTTCTGATCCTATCAGTGTTTTGCTGGGGGGTTTTTAAATTTAGAAGTTTTTTAAAATTGATTTTTTTTCTTAGTTGTTCTAATATATGATAACTCCTCAGCCTTTCCTTGTCTTTCATACCTTTGACTATTTTGAAAAGGACTGATCAGTTATTTTCTAGAGTTTAATTTATTTTTTGACATTTTTCTCATGATCATAATGAAGTAATACATTTTTGTAAGAATGCCACAGAAGTGTTCTTCTCAACATATATTCAAAGAATATGCTTGCTTAAGGTCACTCCCACAAGGCTTCTTCATGGTAAAGTTATTATTTGTCCCTTTCTTGTCAATACATCTCTTAGGGAAAGTACTTAGGAACTATGCATTTTTCACTGGATATTTAAATACATATTTCATTTTTTCTCAAACTTGAACCCACTAATTTTAGCACCTGTCGGTAGATCTTGTCTACGGCAGTATATACCATAGTATTTGTCCAATAGTGAATTTCCGTTTCTCTTTCCTTCCATCTGAGATTTTTAAAACTGTTGCTCTCTTGGTCCTGCTACAGACCAACTAAGTGAAATTTTCCTGGGTTTTATCACTTATTCTCACAACAAAGTTACTAAGTAGATATTCATATATGCATTTAAATGTGGAGAGATTAATACTCCAAATAGTATGATAACTTACAGCTTTAGAGCTACCGTGTAGTGAAGACAAAAAGAAAAAAGAACTTGAAGTTGCCTGTACCTAAAATTCATGCTCTTCCCGTGGTCACATCCTTCCTCATTTTAAGTGCATCTCACTGTTACTGGTGTTAAAATATTCCCCCATTTAAAGCTTACTCTCTCTACTAACTCCATCTATAATTTTGCCTAGATCACCCCAGAGCTACACATCTTTTCTCTGAACTTCTGATATTCACCTTCCTAAAGACTAAAGAATAGATGCTAAATATACTACTTGTATTCATCTGGAGAATAATTCTCACCAAACCATATGTGGGTGAAAGAAAATATTATATTACAGGCACATCAAAATCACTTACGTGTTTAAGGTAATAGGGAATGTTTTCCAAAGAAATATAATCCAAATGCCTCCTGAGAGAGTTAAATTCGTCAGGCATTAAAACCTTGAAATATATGCATGCAGTGGTTCAGAGCAGGGTTTTGGAATCAGGAAGATCTGAGTTAAAGCCTAGCAAAACACACACAATGATTTTTTAAAGTCTCTGTAAGGTTTAATTTCCTAATATTTAAATGTAAATATTAATATTAATTACACAGATTTATTGTGAATATTCAGTGAGTTCTTAGCACATGGCACCAGCAATCAATAAGAACTTATTAAAAAAAACCCTCCATTATAACCAAATTGCTGCCACCAGAGAAGAGATGAGTGCTTCTTAAAGAAACTTTTGGGAAAAGGTGAGAATGTTAACTTTGGAGGATTGGGCCCTTTAAAAGAGATCAAATGTTGTGGGCATTTTTGGCTTTGGACTTGCCAGAGAGGTTCATAAGAGCTCTGAGAAATAAGGAGAATGGAAATGGAGGATGTGCACTATCACCTTGATAGGTCCGCCTTGGGGAGGCCACTGTCAAGCAGAGATCAAGGTAAGAGTGGACCAGCTAAGCAGTTACTGCAGCAGCCAATCCAGAACATCAGGCTACTAAAACATCAACTGAAAGGTAAAGATAGAGAAAATTCTCCCCAAAACGCCTCTCAGGAAGGGCGTAATATACAGGCTACAGGAAAAAAGAATTGTGTCTATTTCAGTCACCTCTATACCTTGGTACCTTGCTTGGTTCATGAACTTAATTCTTTCCATGATTCTGGTGGCAAACTGAATTGGATGAGAGCCAAACTAAATTTCCCCATAAAATCAACATTGAACCTAACCATTGAATTTGATGCAGTCCTTGTCCAATTAAGTTTGTGTCTAGAATTATGGAAAGAATAAGTTTGTGAACCAAGATATAACCATATTCCAAAAACACTGCCTAGCATATAGTAACTATTAAATAAATAGTTGCTAAAAAATTAATGAACACATTAATAGAGTCAAAAGACCGTATGAAGAAACATTGCTCCATAGTAAGGAGGGCATACTGTGGTACTTACAGACTTTTCTCTTTTGGAGAGAGATAATCAAATTAGGAGGCAAGGCAGATTTTTTTCAGGTATGTAATGACTGATGAAAAACTATAGAGAATGTTTAAGTTTAAAAATATTTATTACAGTAAAAGACAAATTGCCATTAATCCCCCTCAAAATACTCCTCCTTGTTTTGAATACATACCATTATTCTTGTCACTTTCTGAAGCAGTTCTAGAAGTTCTTTTAGTAAATGTTTTTACAAAGTATGATCAAAAACATTACAGTGCGTCCTCATTACTCAAGCAATCTAGCACTATATGACATCTGGCTCTTCCCAAAGTCAAAATAACCATGATAGGAAAATATTTTGAATCAACTCAGGACATTAAGGTAGCTATAATAGCACAACTGAAGATACAAAGAAAAGCACCTGCAGAACTGCTTCAGAAAGTAGTAAGAAGAATAGGACAACTGTGTTTAGAATATATTGAGGGAGATTAATCCCAACATGTCTTTCAATATTTTAAAATTTTAAACACACTATGTATTTTTTAATCACACCTCTTATAAAGAAAGCCTGGGTGCACTGCCCAGCTGTTATTCTCCTCCTCCTCTTCTTCATTAAGTATTTGATGTCTCCTATGACTCCTTGTTGAACAAATAAAGAATAATGATTTTTAAAAGATCAAAATTATAAATATTCTCAGGATAGCTACATATCTGTTAGACCTTGGCTGCTTCCTTAACTGTGAAAATGTAAAATAAGTTACCTGTGGCAAAGACTGCAAATAGTTGGGTTTTTTTTTTTTTTTTTGGTCATGCTTAATAAGAAAACTCTGAGAAATATACCTAGCTGAAGAATTGTATTTCTCAAACACATTTGTATATAGAGATGCTCACTGGGATATGAGTTCTTCAGGGAAATTCTTCTGTCCTTTGCTCTTCTTATGACTTCCTGGAATAAAGATGCTTTGCCTAGAGATTCAAAATTCATGTTGTGATTTTGAGAACCATGGAACAGTAAGACTTTAGGAGCATAGGCCTCTAATGATTTTCTAGGGCTCTGGAATTTCTATCGCCAGATAAACTGTGTAGCAGAAAAACAAATTTCATCTTGTTGAAGTCAGCTCAGTAGCCAAAGCAATGCTATATCTATGCTATGTCCCATTAGATGAAGTGTGTGTGTGTGTGTATGTGTGTGTGTGCGTGTGTGTGTAGAAGCTAAATATCCATCCTTTGGAGAAAGAAGGAAAGTTAAGTTTTAATTGATAGTTTTAGTAATTATTGACAAGGCAGGATAAAATATGAAATAGAGTTTAAGAAATATTTATTATGAGAGTACTGTTATCCACTGCAAGGTTTAGTAACAGAACTTGTAGAATAGTGAGTGTTTTTGTCAATAATTGGCACATTTTCAGCATTGAAAAAAATGGTAAATCATCCAGTCCAATTATTCATCGTATCTTCAACTCATCTCTAGAACATTTAGGTAAGAATTTATCTAGTTTATGCTCCCCTACAAGAAGTGATGAATAATTCTCTAGTTCCCACACCAGCCCGTTTTTATCCTTGGACAGTTTTTGAAGTCAGAATGTTGTTTCTTACATTAAACTGAAATATGCTTTCTTCCAC
Source organism: Heterocephalus glaber (assembly GCF_053883595.1). Classification (NCBI taxonomy): domain Eukaryota; kingdom Metazoa; phylum Chordata; class Mammalia; order Rodentia; family Bathyergidae; genus Heterocephalus; species Heterocephalus glaber. The sequence continues at coordinate 4,785,222 of NW_028258406.1, read as the reverse complement.
CTTCCATCCACTCATCTAGTTCTGATCTCCAAAGTATTATCCAGGATGTTCAATTCCTACTTGAAAAAATGATCTACTCTTGCCATACTCCTCTTGAGACAGCTGCCCTTCCAGATTTTCATGCTTTGAAATCTTTCTGAATATGTGTAAATCTACTTCTCCAGAATCCAAGGAATATGTATCACTGTATCTATTTGTTCCTTTCTTTGCTAGTACATTGAAAGGATATGGTCAAGTCCCCCACAATTATATAACAACTTCATTTTATCAAAAATTATTTCTTTGTTACTCAATTACAGGTATAAAATAATTATTCCCAGTTGTCTTCATCTGACTTGTCAGATGTGGTACTTTTAGGTGAATGAAAGCTCCGTTATGTATTCTCCAATTTTTGAAATTTCCCCTTTTCATATATGTATTCTACCAGCTGAACATGTATAATACAAATCAGAAGTAAGTCATTTATTTCTTATATGGAGCCAAATACAATTGAGTACATCTTCACAATACTATTATATCCTTTCTTTTGCCTTTTATTTACATGCCAACAACCTCCAGTAAATCCTTCTCTTAGGATTATTGGATTTCTGAGAAGGCATAAAGTGATATTGATACAAAATACTATTGTGATTTTTTTCATGAGACAAAATCTGTTCCTACTGAATTGGAGCTTTTCTCCCATTACCATATTTCAAACATACTCTACTCAGGAAGCTTTGGTGACACCAATGAGATATTCACCATCTGTGTTATGATATCTAATTCTCTTGGATATCTGCTAAAATCAAATATATTGAACCCACAGGATGTGATAATAACCAAAATAAATGTACCCTAAGATCATTATTTTTAAAATGAAAAAAATTGAATAGAAACTAGCAAGGGCATTGTAACTTTAATCTGGAACTAATCACGGGCTTTGACACATAAGGGCAGACAACCTACAAGAAATGTATACCTCTTTTCTCTGCTTCCATAACCAGTGTTATGTCAAAAAGTAAGATGAAAATGGTCAGGTCCTGCAGTTACCCCAAACCAGGAGAGCAGAAGTCATTTTTCAAGCTAGATTTTTAAGAGTATAAAGCCAGGTTCACAGTTTAGGAGGAACATAGTTTTTCATTCACAATCTGTCTTCCAACCAACCTATTCTATTACCAATATCAAGAAGGTACAGAGATAAAATATAGTTTAAACTTCAAATCCCTCAAACCAGGCTGTCAGGGAGGGGAGAGGTCAGATGTTGACATGCTGGATAAAAGGAAAGCTGATGATGACCACAGTGGGGATATCAGTTTTTCACCTGCTAAGTATGAATTGGGATGGGATCAGCAGAAGAGAGTTAGGTAATTTGAGGTTTGTGCTGCTCAAGTTAGAAGTGTGTGCTTACAGTGGGTTAGCTAAATAGTGAGCTAGGAAAGGCATATTAAAAATTGAGATAAAACCTCTATAAGTACTAGGACTCATTTCTTCTCTGTTAAGTGCTGTAAGAGATTGATTTGAATCATGCCTCCTGAAAAAAACTCTGTTTTCTGGTCCCAGAAATTTCAAGCCTGAGGCACAGGAGGAAAAGAAAATTAATTTGATCTTTAAGTTTACACTGGTCTTTCACTGGCTTTTACCATAACATGTGTACTTTTCCTTTTCATATAAAAAATTAAAATGTTAGTAAGTTATGGTCTGGAATTCTCATCCCTATAGTATACAATAAATAATTATTTGAATGATAATGCTGTAGTTTGAAGGTAACTTATTTTTTATTCATTTTATGGGCTTGTGTGACACTTTACATGCAAGAATAAGGACAGGTTTCTTCTGTCTGTGAGGTCCCAGCAGAATAGGAGAGAAGAAAAGACATGCATAAGTACATAATACATAACCTTACAGTGCTGGGTGCCTTAAGAGAGATATAGATAAAGAGGCAAGGGAGCCAGAAAAAAATAGATTAATTTTGAACTCAAGAACACCATGAGCAATGTGGCTAAAAGCAAAACGACAGGATTTGTACGTGAGCACAGTAAGCACTGATCTCAATTTGCCTGTCCTGCCTTGGCCACATCACTTCACTGTGCATTAGTTTCTTCAACCATTAAATGAGAAGGGAAAACAGCATTTTTGCCCAAAGTACTCATGTCCTCTGGAGATGGCTCTAAGATGAACACATCAACAGACAGATCCCAAACCAAGCAAAAACATATTGTTCATGGAAAGCTTCACAGCACTCAGAATAGAGGAGAGGTGGCATTGCTTTCCACCGTGCCAGCCTCCACACCGCTCATTCTTTAAGACAGCCTCACAGAGACTGTAGCATCGAGCCCAAGCACTGCACCTAGATGCTCACATGCAGCCTGTATTAAAAGGTTAATTTCTGTCAGTAAATTGTCAAATAACCTGTGACACCTAATTATTTTTCTTCACACATATCCTTTTATTTTCCCAAAGTAATAAATAAATAAACAGAAAAATGTCTCTAAGATTATGTGATGGCTGATCTTTCAAAGCTACTTTGTAGCTAAATAAAAAGGAAATCAAAAACATTTATATTCTAAAGGGCTGCTCCCCCCCACCACCACCACCACCCAAAGAAAGACACTGCAAAGCTGTAATAATGATACCAACTCACTCATGGGCAAGTGCTTTGTCCTTTGTAAACATGAACTGCTAAACTGATCCTCTTCACCCATACTTGTAATGTATTGCAAAGTAAAATTTGAGAAGTACATTAAAGCAATTAAATAAGCACAAGTAAAGAGATATTAATATAGTATAGGCAGTAAAACTATAAAATAAACCAAAATGCAGAGAAAGTAATAGAATCTCTATTGCAATGCATTAACTACATTGCTAAACTGATTATTTATATTACGGCTTATATTTCAAAGACTGCCATAATATAACAAGTCTCTTGCCAAATCTGATAAAAAAAAATATTTTCTCACAGAAACACCTGTCCAGATATTATTCCTATAACATTGTAGATATGGAAGGGTTACCTGAAGTAATGGCATATCTAAAAGAAAGATGGAGAACTTAGAGGAAAAATCCTATCAAATAACAGAAAAATATATCACCTAAAATGTTTTTTATTTGGTTTCGTTTATTTTGCTTTGAGACAAGATCTCACTAAGTTGTCCAGGCTGAAACTTGGGAGCTCAAGTGATTCCCTGCTTCCACCTCTCAAGTAGGTGGTACTACAGGCGTGCGCTACCAAGCCTGGTCTATTTTTGCAAAAAGTAACTCTGCATATGGTGTTTCAAAGCAGCCACAAAGTGTATGCAAGATTATATTATTTAAATTTCTACAGCAATCTTTATTTTTCAACCACCACCCACACATGAATTTCTAGCATTCTTCTTCTATGGTTACCTGTATTAATTAAGTTTCCTCCCCACCCCCATGCCCCACATCTTTCTCACTCTCTCCTTCTAATGAAGAGGAGATGAGTCACCTAACATGTGTCAGCTCAGACTGAATAAAGACAAGATTTTAGACACTTCATAAGAGAATTTTCAAATCTGTGATAAGAGGGGTCATTTCTGGCCAATTTAAAAGTAAAACAGTCCTTAGCCAGGATTTGAACAATTGTTTAAGGCTTTTATAGGGTGCAAAGGACAGAGGGAAATCTGGGTTATTTCAAGGGATAGTGGCCACCTACAGCTCCTAGTTTAAGATATAAAGAGCTTGTAAGCTACCTTCATGAGAGAAAAATTGAATAAACAAACAGAAAAGCTGAAAATCAATACTTCTTCTTAAATGCTTCAGAGATTGTCACAGAACCAACTACTATCCCCAAAGCTTAAGAGATAGGTAGATACAGAGAATCACAGCTAACAGGGAACAGAAACCTCAGCAAAAGCCCACATTGGTTAGGAATAATTAAAGGTCATTGACTAATTGCTAGCAAAAGATATTGACAAACTCCTGGAAACCCTGCCTTGAGGCTACCTCTACACCTTCAGAGCTCCAACAGGTTATTACTGAGTAATCAGAGAAACATCCTCTCATGCTTCCAGCATACCTAGTGAGGGGAAAGAGACCATTTTGAAAAATGCCAGGAGCATTCTGTTCTCCTTAATCAAGGCTTCCCTGAAGGAAAACTATTATACTAGGGCCTAACTGACTTGGGTTTTACCAGGGTTTAATGTACAGAGAGGAATGAAAATTCTGAACTCCAGCCCTCCCTCGTCTTCCTCTCATCTAAGGGTAGAAAACAAAAGATATCAAAACTTCGGAGTACCTGTGAAGGTCTCAGCCAAGGAATACAGGCTCACTAAAGACTTAGGCATAATCACAGCATTACAAGATGACTCTCCACATTCACACACGTCTCACCTTACATCAACAGTCCTCCTATGACCATAGCTTAAAAGAACTAAAATCTGGGCCCTGCTTGCAAGGCGGGCTTTACAGAAACCATAAAATAGTATGGAAGGTAAAGTCATGGAAGATAAAGACAAGGATGCCGGGAGAAGTTTTAGCCTCTGGTATCTATACTTATACCAAACTATCAATACAATCTAATTGTTAGCCAGATAAATATAAAAATGTACACAAATACTCCAATATTTCACTTCCTCTGACCCAACAGATACAATATTTAACTTTCAACAACACGCAAAAAAAACCTGTAAAGCATATTAAAAGGAAAAATAAAAGATAGTCTGAAGAGACAAGGCAAATATCAGAGCCAGATTCAGAGATGGCAATTATTTCAGAATGAGCAGAACTGCAATTTAGCTATGGTTAATATGCTAAGAACTCTAAAGGAAATAGAGGACAAGATGCAAGCACAGATGAGGAATGTAAGAAAAGCAATGGAGACTTTTAAGCATTAAAAACACCCTTAGCCAACCTTATCAAAAAAAAGGAAAGACCCAAATTCATGCAATTAGGAATGAAAAAGGTGAAATCACAACAGATCTGTGGAAATCCAGATCATCAACACCTACTTTGACTACCTATACTCTAATAAGACGGAAAACACAGAAGAAATGGACAGATTCCTAAATATATATGAATAACCAAAGCTGAAAGAAGAAGCTATCAAAATCCTAAATAACCCAATATCAGCCATTGACATTGAAAATGTAATTAAAAACTTACCAACAAAGAAAAGTCCAGGTCCTGATGGTTTCACTGCTGAATTCCACAAGCAATTTACAGATATTCTCAAAATCATTAATGAAATAAGGAGACAATACTCCCAAAATCATTACTGGAAGCAAGTATTACCCTGATACCAAAACCAGAGAAGGACCCAACCAAAAAAGAGAACTACAAGCCAATCTTCCTAATAAACATAGATGCAAAAATTCTCAGTAAGATACTGGCAAACAGAATGCAGCAAATCATCAAGAGGATTATATACACTATGATCAAGTAGGATTCATCCCAGGGATGCAGGGATGATTTAACATACACAAATCAATAAATGTAATACACTATATCAGCAGAGCCAAAGATCAAAATCACAAGAGCTTCTCAATAGATGCAGAGAAAGCATTTGACAAAGTCCAACGCCCATTTATGATAAAAACCCTACAGAAAATTGGTATAGAAGGTCTTTATCTCAATCTGATAAAATCCATCTATGAAAAAACCAACAGCCAATATCATACTAAATGGACAAAAACTGAAAGGTTTCACTCTAGAATCAGAAACAAGATAAGGATGTACATTGTCACCACTCTTATTCAATATAGTTCTGGAAGCATTAGCCAGAGCAATTAGACAAGAGAAAGAAATAAAAGAAATAAGAGTAAGAATGGAAGAAGTTAAACTATCATTATTTGCAGATGACATGATACTCTACACAGAAGACCCCAAAAGATTTGTAGATTTAATAACCAAATTCAGTAGCGTAACTGATTATAAAGTCAACACTCAAAAATCAAAGCCTTCCTGTACATGAATAACAAACTCACTGAGAGAGATTAGAGAAACAACACCTCTCTCAATAGCATTGAAAAAAATAAAATACTTAGGAATTACTCTAATAAAGGAAGCAAAAGACTCCACATTGAAAACTGTAGTACTCTAAAAAAAAAGAAATCAAAGAGGATATCAGAAAATAGAAACCTATTCCTTCTTCTTGGGTAAGAAGTACCAATATAGTGAAAATGGCCATACTTCCAAAATTATTATGCAGATTTAATGCAATCCCAATAAAAATTTGAACAGCATATCTCACAAAATTAGAGAAAACAATCCTAAAATTAATTTGAAACCAGAAGAGAACTAGAATAGTAAGGGCAATTCTGGGCAACAAAAGTAAGACAGAGGGAATCATAATCCCTGACCTGAAATTATAATACAGAGATATTGTGATAAATACAGCATGGTACTGGCAAGAAAACAGACCTGAGGATCAATGGAACAGACTAGAAGATATGGAAATAACCCCAAACACACTTAGCCACTTTATCTTTGACAAGAAGACCAAACACATTCACTTGAAAGATACCCTCTTTATAAATAAATGGTGCTGGAAAAACTGGCTTTCTACATGCCAAAGATGAAAAACTGGACCTATGTAGCTCACCATGCATTAAACTAAAATCAAAACTGATCAAATATCTAAATATTAAAACAGAAACACTAAATCTGATGGAAGAGAGAATAGGTTGAACTCTTGAGGACATAGAGGTAGGTAAAGACTTCATGAACAAAACCCAGACTGCAAAGGAAATAATACAAAGAATCAACAATTGGGATATCATCCTAATAAAAAGATTTTGCACCACAAAAGAAATCACAAACATAGTGAAGAGACAACCCACAGAGTGGGAAAAAATCTTAGCCTGTAGTCCCTCGGTCAAAGGACTGATATCTAGAACATACAAAGAATTGAAAAAAATCGGATTCCTCAAAGGATCTATACAACAGGTCATGTGATAGAAGGGATAAAGGACAGGAATACACTTTATGCTTGGAAGGGACTATTGGGCAGGTGGTCTCTGAGTGTGTTATGAATTTATATGAATTCTTACATATTAGACAGTATATTTCAAAACACAAACTTACCTAATTCCTTCCCCCAAAATAGTAATTTTGAGCCAATAACAGCTCTTCCCTTGGGTGCCATTTCTGGCTGATAGATACCGTAAATGGAACTGTTACATGTCTCCCACCAATGGTATGCGCCCTTAGGAGTGGAAACCCAATGGAGAGTGATATCACCAATGAAGGACAGGGAGTGTGCAATTAACACTGCTAATGACAGTCTCACAGGAAACCATGAGAGTTATCAGATCCAAGCCTAGGCTTTGCAGAGTACCCATTGTGACAGACCAGGGCAGATAATTTACAAAAAGAGTAAAAACATATTGATCTGACATCGCTAAGAGCAGCTGTGCACATCCTTGATGGTCTCTTGAGTTATTTCATGCTGTCACCTATCCCAGAGTATTTTTAACTATGCCTCTAATGAACATGTGACTTGATGAAGCAGAAAGAAAAGGCTAAGTTAGAACTTAGGGGTGTGTGTTTGTGTGTGTGTGTGTGTGTGTGTGTGTTTGAGAGAGAGAGAGAGAGAGAGAGGGAGAGACTTTTCCCTCAAAAACACAATATGTTTGAAGAAATGTATTTTTCATCTACTTGATTTCAATGTAAGCCGTTAATTTTCTGAAGCAGATAAAATCAATGTAGGAAGAAAGCACAGTATTCTATTAGTGCTTACTTTTCACTTGGATTCAAGTTAAATATGAATGTGCTTCCTCTTCACTAGTTTTCAATGGATCATATTAAGCTAAGTTCTCTGTCCATGTATAATACACAGCTGTGAGGGAGAGGTACCGGGATACCTGCATCACTCTTTATAGTTGTCATCTGTGTTTGATCTTCATGGGAACCTTTCTTAAGGACAGAATAGAACACTTTGGTCTATCTCTGTGCAGGAGACTATGCATGAATGAGGGGTCTGAGATATAAGATAATAAAATTACACTGATTTAACTCTCCCTGGCTGCAGAATGAAAAGATGTGCCCCCAGCAGTCACATCTTTTCTATTATCCTTGTCCACTATCTATACTTTTTCTTGGCAAGAAATACAGCAATATCTTCTGCTTTCTGCCAGAAATTAGTGTGTTTGAGAAAGAGGCACAGAGTTCCCAGTTTGCCAGTTTTCTCTTGTGCTACACACCCTGACTGCTACATTGCTATGAAATATATATTCCATCTTTGTTTATTTCTTAGGACAAATTTCTAGAGAGCAAGAGGCAAATATTGCCCTCCATAATAACTTTGTCTTTAAAAAAAACAAATCCTGTCACTACTGTCATTGTTCAATTTGCAAAAATCAAGATATACATTCACCAAAATCTGAAGTACCTCAAACTGACTTTATACATGTACCTGGGAGTGTAAAATGATCAGCTGTTCTTACCATTTTACAGATGAGAAAACAAAGCCATAGAAGGTTAGACGATTTATCTAAACTAAGAAATGCAAATTTTAAGTCATACATTTTAAAAGTAAGATTCAGTGATTTTCAGCCAAGTCATTTCACATTGGCACACACCAGCTACAAGTGTTGTCTTCCTTTAGGACTCGTGGAATATAGATATACAGATGTAGATTGATAGGGAGACAGATAGCATGTAACATAATGCCAATGCTTGCTTTATCTGTTACATAAAATTTGTGAATTTGTGAATCTGTTGTAATTGAAAAAATTTCAAAGCCTTTATTTGCCATTTATTTGTATTTATTTTTATACTTTATGTATTTTCATATATGTATGTAACATGCCCCTTAAATTTAAAAAAAATAATAATTGACTAGGCTTACTTGGTTCTCTTGGTTTCTGAGGGTCTTTTAGCCATGAATTAGCATCAGTGAAGGTGGCAAGCGGAGTCACTTCCCCATACTGGAGAGTAAAGCAAGCCCCACACAGACAGCTTAGTGTTCATGCTGCAGAATAGTATTTCTGAAGAGGAAGGAATTCTGTATTCAATCAGAGGCCAGCAAATAAATCCAGAGTGTCTGAGTGTTTGATTTTTTTCATTTTGAAAGATGAGCTGCTCTGACGGTTGGAGGTTTTCATTTCCCAGCTCCAACACAGAATAGTCATATATGCAAACATGGACACGTTGCCTGCAGTCGCAATATAGATTAATTATTTCTGGCTGCCAGGAACCACAAAAGGGCTATGTTGTGTTGTGATAAACCTCAACTCTCCCTCACTCAGAGACAAAAGAAATACATACAGAGAGGCTACAGCCTCAAGCCGTAGTTACTTCATCTTGAATAGAATTTTTGAATGAAGCCCTTTCATTTACTTTTCTATATTAAAACATTAAAAACCTAAAAAGGAAATTCAAATCTTGTTTTTCTTCATTAGTGTATCACACACTGCTAATTAGAGAAGATGTCTTTTACTAAATGACTCAGTTCTCATGTCTGTTTTAACACTTGAAAGGGTTACAGCTTCAGGAAAAGAAAGATCCTTAATTAAAGAATGAATTATTAAATATTCAGTTTTAATTGATGTTGCCCCATGCTATTATTTTGCATGTTTAGAGATGTTTTATGTGATTTTGTTATCAGAATAACCAGAGAGAGACATTGACTATGGAGCCTAAAAAGAGGGGAGGGCTTCTGCTTGATCACATTCAGCCATTTAAGTTCAAGAATCATCTGAAGCATAGTTTCCATGACAACAAGTCACTAATTGCAAACATAAAATAAGTTTTAAAAAAAATCAACCTCCCTGAATTTGGCAGCTACATGGATGATGTCTAATTTTTTTTAAAAAAATACTGAAATGGCACTTTTCCTTAGGAAATCCCTCCAGTCACTTTTTTGAAATCAAGAAGCTTCTCCATTGCGGGGTTAATTCTGGGCTTGCACAGGTGTCAGCTTCCAGCTGTCTGAGTCTGTCTGGCTCTGATTGTCAATACCCAGCTTCTGTTAGAGATAGCAGAGTTGGTGATAATATGAAGTGAAGAATTTTTGCATCTCTGAGCTACAGAATAGCAAAGAATGCTGCTGAGGCAGAAGAATGAACCAAAGAAATGCCACCAAAGCCTGGATTTGAACATCCTTTAAAGAAAGGGTGAAAACAAATTGAGAAAAGAAGGTGAGCTAAAACATCAAATCAACTACTTTCTTTGGGGTTAATTAACCACTAACTCACTAGCAAAAGTTTTTGGTTTCTCTGCCCGGGAAATTTTTTTAAAAAGTGAACCCATTGAGATTAGAAACCTGTTCAATGACACAATGACGCCATTCAAAATTCACCACTTTATGAACTGCACTGTATCATTTACACAAATTGCTTCAGCCCGAGTTACCTTTCACCAGTCCTCTACCTCTACTCACTGGGTCACTAAAAGTGAGCAAGAACATTTTGATAAATTCTGTTTCCGTGACAATGAATTAATCAGTGGAAAGGGGGAAGTGTTGAAAGATCTGTATCCTGTAGAATACTCTCAAATATTTTCCTGTTTTCATTTTTAGCCATTTAGTTCTCATGGCTCCGTTCCAGGACTCTTTTAATTTGCCAGTAGCTGTTTTTCCTACAGATTACAGGAGTAATTCATCAGTGAATGTTTCACTCAGTGGTCCCATCTAATGTAAGGAAACATAAAAATGAATTTTTCCAATTAGGCCTTTTTGTTTGTTTAGAAAGAATGTAGTATGCTCTTTTTGTTTCTTTTCTTACCATCCAGTGTTAGTGTTCTTATTCTCCCTTGTTTATTGACTAATACCTTACACACACTACAACTGCAATTTGTAAAGTGTTGAGATCTGCTTTTAAACACTAGTAAATTCCCGAAAGGCAGTGAGTTTTGAATTTAGTGTACTGAAACCCTAGAGGGGGGTATAAAAAGGAAAAGAACATTAAAACACATAGGCCAAATACATGCTACAATGAAATAAAATGTTTAGAAAAAATTAAGAAAGCAATGAAGTCTTTCCTTTAATGTTACTTTAAATTGGTTTATTTATATACAACGGAATCTATTTCTGTTACTTGACCATTTATCCACTTCCTGAATTTAATGATAGAACTACTGTTTCCTTGGGGCAGGGTGTGAAAAAAGTGATTCTGATGGTTTTATTTTCTAAATAATGAAAATAGCAAGCAAAATTCATCTTTTTTGAAGCGGGAAAAGTTGGATATGCAACTATTTTCTTCAAATGTGAAGTAGGAAAAATGTTTCTAAAAACATGTCTTTCTGTTCTACCTTTAGTGTGTATCTCAACAAGTAACTAGTTTAGTCCATTCTAAATACTATATTCAAATAATGGGTTCTTTTCTTTTTCCTTCTTTTCAATCTCCAAGTGTTCATTCCACCATTGTGTACACCAAAATTTAAAGAATATTTATATTATTTTTCAAATTCACTTAGCATTTCCTCAAAGCTGGAAGAAATTTTACTGAAAGTTGTTCTGGACTATCAACAATTAAGAAATTGCCCAGATATCTTCCTATTCTAAGACTAAAAGTGCAGAGAACTGTGAGATTCAGAAGAAGTAAAGAAGAGAGGTATTTAGCATTTATTATGCAAAGCTTTGCCAATCAGAACTACTTTTTTGAAATCTCAATAAATAGTAACGCAATAATATATTTCTGTGTTAAGAACAGCTCTTTGGGGTCATATTTGCTCTGAAAGTTTAATTTCCCTGCCAAGAAGAGAGAGAACTTTCACACTGAAAAGAATATAATAATTTTCTTTTCCTCCCTCTTTAACACACATGCACAAAAATATTACTAATATTAGTGAATCTCAGAGAATGTACATGATTGAAAATCAAAGTAATTGTTTTAATGAATAAACACAAGTTGTTTTGCAGCAGACATCTATAAACCATTAGAAAAGAAAATCATGCCACTCTAAAATCACTGTGTTGGTAGCCCCAAATTTATTCATCTTGATTCAAAATAGTAAGAACAGTAGACTCAGTTGACAAGATATGGACAAGAGAAATGTTAGACTTTCCTTGTTCACTGCCATAGAAAGATTGTTCTACTTTTTATGAGTTATGTGCATGGGTTCGGCCATCAGTGCCATGCTTCCTTTCCCAGACCTGAGCCTATAGAGCAGATAATTGGTATTCATTTCACATTCATGCTAACAGTGTGAGACCTTTCTGCTAGTTGCTGCCTGGAAAATAAAGATGGCACAGCCCACCCTAAGAGGTGGCTACATTCACATCTGTGACCCATAGTTGGCACCAGGCCATTCAAGAGATAGCTTGTTCATGCTTATGTTTCTAGTGAGATGTGGATAAACAACAGCTCTCAGTCTTGTATATTGAAAGTGTCACACAAATATTGTCTACCTCAGTGGCTGATCATTAAAAATGAGTACAAATGAGAGGCATAAAGGCTTGTTGATTCTCCTGAGTCAAGTCTGACATCCTTATGACACTGTTTATAGCTGTACAGATGTCTTTCAGCCTCTAGTGACAGATTTTTGACAAAGAAAATAAACATGAAACTTCTGAAGTTTTTGGTTAAAACCAGCAAATAGCAAAATATCCTAAAAACTCCAACAAATTTATTTCATAATGAACATTAAATGACATACTCAACAACTTTGCATATACCACAGAGCAATTATTACTTAAAATTTTTAACACACAGGAAACAATTTTAATATTCAGGACAATGACATTTTAAAAGACTTTTTACTTTATTCATGTGTATGATCCTTATACAAAGACATACTGTAGATAACAAATACGCTCACCTTTTTCCAACAATTAAAGGTATATTGGCTATGTTCATATAGCAATATAAGCACTAGTAAGGAAATGTATTTTTTTGGATCTGAAGAATAGGTGTCTTCCAATATTTTGATCTGTTTCTGAAAAGTTGCATGAAATATTTTTAATCACATAGTATTTTAATTCACTAAGATATAATATTTAATTAAAAATTGTGATGATCCATTTAGCAAAGCAACTTTATATTTTTATATCTGTGATTTGGAAGTGATGTTTAATATAAAAATTTAAAGTGCACACTTGTATTTGTTGTTGGAATTTACCTCCCATTCTTTCCCTAGAGATAATATTGACAGCTACAGCTTCAAGGGCAGTATGTTGGAGCAAACAGAGTTGATTAAGAATGCTGGCCTGAGATCCAGTGCCACTTTCCTATCTAATTCCACTGGTCACATACATCCCCTTATTGCACAAGAGGTTACACCAACATCTACTTTGACAAGCCAGAGTCTCTGCCACAAACAAAGAAAATATCTGATGCTTTGCTGAGGGTAGAAAGGTAAATAAAAATAATAGTTTCCTACTTAATTTATCAACCAGAGGTAACCGTCACTGTAAATCACAAAAAAGACATTTAATTTCATTGAGAAATCATTATTTTTAAAATCTCCTTTAGTGAAATTGATTGGACAAATACAGTAAGACTGTTAATATAGTCTACCACTTTAGTGAGATATTTAAGAATCATTTCTTCACCAAATATTTATGAAGTACCTTCTACATCTCTGCCTTAAAGAGTTTGACATGTGTATAAAAAAAGATGCATAAAGATAGAGGGGCCTCCGAGGAGCAGAGCCATGCATACCCTAACCAGCACCGCCCCCGGGGGCCTCCAGCCACCAGGCCTCGCCCCCCAGACAGTACCTAGATCCACACCGCAGAGGCGCAGGGGGTCATAAAGGCCATTGTTTCTGAGCTCCAGAAGATAGAGTAGAAGTGAATAACATACAGAGGGCCTCTCTGAGGCTCCTTGATGAAAATTGAAGCCCACTGAGAAAGTGAAGAAAATCTCTGCAATAAAGGCACACCAGACCACCGTAGTTGGTAAGGTGGAAGGATCATCACCTCTCATCAGAACCTGGACTATCTTTGGGGGAAGGGCAGCTGGAACCTGCAGTAGAACTTTGCAGAGTTCAATCCAACAGGAGGTCAGGGAGCTCAACTTGGGTCTTGCAGCCAGAAATCAGCGTCCATCTCAGTGGACTGCTGCTAGCTTCCTGAGAATAATTAACTTAGATCTGCACACTGCTGCCCAGGTTGTCTATTGTGACAGTACTGAGACACATCCTGAAGGAGGCCCTTTATTTTTCTCTTTTATTTAATTTTTATTTTTTCAAATTTATTTTTTCTTTTTTTCTTCTCTCTCTCTCTCTCTCTTTCTCTCTCTCTCATCCACCTTGTTCTTCATCTCTCTCCCTTTCATTCTTGTTCCTGTCCAATTTTGGATTTCCTTTTTCTTTCTTTTTCTTTTCTTCTCTCCTTTTCCTTCTCTCAATTATCATTCATTTTATAAGAAAGTGAATACAATTTCTAGCTTACCTATTACTGTCGGTTTGTTCTGTTCTTGTATTTGTTCTTGTCTTTGTGTGATCTTCCTGTGTCCTCTGGCCTCACTTCTAACCTTTCCCTATCCTTTTATCTATCCCTCCCTCCCCAACTCCTTCTAAGTCCTCATCCCAAAGGGTAATTGCTATATTGAAAAGTTTATTCACTATAAACATATTTTGGGCTGGTCCTTGATTTTGATTTAATTCTCACAGTTAAAGGTGATAGATGAATAGCTACCACAAATTGTCATTTTCTAAGCTGTGCTTGATGCTATTGTTGTTGCTGATTGTATCACTTGGGCTAAGGTATTGTGATTGATCTAATCCATTGTTCCTGGTATACTGAAAATAAGATGGCCTAAGAGTCATTAGAGATTCAAAACCTAAAGACCAGCTATATCTGGAAGACACCTCTGAGAAGCAATCATTCCATAAGGGTTCTAAATACAAGCAACAAAGATATTTACAATAAGAAATATTGAAGTATTAACCCAGGAATTAAACCAAAAACAGCACCAACAAAAATAGAAATGAGAAGACACCCAAGCAAGGTGCAAACCCTGACTTCCAGCTCACTTATTTCTGTTTTGAATATTTCTAGAGCCTCATTCATCTGTTTTGTAACTTTCTGTGCTATCAGTTCAGGGTGTCCAGGTGGTTGATTATCAGATTTATCCACCTTGTTTCCCCCAGAAGGGGGAAACAATGAAAACAGTGCTACAAGGGGAATTCATAGCAGTGAATGCCCATACCAGGAAAACAGAGTGAGCTCAAATGAACAACCTAATGCTGAACCTCAAGTTCCTAGAAAAAGAAGAGCAAAACAAATGCCAAGCTCATACAAGGGAGGACACTATAAAGATCAGAGCAGAAATCAATGCAATGGAGACTAAGCAAATGATAAAATAATCAATGAATCGAAGAGTTGGTTTTTCAAAAGAATACATAGAATCAATAAACCTTTAGCCAACCTTACCAAAAAAAAAAGGAAAGAAAAGGCTCAAATCCATGCTATTAGGAAAGAAAAAGGTGAAGTCACAACAGATCCAGCAGAAATCCAGAAGATCATCAATACCTACTTTGAGAACCTGTATGCTAATAAAATGGAAAACATAGAAGAAATGGACAGATTTCTAGACATATATGAATTACCAAAGCTGAACAAAGAAGATATAAAAATTCTAAACACCCCAATTACGGTAAGTGAAATTAGAAATATAATTAAAAATTTTGCAACAAAGAAAAGCCCAGGTCCTGATGGCTTCACTGCTGAATTCTACAAGACATTTAGAGATCTATTGCCAATACCCTTTAAACTCTTCAATGAAATTGAAAAGGAAGCAATACTTCCAAATTCATTCCTGGAAGCAAGTGTTACTTTGACTCCAAAGGAAAGAAAGACCCAACCAAAAAAGAGAACTACAGGCCAATCTCCCTAATGAACATAGATGCAAAAATCCTCAACAAGACACTGGCAAACAGAATACAAAAGGTCATCAAGAAGATCATACACCCTGACCAAGTTGGATTTATCCCAGGGATGCAACGATGGTTCAGCATATGTAAATCAATAAATGTAGTACACTATATTAACAGAGCTAAAGACAAAAATCATCTCAATAGATGAAGAAAAAGCATTTGACAAAATCCAGCACTCATTCACAATAAAAACCCTACAGAAAATTGGAATAGATGGTCTTTATCTCAACCTGATAGAGGCTATGAAAAACCAACAGCCAACATCATAGTAAATGGTCAAAATACTGAAAGCTTTCATGCGAAAATCAGCAACAAGACAAGGATGCCCACTATCATCACTCCTGTTCAATATACTTCTGGAAACATTAGCCACAATAATTAGAAAAGAGAAGGAAATAAAAGAAATAAAGATAAGAAAGGAAGAAGTTAAGCTGTTATTATTTGCTGATGACATGATACTCTACATAGAAAACCCAAAAAACTCCATGAAAAAGTCTAGACTTAAGTGACAGATTCAGTAGAGTAGCTGGATACAAGGTCAACACTCAAAAAACAATAGCCTTCTTATAAACAAAAAACAGGCTCACTGAGAGAGAAATTAGGGAAACAATTCTTTCATGATAGCATCCCAAAAAAATGAAATATCTAGGAATCAGTCTAAGGAAGGAAGCAAAAGACTCTTCACTGAAAACTACAGCACTCTGAAAAAGAGATCGAGGAGGATATAAGAAAATGGAAAGACATCCCTTGTTCCTGGGTAGGAAGAACCAATATAGTGAAAATGGAAACACTTCCAAAACTGCTATATAGATTCAGTGCAATCCCAATTGAAATTTCAGCAGCATACTTCACGGACCTTGAGAAAACAATCCAAAAATTCATTTGGAACCAGAAGAGACCTAGAGCAGCAAAAGCAATTCTAGGCAACAGAAACATGACAGGGGGTATCACAACCCCCAACTTGAAACTATACTACAAAGCCACTGTGATAAAAACAGCATGGTACTGCCAAAGAAACAGACCCAAGGATCAGTAGAATAGATTAGAAGATGCAGAAACAACTCCAGAAATACTCAGCTACCTCATCTTTGACAAAGGAGCCAACCATACTCACTGGAGGAAAGATAGCCTCTTTAATAAATGGTGTTGGAAAAACTGGATTTCAACTTGCCAAAGATTAAAACTAGACCCCTATCTTTCACCATGCAGCAAACTAAAATTGAAGTGTTTTAAAGATCTAGACATAAAAACAGAAACACTAAACTTACTGGAAAATAAGTTAGGTAGAACTCTTGAAAATATTGGCATAGGAAAAGACTTTATGAATGAAACCTCAGTAGCACAGGAACTAGCACAATGAATCAACAACTGGAATCTCATCTTATTAAAAAGCTTCTGCATTGCAAGAGAAACCACCAACACAACTAAGAGACAACCTACAATGTGGGAAAAAACTTTTAGCAGCTGTACTTCAGAGAAAGGACTACTATCTAAAATATATAAAGAACTGAAAAAAATCAGACCCCCCTCAAATTCAAAGACCCAATTCAAAAATGGGCATCTGAAATGAACAGACATTTCTCAGATAAAGAAGTAAAAGCAGCAAATAAATATATGAAGAAATGTTCAACATCACTGCTCATTTGAGAGATGCAGATGAAAACAACACAGAGATTCCACCTCACCACAGAAAGAATGGCTGCTATCAAGAAATCAACCAATAACAAATGCTGTGGGGAGACAGGAACCCTTCTGCATTGTTGGTGGGAGTGCAGAATGGTGCAACCACTGTGGAAATCAATATGGAGATACCTCAAAAAACTAAGATCAGCGGTCCCGGTTGACTCAGCTATTCTTATTCCTCTTCTGGGTATCTTCCCAAAAGAATTAAAAGAATCATACCACGGCAGTATATGCACGCCCATGTTCATAGTGGCACAGTTTGTAATAGGTAAAACTTGGAAACAGCGGAATTGCCCATCAGCTGGAGACTGGATAAAGAAGATGTGGTTTTTCTATAAAATGGAGTACTACTCAGCCATAAAGAAGGAGAAACTAGAGACATTTGTAGTTAAATGGATGCACATTGAGACCATACTCTTAAGTGAAATAAATAAGCACATGTGTAAATACCGAATAGTTTCTCTGGTGTGAGAAACTGAAAGTGTAAACAAGGATTAAAATGTATAATTGATAATGAGAAATAAGAAAAGATCTAAAAGGGGTGGGAGAAGTGGGAGGGGTACAGGAAAGGAAGGAAGGAAAAGACAAAATATGAAAAAAAGGAAAAAATGGAAAGAAAGTCTCTGTAAATGAGAGGTGGAAGGGGTGAAGGAAGGGCAGGGGAATGGGGAAAAAATAAGAACCAAGATACATCATGTAAAGGTACAAGATCCCAATGATGAATGTAACTGTATTGTATACCTAAAATGTACCAATAAACCTAGTGGGGAAAAAAATAGCAATAGAGAAAAGAGAATCTAATGATAATGTAGTAATATGGAAGGATAATTGTAAGAAGTTACCCAGAATAATTATTTTGGAGGATTGTGAGTTATTGGAGAAAGAACAGCGAGGCTCACCATAATCTTTCTGGATAAGATAATTAGGAAAAAGGCAGTTCATACAAAAGTGGCAGCTGAGAAAAGGCAGAGAAATCACTCATCTGAGTGCAAATCACTCATAGTGAAGCACAAGCTTGAGTATCCAATGGAAGACAAGCAATGGGAACAAAAAGTGACAGAAAGATAGGCAGGAGCCACATCAAGAAAGATTTTGTAGTCATTGTAAATAGCTTGTAAATTATGCTATCTTACTGACCCTTTTAGAGGCAATGACAACAGTTCTGATGAAAGATACAAGAGGTGATAAAAATGTATAATTAATGTCTAATTTTTTAAATGTTTATAATAAAGGCATATTGCCATTAATTCTCTTCAGTGTACTCCCCCTTGCTTTGAATACACTTATGTCATCATTCTTACCACTTTCTGAAGCAGTTCTGGATGTCTTCTTTCATAAGTGTCTTTACAAAATATGATTTCAACAAAAAGTGACTGACACTACCGAATTCCAGCTGACAGAAAGGCAGGCTCATGAAAACATCAGAGTGTGTCCTCATCCACCTAATTCACTGGATCTGGTACTATTCAACTGCTGGCTCATCTCCCCAAAGTAAAAAATGATCATGAAAGGTAAATATTTTTAATCAATTCAGGACATCAATCCAGCCAAGATAGTACAACTAAAGACATGAAGATTTCCAGAACTGCTTCAGAAAGTGGCAAGAATGATGGGATAAGTGTGTTTGAAGGAAGGAGTATTTTGAGGAAGATTAGTGACAATGTGTCTTTTACTGTAATAGTTTTTTTTTAATTTAAACATTCACATTATTTGTTCATCACACCTCATAATAATAATTGTAAGTACACAGAGAAAAAAATGAACTGAAGATATGTTTAGAAGTTAGAATTATCAGAATTTGATGATTGGAAATAAAGAGGTGAAAGTCTGCAAAATTCTATATGAAGCACAAGTTCTAGTTTAAATAACTGGGTGAAGATGCTAGTATAAATTAAGAAAAATAAGTTAATTTAAGGGAAACATTTTGTAACACAAGTGACTATGGAATATTCCTGTAGAGGTTCTGAGTTGGTATCTGAATGGATGAGTCTGAATCCACAGGCAAATGCTAATATCTGAAACCCTAAAGTGAAATAACATTGCTCAAAGAATACAAAATATGAGATGAACTGTGAATTGAGAACCCAACCCTGGGGCACAATTATTTTAGAGATTCTTGAAAGAAAAGCAACCAAAAAAGGAAACAGCAATGAACTGACCAGAGACAGGAGGAGAATTCGTGACATATTAATATTATGGGAGCCACAGAAGTGAAAACTGCAGCAGAGCGGTTCAGTGAGGCAAAGATAGAAAATACACACTGATCACTCTTTCTCTGATTCCACTTACCTGAATACAAATCTGCATCACTGAAAATAGAAATTGTAAGGTGATATATATGTTACCTAGCTCAACTGAGCTGTTTCATAGTGTATACACATTTCAAAATAACATGTTGCATACCATAAATATACATCATTTTTATTTGTCAATTAAAAATAAATATTTTTTTAAATAAAGGGCATTTAGAAATCTAAGATCAAGAAAAGTCTAGGAAAGGCCACATTCAGCATACTCACATATCATATAGGAGCTGTCCTTACTTTTTAAGCAAGGAAAGGTGGATCAATTTATCTTGCTTCTTTTTCCTTTCCTTATCCTCAAAGCACTACAAATACTTTAGAAAATATTTTCTGAATTAATTTTTCTCAATTAAACTTGTAGTAAATTTTAAGCAAAGGGCTATTCAAAGTTACTCTCAATGACAAGTACTAGACGTGAAAATTGTACCTGTTGCCAGTTAAAGGTTGAAACTTTTATTTTAACATTAAATTCCATGTGCAAATGATGTGTGAGAGTTAGCAACCCTCACTCATTACTGGATCTTAATAGAAAGGTAAACTATTCTTTGAAACAAAAGAAAAGAATAACAAGTTGTAAAGAGGAACGGTAAAGGACTATAAAGTTAGAATAGGTTCCTGAGCTAGAGAGTAACAAAAATGTGATGAAACATTGACATCTTGGCATTTTATAGAGGAGCAACAGATCAACTGGAAATATTACCAAGGGCAATCTCAATTCAGGTCAATGCAACCAATACACCATCCAAGCTTTGTTGTCAGGCAGAGTCAGGTTCTAGTAATAGCTCAGTCCACGCTAGCTGAATGTCAAGGTGAATAGTCAACATTTCTAATTTCTAGTCTCTTCATTTGTAAAAATGGGACCACATTGTTTCCTACCCCATGCAATTTTTTGTGCAAAATAAATAGGATAATATATATGTTGCATTAGTCCAGTACAGTGGATCTCAACACCCTTTTTCCCCACCAAAGGGGCACTGCAATGTCTAGAGATATTCTTTGTTATCATAGCCAAGAACAAGGTGACTATCATTGGCATCTAGTAAGTAGAGGCCAAGAATGTTGCAAACCATGCTACCTTCACAGTAGAGCACCCTACAATAAAGAATTGCCTAATCCAAAATGTTGAGGGTGCCGTGGATGAGAAGTCCCAGATCAGTGGTGATACACATACCACAATAGCTGCTACTTCCTGAGCAATCACACTAAGTGCTTGGCATTTCTCATCTAACCTTCACCAAAATGTTTGGATTAGTATGCTTATTACCCCCAGTTTACACATTCAGAAGCTGACACACACAACAGAGTAAGATACACTACCACAAAGTAGGAGTGATACAAGCAGGATTCCATAAATGCTGTCATTATTGTATCTCATAAAGAAATGAGAAATTATTCTGGTATCTTTATACAACCAGCTCTTGGTCGCAGGATGACAAAAGGATAGCTTTTTAACTTTGATTCAAACACTGACATATCCCAGAGAAAACTGGGGTCTTCTGATTTCCATACTCAAGTTTTCCCTTAAAATGCGAACAAAGTGAAAATGAACCATTTGAAAGGAAAAAATTAGCATTTCTTAAGGGTATCTTTAAAAAGACAATTGCTGGATCTACTTTAAGAGGAAACTTTCTGTGTTAAAAATTGGTAAAACTCCACTTCAATGACTGTATTAGGTTCTCTGTAATGCCGAGGTCAATAGTTCCTGTTGTAACTGTGCTATAGTTTAAGCACTGCTTCAGGCCTATGCTAAACTTGAACCTTCGATCAAAGAGATAAAAGTCATCTGACTCTATTGGTTTCACTTTATGGTCTGAAATTCTTAGGATCTGTACATTTATCCCATTGTCAGTGATGTGTCATTGATTGTTTTTTAAACAATCTTTTGCATTGATGTGTTTTAAAAGTGTTTTTCTTCTCTTTAAATCTTTTTTCAAGGAAGTTGAAACATACGCTGTTGAGTGTGTGTGTGTGTGTGTGTGTGTGTGTGTGAACCTTTAAGAAGTCCTAAAAAGGCAACAAATGCTGAAATGTAAGCATATATATAAACACTCTGACAATTTTAGCAAATGTTTAGGGAAACTCTAGGGTCCTGACTTTTCAAGATAATTGTGGATTGAGTGAAAATAGCGCAGTATAAAAAGGAAAGCAATATGGCATAGTGACTAAAAGTGTGAGATACACTATCAGATCAGTGTTTAATTCAGACTGCACCATTTACTAATTATGGACTCTTGACAAAGTGACCTGATCACTCTGAGTCTCTGTTATGGTTCTAACAAAAGGAAAAAATCAAAGTGATCACTGAAGCATCTCCAAATATTTAAAAATATATTTTTTATTTTATATTACTAAATGTCAAGCACTGTTCTACATAGTAAAAACTACCCACGTGTAGCTTATAATAAAAAATAAAAATAAAATGTAATCTCAAATAGCAACAATTATTTTAAAGAAAATAATTCTACATAAACTGACAGTGATCAGACAAGAGTAGGAAATGGAAAAGCCTCTAAGGAGGAATGTTTAGTTTATTTCTTAAAAGTCCTTTAAGGCCCATATGGTAAAGGCTTGGTCCTCATAGTGGCACCAGTGGGAAGTAGTAGAAACTTTCAGAAGTCAAGTCAATTGGACAATGCGGTGCATGTCTCTAATCCCAGCACTGTGGGAAGCTGAGGCAGGAAAATTACAAGTTCAAGCCCAGACTGTACAATTTCAGGAACTAGCAAGATGCTGTTTCAAAATTTAAAACAAATAAATAAATTTAAAGGGACTTAGGTATAGCTCAGTGTATATCCCTGGGTTCAATCTCCAGTACCACTAGAAAACATATAAAGAGGTGAGGCCTAGTGAGAGGTCTTTAGGTCAGTGAGGGCATGACCTTGAAGTGAATAGTGGGACCCTAGCCCTTCCACTTTCATTCATTTTCTGGTCATAAATTGTGCAATTTTATGCTACCACATGCTTCCAACCATGGTGTGCTGCCTTGGCCAAAGCATCAGGGCCGTGTTCATCAACTTTCTTATTACTGGCATGAAATGCCTGACATAAACAACTTAAAGGAGGCCAGGTTTATTTTATCTCAGTTTCAGACATTTCAGTCCATGTTTGGCTGCCTCTAAGGCAGAAGCATCATGGCAGAAAGGCATGGCCAAGGAAAGCTCAACTCATGACATCTTCGGACCACGGCAGGAGAAGAACACAAGAGGAAGGGGCAAAGAACCATATATAATCCCCAAAATCATGTCCTCATGATCCACCCAGATACACAAAGATATGTGCTTTATTAATCTCCAAGGCACCTCTCAAGCCAATCAAATTGACACTCAAGATTAATCATGACAAGGGCCAATTGACCATGGACTAAACTTTTAAAACTGTGACTAAAAGTTTGTCTTTATAAGTTGATTATTTCAGGTATCTGTGAGTAAAAATTTTGTCTTTCTATGTTACCTCAGATATCTACTACAGTAATGGAAATCTGACTAATACAAGGAGTTTTCTGAACAGAGACCTGAAGCATATGAGGCAGCAATCAAGTGAACATTTAGGGAAGAGCCTTTCAAGCAGAGGGAACAGCAAATAAAGGACCTCCATGCTGGGATAGTCTGGTAAATTTGAGAAAAAGTAAGGAGATTAGTGAAACTGGTGCTCAGTGATTTATGAGTTGAATTTAAGAGGTTGGCAGGAATTAACTCATACAGGAACTTTTTTGCCATAGTAAGATTTTGGATTTTATTCTGTGACAGAAATCACTGGACACCTTTGATGAGGAATTATATTCCAATTATATTTTTGAAGAATCACTCTGGCTCCTGTATAGAGAATGGACTCCAGGCAAACAGCAGTGGATACAAGAAGACCAAGAAAAGACCATTGCAATAATGCAATAAGCTCTCAAAATGACGGGGGCTTAGAATATGAAGAGGGTGCTTGGAAGTAGCTAAATATCAATAAATTCATGACTAATTTGAAAGTAGGTACGATATAACTTCTAACATGTTATGAGTTGTGAAAAATCTTTTTTTATTTCATAGTTTTGGGAGAATGGAGGTGTTATTTACTGAAATGTGAAAGACCAAATTAAAAATACATAAAAAGAAGAGGAACTAAAAAGAGTATCAGTAAAGATATTAATTAGAAGTCCATGTGGATAAAAGAGAAACGCTGGATATATTAGTATACATTCTGGGAAGAGGTGAAGAATAGATCTTAACATTTTGGCATTATCAGGGGATACAATATATTTAAGCTATGGAAACTGATTGAGATCCTTATAGGAATATGCTGAAATAGAAGGTGGGCTTGAGATCTGAGCTCTGAAGTTCTCTGATATTTATATATCATGATGATAATAATGCAAAAAAAAGTCATAGGAGGTTAGTATCCCAGAGGCAGATGAATTCAGTGCTTAAAGGAGGAGGATGTGATCTGTCACCTGCTACAGAGGAGTTGAATGATATGAGGGATGAACTGACCATTGGCATCTGCAACATAGAGTCCATTAGAAAAATAGGTTGAGTAGAGACTTACCAATTCACCTCTTTCAGTGGGGTAGGTTCAAGAAAAAAAAATGACAGGAGAAAAAGTGGGAATGGAAAAGGCAATTAAAATATTTTGGTGAGAATTAAATAAGAAAATATAATAAAACATCTAACTCAATATTGGCTATTATAAAGTACAAATAAATAGGTGCCATCAATTTCATCACTTATGTAGACATTCTCTATCATTCAAATATTAATTGTATATAAAATAAAAAAGAAATGTGTATGTTGAATAATTTTATAAAAATAATTCATGTGTAATTATTTTATTCTGACAATATTCTTTCAAGAAAAAAATATAGACCTGTAAGCTTTTCCCCATTTTATAGTTGACAAAGTTTAGGCTCAGTTTATAACTTACCCAAATTCACATATAAAGCTAGAAATAAAACCAATATCTAATGATACTATGTTAGTCAACTTCATGCTACTACAACAACTATCTGGAACATTCAACTTATAAAGAGAAAAGGTTTATTAGCTCATAGTTTGATACTTCAAATCCAAAAATCAGACAGACTACTGATTTGAGCATTTGTTTATTGAGTGAGGACAGCAGATAGCAATAGCAAGAGTATATGTTGGAGAAAGTGGTCCCATCATAAAATGGGAAGCAGAGAATATGAAGGGTCAGGCAAAGGCTCGCAATCTCTCTCAAGAGCATGCAATGAGTTACTTCAGTGAGTACCACTAGGCCACAACTTTTCAAATTCTGCAGCATTTGCCTATTCTGCCAGCCTGGGGACCAGCTCTTTACAAGTAGACCTTTGGGGGATATATCCAAATTATAGCAAATATCTCACCCTTTTGATTTTTTGTTTTATTTTATTTTATTTAGCAATGAATAACAGAAATTCAGCTATATCACCAAAGAGAAAAATAAAACAATATCAGTGAGAATTAGACAATGCAAATATCTGACTTGAAAAACGTATACTCAAAAGATGTTTTTAATTCATAAATTACTTACACATACACTATGAACTATCTTGTACAATCTTTTTGTAGATATGGTTCACAGCTGAAGTGAGAAAATATTCTGCTTTAAGAAGAGATTTTAAAGTTTTCTTCATTAAAAACATGTAAAGGAAGATAGAAAAAATGTAAAATATTTCAGCAGACATTTAATCATGCAAGAAGTATTTTATTGTACAACTACTCATGCCAAATACTGGATTAGGCACTAGGGACAAAAAAGGAAATAGAATAATCGTGAATTTTACTCCCTGGACATTTGTAGTCTAGTAATAAAACAGACATAATATTAATCAAATTTGAAAATATTTACTTGTTAACTTGTAAGTATAGGGAAGAAAGGAATAGGGTAAGATAGGAATGAAAAACATAAACGTCACCTAGTATAACTGTGGCCCATCAGTATGAAAGAGATAAATTTTTGTTTTGCGTGGATCCTTTCCACAAACCAGGTACAATCTTTTCCAGCAGCTTGGAATGAAGAGACTCTCAAAAGAGACATAAATTCCGTAAGGCACTTTGATAACAGCTATGAAAATGGAATCTGTTTGATTTGGTAAGGAATTCATCTTTCTTGTTTCCAGACTTGTGAAAACCAGAAACAGTATACTTCCTTTTCCCCTCCTTGTAGGAGACTTACAGAGGCCAAGGTGAAACATTAAGAGAAATAAGCACTAAACAGTTCTAAAACATTCCAAGATGTGTTAGCTGCCCCAAGACCCCAAGTAATCAATATAGAACCCTGCTTAGTTTTTCCTCAGGGCCACAATTTCCCATCTATGAGACACTAGCTTTCCTTTGATGCTGCAATCAATCTAAGTCTCAGTTATTTTCTAAGAAGCATACATTTCCCTGTTAATGATAGAATGGCTAGAATGGATTGTGGCAAACTTCAAATCAGCTACTTCAAACTCCAGTTGCCTTTGCTAGTGATTGCCCAGACCTTGGAGCCCCAAACTGCTTGTTACTTATTCCCACCCAGCATCACCTCATCTTCTCTCTCCTTGCTAGTCTTCACAATGTCCAGTGGAACTGGAACCTGATTAATTCTTACATCTTCAAACTCTCCTTAAACAATTGAACCTCTGCCTTGAGAAGAACTCAGAGCTTCTAACTTGAGGTCTGCAAACTATATTGCAAAGGGTCAGTGAAGTGCTTAAAAGATTTAAGTTTTTTCACTATTTTCAACTATGTCTCAGTAAAATAAAAAGTGTTGCTGTATTACAAGGCTAATATCTTGCTCTAAATGGTCTAGACGATCTACTGTACGCAATCTATATATACCATCAAGTAACACGCAAGCATGTATTACAACGCTATGTTAAAATGTCTACAGTTAAGTTCCTATTGACAAAAATTGCGTTAAATGTCTCTTCCTAATCATGAAAGAGATCAGTAGTAGTTTAAGTGTAGATTTTAAGTTGCACAGAGTCTCAAAGATTATAGGGGTGCTTTTAAGTCCTTTGGTTTTGTTTTTATCTTTGAAATCGGACGTAGAAGCCACAGTGTTTCTTGTGTTAAACTTTTATATGAATGA
Organism: Heterocephalus glaber; assembly: GCF_053883595.1. Lineage (NCBI taxonomy): Eukaryota > Metazoa > Chordata > Mammalia > Rodentia > Bathyergidae > Heterocephalus > Heterocephalus glaber. The sequence goes on along the minus strand of NW_028258406.1, from coordinate 4,758,421 downwards.
AATCAGGAAGCCAACAAATATAACAGTTTGACTTGAATTTGTGGCCCTTTACTTTTATAAGAACAGCTAATTTGGTAATATTAGAACACCATTGAGAGTTTGCCAAGCCAATAATCCAGATTTATCTTTGATTCTTCAGGGTCCCTCACCCTTCACCCCACAACTACATTGGACTGAGCCCCTTAAATAACTCTAAATGACTCTCCACTTTGCTCCATACACTCTACACTCTTGTCCAAACCAGTGATATTTATTATCTGTTTTTTAACAGTTACTACAATTTTCTCTATTCCTCTGGAATTATTCCTCACTACCTTCAATTCTGTAGACAGGTAGGTTCCCAAGGAAACTAGCAGATCTCTCTAAGAAGATGACATTTGAGCAGAGATCTGAAGGAAGTTGTGAGTGATCGATACAGATGTCTATCAGAAAATGTTCCAGGCAAAGGGAACAAGTGAAAGAGATGTGAATCTGGAGTATGCTTGATATTTTTGCTAGCTAGAAATGAGCTCCATGTGTCTATCTGAATCATTGCTAACTGTATCACTATATATTGGCATCAAATCTTGTTTTCCACTGAGAAAGTCATTAACTTCATCAGAAACTGAACATGACTGAGACCTGGTTTTTTTCTGAGTTTTCATCAAGAAATGAAAGCAGAATGTGAAATTCTTTTACTACTATATGAGAATTTTCTTTTTTTCTACAAGGAAAATCATGGGGCACCTGATTAACATCTGAGGAGATGGTTTCCAAGAGAGAGAAAGAGAAAGAAAAAACACAGAGAGATAGAACTTGAACAATAGTGTAATTCAGTTTTCCTCTCTATTCTGTTATCATTCTCAGAAAGATGAGCTTATAGGTAGAAAATATGTCAAAAGTTGGCCTCAAAAATTTTTTTTATTTCTATCATTTCAATGATTTTCCCTACTGTTCCAATTCTATCAGCAACATGTAAGGTGGTCCTTGTTCTTTGTTATCACTTAAAATGTTACCTGATTTCCTAAATGAAAACATTGCAGTCTAATAACAACAACTCTCATCTTTCCAATTCTCTCACTCACTTACCTGTCCAATACTCATAGCTGCAAAATAACTCAATGGTTAGAACAAATACTCTGGATTCAGCTGCCCTGTCTAGTAGCAATTCTGCCCCATTCAAGATATGCAAACATGAGCATCTTAATCACACTAAGCATCTAAGTTGTTATTGGAAGGATAAAATAATACATTACATTTAGCAAGACATATAGAGGAAACAAATAATAAATCATAGTCCTTTTATTATTAATTGACCTCACCAAGACCCCTAGTCGCATCCTTTACTTTCTTCTCTATTGACCCAGACAATGTAGTCTTTCACGTCGGTCACTCCTTCTGCAAACGTCTCCATCTCTCACCCAGGTGCACATCCAACGAAATCTCCCTTTAGACTCCAGCCCTAGATTTAAGAACAAAGCCCAGCACTTGGTATGTTGTCCTTGAGGGCAGTATGGAAGTTCAGCAAATAATGTGTGAACGAATGAATGCTACCAGAAACCCAAAGCCACTGGGATGCCCGACTTCTCATGAATTATCCATTTTCCTCTCACTCCTGTTGTCCTACTCTACTGGATCTTTTGAATCACTGGTGAACCATATGTGAGTCTCTCTCCTGCCCAGGAGAAAACAAAATAATATCTCAAACCCAAATCTAACTTTCCTCCGATATTTTCTCCAGTACTGCCCTTTCTCTCCTCCTTTTCCATCAAAAGCCCTTGAACATGTCATCTATCTTCACAGTCTCTACTTGCTCACATGCCCCAGATTCCACAACATTATTTGCACCCTCAGCACATAAAAGGAACCACTGTTGTCAGTATTATTTGTCGTTATAGAAACTTGGCATTTTGGCAGCAATTGACTTGTTGACCTCTAAATAGTTTTCTTAAAAGCTTTTTTCATTTTTTTAAATAACAGTGCTATTGAAATGTAATTTAAATACCATAGAGTTTACCTTTTGAAAGTGTACAATTCACATAGGTAGGCATAAATCGCCACTATCTAACTCCAGATCATTTTATCACTCCAGAAGAAAAACTTCACTGCATTAGCAGACATTTACTGTTCTTTCCTCCTGTGGCAAAGATTAACTAACGAGGTATCTGCATGGATTTGTCTATTCTGGATATTTTATGTCAATGAAATTATATAATATGTGGCCTTTCATATTTATCCTTAAATTCAAATTTTGAAGGCTCATACATCTCACAGCATGTACCAAAATTTCATTCCTTTTCGTAGCTGAGTGATATTCCACTGCATTGGTATATTACTTATTGGTAACCTATTCATCAGTTGATGAATATTTGAGTTATTTCTACTTTTTTTGCTATTATGAAGAACACTGTTATGAACATTTGTGTACAAGTTTTTGTATGAGTATGTTTTCAATCCCCTTTGTATATACAATGGTAGATTGATTCATGAATACTTTTGTTTCCAAACAATTTGGTTCACAAACAGAAGCACTTGGCAAAATTTTGTTTTTGTTTACAAACTCTGCACTGGGTGACAAACATAATGGCGACCATCTTTCCCACACAAACACAAACATGGCGATCTTTTCCAAAGTTCATGAACCAAGATAGCACTGTATACAAAGGACTTTGATTGTTGAATGTTGTGGTCACTCATGCTTAACTTTTTGAGGCATTGCCAAACAGTTTTTCAGAGTGACTATACTAGCAATGTCAAATCTTTTTTCCACTGCAAAGGTTCTAATTTCTCTTCATGCTTGCCAATATTTGCCATCTTCTTATTTATACCAATTCTGGTGAGTGTGAAGTGGTATTCCTTTGTGATCTGTTTCAGTATTTCCCTAATAACTAATGATGCTGAGCAGTATTTCATGTGTTTATTAGCCATTTGTATATCCTTTCTGGAGATATGTCTATTCTTCTCTTGACTTTTGAGCTCATACACTATCTCCTATGTGGTCTATTTTTCTTTTGTCTTTGATATTTCTCATTTTTTTTCTCAGTCCTATGCCTTAATGATTTTATCCACTACCAGGAATTTGGCAAAACTTAAAAGTCAGTTATTTATAAATCTCCACCTCCGGTTCAGATCCTTTTCCTAAAATCCTGATTTAGCTATTGAGCTATCTGTTAAACACAATTTAACCTTAGTTGGTTATTTTCCACCTGAACTACACTTGAATTGTTGTAGTTTCACCTGAACTACGACCATTCCTCCCAAAATGAATGATCTAGCCATTCAGCAAATTACCCAAGCCCATATGCTAGCTGTCCCGCTTTTCTATTTTAGATCATTTAGGTTATTTTAGATCATTTTAGGTCATTTAGGTCATTTTAGATTCCCTAGATCCCATGTCCAGTTTTTTCAACTTCATAATATTTTTTCATAAGTAGGTTTTTTCACCCTTTCTTCATTATCAATGTCTTAAATCAGCTGTGTTCATCAGTTGCCTGACCCACAGTGCTAGCAAAGGCCCCTGCTCTATCCCCAGCTGTCTTCCTAACACCACTGTTTTCCTAACACTCTCTCCTGCCAACAGGAACACAGGCTGCCATGCTTAACATTTCCCAATCTACCCTCTGTCTGCTTTTTTCATACAGAATTTCCAAGCAGAATCATTTTCCAGGTTAGAGGGCAGAAGTGCAGATGTAAAGTCACAGCCATGGAGTTCTTCTGACAGCACTACATAGGAGCAATTTGGTTATACCGCAGCAAGTATGTGGAGGTCCCTCTGGAATGGTTTTCAATCTTGACTTTGCACAAGTAACACCCAGAGTTTGTTGTTGTTTTGCTTTTAATATTATGGTTGGGCCTTGTTCCAGATCAATTAAATACAATCTCTGGGGTGCTGACCCAGTTTTGGTACTTTTGTAAAGCATTCCAGGTGATTCTAATATATAGTCAGGATTTGGAAACTTTACCCTGCTGTCTGGCTGTTTCTAACTTCCTGGTTCTAAAACATAAGCTGTGGTAACAGCAGCAGTCCCTGATCTGGCAGCTTTCTCAAGTGTAAGCAATGCAATGTGGTTCTTGAGGAGAAAGTGGTGGCAGCAGATGCAGCAGCTCCTTGGCCAGCCACAGTGGCAATGTGTGCTGTGCACTTGCTTCTGAAAACAGCCTAGAACCAGCTTTTCTTGCCCTTCCAAAATGTCTGTAAGCTGCTTAATGCCCCAATAACTCCCTTTCTGCTGAACCTGGCCAGAGTATTCTGTTGTCTGCTACCAAACACTGACCAATAAAGATATCTAAATTTCACATTTACTGTTCACCATTGTCTTTGTATTAAGTATAAGGTGGTTTTAAGTGGCTTATTTACAAGGTCTTATGTGATCTATACCTGCCTTTATGAAAAGTATGTTAAAAGCTCTATTAAAAGTATTTCAGAAATGTATACCTTCACTGAGAAACTATAAGAATTTATTGAAAGGAAAGATATTAATATATGAGTAAAACTGTTGTATAAGAATACACATCACTGAATTGTGCATTAGTATTTTTTTAAAAATGTAAACAACCTTTATATCCATTGATAGAGGACTATTAATAAATGTTATGGTATACTCATAGAGCAAAATACTTTCCAATAATTAAAGAATCTCCAGGTTGTAGTCTTGTGAATAATTGTCTTTCTTATACTTTAATCTCATTTCTCATTTTTTTCAAAGAGCTTGTTTTATGTCTATCAAAAAATATATGAACACTTTCAATTTAGGAGGACTAACTTGAAACAGAATGGACAGAGCAAACCAAATTAGCAGTCTCCCTTAGAGAACAATGTCTTAAGATTGCTCTTAACCTTTCCTAGGTGACCAAGTATCATGGGTCCTCTACCTCTGACAGTTTCCTTCTGTACAAGCTACATTGGCTACTGGAAAAGAATATCTGATACCCACAACTTAAAAAGAAAGAAGTTTATTTATCTCACAGTTTCAGAGCTTTAAACCCATGGACAGTGGCTCCAAAGCAGAAACAAGATGGCAGAAGAGCATGGTAGGCCAAAGCCTCTCATGGCAGCCAAGAAGTAAAGCCTAAGGGAAGAGAGTCAACAGGAGATACACCCTCCAAAGACACACCTTCCAGGGACCCACTCCCACATGGTCTTCACCTCCGTGTTAATCCACTGTGAGCACCAGAGGATGACGACCATAGCAGCCCCATGATCCCATCAGCTCTTGGGGAGTCTCTTGACCCAGTCAAGGTAATAATTAAACTTGACTGTCACACAGGTACTTTATGTGTATCCATAGGAGTTTTCTTAATAAACTATAGGTGAGCTACATGTTGGAACAAATTATAGCAACTAAAAATAAAATATATAGAGAATGGGAACATTTAAAAATAGCTGCCTGGAGACTCCGTTACGCACTTCTGGAGCTACACTTTCTCCCCACACTGTGACTGGACTGTGGGGGGCGGAGGGGAGTCGGTTAGTGGGCTTTAGCGCCTTTTCTGATTGCGTTAGATTTGAAGCACTTTGAAGGACCGGGCCCAGCGAAGAGGACATTGTGGTAGCACAGATTGAAGTATTGAAGCCATGGGAATAAAGGTTCAGCGTCCTTGATGTTTTTTTGATATTGCCATTAACAATCAACCTGCTGAGAGAGTGGTCTTTGAATTATTTTCTGATGTGTGCCTCAAAACAAGCGAGAACTTTCGTTGTCTTTGTACAGGATAAAAGGGAACAGGGAAATCAACTCAGAAACCATTACATTATAAGAGTTGTCTTTTTCACAGAGTTGTTAAGGATTTTATGGTTCAGGGTGGTGACTTCAGTGAAGGAAATGGAAGAGGAAGAGAATCTATTTATGGAGGATTTTTTGAAGATAAGAGTTTCGCTGTTAAACACAACAAAGAATTTCTTTTGTCAATGGCCAACAGAGGAAAAGATACAAATGGTTCACAGTTCTTCATATGGAGTTTCTGGCTTTTGCCTGAGCTGGCCTTGAACTCAAGATTTCCCTAAGCCTCCGGAACAGCTGGGATTACAGGCATGCACCACTGCGCTAAGCTTTTTTACTTTCAATTTCACTCCTAAACATTCCCTTAATACTACACTACCTTTTTGTTTAAGGGCCAGTTTGTAATTTTTGCACCTTTTCCCCCTCTCCTAGTGTTCAAAATGTCTTGGTTTCAGTTTATATTGATTTCTCTTCAAATTAAATTACAGCCATTTTTATACTATACCAGTTTTTCTGTAATTGTTTTGTAATTTGCATAGACTTGTACTCTAGTCATGTACTCTTATAATGTATTCTAAAAGTTCAGCCCAATTGAAAGTAAAATAAATTGTATATGTAAGGGAGAAAAACTAGTAGGCCTAATCCTTCACTCAGCATAAGTTGGTTATACATCTGTTTTATGTAATTTGCTACAAACTCCTCATTTAACAACCGACTTTGTTTCTACAACTGTGTTGTTGGCTTACTTGGTTGCTAAATAAGGAACTGTATATTGTGTGTACATCACAATATTCAGAACAAAGAAATGCTCAAAGAAAACTCTAACTTGATGACTATTTTTATTTGCGTAACTCTTACATGCAGTACTATAATGTATAACAACATAAAACTACTATACAGTACAATCAGCAAAAATTACAATACTGTATGAGATGTACCACACCAAAAAGACATTGTGGCTCTGTAAACAAGTTGTACAGAACTGTATAAAGAGAGGGTTGTAAGTCTGAACTGTCACTAAATGAGGAATATCTGTAAAAAAATAAATAAATAAAAATAGCTGCCTTCCTCTTAAGGGTCTTGGTGCTTGTCTGGGAGGGAGCTCAAGTTTAGAGAGCTCTAGGAAAAGCTTTTTTACACCCAAAATAGCTAATAACAGTATTCTTCAACCCTAATCATTAAGAAGAACTGGAAAAAGCAAAGTCAAACACCTGACAATATAAAAAGTAAATGATGTGCATGGATTGAAGGAAGTCAACACAATAAAACCAAGCTGTTAAGACATTTAAGTTATTTTTGCTACTACCTCTGACTCCATTCAGGCATCCAAAATTTTCCTGCTCTCTCTCCCTTCCTCCTATCAGCTCAAAGACTGATCTGAAATCAATCATTTACAGCTTAGTGGGAATATGTTTCAGAGCCAAGGTAGACCTGACTGAATTGCTCAGGGGCCCTTTCCCAGAAGTTACTGGGCTAGAGAAATACATGTAGATAAAGTATTTCATATACTTGTACAGTGGAATTGCTTTCTGCTATTTCCACTGCTTTTAATATTTTTATTACGAGTGTGTGGTTTTCTGCTATATAGGACTAGGTGTATTTCTGTGGACTTGCATGAAAATAACAATTATTTTTTAAATATTATTCAATGGAGGGATATGGCATAAAATTCAGAACAATTGATATACATAGATTTAGAAAGAAATGTTTCTACTTCATATTATAAGGGTGCTAAATCAGAAATTAAAGGTGTTAAACAGCACAAATTGCTAGTGAAGAAACATATATGCCTTTGAAGCAGGGTTCTGATTAACCTTGATGAAGGTAATGGGAAATCACTGAAGTTATGAACAAGAGTGACAAAATAAAAGTGACACTTACAGAAAATCAATTTGTTAGAGGTGTGGAGAACAGACCAGAAAGGATAGAGGTGCAAACAGTGAATCAGAAAAGTCCTGCTACATATATGTCACTAAGCAGCACATCTTACACATCTAACTTCTCTCACTCATTACAACAATGTGATGTGGATATTTTGACATTCATTGATAGATAAGAAAATGGATCCTCAAGGAATAAATAAAATATCTTTCACAGGATCGCATTGCTTATTAAATATCAGAGCCAACCTAGGAGAAGAGAGAGTACAGAATCAATCTATGCCATCCTATGACTACAGGACCTTAGATCAATTACTAGGATAGTTGCCTCTCTAGACCAGCACTTCTGACATGGCTGGTCATGGAAATCACCTTAAGACCTGTCAGAGTGCCGAGTCCAGCATTCTACCTCAGAACGTTTCTGACCATCAGTCAGGGTGTGGAACCACTACAGCAATCCAGATGATTGCCTACTTATTTGTCTGAAGAAATGAGACCTGGAGTAGTAAGAAGTATCAGGTCTAGAGAGATCAATTATGAAGTTATCTTCATTGATGTGGTATTTGAAGTTATGAAAGGTCTTCCAGGAAGAAAAGGAATAGAGATTAAGGGTAGAGCTTTAATACAAACCAAGGGAGATGGCATGGGAAAAGGACAAAGAACAAGGAATGGCTGAGCAGTATCAAGACAGAGACATGAATCTGGAGGATTTGGTGAATGGAGTCCAATTCTACAATCATCAAGGGTAAAATGCATCAATGAAAAATTTGGATTTAATCATTAAAAATTTACTGGTAAATCTAAAGTATATCACTTGGAGTAGAAGACAGATGATAGACAGTTAATGAAGATGGGCCCAAGGGGAAGGGCTTCAGGCATAGAGTTCAAAAATATTGACAATGAAAGAAAGGGAAGAAAAAATGGTATCAGAATGGTCAGTGGAAAGTTTTTTAAACCTCTGGGTCATGTGCTGTGTCAGAGTTGTCAGAATTCTTCCTGATGAGATCTGGGTCCCTAGTAAAGTTAGAAATATAATGTTACTTCTTTTTCCTTTCCATTATTTCTCACATGCCTAGCTCCCTTGTTTAGAAAGTTGGCTTTATTTTGGAATTGTATTCAGATATTTCTGGACACCTATCCATTGGCCACCCCGAAACCTTCCTAACTTCTAAGGCCAGATTTAGACTGGGTAAGCTGCCCATAATGTCTAAAAAAAAAAAAAGGCAAACAAAGCCAAGAATCAACAGGAGAAAACTACAACATAGAGAACATATACTAGCAACCACCATCTTAATTTTAACAAATGTCTCTCAGCTTCTGTTCAAAGACAGATTTCTCAATAAAGAGGTCCATCTTCATTCTTTTTATGTAGACATTGACTTCTCTAGCCCTCTTCAACTTGCTCTCAGCTCCTTGGGCACTGAAATGCTTCTGGTTTCTCATTTTTGTCACCCTACCTTGGGCCTGATTCAATTGGCATTTTCAGTTTTTACTCTACTTAATATCTTAGTGTCTTAGTTACTTTTCTTATTGCTGAGACAAAATACCCAACACCTAAAGTTAAAAAAGGAAAGGTTTATTTTGGCTCACAGTTTGTAGGCACTTCAGTCCATAATCAGCTGGCTCCCAAGGAAGGGTGGCATGGCAGAGAAGCATCACAGAAGAGATAAAAACAGTTGATGTCATGGAAGGTGGAAGGCAGCCGGTGGCAAGAGCTGCAATAAACACGAAGCAATGGCCCTTTTTCTGCCCTTTATATTCTACACCAAGGGTGGGGCACCCTTAATCCTAGCATCATTCCATTAATCTCAGCATCACATCCTTAGTCCTATTATCACACTCCCTAGATCCAGCCACTCCTGAAAAGCCCCACCTAGGACAAGTCCAGGTTTTATGGGGACATCTAGATACAAGCCATGACACTTATGAATCACTCCTGGGGGTGGTCATACCCTCATTCTAGAAACTCTCTTTCCTCACTTCAAGTAACAAGTCCTACACTGTCCTGTGTTCTTTGGTTTTGTTTTCTTCTAAACCATTTTTCCTGATCCATCATGCTCTATTTAGCAATTAATATTTGGTGCATCATTTTCAAGCCACTTTCTCAATCTTCTTTTTCTCCAAGTCATCTTTTCCATGACCGTAGGTTCAGTGACCATCCATATATTAATGACTCTGAAGGTATATACCCACTCCAGTCCTCTGCTCTGCTCTCTTATCCTACAAACTAAACTTTCTACGTTAAAATCTCGATTGATGTAAAATTTTTAAAAACTCATCATGTCCCTAAATTAACTCAAGATCTTTTCTCACCAAAATCTGGTTTTTATATTGTTCCTTCTCTCAGTAATATATAATCTAGAAATTTATAAGTAAACTTTATCCTTCTGTATTCAATTTATTTATGAGCTGAGATTGTAAGTCCTGAATATCTCTGACTTTCATTCATTTATCTACATCCCTGCAACTATCACCTCAGTCCAACTATTATGATCTCTCCCTACACTGCTATACTGAATCCTTAGCTGGTCTTTCTACATTTATTCTTGACTCCTTCCAATTGGTTCTTCTGTTTTGCAACCTACATAATACTTCAAATCTGATCTTGTCACCTCTGATTTAAAACTCTTTCATGCCTCCCATGGCTTTTAAAATTCTACCAGGCCCTTCATGATCTGGTCCCTGTTCATCTCTCCAGCCTCATTCCCCTCTCATACATTTTTCCTTGGATTGTTCAACAGCCTACTCCAATGCTCCTTCCTTGTACCTCTGTACCTTGTTCACTTTCTTTCCTCTCGGTGGAATGAATCTCACACACACTATATCTCCTCAGAGTACAATGTGCCTTTCCTTTACAGTTTTATTACAATGCTATAGTTTGAATGTGTGTCAGCCAAGAAGCTGTGTTGGAAACTTAACCTGCAGTGCAAAAGTTTTTGGAGGTGAACCTTAATGGGGAGTATTTAGGTCATGAAAGTCCTTCCTCTGTTATAAAGGGCTTAAAGCTGCTAGCTGTATCACTTGCTCTCTTGCCCTCTCCTCTTCTTTCCTCCCCTTCGATCTTCTACTGTGGAATGCTAAAGGCTCTTACCAGATATGGGCCTCTTCATCATGGGCTTCCAGTCTCCCAAGTTGTAATAAATATCTGATATTTATAATAAATTACCCAGTCTCTAGAATTCTGCTAGAGTAGTACAAAACAGACTAAGACACACAGCGTGTAATTAAACATATATTTAAGACGATATGACTATATTCCTTCCTGGCTAATACTGCAATCTCCCTGAAGTAGAATCCTTAATGTTAAACAGGGCTTTACCCCTATTATCAGCACGTATTTATTGAATTTGGCCTATTATATTTAATCAAGGGACCATAGACAAGATTCATCTTAAAGTTCAAAAACTCAAAGTTAAGGATCATGTCGAGATCTAAGTGGTCCTGGAATACTTTTCTTCCCACTTAATGATTCATTTTATGATTCATTTTTGTGCAGGAGAGTCCGACTGCCTCAAAGAATGTGAGCAAAGCAGAGGATATCACCAACTCAAAGGAATGTTGTAAAAAGTAAATATAACCATACATATGAAAATGTGTTATAAACTAGAAAAGCTGTTGTCATAGATTTGGTTTACATCTCTTTAATGTGATATAAGATTGATGAGGGCAGGGAAATTCTTTTATTCCAGCTCTAATCCCAGTCATTAAAGTGTATAGTCCGTTCCCAGAAAAGTGAGTGGCTTATACCAGATGCTAATGAGTTAATTGTCATGAGTAAATTGATACCTCTTTTATTAAAATAAGGTAACAGGAGAATTTCTTGACCATGTTTATTGAATGATTAAATTCTACTCTGAAGTATCTGACTGCCCTTAGAGGGATTAAAATCAAAGGTTCTGAAAGTTAAGAGTCTCATTTATGAAATGGATTTTTAAAATTAAGGAAACAGAACATGCAGTATAATCCCTTTAAGATCATTTCAAATCTATTTCTTTAGTTAATTGCTATTAATTCTTGAAAATCACCTCAAGCATCATCTTTCCCAGATAGGCTGTCTTGACTCCCCAGTGTAAGTATTCAACAACACTCCTTGACAGACACATCTCACACAAACAAATCCCTTACATACACACCACTCCCTGAATCTCTGTAGCACTATTGGAATACTTTCTTCATTTTCCCTTTGTTTGAAATACAATGATCTCTTTCCCATCAGTCTGTCAACTTCCTTTTGGACAAAAACATTCATTCCTCTAATGATTGTTAATTCCTAACATAGTATCTGGCACTTAGTATATGCTAAATAAGTTTTTGTCAAACTGAACTGAATTCTTGAAGACTTTTACAGATGCTATCAGTTTTACAACCTGATTCACTCATGCTTTAGCCTTCAGACAGTTTTTCAGGTAATCCCTGTTCATACCTGGAGGGAATGATAGCATATTATTTCATAAAGACTTTCTGGACTACTTTCATCAAGTTACCAAATGTCATTTTAAAAGAATTCCGATCAATATTAGTTTAAATTAGATATCAGAAAATCCAATGCATACATAAGTGTTTGCAGTGTTTATATAAAGCTAAACTCGACAATTTCTTCCATTTCCCTTCTTTCATTTAGCATGACATTTTAGCTGATATTCCTGACCTGCTGGATAGAGCAAATGCATTTCTATTACAGGCAGTCTTCCCCCATGGGATTCTGTCAACAGGTGGTCTAGCTTCTTCATTCTAAATATACTTTCCTTACACTTGTTTTATTACCAGAACAAAAGAATTTACTCTGATTTTTGTAAAGGCTGGTGCTATTTAAATAAACAAATCTCCTCTGGGTTTCTTATAAAATGAAAATCCAGGGACCAGTTTTGTTCCACCATTGTATGATAAATGGTCAATAAAGAATAGCTTGGTATTTTCCATACCTTCTCTCAGCTCTAAAATTCTGGGAAGAAAAAGATATTCCAGGAATACATATATATACTCACAATTCTCAGTATTCCATCCACAGAGGGAAAATCCCACTGTAAGAAAATGTAGTTTATATCCAGAAATATAGATTCCAAAATTATATACCAGCATGAGTGTATATATTCCAGATAACTTTCTTTAGTAAACATATACTGTGTTACCCATCTGTGCAATTTTCATGTATCTTGAGAACCCCACCTCACAGAAAAATGTCTTAAAGAAATAAACAATGAGAGAAGTGCATGACTATTTGATTCATTACTCTAAATAGAGACCTCCTCAGGAAAAAAAAATGCATTGCAATGCTTTCAAGGTATGTTGTCTTTGGAGAAAATGGTAAGGGTGAGGAGAAAGTCATTTTTCCACATTCTTAACATTGTACTTACAGTTATGTTTCCAAAAATATTTTCTCATCTTTGCTTTCTAAGTTAGATTTAAATTGTACTAATACTATTCATCTAATACAACTTTCTTTTTCTTCCCAGGAATTTTGTATTATATGTTGTACAAACAAGTATTTCACACAATCCATGTCTGCATTCATATCATTATATATAGTTTGGCAAAACTATTTAAAGACTTTATTTCCATGACTAATTTCCATTGTATTCATTACCTCCTGTCATTTCCCCCTTTCCAAATCTCTTTGCCTGCTAGAACTGACTTTCTTGTCTTTTGTATTTCAGATTACCCAACATGTGGAATTATTATGACAGTACAGCAGCCCCTACTGGTGAGAAACACTTCCCAGTGTCTCTGTCCTTCCTCAGATGGGTTTGTCAAGCCTGGTGCTTAATCCTCAAGAGCGATGCCCATGGTCTAGTCACAAGTGACCTCCAGGTTCAAGAGATCCTGGAAAAGGGATGCCTACCATCTACAGGGCCACAATTGTTCCTTGTTTTCAATGTGTAAAGAGAATGCCAGATGAAGACATAATTTTTATGAGTTTTATTTTCTTTGTTTCTAGAGTACATGAGGAAAAAAAAGGTTTGAAACTGCTTGTGACTAAAATGATGAAAGGAAATCAATGCAGCAAGATATAGACCACCTAAAAATCTTCAGTGGAAGCACAAGTTGAGACATGCTGTCAAAGAGGCATTCTCTTCACAGAGAAGGCGTATTAAATTATGCTAGTGCTTACTGCTCTTCCAAGGACTGTTGCTGGATGCTGAGGAGAAGAAAATCTTTTCTGGTTAACCTTAAAAGCTGTCTCATCCCAGGCCTTAAATGTTTTTTTTAATTCCTTTATTGGTCCATTTTAGGTATACAATATGTTTACATTTATCATTGGGTACTTGTACCTGTACATGATGTATCTTAGTTCTTATTTTGTCCCTGTTACCTGTGCACCCTTCACTCCCTCCATCCTTCCATGTTTACATAGATTTTGTTTCCTTTTTTTCTTTTCTCATAATTTTAACTTTTGCTTTTTTCCTTTCTCCTTCCCCTCCCACCAGCCCTACACCTTTGGACCTTTTCCTATTTCAAATTATCATTTATTCATTTTAATCATTTTAATCCTTATTTACACTTTCAGTTTCTCACACTAGAGAAACTATTTGGTATTTACATGTGTGTCCGATTTATTTCTCTTAAGAGGATGGCCTCAATATGCATCCGTGTAGCTATAAATGTCTCTAATTTCTCATTATTAATGGCTGAGTAGTACTTCTTTTTATTAAAAAAAAAAAAAAAACACATCTTCTTTATCCAGTTTTCTAGTTGATGGACCCTTGGGCTGTTTCCAAGCTTTAAGTATTACAAACTGTGCCACTATAAACATGGGTGCACATATATCGCTATGTTATGATTCTTTTAATTCTTTGGGGAAGACAGCCAGCAGGGGAATAGCTGGGTCAAATGGCACCTCTAGCCCTAGTTCTTTGAGGTATCTCCATACTGATTTCCACAGTGGTTGCACCAGTCTGCACTCCCACCAACAATGCAGAAGGGTTCCTTTCTCCCCACAGCCCGCACACCCCCGCCCCGCCAGCATTTGTTATTGGTTGATTTCTTGATAGCAGCCATTCTTTCTGGGGTGAGGTGGAATCTCAGGGTTGTTTTCATCTGCATCTCTCAAATGACCAGAGATGTTGAACATTTTTTCATATGTTTATTTGCTGCTTTTACTTCTTTGCCTGAGAAATGTCTGTTCATTTCAATGCCCATTTTTGAATTGGGTCTTTGAATTTGGGGGGTCTGATTTTTTTCAGTTCTTTATATATTTTAAATAGTAGTCCTTTCTCTGAGGTACAGCTGCTAAAAAATTTTTTCCACATTGTAGGTTGTCTCTTAGCTCTGTTGGTGGTTTCTCTTGCAATGCAGAAGCTTTTTAATAAGATGAGATCCCAGTTGTTGATTCATTGTGCTAGTTCCTGTGCTACTGAGGCTTCATTCATAAAGTCTTTTCCTATGCCAATGTCTTCAAGAGTTCTACCTAACTTATTTTCCAGTAAGTTTAGTGTTTCTGTCTTAATATTTAAATCTTCAATTCACTTTGATCTTAGTTTAGTGCATGGTGATAGGTATGGGTCTAGTTTTAATCTTTGGCAGGTTGAAATCCAGTTTTTCCAACACCATTTATTAAATAGGCTATCTTTCCTCCAATGAGAGTGGTTGGCTCCTTTGTCAAAGATGAGGTGGTTGAGTATGTCTGAAGTTGTTTCTGCGTCTTCTAATCCACCCTACTGATCCTTGGGTCTGTTTCTTTGACAGTACCATGCTGTTTTTATCACAGTAGTTTTGTAGTATAATTTCAAGTTGGGGATTGTGATACCCCCTGTTATGTCTATTGCCTAGAATTGCTTTTGCTATTTTAGGTCTCTTCTGGTTCCAATGAACTTTTGGAATGTTTTCTCTAGTTCTGTGAAGTATATTGTTGGAATTTCAATTGGCATTGCATTAAATCCATATAGTAGTTTTGGAAGTGTTTCCATTTTCACTATATTGGTTCTTCCTACCCAGGAACAAAGGATGTCTTTCCATTTTTTTATGTCCCCCTTGATCTCCTATTTCAGAGTGCTGTAGTTTTCAATGTAGAGGTCTTTTGCTTCCTTTGTTAGGTCAATTCCTAGATAGTTCATTTTTTTGGATGTTATTGTAAAAGGAATTGTTTCCCTAATTTCTCTCTCAGAGTCTGTTATTTGTGTATAAGAATGCTATTGTTCTTTGAGTGTTGACCTTGTATCCAGCTGCTCTACTGAATCTGTCAGTTACGTCTAGAAGTCTTTTGGTGGAGTTTTTTGGGTCTTCTATGTAAAGTATCATATCATCAGCAAATAATGACAGTTTCACTTCTTCCTTTCCTACCTTTATTCCTTTTATTTCTTTCTCTTTTCTAATTGCAGTGGCTAATGTTTCAAGAGCAATATTAAACAGGAGTGGTGATAGTGGGCATCTTTGTCTTGTTCTTGATTTTAGCGTGGAAGTTTTCAGTTTTTGACCATTTAGTATGATGTTGGCTGTTGGTTTTCCATAAATAGCCTTAATCAAGTTGAGATAAAGACCTTCTATTACAATTTTCTGTGCCATTTTTATCATGAATGGATGTTGGACTTTGCCAAATGCCTTTTCTGCATCTATTGAGATGATCATATGTTTTTTGTCCTTGACTCTGTTAATATAGAGTATTACATTTATTGATTTATGAATGTTGAACCATCCTTGCATCCCTGGGATAAATCCAGCTTGATCAGGGTGTATGATCTTCTTGATGACCCTCTGTATTCTGTGTGCCAGTATCTTGTTGAGGATTTTTGCATCTATGTTCATTAGGAGATTGGTCTGTAGTTCTCTTTTTGGGTTGGGTGTTTCCCTGGTTTTGGAATCAAAGTAACACTTGCTTCCAGGAATGAATTTAGAACCAGGCCTTAAATATTAAAATGTGAACATAAAACATTTTTTTCATCAATCTCATAAAAAAATTTCAACTTGTTCTCTTTAGTTGTTGCTTATAATTTCCCCATGCATATAGAAAGATATATGTGTATATATAAGGATAGATGTACAGATATGTTAATTTTCTGCTAAAGAATAAATACATTTATCTTTTAAAATGACAGATCCAGAGTGGAAAATATCCAGGTGATTGCAATTTGCTTTGCCATGCACCCATGAAAACTCTGTAGTGGAAAGAAAATGGAGCAGGCATTTATGATAATAGAATAGTCTATTTGTCTCACATTTATCATGATATTTAAGTTAATTTTTCCAAACAGTGTGAAATGCATACATTTGTAATCGGATACTATTCCCCCAGGACTGAATCTAATGTGAAAAAGCTGCAATTCTAATCTACATGAACTTGAATCATGTAATAGAGAAAATAAGATGTTGATTGGGAGAAATGAAAAAGACAAAAACAATGGGAGACAGGAAACAGGACACAGAAGAAAAAGTGATTTAAAGATTTGGAGTATGTAGTTATTTTGGTGTCAGGAAATTTATCTTTAAGAGGAAGGGTGAATAACCCTGAAACAATAGAAGACACGTTGTTTTTTTGTACATAATCTTGACAGGAACAACATCCTTTTGGAAGGGTAACCTTGGAGTTACATCTAATTCATATTTAATGAATGGTGTCATTTTATTTAATAGCAAATAACACCACCAGGTGTGTCAGTTACTTAGAGATTATTAACCAAGCAGGTGTTCTGGGTAGATCAGCTTGTGCTTTTTTTCAGGCCTCTTTTTAGCAATATCATGTGATGGGCAATAACTCCAGTGCCTTTTTAATTTTCCCTACTTGAAAATCAAATTTTATCTCAAAGAGCCATCTTTTTTTAATCAGATCCTTCTCATCCCCCCTTTTAATCAAAGTACCAGCTTGATGTAAGAAAGCAATACAATCCAGCCTGATGTAATAGTAGCCTCTTAGGCAAAGCTGCTAGTTTTGCCCTTTAAAGAAACCAAAACAGAACACTTTACATTCCCTCAATACAAAAGATGAACTCTCAAGTTGTGACAAGAGACTTTGACTTAGGACAAACTTTAAGTATCAGGGCAAAGATGAGAAACGTTTAAGTCATCTGACCTTGACACATCCTGTTTGGCAGACACTTTCAAAAATATTTCTGAAGAAATATCACTTCCATAAAGCAACATAAAAATATCATTGATGTATTAACATCTCTGGCACAGGGAATGCTCTAGAATTTATTCACTGTTAATGAATTAACAATAGTGGGATTATATTTATATGTTTCTGTGAGAAAAAAAAAAAGTAAAGTTTCATTATGCCAATGGGTATATGCTCCTTTGACAACCTTCTTGGCAGCGATTATGAAAGCAGAATTTTTGGGGGGGGATGAGTCACTGGGGCCCAGCTTATTAAATTTTGTAAATCATAAGGCTTGTCTACAAATGCAGAACGCTGCCCCTGATTTAGTCATTGGCCTAGAAATTCTGCTGTTAGAACCATTAAACAGATCCAGAGTTTAAGTTGCACAGTAAATTATACCTGAAAAAACAGACAGAGACTTTGCTTCATGTTTCCCTCTATGAAGCACAGACTGGCCATGCTGCAGCAGCCCTGTGAGCCGCTGTCAGGCTGCACCATGATGCAGCCAGCTACTGCACCCTGAATGAGCCCACCTGAGACTATTGCAGAGTTCTATGAATTTTAATATCAAAAATGGAAGACTAAATTAAATTAGTCTTTTCCTATTTGAAAAATCTTCACAGCTGGAATAGATACAACCAATATCCTTTCTAGCTTATGCCAGCTTTTGCAGTTAGTCTCCACAAACAGCTATCCTTAGAAATAGCAAGGGCAATGCAGTTGACTGTTTTAAAATAAAAGTCTGTAATTTTGACTTTTTTCTTTAAAAGTAATAACGAATTGCCCATAGCTACTATGACTGAAACAGCCCTTTAAAGTCCACAAATAAATGAGGCCACACAAAAAGGAAAAGTCATACATTAAAGGTACCTGATCCTGTGTAGAATTCTGTCATGAAACTTTCTAATGCCTTGTTTCTGTAAGATTCAAACTGCTAACTATAGTTTAGAGGTTATTCAGTTATTTAACATTTCAGTAAATTTTTTAAAATAAAAGCTAACTTTGAAAGATTCTAGTGGCTAAATTATAAATGGCCAACTATTTCACTTAAATTGCAAAAATAATCATGTTTTAATTAACTTTATTGGTACATTTTAGGTATACATTATGATCACATTCATCATTGGGAATTTGTACCTGTACATGATATATCTTAGTTCTTGTTTTTTCCCATTCCTCTTCCTTCTCTTCCACCCCTCCACCCCTCCCTATTTATAAAAGGTTTCCTTCCATGGAAAGGAAAGAAGGGAAAGAAAAAAATATGAGAACAGAATCATTTCAAGAAATACACAGGCTATAAGGAAATGGTACCTACTATATCATATAACTTTATTGTGTTTATATTTTGAAAACATATTATATTCTATAGTTATTCAATAATTATAATGACAGAAAATATGTACCAAAATTGCTCCCATTACATATATATGATCTGGGAATGTGTTTTTAAATCATAAGAAGAATAAAAGTGTCCTATTTAGGATCACTTGTAGAATGAAGCCCTAGATACAGAAGACATTCAACAAATGTTGGTTGATGATAAGCAGTCTACCCATTCTATAGGCTTCATAAACATAAAATCCTCACTTAGTCTTTTCCAGTAAATTAGCCTAACCATTGTCACTGGTAATTTAGATTTGCAAAGCCTTCTTCAAGCCAACAGAAAATTAATGTCAACCACTTATTGAGCTCTTCATACTGTCCCCCAAGATTCTGAATACCCAATACCTCACAACATAATGTGAATGAACATTGCTTTTTGGAATTGATTTAAAAAATTTTTCCCACTTGAATATTTTTTATGTTAAGACACAAGAATGAGTTTGGAAGATATGATTAAAATGTGGTTTGATAGCAATAGAAGAAGGAAAGGGCAGAAATCAATACTGTAAGAGCTAATAAAGACAAATGTTCTGTGATTCACCAGCGAAGAAATAATGGATGAAAAATTGAATATGATTCAGCAGTGTAACACTGTCACCACAAGGCAAGTGCTGTATTGGATTGCATTAATAGACATATCATGTAAAACAAGCAAAGTGATTTTTCAGTGGTGGCAGTTCTCAACACCATTGGTCAGGCCCAAATTGGAAAAGCATCTTTTCTCCGGGGCACTATCATTACATAGAAAGCTGTATAGCATTTATAGAACAAATTGACAAAAATAAATA
The DNA here is from genome assembly GCF_053883595.1 of Heterocephalus glaber. Taxonomy (NCBI): domain Eukaryota; kingdom Metazoa; phylum Chordata; class Mammalia; order Rodentia; family Bathyergidae; genus Heterocephalus; species Heterocephalus glaber. The sequence goes on along the minus strand of NW_028258406.1, from coordinate 4,738,644 downwards.
GATAAGCAATAAATATCAATAGATGATGATAGATTTTTAAAAGTATCAAACACAAAGTTTAGAAAACCTTTCTGGCTTTCCGAGATCAGGAGAACTAAATCTGCATTCAGTCAAAAGCAGAGATATCTGAGTATAGAGGTACACACCTATAATCCCAGCACTCTGGGAGACTGAGGCAGGAGGATTGCAAGTTTGAGGCTAGCAACTCAATAACTTAGTGAGTCCCTATCTCAAAATTAAAAAAAAAATAAAATAAGGGCCAGACACGTAACTCAATATGAAGGCCCTGGATTCAATCCCCAGTATTAAAAAAAAAAAGTCAACAAGAGAAAACATAATTGCTGTAAACCAAGTACATAAAGGGAATGAGATCTGAAAAGAACCAGTCACTTGTATTAGGTAGTGATATTGTCAGCGACAAATGGATTCCACTTGTTTCATATAATGACTTGTATTATAACAGAAAGAAAGGTCTCTAACATACAGGCATTCAAGCCCTGGTTGAATGGTATATCCGGTATTCCAGTCAATGGATATATCCAAAATATTCAGTATTTTCAGCTTTCCAAAAACATCTTGAAGTACATACCTGAGATATCTTCAAATATTTATAGTTCTTTCCTGATTTATATAACATGATATAGAGTCAGATTACTAAAATAGCAAAATTGAAAAACAATCTGGGGAAATTCAGCTTGAAGTTATAGACTTTATGGTCCCATGAATCTCTATTTCATCAAAAATAAATTATCCCAGAATGAAAAGATAGAGTGAATATATTAGCTAATTGTATTGAGAACCTGCAATCTACCAAGAAATATTCTATATTTTTTGCAAGTAACACCCCATTTAGTACACAATCTTAAGGGCAGTATTCTTATTATCTCCTTTTTACAAATGAGAAACAGAGGTTTAGGAAGGTTAAATGATTTTGCCCACAAGTTCCCACAGTCAGGATTTTGAACCCTAGAAAGCAAATTGCAGGGCCTATTAGGCTACATTGCCTCTCAGTTACATAGAAATATACCACAGAGTCTAAAGGAAGCAAGTTCAGGCTAGGATGACAGCGTAAGTATGTATGAACAGATTATGGCAGTTGATGACTAAGGAAATAAACTTATGAAGCAGAAGGACAAAATTAGAATAAGGGTAAGGAATATTTTATGCTCAATGAATGACATTAACATTACAACACACATTGCAAGAGGCTATTCAAGAGGTTATTCTCTCTGCAGACCTAAAACTTTAAGTAGTTTAGATTTTTATCCTTCTATGATAATTTTGTGAAATTTTTCTGAATGTATAGTGTTAAATTAAGTCCTTCAAACTCTTTCATAATGTATGATTTACATAAATCACAACATTGCTTTGGAAACATCACACTAAGGGGCTTCAAAGGAAATATTTAACTTTTGCCTAATAGAGATTAATTTAATATTCAATCCCCACTTAATATAGATTAATCTCATTAATAAGGATGGCTGGCTACAAAAAATCACAACCCCAACATTTGCATCTCTAGGTACAATGGAAAGAAAAGGCAGTTAGAAACTGGAATTGGAAAGCAATCCAGAACATTGAGCATGATTATGACAATTACCTAAATTGTATCACTTACCACATAACTGTAGTCAATTCAGAAACCTTATTCACAGAGGCATTCATGATATAAGAAAGAACATCTAGCTGCAAAACAGACTTTGTATTCATATTGCTTCTCATAAAAATACAATGATTTTAACTAATTTCCTCTTTCCCTGATAGCTTTCACATATTTCAATATGCCAAGGTATTCTGTTTCTCTTCTTTTTTCTTCTTACTCGAACTGGTCTCATTAAAAACATATTTCATTTCTGGTCAAAATAATGGGAACACACGACAAAACCATGATTTTATGACTTGATATAGAACTTTTTCCTTTGCCTCTTATCTCCTTTACTACTTTGAACATATTCACAACACCACAAGCACTACTGAGGATATTTCTTCACTTGTTCTATTATTCTGTTTTCCCTGTAATCTAAGGACTTTTAAGGGCATCTACAATGACATCATATTCCTTCACAATGAGTTCATTTATATGGCCCTTATGTATAAAATTGCATGGATAAATAATTACACTGTTTATGCTGAAGGAATTTTCTCATTAAAAGGCCTGGTTTGAAGATAAAAAAATTTTGTCCAATACAATTTTAAATTGTCACATATAATGCTGATAAATTTCTGAATTTAACATTCAAATCAAAAACAAAGTGTTTTTCCAGATTCTAAATTCTCAGCCTTCTCAAAACTAAAACAATTCAAAACCAATTGCATTGTTTATATTAAATGCTGATTCTTCATTGTTATTCACTGAATATCCAGTAATGACAAAATATTATTTAAACCCAGGCAGATTTAGAACAGGCAAATATTAAATACTAGTTTTGCCACTTATTCACTGTATAAATTGGCAACTTAATTCTGTACCTGTTTCTGCATGTTTAATGGAAATAATTTTACTTACAATGCAGGGTAACTATTGTAGGTTAGAGAGCAAATCAAATTACTATGGTGTCTTGTACATAGCAGGTACTCACTGAATAACAGCTCTTACAATTATGTCTATAATTTAATGAAATGTTAAAGGGCATCAAAAAGCCAACGAAAAGACCAAAAAAGAGCCAGTGGATTCTTACACACAAAACCTGAAAGTTGAGATTGGAAGGATCTCTGCAAATCATCCATTCCTGTGGACTGCAAGACTTCTACAGTGATTGGGACTTTTCCAGAAGACAGGGTCCCAAATGCCACACTGTTTCCACCAATGAATCTCAGATTTTAATTGTTTGATACATTAGGGTTACAAATAAGATTTTATTTGATAAAAGTTTCTTTTAGTAAAATAACCTTGAAAAAGGCATGAGATATCCAGAATTCAATCAGATACTGTATTTTTAAATTTTTTTTAAATTAACTTTATTGGTACATTTTAGGTATACAATATAATGACATTCATCATTGGAAATTTGCACCTTTACATAATCTCTCTTGGTTATTATTTTTCCCCCTTCCCCTGCCCTCCATTCAACCCCTCCATCCCTCCCTATTTACAAAGACTTTGTTTCCATTTTTCCATTTTCTCATATTAATTCCATTCCCTTCTTTCCTTTCTGCTACCCCTCCCACATCCCCTTCCCCTTTGCCTCTTTTCTTCCTATTTCACATTATCTATTATACCTTTTAGTCCTTACTTGCTCTTTTAGTTTTTCACACCAGACAAACTATTCAGTATTTACATATGTGTCCTTTTTATTTCACTTAAGAGAATGGCCTCAATGTGCACCCATTTAGCTATAGGTGTCTCTAATTTCTCATTTTTCATGGTTGAGTAGAACTCCATTTTATAAAAAAAAACCCACATTTTCTTTACCCAGTCTCCAGTTGATGGACAATTGGGCTGCTTCCAAGTTTTAACTATTACAAATTGTACAACCCACAATGTGGGAAAAAAATTTCACCGGCTGTTCCGCAGACAAATGTCTACTATCTAGAATATATAAAGAACTTAAAAAAATCAGACCTCCCAAATTTAAAGACCCAATCCAAAACTGGGCATCTGAAATGAACAGACATTTCTCAGACAAAGAAGTAGAAATAGCAAATAAACATATGAAAAAATGTTCAACATCACTGGTCATCCAAGAGATGCAAATGAAAACAACGCTGAGATTTCACCTCACCCTAGAAAGAATGGCTGCTATCATGAAATCAACCAATAACAAATGCTGGCGGGGCTGTGGGGAAAGAGGAACCCTGCTCCACTGCTGGTGGGAGTGAACTGGTGCAACCACTGTGGAAATTAGTATGGAAATACCTCAAAGAACTAGAACTGGAAGTCCCATTTGACCCCTCTATTCCATTGTTGGGTATCTTCCCCAAAGAATTAAAAGAATCATACCACAGTGATATATGTATACCCATGTTCATAGCATTTTTTTAATTCTTAAGAGTTAAGCTACCAAAAGATTTTTATGTATGTAATAAAAATGTGCAATTTCTTTTTTTTTTTTTTGAGTAGGAAAAATTTATTGGAAGAAAGCTTCTGCCTAAGAGAGACAGAAGGGGGACTGAAAAGTGGGTTGCCTGCTCACCCGATTTTTCAAAGATGTTTTATACAGCCATGCCATGTGGTGAGGCGGGTACAAAATGGAACAAAACTATAAGACCCAATGGAAATTTACAAGGTGGATCTGAGGTGGGACAAAACCATGACCAACCAATAAGATTACAAGTACAGTCACCCAGGTAATATTGATTAAATGGGGAACAAATAGGAAGACAAATCACATACAAGGAATTTCCCATTTAGAATATCAATCACTGCTATCTATAGGGGAAGTAGTACTTCTTTTCCTCTTAATAATGCTAAACAGTGAATGTGCCTCAATTGTTCTCCATGTTAACTCCTTGCTGTGTTGGCTCCTAAAGGACTGGCACCTTAAGGGAGGCCCTGTCTAACTGCCTACAATATATCTAATTAACTTACCTATCTGCAATATCCCGCCCCCCTCTGAAGAAGTACCCCTAACTGCTGTGAGGAGCCAAAGGGCTAAGACCAGCCTGGCTACTTCTGGCTGAAAGAGAGTCATAGTTGTAATCAGCAGTCAGTTGCTTTACAGAGGGTCTCTATCTAAAGGCCTTCCATAGGCACCAGGCATTGTCACCTTGGGTAGCCTTATAGCTTTAAGTCTGGAAGAGACAAAAGCCAAAGAAATAGTTAAGAATACATGGGCTAAATAATAAGGTCAGCAGGATTGCTGTGACTATAGCCAACAAGGTTTTCCACCAGGAGGAACTAGTAATAGCCTCCCACAAAGAGGATAAGGATAAGGTCCAGAGGACTTCAGAATCCAACATAGAAGTCCTATTGTATAGTTTAGCAGTTTGAGCTGTTTACAAGGTCAATCTGGTGGATCCCAGTAAAATAATCCTAGCACATTTGTCATTGGTTTCATTTGTATGACTGCTTGGAGTTTGGCAGCCTCTAGGAAAAAATGAAAAAAACTTTTAAGAAATTAGAGAATGAAAAATCTAAGCATGAGCACACTAGAATGGAAGGGCAGGTTGGGGAGAAAAGTCACACTTGATACTGAAATAGTGATTGTAACCTGCTGGCTCTTAGATTCTTTCATTGATAAAGGTTATGTATAAGTCTGATAAATAGCAAGAAGTTCATACTGATTGACACTGGTCTCAGTTTAACTTAGTCTTAAACACCCAGCAGAAAAGGATAACCAAAAGAGGTATAAAATAATGCCATAGTAATAAAGCTAGATATAAAAAGGGGCTCCACCCACTGATCCCTTCTGGCAGTTTCTAGCTACACCAGTAGCTGACCACAGTTATGGATCATTAGGAAAATACTATGATAAAATCTCTAAATGCTCAACTGAGTTTTAAATTTCTTAAGCAAGATCTGTTCTTCAAATTGTCTCATCTTCTTACAGCTAAAACTAGAGAGATTTATGACAAAACGTGCAATTTCTGTAAGTCCAGTGGTCTCTAAAGTTAAAAGAAATAAATCATTGTACTTATTTATATGAGCAAAATAGATGCAAAATACAATCTATGCGAGTAGCCACTTGGGAGGAAATTATAGAGTCATCTGATTTGTAGGCTCTATGGATAGCTATAGCTTTAAATTTTGAAATCTGCAACACATATGTTATGTAGAGGTTTATCTGTCAGATCCTCATTACAAAGAAGCAGGTGTTTGCTCACCAGAACCTTTAATAATGAAGGCGATGAAAAACATCACTTAAGAAAGCCACCCTTAAAAATGTTTAAAGCAGTGGAGTTTTGCAAAGGAAACTGCTCAAACTATGTAGATCTGAGATTCAATATAGAGTTTTAAGATAATTATTTATGCAGTACTACTATATTATTCAATGAGGTATTTACAGGTTATGTGTTACTACCAGGTATGGTTTTGAGAACAGCTGACTCTTCAAAGAGCAAAATAGAAAAAGTCTTTATTTTTGTAAACCTGTCTTCTCATCAGGAAATAAGTATGATAAACTTAATACGCAAACACAGCTGATGATGTCAATGTCTCTTTCACATTTCCTCCACACTTCCTGGCTGAAAGTATTAACTGTGGAAAACTGCAACTCTCTGCCATAGCACCAGAACACACTCTGCCCACACTCAAGGTAATGGCAATTTTGAAATCCTGAAAATAGCCCTCAGCCAATGACAGAAGAAAATCTGAGAAACACACATCCCACCTTCCTCACCTTCTGATGGAAAGCAGTTGAGCCTCACTTGTCCACAGAGGTAATCTGCTCAATTCCCTACCTCCCTCAGTTCATTTCCCTGCCGCACTACCTATATTTCTGGGATTGACTTCCCAAGGAAAATGCATGCCCTTAAATCTTATCTGAGGATTTGCTTTTATGGAGAACTTATCCACATCTGGACACCAAGTAATTTACATCATATGTTAAAAGGTCATTTGTGCTGTGGAAAAAATATGAAGTTGTGAGGATAGATGAACATTAAAGGACAGTCAGGTAGTGGAAGGTATTTAAGCAAAGGCTTGAAGGAGCCAGGGCTGAGTAGTGGGGAAGTAGGAGGGAAAGATGGTGCAAAGGCCCAGACACAAGAAAAACTGTTTCATTCAGGACTTGGGAGGAAATCACTGGAGCTATAACAGAGCCTACAGGACAGAAGGGTAGAGAATGGGATACAAACAGTAACAGTTGGGGTAGGAAGGTTAAAGATTTTGCAAGATCCTAAAAGACCCCCAGATTTTAACCTACATGTATTCAGTGATATGGAATGATTTGAGCTGAGAAGTGACATTTTCTGATGTGTTTTAAAAGCATCTTTGTTGTTACCATGTTGAGAAAGTCAAAGTAGAAAGTCAAAGATAAATGCAAGGAGACCAATTTAACATCTATTACAAACATGTAACCAAAAGGCCATCGAAGATAAATTGGTAAGTAAATTATATAGTATTTACATACAATGAAATATTGTTCAGTGATTAAAGGGAATAAAGTACCAATACATGCTACAATATAAATAAACATCAAAAATATTATGTTAACTAAAAAAAGCCACATTCACAATGTGACATATATATGATTCTGTTTATAGGAAATATGCAGAAGAGATAAATCCACAAAGATAGGATTAATGATTTCCAGAAGTTGGGAATAAGAGTGATTAAAGAATAACTGCTTAATAACTATGGAGTTATATTTATGAATGAAAGAATGAAAATGCATTAGGACCACATAGAAGGGAAAGTTATTAATAAATAAATGTCTCTGGCAATGCCTTAGTTCAAGCTTTTACAACAAAGCCAATAGTGAATAGCATATAAACAAGAGATATTTGTTTCTCACCGTCCTGGAGGTTGGGAATCTCAAGATCAAGATATCAACAAATTCACTATATAGCACAGGCCCACTTCCTAATTAATAGATTGCCTTCCCACTTGGTCCTCCCATGACGAAAGCCAACTCAGCTTTCTGGAGCACTAATACCATTCATAAGGGAGCACTACTAGCATTCCATCTGTATGATAATATCCTCTCATAAAATGCCGCTGCCTTCTCATAGCATCACTGTTATGACTTATATCTAGATGTCCCCCCAAAGCTTCATGTGCCCATAGATGGGGATTTGGGGAGTGACTGGATCATGGATATGTGATACTGGATCATGGGTGAGATACTGGATTAGTCCACTGATTGATTTACCATTGTTCTGAGTGTGGGAGATGGACTTACTGAAGAGGGAAGACCCACCCTGGGTATGGGTGACACCAACCAACAGGCTTGCAGTCTAGATGGATTAAAAAGGGAAAGAATTAGGAAGGTCTGTTGCCTTCTGCCTGCCTTGCTATGAACTGTTTCCCTTCTGTGATGCCCCTCTGCTATGCAGCCCTGCCTTGGAACCAGCTGACTGAAGCCACTAAAACTGTGAGCCAAAATAAACCCTTCCTCCTTTATCTTATGAGTGTTGAGTATTTTGCCCCAACAAAGAAAAAGATAGTCACTTTGGGGTTAGGATTTCAATATATGAATTTTGAACATCAGACCAAATAGCCCAAGTGAAGTTGAACTGGCTAGCATTGAGGATAAAGATTTAGGCTAGATCAGGAAATTATCAGCTGGATCCAACATTCCTGAGTCCAACCTTTAAACAAGAAGCCCCTCCAAAGTCTACACCTCTTGGAAAAACCAACAGGAGACTTGAAATACCTGTTCAAGTGCAATTCAGTTAAATAAATGTCACATCGTCCTCACTCTGACTTCCAACAGAGAGCTGCATGTGCACTGACTATTCCTCTAATAGGATCCTTTAGTGTAATCACCCTTCTGTCCATTTGGGTTTCTAGGTGACATGGACTTGCCTGGTGATTTCTATGAGTGCCTATAAATCTGATTATGAGGAGTTCCATTACCATTCCCCTTCTTAAACTACATTTTATCTTTTGCTTCTGGTCCACGTGGTAGAAAAGTTCCTAACCATTTTAAGTTTTGTTCTTGTAATCTTTGTATTTGGACCTTTTATAATGAACACTCTCCTTAACTTAATTCCTTCCATTTATAGTCTGTTTGATTCCAGATGACCCTGCCTTCTCTTGATCTAGAGATCTACATAGGACTCCTTGACCCTTGACCGATGACACTCCAGGACTGAAAGTCAACAGGAGTGAGAGTGAAAAAGGGAAATGAATGAGAGAACGCAAGCTCCAGGGGCCAGAATCTTTATCTTTTGTGTTAACCAATGCAATATTCAGTAGGTTCTCAATGAGTATTTGTTAAATCAAATTGAATGAGTAGGAAAGGAAGTGAGGGAGGGAGGGATAAAAGAAGAGAGAGAAGAAGGGGGAAGGGAGAGAAAGGGAAGGAAGGGAGGCAAGAGAGGGGAGAAAAAGAAAGGAAAAGAGAAAGGGAAGGGAAGGGAAGGGAAAGTTCTGAAAGGAATCCAAGGAAATCATATTTTATAGATAGTCAAGCTAGGTTACACCTTTTCTTTTCAATACAATAAGATGTGTCCCTAAGGTAATGTAATCAATTTTCTTGGGTGGCATACATATTGACTTTGAAACCAGTTTCAAATGGGAAGCTCTTAAATGATCCTAAACAGTGGCAGTAATGTTGGTGTAATCTAGAGCTTCCCTATGGGGCTACTTTTAAGAAGTCATCTGGATATTTAAGTCCTGACATGTAGGCTTTTTAAAAATACATTTATGGCTATATGTTTTATATTTTCTACAAACCAATTCATTAGAAATTCAATATAAGGAAATAAGAATACTAAGAGAAAAGGAAGAAAGAACATCACTCTAAATATGATAAGCTTAATAAAATTTACAGGTCAAATATAATTTCAGAGGCCTAAATGATTTTCAAACACATTTTCAAACTTGCTAAGAGTTACACTGAGTTACCATATATCTATTACTGACTATGTATACGCCATTTTACATTAAATTATCTGTAATACTCATAACAGCCACCCTACTAAATACATACCACTGCTCCAGTATCACAGATTAAGAAATTAAGGGTTGAAAGGTTGAATTTCCACAGTCATGTAACAAACCAAGACAAACCTGTGGCTTGAATCACAGTCTGTATAAAGCCATACCCTTGGGTTCCATACAAAATGCAATACTTTCCAAAAGCAAATGAGGTTGAAGGAAGGGGAGAGAATTGGGGAAAAAAGAAGAATCAAGATATATTATGTACAAGTACAAATTCCCTAAGATGAATGTGATCATTATGGATATCTAAAACATACCAATAAAATTACTTTAAGAATAAATAAATAAAAGCAAATCAGACAATGTCTTCCTTTATGATACAAAGTTACAAGCATATTTATTACATATACCTCCAAAATGCTTATATATAAACCATTCGACATATTTTCTAAATGATGCTAAACTCAAACAAGCAATTAATATTATAAAACTATTTTAATTTTTTTCCTTTTAAAACCAATTTAACTGTTTTTAGCAATCCAATCACTCCCATATTCATTGCAGCATAATTTCTGTGAGTCAAGTTATGGAATTGACTTAAACATCCATTAGCAGATGAATGAATAAAGAAAATGTAGCTTGTATAAACAATAGAATATTATTCTGCCTTTAAACAATAAAAGAAATCCTGTTATTTGAAACAGTTTGGATAAACCTGGAGAATATTATGGTAAGTGAAATAAGCCAGGACAAATAGTATATGATCTGACTTCTACGTGGAATCTAAAAAACTTAAACTGAAGAATGAGAGATTAGAACGGCAGTTCCCAGAAGCTATGAGAACAGAATGGCAAGATAATAATCAAAAAAGTACAAAGCTTCAGTTAGACAGAAGGAATAAATTTTGTAGATCTGTTACACATCATGGTGACTATAGTTAATACTAATGTAACATGTTTCAAAACTGCTAAGAAAATAGATTTTAAACATTCACACATACCTATAAAATAATAAGTATATGAAGTGAGATGTTAATTGGCTTAATTTAGTTATTCTATAATTGCATACATATGTCATAATATCAGACTGTATACCATAAATATACAGAATTATTAGTCAATTGAAATTAAATTCTGATCATGTATCTACACATATTAATTTTTAAAATAAAAAATACCTGAAATATTGCCAGAAAGAAAGATAATGATGAACTTCCCATTTTAAAAAATGAAACTTTAACATATGATTCACATTGGTATTAAATTCATATTTTATAGAGGAAAAACAGTCTTGTTTTCTATAATGACCAGAGTAGTTTTATAGATATCCCTTAAGGACTCCTTGATTCCAGAGCCTATCAGCATGAAAAAAGTAATAAAAGAGAGCTCATGAAGATCTAAAAAGTTTATAGAAAGAACTACTACTTCATAATGAGAGTTTCCAGATCACAAAGTAGAAAAAAGAAATCCAACCATAAATCTATATTCAGAGTACAGCAAGAGAAATAGGATATGAGGTAATTTTGAGTAGCACAAATCTTATGAACAGAGGTGGAAGTTATTCAATAACATTTATTGCAAGGTCTAGTTCAGTGCCTTCCATGGGTCGGCAGTCAAATAATCTTATTTGGAAAAGATATTTATGCAATGATAATCAGTCTACTTCAGCACTGCAATTTTGGGGGAGAATATTATCTGTACCTAAGTTAAGGCTTTGAAGTAAAATAATAAAAGGAAGGGCGAAGACCAGGCATGGAAAGTATTCAAAAGAGAAATTAAGGTTTCTGCAAAATTTACATAAACACTCACAATTACAATTCAGAAAAATAAATGCCTTTTCAGAAAGTTTGAAACACATTTTGGTAAGTGCAGGGAATGTATCACAATTATACATGATATTCTCCCCCACTCCATCTTCACCAAGTAATACATATGTATTTATTCATTCAAAAAGTGAAGATGAAGACAGAGAAGGACTGTGACCCCCATTTCAGGGCAAGGGGCATCAATAATATGTAATTGAATCCTTTAGTCTTTGATAACACAAACACAACCCAGTATACTCTCAGTGCACATTCAGGTGCTAATATATGAACAGAGCTTAAATCTAGAATAAAACAAAACCGAAGCCATGCTGACAACAAAAACATATACTTTTTCTTTATGAAAAAATTGTTTTTAATACAAATTTATATGGTATTTTTAAATAACAGAATTCTAACATTCTTTTTGTATCTTCTAAAAACTACTAATTTAAGAAATAGTTTGTGGGCAAGAACAACATGAAAATAAAAAAGATTCTGCCAATGTCACAATATTTCTTTAAAAATGGCATATAGAATTATTTCACTACATTCATCATAATGATATTTGTTTATAAGTTTATAAGTTCATAAAGCATTTTGGACTAAAGGTGATACAGTAATGATTAAAAAAACCAAATAACTGGAGTTGAATGTGCAGACTGAATCACTCAGATTTCTTATTTTGATGTTTATGTGAGCAATAAGAAGAAAGCTACATTGCTGACACTGTTAGAAACCCAAATGAGAAAGACATAATTTACAGAAAACTTTAGGTTATCAAACCACTAAATTCATTTTTATATTACAACCAAGTTTTTTCTTAGAATTCTCTGTATTTGCCTTTTTTTCCATTCATATACCCAGTTATGGCTAACATAACTCCTATGATTAGTGGTCAGCTAAGAACAGTAACTTTTACCTGATGTTTTCTTATAGAGATAGTTGGAAGGGAGAAAAATCTAGGCTGTCCAATTAGCAGAGACAATGAATTCTAAAATAGAGCTATTTATCTTTCCTAGTTGGAGGGGATGTGTAGAAGTTTCAAGCAATGGAAGTATGGGAAGCAGCATGTCCCCAGGAGCAGCAATCAGACAAACAACCAGAAAGAAAAACCTAAAAATAAGAGTTATTGCCTCTCTCTGGTGTTTTTCATTTTATGCAAGCTATTCTCTGCAACCATATCCCAACATCATCTCTGACTTCCTCCTGCTGAGAAGACTGTCTTCACAATTTAAACAGATAAAGTTTACAGTACATCTTTGCAAGCAAACTATTGAAGTCTTGGGAGCAAGTCACTCTGAAAATTTGAAGAGAACAAAACTCCATGTGGCATTAAGACTAAGTTCAAATTAATTATGATTTTCTTTTTTTGGAAAGATACTGGGATCCACCAGAATGCACACACTGGCACACATGCGCACATACACCTGCACACTAGCAAGTTCAGAATTTGTCGAACATTTTCTGTTAAGCCTGGCATAAGTATATGCATATACATACATGCAGTTATGTGCAAACTCATGAAAGAGAGAAGAGTCCCAAAAAGATGAACAGTGTTGTTTTCATTCTTTGTAACATTAAAGTACTTAGTAATTACTAAATAATTTTCATTTAGCAGGGAAGTTTCATTCTATATTTGGGAAAACATCTTTCAGAATAAGGCTGTATTTGAATATAGTTGAGTTACAGATGGTCAAATAAGAAGCATAAATCAGGGAGTCATCAAATTAAAGAAGGTCAGGCAAGACAAAGTACAGACAGATATCTATCATTTTTTCAGCAGGAAATATCCACTCTCTATCCATTTATTATTCATAAATACTTAGTGAGCACCCATTATATTCCAAGTTCACATTCTGCTCTCAGTGAGTGTGCAGATAACCTTGTGCAGGTGGCAAGGTGATATATCCCAGCATCAATCAACAAGAACCAAAAATTCAGGTTAAAGAGAACAAAGTAAAGGACCAGATACCAAGGCAGAATAATGTCGCCCATGTGAGAACCTAGCCCCCCAGTCAATGGGGACCTGCCCAGCTTTGCAGAGATGCCCTCCATCTAAATTCAGGAAAGCTCTCATACCACAGGGAGAGACCTGAGACTGCTCAAAATTATACATAATTGTGTTTATTTCTCCATTAGCTCCCATATTATCTTGCTATCACTGCACCATCATGCCCATCTTCTTAAATTTCTGCTTAACCCACTTAGTTCAAAAATGACTTGCTACAGCATTGCTGCCATGTCTGCATTCTCATTCTTTACCCTAGCCAGATGGAACCAATTTTAGACCTGCACATACAACATTCCCACTTAGGCTTCCATGTTCGTATCAGTACCTCTGTGTGATGAGTTCTCACATAAGCTAGGCATTGTGCCAAGTGCTCAATACGAACTGCTTCTAGACCCACAATGAAGAGGCTACAATGATTATTACTATGTTTACGGACAAAGAAACTGTTTCTTAAAAAGTTAAGAAGCTTACCCAATAGGTCAAAGCCCTGAAACCTGCTTCCAAAGTCCACTCTGTCATATGCTATACTATCTCCTACCTCGTTTAGCTGACTCACAGTCCCACACAAATTTCTTCTTACTCCATAATTTGATTTAGATGCTGTTCACTGTTTTCTCTGAACAGCTTGCTGACTCCTCTATCATGGTACTTATCACAGCCATCTGCAATATTTGAGTTACTTTGGTCTCTTTCCATTAGGGTCCAGAATAAGCTCATGAGTTCTTTAAACTCTAGTGTTTAACCCAATGCCTGGCACTTCAAAAATGTTCAAAAATGGTCATGTGCCCTGGACTATGCTTGTTCCTTAAATTTAAACCTCAGTTTCTATGTGGCAAATGCAATAATAAGATATCCAGTTTACAGAGTTGCAATGAGTATGAGATTAAACAATCCCTAAAAATACTGAGACTACCTACATCCATAAAACTCTCTCAATAATTCAGGAATAAACAAATGCAGTGCAACTAAGATATCAAGGGTAACACAAGAATTGAACCACTAGTCTATCTGACTTCAAAGCCATTCTTCTTCCTGTATACCATACTAGCTTTCAGATAACTACAAATGAATATTCTTACTACTCCTATAAATTGAAACGAGGTTATCCACTCTATCATCCTTTAACTAGGATTATGAGAAAAACAGTGTTTACACCTATATTTTAATGTGCCTATATCTGGCACACAGTAAGAGCTCAATAAATGTTGAGAAATAAACTTGTTCCTGGTACGTAAGTAGCCCATTTCATGTGTTCTTTGCTGTCTGCCTGGGTTGACAGTTATCACTGTAAACTCTAGAATTTTGCTATTCAATCTGTGGCCCATAGATCAGCAACATCACCTAGCTTGTGAGAAATACAGAGTAGCAGGCTCCAACCAATAAATCAGAATCTGCATTTGATCATGGTCTTCAAGTGACTAGTATACCCAGTAAAGTTTAAGAAGCACTACTGTAAAATATAAAGTGTATGCAAAGATGTGATTCCCACATAAAGGACTGGTAATTTGAGATAAAGAGAAAGATCATTCCATCATAAAATTACAATGGATCAGCACTACAAAAGCAAAAGAAATGCAAAGGGATGACAATATAAGACACTGTAGATATTTCAAGGATGCACTTCTTAGTTTCAATTGAGAACACAGAGCTCTCCATAAAGGTGTTGTCTGTAAAAGGCTGGTGGTAAGTTCTGCTATCCTATTCTTGAAGTCATAGTGAGGATAGACCACAGCAAAACCCACATGGTAGGATATATATCAACTCAAAGAGGAAGTATGTATAGTGAATGAAGCATCAAGATCTGAAGGTGAATTGCCTAAGTTCTCCAAACAAGAAGCTCATTGGTCATGTGTCCTTGGGTATGCTTGTTCCCAAGGATACCCTCAGACCTAGAATAGCAAAAGCAATTTTAGGCAACAGAGACATGACAGGGGTATCACAACCCCCAACTTGAAACTATACTACAAAGCCACTGTGATAAAAACAGCATGGTACTGCCAAAGAAACAGGCCTGAGGATCCGTGGAATAGATTAGAAGATGCAGAAACAACTTCAGACATACTCAGCTACCTCATCTTTGACAAAGGAGCCAACCATCCTCACTGGAGGAAAGATAGCCTCTTCAATAAATGGTATTGGAAAAACTGGATTTCAATCTGCCAAAGATTAAAACTAGACCCCTATCTTTCACCATGCACTAAACTAAAATCCAAGTGGAATAAAGATCTAAATATTAAAACAGAAACACTAAAATTGCTGGAAGATAAGTTACGTAGAACTCTTGAAGACATTGGTATAGGAAAAGACTTTATGAACAAAACCTCAGTAGCACAGGAACTAGCACAATGAATCAACAACTGGGATCTCATCTTATTAAAAAGCTTCTGCATTGCAAGAGAAACCACCAACAGAGCTAAGAGACAACCTACAATGTGGGAAAAAAATTTTACCAGCCATTCCTCAGACAAAGGTCTACTATCTAAAATATATAAAGAACTCAAAAAAATCAGACCCCCCAAATATAAAGACCCAATCTAAAAATGTGCATCTGAAATGAACAGATCTGAACATTTTAGACAAAGAAGTAAAAGCAGCAAATAAACATACGAAAAAATGTTCAACATCACTGGTCATTCGAGAGATGCAGATGAAAACAACACTGAGATTCCAACTCACCACAGAAAGAATGGCTGCTGTCAAAAAATCAACCAACAACAAATGTTGGCAAGGGGGTTGTGAGGAGAAAGGAACCCTTCTCTGTGGGTGGTCTCTCTAGAGGGAGACCTGAGACCCCGGAAAGGACCGACTTTTAAAGAAAGAAAAGGAGACAGCCTGGGGAACGAACAGCAGTTTAATTCCTCTGGCACTATTCGACAATCACAAAGGAAAGAAGCAAGGCTTTTATACATGTAGGAAAGCAGCTTAGTTATTTTGGCTATCGTCTTTCTGATTTTAACCTCTGGTGACAAATGATTTTAAGTGACTCATAAAAGCTACAGGCGAATTCACAAGTCCCCCATTTCCATTCACCAATCCCATACATCAAAGAGCACACTGCAGCCCTCTTCTTATCAGATGGTACCAAGAGAGCAGGGCGACTTCAGCCAAAATCTAGCCCACCGGCCCACCACAAACATCACAGATGTGCATA
This sequence comes from Heterocephalus glaber, assembly GCF_053883595.1. NCBI lineage: Eukaryota > Metazoa > Chordata > Mammalia > Rodentia > Bathyergidae > Heterocephalus > Heterocephalus glaber. Next base: position 4,722,191 of record NW_028258406.1, on the reverse strand, counting down.
GTGAGTCGTATCTCTCTCACCACCCATAGATTCATTGGGTCACAGTCCTCTGATCCTAGGCAATGGTAAACAAGAAAACTAGGAAAACCTGTTTTTCTCCAGTGAAACTTTCACAATGTCTCTTAAAGTTTTCAGGCATTCTTTCAACAAACAGACTGGTGGAATTTCCCAGAAACTACTTAATTTTCTCAGTTAACAAACTTCCTGTGATCAATTCCTACAACTAGATAGCTAAATTCTACAATTTCCCACACTTCTCCATTGTTGGTGAGAGTGCAGACTGGTCCAACCACTGTGGAAAACAATATGGAGATATCTAAAAAAAACTAGGATTAGAGGTCCCATTTGACCCAGCTATTCTTATTCCTCTGCTGGTTATCTTCCCAAAAGAATTAAAAGCATTATACCACAGCAATATATGTGCACCCATGTTTATAGCGGCACAGTTTCTAATAGCTAAAATTTGGAAACAGCTGAATTGCCCATCAACTGGAGACTGGATAAAGAAGATGTGGTTATTTTTATAAAATGGAGTACTACTGGGCCATAAAGAAGGAGAAATTAGAGACATTTATAGCTAAATGGATGCACATTGAGGCCATACTCTTAAGTGAAATAAGTAGGACAAATGTGTAAATACTGAATAATTTCTCTGGTGTGAAAAACTAAAAGTGTAAATAAGGATCAAAATCTATAATTGATAATTGAAATAGGAAGAAACGGTCTAAAGGAGTAGGGGAAACAGGAGGGGTAGAAAAAAGGAAAGAAGAGAAAAGAAAAAAAACATTAGTAAAAGAAAAAAAGGAAACAAAGTCTTTGTAAATAGGGAAGGGTGGAGGGGATGAAGGGAGGGCAGGGAAATGGGGAAAATATAAGAAACAAGATGCATCATGTAAAGGTACAAGATCCCAATGATGAATATAACTGTATTGTATGCCTAAAATGTTCCAATCAACTTAATAAAAAAAAAAATTTAAACCACAGTTTCTATGTGGGAAATGGAATAATAAGATATCCAATTTACAGAATTGCAATGAGCATGAGATCAAACAATCCCTAAAAATACTGAGAATACCTACATAAATAATCACTCAACAAAAATAATAATTACTATCATAATCATCTGAAATATGTAGGAAGGTATATTTTGGCATGGTTCTCTTGCTCTAACAGACATTATTGGTGATGTAGGTTGTCCCATTTATGTTTTAATTTTCCCACCTCAAAATATTGTGTGTGCAACTGTACATGGACATGTCTTATTTAAATGTTCATTTTTTAAATCGGATTCCAAAGCTATGATTAATCACTAGGCTGAATGAGGGGGATAGAATGGTAAAGAGCAGGTCACAACAGATTTGAATTCCAGCCCTGACTTCACTAGTTGTGTGACTTATCTAAATATGTCTCCTTATCTTCAAAGTGAGGATAAGAACACCTCTTTAATAAAATCATTTACTGGGAAGAATTTCATAACAGTCAAATGAGAAGCTGTATGAAATGATATTCTGTGGTTGTAAAAAGCTTCCTGATTATGGAAGCTATAATGCTGTTATGGAGTGAAGTCTCAAATGTCTGCTCCCACAACTAGAGCAGTAAAACACACTATAAAACCATCCCTCTTTGCTAGCTGCACATGCAGTGAGGTTAGTCAGGAGGCGACTGGACCCATTGCTTTGCCCTTGCCAAGCTCAGATGAGGCATGTAGAAAGATGAAACAAGAGAGGAGAATTGCTTAAAAAGAAATATTGCTCACACAGTAACAGGTGAATGGTGGCAGCTTCCAGAATGACTGCTTTGGGCTTCCATACTATGATCTCTAGGCAGATGGGTCTAAATGTGTCTTCCAGCCAGCAGAGTTTTCTCTTTAGCACCACATTTCTAGGCAGCCTTCATAGTGTTTCTATTTATCAGCCACAAACATGAACAGAATACAGAATTCCTAAGTCAAAAGATGCTGTATGTTTAATTTTAAAAAGGTCAAAACAAAGACAATCTCCATGAGTACATGAGTCTGTGGGCCTCTCTTTGAACTTAGACATCCCCACACTGTAAACAAGGAGATTGTCAGGAAGCCGGGAGTATGTAGCTAAGGAGCAAGTGAAAATGAGATGGTGAGGGGTGTGATAACAGTTCTGTATCCCTAACACTTTAATCTCATAGTACATTTGTGCATCAGATGCATTTACCAGAGCTTTCCTGCCTTTTGAATAGGAAAGTAAATAGAAGACCACAAAGAGGGCAATGCCAGGAAGCTGGATTTTCATGTACACCAGTGGGATTAGATTAGTGTAGCCCTGAGCAGAGTGCACAAAGAAGGCTTCTGAGTTTTTAAAGACCTATCAGTATCTTCATCATGTACCTGAACAATTCACTCCAATCACCTAGTCTTTCCCATTTTACCTTCTTTTCAAATCTAAAAAGGACAAAAGCAGTCTCACTGTCTCTCTCCTCTATCACTTTCAAATCAGAAACAAAGATATTAAATAAGTTCCTGAAGAAATGACATAGAAAGCTATGTAAGACTTCAAATTCTTGATGATACAGAAACACAAAATGATACTGGACGTTTTCTGTCTTTGTTCAGATGGAATTACTGTACACGTTAGCCCATGACCATAGTTAACTGATTTCCTATGTTCTCACATTTGTTCACATTTTCTTCTCTTTGAGCTTCAGTGCTTCAGTGGTGCCAGTAATGAGGGAGAACGTATTTGTCTCTCATGACTGTCAGAGATGACACAGAGAAGCAAAATGAATGTGGGAGGTGCTGTTTTGCTTCTAATTAGCATTAGTGAGGGTTTTCAAGTATTTGTATAAAGAAAAGAAGTCAACATTCAAAGGGTTGGAATCTATTGGCCTTTTCAATGTTTTGCTTTAAGAAAAAAAGATAAAATTTTATATAAAGGAAATTCTGAGTGTACAATTCAATGGAAATGATAGGGACAGCTAGAAATAAAATATGAAAAAAATTAAATTATCCAGGTACTATAAAGCAAGGCATAGCTGAAGGTACCTTATTACTTTATATTATACCTTCTCATTCTGAATAACTACTGTTATATAATATGAGTCATTGATGTTTAATAATAGAAATAACCACAGTCAGATGCCAAATCAGGAAGAAAAGATCTGCACTTTGAAAAAAAACCTCTCTTAATGTATATGCCACATAAACGTTCGGGGCTTGGGCTCTGAAAGGGACCCTGCAGTGGGGAGCTATCGAGCAAAGCACTTCTGAGCAAAAGAAGGGTGGGGTTGCTAGTTTCAAGTCTGGTTCTTGCCCAGTTGAAGTAAGTGACACTATGAAAGTATGTCTAGGCCCAGCTCTGCATGTGTGAACACCATCACGCTGACACCCTATCTGGTTGCCTAGTAGCAGCTGGCAGAATTCAATGTGCTCTGTGTCCATCCGTCAAAATACCCACCGAAGTGTCTAATGAGAAGAGAGCTTTATATTACACATTTTAAGGAAAACCAAAAAGTATTAGACTGTATGACTCACTATCTGTAAAGACAAAAAGAAAACAGAAAATGAATATCTCTGCGGTGTAACATAGCAACAAACAGACTGTATTAATACTGCAAGTGAAAGGTATTAATAGCACAAAATAAGAATGTTCAATAATAGTGTGGGGTGAGCACCATGAAGGGAAAGAAAATGTACTTGGGATGCACACATGGATTTAATTATTTGTGCTTTCCTCAAAAAGGACAATATTTAGCAAAAGAGAAATTGTTGGAGAAAATCTATGAAAATTTAAATGTGAATAGAATGTATTGTTCTGAAATACCATGTCAGAAAGTAATCAGGTACAAGTAATGGGAAAAAAGTGACTGACAGCAATTCAAAGCAATGAGGATTTCTTTGTCTCACATAACAAGAAGTTGGAAGATCAGCCACTGGAATTAATTTTGCAGTTGTAAATGATAGAGCTGATATTTTTCTGTTTTCTTGGGCCTTCCTCTTGACCACAAGATGGCTGCTGCAGCACCAGTCACCATAACTTCATTTAAGGGGAGGGAAGGAGGGAGGGAGAGAGAGAGAGAATGAATTAAAGAAGAAAATAAAGGAAGGAAGGAAGGAAAAAGAAAGAAAGAGAATAAAATAGAGGAATGAAAAGATTAATGAGCCCCTTTTATCAGAAAAAGTGAAAGCATTTCCCAGGCTTCTACTTTTATCTGACTGACCAGATCTATTTCTCATGTCTACACAGAGAGTCCAATAAAATCTACCCTGAGTTTTTCCAGTCTCCAAAATGACTATCAGAAAGAGATAGGGAATGCCTGTTGGTCTGTCAAGGGACTGTGTCTACCACAATTGGACAGATAAATGCAAAAAATTGTTTTAAAAATGCAGATGATGATGAGATTAGTTTGAGCAACTGAAGCTATCTGAATAGCTTTGAAAGATTTTTCAAAGCAGACACAACAAAAAAGTACAAAAGCAAACTGTGGGCAGAAACAATATCTAGAATATCTTATTTTCAAAAGCATTCACACCCTTATAATAAACTTTCACACTTTTATGCACTGGAAAATTTCCACCAATGCCAGAGGAGCAGCCATCTCTGAAGCAGGCTGTGGCAATGATTTTCCACGCTGCACACAGGAATTCCCTGACACAGGTTAAGCAAGGAAATAAAAACCACTTTCACCAGAATAAAAATGCAAAAATGGGTTAAAAGAATAGAATATATCTGCTTAAAAAGTCCCCCACACATGTTCTACACTTCACCCTACCTCTTCTCTGGTCTGTTATCAAATAAGCGGCAGCAGTTTTATGCAGCACCAAGGTGCTTTGTCTTGCTTCAAGGTGTTTACTTTATTTGTAGGTATCCTCTGCTGGACACCCTGTCACCGTGTCCTTGTTACCCTGCTTACCCCATGTCAGTGGAGGCTTTGTCTTGAAGCTTCCCCACCATGCTGTGAAGTGTCACTGTGCCTATGTGAAAGGCGAACAGGCTGAAGGTTAGAGAGAAAGATTAGGTGGCTGAGGAGTGCTTTGGGGAGGAGCACAATGGCACCAAACCAAGCCAGTGAGACAGCAGAGCAGGTGGCACCACCCTGAGCTCAGGACTCTAAGTTACTCTTCAACCAGGGCAGCCACTAACGTAATGTTGAATTATGTTAGAAATTGAATAAGTGAAGTAAACCAGTCCTACTCTGGCCATAAAAATGAGAGAATCATAAGCAATGAAATACTTTCCAGCTTTGAGAACACTGAGTCAGTTTGACTCAAGGTATCTGGCCAACTGAATGTCTTTCAGTGTTTCAAGGAGAGTCACCAAACTCTACCTAGGACAAAGCCTGGCGTGTTGGGCTGTCTCTAACTATTTGCAGCACTCAGAGTCAACATAATCCTGCAAAAAACACTGAGGGCTTCAAAATAAACACTCCTGCATAAAACGCCTAGTTCTACACATAAACCAATGTTACCAGATAATATGCTAAAACTATATGAGCCTTCATCTCCTCGTATGTATAGCAGGGACAATATGTCTACTCAATAAAATAATATGTGCAAAGTACTATGCATGCTCCTGACACATGGATGGTCCTTTATCAAGGAGAGCAAGAAAGTTTGCAGGTTCTTGCCAGCCCCAAATGGGACAATCCAGGGCCCAGCACTCCCTAACAAATGGCACCAACTAATCAACAAGTAAGGAGTGTTTGAACACATAGAGAATGGAGACACAGAGAGGATGTAAAAACTTAGAACTGTCTAGAGAATGAAAAGAGAGGTGTACAGAATATCAGAAGGAAAAGAATTGTACCAGAAGGATAAAATGCCCTGCAATAGAGAAGACAAGGTTTAAAACCAGTGTTTAAGCCCTTTGACTTTCACAAGACTATGACTCCCAGTGGTGGAAAGGAGCAGAATGACCAATGATAACCAAGAAGAAAGTAAAGAATCAATGCAAGTTTGGCAGTGGGAAACCAGTGAAGAACAGGATTGAGAATGGACAGAATGGGGGCAAGGGCCAGGAAAGGTGTTGGAGGGATTTTGCTACAACAGTTTCTCCACCTTAGCACTATTGGCATTTTAGGCCAGATAACTCTGTATTAAGAACTGTCCTGTACATTGCACATGCTCAGCATCATCCCTAAGCTCTACACTTACTGGATATCTGTAGACCCTTCAGCTCTAAGTTGTTACAATAAGAAATATCCCCTGACATTGCCAAATGTCCAAGGCCATGGCAGGGGGCACAGTGAAATCCCCTTCAATTGAAAACCACTCTTTTAAGATGCAGTCTTCTGTATGTTTCAAGCCATAAAGAAAGAAATATATAAATAGTTTCAATTTCTTGTCACATCAAGCTTTTCTGTTTCACATCAATATAGAGGGAAAAATGCCAAAATTTCTAGTGGTAAACAGAAGAAGAAAATGCAGTGACTGTCAACGAAAGGGATGAGAATCTGCAGTTCTTTGTTATTATTGTGTGCAATGGTGCAAACAAAAATTACCATAGGGGAATACTGGAGACCATACTGTAATTTTATTTAATTTCAGAATATGACCAAATTAAGAATGTATACTATTTACAAAATTTTTAAAAATTTCTAATACTTTGAAAATTTCCAGCTAAGTATTTTGAAAAGACTCAAAAGGCTTATAGTGCCTTTTTTGTAAAGATAGAAGAAATGAATATGACAGGAAGTCTTTATAGCCTTTGCTTGTCTTTTCATTTTTTTAGACATGATGCATTTAGAGTCTTTCAATTGTTCCTGCCTCCCAGCTTTTTTACAATCTGAAAGCTTTAGCATTTAGTTAGGAAATACTGTACCCTAGTTGCTCCTATTTTTAAACAGATTCTGCAGAGTTGATATTAGTATAGTTTAATGTTTTAGGCAAAAGTTCAAAAAAGAAATAATTCAACCCTATATCTTTACTTAGTCACATATTAAAGAAATATAATTTATAATAAACATCTGCTTTCCAGTAATAGCAGACAGAAGGCAAAGAAAATTGGGCATGAGAAACAAATGACATACATTCCTGCACAGATGTAATTAAACTTTAAAGAATAGCTGAATGATTTTTATACCAGCTGCTATGAAGGAATCAACCAATAACAAACACTGGCAGGGGTGTGGGGAGAAAGGAACCCTTCTCCATTGTTGGTGGGAGTGCAGACTGATGCAACCACTGTGGAAGTCAGTATGGAGATACCTCAAAGAACTAGGACTAGAGGCCCCATTTGACCCAGCTATTCCCCTGCTGGGTATCTTCCCCGAAGAATTAAAAGAATCATACCACAGCAATATATGTGCACCCATGTTTATAGTGGCACAGTTTGTAATAGCTAAAGCTTGGAAACATCCCAAGTGCCCATCAACTGGAATAAAGAAGATGTGGCTTTTTTTATAAAATGGAGTACTACTCAGCCATAAGGAATGAGAAACTAGAGACATTTAGCTAAATGGATGCATATTGAGGCCATTCTCTTAAGTGAAATAAATAGGACACACATGTGTAAATACCAAATAGTTTCTCTAGTATGAGAAACTGAAAGTGTAAATAAGGATTAAAATGATTAAAATGAATAATTGATAATTTGAAATTGGAAGAAAAGGTTCAAAGGGGTAGGGGTGGCAGGAGGGAAAGGGGAGAGATCAGTTACAGGCTGGAATCTGGAAAGAATCCATATATAGATTGTGTTTAAAACTATAGGAAGAGATGTAGATAGAAACTAGGCTGGAGCTCATCAGTGGATTGGAAAGGAAGAGTCACTGAGATCAAAGGAGAGAAGGGTATGTTTCCAGAAGAAGCACATACAACTATGTACAGTACACAGTACTCGATAGTGTGATAAATGACTGTTACTATTTTATGTACTTATAGCATCCTGTGCTTTTCATCCTTTAGAGCATAATCTTACTTATATAAAAGAGTTCACTGTAAAACAGTGTGCTGCTATGCCAGTGGCAGCCACATGTGTCTCATGTTTAACTGCTTATTTGGATAATGTCAAAGGGCCATCACAAATGATTGATGTATACCTTTTCAGTTTGCCTTAGAAGTTAGCACTCTGTGTGGTACTTTGCGATATACATGGATGAAATTGCCTAATAACATAATTCTCAGATTATATGTCCATCATGTGTCACATGACTGTATTGAAATTTAAATTTTAAAAATTTGGCCTATGTGGAGTCTACTAGCTAATTAGAATTTTTTTCCAGACCACTATTTGTTCAATATTAGTTTTGAAAATCTTTCTAAAACAAATCACATCCTTTGATGTCTTGTTAATGCTTGAGATGTTTTTTTAAATTATATGGAAAAATGTTTAAGTACTTTTCAGTTTTGCTTTGGTTGATTTCTATTATATTTGAATATTATTATAGTTTTTTTCCCTTGAATTGCTTTTCTTTGAATAATTTCAATATTTGTATATATGTGTTCAGTGAATGATAATAAAGTTATACATTTTTAATAAATTAAAAAAAGAATAGCTGAATGATTTTTATACTAGTTGAAGAATTAATAATAACCAAGTCAGTGTCAGGTCCTGTCAAAGTGCTACCTTAAGTCCAATGGCCTGGCCAAGTCTCAGTTCCTACTAAGATCACTCCATTATTGGAGAGCTCTCTGCACCACATGCTGAGGTGACAAACGGGGAAGCAAAACAACCGGTCAGTTCAGAGAAGGAAAATTCAATAAAATGGATTAATTGACGTTGTGAATGCTCTTCCCCATAAAAGGCAATCACATTTAATTTTCACTTTCTAATTGTTTGTTTTAACTTTCTTTGATAAGAAAGTACAGGAAAATACTACCAGAGATTGCTCTGTGTTAGCATCTTACTGAAATACATAACACTCATATTTCCTTCTGTCTCTTATAACATACCTCCTTGAAAAAATCATGGATATTTGAAAAAATTTTTGCTGGATTTTCCACAAAAATGCCTAAGATAAGGACTTAAATTTCTGCAACAACCATTAGGTTAATATCAATGAACTCTGGTATAGAGTATATTGCAGGTGAGGTCTTATGCTTCAGTTATGAATACACTATTTATTTCGATTTAGTTCCACAACTAGAATGGTAGCCTCAACCCAGACCAACTCAGTCAAAACTGTAGATGTTATACAAGAGGGACCACATTTTCATGTAATGGAGTGACTCAAATCCATGATCAGTACCAGAAAAAAACTCAAAAGTTTTTAGACCTGGTCTGAAACATGACCTATTACTAGCAGGGAAAAGATCAACCAGTATGGATTGTTTATATGGGTGATAAACAATTTCACAGTGTGTTTGCCATTCTGAATTGCAATAAAAAGAGAAATTGTTCAATTGGCTCAACGCCAACCTAAGAGTCCTAGTGACAGTGTCTATGCGACTCTTGCAATCAGCAAGACTCATCTGGAGACAAAGCCTATAGATTCAGTTCTACAGCAGTCAGTCTCAGTCATTGTTTTAAAACTATTAGGAAATGATATTTGAAATCCCATTTGTTTGAGTAATGATTCAGATTATGGGTTCCCACCAGGAATAAAGTTATAATAGGGTGGGAAGGTACAACACCCATAGTACACAAAACGAAGTTCCAATGAGCAAAGAAAATAATAAAAATCAAGATTCCACTCCATACCATAAACACTGGTATCCTGGATATGTGGTACCCAAAAATTTGAGTCTTAAAGCAGGCTGAAAAAAGTTGAACTGAAACATTGCACTACTGATGCTGAAACAAGGCACAGTGCTCTAAATTCTGCAAAAGGATAATGATAAAAACAGAAAATAATTTTTTTTGATTTATTAGAAAACATCTTGCAGATAGCTTCATCTGAATTTTGAAAAACAAATAGCAATCATATTATTTTACCTTAAAGGCTTCACCATTGTCCCTTCTTTGCACTGCTTTTATGAAAATGAACACAGACTGGTATGTGGGATTCCTTTTTAAAGCAGTCTTAGCATCAATGCAGTTTCAACCCAATTTCCCAATTTACTACATTTACATCTCCAATGTTTACCATAATTGATGTTTGAAATATTTAACTCAAGTTACTGTAGGAATCTGAAAAGTCAATTTGTGTTTAATATACCTTGTTTATTAAAGCATAAAATTAGAAAATACATTTTCAAAAGATTATTCAAAAGGTATGATTGAAGCAAAGAAACAGAAGGTGAGATTATAGATAGGTAATCAGATGTCTTATATTCAGTCATGCCAGAAAACTGAGCTGTGACCAAATACTAATAATTCTGTTACAGAGCTCTTTTTAGTCAAGCCGCCCAAATTTGCTGTCAGCTGTTCCCAACCTCTGTGTGTGTGTGCGCACATGTGTTGTGTGTGTGGTGTGTGTGTGTGTGTGTGGTATGGGGGGGGTAGGGGGCTAATTGAACGTGTCAAGGTGCCCATGTGTAGAGTTCTTTTCATATAGACTCTCGGCTCTGTTAGTCAGGGGGGAATCCAGGATTAACCTAGCTTTTTTAGTAAGTAACCCAGGTGACTGTGATGCAAGCAGCCCATGAGCAGTATTCTGAGAAATGTCATAACTTTCTGCTTAACTATCTCTTCCCAACCTCCTTGAGGAACACATGTTCCTCATAAAAGGATCCTCTTTACTTCTTACCATTTTCTCAAGCTATCTTTGAATCTCTACTCCCAAATCTTCTCCTGCGTCTCTTCCTGTGTATGCTAATTAGCTTTTCATCAGTGGAACAAAATATCTGAGAAAATCAACTTAAATGGAAAAAAGGTTTATTTCAGCTCATGGTTTCAGAAATTTCAGTCCATGGTCTGTTAGATGCATGGTTTAGGGGCCTGTTGTGAGGCTGAACATCATGGTAGAGAGTACATGGTAGATGAGATCTGTTCCCCTCGTGGTGACCAGGAAGTAAACAGAGCAAGGAAGAGCCAGAGTCTCAATATCCCCTTCAAGGGCATATCCTCAGTGACCATCCTCCCACTTGACTGCACCTCCTAGAGTCCCTCACTCCCCCTTGGTACCACAGGCTGTGCACACAGCTGTCAACCACCCTGGCCTTTGGGAGGACATTTAAGATCTAAACCAAAACACTGCAGATTTTCTCCCACTGAATGTGATGCTTTGGCCTATCCTTTGTTTCTTGACACTGAACTTAAATGACAGAGGTTCTAGTTTTCCTGACAATTCATATGTTTGCAGAATATAGACAGTTACATTCTTCTTTCAGCATACCTAATATCAAAGATTTTGACATTCTTATTTTTTAAAAAAGCAGAATAATATAATATAAAAGACCTGGGATCTGGATTCAGAAGAAGTAAGTTTGCATCTTGATGTTGCTGACTCTGACTTAGGATATTGGCTGTCACTTTAGACTCTGAGCCTCGATGTCCTTATCTGTAAAATGAACAAAACAGTACTTCTCTCTTAGGGCTTCCAGTTAGGGTTCAGTATGATGCAATGCACTGGAATCTGTGTTTCCTATGGGGATATTAGACTATTCAGTAACATTTTACATGTTTTTGCCAAGCAAGAGGAAGAACTTGCCAATAGTCATTTTGAAATCCTCATCTCCTATGAAATAAAATATGGAACTTCTAACTTCTCACAAAGGATGATTCAGAAATCCGCTGTTTTAGATATTTTTCTGTTTTTAAATCCTCTTCCTCTGCCCTACTTTTATACTCAGGAGGTGTCCCCTGCAGAGAACTCAGGTTTCTGGCTGCCTTCTTGGTAGATTTGGAGAACAGAGGCACCAGCAGGAGATGTTTGGCAGAAGGAGAAAGGTTCAGATATTTTTTTCTCTCTTATCTACTTTCATACCACATCTTTGACAGCACAACTGCAGCCATCCCTGCATGGTCCAGTGCTCTCAGATGCACTATTTCCTCCCCTCATGCCCCTAGCCCTGTATGTGGTAATAGCTTCTGCCTTCAGTCCCTGGATGGGACACCTCACCATTCTTTGTGCATTTCCCTGTTCGTAATTACTTGTAAGTAGCACTTTTATTAAAGTCTTATTTGAACCATATAGAATGAGTTCTGCTTCCTGCCGGGGCCCTGATTGATATACCAATATAGTTGGCCAACAACAGGCATGGAACTTTTGAAGCAGGACATGAATTTGAGCTCACTTTTATGATCAGGGTTATTGTAGATTATTTTCCATTCTCCTATTCTTCATCAGAAGCAAGCATTACTGCTAATATTGAATCTTTTGCCTGGGGCAGCATGGTCATGAAGATTATTCCCCTAAAGCTAGAGACAAACAAAATATCTTTCCTGAAGGATCTCTCTGAAGTTTCTTGTTGGCATGAATTATGTTGGATGTGGAGAACTTTCCTTTTCTTGTCCTGTTTAAATGATGCATAGAGATTGTCTATTTGAGGGGTGGTATTGTTTACTGTTATTGAGGTGGGATGTGGAATAATTTCATTTTTAAATATATGTTTATAAGTTTTTAATCCTTTCAATGTTTTTATGGAGAAAAAATTAATGAAGTTATTAGCATTGGAAAATAGGCAATCTCAATTATATACTAACTTTTCCCAATGGTTTTCTTAATATCTATATATTAACATCATAAAACCTCAATACAATTTATTTAATATAGAGCCATTATTGTGAAAAAGATCCATTAAAATAATATCTCCATCCTACAGGCAGACTTAACACGTTGTAATGGCTCAGAGGGAGTCAAACACAGGATTACATGATAGGCCAGAAGCTGTGTCATGGTCTACCAGGCCAAGTAAGTAATACACATTGCATAAAAGAGCCAAGTAAATAGTTACAGAAACAGGAAAGTCTCTGTAGAGTACATGTGCACTCAGGCAATTATTAAAATATGGATTATGGAAGATTCTCTTTTCTCCTTTTTTCTAGGCTTACCATTTTAATAAGAACAAAAGTAAATCAAATGTGTGTGCACAAAGACACAGAATACATTCTAATAACTTCAGGGACTCTGTTTTAATCGACTAAAGGGATATATTTCAGAGTCGAGAAATGACATCTTGAGACTCTTTCATTCTATCTGGGTGTTACAGCTGATATGGGTCTGTGTCAGGCAAGCTAAGAACAATGCGCGCTATTCTGATGCCTGGATATTATAGGTGCAGCAATAACTAGCTTGCAGAGCTTCAAGGAGCAGAACCGATTTCCACCTTAATAACCCCTGTGGCATTTTTCAATTTTCCAGGCTGCCAGTCAAATGAATGCATGTCTAGGAAGGAACGGAGACAAGAAAGGGAAAAGATTAACCTCTGAGATCCAAGATATAAACTCCATTGGATAAACTTGGTCATGTGTTAGAAAACAAATATGGATGTGATAGTCCTGTCTAAACATTGAGCTCAAATGTTAGAACAAAGATTCTAAGAGAGTAACTAGGATCTTCAGGGTCATCTGGCTGAAAAAATGTGGGATTGTTAAGCACTCCTATTTTCTTCTTCCTCTAAATTAGAAGCAACCCAGCAGTATCCTCCAGATTGGCACACTAATTAGCCCAAGCGATGGCTCTTAAATGATCTGCATTGTCTTTTCAAATGAGAAAGGCTTGCAGAAAACAGACTTGCCACTGCCTACACTGTTGGATCTCAGCTGAAGGAAGCAGACAGGACTCTTGGTCCTGCCCCTTCTTATTTTCAACTCTGTAGCTTTTCCCCACACTTCCCTTCTCCTTAGGGAAGCTGGACCACTTCCCCCCAGGAGGCAAACAATTTATAATTACAGATGCCTTTTAAAAAGCTGAGATTACTTCTAATGACAAAAGGCCAAAATGCAAATGATATGCAGAATGAATTTGCTCTAAAGGTGAAGCCACTGTGAGATCAGCTCACTACACTTTAACTTGCTTCATCTATGTCCAGGTATTGAATGAGTTCAAGTTTTCTTTCGAAGTGTCTCTTAGTCCTCTGTTTTTCACCCAGATGCCTCCTGAACAGTTGTGCAAAAACTGGGCATTCAAAAAATAAAACAAGGAATTTCTCATTTCTGGTATAAAAATTCTTGGAAGCAAGAGGAAAAGCTATGAGGAATTATGTCAAATCTGTCTGAAATTTTCATTCATGGTCTTAAAGTTTTAGACAGGACAACCAAGATACTGTCAAGGAGCTGATCATTTCAAGGGGTGCTTCAGATGATCTTATCCCTGTTCTTTAATTTATCTATTTATTTATCCAGTTATTTATACAAGGAATATAGATCATTATGTGCAGAACTCTATGACAGATACTGCAGTTCAAAGAACAGATAAATGCAGTTCAAAAACATCTATCTTGTTAGAAATTCTGTTCCCAGCTTACCCCAACTCATTTGTAAGCTAAAAGATTTAAATACATCTGGGCTCTTTTACATACCTGTATATTCCTGCAACCCACTCCCCACATCATCCCAAAACTGGGGGCATTATTTTCAAACACAGCTCTTCCGTGTCATTCACTATTTAAAACCATAATAGCCTTCCTCTTATTCCAAGATAAAGATCAATATTATTGGGCCGGGAATTAGCTCAGTGGTTCTGGTGCCTGCCTCACAAGTGCAAGGTCCCGAGTTTGATCCCCGGTACCAAAAAAAAAAAAAAAGATCAATATTATTAAGGTTGTGTTCAAATCCCCTGGAAATCTCAGACAGGCCTAAATCTTCAGCCTTACTTTGTACCATTCTTCCTTTGTGCACTGGCTTTCTTTTGTTCTGGTCTTACTGAAAAAGTAAATTTTTAACTTGAAACAATAAATTTACAGAAAAGTTGCATAGACAAGAGAATTCCAGTATAATTCTCATCCAGTTTCAGTTTTCCCTTAATGATATCATCTTCTGTTACCGTAATACATTTATCAAAACTAAGAAACCAATATTGGTGCATTACTAGCAACTAAACTCCATACATTATTCAGATTTTTGCCAATTTTTCAATTAGGATCCTTTTTCTGTTCCCGGATCTAGTCACCTTGACCTATTTTTTTCATCTTTATGCCACTACCAGGTCATTGTTCATGCTACTGCATTGCTAAAACACTCTTTTACCTTTGCTCCACCTCTCCAGCCCTCTTTGCTGTGTGATTTCTGCTCACTGTTCAGATGTCAGAACAAAGGTCTGCTCCCAAAGGAGCATCTCTGAAGTTGGAGTCTAGGCCTAATTCCTGGGCTACATCTTTCCTACCAGGTTCTCTTCCTTTATAGCTCTTTTCTCAACCTGTGATTATACTTTCTTGGTGTGTTTATTAACTACAAAGGCTATGAAAGCAGAAACATGTGGTTTTGTTAATTATTGTATCCCCTAAGACAGTGGTGGTGAACCTATGGCACACATGCCGCAATGGGTGATTTGAATCATTGAAAGCTCTGTTATTATGTTTTTCTTCTCTTTTCTTTTTTCTAAACTAAAACCTCAATATTCAGGTTTAATTTCAGTGCTGCCACTCTGTGATAAATAAGTGGGTTTGGGGTTGAAGTATGGGCCTTTAAAAGGTCCACCATTACTGCCCTAAGATGTAGTATGATGTGAGGTATACAACAGGTACTCAGGAAAGGTACAGAATGAATAACTGAAAGATATGAGTTAAGTAATAATAGAAGGAAGCACAGTATAGAACATCAAAATGAGTGATACAGACAATAAGTGTTACAGACTTCAAAGGAGGGAAAGATCAGAGTAAGAAGTAGAACTATAGGAAGTCTTCACGGAAATGAAGAGTAAAACTATCTGGACCTTTTATTCATGCAATTAACAATTTCTGAGAACTTACTATGTGCCAAATCCTCAAAGTGTTTTCTTGTTTTAATTATAATAATACAATAACATCAGCATACTGTAAAAGCAAGAATAGAGCAATATGTGGAGGATAGATTGGAGTAGAAAGAACATAGAAATTGAAAAACTGGTTATCTATTTGCCTGAAAAATACAGAAGACTTGATCTAAGATCAAGGTGTTAAAGTTAAAAAAGATTGTGGGAAAGTTGATTCAACAAGCTGGCGATACAAAATAATAAGACAGAAAAAAATCTTGGCAGGGGAAAAAGCAACAAGAACAAACTAGGAGTTAAAAATTAGCAAGCATATTTGAGAAACACTGATAATATTTCCAGGCCGAATTAAAGGGTTCATGATAGGAGTAATGAAATGAAGCCTTGAGTAGATGAATTCTGCTTCTGAAAAGTCAAGGAGATTGGACTTTATTCTATTAGTAATGAGTCATTAGGCAATAGTGATATGGTAAAAGTGAGATACAGGATGAAGAGGATCTAGACAAAAGGAAGATACATTGAGAAGTGCGGGAGACTGCAATATGCCCCAAAGCAGGCTGTAACCAGTACAGGCTGTAATGAGTTAACCCCACAATTAGCTTGTTTATAGAAGTGAATCCAGCAAAAGCCTACATGCCAAAGTCAGAGTAACTCACACCCAAATTCTGTTCCAACAATTAAAACCTTCTTACTAGAAAAGCAATGTTCTAATTACAACTATATATTTTGCCTATTCTGTTCCTAATTTGAGAATGCTTTGCCTTGTCCTTTACAAGCCTTGTTTACATTAATTTCCATAGAAACCACATGATTGCACAACCTGTCATGTATTCCTGCCCTTGCACTTCGCTTACCTTTACCCCAATTGATTACTAATAAAAATGAGTGGCTTGGGGTGGCCAGTGCCTTTGTTGGTTGTACCGCATTGATTGTCCTGGCTCCCTGCTTTCTGTTTCTATTAGTTCTGTCTTTTAGGTTCTTTCTCAGGCCTGTGTCATATACTGGGCCGGAAACTGGACCCTACTGCAGAAGTTTCTGTAACATTTCAGGGTTCCCTATTAGAGAAGCTGCTGAAGAAATCTAAGCACTTACTTGAGAATGTTAGCTTTAGAAACAGCAGAGATGGCAATCCAATGACACTTTCCTGAAAGAAGTGAGACTTAAACATATCTGAATTTGCATCCACTGCAGTATCTAGTACAGGAATTTTGTCCACGTGTGTATAACTAACCTACTTGTTAATGGAGGAAGTATAAAAGAAGACTAGATTTTGAATATCCCTAAATATTTATTGAGAACCTTTTATATGGAGGACTTGTAGCATACCAAAAAAAGTACACAAGTCTACATTGAACTATCTTTTTCACCCTTATACAATTAAGGTTGAAATTAATATATGTAATAAACTTCTGTGGTGGCCACCCACAAAGATGGTGGCCTCCATGATCTCTACTTCCTGGCTTCATACAGGGTGTGGTCCTTTCTCACATCATACTGCAGTTGGTTTCTGAGCTCTAGAACATAAAGCAAGAATAAGACCCTACCATTTCCCAGAATGGATTGTAAAAGAGCACAGCTTCTGTCTTGACTTTCTGTCTTTCAGCATACTCACTGTGGGGAAAGCCAACTGCTGCATCATGAGGATATTCAGGCAGCCTGCAGGGAGACATGTGTGATGGAAAAAGGAGGCCTCTGGACCACAGCGGGTAAGGACCTGAGGCCTGCCAACCACCATATGAGTGAGCATTGAAATGGATCTAGCACCAGTCAAGTCTTGAGGTCAATGCAGATGTTGTCAGCACCTTAATAGCTACCGAATCAGAGACCACACTCCAAAGATGCCCAGCTAAGGGGCTTCTCATTTCCTACCCCTCAGAAACTGTGTGAGACAATAAATGTTTGTTGTTTCAAGCTGCTAGATTTGGGGGTAATTTGTTATACTGCGATGGAAATCTAAAACAACTGTGTAGTGCGACACATTGAAAATTAGCTAGGAAATTGTATTTTCATCTTTTTCCTAGCTGCTAAGATGTACAAACTAAATACAATTCTTGATTTTGGTTGCTTTTGCCAGTCAAGAGTTGCTGGCTTTTTTCCATTCTCTTCCTTTATTTTACTTATTTTATTTATTTAGGTCCTTATACTTCATCTTCTGTCTATAGATTTCGGTTTCATGCTCCCAACTCACTTATTATAAAAACCCCTAAATGTCATTTAGAAGAGGAAAAAAGCAACAAAGTAAATATGGCAAACATTAGAGGAAAACCCATCAGAGAGTTCACAATTACATGAGAGTCAAAGAAAGCAAGTAATAGGGCAGAGCCTATTACTAGTTTCCACTAACTAGAAATTGCCAGTAGAATTGGAAGAAAAGGGATGCTTGAAAACTTGTGTTTTAGAGCAAGGGTCTGAGAAACAGATTTTTAGATAGGATTGTGAAAGTGTTCTCAAAATAAATGGTCATGGACGTGGGTAAAGCAGGACAGGAAAGGGGAAGAAGCCATCCCTGGGTAATATTTCAAAGTCTCACAGAATATTGCCACAGCCGAACACTTACAAGGAAAATCTGAGATGTTAGTTGTTGCCTTAGAGATTGTCCTGAGCTTCCCAATTTCCTCGCCAGTCACCTATTGCTAAGGGCCTCTCAGACAAAGAAAGGTAAGATCCTAGGAATCCCAGCTCTCTTCGGAATGCCTGGATGAGCTGGCAAAGTCCCTACAGTGGCTTAACAAAGTCCTTGGAAGAAATTTCCAAATACTTGTGGTCAGAAAGAAGAGAGTCCTGAAATCAGGGAAACACAAAAGAAAAAGAAAGGGATATGAGGATGTCTGGATAGAGTACCAAGGTCTGCTTTATTGAGTAAATTTCCACTGAAGGCAATGATTTTCAGTATACTGAGTCTTGTATTATGGGTAGAATTGGTAAATTGGTGTAGGCATAGAGGAGAAAGTATTTTCCAAAGTCTACAGTGAGAACAGCACGCAATTACAAATGTAGCAGAACCCTCCAGGAACTCCAGAATGATTGGAAATTATAGCCTAGACTCTTAATTCTATTTCTAAGCCCAAATAGGGATTTTTAAACCCATCTTTTATTAGGGTTATTAAAACACAATCATTCATCTCTAGGAAAAGGGTGATTAAGAGATTTTTTTTAAAGTTTCATATTTCTTCCAAATTTTAGCAATGTTGTTTTTCATCTATTCTGGTTCCAAATACAAATACTGCATAAAATCTTTACTTCAATCTTGAAAAGAGAGAAAGGCTGATAGGAAGAGAGTGAGACTCACCAAAGTGTTTTAAGACTCCCTCTTCTATTAATATCATTATTCTTGGGTTGCTAAAATTTGGAAACCATTTCAAATACAAGCTATCTAACAGTATGTGTCTCTTTTCTTTTCTTTTTCAGTAGAATTTATCACTGACAAGCAAACTGCAGTAATAGCTTTTCCTCCTATGCACGCTTTAGGATGTAGTCTAACTGTATCTGGTCTTAGGCATAAAGCATAAATCATGAAGCCCCTGCTTGCTTGAACAAGAGCCTATCTTTCACAAAAATCAGGCATCCCAGGGCTGCCGTTCACAGGAGTTCTATTTGCTGGCTCTCCATCAGGATTGCAGACACCTCTCCCCAATGATTCATCAACTACCAAAGAAAGAGGAAGGCAGGTCAATGACACCAAAATCCTGCGGCTTCAGCAGCTTATGAAAGTTCCTGGCAGAGAGAGAGAGAGAGAGAAAGAGAATGAAAAAACCCACGGTCTCAAAGGAACAATGACAACCAGTCTCCAATTTTATAGGTTGCATTCTGGAAAGACTTTCAGAATCTTACAACAAGCAGGTTTCTGGTGCTCCAATCAATGATAGGCTACCAAGCAGCCCACTAGGTACTGGTTTTTATTGTTTTATTAACTAAAGTCTAGTTGGGTGTTTCTAAAATCATTTTTACAAAATGATTTCTTTAAGATATCTTTTATCATGTTGTTATGACTTAACATGTGAATAAAGCATACTGAAGGATTCACATTTGTAGAATACTGGCATTGCCTCTTAGATGGAAATTCCTCTTTTAATCCACCCTCAGATTTTCTTGTACTTTGATACCACCAATTTATACCAAAAAATGATCACATTCCAGCCCAGAACAGGAACCATGGTTATTGCGTTTTTTACAGGCAAGGAAGTTGAGATTCTGAGAGGTTAAATAAACCTGCCCAAGGGCACTCAGAGCTTATTGTGGAAGGCTGGTCACTGTCTCCCTATCTAAAATTTTTCCAGTTATATCATAGTTCAACTAAAAATGCTGGAGACAAATTTAAACTCTACAGTGGTGTTGTATGAGATTGAAGGATTTTTTGAAGGTGAGACACAACACAGTGAAATTCAGATAGATGATAAAAACTCTTTATTACTTACAGTGCAAAAGAGAGAAAGAAGTCTGGCATGCAGGGCCACAGAAAGGACTGGACCAAGGAAAATAACAGCAAGATGGAGATGTAGGAGGTGGCTCAGAAGGGCAATCAAGGTGGGACTCGCTGGGCTTCTAGGTTTCCCATGGAATGACTAATTTCAATAATTCCTAGAGCTTCAGCTGAGCCATGAGCACAGAGGGCTGCCCTCGTGGCCTGATATCTGGTTCTGGAGTGATTTCATAAGCAGAATGTGCAAGCTCCATATGGGAAAAGCCCAAGGGTATGAACTTAGTCTTATTCAAGATGGAGTGCTAACTGGACTTTAGCCATTGTGTTAAAACTAGATACAGATGCACACACACTCAAAAAATATATTACAGGTGTATGAATAAAGTGTTAGCCTTATGCCAGGCCACAGAGACTCAAAGAAGCAGGTGTGAAAACAACAACAAAAAGACCCACAATAAATCAATATAGTTGATGAAAAAAATCTGGGGTTGGGCTGTGCTGTCACTCATTTGCTCTGTGATTTCAGGCAAGCTGTTTAACTTCCTCTTTGCCTCAGGGTCTTCATCAGAGAATCAGGAATGGACATAACTTACCTCACAGGAGTATTATGAAGATTAACTCTGGAAATCCACATCAAATTAACACATATTTCAAGTTTGTGTAAAATAGGAAGTTCTAAACAAAGGAATTTTCACCCTAATCACAGATACCACTCAAATGAAATGCTATTAGCATATTTCTAAAAGGCCATACTCTTACCATGACAGAACTACAGATAAATGCATGCCTTGTAGCTCTCAGGGAGTGTCTTTTTACTATCAAATAGACAGAGCTATAAATTGTGGGTTCTTGATATAATAGATCAAGATAGCTCCTTCCACTGTGTTATGTTCTATTGCCTCAAAATAATAAACTGCCAAGACAATATCATGCATCATATTAGTGGCAGATTATTCAGTAAAACTCCTAAAGAAAGGAACTCACACCTCACTGACACATACAAGGTTTCATTTTTTTGTTATCTCATCTTTTATTGCAAAGTCCCAAGTTTTACAAAGGAAAAAAAACGGAACTTATGAAAACACTCCAAATCCATGGAAAAACAAAACTTTAATATTATCAGGAGTAAAAGTAAGATAAAAATAAATCATTCTGGGATTAGAAGGACTATTTTTGGATTTATAAGGGGGATCAAGAATGGAAGCCTGAATATAAAACATTCAGAATTCTCGTCTAGATATTCAGAAGTTCTCATTTCTCAGTTCATGTTTCTCAGGAAGCACAGTTCTTTTGATGTGAATGAAAGACTCAAATTGGTCTCAGCACTGATTCTCATTAAAGTTTCTACCCTTGTCAGAAATGGAGGTCCAAAGCAGACTTCCCAAGGAAGAATGGGACCTACCAGTTGCCCTCCCTTCCTTAGGTTCTCATGTGTGTCTGAAAGAGCTTCCCAAAAAGAACTCAGAAGTTTTTAAAAGACAAGACTCTTCTCTTGTATCCTTTCTCCACATAAACAAGACATGGGTAAATTGTTCAACTACACATATTTTTAAATCATTGCAGTGTATACTTTTAAAATGCTTAATATTTTAATGCAATAGCCTAAATGGTGTACTAATAGAAAAACATCACAGAAAATGAATCCCACTTGAAACAGAAAATTTCAATCATTATTCACAATTCCCAAATATTGAGTGCATCCACTTACAAGAGCTTAAAAATTCCTATTATGTTTTCTTGTACACTTTTCTACGTTGAAATTCTTCTCACTGCTCAACTGCAAGTACATCTAATCTCTGCCACTAACTTGCCTACTAGAACATCCTCTTATATTTTGGTGGCCAGAACTAGGTCAAACATCCACCATAAATCAGTCATTAGTAAGTGGAATCAGACAACTACACATGGCTTAGACAAGATAGGATTAAATGCCAAATTTTACGGGAAAGGGTGGACCCTGAACACATCTGGTTCTAACATAGTCATTGAGTAGGAACCCAAAAGAGTCTGTTAGCACTGCCATTTCTTGAGTACTGTACTTAGCATTAAATTTCATTTTCTTATTCAGTTCTCAAATACTCAAAAGGTATTTTTCACTATTCTTTTTCCATATAAGAAAACAGTTATAAAAAGGATCACTAATATGTGCAACAGATCAGTAAAAATGCCCAATGTCATAGTACTTTTCACAATGCATATAGAAAGCATGGCTAAGTTTGTCCTTTTCCAAAATCTTGTAATTACCTGGTATGCTGAAATTTGAAGAGAAACCTTCAACAACTATTGTTTCTGTCGTATCATCCTCATAAGTTACTGCTAAATTATCCATTCATTTTCCTTTAAAGTGCTTGGAAAACATCAGTTCAAAGGTATATTTGAACTTAGACCCTTTTTGTTATTTGAAAGCCAACTTAGTCAGATTTTACCTATGTTGGGGTTGTTCAACAAACAGTCAAACAGAAAAACAGAATGAGGTTTGCCATGAAGTGCTGAGAACAATAGAGTTACTAGGAGGAGATACCGAAATATCATTGATTTGCTGGAGAAAATGTTCCTGTTGTGATGCTCACATGCTGATACCACAGATGGACCCAGCTTAGCTGAGGCACGCTCTGTGCTTCAGCTGTTTACTTAAGCAGCACCAGGGTTCTCAGAAATAGTTGCTATGCCAACCAGCCCCATGACTATATATACATTCATGACCAGGGCTTATTCTTAGGTCTTTGTTACCTCTTTTTCAAAAGTTTGAATCTCTCACTGCTAAACTACTTACATTCATGCATTACTGTCTCTTCTGAAAGTGAAAAACACAAGTGAAAATCTGAGGGCTATGCTGAGCAACTTTTTGACGTCACAGTTTTGTAGTCAGGAACCAGACTGTCCTATTTGTCCAAATCCACTATAGATCTGATGGCTCCAAGATAAAGGGCAGTGCTTTTTGTCATCTATTGTTGCTTGTCATGTGTACACATTACCACAGAAATTCTCAGAGGAGAATGTAAAGCATGCTTCTGAGATGCTGTGATTGTGGTGCTTTTTAAATTTCTTTACCACATTTTTAATGGGACACATTTCAGAATAGTATTAGCCAACAAATTTGGCCAATCAATCCACCTCTGGTCTCCTGCTAGAGCTGCATTTAAATAGAACTGTAATGTTGAAAGCAGGAGAGAGGAAAGCTCTTTAATTACCTTTTCTCCTGTTTATGTTACTTTGATGGCTTTTGTTCAAATGCATCTGAATTTTCAGTCTGTTTATTTTATAATTATTGGATGACTACATGCTGCACTGCCACTTCAATTAGATTGTGATGGCTGATAAAACCATTGTTGACAGGGAGTGCACAAATGAATTTGGAAAAACCAGATTAGTGATGTTTGTGTTGTTGCATTTAGATAAAATGAAATACCCTGACAGCAACGTGATCAAATCTGAAATTTTTTATATAAAGAAAGAAAAAGCTGCTCTGTGAGAAATCAGGTTTTCAACAGAGAAGCCCTTTCCTGTTGAGACATTGTTTTAAATCCTCAAGTGTGCAGCTACTTCTTCTTCAAACAGATTATAAAAGCAAAAAAAACAATCATATAATCTCTAACAAGAGGTTTTCAGCTAGGCAGATTGCTTTAAAGGAGAACGAAGTAGAAAGAAAATCAAGATCTAAATACTGATCATACATGCTAAATCCATTTGAATTGATAAGGTAGAAAAAGCACAATGATAAAGCTTAAGGGGTTCATGCTTTCTGATCACCCAAAAGATCACTACCAAAGGAAGAGAAAAATTTTGAAACAATTCCATGTCCAATTAACAACTCAAATATGGCAGATGTGGCAGAGTGGAAGCAGACAATCTATTTTCCAGGAACAGACTCTGTTCCAGTAGAGCTCAGGCTTGTTTTGTTATCGATGTAACAACTGTGTGAATGACAAGGTTTAAGTGCTAAAATATTTGCAAAAAGGAATGAAAATCTGCTGTTACTTCCAAGTCATTAAAGCAAAGTTAGATAGTCCAGACAAAACAGAAACACATGGAGTTGGCCAAAATGAACAGAAATCACCATCCACTCAACCCTGCAGGTGCCCAACTGCCATCCAGAGTGCTCAGTGCCATTCACGTACTGCCTCACATCATAGCCACCACAATGCAGCCTCCCAGTGTGGGAGGTGCAGGGCTTACAGCTGACCAGTGGAATAGTTCAAGTAAGGACCCAGAACTTATCCAACACCTGTACCTTTGACCATTTGGCTAGGGCAGACTATCTAGTTTGTTTTCATCTTGTACAATATTCACTTATTAACTCAGTGTACTGCTCATTGTTCTTCACCTTCCTCATTAAGCCAGATCCAATATTTTCACCAGAAAAGGTCAGTCAGAGAGGGAAGGAACAGACAATACCTACCAACTACGATTCAAAAAAGGCCTTATGTGAAATGTCTTAGAGAACAAAAAAAAGAAAGCTTGGTAATACTATTCATCTTTAATCCAGATATTAGTTGTAATAAAGTAATTCTATCAAACAACTGTATAATGCTTTATGTGTGACAGGCTCTTTTCTAAGCTCTTTATAAATAGTAACTCATTCAATTGTCACAGTATCCCAAAAATCATATACTTTCATTTCTATCATCACTATTTTATAGATAAGGGACAAGAAGGGTAAGGCTTCCCTCAACTATTAAGTAAAAGAGCCAGATTAGACGTAAACACTTTTGTTCTAGTGTCTATGTTCCTGCTGATAATATTTACTGAGCTTGTGAGGCCAAGGGGCCATATGATTGCATATTATGTACATCTAAGTGATTGCATCTAATTGCACATCTGTGATCAACTGAACAATTAAACAAAATTGTTTTTCTATTACCTATGTTTTTGATTACGTCGTTCTTTAGTATTCATAGAACACTGGTTCTGTGACATCTAAAGATACCCAAATCCAAGAATGCTCAAGACCCTTCTTAAAAATCTTAAAGGACTTGCATAAAACTTATGCACATCCTCCTGTACACCTTAAGTCATCTCTAGATGACTCATAATACCTGATGTGATATAAATGTAAATAGTTGTTATATTGTTTAGAAAAGAATAGCAAAAAGTCTCTACATGTTCTGTCCAGATGCAAGTCTTTCTAGAATTTTCCATCTACAATTGGTTGAATCTTCAAATGCAGAACCTGCAGGTATAGAGGGCCAATGGTAGTAGTGATTTCTGGTCTGTGAAAACTGTGTTTCTGAGTGTTGTTGAATATTATATAACTAATAACATTTCTATACACAAAAATTATGAATAATATGATTACAGTTTCACAAGTAAACTGTCTATATTCTCTTTTTTTGCACTAAATATTTATCTCTGTAAAAACCATATCTTTATGTAAAATGTTCCACACTTACTCTCCAAATGTAGTCAGTACTCATTTGATCCTCACAGCCAGTCCATGAAATCACATTACTTTCTCAGCGATAGAGCAAGAAATCAGGAACAGAAAAGTCAAAAGTCAAAAAGTGAATAGATTTAGCTCTGTAGACTATAGGAGAAAAAAAGAAAATAATGAAATCAATGACTAAAGAAAATCAAACTGGCTAACACAAACCATCTGGTATGCAAGCCAGGAATGCTACCCAAATGCTGAAGAAGCTGAACAGAGGTCTAGTAGCCAAGAAAATACAATTACTAGATTATGAACACCATTGCATGGGCTATGAAAAGTTAGATAAGGAGAAATCAAACTCTTTAACCTTAAATTAGAACTTAAAACTTGAAAAAGAGACAAATGCTCATAAGTCAATGTAAATAAAAGTAAACTTTTCATATACACCTTTCTTAAGTGCCAGAAAGAAACTTAGAAAAAGTGACCATCTTCTAATATCATGTACACTCCACTCCAGTATATGTCAGCACATTACTAAATAAAAAATTATTAAAATTACTTTTGAGAAAAAAATAAACACAATGAAGTCATTAAGATTCTTAGAATGGATCAAAAGACTTTATTTTGATGAGTAGAAAACACTCCAATTTAAGGAACTGTTGTAATCTAGTTGTCATCTAAAAAATTTCCTTTGTATTAACTCAGGTCCAAGATCTGAAATGAAAATTAGTTGTGGAGTATGAGAGCAGCATGTTCAGACACAGAAAGTCTAAGAAGTTAGTAACAGTAAGGATTGTGTTCTTTTGGTTACTTCTTCAGTAATAAGGTAGGGTTGGACAAAAACAAAGTTTTATGAAGATAAAAATTCTATATTGTAATTTGAATATAAAGACAACTATCCTTACCTATTAGTGTGGAAGCTGTCTAGGGCAAATAAAGATATTATCAACACATTGCAACTGAATTATGCAGTCACACCACAAAGTACTCAGAAACTAGGCCAATGAGTTATTTCAGGGGACAGACTGAAATAAAAAAAATATATATAGGTAAATTATGATTCAGAACCAAGAAAACATAGAGTTACACAAAAAAATTGTGTTTCATACAGACAAACTTCAATGTTATAGGTGTATAGGTATATGGAGATGGTATGCCAAATTTTCTGGATGTCTATTTCTTCATCTAAAGAAAATAAGGTTGAATTGAAAAGAGGTATCAACTCTAAGGTCATCAGCTAACACTCCATTAATCTTAGTCTTGTGACATGCATACACGGTTCACAGCACACTGCGTTACATTGATGTGACTAGCACAAGCTACTCTTTTATTGTGTAATAAAGTGAGTCTGTCCAGTAAATAACATATTGTTTAATAAACATTGTTTTCATTGTTACATTACTAGCATTGTGTTCAGTTTTTTAAAAAAGCATGTTTTCCTTCCCACCAAAAATAGTAATTTTTTCACACTGAATCTGAGGAGGATGACAGTAGGAATTTTCACACGGAAGAAAGATAGCTCATATCCCATTTCAAGTCAGTTCCATCTTACACATTTTGCATTCCTTTAGCATTACATTGGTAATGAAATTGCAAAAGAGCTAGGAAAAAATTCAAGTCAGCTCCTCTAGGCTCCTACTTACATCTCTTCTGTTAGAGGAGATGAAACTTGAAAAGAGTAGAAAAGAGGAGAAAGGGAAGGAAAATATTTTCTGGGCTTCAAACTATCACAAACAAAATGAAACGTCTCACAAACATTCTTCTCTTTAAGTCATCAGACTCTTCCTGAGCACGTGCCTCTTGGCCCCTCCTCCTCTGCACTGATTGCTCTGTCTACAGTTTCAGCCCCTGCTCCTCCCTAATCTCTCCACTCAGCTCTTTTCCTTGTGCTCTGCTTGCCCTCAGCATCTCTTCTGTGATTGCTCTGGCCTCCTTGACTTTCTCCAAGCCCTGTCTGCTCCTCTGTTATCTTTCCCTTCTATTTCTATAACCCTTTCTGTGCCCTCCTCTGCTCTCCCAGCCCTTATGATCTCTCTGGCCTCCGCAGCTTTTTCTATGATCACTCTCCTCAGTTTTCCTCTGAGATTTCTCTGCCCTCTCTGGCTTTCTCAGCTTTCTTTAGAAGTCAGGAAACCTCAAACGGTTCAGAGATTAATTTCAGTTTGGATAAGCACCCAAACTTGTGCGTGCTTACACCAAATTCTTCACTGAAACTCTTTGGATCTAAAATCTCACTGGGAAGGTCAGCCTTATAAAAGTTCAAATAGTTGCTGTTTTATCAAGAAAATAACTTCCCCTCAAACACAGCCTTCCTGCTTCTTATTTTTGGTAAAATGAAAAGAAGATGGCCATTGCTTACTATAAACAGTTTATCTTCTTTCACTTGACTGAGCTAAACATGATTAGAAAGCCCAGTGCACTTTGCACTGAGCAGGAACTCAAGCAAACATTCATTTAGTCATTAATTTGGTAAAGTTATTGCTGCCTACTATGTGCCAGAAATGCAGGAAGCTGAACTTGACTTCTAGCCCCATGGAATAATTATAGATGTGCTATCCATATGTCCTTTGTAGATTTACTGCATAAATCTTCCTTTGCTTCATTTCTAGAATGTAATTTACATATTAGATATTGTCATTTACTCCCTATAAACTTAAAATATGTATTTCTATTATTCCTATCACAGAACAGCTTAGTTTCTTTTAAATCAAAAGTTTTCACTGAGTTTCCATTTCCAGATCAGACATAACTACTTGCCTTATGAGTCCCATACCATAAAAATAGAGATAAATAGGATAATGAAGGTAATTCCTTTTTCTTAGTTTCTCCAGTACTTAGTACATTTCTTTATCTTTTATCTTTAAATTTCCTGGGGAAATCAGAAAACTGAATCTTTAAAGTCAAACTAAAGCAAGATTTATAATCTGAAAATATGTGAAATGTTGAGGCAAAGATTAAGCTACATCATTTTTCTAACTAATCGGTCATTTGCTCGTCTGTAGTATGGAAGTTCTGAACTGGTGGTAGATAGGTTATGCCAAAAAATATGTTATATTTGCCTGAAATATTTTAAAAATCAGAATATCAATGATATTAGATAGACTGCCAAACTAAACTTTGCCATACTCTCCCTTAATATCTGTTGTCACATATTTGTTCATCTTCACACTTTTATATTACTCACCTAATTCTATGGCATCATAGTCAGCTTCCATCAATGAAAAAATACTGGACACAAATCAACTTTAGGGAGGAAAGATATAATTTGGCTCACAACTTCAGAGGTTTCAGTACATGGTCACTTGGCTCTGTTGTGTGTAGACCTTTAATGAGGCAGAGCATCTCAGTGGAAAGGCAAGGCAGAGGAAAGCTGCTCACTCCATGGTGGCCAAAAAGCAGAAGCAAAGGAAAAGAGCCAGAGAGGAAGGGGCAAGGTACCAGATATAGTTCCTAAGGTCTGGCCTTCATGATCCACTCCCTTCAACTAAGCCCCACTCCTCTTTCCCTCCCTCCCAATAATGCCATCAAATTATGATTTCATCAGTGGATTAATACACTGATGAAATTAAAGCCCTCAAGATCCAATCACTTCCCAAAAGCCTATCAGCAACAAAGCTTTCAATAAAATAAGCATTTGAGGGAATATTTCAGATAACAACCATAACACATGGGCATTTCTCTTTCTGGCTCCAAAGGTGCATGTATCTCATCCAAGTAGGAGGTAAAATATGAAGGATACTGAGATAGTTAGTTATGGTGTCAACTTGAATGACTAGCAGATTCATGGAGCATAGTTCTGGGTGTGTCTGGATACTTACTTACTAAAGGCCTGGATGGGGAAAAAAAAGGGAAAAAAAGAAGAAAGTATGTCTTTTGCTTCTTCGTAATATCTCTGATCTTCACCATCATCTTTGGATGTCACTCAGCCTTCCAACACAGATCCTTCTGCTTTCTTACACACACTCACACTGGACTCTGCATTGGACTCTAATCTTGCAGCTTTTGACTTGATCCTCTGCTTCTCCATTGCCCAAATGGCCCTTTTGCATTCTTTTGCCCCTGACTCCACAGGCAGCCACTGTAAGACTACTTTGTAAATCTTTTATATACCATATTTTTTTTTTCCTTTAGTGAACCCTAACTGATACAGATATGAACTTTTGATGTTAACTGAAAGCATCCCATTTTGTTGGAAATGTAGTAAGAAAAGACAAACTTTAAGGCTCACTTTCCTGCACCTGCTCCATATGGGTGGTTGAATAAGGTAAACTAAAGGAAAGAATCCATTCTGTTTCTTAGTAAATATCAAGAGAGCTTTGTCTAATGTTTGGGTAAGGGAGCCTGTATATTTAGAAGAATTTTCTTCTCTAATAGATACTTTCCGCCAAAAAAGAAGATGTTGCTTTATGATTGAGTAAGTTGGTTCAAGAATCAGGAAAATAATAATTACAAGTATTTCCTATATCAAAATTATACAGACTGGCCACACCCACAGCAACCAGGTTAGCCAGGTGGGCAGAGAGGTTCCTGGACACCTAGAGCCCCTCTCCATCCAACCCACTCCAAGCCCACCGGTGACCAGCCAGATGGTGAGGATCCCTCACCACACCCACAGCAACCAGCTTGGCCATGAGGTCACATGCAGCCCGTGCCCCCACCCCCAGGGCTGCCTGGCTGTGCCGCTACCTGATTCTACACTATAAAGGCACAGGGGAGTGTAAAGGCCATTGTCCTGAGCTCCAAAAGATAGAGCAGAAGTGAACAACAGATAGAGGGCCTCTCTCAGGCTCCTTGATGAAAACTGAAACCCATTGGAAAAGTGAAGAGAATCTCTGCAATAAAGGCACACCAGACTACCATATTTGGTAAGTTGGAGGGATCATCACCTCCCATCAGAACATGGACTGTCTTCAGGGGAAAGGCACTTGGAACCTGCAGTAGAACCTGGCAGAGTTCAACCCTGTAGGAGGTCAGGGAGCTCAGCTTGGGACTTGCAGCCAGAAATCTGCCTGAATCTCAAAGGCCTGCAACTGGCTTGCTGAGACTCATTGACTTATATCTGCACACTGCTGCCCACATTGTCTATTGTGACAGCAGAGATATACCCTGAAGGAGGCCCTTCATTTTTATTTTTCATTTGTTATTTTCAAAATTTTTTTCTCTTATTTTTAATTTGTTTCTTTTTCTACTCTTTTCAAATTTTTATTTTTCTCTTTTTTTCTTTTCTATTTCTTTTCTCTCTCTCTCTCTCTCTCTCTCTCTCTCTCTCTCTCTCTCTCTCTCTCTCTCTCTCACTCACTCTCTTGCTGTTCTACATTGTTCTTTATCTCCCCTTTTGTTCCTCTTCTGGCCCTAATTTGGATTTCTTCTTTATTTTTCTTTTCTTCTCTTTTTCCTTCCTCGCCTGTGTCCTCTGGCCCCACTGCTAAACTTCCCCTATCCTTCGACCTATCTATCTCTCCCTCCCCAACTCCTTCTAACTACCCATCTCGAAAGGTAAAGTTGCTATATTGAAGAGTTTATTCACTATGAACATATGTTGAGTTGGTCTTCGATTTTTATTTAATTCAGACAGTTAAAGATGATAGATTAATAACTACCACACATTGTCATTTTCTAAGAGGTACTTGATGCTATGGTGTTGCTTTTTGTTTCACTTGGGCTAAGGTGTTGTGATTGATTTAATCAGTTGTCCTTCTTGTTATAATGAAAATGAGATGATCTAAGAGTCATTAGAGTCTCAAAACCAAACGACCAGCTATATCTGGAAGACATCTCTGAGAAGCAATCATTCCATAAGGGTTCTAAATACAAGCA
This sequence comes from Heterocephalus glaber, assembly GCF_053883595.1. Classification (NCBI taxonomy): domain Eukaryota; kingdom Metazoa; phylum Chordata; class Mammalia; order Rodentia; family Bathyergidae; genus Heterocephalus; species Heterocephalus glaber. The sequence continues at coordinate 4,690,887 of NW_028258406.1, read as the reverse complement.
ACAAAGATACTGACAATAAGCAATTTCAAAGTATCAACCCAGGAATTAAACCAAGGATAGTACCAAAAACAAAAATGAGAAAACTTTTAAACAAGGCACAAACGCAGACTTCCACCCCACAAAAGGAAAATTGTGGGGGAAACAAGGTAGGAAAGTCTGATAATCAACCACCTGGACACCCTGAACTGATAGCACAGGAAGTAACAAAATAGATGGAGGAGGCTTGAGAAAAATTCAAAACAGAAATAATTTCCCAGATAACTACAGAGATGGTGAGCAGAGTGAAAGACATGATTAGAGGATCTAGAACAGAAACAGATAAAAAAAAAAATAGAAGAGCTCAGAAACATGTTGGAAGCCATGATTGCCCAGCATAAGAAAGAAATGGAAACCATGATCATCACCCAATATAAGAAAGAAATGGAATCCATGAAACAGTTTCAAACAGATATCCAGGAGATTAAAAACTACACTGAAAGTATGCACAGCAGATTAAGGGAATGTGAAGATAGAATATCAGATATAGAAGACAGGATTGTGGTTAATGACCATAAAAACAGAGATTTCTTCAAAATAGTAAGGGACCACTAGAAATCAATCCAGCAGCTGCTAGATGATGCAAAGAAGAATAACATAAGACTGATAGGAGTCCACGAAAAAACAGGAGAAAGTACAATTGATATAAAAAAAAAAACTGTTCACAGAAGTAATGGTAGAAAACTTCCCAGACAGTGGTAGAGAATTGGACATATAGATAAGTGAGTCATATAGAACTCCAACTAGCCACGATCAAAGAAAATCTACACCTAGACATGTAATAGTCAATATCCCAGAAACCCAACAGAACAGCAAAATCCTATAAGCAGTTAGAGAAAAGAAACAAATTACCTACAAAGGAAAGCCCATCAGAATCACAGTAGACTTCTCAACACAAACCCTCTAGTCAAGGAGAGTCTGGAATGAAGTATTTCAAGCCCTAAAAGAAAATAACTTCGACCCTAGACTGTTGTATCCTACAAAATTATCTTTCAAAATTGATGGGGAAATTAGATACTTCCATGACAAAGAACACCTGAGAAATTTCATGAACACCAAACGAGCACGTCAAAAAATTCTAAACAATATCCTAGAAAAAGAAAATGACGGTCACAACTTCATGAGGCCCAACAGAGGGAAGCCACCAAGCAAGACAAGAAATTGAAGGGAAAGGGGGAAACATTAAAAATGAAAGAGCCAACAACAGTAAAACATCATGACAAGGATGAGTCAATATCTACCAATTATAACCATAATATTAATGGCCTTAATTCACCAATCAAAAGAAATAGACTGTCAGAATAGATTAAGAAGCAAAATCCAACAATATGCTGTATACAAGAAACATCCCTAACTCAAAAAGAAATTCATAGACTGAAAATAAGGATGGAAAACAGTTCTCCATGCAACAGGAACTGGGAAAAAAGCAGAGGTAGCAATCTTATTTGCAGAGAAAGTAGATTTCAAACCAAAACTAATTAAGAGAGACAAAGATGGTCACTACATCCTTGTGAAGGGAACAATCCAAGTGGAAGAGATGCAATCCAAGAGGAAGAGATGACAATCCTAAATATATATGCACCAAATACGAATGCCCCCAACTATACAAAACAAATATTAATGGACATGAAAAACCAAATAAGCACTAATACAATTGTAGTGGGGGACCGCAATACCCCACTATCACAAATAGACAGATATCTAGACAAAAAATTAACAGCAAAATTCTAGAACTGAACCAAGCTATTGAGCAAATGCATTTAATAGATGTTTACAGAATGTATCACCCCACAAAATCAGAATACACATTCTTTTTGCTGCACATGGGTCATTCTCCAAAATAGACCACATGCTAGCTCATAGGACATGTCTAAGTAAATGTAAAAGAAATGAAGATACCCCCTGTATATTATCAGACCATAGTACAATAATATTGGAGATCAATAACATAAGAAACCTCAAAACCCCCACAAACACATGGAAATTGAATAACACTCTCCTGAACAACCAATGGGTCACAGAGGAAATTAAAGAAGAAATTAAACAGTTTCTAATCTAAGTAAATGATAATGCCAGTACAACATACAGGAATCTATGGGACACAATGAATGCAGTTCTACGTGGGAAATTCGTAGCAGTGAATGCCCATATTAAGAAAACAGAGAGAACTCAAATAAACAACTTAATGAAGAACCTCATGCTCCTAGAAAAAGAAGAGCATAACAAACCCAAAGCTTGTACAAGAGAGGAAGTTACATAGATCAGAGCAGAAATCAATACAATGGAGACTAAGAGAAAGATACAAAAATATCAGTGAATCAAAGAATTGGTTTTTTGAAAGAATAAATAAAATCGATAAAACTTTAGCCAACCTTATCAAAAAAAGGAAAGAAAAGGCTCAAATCTATGCAATTAAGAATGAAAAGGTGAAGTCACAACAGATCCAGTAGAAATCCGCAGCATCACCAATACCTACTTTGAGAACCTATACTCTAATAAAATGGAAAACATAGAAGAAATGGACAGATTCCTAGATACATACAAATTGCCCAATTTAAATCAAGAAGATATAGAAATTGTAAACACCCCAATAACAATGAGTGAAATTGAAAATGTAATAAAAAACTTACAACAAAGAAAAGCCCAGGTCCTGATGGCTTCACTGCTGAATTCTACAAGACATTTAGAGAAGAACTATTGCCATTACTCTTTAAACTCATCAATGAAATTGAAAGGGAAGCAATACTTCCAAATTCATTCCTGGAAGCAAGTGTTACTTTGATTCCAAAACCAGGGAAAGACCCAACCCAAAAAGAGAACTACAGGCCAATCTCCCTAATGAACATAGATGCAAAAATGTTCAACAAGATACTGGAAAACAGAATACAATGGGTCATCAAGAAGGTCATACACCCTGACCTAGTTGGATTTACGCCAGGGATGCAAGGATGGTTCAACATTCGTAAATCAATAAATGTAATACACTATACTAACAGAGTCAAGGACAAAAACCATATGATAATCTCAATAGATGCGGAAAAGGCATTCAACAAAATCCAACACCAATTCATGATAAAAAAAAAAAAATCCTACAGAAAATTAGAATAGAAGGTCTTTATCTCAACCTGATTAAGACCATCTATGAAAAACCAACAGCCAACATCATACTAAATGGTCAAAAACTGAAAACTTTCATGCTAAAATCAGGAACAAGACAAGGATGCCCACTATCACCACTCCTGTTCAATATACTTTTGAAAACATTAGCCACAGCAATTAGAAAAGAAAAAGAAATAAAAGGAATAAAGATAGGAAAGGAAGAAGTGAAACTCATTATTTGCTGATGATATGATACTTTACATAGAAGGCCCAAAACACTCCACCAAAAGACTTCTAGACTTAATTGACAGATTCAGTACAGTAGCTGGATACAAGGTCAACACTCAAAAAACAATAGCCTTCTTATACACAAATAACACACTCACTGAGAGAGAAATTGGGGAAAAAACTCCTTTTACAATAGCATCCAAAAAAATGAAATATCTAGGAATCAATCTAACAAAGGAAGAAAAAGACCTCTTCACTGAAAACTACAGCACTCTGAAAAAAGAGATCGAAGAGGATATAAGAAAATGGAAAGACATCCCTTGTTCCTGGGTAGGAAGAACCAATATAGTGAAAATGACCACAATTCCACAACTGCTATATAGATTTAATGCAATGCCAATTGAAATTCCAACAATATATTACACAGAACTAGAGAAAACAATTCAAAAATTCATTTGGAATCAGAAGAGGCCTAGAATAGCAAAAGTAATCCTAGGCTACAGAGACGTGGCAGAGGGTATCACAACCTGAAACTTGAAACTATACTGCCCAGCTACTGTGATTAAAAAAAAAAAAAAAAGCATGGTATTGGCAAAGAAACAGACCCAAAGATCAATTAAATAGATTAGAAGATGGAGAAACAACTCCAGACATACTCAGCCACCTCATCTTTGACAAAGGAGCCAACCACCCTCATTGGAGGAAAGATAGTCTATTTATTAAATGGTGTTGGAAAAACTGGATTTCAACCTGCCAAAGACTAAAACTAGACCCATATCTATCACCACATGCTAAACTAAGATTGAAATGGATTAAAAATCTAAATATTAAAACAGAAACACTAAACTTGCTGGAAAATAAGTTAGATAGAACTCTTGAAGAAATTTGCATAGGAAAAGACTTTATGAACAAAACCTCAGTACCATAGGAACTAGCACAAAGAATCAACAACTGGGATATCATCTTATCAAAAAGCTTCTGCACTGCAAGAGAAATCACCAATGGAGCTAAGAGACAATCTACAATGTGGGAAAAAATTTTTACCAGCTGTACTTCAAACAAAGGACTACAGTATGGAATGTATAAAAAACTGAAAAAAGCAGACCCCCCCAATTTCAAAAATGGGCATCTGAAATGAACAGACATTTCTCACACAAAGAAGTAAAAGTAGCAAGTAAATATATGAAAAAATGTTCAACATAACTCATCATTTGAGAGATGCAGATGAAAACAACACTGAGATTCCACCTCACCCAGAAAGAATGGCTGTGGTCAAGAAATCAACCAATAACAAATGCTGGGGTGGGGGCAGTGTGAGGAAAAGGGAACCCTTCTGCATTATTGGTGGGAGTGTAGACTGGCGCAATCACTGTGGAAATCAGTATAGAGATGCCTCAAAGAACTAGGGCTAGAGGACCCATTTGACCCAGCTATTCCCCTGCTAGGTATCTTCCCAAAAGAATTAACAGAATCATACAGAGTGATATATGTGCACCCATGTTTATAGTGGCACAGTTTGTAATAGCTACAGCTTAGAAACAGCCCAAGTGCCCATCTACTGGAAACTAGATAAAGAAGATGTGGAGTTTTTTATAAAATGGAGTACTACTCAGCCATAAACAACAAGAAATAAGAGACATTTATAGCTACATGGATGCATATTGAGACCATCCTCTTAAGTGAAATAAATAGGACACACATGTGTAAATACCAAACAGTTTCTCTAGTATGAGAAACTGAAAGTGTAAATAAGGATTAAAATGATTAAAATGAATAATTGGTAATTTGAAAGAGGAAGAAAAGGTCCAAAGTGGTAGGGGAAGTGGGAGGGGAAGGGGAAAGGAAAGAAGGGAAAGGAAAAATTATGAGAAAAGGAAAAAATGGAAACAAAGTCTTTGTAAATAGGGAAGGGTAGAGAGGGTGAAGGGAGGACAGGGAATGGGGAAAAAATAAGAACTAAGATACATCATGTACAGGTACAAGCACCCAATGATAAATGTAAACGTATTGTATACCTAAAATGTACCAATAAAAGAATTTAAGCAAAAAAAGTATACAGACTATTAAACTATCTTTTATGGTGTGATAAAGCAATGGGTGAGTACAAAAAGGCAGAAGGATTATAATAATATATGTAGGTTTCTACTAGAATTCTGACAGAAACATATATATATATATATATATATATATATATATATATATATAGTATCATCGACAATTAAAACTTCAGGAAACCAAGAATCTGGGAATAAGTCACACTTAGACTAGATATGCTATTATTCACCTACAGTGTAATAACTTCACTTAAATTTTCTGTATCAGCATCTGAAGTTGTATATATGTGTCCAAGGAGTGCAAGATAGTGTGCTGTAAAATATTAACGTTGTCCAGAATGAGATTTTCTCTATACCCTCAGCTCCTGGAATGTGATCATTAAGCCCTTGGAATATCCTGTCTGATAAGAGTATCTTTGTTTACCTGAGGGCTGGGCCATGAAAATAGTGGAAACTACCAATATGACTTATGGTGAAGAGCCTTAGAACATGTGATATCAGCTCAAATGCTGGAGGGGCTGGAAACTAAGGTCAGCCAAAGCAGTAGTCAACCATATCTACATGTAAAACACTAACAATCAGGATCAGGTACGCTTATGTGGGTGGCAAGACCCCATGCATATTGGCACACACTGTGGCTGAGAGAGATAAAGACTGTCCACATACCTCCACTGGGAGAAGACACCTGTGTGCTGCACTCCACACCTTCTCTACTGGACCCTGCCCTGTACTCCTCTTTCCTTTGCTGATTTGAATTTGCATCATTTTGCTATAATAAAAAGTAACCATAACCACATTTCTTCAAATGTCTTCAGGTGAATTATTGAACCTGAATGCTAAGGATCTCTCAGGGGCCTCAACAGAGGTCTTGAGTGTCTCTGAGCTCACAGTAAGTTTTAGAAATGAGAGTGGTCTTGGGGACTCCTAAGCTTGCCGGTGGAAATATGTGGAGGGATAGGAGAGAATCTGAAATTCTACAGAAATTCTTCAGTCATTTCCTGAAAGCTGCCTTCCAAAAGAAGCTGTTATCAAAAAGCAGTCTCCTCAGACTTCCAGTCCTTTTCTAATTCCTAGAAAGTGATCATGGCATCTGGGAAGGGTAAGTGGAGCTTTCAAGCAACAAGCATCACTCCTGCCTCCCTATCACTCCACCCAGGACCCCACTGAGAAAAAGAGTCAAACGCTCATCTTTCTTTTTTTCTCAGCATCTCATTCAGTACGTTTTTCTAAAGCTGCTGCTCAATATCATCTCATTAAGGAAAAAGATAATTATGATATTAACATCTTGCTTCCAAACACTTAGTGAAGTCACAAGCATTTAGTTTCACACTTAAAAGAAATGAGTACCAATGTATCTGACACCGATTATTCAAATGTAAATTTCATAGTGATGCTGAAAGCTCAGTTCCTTTTCATTTCCCACTACAAAGAACAGCTGGCATTTTCAGTGAACTAATCTCAAATCGCCTGTTGGACTGGAGGAAACACACAGGTATGTATATAGATCCACCTTAGAAAGTAACAAGACTAAATTTGGAAAAATATACATCTAAGCTAATTCTACCCGTGATACTAATAATATGCTGCCAAACCCTGGAAAAGCTTTTCCAGTACCTGTGACTTGCTTTCTTATTTTTAAGTTCTAGCCCTGGAGCAGAAACATAGGCTGCCTGAAGGTATACACCTACAGTTTTCTCTCTCTTGGAACACCTTCCAAATAAGCGCAGATACCCCAAGTGGTAACCCCCATACTGACACCAGGTTGTACCACTATACCTGCTGCTCCCAGAAGGGTCCTCAAGTACTGATGTCATGCTCAGCTGTCTACATGCATTTCCTCCTTTAATTCTCATGCCCGCCCTGGAGGAAGAACATGTTAACTCATTGACATTTTATAGAAACGAAGAATCCAGTGTCTTCACAGATGAGAGAACTTGCCCAAGATCATGAAGCTAGTAACAGCCAAATCAATATTTCAACCTAGCCCTGTCACCTAAAATCATTTTTATTGCTACATATTTGTTGTTCTGGTTAATTACAGACTCTGATGATAGCAATTTATCCTATATATCATTACCAAATTGCTAATTTTCAAAGAATTAAAGTTTAGCAAAATACCCTGAAGACTGAAAGCACTAAAATTCTACAGGATATAATCAAATTTTTCTCAGATGTTCCAGATGATATTTTAAGCCGTGGTAATGTCTCAGGTGCATCATCCTGCAGAAGAGTGATTTCGCTAATGAAAGGCAGGTCAGAAGAATAACAGATAAATCAGTTTCCACTTACATATAATCACTATCCTAATTCTCATAAATACTTTTGCAGAGTTCATGACACAGTGATCTATTAACTTCTTTTCAGTTCAACTTAACAAATCTTTATCTAGTGTCTTTCTTGTGCCAAGCCCCATGGTAAGTTCTAGGCAACAGTAATAAGTGTGATATAATGCTTGTCCTTAAAGGGGACACATCCTGACTTTGGAACACTACATTATCCCCCTTGAGATGGAATTACCTTGTCAATATTTAATGGCTGTAAGTGGAATATTAACAACATGAGATCTACTTTTTTAAAAATTACAATTAGTATGTCCACTGATGTTATAAAGTGACTAAATACTATTTTTCTCTCCTCTTCTCCTTTATGCTGGCTTCTTAAATGAGCTATCGCTATCTTTCATGTCATCTAAGCTTCATTTTTGAAACTCACACACACACTCACCTCAGTTAATAAATCATTTGTTGTTTGTAGTGTTACTGTTGTTTGTAGTGTCACTGTGCATATTCACGAGATCTTATAAAAAATCTCTCTTTTGAGTTTTGGCAAAGAAGGGAAGCAGGGAACAAAGGCGGAAGGAAGGGAGGAAAAGAGCATAACCTTCCCTTTGGCAGATGTCTGGGAAAAGGAGACTTTTTATGAGATCACTGGATCAAAGGGAAGTAAGAAGTTTCCAGGCTGCCAGTCACAAAGCCACCAAAAACTCACTTTTAATGGAAAAAGAAACAGTTAACTCCTGCACTGTTGTAAAATACTTACCAAAGACACCTTCCCTGCTAAGTGCCATTCATTTCAAGAGTGAAATGCTGTAACAGAGAAAAATGCCCAGGGCAACTGGGAGCCAGAGAAGGAGGGGAGTGTGTGGTTCAACTGTCCCTGTAGGGGAGGGAAGCATCTTTTTCCTTGACAGCTACCCCACTTAACTGCTGTGCAGTCAGCCTTATTTGATGCCAGTGAAAATTCAGCCTTCCAGCAGATTCCCTGCCATCTGCCTTATGACTCTCAGCCAGCAGTCACACACCTTGAATGCTTAAAATCCAGTGTTTCCAGGGGCTGCCTTTGTGGGACAATTAGAAGACCCATGAACATTTTTATTTGACACTTGGCTGAGGTTCCAAATTTACTTGAAATTCTGCAAAAGTATTGAGATAAACATTACTTCCTGATTTTTCTTCTTCACTTGGTGCTTTTTTAGTACCCATAGCCAGCAGCCATGGAGGCTGAGGGAGTGACAAATGGCCATCAGCAAGGCCTGAGTCTCCAAGAAGTCAGCAGAGATGTTATTCAACTGCCAAGGAAGAAAAAGGAGAAATGAAAACCGAAACAAAATAAGCTCAGGTTTGGCCCCAGGGTTTCACCAGGTATCTACCAATTTATTCACTTTGAAATATGAAGAGATTTCAGATGGAAATATTTTCATTTTTTTATTATCTCTTTTCTTTATTTGGATCTGAATGGTTACCTTTTGAAAGCTTCCTTGTACAGAGCTAAGAAAAACACTAAGACAATTGCTCAAAATCTACAGAGGGAAGTGGAAAAGTTTCAGCTTTTCGTCATTTAGATGACTGGAGTGTATTTTGCAAGAAAGCCATGATCTGCTCTTCCAAAATGTATCTATCTGTGGCAAGTACACACACAAAAGGTAGACAAGTTTGCGGTTTTTTCCTATAAAATTTATAACTAAGATAACGTAAAACCAAAGGATTCATTCCTGAACTATTAAGTGCTAGTTATAATCAAAGCTATATGATTTACTTCCTGGTCCAGTCCACACCCTTTTAAACTTGCAAATTAGATTATTTTCCCAAACCTTTATAACCAGAAAAATATTGTAAACAGTGCTATGTAAATGTTAGAAATGGGTTCTTAATATCAAATAGTATTGTCCTCCCCACAGTTTCCTTTTACTTCACTGTCCTAAGAAAATTTCTGTTGAATGATTCCTCTAAATTTTGCTGCAAAAACTTCCATTCAGATCCATATTAACTGGATTCATAACTCTATCCATTTTTCTAGACACACATATACAGGGGTTTTCAATTCAGATATAAATAATGTGCTTATTCATTATAGTACTTAAAAATACATTGAAGATGAAACAAAAGTTTCCTAGTGAGAATAGAAAATGGTCTACTTTAGACCAAAACATTCTCACCATACTGCACCTATGTTCGTTCCAAAGGTGGTTTTATGTAAGTTTCTTAAAGATACTTAATATAAGTTATTATATGATCTCTTAACATGGATTTCAATTAATTTTTATCACAAATTAAACTTGGACTGACTGTACAATCAGTTACTCATTTTCCTTTTATTTTTAGTAAGAATCTTAGTTGTGTTAAGGATTTCTACACTGCCAAAATTTGTATCACAAAGGGCAAACATGGTAACATGTTTTTAACTGAGATGTGAGTGAGAGATCCCAAGTGTATGACTGACACATACCAAGTCTCATTGTTCAGAGGCTTTTAACGGCAAAATACCAGCCTCTAGCTGCCTGGCTTTTTGCAAAGTTTGCTGAGACTGTTTCAGGAGCAGCTCTCCAGAGCTGAGAGTGTGTTCGAGAAAGAGACTGATGCTTTGAACTTAATAGATTTCTTTGAGTAAAAATTTACACCAGGGTTTCAATTAGAACTACAGGCTGATTACTTGCATTTATAGACCTCCAATCTAAATGCTAGCTTTCCTCATCACTGGATCAATGCTTCTTCACTAGAGGATTGACTGTAGGAACATTTCAGTGGGCCTTCCTCTGAGCCCTTCTTCCTATTGCTCTTGGGAAAGCTCTGGCAGATTTGCTTTAGCAAACAGAGCAACTGACTGTGAGCATGGACTCTGGAGCCACCCAGCTTTAACTTATGACCAACAGTACCAGTTACCAGCACTGTCACTGTCAGCAAGTTGCTAATCCTCTCAAAGCCTCGGTTTCTTTATATGTTAAAGCCAAATACTAATAAGCCTTAAAGAGATACTTTGAGAATTAAATTAATATGTACAAAACATTATAACAGTGTTATAAAATATAGGGGATTATTGGCCTTTATTAGTCAATGTATAATAAAATACCTTATTTATATAATATATATTGAAGATATATATAAAATTGAGCTTTTTTGGTGCATTGAAGTTTCATTGACGTATAAGATAAAAATAGTGTGATCTAACATATCGTTGAAAATCCCCCCAAAATAATATGTCCTCTGTGGTGTACCTAGTCTTGAGAAGACCACGTGTAGCACACACTGACAGTTCCTGTTGATGTCCTTTCTGTGTGTTTCTATGCCACCACCTGCAGCTCTCACCTAAGGGCTTTTCATCCAGCTGTAGGAGCAACTTCAACCCACAGCCTCAGACAGAAGTTTAGAGAGTAAACAGCTCACAAAAACTTCAACCAGAAACAAGTAAGGAGCTCATAGATAAATATCAGCACTCCTCTTCTCATCAGTTAGGATACATGTGTTCTCCTTGACTCCCCAGCTTTCCATCTGCAGTCCTCCTCTCTAAGGAGTTCCTGAGTCCTCGGGGGTAATGATCTCAGAACACACCTTTTATTGTCGTTCTTCCCTTTCCCAACCCAATTTTCCACTCCTCTTGTGTTTCTGAGGGTCACCTCTTAAACTCTACTTACCCTTGAGTCCTTGTCTCAGAGCCAGCTTCTGGGGAACACAAACCAAGACACTGTTCTCACTAAATCCGTCACAACCACATTTCATTCCATGAATGTGGAAAAGAGCTGGTCCTCTTGGTTGAGACTGCTGACAGACAATGATTGGCATGGTGCAGAGGACATCCAGTGTGGATGCATATGGAGGCATACATATTTACTACCTTTTGGTTGAAATCATGATGAGGATCAACTGTGTGATTCTGCCTTCCCACTTTAATTTCCAGAAGTTTTTCATTCTTCCGAGAGATTTTTTGTTTTTTACATATAGGTACTAGATCTTCCTCTTCCTTTTCCTAAAAATCTGGTAACAGGAGTCAAACTACATAGACATTTTGACAGGGCAAGGAAGGAGGGTAATAGCAGCAGCACAGGGGTTGTTAGAACCTAAGGAGTGTGAGGTGAGCTGGGTAAAAAAGACATATCAAAAATAGTTTGTCAGGACCAAAGCAGATCATATCATGTAGTCTCCAAACATTATGTGTGGGAGGAGGGTAAAAAGGGGGATAAAGAGATTAAAACTGATTGAGAATATATATATATATATATATATATATATATATTCCCCAAAACAAATGTCACTATGATGTATCTTTTATGAATACACACACTAATAAAAAATACATAAATATACTTTGCCACCAAAAGGAATGAGGGGTGATAATTGAGACTGGGAAACTTCAACATGAGCCTGGAGCATCTTGCATCTTGCTGCGCCAAAATGAAAGTGCTCCCAGAATTATGGGAATGTGTCAAAAGTCACCTTGGTGGGCTTCTACTGGTCAAATTTTGGACAAATTAAACAGCAACATAAATAGAAATAGTATCAAAGGGTAACCATTGGTTAAAATAGAAATGGCAGTTCATACTAATGTTAATTAATTTAATTTGACGAAAATGGGATTCTTAAACATCTTAAAGTACTTCTTCCGCACAATATAATATCTTTACTGTGGAGAAAACTGGAAGGTATCATATTATTCAAGTGATGAAACTTAATATCACTTATAACGGGACAAATCAAAATTGTGTGCACCACCACCTCATAGGGTACAATAAAAAAGTTTCTCTGCTACAGCCTTCCTTCAGAAGATGTATAACATGAAAATAATCATGAGAAATCCTCAATTAAAAAAACAAAATTGAAGGACATTTCACAAAGTAACTCACCTTCAAAAATCTTAAAGTCAGAAAAGTAAAGGGAAAATTGAGGAACTTTTCTAGACTAAAGACAGCAAGACACATGCTATCACAATGCACACTTGATTTTATTCTAGGTTCTTCCTATAAAGGACATTTGGAGGAAGATTAAAATGAGATCTGAAGATTAAATGGCAACAATCAAAGTCAATTTGCCATTGTTGATGGATATAACGTGGTGTACAGGAGGAAGTTCTAGTATATAGGAAATAAACCAAGAAGTCATCATGCTGCCCACTTTCAAGTGTAGCATTCTTAAATTCTGTCTGTAAATTTGAATTTTTTCAAAGTAAACATTAAAAAATATGTATGATTTGGTACCAAAAAAAAAATACCTAGAGATCTAATGTCTAAGTATTGCCCCAAAATTCAGATAGTTACCAGAAGATCCCAGCCAATAAGCTCTATTAGCAAACACACATCCATCAAGTTCCCAGTGCCTAACACTGAAGAATGAGTGATTAACCAATGGTCACCAAATTCTTAAGCATGACTTTCAAGATACTGAAATTTGAAAAGCAAAGGACAAAATGAGCCAGAAGCCAAATATACATAGGAAAAAGAGTGCATTGGTCTGTTTTCTATATGTTTGTGGAACATGTATAGGGTTGCCACAGAGCCCTGACATGCTCTTATAAGGTATTTTTGGAATGGATATTTCCATTCTGAGCATAAATTTTAATTTTCTCTATGATATATATATATATATATATATATACACACACACATTCCCATGCTGATAATTGAAATTTATTAAAACAATCCTTGATACTTATTTTTAAGTAGGATAGATTTAAAAGTCATGAATCAAGCACAACTAATAGTTTATTACCTATTTAGAATCAGATGAACTTTGGTTTGAATCATAACCTATCAACCATACTGGACATTCTGTTCCCTAATTCTTGTCTCCTCCTCCACAAAATAAGTACAATAATACCCATTTTACGGCATTGTTGTGAAAATTAACTAAGTCATAAATTTGCCTACCACATAGAATGTACTCATGGAAGGGTGTTATTGATGGTATTATTATTATTATTCACTACTGGCTTCTACATTATGTCAAAATATAATTCTTGCTCCTGGAAAAAGCCCTAAGTTCATCATTTATCTCCTCCATGTTCTGTTGAAGAATATGATTGATTTTCTTCTGGTCAGCTCATTCCATTGATGAGGCCAAATTCACCCATCAGTGACTATGTACTTCTTCTTAGTTATTGAACTACCGTATCTCAACAATCAGACTTACCTTTCTGTATTCTCTTTGCCCATGGCTCCCTGTTAGGCTCTGTCACTGGGGGCATGAGAGTAAGACTGGAAGGCTCATGAGTGAGGAGGAACATGCTGCTTCCTGTTTGCCTTCTGTTTGTGTTTTGGCCTTCTGATGTTGCTTTGATTTCCTGTTGCTATGCCACTCTAATGACTCTCTATACCCTGAAAGCAGCTGTTGGTTTCAGTGTGGGAGATGATTACAGTCTGCAGTTTTTCCACACCAGCCTCATCTCACCTCTCAAGCTCACCAGCTCTGCAGAGCCCTGCTCTAAACCACCAAATGTTAATCATTCTAGCCTCCTCCCTCTTCCTAAGATTGTAATTAGTGTTCCCTTTTCCCACTTGCATTTCTTTAGTGCAGAGTTAATAAGTCTTTATTTACAATTCTTTCTATTAAAATAACAGGTACGTATTTACCACTTGACTAGACTCTGACTGGTACAGATGAGTTATTCATCCGTCTTAGATCTCTTTGAACTCCATTCCAGAACCCCTCTGGGATAATCTGATGGCTAAGCTTACTCAGTCCTTTACCACCCCATTGGATACAGGCATTTCTCAAATAACTTTGATCTCTGTGATTGTTCACGCTAACCCCAGCTCTCTGTCAAAGAAACTCTTGTCACTGCACCTGATCTTTTCCATTCATGTCTGCAGGCACATTTGCTGTAGAGTGCCTGGCATTCACCAACAAAATCAGCCGTAAAAGGCTTCTGACTTAAACTAGTAACATAGTCAGTGATCAAATCCAAAAGGGGTAAAGAGGTAGACTTTTATCATACCTATATCACTGATTCTGCCTTTCTTCCATTTCATCAATCTCCAGGCTGTCCTAAAGAGTTCATCCGTATTTTTTCCAAATATCATTTTCATCTTAGTACTCCCTTGCAAAACAACATACAGTCTAAACTTCTGGGTATCATCATGAGAGAATTGGCCAATTAAATTGAGTATATTTTATACTCTCAGAGTGACATTTCCATTTTATGACTGCGGTTTTGGTAACAAACTCATGCCTCCAGGCCTGTCTTGTTTTTTTTTTTTTAAAGAAGAAACTCCTAAAAGCCTGTAATATTGGACCTAGTAGGCCAAGGGAATGGGATGCCTGAGAAGCTGGCCTGTGATTCAACCAGTCTCACATTAGCAAAAATGCAGTACACTGAGGGAAGATGGATAAGGAGCCAGAATCTTTATAAGACTTGCAAAAGCCTAGAAGAAATCCTTTCAGAAATAAGGATAGCTTCTTGGACAGGCTTGAAGTGCTTCTTGCTCCAGGGGCCACCCATACTCTCAGGAGATCTGGAAGCCAGGAAAATGTTCATTCTTCGACCCTGAGAGTTGCTGGCTTTCTACAATAGGAGACTGCGTACAATGAATTTTGTCCTGCACCTACATTAAAGGAACTCCTGTCTTTTCCTCTGTCAGTGAGCATCCTCACCAGCCAAATATTACCACCCTTTTGACTCACAGATGGCCCACAGATAAATTCCACAGAACGATTTATTTTTAAGTGCTGATTAAATAGCTAACTCTCTTCCAATAAATGATTGTCTTTCATTATCAAACAACTACTATCCTGGCTGGGGATTTAGCTCAGTGGTTCCACTGCCTACCTTGCAAGTGCAAGGTCCTGAGTTCGATCCAAAAAACAACTATTACCTTTGTTGATTGTATCATCACTCTTCAGGTTTTACTATATGCTACCTCTAAAGAAAATTATCTGTGTTCTGTGTCCTGTGTCTAACTTACAGAATTTGAAGAGATAATTCAGTTTATCTCTATAAGATCCTAAACATACAGCTAAAAAAAATAGAATATGCAGGCAAATGTCTGCATTTTTTGGTCTACATAATAGCTTGTACTCAGATGTTTAATAAAAATACCTGGGTTATTGACATACCTTATAGACTGCCTGAAAAGAAAGTTTGCATGCGCAAAGCATATTTACACGTGTTTAGTTTTCCTACTGAAATTTCATTTTGGTTAATTATAATTTTGCCTTAATGTTAAATTTTATGTTTGGAGCTTTTTTTTCTTATAAGATGACTTAGTACTAAATTATCCTTATTTTTGATGTGTCTGTCATGACTGTTAAATATATTTACTGTCATTCACTTCATTTCAATATCTCTTATTTCTAAGTCACACAGTTGCCATTTATTTTATTTTAGCTGTTGCATGATTAGAAAGTGGCATTTTGCAATTCCTTTCATTCTTCTTTCTCAAGGATTTATGTCCTTAGCCTGATTTCTTACTTAATGTTAAACTTCTCTGATTTCGGGAATATACAGAACTACTGAGTGCAAGATGAGAGATGTAATCAAAAGAAAGCTTATGTTACCTAATTTCACGAAAAAGAAAGAAAATTTGACGAACAGGGTAGGGAGTAGTCCTGCCTATTTCAAGTTACCAGCGCCACACAGTCTGAGCTTTATATGTATCTTAGTTCTTTCCTTGCTGAGATGCATACCTGATACCCACAACTTAAAGGAGGGAAGATTTTTTAGCTCACAGTTTGTAGAGGTTTCAGGCCATGGTCAGCTGGCTCCAAGGCAAGGAGGCATGGCAGAGGGGCCAGGGCAGAGGAGAAAGAGCTCCTGGAAAGGTAGGCAGGAAACAGTGGGGGGTGGGAGGAGCAGGAAGGATCTATCCTTCCAAGCCACAGCCCCAGTGACCCACCTCTTCCCACCAGTCTTCACCTCCCAACATCAGACCCAGCTACAAACCCAGCAGTGGACTAATCAGTGAGGAGCATCTCATACCCTTGACCCAGCCATGTCCCCAAAGTCCCACCTATGAGCACATGAGGCTTTGGGGTCATCTCGATAGAAGGCCTGATTTCATAAAAAAAAAAAAAAAAGAAAGAAAATTAGAAGAACAGGGTGGGAAGTGCCTATTTCAATTATTAGTGTCATACAGTCTGAACTTTATATGTGGCAAATTATGAGACAATTTTAAGTTCTTACTTTTTTCCATGAAATGAAATATATTTACTATCCATGTATCACTGAAATAAATAACATATTCATACTTGAAAGTGAAGAATATACTTCTCTTGGTGAATCATCTGGGGGAGGTAAATGCAAGTAACAATGTATTTATTTTTGTATAAATGTCCTTTACCCCATACTGCTGGCCAAATTTCACATTCATTTTTATTTTATACCCTACCTTAATAAATATAACTTGTCTTAGTTAAAGCTACTGTAACAAAAGATACCATGAATTCAGTGGCTTAAACAACAGAAATTTCTTATAGTTTGGGGAAATGTGAAGCCCAAGATCAAGCGTCTAGAGAAGGGTCCCGTTTTGACTTGGAGATGGCTATTTTCTCATTGCAGCTTCAAGGGGCAGGGGAGAGAGAGAGAGAGGGAGGAAGGGAGGGGGAGAGGGAGGGAGGGAGAGAAAGAGAGAGAGAGGCAAAGAAAGCTCTCTTAGTTTTTCTTAAAAGAATATTAATCTTGTCCTATGGTCTCTATCCTCATAACCAACTATCTGCCATAGGCCCTTTCTCCAAATATCATTCATTTGGGAATTGGAGTTCCAACATATGAATTTAGGGAAGGGCAGCACACATTCAATTTATAGCAAAATTCTTACATTAAAATAAGTATATACAAAAAGTAGAGGCTAATTTTATTTATATCGCCTTTGAGCTCATCATATCCCAAAGGATGGACTATAGATTCCTTGATGACTAAATTGCAACTAATTGCAATAGTCCAACATAACTTGCCTTCTCCAGCATGTTCAGATGCTGTTAAAAATCAAATCCAATCTCTTACCCTGACTGGCAACACTCCTCCCAATCTGATGCTGCTTTTAGTCCTTCTCTTATTTTTCCCTTATTTAATGTATTCCAGCTACACTAGTCCTTGTGCTACTTATTTTGTCGCGCTTTCTTTCCTACTGGGACTCTGGGATATCCTGTTCCTCTGCATACAAGGTTGTTCCCCTCAAGTCTTTGAGAAGTCAGCTCCTTCTCATCACTCACACATTAACCTCAAATGCCACCTCTTGGGAGAGATCTTCCTTGAGAGGCCTGACTCCACTCTATTCCATTGCCCTGGGTTGCAGCATTTATCTGTATTTGAAATCATATATTTGCTTGTTGTCTGTCATGCATTGAATCCCATGGTAGCCTCATTTTGCCTGGGGCTTCTCCCCAGCCCTGACCATTTAAGTCTGGTCCTGAGAGCTTTTCCAGGTCCCTGGCTTGTGCTCCAGTTCTTCACTGGGATGAGAACCTGCTCCAAATCCAGCAGTCTGCCACAGCCTTGTCCTCTGCTTTCCCCCTACCATTCCCTCTATGCTTCAGAACTGGACACAGCTTTCTGTGGCCTCATTCTTTGTTCCCACAGAGGAGCCTCCTTAAAACTTTTCATCTTTAAAAGACTGTTATTGCCATAGTTATGCTCAGTATGTCAAAATCTTTGAACGCTGACCTCTTTAAGAAATAGGATGAATATGAAAGCTGTTCTTTTATTTCTATGGCATTTTTTGAATAGGAAATTCTGTGAATTGCCCAGCTTTCCTCAATATTTTCAAGCACACTATCTGTGCAATTGATTTCCTATGAATCCATCAGAACAAAATATGATTTGGGCAGTTTATGGTAGGCGACATATGGCACAGTGAGGTGGATTGTTTCATGGGTCTGGGTTCAAAATCTGGGATCAAATCCTGGCTATGCCACTAATCAGCCATAGAACTCCGGAGACATTACTGAAGATCTCTGAGCCTAACCTCCTAAGTATACAGTAAGGATGATAAAAAGGTTGTTTTGAGGATTCACTGAGATAATGTCTGGCCAGACACACTCACACACTGATTGTGAAAGTGCAGAAATATACATCCCTTTGGAGAGGAATTTGAAAATATGTATCCAATTTACATAGGTGCTTCCCTTTTGGCCCAGTCTGACACTTACAGTTATTCCTCTACATGTGCACAAGGTTCTATATGAAGGCTTTATTTGTAATAGAAAAATATTAGGAAAAACCTAAATGCCTAGCCACAGAAAGCTGGTTGGCACAAGAACACTATGCAATTGGGAAAAGAATGATAAATATTTCTATGAACTGGTGTGAAGAAATTTCTAGGCTATATTAAATGAAAAAAGTACATACAAAAGAATATATATATATTGTCATCTATATATGACACAAAATAAATGTATAGATATCTATCCACATACACAGACACACATACATAAATACATATATCCCTATATATATATATTCACATATAATATGAATTTTAATATATAAAATAATTACCATATATTTTATTTGCTTATTTTGAAAAAATAAAAGATAAGAAGGATAAACTAAGACATAATGAAACTTGTTACCTAAAAGAGATTGATGGTAATTGAGAGATAGAGCAAGAATAAACTTCTGAGTGGAGTTTTTAAATGTGGCCTTGCCTTTTGAACATGTAAATGTTATACAGATTCAAAACTTAAATTCACATTAAAAAGGTTTTACCAAAACCAAACTTTTAAAACCTGATATCAAACAGAAACAAATGAACCTAACTACATGCCAACTTTGTAATATAACTGCATTCACACACAAAGAAATAATTAAGCAGATTTTGAACATGGTTTCCAACTGAATATTCTTGGTGGCATCGTATCTGACAAAATTCAAATTGTGGGGCCTGCTGTAGGGGCTCTGTCCTGGACTCTTCATTCATTAATGTTACAAACAGCAAAACAGGCAGCAGGGACTGTTGCAGATGAATGGAGACTAAAGAAACCAGACAAATGAAGGCAATGTATAATCCTCCTTGGCTCTTAGATTTAACAAATGAATGACTACAGAGGACACTGATGGGCCAATTGGTAGAAATCTGAAAACCGACTGTGTTTGTAAATATATTTTTGTATCAGTGTTAAAATCCTTGAATACAGTTAGGGTGAGGTTATGTCTTTGTTCTTGGAAGATATATGCTGAAGTATTTTAGGAGGAAGTATAATGGTTGTACATGAAACTTACTTTCAAATTTACAGCAAAAAAGAGAAAAAGAGCAAATGCTCAAAATGTTCACTGTATTACTCTAAACTATTCTGATTTGAAATTGTTTTAAATAAAGAATTGAGGAGGTAACTCGAAACAAACAATCCAAAAAAAGATCAGTGCCTGTTAGCTATTACTATCTCTGGCTCTTCCAGTCTGGAAGCCTGTGAGAAGGAAACCTGGAATAAATACATATGGTTGATAAATAAAAAAGAAATCATGTACTGGGATCTATTTTCAGCCTAGTGAAGCATGTCAGTTGGTACTTTACTTATTCATTTCCCATAGGATTTACCCAAACAAATAAAACTGCCTCCAACTTTAAAAAAAGGAAGAAGAGCTGTCTCCACACTTCCCTGGAAAGAAGCAGTTAACTCTTATCCTTGTATTCCCTCCTCCTTATTTAGTGTTGTGCCTTGGCAGAAACTCAAGGGGAGTATCATTCCAGCCTCTGGAGACAACACTGCCTCCTGCCCATGAGTTTTGCTGGGGAGAAACAAGTAACTGCTTCCAACCTGCCCATCTCCATTATTGTGGTGACAAAGTACCCGGCCAAGAGGCAGAGATCCCTGGGTAGCAGGGTCTGTATCATTTCAGATTTTTAACTACTGAAAGCAAGACAGAAAGCTCTTCTGCCACATCAGGGAGTGGGAAGTATAATTTACAATAGATTAATCTCACCTTATCTGTGGGGCTTTTTAAAAATCTATATGCCCTTTCTTTTTAATTTCTGATTCACAATGGACCTAACAAAACACTTTCAGACATTCCTAAATTACATACTTTAAAAAATCTTTTTCCCAGATATATAATATTTGCCTCACAAAATGATGAAATGGCAATTTGCCCCAGGTCTTCTATTTTCCTTTCTTTCAACTCTTAAAAGCATGTTTCATTTCTATTGCAAAATTGTGTCCAGCTATAGACAGACACCCTTTGTAACTGGTTAAAAGCTACAGAAAGGGTCTATTCAAACTTAATGCTGCTCATATCCAGATCCAGGCCAGGAGGAATAAATTGCACAAAAGCAACCAAAGAAAACTGTTTTATAGATACTACTGTGTTACATTAGCTGAAAGAGAGAGATGATTACATTTATAGATTTTTTTCTCCTTTCATACAGGTAGAATCTATATGCAGTTGAAAAACTATGTATTATCACCACTGGAATTTGAATTCAGCTAATGAGAACTAACAGCAAAAGGAAAACTCTTTGCAAGGCTGTTTGGCCCTTACATGGACCATAAAACCAGGCTGCTTTTGCTGGCCTCTGGGTCACACTACTACAGATCTGCAAATACATTTCCAGATTCCACTTCTTACACATCAATACAAATATTAAGATATTCATCTCTTTAAAGCATGCATCCTAGGCTAATTATGGAATTGGAAGCTATTAATAGCAGGCTCTAGTTATAGAATATCACCTTACATTTGCAGGGTATGAGCCTCTGTGCTGCAGCGCAGTCACATGTATAATCTCCCACATCCTGGGAACTCTGGAAGTAGATTGTGTGGTTAACCTTTCCACTGTGTGCTTAATTAAAGCAACAGAGCAAGACACGACCATTCTCAACACTGCAGTCTTATGACTACCATTTATCGAATTAAAAAACCCTGTCAGATGAGAGGGAGGGAGGGAGGGAGGGAGAGAGAGAGAGACAGAGAGAGAAGACTGACTGGTTCAGTTTTTTGTTACTTCCTACCCATGTGACCCCAAACAAATAATGAAATTTCTCTGACCCTATTTCTTCAACTTCAAAATAAAGTAACTTAGCACTCAAAATGATACCTCTTTATTGATTCACCTATTTAAATACATTAATATTTTCAGCAGTTGACAGATAAGAAAGTTACAGATGTAAAAGTGGAAGTATTCTAAATACATTATTAAGATACGGTGCTAGCTTTCATGAATCTCATATGACAGACTTTTAAATAAACCAATACAACATAATGTGATATTAAGGAAAGCAGGCCAAGGCCACCATGCACAGTTGTAAAGGTTTTATACTGCACAATCCAAGGGACAACACTCATGTCATAGTTTATATGAGTGGTGACACTCCTGGAGTTGTGAAATGCACAACCTGAGAAAGCTTGCACAGCAGCACTTCTGGTAATAGAGAGAGGTTTCATAGAAGTGACATCTGACCTACCGAGGTCCCAAGTCCCGTGGAACACGCAGAATCAGCCCACTGCAGACAAGCAGGTCTGCGGACACCCTACCGAGGTCCCGAGTCACATGGAACACATCCAATCAGCCCGCTGCAAACAGGTAGCCACCTGGTTCCACACTACAAAGACGCGGAGGACACTGGACAAGCAGACCACGGTACTGAGTCCCACTGCTCCTGGACCACAGGAAGGGGCTTCCTGGCTTCCATCCCTCCAGCTGCTCCCAGCCCACAGGAAAGGGCTTTTGGGCCACCATCCCTACCACTGCTCCCGGCCACTGTCCCACCTCTCCCAGCTCAGAGGAAGTAATCCATGCAGGCGCCATCAGCGCCCCCCCCCCCAGTCAAAATGAGAAAACATGTAAATAAGTCTCAAAACCAGACTTCCAGATCACCTACAGCAACCTCAAAGGGAAATGAGATGGAACACTCTGATTCTCAACCACCTGCACCCACTGAACTGGCAAAAAAAGGGGATCTGGAAAAAATGAAACCAGAAATAATTTCTCAGATAAAAGGAGAAATTGTGCCCCTAGTGCAAAACATGATTAATAAATCTAGAGAGGAGCTGAGGAACATGATGGAATCCCAACATAAGAAACAAATAGAATCCATAAAACAGATGCAAACAGATTTCCAGGACATGAAAAACTCCACTGAAAGTCTGCACACCAGAATGACCCAATGTGAGGACAGAATTTCAGATATAGAGGATAAGATTGCAATTAGTGACCAGGAAAAGAAAAATTGCTTCAAAATTATAAGGGAACATGAGAAATCAATCCAGCAGCTGCTAGATGATGCAAAGAAGAATGACATAAGACTGATTGGAGTCAATGAAGAAACAGGAGAGAGTACAGATGATATAAAAAAATCTCGTCACAGAAATAATGGCAGAAAACTTCCCAAGCAGGGAAAAAGAGCTTGACATACAGATAAGTGAGGCATATAGGACTCCAAATAGCCTTGATCAAAAAAAAACCTACACATAGGCATATAATTGTTAAGATTCCAGAAACTCAACGGAAGAACAAAGTTCTACAAGCAGTTAGAGAAAAGAAACAAATCACATACAAAGGAAAGCCCATCAGAATCACAGCAGACTTCTCAACACAAACCATCAAGGCAAGAAGAGCTTGGAGTGACATATTCCAAGCCCTAAAACAAAATACCCTCCAACCCAGATTGATGTACCCTGCAAACCTATCTTTCAAAATTGATGGAGAAATAAGGTACTTTCATTGCAAAGAACATCTTAGGAACTTCGTGAATACCAAACCAGCACTCCAAAGAATTTTACACAATATCCTAGGAACAGACATTGAGGATCACAACCCCAGGAAGCAAAGCAGAATGAACCCATCTGGCATGACAAGAAATTAAATGTAGAGGGGGAGAACCCAACAAAAAGAAAAAGTCATGGCAATGACAAGTCAATACGTTTCAGTTATAACCATCAATGTTAATGGTCTCAATTCACCAATCAAAAGAAATAGACTGGCAGAATGGGTCAAGAAGCAAAATCCAACAATATGCTGCATACAAGAAACACACTTCATTCAAAAATGAAACTCATAGACTGAAAGTTAAAGGGTGGAAAACAATACTCCATGTGACAGGAACCCGAAAGAAAGCAGGAGTACCTATCCTCTTTGCAAGTAGATTTCAAACCAACACTGATTAAGAGAGATGAAGAAGGACACTACATCCTTGTGAAGGGATGAATCCAAGAGGAAGAGATGACAATCATAAATATCTATGGACCAAACACTAGTGCACCCAACTATATAAAACAAATACTAATGGACATGAAAAGTCATATATGCACTAATACAATTGTAGTGGGGGATCTCAACACCCCACTGTCACAAGTAGATAGATCAACTAGACTAAAAATAAGGAATGAAATACTAGAACTCAATCGAACTCTTGAACAAATGAACTTAACAGATGTTTACAGAGTCTTCCACCCCACAAAGTCAGAATACACATTCTTCTCAGCTGCACACTGGTCATTCTCCAAAATAGACCACATACTCACACATAGAACATGTTTAAGTAAGTGCAAAGGAACTGAAGTTATCCCCTGTATATTATCAGACCATAGCACGATGAAAATGGAGATCCATAGCAAAACAAACTCAAAAAAATTCATAAACACCTGGAAATTGAACAACACACTTCTGAATAACCAATAGGTCACAGAGGAAATTAAAGAAGAAATCAGACAGTTCCTTCAATTAAATGACAATGACAATACAGCATATTGGAATCTGTGGGACACAATGAAAGCAGTCTTACAAGGGAAATTCATAGCAGTGAATATGCATATTAGGAAAACAGAATGAGCCCAATTAAACAACCTGATGCTACACCTCAGGCTTCTAGAAAAAGAAGAACAGGACAACCCCAAAGCTCATACAAGGGAGGAAATTATAAAGATCAGAGGAGAAATCAATGCAATGGAGACTAAGAGAATGATACAAAAAATCAATGAAGCCAAGAGTTGGTTCTTCGAAAGAATCAACAAAATTGACAAAGCCTTAGCCAACCTTATCAGAAAAAGGAAAGAAAAGGCCAAAATCCATGCAATTAGGAATGAAAAGGGTGAAATGACAACAGACCCAGCAGAAATCCAGGGGATCATCAATACCTACTTCCAGAACCTATATGCCAATAAGATGGAAAACACAGAAGAAATGGACAGATTCCTAGATACACATGAATTACCAAAGTTGAACGAAGAAAGCCTAAAAATTCTAAACAACCCAAGGGATATTTCAATATATGCAAATCAATAAATGTAATACACTATATCAATAGAGCCAAGGACAAAAACCATATGATTATCTCCATAGAGGTAGAAAAAGCATTTGACAAAATCCAACATGCATTTATGATAAAAACCCTACAAAAAATTGGAATAGATGGTCTCTACCTCAAACTGATAGAAGCCATCTATGAAAAACCAACAGCCAATATCATACTAAATGGTCAAAAACTGAAATCCTTCACACTAAAATCAGGAACAAGACAAGGATGTCCACTATCACCACTCTTGTTCAATATAGTTCTGGAAACATTAGCCATGGCAATTAGACAAGAGAAAGAAATAAAAGGAATAAAGATAGGAAATGAAGAAGTCAAATTGTCATTATTTGCAGATGACATGATACTCTATATAGAAGACCCCAAGAACTCCACCAAAAGTCTTCTAGACTTAATAACCAAATTCAGTCAAGTAGCTGGTTACAAGGTCAACACACAAAAATCAATAGCTTTCCTCTACACCAAAGACAGACTCACTGAGAGAGAAATAGGGCAAATAATTCCTTTCACAATAGCATCCAAAAAACTGAAATACCTAGGAATCATCCTAAGGAAAGAAATCAAAGACCTCTTCTCTGAAAACTGTGGCACTCTGAAAAGAGAGATTGAAGATGATATCAGAAAATGGACAGACCTCCCCTGCTCCTGGGTAGGAAGGATTAATATAGTGAAAATGGCCATACTTCCAAAACTGCTATATAGATTTAATGCAATTCCAATTGAAATCCCAGCAGCATACCTCATAGACCTTGAGAAAACAATCCAAAAATTCATTTGGAACAAGAAGAGACCCAGAATAGCAAAAGCAATTCTAGGTAACAGAGACATGGCAGGGGGTATCACAATCCCCAACCTGCAACTATACTACAAAGCTACTATGATAAAAACAGCATGGTACTGGCAAAGAAACAGACTTGAGGACCAGTGGAACAGATTAGAAGACGCACAAACAAGGTCAGACACACTCAGCCATCTCATCTTCGATAAAGGAGCCAAACACCCTCACTGGAGGAAAGGTAGCCTCTTTAATAAATGGTGCTGGAAAAACTGGGTTTCAACTTGCCAAAGATTAAAACTAGACCTATATCTCTCACCATGCACTAAACTAAAATCAAAATGGATTAAAGATCTAAATATTAAAACAGAAACTCTTAACCCATTTGAACAGAGGTTAGGTAGAACGCTTGAAGACATTGTTGTAGGAAAAGATTTTATGAACAAAACCTCAGTTGCCCGTGAACTAGTACAAACAATCAACAAATGGGATCTCTTCTTATTAAAAGGCTTCTGCACAGCAAGAGAAACCACCAGCAGTGTGAAGAGACAACCCACAATGTGGGAAAAAATCTTCACCTGCTCTTCCTCAGACAAAGATCTACTATCTTGAACCTATAAAGAACTTAAAAAGATCAGACCTCCCAAATTTAAAGACCCAATCTGAAAACGGGCATCTGAAATGAACAGACATTTCTCAGACAAAGAAGTAGAAATAGCAAATAAATACATGAAAAAGTGTTCAACATCACTGGTCATTTGAGAGATGCAAATGAAAACAATGCTGAGATTCCACTTCACTCTAGAAAGAATGGCTGCTATCATGAAATCAACCAATAACAAATGCTGGCAGGGCTGTGGGGAAAGAGGAACCCTGCCCCACTGCTGGTGGGAGTGTAGACTGGTGCAAGCACTGTGGAAATCAGTATGGAGATACCTCAAAGAACTAGGACTGGAAGTCCCATTTGACCCGGCTCTTCCAATGCTGGGTATCTTCCCCAAAGAATTAAAAGAATCATACCACAGTGATATATGTGTGCCCATGTTCATAGCAGCACAGTTTGTGATAGCTAAAACCTGGAAACAGCCCAAATGCCCATCAACTGGAGACTGGATAAAGAAAATGTGTTTTTTTTATAAAATGGAGTACTACTCAGCCATAAAAAATGAGAAATTAGGGACACTTATAGCTAAGTGGATGCACATTGAGGCCATACTCTTAAGTGAAATAAAGAGGACACACATGTATAAATACTGAATAGTTTCTCTGGTGTGAGAAACTGAAAGTGTAAATAAGGACTAAAATGTATAATAGGTCATGTGAAATAGGAAGAAAAGGGGCAAAGGGGAAGGAAGTGGGAGGGCTAGGGGAAAGGATAGAAGGGAATGGGATTAATATGAGAAAATGGAAAAATAGGGGCAAAATCTTTGTAAATAGGGAGGACTGGAGGGGTTGAAGGGAGGGCTGGGCAAGGGTGAAAAATAAGAACCAGGAGAGACTATGTAAAGGTGCAAATTTCCAATGATGAATGTCATTATATTGTATACCTAAAATGTACCAATGATGAGAATGAATAATCGATAATGCAAAATAGGAAGAAAAGGTCCAAAGGGGTAGGGGTAGTGGGAGGGGCAGGGGAAAGGAAAGAAGGGAAAGGAAAAATGCTGAGAAATGGCAAAAATGGAAATAAAGTCTTTGTAAATAGGGAAGGGTGGAGGGTGTGAAGGGAGGGCTAGGAATGGGGAAAAAATAAGAACCAAGACGCATTATGTAAAGGTACAATTCCCAATGAGAAATGTAATTGTGTCGTATACCTACAATGTACCAATAAAAGAATTTAATAAAGTGGGGAAAAAAAGTGACATCTGATTTAGGTCATTTCACAAAAGGGAACAATTACACGAGAATGTATCAAATAAATACGGAATTACAAGACTGTCATTCTCATAGTAAATAGAATAGGTATGACAGAAAAGTAAAATTGAGAAGATAAAAGGAGAGTACATAATAAAAGGCCTTGTAAGGTATGCCAAATAACCTGCACTTTCCTCTCCCTTAGTAAAAAAAAAATCCCTTAATAAAAATGTAGCTGTGGCTTCGTATACCTTCTCCACCTCCCACTCGCCTCAGGTTCCCCCTTGGAGGTTTACATGGTTCTGAGGATTGTCCAAACTATGTGAAACCTGAAACACCACTGAGAAGGATGGGCAGTTACCTGTGGAGGAAGAACTGTGACTGACTGAGAGGGGAACCACACTTAAACCGAAGCTGAGGCCTTAGCAGGCAGACTGGGGAGGCGGGAGGGGACAGAACCTACCTGCAGCCTGCCTACTTCGGCATGTCATTAGATGTGAGTTATGAGCTGACTTGTTTTCCCTCCAGATTCACATGCTGAAGCCCTAACCCTCAGCACCTCAGAATGTGGCTACATTTGGAGATAGCGCTGTTAAAGCTTCAAGTTAAAATGTGACCCCAACAGTGGGTGCTGCTGTAGTCTGACTGGTGACCCTATGAGGACATGGTGGAAAGGCAGCATCTACAAGCCAAGGATGAAGGCTGCAGGAAAAGCCAAACCTGTGGACACCTGGAGCTTGGAGTTCTGGCCTCTAGAACTGTGAGAAAATAAACTTGTATTGTTTGAGCCACCCAGTCTTTGATATTTTGTTACAGAAACCCTAACAAGGTCGTGTGAGCCAGTACAGTTCTATTTATTATGTAAGCCAGCTTACATTTTATTTCCTGTAAATTTCAACTAAACTATTTTAACTGATACAATTGTCAATGAAAGACTCTAAGCAAAGCAGTGCCATAAATGTTTGCACATTGTAGAAAAATTATTGGCAGCAACTGGGAAAAGGACATAGTAAAAGAGGCCAGGAGTCAGCAGAACAGCCTATCACCAAAATCCAAGCAATAACAGAAGGCAAAAACATGATACATATATTTATCTAGATAGATAGGTAGATAGATATAGATAGATAGATAGATAGATAGATCCTGACATTAAAAAGGCCTTTAGACATGTTTTTAATGGGTTAAAACAACTCACATATAAATTTGTATTATATAATCCCATTTTTATTTTTAAAATCCTCATTTTTTATGTGACTAATGCCATTTTCCTTTTTACTGCTATATATATAGATACTCTGTCTGAATTTTTAAAAATGAAAATTCTACTAGTTGTGTAATTGTTAAGAAAAATAATTTAAGAAATAGTGCCCAAATAACCTGTGTCCCCTTGAATGAAAAGAATAAATCTGAAAGACACTTAGAACCTTCCTAAAGCCATCCTTTTAAGTCCTAAGCTACCTCTTAGAAGTCACCTTTTGGTGACTTTTCTGGATGATCCTGCACTGGAGTGATCTTCCGTATTTGCACTAACACCTTTATTCTTTGGATAAATATTCAGTCTTCCCCCACTTTGCCTGTACTGAAAATTAACTTCTCATGAATGTGTACTCTCTTGTTATAATCTCTTGTTCTAGTTTATTATTTTTTGTAGTCCCACTACATCTAGTTTGCAACTTTGTACGTGGTAATTACTCAGCTTACCCCCAGGGTAGCTGACTGTTCTTTATAGTAAAAAATACTGTGCTCCATTCCCTTTCCCTGACCCTGGTTCCCCCTGACTTAACAGGGACAAGTAGACCCGGAAATCTCTGAAAGGCTTAATGTATGTCTATCATTGCCTACTCAAAACTCTCTTGTTTCCCAGGTTAAGCTCTGCCTCATGCTCCCATATGGCCTTGACAATGTCTCAGTTTCTCTGCATCTGTTTCTATCCATAAAAACTTGGACAGAAAATTTGGAGGGGTCAAGATTAAAAGTCACGATAGTTAGAATTTGTGAGGTACAAAAGGAAAAAGCTGGCTGGTACAAGAAGATAACATTGGCGAGGAAATGGCATGTCAGAAAGAAGTTGGTTAAAGTAACATTCTAGAGGAAATGCAATTGATAAAGACAATCATTTGAGAAAAGCAATAGGGCAGAAAGACATTGCAAATGTGACTTCACCACCAGAAACTTGTGATCCAACCAAATAAAATCCCCTTGAACAAATAGAACAAATTTCACAAACTGTTTTAATACTGCTGGGTTCTGGTGGTCAAGATGAATAAATGCCCATTGATGGTCTGCATTTCCAAAGCATTGTTACTGGTACTGAGAAATCAGTAATAAGCGTGTGTCCTGCCCTCATGAAGCTTGAGTTCCAGTAGGGAATAAAGGTAAGTAAACAATCAATTACAATACAGTGTGATCGGTACATTATTCCAGAGGGTACCCTTCACATTGTAGTCTATGTAATTGACACCCCTGAAGAACATTTTCACAAGTCACAATGTGAATGATGCCTTGGATAACAAACATGGTTCTTATGGACTGAATGTCTGTGTTCCTCCAAAATACATATATTGCATCCTCAACCCCTAATCTGATTGTACTTGGAAGGTAGGGCCTTTATGGAGGTAATTAAGGTTTAATGAGATCAAAAGTGTGGGATCTTGATTCAATAAGATTAATGTTCTTATAAGAAGAGCTACCGAGCCAGGCATAATGGTACACACCTGTAAATCCACCACACTGGGAATACTCTTAGAACTCTCTCTTTTCCCAGGTAGAGATCTGCCTCTATATTACCAAACAGCAGGAACCGCACATTTGAGGTCAGCCTGGGAAACTTATAATTTGGAGAGACTTTTTCTCAAATGTTAAAAAATGTTAAAAGGGCTGGGGATGTAGTTCACTCCAAAAGCCCTGGGTTCTAGCCCCAATTAAAAAAAATAATAATAAAAGACAGACACCAGAGAACTCAAACTCACTCTCTCTACATTATAAGGACGCATCAAGAAGTACGACAGCTGGGTACTGGGGTGCACATCTATAACCCAGTACTAAAGGAGGCTGAGATAAGAGGACTGCAAGTTTGGTACCTGCTTGGGCAACTTAATGAAAGCCTGTCTCACACACACATACAAAAAACAAATAGAACTGGCCATGTAGCTTTCAGTGGAAGAGCCCCCTCGGCTTTGATCCCAAGTACTGCAGGAACAACAACAAAGGAAGGTAGCAGATTACAACCAGGAAGGGAACCCTCATCAGAAACTGACTTTGGCAAAACTTAATCTAGTATATTTGTCCCTTGGTATTCATGAAGGCCAGATTCCACCATCCTCCACCTATTCTCGAACCTGTAGATGCTTAAGTCACTTATATAAAAGGGTGTCCTACTTGTTCATAACCAAAGTACATATCCTCGTATACTTGAAATCATCTCATGATTACTTATAACACCTACTACAATGTAAACGCTAAGTAGTTGTTATGCTGTATTTTTTACAGAACAATAACAAGAAAAAAATCTGTGTATGATCAGTACAAATGCAATTTTTAAAAATATTCTCCATCAGCTGGTTGAATGCATGTGCATGAAACACACTGATATGGGAATCAATTGTACTTCTGGCCTGTAGAACTGTGAAAATATACAATTCTGTTCTTCAAGTCACTCATTTATGGTATTTTGTTATGGCAGCTCAAACAGACTAATACAATGAGAAAAATCACAGATTACTTTGGGAGTACGTAAACCAAACATAGATAATCAGAGGAGTCATCCTAAGGGAAAATGCAATTTTTAAAATTAGATCCAAAGAATGATTAAGAGTTAGCAGGTCAAAGGGAGGGTTGGGAGGAATATGGGAAGATGCTAAGCAAAAATGGTTTACCATGCAACGTAAGATAGGAGCCAAGAACAAGACACATTCACAGTGGGGCCGGGGATTTAGCTCAGTGGTTTCACCGCTGCTGCAAAAGCACAAGGACCTGAGTTCAATCCCTGATACCAAAAAAAAAAAAAAAAAAAAAAAAGACATTCACAGCCTACACTAAATGGATCACAAGGTAGAGGGCAGAGTCTATGCAGAGATTAGCAGACTCAAGTCCTCAAAGAGCCTTTTATAAGCCTTCCTCAGAAGTTTATGTTTCACTCTGAGATAAATAAAAATGTTACAATATTCCTAAGTTTAATAGCTGGAATTATTTGTGTTATGTAAAATAATTTGCAAACAATGTGAAAGGAAATTTCCACTCGCACAGTTTTTCAAACATTTGCTCAGTACCACAGAGTTGGCACACAGGGACATTTGTCTAACAAATGCTTGGGTAAGAACTTTTCTGAGTATGTTATGATCCTCTTCTTATCATCATAATGTACCCATAGTGCTCAATCAGGATTTTTTAGATCCCTCATTGACATGGCAAGATAGCCTTTTTCTGTCACAATCCAGGCCATAATTTTCCCATTGAATCCGCGCTGCCATTGGGTTACCTCCTAAGAGGCAGCCCTTGCATCTGTTATGTCCGGACAAGCCAACACAGAGCTTGACCATGAAGACTGAGTTGAAATCATCCCCTCTGGCCTACCCAACTGTGTGTACTCTGGCACTTCCCACAAGCTCCTTGGACAGGTACTAACACTGCAATTTTACTTTTCTAGGTCTTCTGGAAAACAATAGCTACGTATCAGAGCGTAAAGTGATGTTTGTTCAGGGATCTGCCGAGCATGTCTGGTCAAATTCTTCAAATTGTTTTGTGAGGTCTGTAATAGCATTGTTGCACATTTGGTCTTCAGTAAGGCAGACAACAAGTACTGACAGATCCTGAGAACCAAGTTCTTGGTTGTGTCTCCCCAGCCAGCCAAGCATGGGACATAGGTACATTTTGACTTCAGGGTCATTACCTCACTCCGTATGTGTTCCCTCAACCCCACACACTCAAGTTTTTCAGAGTCTACTTCTTGCTGGACATAATACTAGATCTGGGGTCCTTTGGCCTAATGATGATAGGAATTGAAAATCAGGCCAGGAAATTTGAGAACACAGCCAAAACTTTTAATTCAGAAGGAAGAGAAGGGGAAAGGGCTTCATCTTAAAGAGAAGAGCTGAAGGGATGGTAACAGTGATGGAGACAATCAGACTGGCCTGTTAACAAAGGAAAGGGGCCAACTTTACTGGGTTGCTGGGGTGGGCTAGAGACAAGTTGATCATTATTTTAGTTCTGGGCACAGTTTCAATAGTGTTTTCCTTTACTGTGCAAACATCTTGGTTTTGAGGAATGGGCAGCCAGCTTAGCCTAGGAACTACTACATTTTTTTCCATTGGTGCCTGCATCTTGCACAAACATATTGGCCTTGTGTCAAAGATAGCCCACTATAGTTGCTAAGATAATATGGGGCTGGGAGACACAAATTATGCTTCTAGTGAATGACAGGTTAAAGGTCCTGGGGTTTCTTCTCTATCCCTCTGCAGTGATCCCCAACTGTTTTATTACCTCATCTGGTTTATTCTTAGAGACATTATGGCAAGGCCACACGGGCTTTAATGATATACCTGGTTTTTTCAGGTTAAGAAGACTGTTTGGGAGAGGAATGGTTGGAAAGGTCACACACCATACTTTTAATGGGTAACAGGCCCTGAATGAAGCCCCTGAGGGTACTCCTGCCCTTTGTTCCTCTGGTGATCCGTGACTGCTTCAACCATACCTTAGTCTCAGCATTTGGGAAAGATAAGTAGTCTTTAGAGATTTTCAAGACACTTTTCCATACATGCATTTCTTTAATGCATAGTTGGTACACTGGAAAATGCTTAGTGTAATGAAACCAAAATCTGCAGCTGTGGAATGAAGTAGCACAACCCAGGCCTAAGATTGACAAGGTGAGCAAACCCTGGCCCCAAACCAGCATCACTACTGACTGCAGCTGGCAAAGAGAAGTCGTTTTAGAAGAGACATTTATATGATCAATAATCTTTCAACATCCTAGTAAGAAATACCAAGCTGAGAACTCAACGAGAGAGTCTTCCAGAAAAACTGACACTTCCAAACTGCTTCTGCAACAAATGTGTGTCATTCAAGCCAGCTGAAACCCTGGAGGAAGACCAAGAGTATAGGTCTGAAAGACAAGCTCACATGAATTCTTCACCACTCTTTGCATACGAAATGGACTTCTTTAATCGCGTTGACCAAGTCATTGCACTTATTTCCCATAGAAGTAATATTTAACACCTACCCTGCCAGAATAACTATTATCATCTCCAGCACAATATTTTCTCTGTTAGTATCTGTTAGCAGAAGATTCCCCTTTTCTGCTTTCGGTCAGCTTTGATTCCCCTTCTCCATCAATAGAAGATAGAGTCTGTATCAATCACTTGCTTTTTTTTGCAGGGGGAGGTACGGGGAATCAAACTCAGGGCCTCTTGATTGCCGGGCAGATGTTGTGCCACTGAGCTACATCTCCAGCCCCTCAATCACCTACTTTTATTCGTCTGTTTGTTTTTCAGGTCAATTTCACTGGGAACTGACTCCAGGGTAGAGATTTGCAAACATGCAGATGTATTGAGGATGCAGTCAGACCCAACACTTGCATGGAAGTAAAGCAAATGGGTTTGTGATAGAGGAAGATGTTGAAATGGATGGATTCAACAAAGGCTGGCCCCACAGGGAATTCTGAACCTAGCATGGTCCTGTAGGGTCATCCCAAGTTTAGGGAAGGTGCCTAGGCTATATATTCCCAAATCTACAAGCTATTTGAGTAGCATGAGAGCTACTCTGGGAAAGGATCAAAACCTTGGACAAGGTAGTTCCAAGAAGCAGAGGGCAGTAGCTGGGGAGCGCTTCTGCTGTGAGGCCTCAGTAGCAACACTCCCAGCATCTGAGAAGTAGGTTTCTTGGATAAGAAGGATGTGGATGGCACCCAGAGCATCTACAGTACCTGTACCCAATAATGTGAGAAACAGACCGAGAAGTAGAGATGGCTTGGTTTAAATTGACTCATCCACATTTTCTCTCCTTTGCATCTGGGTCATTCCTCAATTCCTTCTGCAAAATTCTGGGTTGTGTGCAGGGACATACCACACTGGGACCTTCTACTTCCACCTCTCCAAAAGTATCAGACTAAGGTAGGCAGCTTAAACTTAAGAGTCGGGTGACTTTAAATTTTGCAGTATTTTGATATATTTAAATATATTAAGTGATTTTTTTTAAAGAATAATTTCTAATGCTTGCTTCTAATTTCTCTTGCAAGCTTTAATTGTAAATGCACAGAATTTCAGCTACCTTTGGATTAGATCAATTTTTGTCTACCATCCAAGAAGCCCCACAGCCATTGTTTCCACGGGAAGGTACCTGCGTTCCAAACACTCAGCTCAAAAGAAGTCTTGGAACAGTGCCCAGGTGGGGATTGCACACAGGTAATGGCTGAAATGAGCATGTTACAATTGTCAAACCCTTCAAACACATATAAGGGGAGCAAAAGCCCATTAAGAGCCAAAGCTGCCTTTTAACAGTACCTTGCTTAAACTGACTCTGCAAGGCGGAAATATTGTTCTCATCAATTTGTTCCCAACAAATAAATCCAGTACCACATCCTCCAAAACAAGGTGGGCTGTTTCAAGAGATCACACATTTTAATGGAATCACACTTCATTTCTGGAACAAGCACATCTTGCCTAGGCAGCTCAGCTGTCATTACAAACAGGATCTAGTCATTGCTCCCTCTATCCCTAGCATTATCCCTGTTTTACTGAAAAGGAAGCTGGCATGAGGCGCTTAAGTGACTTTAGCCCCAAACTAGGGATCATGCTGCAGCAGCAGGCAGTCGGCACAAGCATGGCCTTCCACTGTTGTCCTGAGGGTTCGCCCTGGCTTCTCGCCCCAGCCTGGATTCTTTCCCAGCTGTAGGCCCTGAAAGTCCCTTTAACTCTCCTTGGCTCCCATCACCTGTAAAACAGGCTAAACACAGCCTTTCCCAGTGTTCATTCACTAAACAAAAAAGAAAATCCTGCCACACCTCAAAAAGGACCCAGAAGTTAGCAGTTTCTGAGGGGAACCTTATTTTCCTCCTCAAAGCTGGTCAGAATGCCCCAGCTTCAAGCCCTTCTTACTCTTTTGACAGCAACATTACTAATCTTGCCAGCTCTCCCCTGGCACAGCCACACCATGAAGTAAATCCCAGAGTAGGAGATGTGCCGGATGCAATAATGCCTGTTAAATAAGTACGTTCATCACCTCCCAACAGTAAAGGGGTTTAAAAATCCTTCAATTCATCCCACGTGAGGGAGATTATGTGATTTACATGTTAAAATGCCCCTGTGGTTTGATTTGCATAGCAAAGACTTTGGGGGCACAGAAACAAAGCATCACTGCATGACAAGAGTACTATTAGCATAGAGCATTCAGATTTTCAGGCAGCCTGGCTTGGCAAACAATCCCGCACCTTCACTGCACATGTGGAGTTTATAGGATTTGACAGTTTCTCATCTACAGTAAAGAAAGAGGTTAGGGAGATGGGGTGGAATGAGGTTTACTTACTAGAAAGGCTGTCTTCCTAAGTACAATAATTAGTCTTTCCTAAAAGGTTCCCCTCCTCCCATTGCTTTTTTTTCCTCCTTCTGATATTCATTCCAAGGCAGAAATACTCTGCCTGACAATACAGGAAGAGCCACAACCAGTTCTGAATGCTAGAATATTCAGTCAGTGGCTCCACCTTGTCAATACACACACACACACACACACACACACACACACACACACACGCAATTGTTTTTTATTAAAACTTCCTGAGCCCAGTAAGGTCTCCCAACTTCTATCACACATGCACTTTGAGCTCAAACCTGGGGTGGCCTCTAGCAAAATTAGGAAACTGGTCAAGCTCTTCTTTTGGTCCATGGCCATTTATCTGATGGTTCTTGAGCAACCTGCAGTGGGAGATGAACCTAACAGGAGCTGTACAGACCTGGTGATTTTGCAGGTCCTGCTTCCAACTATAGAAAAAATGCCTTAGGAGTCTAGGCTAGAGAGAAGAGTGAAGCAGGGCAAGAGATAAAGGTATTCTGGGGTGGTAATCCATGACCTGTTATCCACTAAAAGGAAGGCATTTCCTTTCCCTTATCCTCCCTTGCTAATAATGTATAGAATGCCCTCTCCCCTTCTCCTCCAAGGACCCCTTGTGCTATAACAGCACTGTGATGCCATGGTGTCTCCGAGAGTGAGAATAGATGTTGATCCATATCTTACTCTGGGAGAGAATGAGACATGAGGACATGAGGAAAAAGACAAAATGTTATACTCGTGGCCCAGTAGGAAATTATCAGCTGCAAGCCCACTTCTGTGGCCATAAAAGCTGGTGTCCCCTTTAGCTTGCTGGTCCTGAACCTTACCTTTTCTCTCACTTTCTCGTAATTCATGCTGATTTACGCTAATTCCCTTCGTTTTAATTTCCATTATCACTGAAGCAAGGACCCACGCTATCCAACAACAAGAAGTTGTTCTCTGAGCTCTGCGTCAGAACAGATGATAGCCCTAGATGTCCTTCAGGGCCTTTTCCTCAATCAAGGACACCAGGATCACTTGCTGTTCTATACTCATTCATTCACTCTACTACTCCAACACCCATGAAAGCCAATTAAACAAGGTCCTGGCAGTCTAGCAGGGGAAACAAAACTAATGTACTACGTTTACTGTCACAGTGGCAGCCTGGGAGAATAAAGAAGCCAACAACTAGTTGGAAAGTGAGGGGCAGCTTCTCCATGGATGAAATGCCTATGCCAGGATTAAAGGATCAGTAGAAGGAAAAGCAAGGTTGAGTATCCTCAAAGCTAAATTGGACTAAGCAGGGCCACATTAAGCTGGCCAACTCTTTCCCTTTGCACTGCTGTGACTCTACAGACGCATCATTCCCTCCTTTATCCCAACTCCTTCACATACTGAGTTACTTCAGGTAACTTACAATGTAGTGGGTGAAGGCTTTTTGAGGAACAGATTGGCCCTCAAACTTAAGTTGTTTCTTTTCCATCTGAACCTTATTCTAAAGGTACCTTTTGCTCTCAATCTACTTTTCCCCTAAACCTACTTACTGCATCATAAACACCCTAAAATCTATGTATGTATACACCTTTATTCATTAATTCATGTCATATTGATTAAGTACCACCTACTGAGAAGAACAATGTTGAGGAAGTTTGAAGATTTTGGTTAAGACAGACAAAGATTCTCTCCTCAGCCAAACTCTAATCAGGCTTTTCTGTACTCTCCTTTCAACTAGGCTCTGACTTTGCATTTCACTGTTAGTTTTTACATTGTTCAGTTTTAGCAAGAATCCTGCTAAGTAGTTTAGACAGAATCCCACACTCAATATCTGGTCACCCTCAGTATTGATCAGGCTTCTCACCCGCCACCATCCCCTAAGTGGTGTCTGGTCACCTGGCCTGTCTTCAGGAAGAATACTATGATGTTGGTTTAGTCAGAATCTCTTCCACCCTGCTGCCCTTATTCCTGAAGTCTCCTTTTAGTAATTTTCCATCCATCAAGCCCTCCACTCTGCTTCTTGGCTGTAAATTTCCCGCTCTTCCTTATGCTTCTCTGCGTTGAGCTCAATCTCCCTCCCTATGATAAAACTTCATTGCAGAAGTCCCTATACTTACCAGACTATTCTTTTTTTTCTTTTCTTTTCTTTTTTTTTTGCATTTTATTAAATTCTTTTATTGGTACATTTTAGGTATACAACACAATTACATTTCTCATTGGGAATTGTACCTTTATATAATGCATCTTGGTTCTTATTTTTTCCCCATTCCTAGCCCTCCCTTCACACCCTCCACCCTTCCCTATTTACAAAGACTTTATTTCCATTTTTTCCATTTCTCATCATTTTTCCTTTCCCTTCTTTCCTTTCTCCTGCGCCTCCCACTACCCCTACCCCTTTGGACCTTTTCTTCCTATTTTGCATTACCGATTATTCATTCTAATCACTGGTACATTTTAGGCATACAATATAATGACATTCATCATTGCAAATTTGCACCTTTACATAATCACTCTTGGTTCTTATTTTTCACCCTTGCCCAGCCCTCCCTTCAACCACTCCATTCCTCCCTATTTACAAAGATTTTGTTCCTTTTTTTCCATTTTCTCATATTAATCCCATTCCCTTTTACCAGGCTATTCTTGAAGAGAGTCTGTCTTAACTGTTCTTTAACAGGTATCATGAATAACTTTTAACAAGTTCTAATTTTGCCACATTTATTATATGAACAAGTCATTAATTCTTCTGTAACACAGTTTTCTCCTCTCTATGAACAAGAAAAACTCTAAGATTCTTTCTAACCCTATCATAAGAGAAATTAATAAGACAGTCTAATGCAGAGTAGTATCAGCCAAACAGAGCAACAGGGATGTGGGGGCTGAAAATCAAGGTGAATATCCCAGAAATCCCACCTTAACTGTTTGTCATCTGTCATTTTAAGTTTGTCACTTCCTAGCTCTGAGCCAGTCTCTAAATCTTTTAAAGAAGGATATCAGCAATTATGTCTTGGGGCTGTGGCGAGAGTTAAATATAGTGCCCAATGGGAAAAGCACTTTGCAAATTATAAATGCAACACACTGTTACTAATGTGTTAACTCAGATGAGACTGAAATTCCAAATACTAGCAGAAGGATGCTGTGGAACATTCCTTTAATCCATTGATTTTCAGGGTGGGACAGGGAGAGGTTTTGCCTCCAAGGGTATAACTGGCAACATCTGGGAACATTTTGATTGTCACAGTGCGTTTGAGGGGGTCTACTGATCAGTGGTGGCTGAGCACGATGCTTAATGTTCTACCTGGCACTGGACAGCCCACAACAAAGAATAATTCTGCTCAGTAGCAAAGCTAATACTCAAAATCTTCCTAACTAGTGACCTCTGTTTTCCCAGGGAAGAAGCAGGTCTGGTTTGTATGAATCACCAATATTTAAATGCATGAATACTTAGACTTTCAAAGAATCCTATGAGCCTGTGATAGATCTCCAGCCCAAAATAATTTTCCTCAAAGACTTCATCACCAAGATCTTGGAATGTGAAATGAAGGCTGTCCTATGAACAAAAATGTATCATAAATCAATGTGCACAAAGATCATAGAGCATGTTAAAAACTTCAGAAAAATATTCCCACTTTTTTACTAGGGTTGAGGAGGAAAGTCAAATCACTGAAACATTTATTGTATATAATGAGGGAATGAGCGTTGAAGATACAGTGTATAAATAGCGACACGATATGTCACTTACACTGTATTGTTAAACTCAAGGAATCTGCGTATATTTATTTCTCAAGCGCCCAGTGAGGATATAGCTGTAAAGATTGTTTTTTTTCTGGAAATCTACTGAGCTGATCTAAAGGAACATCCCAGTGCAATAGGATAAAATATCTATGTTAATTTATATTCCTTTCAGTTACTCCTTTTAAAAATGTTTGACTACAGCTGGGCATCACACATTATGAAGCAGAAGAGCAATGGCTCTGAAAGTATTTCTTCAAACCCTGCTGAATAGTGGACATCATTCGCTATAGTGGGTTCATAGTCTCAGTCTCCAATTTGTTCCACACCGTAGATAGAAACAAATAAATTCTAAAACAAAAAGTGCTTATTTCACATTGAAGTAACAAGGTTTTTGTTCAAAAGAAAAAAATCCACATTTGTATTATTTCCCACCATAATCCCAAAAGGAAGACTTTACAAACTTGTAAAAAATTAAGCTTTAAAGGGAGGATTAGAACTCACAACCTTTAAGTTATTTAAACTCTTGCCAACAATTCTGAAAATGCAGCAGTCACCTTCTCTGTGCCTTCTCCTTAATCTTGATGTTTTTCTATTCCATGTTCTCTAAAAGGCTTTTTGAACAGCAGTGATTTGGTAAACAATGATTTTGCAATGCTTGACCATATTGTCTCAATTTGTCAAGTTCATACCAGATTTCTAGTCTTGAGCCTGGTGTTAAGGTCTCTGAATCCTGACATCTTTGACCCGAGCTAATAGTTCTTTCCTTTACCCTCCTGAAATGTTAGTGGGGGTACTGGCTGGACTCTCTGTGCTGGGATAAGAGCCTGGAAGTGAAATAGTACAGCGGAGGGGAAATGCGTGTGCAACACAGGGCTGAAAAGAATCGTTCCAAGGTGAGCAGAGTTCATGGCTCCTGAGAGCTCAGTGAGGTGGCACTGACAACACCTACATAAACTGGTTTTGTAGAGCATTGGTAATTGTAGTTTCTTTGTGTGGAAGTAGCTCATTAAAGTATATGTAGATAACATTCCAGATTTTTCCTGCGCCTGAGTATAACTATGGCAGTTTTGAAAATGGTATGAAACCTGTCAAGTCACCAGGGTGCCATTTTTTAAATTAGTACTTCAATGAACTAAGTGGCACCTCACAAGACTTACCCTATGTTCAAAAATTGTTCTTATAATTAAAGAATAAAGCCATTTGACAAAACCCTATGAATAATTTAAGTTCTAGAAGAATCCAACTATTTTGGGCCTGTTTTTGTCCATGTATTTCCCCCTAAAACCTAAGTGAACTTTGAAATTTTCTAATTAACAGTTTATTGTAAGACATTCTTAAAAGGTATTATTCTCCTTTTATCCCTGAACATGACACACATGCACACACTTTCTTTGCAAAGTTCACTTTTGAGGTTTCAAATGAAGGACAATCTCAGCTTCAGAACTGCCTTTCTGGTTAGAGGCAGTGAGAAGAATGGAGAGGAGAGCAGCTCAGTGCCATCTCAGATCTGTAGATTATTTTC
The DNA here is from genome assembly GCF_053883595.1 of Heterocephalus glaber. Taxonomy (NCBI): domain Eukaryota; kingdom Metazoa; phylum Chordata; class Mammalia; order Rodentia; family Bathyergidae; genus Heterocephalus; species Heterocephalus glaber. The sequence continues at coordinate 4,649,631 of NW_028258406.1, read as the reverse complement.
ATTTAGGATGTGATCTGTAAGTTTAGAATGGCTACGAGCAAAAGGAAAGGGGAAAAGTGTGTGTGTGTGTGTGTGTGTGTGTGTGTGTGTGTAGCCTAGCAGCCTTCACACTGAGCTATATTCCCAGCCCTTCAATGTTTTTTATTTTGTGACAAGGTCTTGCTAAGTCACTAAGTTGCTGACCAGGCTTATGTTCTAAAGACTTACATATGTGTGGAGGAGAAGTTTTCAATCCTATACGTGTTAGAGTAAGTTAAGGAACTGTCCCTGAGCAGCAGTAATCTGAGGTAAGATGGCCTCAGTTGTGTGGCACTGCTGACACATGCAGCACAGAAGAACCTGCAAACTTTCTGGGATGCTGATCCCATAGAATTATGAAAAGCTAAAGGGAGGAAAGTCATCTAACTGAGAGCCATGTTCATCCAAAACTATGTTCAGAGGCTATATATGCTTTAAGACCTTTGCTCTTCCATATAATGAGGAGAAGGAGCCACTGGAGCAGCTGGGGCAAAGGTGGCTCACCAGGACCTGGGCAAATGCAAGGCCCTCAGGATAGTTTGTGTTCTGTGCTGGAAAGGAGGGCTGGGGAAAAAGAGCTCTGCAAAGGTCCCCATGGTGTTTACCCCAGGCCGTGAAGAAAATATCTCTGAGACCACAGCACCAGGAACACACTCATCAACCTTGCCTAGGTTTTACGTTGAAAATAATTACCAATGTGCCATTTGACCCAAAAGTGGCTCAGAATTGAATTAAATGAGCCGAATAAACATGGAAAAGGCAAGGAAGTATATAACTGCTTCTACTCCTTTTGTTAGTAACTTTTCCTGAATGGTTCCCTTTGTTTGTGAAACCTAAAATTTTCATAAAGATCAAAACGAGGGTTTTTTTTGATAACTAAAGAATTCACTTAATAGATAAATATTCTGAGATACGGAGATATGCTTGTTTCCTTTTCCCAATCTCTACCCTGAAATGAAGTCTATGTTATACTTTTAGGCTCCTGGTGAGATGTTTAAGGTCAAACAATGTTTATGAATTGTTCAGGCTTATCTGAGAAAAGTCATCCCTCTACCCGTGTCGTTTCATTTACTGTGTTTTCTCCTATGAGGAACACCACATCTGAACAGTCCATTTTAAAAATACAGTTCTGTAAGTAGCTGATCTCAGATTGTGCCTGATATGCATCTCTTATCAGCCCTACTCTGTGTTGCTGTCCAGTGTTGAAGCTTCACCAGCCCAGGAATGGAAGACACTCACTAACAAAACCAAAAAGCCATCTTTCAATTGTCCCAGGAGGTTTTTTTCCTCAACATGAATGTTTCTATGATTTCTTTATATCCCATCAACTATAACCCTATTGCCTTCACTGGGAACAGATGTTGGTGTATTGTAAAAACTAATACACATATCAAAAATTTCATTTAGATCATTGTATGTGAACATATAAAGATAAATCCAGAAATAGGACAGTAGACTATAAGAACATGAAAAAATTCAGAAAGCTTATTTTCACTATGTGCTTTGTCTTCTGGAAATAGAAGCAACACATGTTGCCAGATAGTAATTGAAAATTAATTAGAAAATTCCATGACCTAAATCAAATGACAAATTATGAAAAAATAAAATTTTTTCACACATTGCAAAATTGAACTTTCCTGGTGATATGGTTTATTGTGTAGAATCATATACATCCTTAATGATATGTTATACTAATTAACATCATTTGTTTCATATACACTTATAGTTCAATTTTATTTACAAGGGTATAAAGGAATCCAAACATATATAGTTTTAAGGAAAAATCCAATCTCTGATATATTGCTAAATACCAAATGACAATGTCAAGCCATCTGAGAAATTAACCAAATAAAATCATCAATTGTTTTTTAGTTATGATGAAAGGAAATCGTAATACCTAATACATATTGACCAATCTAAAGATATTGTTGGAAAGTTCCAGTACAAAACACTGTACTATGGGACTGTGTTGTTAGATTTCTACCAAGGCCATTTATCATACACAACTAGGAAAGATAAATGAGGCCAAAAAGGAATGGGGTGTGATCATTATCAAAAAAAATGTTTGAATCTAGGTATCAAAAAATGGCTTTAGTTTAGAATATCTGATGAAGCAAATTTTAAAGCAAACTTTAGTATGGGAAAAGAGAGACCAAAGATCAACAATGGCCACTATGGGCAGGAGTTGTTTGTTACCAGAGCCTCAGAGATGAATCTCAACTCTACCACTGCTGAGACTCCAGCTGGCTTACCTGAACATCATCTTGGAATTTGTGCTCTTGAAAAGAAAAAGATTTTGAAACTTGGAAAAGTACAAAAGCACGAGAGAAACTCAATAGCATGTGGTAGGATTGTCTCAGGTTAGCCATAATCAGTAGGACTGGCTCAGGTTAGCTACAGTCAGAAAGAGTAGTGATAATTTAAATAAAAATTTAAAGTATTTTTCATTACCTGCTCATAGTAGAGACGAACTGAGTAGACATATTCATGAAGAACATAGGTATGAGAGCCATACTTATGTGGGAAATAATTAAATCATAGAATTTATTTTTTTAGTATTAAAAAGGTACTTGATAGCTAATACAACTTGCTTACTTTACAGATTTTTTAAAAAGCAACAACAACAAACTTGGAGAAGCTGAGTGTTTTTTCTAATGACATGGGTAAAGTAGGGGGAGGCCATTAAACTTAAGGGTGGAAGGTTCTGGAATTTTACTGCCTGAGTATTTGTGTCCCATCTCCCCCACTTGGTAACTGTGTGACCATAGGTAGTAAAGTAAGAAGCCCTCCTCATCAATGTAATAAAGCCATGTCACATATATCAAAATGTCATTGTAAGCAGAGATCTATTAAAGCACACAAACACCAAGTTATTTATTTTTAACTCAAAATATGTAAACACACTCATTTATTTGTAGGGCTAAGACATTTTCTTTGTATATGAATTCTCTGATTGGGTTTCTAGCAAGCTTTCTTCTTACAAACCAGATTCAAAAGTTCCATTCCTTTGAATCTAGGGAAAGGTTTTAAAGTCAATTATGGATCTGTCTAAGTTCAGACTTCTTTTATACTTTCATAATTTGCAAATTTGTATATTGTCTTACAGTGTCTTAGAATGTCCAGACTTTGACAACAAAATACCATAACCTGGGTAGCTTATAGTCAAGAGATAGTTATTTTTCACAGTTCTGGAGGCTGGGAAGTTCAAGAACAAGTAATCAACAGATTCTATATCCAGTGGGGGCCCATTTTCTGATTCACAGATTGCACTTTCTACTGTGCCTGTCCCAGGTGGAAGAGACAGGCAGCTATCTACAGCTTTTTCATAAGGGCACAAATCTCATTCATTATCACCCATCATGACCCAATCACCTCCCAACAGCCCTAGCTCTTAACACCAGCACATTGGCGACTAGGCTTCAACATCTGAATTTTTAGGGGACACAAACATTCAGACCATAGAACACTTGAACGTACTCCAACAATATTTCCTTAAAGATCACATTGCCTAATTCTCCTGTTCTATTGACTTCAGTTTTTTTAAAACTATTATTCTATGAATTCATATTTCATAAAATTGTATTATATTGAATAAAATATGTAATTTCATGAACAAGTGAAAATGTCATAATCAGATTGTGCAACCCCTCACTGTTGCTAACATGCTCCTTAACTTGTAGGAGCAAAAGCGATCAGTTTCCTAGTGTGCTGTCAATGTGGCAGCTACTCTGAAGTTGTAAATGTGCCATAAGGATGTCAGTGTGCTTTACAGATGGAATGGAAAAAGCCAGTAATCTTTGCAATTCAAGTGGTTAGGGGAGTTTCTATTGAAAACTCAAAGAACAATGCCAACACATAAAAAGCACCCAAAAAATGTAGCTATTAATGTACAAGTTTAGAACTCGTGCATCCTGATTTCTCATCCAGATAGATACTTGCAGATAGATACTAGTCTTTCTTCTACACATTTTTAAATTAACAATGATAATTAACTTTTACTACCAACTAACTGCATTCACAAAAATTATCAGTAGTTTAAATTACATACTCTGTGTTTGTTACAACAGTAAAGACTGACAATCACTTCTACAATCATGCTAAATATAGACTCCATGATATGAGAGAAATTTTGCTTTTTAATAGTTGGCTTCTATTTTTTCAAATTTAACCACTTAGGGCCAGGGAGGTAGCTCAGCAGCACAGCACCTACCTGACAAGTGTGAGGTCCTGAGTTCAATACCTGGTACAAAAAAAAAAAATTAACCACTTACCAGTCCAATTATTTAAATACAGGATAACCAAAAAATGCATATTTTTCATTTTTTATAAGATAATATAACAGGAAATATTAAAAATGGCAATTTTATCACATTTATTCAATACAAGAATGTATTGAAATGACACCTGCCCAAGAGACACTCAGGGTAAATTGTTAAGTGGATAAGATGCACATAGTTTAGAAGTCAATAATGCATTACATTGATCCTGAGATTTATATTATCCCACATTTTAATATCTTTGAAATCTGAATGCATTTTTACTACCATGACATCTTATAATTACAGTGGACCAGGTGGTAATCATAACATAGTGACACTGTCTGCACATTTGTGCTCCTTGAAAGTACCCACATTGAAATTTAGAAGTGACAGCAACTTGAAAGAGAATCACAGAATTAATAGTGAGTCACTCTTTCAAGGAATGCTATATCATCTTGTTCTCAAAGGCACAGAGAGCTCTATTGTAGGGAAAAATTCAAGCCTGGGCAACTTTGAAGTAATTCAGGAGAATTTGAAGTTTTAGGAATATCTTTCCAATATATTTCACTTGCATTTTTGTTTCCATTTATGTACTTGAATGATGCATGATTAAAAAATACTAGGCCTAACTCTAAGATCTGGAAAAATACAAGGGCATCTACTTTCACTGCTCTTATTTAATATAGTATTGAAAGTCTTAGCAAGAGCAAGTAAGAAAGAGCAAGAAATAAAAGGCATCCAAATTGGAAAGGAAGAAGTCAAATTATCCCTGCTTGCAGATGACATGAGTTTATATATAGGAAAAACTAAATATTCCATCAAAAAACTGTTAGAATTTAAAAATGAATTCAGTAAGGTTGCAAGATACAAAATTAACACACAGAAAGTTTATTTTTACACCAATAAAAAACTTGCTGTGAAATAAATCGAGAAACCAATCCCATTCCCAACACCTAAAAAATATATTTATGAATAAACTTAAGAAAAGAAGTAAAAGATCTCTACAATGAAAATTATAACACTGGTGAAAAGAAATTTTAGAAGACATTTCCCACATTCATGAATCTGAAAAATTAACACTGTTAAAATAGCCACACTACCTAAAGTGATCTGTAAATAAAATGCAGTCTCCATCAAAATACTAATTATCTTTTCACAGAAATAGAAATAACTCCTAAAATTTATTTTTAAAAAACTAAGAAAGGCCAGAATAGCCAAAATAATTCTAGCAAGGGGGAAATTGAAGGCATAACAATATCTAAAATCAAAATACACTACAAAGCTATAGTAACCAAACAGCATGGCACTAACATAAACACAGACACATAGAGCAGTGGGTCAAACTAGAGAATCCAGAATATATATCCAGCTGATATTTGACAAAGACATCCAGAATATATATTGGAGAAAGGATGGTTTATTTAATAAATGGTGCTGAAAAAACAAGATGTACATATTCAGAAGACTAAAATTGTATTTTTTTCTCTCACTATGGACAATAATCAATTCCAAGAGGATCAAAGACCTAAATAGAAGACCTGAAAGAATGAAATTACTACAAGAGGACCTTGGGCTGCAGCTGCGGCCATGGTTAGTGCTCTAGTTTGTGCCATCATGTCGCTCTTGATGTCACTGCCGCTAAGGGGTCTGACGGGCCCAGCCTGGAGGCTCCCCAAGTGCCCAGATGCATTCCAAGCCTCTGTGGGAGCAGCTCACAGCTCCAGACCATTGATGTTCTCTTTGAGTTTACCTCCTGTTTCCTGTGTTTTCTCCTGCCATCGGCAGGGGTCTTGTCACACTGGAGAGGGAGCGAAGGGGGCTGTCCTCTCCCTTCCCTGTAACCTGACCACCCCCACTGGCCCTCCAGATCAGTCTCCTGCTTTCCAGGCTGGCCTCTCCTGTCATCTTTTCTGCAATCACATACTTCCTTGGTAACATCTGGGCCACATATGCTGCCCCTACTCCTTGGAGTTCCCCTTGTAGCAATAAAGTCTGTTTAAGCCTTGAAAAAAAGTACTACAAGAAAACAGATGGGAAACATCCAAAATATTAGTGTAAGCAAAGATTTTTTAATAGACAAAACCCAAAAGCACAAGTAACATAAGTAAAAATAGATAAATGGGATTATATCAAAGTAAGATGGTTCAACACAGCAAAGGAAATAACCAACAGATTTAAGAGCCAACCTGTAAAATGGGATAAAATACTAGCAAACTATTTATCATCCAACAAGACACTTTTAACTAGAATTTATAAGAAACAAAATCTGAATATCAATATCAAATAATACAAATTTTAATGGGCTAACAGTCTAAATAGACATTTCTCAAAGAAGACACACAAATGGCCAAAAAGTATATGAAGAAATTTTCAGTACCACTAATTACTAGGGAAATTAAAATCAAAACTACAATAACACAATGAAATATCACCCCACACACTTAGAATGGCTATTATCTGGGGGGATGTGAAGAAAGGAAAAGTATCAACTACGGTGTGAATGTAAATTAATACAGATATTATAGAAAGTGGTATGGAAATGCCTTAAAAAAACTAAAAAGAGAACTATTATAATATTCAGAAATACCACTATAATGTATAGATCCAAAAGATATTAAGTTATTATATAAAGACATGCCTGCACTCCAATGTTTATTGTAATGATTCATGATAGTCAAGATATATAATTAACCAAGGTATCCATCAGTGGATGATTGGATAAGGAAAAAAGAAATACATATATATATAAAAAATATTATTCTGCCATTCAGGAGAATGAAACTGTCATTTGTATCATTTCCAGCAACATAGATGAAACTGGAGGTCATTGTGTTAAGGGAAATAATTCAGACACAGAAAGACAAATACTGTATGGTCTTATTCGTGCAAACAAAAAAGTAGATCTCATAGAAAAATGGAGTGAAATAGTGATTACTACATACAGGAAAGGGCAGAGATGTGAGAGACTGGCAGAAGACAGATAAAGGGGACCAAACCCAGAGTGGGGGAATTGGTTTTGGTTTTCTATGACACAGTAGGGAAACTATTGGTCATAACAATCTACGATGTATTTCAAGACAGCTAGAAGAATACAGAAGTTCCCTACACATCAAAATGATTAATGTTTGAGGAGATGAAAGTTCTTATTACACTGCTTTGATCATTGCACATTTTATACATTTATTGAATTATACTATACCCCATAAGGATGCACAAATATTATCTCAGTACAAAGTTAAAATAAATAAAAATACTAGATTTATCTTTAAAAATACTATGCCTGATAAATATAAAAGAGCTCTTTCATTAATACTATGTGAAATTACCATGATTTTTTATAATGGTGAAGCAGTTCTTCTGCCATAAGCAAACACAATAGCGGGTCAAATATCTGAGGCAATGGTGTTAAGACATTGGACTACAAGTGGTACAACAACGTGATCCATGGTAAAAGGAAGTCTTTACGTGAGCTTCACAACTGCCCAGCTGTCAGGTAAAAACACATCCCTAACCTCAATGCAGCAAGCCGGAGTCCAAACAGATCATGGCAGTCCATCTCAACTAGGAGGAAAAGATCAGAATTGGGGCAGATGGAGCACTGAAATCTGTAGTGCAGGACCCCAGAGGAAGAAGCCACAGGAAAGGGGACAACCCACATTTGTGGTAGAGTTCTTCACGAATCTTTGTCCAAAGTCTAGGCTACACATGGTCAGAGTGAGATTGTATAAGGTTTACCAGAGTTCAGCTGCTACACGGTTCAGCAAGGAAAGGGGTGATATTGGAGGTTCCCTTACTTGTTAAAGTGTTGCTAACATTTTGGCTATTCTCCCAAGATAATGAAATACTGCTTAGAAGTAAGGTCCATTAGCTATTCCAGACCCACCCAACAAAACAGAAACAAAAGTATAACAAAATCTGCACGAAGACATAATTCAAGATTCAGTCCTTTCAAGTTAAATGGGTCTGGAAAAACACCTTGATTTTCCCAAATATGTGACTTAGCAGGGAATACAGTTCAGGCTAGGGTTAAAGAATTCAAGATGATCAGGAAATAATTGAACGGTGTAGTAACAGTTTAAAATACAACCAACATTTTTCAGAGATTTTACAATGTATTATTGAAAATTACTAATATGTAATCAAATTTTTGCAGAAACAAGAAAATGTGAATCAGATTTATTCAAATATCTGTTGAAAGAAATCATCCCCAAGATGGACCAAGTGTCATATTTAGCAAACTATTAAAGAAGCTTCTGTAAGAATGTTCAAGGAGTTATAGAAAAATATGTCCAAAAATAAAGGAAAGGATGATTAAGTAAATAGTAAAATAGATCTAAGACCATGTTAGATATAGCAGAAGAGTTGAAAACTTCAAGTTATATAAAGAAAAAATATCGAATCTGAAGAACAGAGAAGAAAATAGGGAAGACAAATTAACACAATCCCAAAAGGTCCTAAATATTGAAATTAGAAAACAGAGATTATGGGCTGAGGATTTAGCTCAGCAGCACAGTGCCTGCCTTGCAAGCACAAGGTCCAGAGTTCAATCCCTGGTACCAAAAAAAAAAAAAAAATATATATATATATATATATATATATAGAGAGAGAGAGAGAGAGAGAGAGAGAGAGAGAGAGAGAGAGAGAGAGATTAGACAGATAGATGAAAGAGAACAAGATAGAAAGATAGAGGAAGGAAAGAAGGAAGGAAGGAGGAAGGAAGGAAGGAAGGAAGATAACATTTGAAAAGAAAAAAGGAAAATTAAATTGTCTCTATTGTCAAGACATGATTTTTCTATGGAAGAAACTTTTTGGAATTAATAAGTGAATTTAATTAGTTCATGGGACACAAGTTCAATATGCAAAAGTCAATTATTTGAGGAATGAAATTTAAAAGAAATTAATATCATTTTTAAAGCATCAAAAAATTAATTTTCAAAAGTTGAAGATCTCTGTACTAAAACTGCAAAGCATTACTGAAAGAAATTATATAAGATCTAAATAACTGGAGAGAAATATACAATGCTCATAAACTAAGAGTCTTAACATTAAAATGTCCATTCTCCCAAAATATGACCTATAGATTCAAGCAATGCTTTTCAAAATCACTATATTTGAAATTAGTAAGTTCATTCTAAATTTGATATACAAATTAAAGGATGTAGACTAGCCAAAATAATTTTGAAATTGAAGTATAACTCAGTGGTATACTAACTCCACCATCTGATTTTAATACTCATGAAAAAGTTACAATAATGAAAAAAAAAATTACAATAATGAAGACAAGGTGACAATGGTACAATGCTAGACCAAGTGATCACAATAGAAAAAACACAGTGCAAAATACATTATACATATATAGTCAGGAGGTTTTTGACAGAAGCTCCAGCATAATCTAATATTATATTCACTTCATCAAGTGGTACTGAAACCACTAGTTATCTAGTATGGAAAAAAAATAAACCCTAACCCCTCTCTCATGCCATATGCAAAACTACATTTGATATTAATCATACCTAAACTTAAAAGTCAAAATAATAAAACTTCTAGAAAGATATATAGGAAAGAATCTTTGTAAACTTCGTATTGATAAAGATTTATTAAATAAAACACAAAAAGTACTAACCATAAAGGAAAAAGTTAATAAGTTGTACTTCATAAAATTTAAAATTTCTTACAGGGCTAGGATTAAAGTAAAGCAAATAAAGCTAAATGTGTGCAGCTGTAGAGTCAAATTATATTAATTCTGAATTTTAAAAAATATTATGTTAAAATAATTACCTTGATATTGTCTACATCTCTTTACATTTTGAGCTGGAGAAAAGTGGCATAAGCTCTTCACCCTACTCTTGACCCTGATCTATCCTTCCCACATTTTGAACTTGGTAAGTCAATGGGCTCTCCAGGCTCTGTGTTGCCTCTCCCTTTTTGCATGTAGCCTGAAAACTCTTCTCTTGTCATTACACTGGGTCAGTCATAGGACCCACTCAATTCATTTGTGTTCCTCTTAGGAATCACTGTTGTGTTCCACCACACGCCAATGACTAGACATCAATAGCTCCTAAGTTTTGTCTAGCTTCCCAGTCATTTATGGAAGGAAGGTGTCATGGTTTAGATCTAGAATGCTCCCAAATTCTCATGCACCCAGAGGAAGGGCTTTTGGGGAGTGGTTGGACCATGGGGGTACTGTACTCATCAGAGGATTTCAGAGTCACTGAGGGCATGACCTAGAAGGGTTGATCTTCATCCCTGGCAGCTCTTTTCTTTCTCTGCTTCCTGACTGCCATGATGTGAACAGCTTTCAGCTGCCCAAGCACTTCCACCATGCTATTCTGTGTGTGAGCTTGCCAACCACATACTGAAACTTCTTAAATTGTGAGCCAAAATTGTTCAGTACTCATATTATGTCCAGCAAGGAGAAAGTGACTAAGACAGAAGGTAATTCTGACCCATGTACTACACTATAGCTGGATCCAAAAGTACTTATAAAAGTATTAAAATGTATTAGCTGTAATCCCAGCACTTGGGAGGCTGAGACAGAAGGATCACCACATGTTTGAGGCCAGCTCAGGCTACATAGTGAGTTCAGGCCCAACCTGAACCACAAAGGGAGACCCTGCCTCAAAAAACCAAAAATAAAAAATGTATTAGCTATAGTATTTGTATCTTTAAAGCTGGAAGGTATGGTAAGCTTTTCCATGTATGTCAACTTAGAGATATTGTAATCTACATTCTCTGTAATCTATAGTCACATTTTGGAGGTGGCCTAGTAGTTACGTATTTATTATGCTATTTTTTTAAAAGATCTAAAATATTTAACAATGACTCATAAGATTGCTATGTGAAATGAACAGAACTGAAGTTATATACAGTGTACAAGTGTGTAACACATGACTGGCTGTAACATGATTCATGATTAAAGATATTGAAGTTCTGGATTCTTGCATGACAATAAAATTTTTCCATTTCATTGACTCATGGAGGTATATTGTCTATGCATGAGGGAGGCCAGAGAACTTTTCAGAGATCCAATTTACTTTTTCCTATGGCTACAGAAACTTAAAAGATGTCTTACCTTCATTTCCCAGTCCAGCAATAAGGTGTAAGTTCCAAGAAATGGGACTAGGTTCAGAGATGAGAGGTTAGTTGCTTTTGGACTGCAAGTCATTGAGCTTGAATCAGGAAAGAGTGAGAAAGAGGAAGAAGACAAATCCAGGTACATATATAAGAGAAGCCAACCATGGTAAGAATGTCTGGAGGACAGAGCAGGAGAGAAGAGCCTATAGCTGTGTAGATCCTCAGACCCAGGAGGAGATGAAACACCTTTGTTGGCACCAGTGTAATCTAACAATTATTGCCCCTCTGTTAGTGGATATGTGGATATGTTGCCTGGAAGGAGAGATCATTTACATTCTGTTGTCATCAGCAGCATGTATTTACTAAGAAAGAGCAATAATTGTATAACAAAAACTCATTTGTATTCATAAACTATTTCCAAAGAGGCATTATAAATTATTTAGATTAGTTTAGTTTACAAAAATTATCTGTTTATTTCCTCTTACTGAGCAAACAAGAACAATCTTCGCTATTTTCTAGTGTTGCTGAAATGTGTATGTTGCAGGACAAATGTGAAAGAAACTGCCATTGGGCAAGATATAAGAGGCTTATTTATTCTTAAAATGATCTCATGTTCTCTTGTCTCCACTGAGACGGACAGCCATCTGCCAATTGCGATGTATTTTATGATACGGACACAAGGAGACAGACAAGTATCGCCAATCAATTTCCTTCAAATTACAAAACATATCATGAAACAGAATCACTTAAAACAAGTCACCATGGGATCATGGCATTTACCCCCAAACAACAGCCTTTTCCTTTCTAACAACTCCTTTAAATCTTTTTAATTAACTTTATTGATACATTTTAGGTATACATTATGATCACATTCATCACTGGGAATTTGTACCTGTACAGGATATATCTTAGTTCTTTTTTTCCCACTCAGCTTCCCTCCCTTCCACCCCTCCACCCCAACTATTTACAAAAGCTTTGTTTCTGTTTTTTCCTTCTTTTCAAATGGATGCATATCAAGGCCATACTCTTAAGTGAAATCAATAGGACACACATGTGTAAATACCAAATTGTCTCTCTGGTGTGAGAGACAGAAAGTGTAAATGAGGACCAAAATGTATAATAGATAATGTGAAATAGGAAGCAAAACTTCCATCAATTTGGAATGAATTCAGCAGCTCCCTCCATTTTGGTGAGAGCTGTGGGAGCCAGGTCTTCTCCAAGGGCTCCACAGCAGAACGTGCAAAGGTTTGCAAGAGACTGAAAGCTTGTTTGATACAAGCCTACCAAATTACAAATGAGCTAACCAAGATCCACAGATGCTAGATAACTTGCACAAAGCCAGTGATCATGAATCAAAGATATATTACTCACACATTTTCCTAGTCATTTTAGTTAGTGACACCTTTGTTATATGCCTTATCCCAAATACACAATTTTAGAAAAAGTTTATGCCTACCCAAATTGTGAAATGAGTTTGGGCTTCTTTATAGCCAGATTAACGTATTAAAAAGAAAAAAATGAATAATCACGGTCTTAAAAAACTGGAGTGTTTCTAAGCTAAGTTTCTAAGCTAACTTCTGAGAAGAATGCTACAGAGAATATCTAAAGTGATAGAAATGACCAGGATTCTCTCCACTTAGTCTTTCATCCTGGTCTTTCTCAAGTGATGGCAGAAGCATTCCAAAGAAGCAAGAGCAAAGGACTGTAAAGTTTCTTTAAAACTTATACAGCATCCAATGTATGTACTGTGTTCAACTGATCAATGAAACTGAAAGACCAGCCCAGATACAAGTGATGCTTTATTTCTTTGTGGGAAGAGCTGTGAAGAATTCACAACCTTTTTTTTTTTTTTTTTTTTGGTACCAGGGATCGAACTCAGGACCTTGAGCTTGCAAGGCAGGCGGCAGAACCACTGAGCTAAATCCCTGGCTTTACAACCATTTTTAATCCACCACTTCATATCCCTGGATCTTTGAATTAGTTGGAGAAATACATTATGAATATAAATAACCATAAGGCAAAGCATTATTGAATGCTAGTACAAGCCAGCTAATCCTAATGCATTTATATATAACACCTAACTTAATATTCATTATAATCCTATGAATTACTATAAATAAATAATAGGTTTTATTATTAGAGATAAGAAAACTGTAGTACATAAGAAATTAAGTAACTTTCCCAAGGTTTGTGGATATTGAAGCAAAATTTAGGCCCAAACACTCAAACTCTAAATCCAAGTTTATTAAACAGTATACATTATGAAATGTACGGTAGGATATTATAAAGCTTTCTATTGTCACAAATTTGGTGATTTAAAATGCCTATTCTCACAAATTTACTGATTTGGCCAGGGATTTAGCTCAGGGGTGCCACACCTGCCTCAAAAGCGCAAGGTCCTGAGTTTGATCCCCAACACCGGAAAAAAAAAAAAACTTAGTGATTTGAAACAATAAACATTTACTATCTCACAGTACTGTATGTAGTCAAAAGTCGGGCTGGCTTGGCTTATTTCTCTACTTTGGGATTCACACATCTAGAATCAAGGCTGAGCTGTTTTCAGAGGCTCTGGGAAGAATCCATTTCCAAGTTCGTTCAATTTGTAAACAAAATTAAAATTCTTGTAATTAAAGGTCTGAGGACACACTCTCTTGTTAGCTGTTGGCTGGGGCCACTCTCATCTTCTAGAAGCCTGCATGTAAATTTCAAGGCCCGCAACAGTGCATCAGTCCTCTCACACTTAGGATCTCTGCAACATTCCCTTCTGTTGTATCCTACTGCCACCCCATCTCTCTGACTGCAGCCTGCAAAAGCCTCTGCTTTTAAAAACTCATGTGATTCATTGGCACCACCCATATACTACAAGATAACTTTCCTATCTTAAGGTTTATACTTTAATTATACCTGAAAATTCCCCTTTCCTCTGGAATGCAGCACATCACAGATTCCAGGGATAGAGGCACAGACATCTTGTGTGTTACTCTGCTTGCTGCCCAATATCAGGAGCCATTGGCCTCAGAGGAAAAGGAGATTTTGAGAGATGGGAGGTTAGCAAGTATTCATGGAGGTAAATTTAGATTGGATTTTAAGATATATAAGAAGATATCACTAGGTATTCTATGTTGGAGAGGAAGAGGTAAATTCTTATGGGGAAAACTCTCCCAAGTAACCAACAAGAATGACACAATAAGAATGCATAGGAAAGTATATGGCATTTGTGGTAAGCAATAATAATTAGAAAGACAAATTTGTGGGAACAATTGGTGGAAAGATTTGTTAGAGTACAGAAAAGGTAAGCTGGTGGAGAATAATATGTGCCACATAGAGGAATTTCAGTATTATGCTACAAGCAACAGGAAATCATTAAGTTTTTTTGAGTGAAAAGCTGAAAAATTAAAATGATCTTCTGGGAAAATAAATTCAACCAGTACAGTATATGGAAAGATAGTGGTAAAGAAGGAGTAAAGAAGGCAAGAATATAGCCAAGTAATTAGAGGGTTATTATAATCATCCTGTCTTACAGCAGTAAGGTTAATGAGAAGAAGGGAAAACTGGTAAGAGATGACAGGAAGAAAGAAACAGCTAGACTGTAGGATTTACTGAATGTTTCATGTGGAAGAGGAAAGTGTGATGTTGGGAAAAGGAGGACGGGGGGAGGAGGAGGAATCTGCTACAAAGAGAAAGCCTGAGTCAGGTAAAGCATTAATTTTGATTCCAATCTGAGGGAATAGTTAGGGTCCGCTCTAAATTAGGCTCTGTGTCCTTTTCGGCCTTCATGTCCCACCATCTTCCTAGTAGGTAGGAAATGGGCTCCTCCACCAAGCAGACTCCCTATTGGAATCTCCCTGACTTCAAAAGCCACAACTCCAGGCCCAGAAAAGCAAAGACATTTTTTCCCCATCTAGAATTTCTTTTAATATTTGGAGTTATTTTCCAAACACTGGTTTAATTAGTGTTTTTAATTTCTATGCTTAATGAAAAATTTACAGCTCCACGGATGCTTCTGAAGCTTTTGGGTTTAGTGAGTGGGTTATCTTTTTCTTTTCTTCCTACTTTTAATAATGCAAGATTTTTTTATAGAGTCAAAATCTTCTGAACCTTAATCTTTGGGGGTATCTCTCTGCATCTCAGAATTGATGTATATAATAATAAAAAAATTCTCAACTGTACAAGAGGATGGATTAAGAGATCACTCTTGAAGGCACTTCTTAATAAACATTCTTTGGCAGGCCTGAGATTTACAGGGGGCCATCATCAAAGTGGCCATGTAAATGGGAACATATTGACAACTTTCCTCCTTAAAGGCAGAAGCAAACAGAATTTATATGCTTCAACCACAGCTCCCTTGGGAATTCAACCAGGGACTTATTTTGTTTCACTTTTAATAGCTTCTCCTGGCCACTTTATGGACCAGCTCTCTCATCTCAAGTGTCTGATCCCAAGACATAAATTAATTTTAGATGTACCTTTTATCCATCTTGTCTGCTAAAGCAATATTCACTATTTGTTTGTGTTGCCATGGAAATAATTGACTTCCTGCCATGGCAGGAGTCTTGTTTAGGGGTATTAAAGGGGTTTTGGTCCAGAGAATATTTAATTTTCACACAGTAAGGAAAGCCATTTCATCAATGGAGTATTTGTGTATTTATCCCACTTATAATTGGGATGATTTTGTATCACCTTGTGAAATTTCCCTTTTTCTTTTCCATCACTTCCTGTTTTATGATTAACCTCTACTCTCCAAGGTACTGACTAAAACCATAGCAAAGGGCAAGCAGTCTATTTATTACTCTTTTGTAGGATTCTTGGACACAGCATCCCAGTAGAATATTATCAGAAAAAACAGCTGAAGAATCTAAGAAAATGGTGGATTATACAACCCTATTCAGGTGGAGGAAGAGAATACCTGTTATCAAGGCAAGAAACACTTTGAATACCAATTCATAAAATCAGTCTCCCAACGACCAACTCAGGCTACTAAAGATTGGGTCCCTCTGGAGCTTATTTGCCAGTTCTGATATTTACAAAAGCAATGGTTGTATTCTGCTATAAATTGTTAGAACAGAAAACCTGAAAGCCTTTTCAGTACAATGAGAAAAATTAAGAAAGAAATGTTAGTTTTTAAAACACCCTCTTTAAGATATACAAATAACAAAATTATAAAGTATATTTATACACATTCCTTCTTACCTTCCACATTTTGACTACCACTATAGATCGTGAAAATTTCCACAACATATTACACAGACTTTTAATGGCTTTTTAACATAACTACCAGCAACACATCATGTTTGTCACTTTATTTTTGAGCATCATATAAGTTACGCTATTTCTGCAGATACATTTTCTAACACCAAAATAAAATCCTACAACAATTATCCACCGGGCTAATATTTTTGCTAAAATAGTTTTTTCGTTCAAAAAGCTATTACCAAAAGAAAAATTAAATCAATGACCAGAATGAGAATCCTTAGGAGTAATAATAGTGAACTGAACTCGAAGAACCTACTTCAGTTCTTTTAAGTGCACAGCACAAAATCAATTTGCAATGACCCTGAGAATCAGCCTTCCTAGCCACATGACAACAAAAGAAATAGGGGATGAAAACAAATTAAAGTAGGTTCTTAAAAGTCTTTTTTGCCTTCCAAAGATTTCAGGGTATCTTTGAGCTATGGAAACTTTTAAAGGCAGCTCTTTGAATGCTTATCAATATCACTGTGTATTTTTACAGTAATGGCTTTTAAGCTGACCCTCGTGGTTCACTTTCTGATTTCTCTTTCATTCTCATCATTTGTTTATTCTGCAAATGTATTTTGAAGGCACATTGTGAACATAACACTGTGCTAGGCCATGGCAGGGTAAATTGATGCAACTTAGGTAGACTCTTAAGATGAGAATAACACAAAGCAGAAAATTGGGTGCAAATGTGCAGAATACAACAAAATACAAGGAATCCAAAGTGGAGGAGACATACTTCATGACACTTTCCCGTATTTTAGCTCATTTAACACCGACAGGACCCTGAAAAGCGAGGGCCTACTACTACCTCCAGTTCACTGGAGTTGACAAAGCTACACTTTAAAAAGAAGTTCATATAGGGAAGAGTTTGGAACTGACCCAACCTGTCTCTAATTTCTGACGCAAGCCCTAAACCACTAGCGTATAAAGCTTCCCTAGGTCTGATATGATAGTTGGCTTTAATTGTGACATTTAAACTAGGTCAGGAAGGATTTCAATGTGTTCAAGAGGGAGAAAATCATTCCAGAGAAACAAAAGTGTACACACAGGCCAGAGCATGACATCTGAGATGACATAAACAATGGCTGAATCTTACACTGTACTCACTTGGTGCCTGGCGCTATTCTAATTGCACCCTCACAATGACATCCTGATTCCCTAAGGAGAAGAGCTTCAAGGATCATTCCCACTGCATGAGGAAAATGGCTCAGAGAGATCACATATGTTGTCCAAAGACAGATAGCTAGAAAATGGCAGAGATGACCCAAGTGATCTGGCTGCTAGACCTGCTCTGTTTCATTTTCCTAACTCCTTCTCCTACCTACTCTCCTGGAAACTTCCAATCAAAAGCAGGAGTGTGGGGCAGGGCCAGAAAACAAATGCCCATGGGACAAAAACAGCTTGGGCCCAGCATGTGAAAGGTCGTCAGTTGTCTTCTGTAGGTATCCTACAGAAGCCTTTTTCTTTTACTTTTTTTTTTTTTTTTTTGAGACAGGGTTGCAATCTGTAACCCAGGGTTCCTCTAACTCACTGCAATCCTCCTGCCTCTGCCTCCTGAGTGCTGAGATTACAGGCATGGGCCACAATCCCCAGCTTTTTTCTTTCTTTCTTTTTCTTTCTTTCTTTCTTTCTTTCTTTCTTTCTTTCTTTCTTTATTTATTTATTTTCCCCGGCTCTTTTCTTTGTTAAAACAGAATAATTTAAGATAATCCTGGAGTAAAGAAGAGTGTGAATTAAGGAGAATAAATATTTTTTTAAAATAGAGAATAAATGTTGACAGCACTATTTTTTCATTAAAAACATATTCACCAGTAAATACCTATATTCATACATACCACACACAAAAATCACACAGAGACACTACACATAAACATATATACAATACACATACTTCTAATACACACATACATATACCATAAACATGCACACATATCACATGCATAGCATACATACAAGATATGAAGGACAAATAGAGTGAGTGTTTAAATTTTTTTGAATTATTTTAGTAAAAGACCACTATCATCAGTCCCCCTCCAAATCTTTCCCCTCACTTTGAACACACTGATCCCATCATTCTTGCCACTTTCTGAAGCAGTTCTGGAAGAACTTTTTTTATGAATGTCTTTTGTTCTACAATTACCCTGATGTCTTGAATTCATTTAAAATATTTACCTAACATGGTCATTTTGACTTTGGAGAAGATCAGTCGTTGTGTGGTGCCAGATCCAGGGAATAAAGTAGATAGGAACACATCATAATGTTTTAACAAGCCTGCCTTTCTGGTGGATGGCACAAAGTAGCAGCATTCACCGTAGTTTGGATCACACCTTGTAAAAGCAATTATGAAGGAAAACTTCCAAAACTGCTTCAGAAAAGACAAGAGGGCTGGGATAAATGTGTTGAAGTGAGGTGGAAGTACTTTGAGGGGGATTAATGGCGATGTGCCCTTTGCTGTAATAAATATTTTTTAAAATTTAAA
Organism: Heterocephalus glaber; assembly: GCF_053883595.1. Lineage (NCBI taxonomy): Eukaryota > Metazoa > Chordata > Mammalia > Rodentia > Bathyergidae > Heterocephalus > Heterocephalus glaber. Next base: position 4,630,563 of record NW_028258406.1, on the reverse strand, counting down.
CATTCACCACATATTTTGATCACCCCTGTACACCACATATTCTTGTTTACCAGATACATCAAGCACACACATACACACACACACACACACACACACACTCATACATACGACACACACACACTGCATGCCTTCCGCCTATGGACATGTAAGTACATATACATTCAAACAGGCCACTCAATGCCACACAACTAGGTGTCACACACCCAGGCCGTTCCAACCACACATATATGTGCACACCATGTAGGAATTAAATGCATGTAACACCATATACACACACAACACATACACACAGGCATGCATTCACATATGCTTTCTTTCTCTGGTCTTGATCATGGGACAAATAACCTTAAGAGGCAATGTTCACTAAACAAATATTTATATCATTTGTTTTTTGCCTCCCTAAACAGAGACAAGCATTTTCCAGAACTTTGAGGCTGCAGAAAAGGAGTGCTGTTTATCTCCATCTTCCATTTCTTACAGCCTGACATGAGAAAGATTTTCCTTTCTCCTAATTAATTTTGGAACTTTTCTGAGCTCAATTAGGATGCCAGGGGAGCTATTCTGAAGCATTGTCTTCAACTTTGCAGATGATATCCTGACCACTTCTGTCTTAAATTAAGAAAAGCAATACATCTTGGTGTCCTCACTTTCACCTGGCTCCCTTTTTAGGAACTACCTGTGAGGAGCCTGGTCCAGGTCAGTGTCCAGGCCGAGATGGCAGCTCTAGCCTGTCAGAGCATCAGAGCTATATATGGACTTTACACAGACTCCTTGTCTAATGTAGTACATTTCTTCATATAATGAGTGCACAAGTATAATATCAACTATTTTTAATAAAAATATGCCTGTCTCTAAACAAAAGGAAAATATTTATTCTTTAGTCAAAATAACTGCCACCTAGATGGTAAATTATATTCAAATAGTGGCTCATATTTGTAAATTATTATTTTAAGGCATCACAAAATTCTTGAAAGCAAAACAATATTTCTGAGTACACATGGTTTAAGTTTCACTTAGGGGCCATGAAAACTACATCCTGTAGAACACACACAGGATATTTACAGGAAATGTGGTCCATGAGATACGGAGCCTCTGTTCGGTCTAAATGGAAGATCACATTTTCATATTTTAAGGTCAAATTACATCAGCTTCTTTCCAGTAAAAAAAAAAAATAGCATCATACTAGAATGTTAATATCTTTAAAACCTCTGAGCCTCTCTATGGTGATCTCCCAGGATAATTTACTGAGGATGAGACTGATTGAGCTGTAGTGGCTATTTAATACCCAGAGTTGTACTTAGGAAAAAAGGATTTCAGGATAAACCATTTGCAGGGGAAATTCAATCTAGCAACCTTTATTTCAGAACCTATATTTAGGGTGAGAGGAAAAAAACCTCCAACATATACAAACATTACAAAAATGAAGTTTTTCCCCTTAACTATAAGTACAGCTATTTCATGTTGTTGGGATAATCTAAGACTCTGGCCTTTAGGGTTACATAAAATCATTTCAGTGAAAGAAATGGCCAAAGGCATTTATTTTACTTTCCTCTGCCCATCCACTCCCTGTACCAATCTAATGTCTGTGTGGTATTGTCTACAAAACTGCATGCAAAATACATTCACTAAGCATTTCCTGAGCTCTACTAAGTACAGAAAGAGACATAAAATTGTAGGAGGCAAATTCATATTTACCCTCAGTGAGCCTGAAATCTAGCAGGAGAGACGATATTTATGAGAATATCTAAAAAAAAAAGCACCATTATAAGGATGAATAGGGTGGCACCAATTGCTTTAGTAATGCAGAGCTGAAGTTGAGACTCACCAGATTTCAGGTAAAAGAAGGCATGCGCATAATTCCAACAATGGGATATGAAATTCCTGTTTCAGAAACATAAAATTTAATTTTGTTGAGGGACATTTTGGCTGCAGCAGCAGATGCTTGAGATCCTGTGCTAGAAATTGAGAGTGTTAATGACTACAGGTGGTTATCATACGAAAATGACAAACAACAATAACAAAAAAAATCCATAAAAACTTGAGTGGTTTCTGCTTGGTTTGCTGGCGTATTTTCAAGCTAAAAAAGGTTGCTCATAAATTATCTTCCAAGTTGATTTCTTTTTACTCTGTGTGCTAGTGAAAGGCTTTAATGAGTATCTACACCATCTCAGTGGAATCGGGAGTTAGTCTTATTTGTGAAAAACAGGTGAGGTTGTTGCTCAAGGACATAGTAAGTGTTTCTGCTCAAGTAAAACAACAGTGAACTCACAAGTCTCCTGGTGGGTTGGGGATGATGGCAGCAACTATCAAAGCAAGAAGGTTTTGGTCACTGGGGAGTTTTCCAAGTGGAATTTTACAGAGGACTCTGTCAGAGAGTCCTTGAGGCTCTTTCTGAGCATTCATATACATCCTTGCTTCTGTTGGCAACTGCAGCCTGAATTTCCTGCATGGAATCACATCCATATCTATAATATGGGAGAATCTAATTGGATCAGAGGCAGCCCTTGCCACCCACACCTGCGGGGAAAGGCTCCACTGTTAATATCTCTGCTGAAGACTGAGCAGCCTAGATCTATAGGTTAAGCAAATGCTGTATCAAAATAGCCAGCCTACGGGGGAAATAGCAATCTGTGTCATTTGCAGAACACCTATTATGTTCAAGAGCTTTACTTTCATTTTTTCTCTAAACAATAATCCTGTAGGATTAGTTATTGCTATTCTTTTTTCATGGGTTTCAAAAGGCTAAATAATCTGCCCAAGGCCATACATACAGCAAGTGGTAAGACTCTGATTTCAAACCATTGTTCTTCTCTTCTCTGGGATTGGAAATATAAATTTCCATTTAAGCAACATAAAAACATATGATCAACTAGGTAATAACAATATTGAGCTAACACTGAAAGAAACTGGTAAGAAGCAAAACAAAACAAAAAAGCCCTGGGGTGCCCAGAACTTACTATTTAAGGTTAGAAGAGGTCCAGCCTGGGACAATGGAACCTCAAGCAAACAACACAATCCTCTGCCAAGAGGGGCCAGTGTTGTGGAGTGTTACTCACTGTCCTCTGAGACAGTCATTTCACAGGCATGAAAACTCTCTCAGAACCCAAACGTGGGTCTTGATGATTCATGCACCCATGCATAGTGCCTACTAAAGTGTACTGCATGAAAATTTGAACCCAAGCATATTAAAAATCCATAACTTGTCTCAGTGAACAGTTAGTCAAAAATCAGATATTTCAAATAGAGTATGGACATTCAAAACTGCTGTGCTATCCTTTAGGAAATGGATGTTACTTATTCAAAAATTACTGAAATCTCATCGACTTGAAATGGCCTGACATCAAGGAACAGGGATGAATAGAAATGAAAGACGAAATGATCTTTCACAAAGGATGGCATCCTTATTCTTTACTACTTGCAATTTTGAATGTAATGCATCCTAGAATAGGTAAATTTCCCAGCATCTTGTATACAATATCCTTTTATTCTTTTCCTCCTTGCATTGCAGAGGGGTTGTTTTTGGAGTAAAATGGATGTTGAGGTTTATGTGGAATGGAGTTTGATAACAAAGAAAAAAAGCAATTCATAGATTCACTTTGAAAATATCTGAGTATCTAGCTCATACACCACTGGTAGATATTGTTAAGTAGTCAGCAACTTCTGCCCTGGTGGAGCTCATTTTCTACTGAGGGGAGAAAGGTGATCAAAAAAAATAAGTAAAATATAGTATTGTTAAACAATAGTTAAGTAAGGAGAAAAAATAAAATAGGAGGAGATAGGAAGTATCTGGGATACAATTTTAAATGAAGTGATTATTTATCATAGAAGTCTATGTGACTTATAGACAGATCATCTTCAAATTCCAGGAAATATCTTTACGGAGACTTTCTCTCTCTCTCTCTCTCTCTCTCTCTCTCTCTCTCTCTCTCTCTCTCTCTCCCCCCACCCCCCCACCCTCTCCCTTTGTCTCCCAGCTTCTGGTGGTCTCAGGCTTTCCTTGGCTTGCACATTGCATTCTCCTTGTCTTCCCTCAGTGCAAATATTTTTGAAATTTCTTCATTTTGTAAGGACATGGGTTATATTAGATTAGCATCTCCCACAATAACCTCATTTTACCTTGATCATCATGACAACCTTGTTTTCAAGTAAGAGCACATTCACAGAGACTAGGGTTTAGGACTTCAACATCTCTTAAGAGAACACAATTCAACTCATACCAGTTGGCAAATAAGAAATGCTTAAAAAAATTAAAAGTCCTGACAATACCACTTGGAGAGAGAAATCATTAAATAGGTTGATTAATCTCTTCAGGAAATGGTGATGATGCCTGCTTCTATATTTAATAAAGGCTAATTTCAGCCCTACAAACATCCATAATGAATTGTTTAATGTGAGCTGGCAAAAATATATCTATTGAACACAGATGTTGTCTTCTGTTGCTATTGGATTTGCCTATAAAATAAGAAAGGAATTAGTAATCTCTTAGGAAACAAAGCAATAGAAAATTAGACAGACAAAGGTCTCTTTAGCCCACCCAAGCAATTCCACATGTACTAGGCTAGTACTGTCCCTATGCCAGGACCAGCCCTAGATCACCTCCCTGGTTTCTTGATAAGCATATTTTCTTTTCATAAAGGACAGAAAACATTATCAAGCTAAATTTTTCTTTCTGCCTACAAGTTAGGGATGATGTGCACCATGTGGATCAAGCTGATCACATAAATTGGGGCTTTAAAGCTCAATATCTGAGCATTTCCCAACTGAACATTACTTTTCTGTATAAATTAAAAATGTCTAAAAAGGGGTTTATTAGAAGGAGACTATCAAAGCTTTTTATGAACATGCTTTTTCTTTTGATCTATATAATTTTCAAAAAGTGTTAGACATATAGTGATTTCTAGCACAACTAGAATTTTACATTGGAGAATCAGAAGGAAAAATGCAAATAGAAAAGACATGATTTTGAAGCCATGTCTATTTCACTGCAATTAGTCATTAAGCAGAGGAAATGAATTTAGGTAAAAAGCCTGCTTTATCTAGCACTTTATCAACCAGAAAGCTCCAGAAAAAAAAGGATTTCTAATATCTCCCAGCACAAATCTTCAATCTATTAACCACAGGACTACAAGAAGGTTGTTATTTGCTTTCTTACTGGTTTGGGAGGAGAGAGAAAATTACATCTTTCCATCAGTGAGCTTTTTCAAACAATGGTGATTTACATGTCAATCTCCTGATTATTAAATATTATCTATGTGGTTTTCAACCTCATCCAGTGGAAAAAAATTTAAATCACAGACGATATTTTAGAAATGCTAACTACTTTGAGTTTATATAAGCCTTGAAGAAGATCAAAGTCCTTTCAAGGTGTGCATATGGATCACTGAGCCAGAACAGATCTGAAGTGGTCATTTATTTTTGAGCCCTCTCTTCAAGCATGTCAATATTAAAATGTTAGGAGATTTTTTAGGTTCTACCTTTAAAGAATTCAACCCATGTGAGACACAGTTAATAGTGCCTTCGTGGACTCAGGAGATTACCAAATTGTAAATATAATGTTCATAAAGTGTCCAGTTTGGTAGTCATAAGAAATGGTAGAAAAATAATCCAAATACCTTTTCTTGTCTAAATGTAAACTAAGAAGGGATAAGGTTTCTCTCTCTAGAGAGGTCAACCCATTAGGTTACTGGACCACAGAGTATTCAAAATATGCAAAGGTGTGTGCCTAAGTTTGCTTAGACTGCTATAGCAAAATATCAGACTGAGTGGCTTACAGGATGAAAATACATTTTTATCTGGAGACTAGAAGACCAAGATCAAGGTGCTTGAAAAGTTAGTTTCCTCTGAGGGCCATAGGGAACAATCTGATCCTCTTGACTTGCAGATAGCTGCCTTCCGGCTGTGTCCTCCTGTGGCCTGTCTTTAGTGTGTGCATGCCTCTAGTGTTGCTGTGTTCTAGTCTTCCCTTCTAGGGAGGGATAGGGCCCACCCTGATACCTTCATTTTAACTTATTTACCTCTTTAAAGTTCTTAGCTCCAAAACAATCACATTATGAGATATTGAGGTTAGAGTTTCAACACAGGGATTTGGGGAGGAGTCACAATGCAGCCCACAATAGCAAGCAAGGTGGGACGGATCTGTTATGCTCCATGGTTATGACTAGAGTTCAGACTTTTCCACTTTTTCCTCTTTGAAAGATGAATAGAGGCTTTGCCTCATTCAATAATAAAAGCTGCAACTTTGTCATCTGCCTGAGTGGAGGAAGAATTAGCAAAACGTGGATTGCAGGTATTGCAAAGGCAGCATTAACCTGCTTAGGCACATGCAGGTTGTCTGCCTCTCCCATTTGCTCCTGAAATAAAGAAGAAATATCTGTATAAATCAGTGCAGAGTGTACTGTCAGTCTCACAGCTTTAGAAGTCTTAAACTTGAACATGGGATCTACATGGGGATTTCAAAGCCTTGCCTGATGCCACGTCTAGGACAATGAAGAGCTGTCTGAACAGCATATCCTTCAGTATGTCGGCTGCCATCACATCCCTTCTTGTTTGCATCTCTTATTCAAAAGTGGCCTAAAAGCAGGTACTTATCACACTCCCAGGGTTTCCCCAGCTCCCAACATGGGGAATCTGTTGAGTGAGTGAATTCCTTCTCCCTGAGAGGAGTTCTAGGGCCAGCACAGTCATCCTGAGGCAAATCCTATGATCCCCAAATCACTGCCTTTGGCTTTACTGAGTAATCTGATTCAAATTTTCTGCCCATTCTAGTTAGGAAAAAAGGCAACTTGATTTTGTCATAAGATACTTCATTTTTTTCCATCACTGTCTACAGTCTACTTATAATGTTTTCTTATCTAGCTAAAGGAGATAATTCTGAAAATGACTGACTTCCCATTGATTGAATTTGCCTTTGGTTTGATTTGTCTGAATCTCAATCAGAGAAGAGACGTCCCCAGATAACAGCTGGTGGTAAGGGCACATATACTGAAGTAATGGTGCTTTTTATATTTTACATAGTGCAGAGTAATTTTTGTTTCTTCTAATTAAGTATCTGACATGATCCATTTCATTAAAATTCTCAGTGAAGTGATCTAAATACAGTGTCCTCCTGATTGAGGAGTGAGCATGTGCTCACTTATATTGTGTGACTGAAAGGAGACAATGTGTTTTTCTATTGTGGTCTTCGCTAATGTGAAGTCTGTACCTGTATAGTTCTATTTTTCTGGTGTAAACATTCCTCTTTTCCCTTCATTTGTCAAGAATCTGAGGAAAGAGCAGTGCAGTAGCATGGAAGACATCACACAACTTCAAAAGGAATCTCAGTGTCAGCAACACTCCCTCTCCTCCTCCTCTCTCCAACTTCCTGGAAATGAGAGTCCTCCTCTTTGCTAGATCATTGGTCCCTGACCCACTCTGTGGGGTACCAGGGTGAAGAAGGGAGAATAAGCAGCAAAAGGAAGAACTGGACATTGTTTCCAAAACTGCACTCTCATTCTGATTATAGATTATTTTAAAAACTAGATAATTTAAAAAACTAGATTATAGATTTATTTTTTAAAACTCTATCAAAAAATTAGCTCAGATTACAATCTATCTTTTAAAAAAAACCTCAACCAAAAAATATTTAGCTCAATGAAGCTAAAGATGTTATATGTGGAGTCTTTCCTAAAGAGTGCCAACCCGTGATTTCTTTTCCGCCTGGAAAAGAATTGATCTTCACAGACACCTGTCTATTGCTGCACATGAGATGGAAGGTGAACTCTGCCCTCCTTCATAAAGCATATTCTGCCTTTCTCCCTCACTCCTTCACTGAACTCACTGTGTTTACAAGTACAGCAGTGACTCTGGAGATGGAAAATCTGATACCATCAGCACAAGTGGAACCAAATGAAAAGGGAAAAAAACCTACACCCATCTGGACTTCCATATGCTCTGTAGCCCAGAGGCTAATATAATTCCTTGAATGTTGGTTATAAAGCAATGTGATATGGATAACTGCTATGCACTGAGCTTATTTAGACAAGTGTTCTTTCTACTCAATAAACCTTTGAAAGGATTAAAGTACAATCACTCCCAATTATCTGTTCTCAAGTTTTTCCCTTCTTATCTGGTTTTGACCATCCTCTGCAACTAGTTCCTGTTTTTACCATGTCTATTTCCCCATTCACTGGATCAAATGACAGAGTACAGTGAGAGGACATGGCATCTAGGGGACATAAAGAAGTTTAGTGTGACAAGGTTCTGGTAGGTAAGGGCCTGCTACGAAATCTGTCTAAAGACACAGAAGCCAGATTATGAATGGCCTTGAACCCTATGGTACGGATTTTATCCTAAGAGGGTCAGGAAGTCTTTGGAGTAATGTAAGGATTTTGGGGGACAGTATGAACAATATACATGAGAAAAGAAAAAAAAGACAAGAAAGAGACCAATTCATTGAGATTGTTGTGGTCCAGCAGAGAAACAAAGGCCAAACTAAGGCAACTGCAAAAGGGATGGTGAGGGAGGAACAAGTTCAGTTTTTTGTGGTCAGATTTATACATTGGAGAAAATTACTCTCTTCAATGTAACAGCAGAAACCGACTCCCTGAAATATCATTATTTAGATTTTTTTCAGCTTCTTATATAGGAGGAATAATAATCAAGAACATCTTGATTGTGTACTTATTGAAATATAACTATAAAAACAAGGGAAAGTCAGAATGATACACCTGATTTTTTTATCTTATAGGACAATAGTCTTTAGTATTACAATTTCTCATCTTAACATACATGTTGCTTCTTTATTATCTTTAAAAGCTATGGTTCTACATGCAAATTTATACTTTTTTGCCAAATATAAAAAGGCTGGGTTTTTTCCCTTCTTATTCTTCACTAATGACACCTCAGATTTCCACCTCTGAAAGCTCCAGTAACAGCCTCGACCATCAGCCTACAATATACTTCATGACAAAACTAAAACTCAATGGATTTCAATGATCAAGTTTAAATGCTTCTAAGTCCTCTTGTGTAGACATCTTTTCAAGGCAGAGACCGCGCATTAGTCTTTGTACCAATTACAAAAAAAAAAAAAAATGGAGAGAACAAGATAGCTTCAACACAATATTTTCCCCTACAAATTTTACTCTTATGTTAAAATGTAGTCAAAACTGTTGTTATGTGGAAGTTTTTAAAAACTCATGACTTAGCAAGCAGGCTAACAAATCAACACCACCATATAATTTACAATTGCTTATATGAATAAAAACTCTCCATTGGTCCACGCTCAGGATACTTATGTCTTCCAAAGATTATCACCCACAAGAATGAATGGGACACACAGCTTAACACTGTTTTGTAGGGTAGCAGCTTGAAGGTCACCACTTTGAAGCAGCTTCCGAAAGGCCTGAGGGCATGATGTGAATTACAGGGATGTACTGACCTCAGAGGGGCCCAGAGACACAGGCCCAGAATACAGGGCATACAAAGAATCTGGATCTAATACTTTTGAGGTAGGTAGAAAGAGGAGACTGTAAGACATATATGAAGGGAATTAATAATGGCTAGAGAATGAGAGAAACTATTTAATTTCTTCACTGAAGGCTCTTGGGAAGCTTGGATACAAATTCACTTAATCAGAGAAGCAGATGTTTCCAATTTCTAGTTGTTTTTCTCTTTGTTATGAAAGTGTTCACGGGATTAAAGAGAAGAGTATTTGGTGGGCCACAATTTGGAGTAAGCATTCCATGGGTATAGGAGAGACAGCATGGGCAACCCTCTCCTGTTTTCATGATGGGCTGCACAGAGAGACAAGCTCTCAGGAAGCAAACAAGCTTGTCAGTTCACGAAGGAAGCAACAGACCAGCTGTCACTCTGTTGCACAACACTTAGTTTTTAATTTTATTCCAAAGATGTGAAAACAGGAATCCAATACCGACTCTCATTTTTCTTAAGTAGCACAATAGAATTGAGATTCTCCGAGTCACAAAGAAAATGTAATCAGAGTAGCTGAAATACAGGAAAAGTCTCATATATATAAGGGAGATGGCTATACCAGCCGCTCACTCAGGGCTAGGTTTTCAATGGGTCTTCTTAATTGTGTCTGCAGTCTTTAATGGCAGCTTCCATTTTCACCAGTATAAGCCCACATTTCAAAAGCAAATTGGATACCTGCATGAACAAGCAGGCAGTTAGGCAGCTAATTACTGTTTGCAATTCAATTACCTAATTACTGTGGGCAAGTATAGGGTGTTTGTGCACGCAAACAGTCCCACCCACAAATATTGCAGATTTGATTAAGAAGGCTTAGGTGCAAAGATCCATGTTCATTGCTAGTGCCTTAATAGGCTCAATAATTTTTTCCCTGGACCCACAAAGGATCTAGTTAAACACTCTCTTAAGATTGGATTAGAAGAAAGCCTGCCTAAGGTGAACATCACCAGCATCCTCCCATGGAAGGCTGAAGGATATCCTGGAACTTTACTTTGCTACTCAAAGTATGGTCCATGGGCCAGCAGAATTAGCTTCCTCCAGGAGCTTATTTGAAAAGCAGAATCTTGGGCCCTATCCCAGACAGCTGAATTAGAACCTGTATTAAGACAGGAGGCCTTAGTAATTCATATGCACCTCAGTGCTTAGGAAGCATTTCTCGAGATGGCCACTCGAGAAATAAGATTCTCTTGACACCAAGTTATATAGAACTAACTCTGTGTGAGAATTGTCCTGAGAGTCTTTTCTTTAAGATGAAAGCAAGGCTGGTAGAATGGAGATGATCAACAGTTATTCCACTATAATGAGCAAGCTGGATGCTTCAAGAGAAATCCCAAATAGCCTTTCAGGAACAAATCCTAAAATACTGAAACTAAAAGTACTCAGCATGTGCCTGAGGAGAGAGTAGTGATGATATAGCTGGCAACTTCCCTATAGATTCCACAGATACATCTTTTACATTCTCCACCCATTTAGGATCCATTTGATATTTGTCTTCATCTGTAAGTATGTTCAGCCACAAAATCATTCTGTGAATATCCTCAATATGGACTTTGAGTCCAATTAATCAATCCAGTCTGCCTCCACCAAATAACAATATGGGAGGGCTCTATTTTGTGGGCTCTACAGAGACAGACCACACATCCATTTGCCTGAACGTTACTGAGAGGATGGCTGTGCAGCCTCAGGGACAGGCATTTTCCACTCCCAAATAGACAGTTTCAACCACCTCATCAATCTCGCTCACTTTTTCATGGTTCTGGAACCTAAGTGCAGTGCCATCTTAGGCAAAATTGTGTAGTTTGTCTTCATGATGTAGAGGAAAAGTACCACATGGGAACCAAGGGCCTGACACCACCATTAGCCAATTATGTGACCTTGGGCAAGGCACTTAGGTCTCAGTCTTCTTATCCCTAATATGAGAGGATTGAATTGAATGGTTTTCAAATTCTCTTCCAGTTCCTACAATAATTTGTCATTGAGCTTCTACAATTGGGCTTATGGCTTCTAACTCTACATCCAGCTGCCAGTTATCTCCACATAGCATATTGGGGTTGGGGATCCAGGCAACTCCCAATGTGGAATTTCTGGGCTATCTCCTGGCTGCACTCTCCTACTGTGAATCTCATCAGATTCAGAGCCTCCTTTCACTAGCAGCCCCACTGACAACCTTTCAAATAGATGTCCCCTTAAGTATTAGTGACTAATTTAAATGCATTATTCTTCCCACGGGGCTTTTGGATTTGAATGGAAAACTCTTTCCTTAGCACAGAGTACTAAATGATGGAATTTTAAACTTGTTTTCCTATTAAAGAGCCTGGCATTTCTATAAATAGCTGAAGCCCTACTCCTGAGAAGACTCAGTGCACTCCCTCTCTTTTCATTCCAGCAGCTAAGGTCCAGAAAGATTAATTCTCTTGCCCAAGGAGATGGTAAAACTAGAACTAATATTTCCTTGATCTCAATACTGTAAAGAGGTTTGTCTTTTGCATTGTTATTGCAAAGACTACTGCACTTTGAGATAAGTGCTTCCCTATCAGCATGATGATGAACTTTGTCTCCCAAAAGATGAAGGGCAGGCGAGACCTCAGAAGGGGGATGGTGTCACTTCAGGGTTTTTTCTGTAAAAGAAAAGAGAAAGTATCTTTCACAAGATTGCTTTACAGTAGTTATCCAAGCTAAACTTACTGTGCCCTTAAACAAAATCAGCCATTCAGCAACCCAAAGCAGAAAGACAATATGGCTGAAAGAACAGAGATTATTACAAAGGAAGAAAGGCCAGGAGATGCAATGAACAGCATTCTTGGAAATCTGACCCTGTCACTCACAAGGGTCAATGACTGTACACTTCCTCCTGGACCAGTCTAGATGATCTCTAGTTTTCCTTGTACTCAGAAAGTTGTTTGAAAAATTGTGATAGGTAGAGATAATTAATCAAAGCTGAAACAAATTTATGAAAAACAAATAAAAGGTCTGATAGATGGATCCATATAAATTGTACAAGAACAGAGTGTGTTAAAGACATGGCTTAGCAGCTATGTGATCTGAAATCTAATGAAATCTTCTCTTACTTTGAAAGACTTAATTTGAGACCAGGCAGTATCGATAAATATTCATCTTTATAGAGATTAAGGAAAGTTATAGTCTTGTTTTGCTTGGTTACAGCATACCTAGCAATCTTTGCATTCAGTTTTGATGCCCTAGTTAAAAGACAAGTGAACTTACGAATGTGTTCAGAAGAAGGTACACAGGATATGGAAGATATTCTGAATCTTGTCATGTGAGAAATGACAGGATGTGAAATGTCTAGTCTGAGGATGATAAAGAAGGCCCCAAATGACCTGCTGCCTACCTAAAGGACTGTCATTTTCAGTGGCAGTTGGCCACTGTACAGTTCCGGAGAGTAGTCTGTACAGTTCCGGAGAGCAGACCCAGAGCTAGTGTGAGGGACATGCACACAAGAGGGACTTCTGAGCATCTAGGGACATCCAAAAGCAGAATGCATGACCTCAGTAGGTCATTGGCCAGAGCAGTTCAAGCCCTCCTGTTTGTTCTTCTTTGGAAAAGATCCAAGCAGCAGATGAGTGAATGAACAAGGTGACCTGTACTACTCCATCCCAACCCAAGTCTATGAAATGGAGAGAAAAGCTGGAAAAAAGAGTAGAGATGAGAAAATACCAGGTGTTTATTACTGTTTTAAATGAAACCTCCCCTGTCTCTGGAGTAGCAATAAATCATTCATTTTCACAGGGTGATATTTTTAGTATAGGTTTCTAACATGCATAGAAGGCATTTCTACAGAATTACAACTATTAAGGCGTTCTTGGTGTGACTGATACAACAAGGCTATCACCTATTACTAAGTTTTAGTTTTGCTAATGATATACAAATATCTTGCACTTCTAATACAAAATTCATTTTCTGTACCTTATATGTGAATTCCTTCCATGTTCTTAATTTAAGGATATCATATCTCATTAGCAAATTTCATTTTTACCTGACCAGTTGAACACATGTCACATTAATGGAAACCCTTATTACTAAATTTTATGAAGAAGTACAATGCCTCTGTATTTGTATTCATTCCTAGTTACTTGGTTGCATAAATTTAACTATAAATTATTAAGATGTGATTGTCTTCAGCAGTGCGACCATCTGCATTATTAATCCAAAACCAAAGCAAAACCTGCTTATTTTATTTTACTTCCATCACTTCCCCACCAAAATCCAAAGATCATTTTATTCTAACTTGCCTAAGACACATGAACTTGTTCCTGATTTTGTGAACCTCATTTTGAATGCGTTGGAAATTCACATTTGCTCTATAGACACAGGGCTAATCACTAAAACTCTGACAATAAACATCATAATCAAATATGTAGATGTCCACAAGTAGTAATTAGCAAAGGCACTTGAGGTTATCAGAGAAAAATGTCCCTCTGTACTTTGTATCACTACTCTGCTTTGCAATTGTACTATATTACCTCCAATAAAAGCTTGGAGACAGAGGGAAGAAAGATACGTCAGTCCATAAAGTAGTGATCATTTTTCATAATTACAGCAATAAACTACTAATTCTTTTTCTATTGTTTTGGGAAAAGCAAAAAGGAAGCAGTGATTTGGGGACAATTTAGGTGCAAAATGAGGCCTCTGCGCACTTGGAAGCAAGTGAAAGAGGCTACATAGAAATCAGAGAGAACTCAGGTCTTATGAAGTCTTCACATAAGAGCTGTGAAGACACAAAAGGACATTTTTACCTGGGTCTTCATTTTGCCTGGGTTATAGTTAACTCAATTGCCAAATAAAATGGTTATACAAGCTTATACTTGAAAAGAAAGTAGAAATAGTCCATCCTGGACCAATAAGAATTTCTTTTGTTGCAATGACTTCTAAAGAGTCCACACTCCCCTTCAGTAGCTCTTTCCAGGACTTCCCAAGAAAGTTCATTGATCAAACATACCTGGAGAGTTCAGTCCATCAACTGACTTGAGATTTTAAACTCATGTCTGCTTCTTGGTCACTACTCTTTCTATCAGGTAGCTGGCATATATTAGAAGACTGGGGAAGGAGCAAGAGAGCCCACAACAAATGAACCACACAACAAAGTTTATTATCCTAAATCACAGAATCCACAGACCTTCAATGGGTTGAGCAGCTAGAGTCAAAGAAGCAAGTACTCAGCCCAAGATGGTATCACCTAGACCACAGACAAATGTCTGTCCATGCCCCTCTGAAGTTATGACAGAGTTCATGAAAATATCAAGCACGTCTCTGTGCATTATTGGAAAGGGAAGAGGGGTATTTTTATGCTATTTATTTTTGTGATTCCTAAGATACACCTATGATTCTGTGAGTTAGCAAAGGTTATTATCATATTCACTAATTAGTAAGTGAGGAAATCAAGGCAAAAAGAAATTGGGAGTTCCCCCATTTGTTAGTGTCACTGAACTCTGCTCAACAGAAAATTAACAAAATGGGATGAGAACCCATTAGAGGTGCTCAAATCTCTATTTTAATGCCCTTCGGCCATTCAATTCTGATCAAAAAAAAAATCAATTCCGTATTAGTTCCATGTTAGAATGAATCAGTGAAGTCTGCAAGAAATTTAAATGTAAGTAAATGAATGACAGGCAAGTAAACAGTTACATGATTTGTACTGTGGATTATAATGGAAGCTCATACATAGTACTATGGGAACACAGTAGAAAGAACTCAATTTTGTCCAACTATATCAAAGTAGTAGTTTTGAGCTACTTCTTAAAACATGTGTAAGAGTTCTTGAAGCAGAGAAGAGTCAAGAAATATCCTTGCAAAAAGAATGGGATACATAAAGGCAAAAAACTATGTAGGCAAGTAGGCAAGTGGCATTCTAAATGAATATCCAGTACTTTAGAGGCATTCTGTTGGGGTTGGGTTATAAAGTGACCTGTGTTCTTGGTGAATGGATTGAGATTTTACCCATAGACCAATGGGAGCTATAGAAGGGAAATAAAGACTGTTATTGGTAAGCTATTAAGAACAGAGTACTAAGTTGCAGACACCATTGTTCATACTGTGTACTGACTAGAAATGAGAACAGCAAGGTTCTTTTTTTTTTTTTTTCTTTTTTTGGCTTATTCAAATCTAGCTTCCCTTGAGCTGACAACACCAACCACTCGCCTTCTTCCCTATCCAGGCGACATCAAATGTAATTGAACATCCATAGCAAGTTCTACACTGGCAGTGAATGGAGTCATTCTGGCTACAGGATCTTCATTACAATTACATGAAGCTGTCACTGTGGGCCATATTATAAGGGTATGCTCAGTACTGGCAGAAGGAGAAGTGCCTCATGCAGCCAGCTGCAAATGTCATGTCCAGCTTTTACACACAAAGGAAATGAGAGCTTAAAAAAAAAAATTCAGTGCCCATTACCATTGTGATTCATCTTCCCATCAGCACCAGGAAGTCTCAGATTACATTGTCTGGCTCTAGGGATAGAGAACTAGGACAAGGTTGAAGCGAAGAGGTTACCACTGTGAAGTCCGGGGCTCTCCTTTGAGGCTCCAGCTGCAGACAGCCACACTCCATGCTGACAGTCAAGCCAAGGTCTTTCCGAACAACAGTTGAAAAGCCTTTATAGAACAGAATATGAACCCTGGAGCCTATTGCTCCTGGCAGGAGCCAAAGAAGAGAACAGTAGGAATCGGCTGTAATTTTCTTTGTCTGTGGTAGCAGAGCAAGAGAAAGAAGTATCACAAACATGAGAGAGAGGAAATGAGAGATCTTTATGCTGAGCCACTAGATTTGCCAGAGGCTGAAAACCACAAAGAGTAGGTTCACATAAAACACCACTTGGCATTTCCCTTAGTACATTCAAGAACCTCACATGCAATGATTTTTTAATTATGGCTGTTTGGTCTATAGACAGAAATTGGTGGTCTTATAAAAATAGTAGCTTCACTGAAAGGCAATCATGGTTCCTGGAGCAAAGTGTTCTGGGTATGTTTAAACTGATAGGAAACTTGGTACATATTTATAAAAATGAAAAAAACATTGGAAGAAATGGGAAAAAATCAAAAATAGCCAGCTTGGATTCAAATTTTAAACATGCACAAATTTTGTCTCTGGATTATATTATGAAGCTTTTATGTGAAACATGTTTTCTTGTAATGAAAACCACACTGGAGATGTTTAGTAATCATATGCTGTTACTGGTACCGAGGCTACTAAGGAAAAGTTTTAGCACGTTAAGGAAGTGCTTTTGACATTTTATTATATAGACAGAAACTGAGATATAGCCCCTCTGCTGGATATGCTAATTTTGGAAAACTGTTCCTATGATGCTACACATGCAAATTACTGCCTGTTTCAGGAAACACTGTAGAAAAATGCACATGGTGTATTGCTGGTACTGGCCCTAGCCCCTCCTCTCCCCCCCATAACTGGCGTCCACTTGCTTTTAAAATCCACTTTATCTTGAGCCATATAAGACAGATATATTCTAATGTAAGTTTTATTTAATTTATGGTGCCTTGCATAATAGTCAGAGGCTTGTGTGCTTGTGAAGGTGGAAAAAAACTATTTTTAAAGCTATAAATAAATAAATAAATAAAAATAGTAGCTTCATTCCAAAGAATTTCATATTTAGGAATATAGTTATAGTACCAATTAGAGCCTGAATATGTTGGCACTAGAATGTAATAATATCTAGAAGACTAAAAGGCATGCATTTGCTGTTTTCTCCTCCACCTCATTTATTTCTTCATGGGATACTCCAGATTGTTATTCAAAGAGAA
Source organism: Heterocephalus glaber (assembly GCF_053883595.1). Taxonomy (NCBI): domain Eukaryota; kingdom Metazoa; phylum Chordata; class Mammalia; order Rodentia; family Bathyergidae; genus Heterocephalus; species Heterocephalus glaber. Next base: position 4,613,323 of record NW_028258406.1, on the reverse strand, counting down.
AATCTTGGCTTGGGGAGAATAAACAACGTGTCAAGCTATAAAATCATAAAGCAACAGGGCTGACATTTGAAATCAGGACTATCATATTACACATATTATATAACAACAAATAATACTTGCTAAAGTATACATTCATAAATTTCTTCAGGACATTTCTTACTCATCCTTTAATGCTCATATTAAATACTACATCTTCTCTGAAGACTCTCTCCTAACTATCCTCAATAAATTAGCTCCTCCTCTGACCTCCCATATTTGGATCAAAATTTACAATTGTACTTATTTTTTTGTACTAGGCTATTTGTGTGTCTATTTCCTCTCTTATATGTTGGTACCATAATCTTAACAGTGTAATATGGCCTGACCCCAGCCCAGGGCCCAGAACATAGTAGGAATGGAAACTTTCAATAACTACATCTCCCCAAGGAAACAAAACACCACAAAAACTATACCAAAGAGAAAAGGCAAGGTAAGAATCATTTGGCCACCACCCGGTTTTAGGTGCATTGATTTCCATGAAACTTTCAGTAACTAAATTTTATTCTTATTTATCTAGTATTCCTCAGTCCTGTGTAGGATCTACAAAGTGACTAAAAGACCAATTTGTTTTATTTCAATGATCAGCTCTTGTCTCCTTACAAGCTTTAATCCATGCCCACTAATGTCCTAGACCTTGACTCCTCAAAGTATGGTACACAGACCACCATCCTTCAGAATCCTGTTAAAAATGCAGAATTTCTGGCCCTTCTTCAGACCCACTGTCTCAGAATCCACATTTTAACAAGTTTTCCAGTTAACTCATATGTTGTGTGATTGAAAAATATGGAGTATGTTTAAATTTTTTAAATTTATGAAAGTATAAGACACATTGCCATAACCCCTCAAAATACTCCTTCTCAATTTAAACACACATAACCCATTACCCTTGTCACTTTCTGAAACTGTTCTGGAAGTTTCTTTCATAAGTATCTTTATTTGCACAGTTGTGACTGCCTTGATGTCCTGAATCAATTCAAAACACTTACATTCCATGTTCATTTTGATTTGGGGAAGAGCCAGAAGTCACATAGTGCCAGATCTGGAGAATAAGGTGAATGAGGTGCAACATAATGCTTTTATAAGCCTACCTTTCCATTGCATGATATTAAGCAGCAGCATTCATGGTGCAAATAAATGTGTTGATACCAGGAGAAAGAAAGAACAAGAAATATGATGGCAGGTATTTTTATCATGGGTCATAAAGACACTCACAGAAAATGACTTCCATACTGCTTTGAAAAATTGGCAAGAACAATGAGATTTGGGATCAAAGAGGAGAGTATTCTGAAGGTAGTTAATGGCAATGTATCTTTTACTATAAAACATTTTTTAAACATATCCCTTTTTTATAACACATTGTAAGTATATTAATTTTTTAAAGGCACCACTCTGGATAATTGGAAACAATAGTCAGCTAGAAGGACTAACTAAGGCTTGGCATCAAAAGACCCAGGCTGGAGTCCTGGATCTGCTACCTTTCTATTCTTGTGATCTTTGGAACCTCATTTTCCATCTCTGACCCTCAGTTTCCTCAACCATATATGAAAACTGTGAAGAGGGCCTCAAGTCATTTGCATCCAATTTTTTTTTTTTTTTTTTTTTTTTGGTACTGGGGATCGAACTTGGGACCTTGCGCTTGCGAGGCAGGCGGCAGAACCACTGAGCTAAATCCCTGGCTGCATCAGATTTTAAGTCCTACCCTACAATTCCTTCATCTGAATATCTCAGAAGTTTACAATTTTAACAAACTTCCCAGGTGATTCTTAAGATTCTTAAGATTCTTTTTTCTGTAAAAGTCACTACAGTTAATAAATGCAGAAAATAATCTTTTTTATCTTGACATCAAGTTAATGATATTCTTTTAATACACGGAAGAGAAGTAGTGGTTTGAATAATCTCTTAATAAGTGACATTTATACTATATTTTGTCTTCCTTCTTTATTCGCCATTATCAGTAAGGCTAATGGTAGCCTTTTCTTCAACCAAATCATAACAGAAAAATGTTTTATGGAAAAACTACCAAGACTGGCTATCACTCTATATTAGGAATGGTGAACCTTTTAGAGACCAAGTGCCCAAACTGCAACCCAAAATACATTTATTTATTGCAAAGTGCCAACACCACAATTAAACCTGAATGTTGAGGTTTTAGCTTAGAAAAAACAACTGGTATCCAGTGCTTGGCTGCCGGGGTTGACTTAGCTCACATGCTCACAGAGAGGGCTCTTGAGGGCTGACTGCAGCATGCGTGCCATAGGTTCACCATCATTGTGTCAAGACAAAGAAGTAAGGTGCCTTATGGGTTAGTGTTGTTATCAGTGGCTATTCATTCCTCTCTGATTTGTCTAAGAATACCAAAAAGGTTTCCAAGGAGATGTGGCTTCCCACTTTCTAATTCACAAGATGTTTCTACACCTGCCAGTTAAATAAAATGCTGAAAACCAAAAGCTTTCTTCTTATTGTTGTTCAAACTTTCTAGATCAAAGAAATTCCTTCAGCAATCTTATAAAATTAAATCAGGGAGCAAAATGATAGAAATCAACATTTAATGAAGCTCTCCTCTTTGCTAGGCACTCTTCTAGTTCTTCTACAGATACAGATTCAGAAAATCACCATTGCAAACTTAGGAGGCAAAGTCTTACTGCTGCATTTTATACATAAGGATGAGAATGAATGTTGCACACATTACTTACTGTTTTTGTCCATAGGTTTTTATTCTGGGGTTCAGTTAGCTCCTTGGAGTGTCAAACCATACACACATACACACACATGCACATGCACACACACACACACACACACACACACTAACAACTAATGCTCTTATTTTACAACACATTTGTCATCTATTTCCAATCCATCCATTTTCAACCTTATAGAGTCTTGTAACTTAAATCATGAATCATTGTTTAGTGCTTTCTCTGTTGTCTGGGCCTCTGATTCACAGGATGAGTGAGAGTTACATAAGTACCAAATGATAACAGTGCTAGGAAGACTGTTTTACATTTTTTTAGAGTGAGGTTAGTGCAAAAAAAAAGGGTTGATAGCAGCAGAAACAGAATAAGAAATCTGATGCCAGGAAAGCACACTGGGAGTTTCCAGAGAAGGAAGCACTGGGACCTGGCTGAAAGAGACAGGCAATGTGTGGGAAGGATCTCATGGTAGTAGAATGGAAGGTGAAGCACTGCAGAAAAAGAGCAAATAAGCAAAACAGAGGAAGTAAAAAAATCCAGGGGCCATTCAAACAAATAAGAGAAACTCCATCTGGTTGGTTGAAGCCCAGGGGATATGCAGTTCCTTGGAACAGGGGATGCTATCCTGAAAAACCTTGAATGTAAAAACAAGGACCATACTCAGAAGATTTGAGAACAAGAAAGCATTTGATTAGAGCTGTGCTTCAAAACTCACCTTGCCATAGAGGATGCTTGTAAGATAAAGGAGAGTCTGGTGACAGGTGAGAGGGCAGCAGTCAAAGCAGAGCCTCTGGACAACTGAGAGTGGACAAGGGAGGTTGATGTGAGAAGCTTCCCTGGTGCAGTATACACTTTCCAGGAGATGAAGCAAGAGCAAGAAAAGGGACAGAGCTCTTGTCAATAAGCTGAGCCAGTACAGAGAAGAAGGCACCTGAGGTCCTGATGTCAACCAGAGCATGTTCATGTCCCAGCTCAGTTTGGTTTCCTAGTTTCTTCCAATCTATAATTTTACTTGTCATACAGGAAGAATGGTATTGCAAGGCCATTTTGAGAAGTGACTGAACAAACTTGTAAAATGCCTCATCCAGGCTGCTCCTTAAACCTTGGCTTCCTCCTCTCCCAAAGAAGGTGGTTGATGCATCAAATGGAAACATGCTAGAAATGTGAACTCTCAACCTCTATCCCAGACCAACTGAATCAGAATCTGCATTTTCACCTGATCTGCAAAGATTTCTACACACATTTTGTTTGAGAAGTACACTCTATGTGATCTTTCCAGAATACTTCCATCCACAGTCCTCTAGCTTGTCTCTGACTTCTTAGCCTTAACCCACCCTTATCACCTCCAAGAAATGAAGAGAAAACAGAAAACACCAAGGAGAAAAATACAGCAAAGACTAGAGGAATGTCCTACCACCATCATACAGCAAAAATAAATTTCTTCTTTTGATAAAAGTCACTAGAAAGCATTTTAAAGATAGTTCTAAAAAGTGAGTTTCAAAAATGTTTGAAGAAAAAGGACTTTCAAAGGCAAATTCAATTGGCAGTTTTTCTGCTGTTTGTGGGGGTTTGAGATACCTCATTATTTTAAAGGTGTACATATAGTCAAGCTTTTAAAATGATATGTGAAAGGAAAAGGCAATTTTCTAGTGACAGTAGTAATTCAATTTTATAAGGCAACAATCAGGACCTGTGGCTGAAAGAACCTTTGATTTTGTGGATTAAGGATCAAACTCAGTCCTGAATGCCTTTGCATTTGGCCACCATTTAAATCAAAGCTTTTAGGTGCTTGACACCATGAAGCCACAGCAAAGTAAGGGATCAAAGGATGACGAATTCTCTGCAAGTAGGGGTTACTTTGGGCTCTGCCAACACAGGTATTGTCTGCATAGCATCAGCAAGAACGGAGAAGCTGCTGAGCTGGTGAGCAGGCAATGCAGGTCAGCAAAACCAGGCATTCTGATTCCAGACACAGAGAAGATAGCAGGGTGATCACCTTGGCCATGCCTGTGAAGCGGCATTTGTGATGAGAAAATGAGAACTACAAAACAAACAGCCCTAGATCAACACCTCAAGAATTTATCCAGCAGGGACTCAGGTCCACTCACAGCACACCTCAAAATACTTCTCACAATCTGCCTGGGAACACCTTACTGAATCCCCTAGCCCTGATAAGAGTCAGAAACCGACAAAACATTTCCTGATTTCATTTCAGCATAACTAAGTGATGAACTGGTGGATAAAAAGTATATGCAGTTGGTTGAATAATATAGCACATTTAGCATAAATTTAGATTAGTAATAATGCAGCACCATTATGATACAGAATAAAGAATTAAAATGGTGACACTCTTAATCCTTGGCCAGTGAATTGCTGAGTAAGTTAAAAGCAACAGTTTTAGTGCTCAAAATGTTGTCAATAGTGACAATTATTTCCTTCTGCGAGACTATCCCTAGCAAAATGTTACCCTAAGAGCAATAAATGAAATTCCCATCATTTTTTTTTGTCAAATTCTTTTATTGGTACATTTTAGGTATACAACACAATTACATTTCTCATTGGGAATTGTACCTTTACATAATGCATCTTGGTTCGTATTTTTTCCCCATTCCTAGCTCTCCCTTCACCCCCTCCACCCTTCCCTATTTACAGACTTTATTTCCATTTTTTCCATTTCTCATCATTTTTCCTTTCCCTTCTTTCCTTTCGCCTGCCCCTCCCACTATCCCCACCACTTTGGAACTTTTCTTCCTATTTTGCATTATCAATTATTCATTCTAATCACTGGAACATTTTAGGTATACAATATAATGACATTCATCATTGGAAATTTGCACCTTTACATAATCTCTCTTGGTTCTTATTTTTCACCCTTGCCCAGCCCTCACTTCAACCCCTCCAGTCCTCCCTATTTACAAAGATTTTGCTCCTATTTTTCCATTTTCCCATATTAATCCCATTTCCTTTTATCCTTTCCCCTAACCCTCCCACTTCCTTCCCCTTTGCCCCTTTTCTTCCTATTTCACATTACCTATTATACATTTTAGTCCTTATTTACACTTTCAGTTTCTCACACCAGAGAAACTATTCAGTATTTATACATGTGTGTCCTCTTTATTTCACTTAAGAGTATCGCCTCAATGTGCATCCACTTAGCTATAAATGTCCCTAATTTCTCATTTTTTATGACTGAGTAGTACTCCATTTTATTTAAAAAAAAAAAAAAAAACCACATTTTCTTTATCCAGTCTCCAGTTGATGGGCATTTGGGCTGTTTCCAAGTTTTAGCTAACACAAACTGTGCTGCTATGTACATGGGCGCACATATATCACTGTGGTATGATTCTTTTAATTCTTTGGGGAAGATCCCCAGCAGTGGAATAGTGGGGTCAAATGGGACTTCCAGTCCCAGTTATTTGAGGTATCTCCATACTGATTTCCACAGTGCTTGCACCAGTCGACACTCCCACCAGCAGTGGAGCAGGGTTCCACCTTCCCCACAACCCTGTCAGCATTTGTTATTGGTTGATTTCATGAGAGCAGCCATTCTTTCTGGAGTGAGGTGAAATCTCAGCATTGTTTTCATTTGCATCTCTCGAATGACCAGTGATGTTGAACATTCTTTCATGTATTTATTTGCTATTTCTACTTCTTTGTGTGAGAAATGTCTGTTCCTTTCATATGCCCATTTTTGGATTGGGTCTTTAAATTTGGGAGGTCTGATCTTTTTAAATTCTTTATAGATTTGAGATAGTAGACCTTTGTCTGAGGAAAAGCAGGTGAAGATATTTTCCCACATTGTGGGTTGTCTCTTCACACTGCTGGTGGTTTCTCTTGCTCTGCAGAAGCTATTTAATAAGAAGAGATCCCACTTGTTGATTGTTTGTGCTAGTTCATGGGCAACTGAGGTTTTGTTCATAAAATCTTTTCCTACACTGAAGTCTTCAAGATTTCTACCTAACCTCTGTTCCAACCAGCTCAGAGTTTCTATTTTAATATTTAGATCTTTAATCCATTTTGATTTTAGTTTAGTGCATGGTGAGAGATACAGGTCTAGTTTTAATCTTTGGCAAGTTGAAACCCAATTTTTCCAGCAACATTTATTAAAGAAGCTATCTTTCCTCCAGTGAGGGTGTTTGGCTCCTTTGTCGAAGATGAGATGGCTGAGTGTGTCTGGCATTGTTTCTGCATCTTCTAATCTGTTCCACTGGTCCTCAGGTCTGTTTCTTTGCCAGTACTATGCTGTTTGTATCACAGTAGCTTTGTAGTACAGTTGCAAGTTGGGGATTGTGATACCCCCTGCCATGTCTCTGTTACCTGGAATTGCTTTTCCTATTCTGGGTCTCTTCTTGTTCCAAATGAATTTTTGGATTGTTTTCTTGAGGTCCATGAAGTATGCTGCTGGGATCTCAATTGGAATTGCATTAAATCTATCTAGCAGTTTTGGAAGTATGGCCATTTTCACTATATTAATCCTTCCTACCCAGGAGCAATGGATGTCTGTCCATTTTCTGATATCATTTTCAATCTCTCTTTTCAGAGTGCCACAGTTTTCAGAGAAGAGGTCTTTGATTTCTTTCATTAGGTTGATTCCTAGGTATTTCAGTTTTTTGGATGCTATTGTGAAAGGAATTATTTGCCCTATTTCTCTCTCAGTGAATCTGTCATTGGTGTAGAGGAAAGCTATTGATTTTTGTGTGTTGACCTTGTAACCAGCTACTTGACTGAATTTGGTTATTAAGTCTAGAAGACTTTCGGTGGAGTTCTTGGGGTCTTCTGTGTAGAGTATCATGTGATCTGCAAATAATGACAATTTGACTTCTTCATTTCCTATCTTTATTCCTTTTATTTCTTTCTCTTGTCTAATTGCCATGGCTAATGTTTCCAGAACTATATTGAACAAGAGTGGTGATAGTGGATAAACTTGTCTTGTTCCTGATTTTAGTGTGAAGGATTTCAGTTTTTGACCATTTAGTATGATACTGGCTGTTGGTTTTTCATAGGTGGCTTTTATCAGTTTGAGGTAGAGACCATCTATTACAATATGGTTTTTGTCCTTGGCTCTATTGATAGAGTGTATTACATTGATTGATTTGTGTATGTTGAGCCATCCCTGCATCCCTGGGATAAATCTCACTTGATCAGGGTGTATGATCTTCTTGATGATCTTCTGAATTCTATTTGCCAGTATCTTATTAAGGATTTTTGCATCTATGTTCATTAGTGAGATTGGCCTATAGTTCTCTTTTTTGGTTGGGTCTTTCTCTGCTTTGGGGATCAAGGTGATGGTTGCTTCCAGGAATGAATTTGGGAGTATTGCTTCCCTCTCAATTTCATTGAAGAGTTTAAACAGTAGTGGCACTAGTTCCTCTCTAAATGTCTTGTAGAATTCAGCAGTGAAGCCATCAGGGCCCGGGCTTTTCTTAGTTGATAAGTTTTTAATTACATTTTCAATTTCATTGGTTGATATTCAGTTGTTTAGAATTTTTAGGTCTTCTTTGTTAAACTTTGGTAATTCATATGTATCTAGGGATCTGTCCATTTCTTCTGTGTTTTCCATCTTATTGGCATATAGGTTCTGGAAGTAGGTATTGATGATCCTCTGGATTTCTGCTGGGTCCATTGCAATTTCACCCTTTTCATTCCTAATTGCATGGATTTGGGCCTTTTCTTTCCTTTTTCTGATAAGGTTGGCTAAGGGTTTGTCAATTTTGTTGATTGTTTCGAAGAACTGACTCTTGGCTTCATTGATTTTTTTGTATCGTTCTCTTAGTCTCCATTGCATTGATCTCTCCTCTGATCTTTATAATTTCCTCCCTTGTATGAGCTTTGGGGTTGTCCTGCTCTTCTTTTTCTAGAAGCTTGAGGTTCAGAATCAGTTTGCTTAATTGGGCTCATTCTGTTTTCCTAATATGCGTATTCACTGCTATGAATTTTCCTCGTAAGACTGCTTTCACTGTGTCCCATAGATTCCGATATGTTGTATTGTCATTGTCATTTAATTGAAGGAACTGTCTGATTTCTTCTTTGATTTCCTCTGTGACCCTTTGGTTATTCAGAAGTGTGTTGTTCAATATCCATGTGTTTAAGAAATTTTTTGAGTTTCTTTTGCTATGGATCTCCAATTTCATCACACTATGGTCTGATAATATACAGAGGATAACTTCAATTCCTTTGCACTGACTTAAACATGTTCTATGTGTGAGTATGTGGTCTATTTTGGAGAATGACCCATGTGCAGCTGAGAAGAATGTGTATTCTGATTTTTTGGGGTGGAAGACTACAAACATCTGTTTAAGTTTATTTGTTCAAGAGTTTGATTGAGTTCTAATATTTCATTATTTATTTTTTGTCTCATTGATCTATCTACTTGTGACAGTGGGGTGTTGAGGTCTCCCACTACAATTGTATTAGTGCATATATGACTTTTCCTGTCCATTAGTATTTATTTTATATAGTTGGGTGCACTAGTGTTTGGTGCATAGATATTTATGATTGTCATCTCTTCCTCTTGGATTCTTCCCTTTACAAAGATGTAGTGTCCTTCTTTGTCTCTCTTAATCAGTGTTGCTTTGAAATCTGCTTGATCTGCAAAGAGGATAGCTACTCCTGCTTTTTTTCATGTTCATGTCACATGGAGTATTGTTTTCCACCCTTTAACTTTCAGTCTATGAGTTTCCTTTTGAATTAAGTGTGTTTCTTATATGCAAAATATTGTTAGATTTTGCTTCTTGACCCATTCTGCCAGTCTATTTCTTTTGATTGGTGAATTGAGACCATTAACATTGATGGCTATAACTGAAACGTATTGACTTGTCATTGCCATGACTTTTTCTTTTTGTTGGGTTCTCCCTCTTTCCATTTAATTTCTTGTCATGCCAGATGGGTTCATTCTGCTTTGCTTCCTGGGGTTGTGATCCTCAATGTCTGTTCCTAGGATATTGTGTAAAATTCTTTGGAGTGCTGGTTTGGTATTCACGAAGTTCCTAAGATGTTCTTTGCAATGAAAGTACCTTATTTCTCCATCAATTTTGAAAGATAGGTTTGCAGGGTACCTCAATCTGGGTTGGAGGGTATTTTCTTTTAGGGCTTGGAATATGTCACTCCAAGCTCTTCTTGCCTTGATGGTTTGTGTTAAGAAGTCTGCTGTGATTCTGATGGGCTTTCCTTTGTATGTGATTTGTTTCTTTTCTCTAACTGCTTGTAGAACTTTGTTCTTCTGTTGAGTTTCTGGAATCCTAACAATTTATATGACTATGTGTAGATTTTTTTTGATCAAGGCTATTTGGAGTCCTATATGCCTCACTTATCTGTATGTCAAGTTCTTTTCCCCTGCTTGGGAAGTTTTCTGCCATTACTCTATGAAGAGTTTTTTTATGTCATCTGTACTCTCTCCTGTTTCTTCATTAACTCCAATCAGTCTTATGTCATTCTTCTTTGCATCATCTAGCAGCTACTGGATTGATTTCTCATGTTCCCTTATAATTTTGAAACAATTTTTCTTTTCTGGTCATTAATTGCAATCTTATCTTCTATATCTGAAATTCTGTCCTCACATTGGCTCATTCTGCTGTCTAGACTTTCAATGGAGTTTTTCATGTCCTGGAAATCTGTTTGCATCTGTTTTATGGATTCTATTTGTTTCTTATGTTGGGATTCCATCATGTTCCTCAGCTCCTCTCTAGATTTATTAATCATGTCTTGCACTAGAGGCACAATTTCTCCTGTTATCTGAGAAATTAGTTGTGATTTCATTTTTTCCAGATCCCCTTTTGTTGCCAGTTCAGTGGGTGCAGGTGGTTGAGTAACACAGTGTTCCATCTCATTTCCCTTTGGGGTTGCTGTAGGTGATCTGGAAGTCTGGTTTTGAGACTTACTGATGTGTTTCCTCATTTTGACTGGGGAGGCAGGGGGGGTTCTGTTGGTGTCTGCATGGCTCACCTCCTCTGAGCTGGGAGAGGTAGCACAGAGGCCGGGAGTTGCGGTAGGGATGGTGGCCCAGAAGCCCCTTCCTCTGGGCCAGGAGCAGCGGGACAGAAGGCTGCCCAAAAGCCCTTTCCTTTGGGCTGGGAGCAGTGGGAGGGATGGTGGCTGGGAAGCCCCTTCTTTTGGACCAAGAGCAGTGGGATGGTGGCTCAGAAGCCCCTACCTCTGGGCCAGGAGCAGCAGGATGGATGGCAGCCCGGAAGCCCCTTCCTCTGGGCTGGGAGCAGTGGGAGGGATGGTGGCTGGGAAGCCCCTTCCTCTGGACCAGAAGCAGTGGGATGGTGCCTCAGAAGCCCCTTCCTTGGGCCGGGAGTGGCAGGATGGACAGTGGCCCCAAAGCCCTTTCCTCTGGGCTGGGAGCAGTGGGAGGGATGGTGGCCCAGAAACCCCTTCCCCTGGACCAGGAGCAGTTGTGAATTTCCCATCTTAAAGATGGTCCATCTGAAGCAGAGAGAGGTTAAATATCTTGTCCAAGCTTATACAACCGATAGAAGATGAACATAGTCTTCATCTCAAATCTTTCTGACTCCAAAGCCCTATTCACTAATTACCACTGCCTCTGATAATTTTCCCTGCCTTACTGCACCTTGGTTTTCCCATCTATCAAATGAAACATTTGCTAGATAGTATGCCATGTTCTTTCCTGCCCTAACAATCTTTGATTTCCACAATCTTTGATTAGTCCAATTTATATCACATGGAATAATGTGATGATTAATCTTATGTGTCAAATTGGCTAAGATATGCTGCCCAATTATTTGGGCAAAGTAGGCTAGATGATGTGGTTTACATTCATAATCAGTTGACTTTTAAGCAAGGATATTACCTAGTGTAGGTGGGGCTCATTCAGTCAGGAAAAGACTTTAAGAGCAAAACTGAGGAGGGCCTGGGATTTAGCTCAGTGGCACTGCACCTGCCTTGCAAGCCCAAAGTCCTGTATTTGATTCACGGTACTGAAAAAAAAAAGCAAAACTGAGGATTTATGGAGAAAAGGTAATTTTGCTTACATTCTTCCTGAGTTTTCAGTATACTGGCCTACTCTGCAGCTATCAGACTTGCCAATGACAAATATATGTGTGTATATATATATATATATAAAATTTATATTTCTTTACATATAAATATTTATATATAAATATGTATGACTTATATTTATTTATATATAAATATATATTATTTATATTTATATATAAATAATGTATATTATTTAAATATTTATTTATATATAAATGTATATTATTTATAGTTATTTATAAATAAATATATAAATAATATAAATATATTATATATATATTTATTATATATATATTCCCCTACACGAGAGCATGTAAACATAATCAAAAGTAGCTCCTTTGAAAGTAGCTCCTTTAAGGTGAATATTGACATACTTTGTAATAGCTAAAACTTGGAAGCAGCCCAATTGCCCATCAACTGGAGACTGGATAAAGAAAATGTGTTTTTTTAATAAAATGGCATACTACTCAGCCATAAAGAATAAGAAACTAGAGACATATATAGCTAAATAGTTGCACATTGAGGCCATACTCTTAAGTGAAATAAATAGGACACACATGTAAATACCAAATAGTTTCTCTGGTGTGAGAAATTGAAAGTGTAAATAAGGACTGAAATGTATAACAATGTGAAACAGGAAGAAAAGGGCTAAAGGGGAAAGGGAAGTGGGAGGGGTAGGGGAAAGGAAAGAAGGGAAAGGAAAAAATATGAGAAAAGGAAAAAATGGAAACAAAGTCTCTGTAAATAGGGAGGGATGGTGGAGTTGAAGGGAGGGCAGGGGAATGGAGAAAAAATAAGAACCAAGATATATCATGTAAAAGTACAAATTTCCAAGATGAATGTCATCATATTGTATACTTAAAATGTACCAGTAAAATTAACGAATAAAAAAAAGTTGAATAGTGACATCAGCCCAGTTGGCAAAGTTGGAAGCCCCAGACCCTCCTTCTTCCCACAGAAACACCAATTCAATAGTACATAATTAATTCTCTGTATAAGAAATTCAGAAATGAGTTAAGAGGTTCTCATACATCAAATGGGAGAGCAGCCACACTGAAGCAAATAGGAAAATTTGTACCTCTCTGCCTTGCATAGCACCATTGGACCAGGAGGAAATAACCACATCCTGGATTCTTCCTGTGAAGAGAAAGAGAAGACTGAACCATAAAGTACAAACTTTTGGTGGGAGCTTCACCAAAAACTGGCTTCTGTTTCACCTTTCCAGGAAGGATGATATAACCCAGTCTATCCTAATTTCTTTGAGCCACAGAGAACAAAATAGATAAGTGATAAATGTCACCCCAGAGGACCCACGGTACACCACATGGATGTCAATACAGTTCAGTATCCTCTTCCCCGGGGAGGAAGAGAAGAACAGAGTGCATGCCTAACGTTCAAGCCTTTCAGGAGGCTTCCCACAGAGCTGGTTTCTGTCTAACTTGACTTGGGACACTGATGGAATCCATCATCCTCTGAATGCCTGGGAGCTACTGAGAACAAAAAAAAAATTATTCAAATAGCTTTTTCTTGCTTTAGAGGCCTTATGGTGCAGCAGACAGATATTGGAGAGAGCAAGATTTTATGAGCTTCTGATTGAAAAAAAAAAAAAAAGAAACCAGCTAACCTCTAATTCATAAACTATAGACACAAATTTAAAGAAGGCATTTCTATAGAAAAGAGTTATAAAGACTCCAAATGTTTAGTTAGGCTTATTGAGGTGTTTGTGTTCACAGAGACAGAGAAGTTGCTATTTTTTGTGTTGGGATACCAAGACAAAGTTGCAAGGACAATGAAGAAACAGAGTGAAATGGCCCCCTAAAAGGAACAAAATAAATCTCCAGACACCAACCCTCAAAAATATATAAGTTACCCGATGTGAATTCAAAATAACTGTCATAAAGATGTTCACTGAGATCAGAATGCTGTAAAATTGTAACAGTAGTGCATAAATCACTTTTAATTCTAGTATGGAAGTTAAAAAGTATAAAAATAACTATAACTATAAAAGTATGTTAATAGAGACGCAATATAAAAAAAGTAATTTTTGATAGCAATAACATAAAGTTGGAGGAAGAAGCAGTAAAATTTAGAGATTTTGCATGTGATTGAACTTAATTTGTCATCAGTTAAAATAGATTTTTACATCTGCAAAATGTTTTATATAAGCTCCACAGTAACCACACAGAAAATACCTATAAAAGATGCACAAAAGAAAATGAGAAAATAATCAAAGCATGTTACTGTTAAAAATATCAATAAAACAGGAGAAAATAGCAATAGAGGAAAAGGTAGAAAAAAATTACCAGAAAAATATAAAATAACTAATAAATTGCAGTAGTAAGTCCTTCTCTATCAATAATTACTTCAAATGTAAATGGATTATACTCCTCGATCAAAAAAAGTAGGGTTGTTGAATGGATTACAAAAACCTGAAGACCTAATTATATACTGTCTAGGAAAGATTCACTTCAGATATAAGGACATAAAAAAATAGTGAAATGATGAACAAAGATTTCACAGAAATGAAGACCAACAGAAAGCAAGGATGACTGTACTTATAGCAAATAAGATAGACCTTAAGTTAAAAATTGTTACAAGAGACCAAGACAGACTTTACATAATGGAAAAATCACTTAACCGGAAGATACAAAAATTATAAATATATATGCATCCAATATCAGAGCACCTAAATTTATAAAGTAAGCATTAATCAAACTAAAGCTAGATGTAGACAGGAATCAAATAATAGTAAATTTGAATATTCCACTTTCAATAATGGATGATACATCCAGATATAAAATCAATGAGGACGCACAAGACTTGAACAGAACGAGAGACCAAGTGGACCTAATAGATGTACACAGAACATTCTACCTAACAGGAAGAAAATACACATTCTTCTCAAGCATACATAGAATATCTTCCTAGATGAATCATGTGTTTGGGTTACAGAATGAGTCTTCACAAATTTAAGAATATTGAAATGATACTAGATACTTATTTTCACCCACAATAGAATAAAACTACAAATCAATAGAACTAGAAAATTTACAAACACATGGAAAAGCTGTGGGTTGAGAAAAATTAAATGACAAATTAGAAAATTAAAAATTGAACAAATTACAATGAGATAAAACTATACCAAAACTTGTAGGATGCGACAGAAGCACTCAAAAATAGAATTTTACAATGATAAATGCTTACTCTAATAAAACAATATTTCAAATGAACAACCTAATTTCACTACTCAAGGAAGTAGAAAAAGAATAATAAACTAATCACAAAGCTACCAAAAGGAAGGAAATAATGAAGATTGGAGAAGAAATAAATGAAATAGAGAATAGAAATATATCAAAATTGATGAACATTTAGCTAGACAAACAAAAAAAGGACAGCAAAAACTCAGTGAAAAATGAAAGAGAAAACCTTACAACCAAAACCACAGAAATAAAAATTGTTACAAACTATGATGAACAACTATATATATATACCAATAAATCAAATAACCTAGAAAGAATGGATTAAGTCCTAGATGCATACAACCTACAAAGACTGAATCAGGAAGTAATAGAAAATCTGAATAGACCTATAATAAATTTGGAGATTGTTTGGTAACTAAAAACCTTCTAACAAAGAAAAACCCAGGGCCAGATAGCTTCATTGGTGAATTTAACCAATATTTTAAAAGAATGAATGCCAATTCTCTTCAAACTCTTTCCAAACATTGGAGAGAACACTTTCAGACTCATTTTATGAGGCCAAAGTTACCCTGATATTGAAGGCAGAAAAAGACATCACAAAGAGAGAAACTACAAGGTCAGTCTCTTGATGAATTATAAATATAAAACTCCTAAACAAAACACTAAACAAAAATAGAAATAAACTGCACATTAAAGTGTCATATACCATGACTAATCAAAATTTATTGCTGGGATACAAGGATAGTTCAAAATATGCAATTCAATAAATTGGATGTACACAATTAAAGTTCAAAATTACATTATCATCTCAATAGATACTGAAATTTCAATACCCTCTCATGACTTTAAAAAAAAATGTAGACTAGGAATAAAAGGAAATACTAATGCATAATATGGGCCATATTCAACAAGCCCACAGCTGACATACTAATGGTAAAAAATGAAAGATTTTCCCTCTAATATCAGGAACAAGGCAAGAATTCTCACTCCTGTCACTTCTTTGTAGCATAGTTCTGGAAGTGCTAGCCAGAGCAATTAGGCAAAAGAAAGAAATAAAAGATATCCAAATCAGAAAACAAGGGTAAAATTATTTGTTTAGAGTTACATAGTCTTCTATGTAAAAGACTAAAGTTTCCATGAAAAAGCAATTAGAACTAATAAGTGAAATTTTATTGTTATTAATTAGAAAACTAATAAATAAAAATGAACTAATAAATTAATTCAACAAAGTTACAAGATACAAAATCCACTTATATAAATCACTAGTTTCTATATATAACAATGGCTAATCTGAAAAGAATAATTTTTTTTAAATCCTTGTTTTAATAGCATCAAAAAAATAAAATATCCAAGGAGGGGAGATCTATACCCTTAAAACTACCCAAAAAATTGCAGAAAGACATAAATAAAAAGATATCCATGTTTGAGGATTGAAAGGTTAAATATTGTTTAAGTGCCAGTACTACCCAAAGCAATCTACAGATACAAAACCATCACTGTGAAAATCCCAATGACATTTTTTACAAAAGTAGAAACAACAATCCTAAAATTTATGTGAAATGCCAAGGATCCTCAAAAGCCAAACCAATTCTGAAAAAGATAAAAAGCTAAAAATCTCATGCTTTTCAATTTCAAAGCATGTTAAGTTACTATAAATGAAACATTATTATGCTAGCATAAAAACACATGTATAGAAGCTCCCCCGCCATCATCCCAGGCTCCTAGGGCAGAGAAGCTCAGCCAGTCCCAGCACCCGGAAGGAAGTTCCCTGCCTCCATCCCAGGCTCCTAGGGCAGAGAAGCTCAGCAGGGCCCAAACCCAGAAGGAAGCTCCCCACCTCCATCCCAGGCTCCTAGGGCAGAGAAGCTCAGCTGGTCCCAGCACCCAGAAGGAAGCTCCCCCACTGCCATCCCAGGCTCCTAGAGCAGAGAAGCTGAGCCAGTCCCAGAACCTGGAAGGAAGCTCCCCTGCTGCCATCCCAAGATCCTAGGGCAGAGAAGATGAGCCATGTGGGCGCCAGAAACACCCTCCCCCTGTGGAAATGAGAAAACACATAAACAAGCCTCAAAAACGACTTCCAGATCACCTACAGCAACCCTAAAGGGAAACGAGATGGAACAATCTGATACTCAACCACCTGGACTCTCTGAACTGGCAACAAAAGAGAATCTGGGAAAAATGAAATCAGAAATAATTACTCAGATAACAGCAAAGATTTTGCTCATGGTGCAAGACATGATTAATAAATCTAGAGAGGACACAGATTAAAAAAAAATAGAGGATCTGAGGAACATTATGGAATCCCAACACACGAAACAAATGGAATCCATAAAACAGATACAAACAGATTTCCAAGAGATTAAAAACTCAATCAAAAGTCTGCACAGCAGAATGAACCAATGTGAGGATAGAATTTCACATATAGAAGATAAGATTGCAATTAGTGAGGAGGAAAAGAAAAATTGCTTTAAAATTGTAAGGGAACACGAGAAATCAATCCAGCAGCTGCTAGACAATGCAAAGAAGAATAACATAAGACTAACTGGAGTCAATGAAGAAACAGGAGAGAGTGAAGATGACATAAAAAACCTGTTCACAGAAGTGATGGCAGAAAACTTTCCAAGGAGGGGAAAAGAACTTGACATACAGATAAGTGAGGCATATAGGACTCCAGCTAGCCTTAATCAAAAATATCTACACATAGGCATATAATAGTTAGGATTCTAGAAATCCAACAGAAGAACAAAATTCTACAAGCAGTGAGAGGAAAGAAACAAATCACATACAAAGGAAGTCCACCAGAATCACAGCAGACTTCTCAATGCAAACCCTCAAGGCAAGAAGAGCTTGGAGTGATGTATTTCAAGCCCTAAAGGAAAACAGTCTCCAACCCAGATTGATGTACCCTGCAAAACTATCTTACAAAATTGATGGAGAAATAAGATACTTTCATGATAAAAATCACCTCAGGAACTTCATGAATACCAAACTAGCACTCCAAAGAATTTTAGACAATACCCTAGGAAAAGACAATGAGGATCATAACCCCAGGAAACTCAGCAGAATGAATCCACTGGGAGTGACAAATTAAATGCAAAGGGGGAGAATCCAACAAAAAGAAAGAGTCATGACAAGGTTTTTAAAACTTTTAACTTCATCTCCCTAATGAGTGTATAATTCAATCTTATTATTGTACTGATTGGTATTTTTCTGATTCTAGAGTTGCACACCATTCCTTGTGCTATACTGGCTATTTATCATCTTCTTATGTCTACATTTTAATTGAGTTGTCTATTAATGAGCTCTAAGAATTCTTTATATATTCTGGTCATAGGTTATATGAATTATAAATATGGTATGTTTAAGGACTACTTTTCATTTTAATGATGTCATTTAAAGTTCTAAATTTTGATGGAATCTCATTTATCAATTTTTTTCTTTTATACATCATGTTTTTTGTATCCTAGGTAGTTCTTGCCTACCCTGAATTCATAAATATTTTCCCTTATAATTTCTTCTTAAAGTTTTATACTTTTAGGCTTTCTTATTTAGGTTCATAGATCCCTTCAAGTTATTTTCATGTATGGAAATAAAGGGTTGAGGTTAATTTTTTATATACAGATACCAGTTGTTCTAGTGCCGTTTGCTGCAGACACTATCCCTTCCTCGGCTCTTGAATTGAGTTTATATTCTATAAAATGATAATGTTAAATAATCTTTCAAAACTCAGTGGACCATATATGTGTGGTTCTATTTCTAGATTCTCTGTTTTATTCCAATGATCTATATGTCTTTCCTTACACCAACACAGCCTTGATTACTGTAGCTTTAGAAGAAGTCTTAAAATTAGGTACTAAACATCTTCCAACACTGTTTTTGGTTTTGTTTTGTTTTGTTTTTAACTTTTCTAGGTCCTTTGTATTCCTACATAACTTTTAAATTTCAATATCCAATTCTTCATTTATAGCAAGTATACACAGACCTGAATTTTTATATATACCTTGTGTTTTCTAATCCTGCTAAATTCAAATACAAGTTCTAGGGGCTCCTAGAGATTTCTTAGTATTTTCTCTGTAGATGATCATTTCATCTACATATAAAGATTTTGCTTCTGCTATGCCAATCCTATCCTAGTTGTGTCATTTTATTGCCAGACTATGTTGGTGGGGACTAGGTTTCAAAGTTTAATGGACAGATAAAGAGTAAGCACATCTGCCCTTGTTCCCCACCTTAAGGAGGAAGCATTGTATCTTCTCCATTTATATAAGGCGTTCTCACTGGAAGTATGGAGTACATGTCTTTAATCTGTTGAGAAGTTTCTGTTCCACTTCTAGTCTCCTGATAGCTTTTACCATGAATAGCTGTAGAATTTAGTCCAATACTCTTTCTCCAACTAGTGACAGGATCATATGGCTTTCTCCTTTCCTCTGTTAAAATGATTACTTTTGGGGGTGAATCTTCCAATGCTGAACCAACACTGCCATCCCTATAATAAAAGCACTTTCTACATTCTGCCAGATCTGACTTCTAAGAGTTTATTTTGTTAAACAAATTTCTATCGATGTTCATACTTTTTCTTCTATTATCGTTATCTAGTTTTAGGATTAGCATAATGTTGAGTTCCTAAAATGAAGGGAGAAGTGTTCCTTCTTTTTTCTGCTTTAAATGTTTGATATAATTTATCAGTTAAAATGTTTATGAGCCTGCTGTTGTCATATAGGTAGGTTTTCAAGCTAGGAATATACTTTCTCTAACAGGTGCTATTCAAATTTTATATTTCCTCCAGAGTTAGTTTCATTAATTTGTCTTCCAAGGTACTTCTTAGAAGTTGTCAAATTTATTTCAAAAATGATTTTTGTAATATGCTTTCTATATCCTTTTAAATTCTGTAAAATCTGTGGTAATGTCTCCTAGATCTTAATATTATAATTTTAAAACTGTATAACTGATATTGTGTAACAGGAAGAAAAGTTCTAGAAGAGCAGAGGAATTGGGAGGGGTAGGGAAAGGGAAAAAAGGGAAAGGAAAAAGTATGAGAAGAGGAAAAAAATGGAAACAAGGTCTTTGCAAATAGGGAAGGGTGGAGGGAGTGAAGGGAGGGCAAGGGAAGGGGAAAAAAAATAAGACCTAAGAGACTCATGTAATGGTACAAGATCCCAATGATGAATGTAACTGTATTTTATACCTAAAATGTACCAATAAAGTTAATGGGGAAAAAAAAACACATGTATACAGGGATAGAGCAGAATGGGAGTCCAGAGATGGCCTATCCACATACCGATAACTACTACTCTTGAACAAAGGCACAAAGAATATATGAGAGAAAGGGAAGTCTTTTAAATAAATGATGCTAAGAAAATGATATCCACATGCAAAGGATTAAATTGGACCTTATCTTACATTGTACACAAAATAAACTGAAAGTTGATTAAAGATATAAATGTAAGACCTGAAACTAAAACTCCGAAAAGAAAGTAGGAATGCTTAAAGACACTGGTTATGGCAGTGATTTCTTGTATAACACCAAAAGCACAAGCAAGAAAAGCAAAAATAGATAACTGAGGCAATGTAAAAGGCCTAAGTACAGCAAAGGAAACAACCAAATGAGTAAAAAGGAAACCTATGGAATATGAGGAAAAATTTGCAAACTATGTATTTAACAAGGGATTAATGTTCAGAATATATAAGGAGCTTCTACAACACAATAACAAAAACACACAAAAAAGCCTCGACCTACTAATGAGTAGGACTTGAATAGACATTTCTTCAAAGACATACAAATGGCTGGGGCTGGGGCTCAGTGGTGCCATGACTGCCTGGCAAGCATGAGGCTCTGAGTTGAATTTCAGGTACTGCCAAAAAAAAACAAAGAGATATAAATGGTCAAGAATTATATGAAAAGATTTCATCATCATTAATCATAAGAGCAATACAAGAGCACAGTGAATACTACATCATGCCTATAAAATTAAATTATTGAAAAAGAGAAAAGTGTTGATGAGGATGTGAAAACATTTAAAAATTGGAACATTCAAGTACTGTTGGCAGGAACATAAGATAGAACAATCACTACAGAAAACAGTAGGGACAGCCCTCAAAAAATTAAAAAGAGAATTATCATATGCAATCCTATTTCTGAATATTTACCTGAAAGAACTGAAAGCAGGATCTAGAGAGGACATAAGGACTCCCATGTTCAGTGTAATAGCGTTATTTACAATAGCCAAGGAGTTGAAACAATAGAATTGCCCATCAATGGAAGAAAGAATGAAGTAAATGTGATACATACATATATTTACTCAGGCTTAAAATGGAAGGAAATCTTGCCATATACTACAATATGGATGACTGTTAGGACATTATGGTAAATGAAATAAGCCAATCACAGAAAGCTCCACTTACATGAGATATTTAACTCATAGAATCAGAAAGGCAAATGGTGAGTGCCAGGGGCTGGGGTGAAAGGAAAACAAGAAGTTGCTTTCCAACTAGTACAAGGGTTCAGTCATCGAGCAAAAAAGCTCAGGAGAGCCACTGAACAACACAACTCTGACAATTAACACTACTTTTGAGTACACTGAAAAATGTGCTAAAAAGTAGATCTCATGTGATGGATTTTGAACCAGAATAAAAAGAAAGTAGATAGTATGTATTAAAATTGAAAGTAAGGATGAAATTAGTGGAAGGAATTATAAATAGTATAATTTTTGCCTCTAGACCAATGGCTAGCCAAAGTTCAAAACCATTTTTGGTTTTGTTTTCCATTATGCCACAATTTTTCATGGTAACTTCTTTCATTATCCTTAGGAAATTTTTCTTTAAAGTTGTCCTGAGTATCATGAAATATGACTTTTGTTGCTGGTCCTAAGTCTGAATGTTTTATTTGGTTCTTTTTCATGCCCCTGGGATTTTTTTGTGAGTGTCTTTTCTTCTTGTACCATAAAATTTTTTAAATGAGTCTGAGACTTTATTCTGTTATAAACTACTAAAATTCCTTGGTATTGTCGAGCAGATTGATGATCCTTAAACTTCATAATGAAATAACCAGTTCAGTCAGCAAGATAGTTACCTCATCAGATTTTATTTTCTTAGCCCTCCTTTTTTTCTTTGTTACTTAGCCCTTGATTTTCAGAATGCCTGGAATTAGGTTCCATGAGCCTGTGTTGCACATATGTTGACAATTTATATTTAAATTTAAATTAATTAAAATCTAAATTTAAATTATACCAAACCTAAATTTCATTGTCCTAGTCACACTGGGCACATTTCAAGAACCCTATAACCACATGTGGTTGGTGGCTACTCTACTGCTCTATGCAGACACAGAACATTTTTATCACTGTAGAAAGTTCTTTTCAATAGCACTCTTCTAGACCCTTTCCTTATCCTCCAAAGGCCCCACCCCCTGTGAGCATATTAGCAGCACACTTAGCTCTAAGTGACTCTTAACTTGTCTCCCAATAAGGAAAAGGGAGAATAACACTTTTCTGACTCAAGAGAGAAGACTGACCCAGATTGGCTTTGAGATTCCTTACTAATATGATAGTCTCATTTCTGTGAATCCTCTGAGACTTGACCCTTGGTCAGGAAGATAACTCTATTATAATTATGTTTCTCTAGAAAAATCAAATTTGAATTACATCATCCTAACTCATGGCCTCTTTGCCAAGAATATAACCTACTTAAGTGTAGGAACTGCTTTCCAACTCCATAAATTCTTTATTGGGTCCAATATAGCAGGTGGTACTTAAACCATATCAGTTTCTTCATACACCAGCAGGTCTGGAAAACACTGTGATAAGAGAAACAGCCTCTTTAAGAAGGGTCACAGCATGCCTATAAGAAGACATCTGGGAAGCAGAACATTTATTTAAAAATGCAAACTGCATAATCCCATAAGTAATTAATTAGAGAACATAAGTCGTATTTGAACTAAAATGAATCCTTTGATTACACTTGATGTCTGCTGTATGATTAATGTATAAAGTGTTTGCTGTTTACTAAACAAAGGATTTGTCTTTTCTGTACCATCTGAAAAATCTTGTTTAAAACACTTATTTTCAGAGATGTGATCATTTCTTTGGCACTTACTGGACTGTTAAATTGAATTCATGCTGTCCTTCCACGTTTCCTAGCCTACTCAGGAAGTATGAAAATGGGAACTGATGAGCAAGGCCTGGACATGTTTCCACATCAACTGTGCTAATGTTTATTAATGCAACTCAGTCCTGCACATAGGACTACCACCTGGACCAAGATAAATGGTGAACAGTATACTTTGCTGCTTGGGCAGCTTCCCCTCCCTTTATTCTAAAGCAGAATACGTTTCCTGACTTAGAGTATTATTCACTTTTACCACAAGCCTTACTGAGATTATCATGTTATATCAGCAACCATGTAAATTACTCAGATATGTGTAAATTACAATAATTCTCAATATAAGATACCCTTAAAGTGCTCATCTTGAAATTCTCTGAGCAGAGAAAATGAATTGAGGAAGGGATGGGTGATTCTCTCCACTCCTTTTCTGGTCTGCAGTAGTGCCAGCTCAAATTTGCTGTGTCATTCTTGGCTTCTTCCCTTGTGAGAAACTAGAAGTTTATAAGCACATCTAGGAAAGAGTAATTGGTATTCTGTGACAGCCTTCAGAAGATAAAAGCAAAATTGTAAAAATATATGCTGGGGGATGGGGAGTAATAGCTCTCATGAGATTTTTAAAGGAATCCATGATCCAAAGGAGATTTAAAATTTCCAGTTTTCATGGAGTTGGAATACTTCACCAGTGAAGTTCTTCCACCATTAGTGAGGTTGATGAGTGGGTACAACTCAGTAGCCAAACCTCTAAAATGAAGTAGAATGTAAATATTTAAAAGTTCTTCTTTTATCACCAGCTTTTAATGGTTGGGATGTGATCAGTAAACATGATGGACATATATATATATATATTTTTTTTTTTTTTTGATACCTGGGATTGAACTCAGAACCTTGTGCTTACCAGGCAAGCATGGAATCACTGAGCTACATCCCCAGCTGATTTATATTTTAAAAATGTATTTGATCTTCATACCAATTATCAGCATACAGCTCTTAAAACCTCTGTAATTTCCTAAGTGATAAGAGATACTGAGACTAGCGGTAGAAAAAAAAGTTTTCCCCTAGTTGGTATAGAGAAGTTTCCCTTACAAACCTACAATTGGTGTGTGACATGCAGGAGCCTTGTGATAATATCCACATTATTGGTCATGCACCTATGTGCAACCAATTCACACACAATCTTCCATTTACTCTCAATAATTCTTCAAGGTAGGTATGGTATACCCTGTGATGAGATGAGAAAACTGAGGCTCAAACGGGCTGCTTTGTTCAAGACAACAAAGCTAATATAGTTACTACTAAAATTAAAGCCCTAGTCACTATGAATTAAAAAGCTTGCTCATTAATACTGACCAGCTAGGAATAACTTTCCAGAATTTAGAAGTGGACCTTCAATTCTTCTATCATCCTGCCTAAAACTGAAAACATGGCACATCTCATGATTCTTCCAGCAGGGCAAAGCAAGGCTAATTTTAGAAGTCTAATGAGAAAGGATTAAGGTACTTCCTGGTAGACAGTCAACACAAGTGGCTCTCATTAGCAACAATGAAAAGCCAGCTTGTATGGTCTGCCAAGGCAGCAGCCTCCGCTTTCTTTTGTGATTCTCAGCTGGGTTCCCCCTTTAAGAAGTTTAGCCCACACAGTCACATTCATAGATCCTCTAAATCAAAGCCTTTTTAAAAAACACCCAGGAGTGATTCCTAACTACCAAGGAGTAAGACATATCTTTTCAGGAAAGAACACTGAAGAGGTTTATCTGAATGTCAGTGAGTTTCAACTATTCAAGAGAAACCCATCTAGAAAAGTGATTTTGTACAATTTGTGAATTTTATTCAATTCCAGCAAACTTTTACTGACACCTGCTGTATGCAAGAATTGTACAAAATGCTGCAGAAGAGGCAAAGCTATATTGAAAGAGGTTGCTGCCCAGCAGAGGTTCACAATTCATTGGCAGAGACAAGTATACACCCAATATGTATAATATGGCAGACAGCTCCACGTGAGGAAATAAACTTCCAACCACAATGCAAGAGGAGAGAAGGAGAAAGACATGGTGATTTTGGTAGCTGGGTGAGGTAGGGGCAAATCAGAGAAGGGGTTATGAAGAGTGTGGGCTGTCTGAATGCATAAAGACAAGTGAGATATGGAGGGGAACTAGCATTCTAAATGCATAGAACCAGAATGTATGTACCTAGAGAAATAATAATGACCTAAGAAGGCCAGAAAGTAAATTGACAATGGAGAGTTGTATTGGTCAGCTTTCCCACTGCTGAGAACAAACACCTGACACACATAACTTAAAGGAGGAGAGGTTTATATTGGCTCACAGTTTCAGAGGATTCAATGCATGGTCCACTGGTTTCATGGCAGAAACATCATGGCAGAAATGTGTGGTACAGCAAAACTGCTCAGTTCATACTGTCCAGGAAGCAGGGCAGGGAAGAGGGATGCAGGCAGAGGTGGGACAATGCTAGAGAGGAAAAGGCCAAGACCTAAATATAGTACCCAAGGTCATGCCTCCATGACCTACCCAGACACACCCAGAAGTCTACTTTGGTAATCCCCTAGGCCTGTGATGGCAAACCTTTTAGAGACAGAGTGCCAAAACTGCAACCCAAAACCTACTTATTTATCCCAAAGTGCCAACACTGCCCCATGTGCACTGTTATCTGTTGCCCAGCTGCTGGGGTGGTGCTGGGGTGACTTAGCTTGGCTTGAGTGCTGGCAGAGAGGCTCTGCCTGCCCACTGCAGCACACATGCCATAGGTTTGCCACCACTACCCTACGCAATTCTCAAGCCAATAAAGTTGGCCATCCACTTTAGCTGTCAAAACAATTAAGAATATAAAGGAAATAAGCTTGGAAAATTGGGTTGAAGTAAACTGTACAAATTCACCACTGGCAGGCCTGTTCCATAGACCTGTGCCCCTCAAATGGTTTAAATGAAGAACAGCCTCAGAAACATCTGGAAACATTCAGAAGCTCTGCCACCCTGAACTGACCACATCAGAATGTGCATTTCTACAAGATCCCTGGATAACCACATGCACATTAAGGTTTAAGAAGCACTGCTGCTGGCAAGGGGGAGCCAGTTGCAGTAGTACACCTTTATCCAGGGTTTCACTTCTGCCAGGTTTAGTTACCCAACATCCAAATGTGGCTTGAAAATATTAAATGGAAAATTCCAGAAATAAGTTTTAAGTTTTCCATGAGTTTTAAATTGTGTATCATTCTGAGTATCATGGCAATATCTTGTTCCATCCACTCTGGCCTGCCTGGAACACGAATCAACCCTGGGTCCACCATACCCATATGTATGTGCTACTTGTCTGTTAGGAGTCATCTCAGTAATCAGACACTGTCCCAGTGTCACAGGGGTTATGTTTAAATAACCATTATTTCACTTAATAATGACCCCTAAGCACAAGAGTATTGATCCTGACAATTCAGATATGCCAGAGGAAAGCCACAAAGTGTGTCCTTTAAAGGTGAAACTACAATAAGATATTTAAAAAGACAGAGACCCCATTCTCATAAGTTTTATTACAGTAAGATGTTATAATTATTTTATATTGGTTATCATTGTTAACCAATTGTGCCACTGTTAACCTTATTTTCCCTAATTTATATATTAAACTTTATTGGGTATCTCCAGGAAAAAATAGTATATATAGTGTTCAGTACTCCCTACAGTTTCAGGCATCTACTGGGGGTCTTGGAACATATCTCCTGGAGATAAGAGAGGCACACTATAATCTGTTCTCAACTGTGCCTGGCAATGCACCCTTATGGAGTAATATAGAAGCCACACAAGCTGGCCAATTGATGAGCAGTTTTTATTAAAAAATATAAACAGTTGTCATTTTTGGACTGATGACTATGAAATGATACCCCCGTAGTCATAGCTTCATCACATTTGACTTGGAAGTACTTAGGATATTAATTTTCCCTGCAATTTAATAACTGGATGAGAGAATGAGGAAGTAAAACCAAGTTGCTGCCAAAAAATAATATACTTTTCACCATAATTCATTGTCTAGAGTCTATGTGACCATGCCGTTTGACTTTAGATAGCCCAAAAATATTTTTAAACTGTCTAAAATCTGGTAACCCAGAGCTCTATAAGATTAGTCAGGCAAGCTCAGCACCCTCATTCCAGAATAGTTTCTAGCAACTCTTATGCCCTCCCCATCTCCCCAAACATCCATTTTGAGATGGCCAGGATAATTTTCTTCATTTCCTGCCCAGACAGCTGCGGAGTGTTGTAATTCATTGCTAGACAGCTGCAGCAATCCTCTTTAGAAAGGGTTATATCTTGTCAAGGATAGGGTTATTCTCAAATTTGGAGTTTATTTTTTAAACAGTGAAGTAGAAATAGTCTAGTCTGAGAAACTTCAAAGGGAAAGCGAATCTAACATGTGCATCCCTGCTTGGAGGTCAGTACTACAAACCCCCGCACCAGGTCGCATGTAATCTTCTCTGCTTCAGCAAACAGTCTGACCCACTCCTTTTGGAAAATCCTCTAGACTCCTGAATATAACTCCTTCCTCGCTGAGTAAAGCTGAACCCTCTCCTACAAGCAGATAAGAAAAGGCAGCATGTCTAGAAAGTGAAGAGGAGCCAATCTTAATCCTCAGTTATCTCTCCCTCCATATCACCAAACAACCTCACTATCGTCTCATCTTTACTACAAAATTGTGGAGAGGAGAGCAAAGGAAAAGCTAAAAGAAGATTAAAATCCCTGTGTGAGTGTGTGTGTGTGTGTGTGTGTGTGTCTATGTGGGAGGAAGATACAGACAGCAACATAAAAACAGAAAATTACCTCAGATGACAGTGAACAGACAGGACTTGGGAATCTCCAGAGAGCAGAGATGATTACAGTGAGCAGGGTCACGGGAGGGCTCAGAGGTTAGACCATCCAGATTATTCAGGAACCTCTGCTGTTAGGTCAAGAGAGGTCTGTTACTATGTCATGCCCTATAATTTAGATGTCACAAATCACAAACAAGTCCTGTCTGCTCACTGTCATCTGAGGTAACACACCTTGCTAGGCAGAGACTGCAAACAGGAAAATCCTCAAAACAACGACCCAATCCTCTTAAGCTCACTGTTGATGAGGGATACAATAGAGGAAAGGGTAGCTACAGTACAGGTTCATCGGTATAACAGAGCCAGGTGCTGATTGAAGGACGTCTCTCCTAAGAGGTGGTGGATCTTGGAAGAAAAATTTAATGGAAGCTTTTGAAAGACCTGAATATGTCCAGTAAGGGTTAACTAACTCTTAGGAGTTCATAGCTTGACTAAGAATTTAAAGTAGAACAATCGAGGATGTGTGCAAGACAAATTACCACACACCACATTTGAAGAGGTTTGAATCCTGTCATCAGGATGACCTGTGAGGCACCTTAGAAACTCATGTGCACCTAGTATGCTGCAGGCAGTCTGTGATGAGTTTAGTGAAAAAGGTCTGCTAGTCTGGGGTGCCTCAAAATATAGTAGCACAGGGGCCGGGATTTAACTCAGTGGTTCTGCTACCTGCCTCAAAAGCACAAGATCCCAAGTTCGACCCTCAGTACCAAAAAAAAAAAAAAAAAAAAAAAATAGAGTAGCACAGAGCAAGCTCCAGAGCTACACTGCATGGGTCTGAATCCTGGTTCTCATATTTACTGGATATTTGATTGATATTCAGCTCTCCTCTCAGTGTCACAGTTTTCTCACATAGGAAATGGAAACAATGATACCTACCTCCCAGGATTGGTAAGGAGTAAGTGAGTTAATATTCCATAGTTTTTAGAATAGGGCTTGACCCACCATGGATGTATGGGAAGGGTTATGTTAAGTAAACACCAGTGTTCAAAGCACTCAAATTCAATGGCTATCAAGACAAGGTGGTTGATGCATAATTTATCCAAGGAAACACCTGCTTTTTCTATGGATAAGATGACATTTTACTGAAGGAAAAGATCATTAGTCTAAAGCAGCCTCCCTCTCAAGCAGCAAAGAGATATTTTTAAAAAACTGTATTTAAAAAAAAAACAAAAAACAGTTCCACAGGCCCCTTTGCTCAGATAGGGCATGATGAATGGGGTATATCTGCCCAAGATTCTTGCCATGGTGAGGCCCATCATCTCCTCTCTTGGATTAACAACAGATATTCAACCAATGAAACAAAAGACAGTCTCATAGGAAGGGATTAGAGATCCTAACAAATCAGTATTATACTCTGACCATGTTTTTATATGCCACTTCTCTTAAATTCATCATTGAATTTAATCGCATTGATTAGATTTTTTGTTTCATCTCCAACGATAGAATTAATTTTCATAAATCTCTGCTTTCGCTATTCTTCTCTATAAAAGTTAGCAAACAACTGTCCTTCTCTGGGCCATCTAACAAAATTACACTTAGGCATACACATTACTGACAGACTTCTACAAAACAAAATCCCCCACCCTCTTATCAGAGGTCCACACGGAAACAGCAGCCACATGGAAACTATTTATAAGTTGCACAGGGCAAGTGAACACCAGGAAGCAAAATTAGCTGCCTTTAAGATTTTGCGCAAATATTCTAAGTCCCAGAGCTATTTCTTTTCCAAAATTTTAATAATTAGCGATTTTCTTAAACTGTGACAAAAAAAAAATAGTTAAGGACAAAACTTCCTTAGGAGGATATTAGGATCGTTTTACCCTACTTTGTTAGGCAGCTTAATAAATGTCCCGCCGAGAGGATCAGGAGCCACCATCCCTCCAAGCCTCTCTGCAGATAAAAACTCCACTGATAGGCACTTCAGTCCCTGACCTGAAAGTTAACACTCTCTGTTTTTCCAGATGGCCATTCTCCTGAGTACAGGCTGACAATCATGTCAAACGGGGCTGGGACCTGACCACCAGCTTCATTTTCAATTGTGAGTAAAATCAGAATTTGAAGCCAGCTCTCTGAAGATCAGACGCAGTGACATGAACTTGGTCCCCTAATAAATCACAGCTGAAGCTAGTGTTGAGGAGAGCAAACGCTATGTGATGCTGCTGGCAAGATGAATTCCATTACAGTCTCACTTGTTCCCTTTCGCCTTGGCTTAAAACTTTCAAAGAAGCTCAATCAGAGTTTCCAGAACTCAATGTTTACCCATTGTTTAAAAGCAATTTTTGTTCTTTTGGGAAATCATCTTACAGATAACCTCAAGGGAAAATTATATATTTTGTGTTTATTCTGACACCTGTGGGTATTCAGAGAAGCAAGTTAGAGCAAAAAACATGTGAATCCAGGAATTCAGAGCCAATAAAGCACAAAAGTTACTTATCGAGTCATTTCAGAAAGAACACGAATTACATACCAAGTTATTTTTCAAGCATTTTTAACATTTTATGTTTTCTATCAAAAAATGCTGAAAATAAATAATAATGCCAGAAAATTATGATTTACCTTTTGAATTCAGCTTCAGTGGAACAGGTGGCACTTAAGAAGGCATCACCAGTAAAAATCAAAACATCACAGAAATATTGATATTTTACCTCTCTCCTCTTCTTAGCAAATTCTAAATGGGCCAAATGGTATAAATTCAGCATTTAAACCTGAAAAGTACAAAATTCTTCTGCTTCTTAATGCAAAAATGTGTAGTCACAAAGAAAAATCAATTTGTCAGCCTTGTGTGTACATGACATTTTTCATTTCACCACTTGCTGAAGAGAAACACAGACAATGTATACCACTGAATGAAGTGACATTTAGAAAACTGGACTTTTTTTCATTTACTGTCTTAGTCATATTTAAAATTATTCCAAATATTACATGAATAAAGTTTCTCTACACATTTCAAATCAAACCAGAAAAATTCCTTGCCAGGAAGCAAATTTTTGACTTATTCAAATCATCCTTTTATGCTTGTTGTCGAAAAGGTACATATATAATGGCATCAAAAGCCAAAGAAAATTCAGGCTCTCTAGACAATATTTCACAAATTTATCCAGGTTTTCACTTGCTTTGATGGACTTATTTTAACATCAAACACATGCCTTCCTAACTATAGGCTCACCTTTACTTTCCTGACTATATTACCATAACTGCTGAACTTAAGGTAGTTAATTTACAGTTTCCTATCATAAAATAAATACATTTACTTCTTGAAAAGATATAGTTAATCACTGGTGGTTATATCTTCTATATTTAGACTGTTCTTTTAGTCATGTCCTGACATTTGAAAAGTGGGTTTTGTGGAAATAGACTGCCTGCCCTACAATTTTGCAAACAGAACACTTTCTCCTAAAAAAAGGCTTCATTATATTGAGTAAACATATTGCTCAGTTTCCCTGATGTGGGATGACAACCAATAACTCAACATGTTCTGACTTCAAGTGCTTTGCACTGTAGGAAATGAGGGCCTTGCTCAATATTACATCTATTTAACATCAGTGCCAGCCCCTGATCATTATTCCATTTGTTTCTTGAAAAAAAAAGTGCTACTGTATTGGTCATCTTAAGCACTATTTTCTAGTTGAAGAAACTGTAATTCTGATAGGCACAGAGGAGGTAAATTCACTTAGCTATCAGGAATTTTAACATAAATGGTATGCATCCAAAATCTGTATTGTAGTCTTTCTGTTTCTGGGCATAAACAACATATGGTTGTTAAGATATTATATTAGTCCATTTTCTGCCACTATAACAAAATATGTGAGGCTGAGTACTCTACAAATAAGATGTTTACTCACCTCACAGTTTTGCAGACTGAAAGTCCAAGCTCAGGTAGCCCCACCAATTCAGCCTCTGGTAAGAACCCTCTTGGCTACTTCACAATTTGGCAGATGGCTTCACAGAGGGAGAATGTGTCAAAGGAGAGATCACATGACAAGAGAGGAAGCCAGAGAGCTAGGAAGAATCAGTCATGATCTTTTTTAACAATTTGCATTCTTAAGAACTAACTGTCTCCACATTAATCTTTTTCAAGAGCTATGCCTAGAATGACCTAACCACTTTTCACTAAGTCCTAACTCTTAAAGGTTCCACTGCCTTTTAAAATTTTAATAATGCCCACATTGAGGACTAAACCTCAACACATAAACCTCTAGGGGACAAACCACATCCAAACCATAGCAGACCTGAAGTCTGGGTTCAAATTCCACCTCTGTGCCTTCCCAGATGTAGCACTTTGGTAAAAGGGTTAAGTCATGGAGTGAGACTAGGCTAGAGGTGTATGGGTCTCATAAGGCGTTTGTGAAGACTAGAAAGCCATAAATGTTTGCTGCTGATGATATATTATTTTATTATATTTCCAAGAAAACTTACAGCTATCTTGGGTTTTAATATCCAATTTCTTACTTTGGGATATATTCTTGCTCATGTATGGAAAGCTCGGTTAGAATCCAGCAGGGAGTCATAGCACGATGGAAAGTCTTGAAATTAGAAAGTTACTATACAACAGTTTAAAATACTACCATTCAGAGCAATGGATACTAAAAACAGTGACAGAGAGAGAGAGAGAGAGAGAGAGAGAGAGAGAAACAATAGTCTTCATAATGGTAATAGCATAGAAAACTCTCATCATTTTAATGATTCAGTGTGGTAGTAGAAAAATCCTATTCCACTGAAAATGTGTTAAATTTTTCTTCAAAGTGCTATTATTCTGAGCTGAAGCAGAAGTAACTTTAGAATTTTACTTAAATACAAGTTGCAGGAAAAATCACCAGTTAAACAAGCACTTCCCTCTCCTAGCCTATACCATCAGCAGCCTACACCTTCAGCAGACTTGCCTATGTGTAATACACATTTTGAAACATAGATATTGTTCCAAATGGTTCTTTTCTCATGTACATTTAAGAGAGGGATATATTTGAGACCAAATTCATTAATCATATTATTGATTGCATTCTCTGTAGAAGACAATATTTGACCAAAGAACATGAAACTGATAGATTTCCTTCCAATTTAGGGTGGCTGCTATATATAATAGCTACTTTCTTCTTCCCATAATGCCCTGTTCCCCATTTAAAGTCACCCCAAGATGGCTTCTCCCACCAAAGGACAACCTTCTTCTTCCAAACATGCCCTTATTCCCACCAAAAGAGTAACCTAATGATTGTTCTCCTCCTAACAGCTAGTGAAATCACAGGCTCTTCCAGTCCCTAGCCACTACCTCACTCGACCCCACCCCAGCTCTTACAAGCCCCACCTCAGCTCCTATAAAAAGTACTTTCAGTCCCAGCCATATTGCTTTTGTCTCTCCTTTGTTCAAAGACAGCCTGGCAGATTGTCTTTGCAATAACGGCTTGTTGTGGTCTGGTCTGGTCTTGGTTTTCGGCTTTTTTACTTGACAGAAACTTTGATGATTTTTGTCAGCCACTCTGGAGATAATCCACAATGATATCTCTAGTCTTTGTGTACTGAACTACAATTGTATTTGGTAGTTATGTTGAATCAGTTAACTTTTGCTGTATCATAAGCAAATTCAAAACAATTGTTACATATTCTCAGACATGTGTCTGAGGGAAACCTTGGAGTTGGTTGGTCTGGATTGAGCTAAACTGTGTTTAGTTCTAAGCTTCAAGTTGGATTAGGGCTGGTCTTCTATTGTCCTTAGTCGAGAAGTCAAGTTGTTCTTCTTTTGGAAAACTGCATATATTCAAGAGCACAAGGTCACTTTGCCAGCACATTCCAAGCCTCTGTGCAAACAACCCATCAGCCAAAGCAAATCATTTACCTGAGACCAACATTAAGTAATCCATAAATAATCTCCAACTAATAGGAAGGACCACAAAATCATACTTCAAGCAACAGAGGTACCATGCAGGATGAATAATAGGGGCCAGTAAGTCATATTTCATACATACTTTTGAGAAAATTATTAATTTCTCAAGTGTTTTATGCTAAAATTAGAATAAGTATCATTAGTTGCTTAGCATGTCTCATTCCTTAGAAATTATAGTTAAGAATGTTTCTGTAAGATTTCATAATTATCACATATGCT
Organism: Heterocephalus glaber; assembly: GCF_053883595.1. Taxonomy (NCBI): domain Eukaryota; kingdom Metazoa; phylum Chordata; class Mammalia; order Rodentia; family Bathyergidae; genus Heterocephalus; species Heterocephalus glaber. The sequence goes on along the minus strand of NW_028258406.1, from coordinate 4,579,337 downwards.
CTTGTTGTGGCTTGGATTCTAAATATCCTCCAAAAGTTCATGTGTTGAAGGCTTAGTACCTAGCTGCTTGCATTTTAGGAGGTGGCAAAAATTCTAGTAGATGAGGCCCAGTTGGAAGAAATTGGATCATTTGGGACACATCCTTAAAAAGTATTTTGGAGCCCTGGCTCCTTCCTGTGTCTCTCTGCTTCACAGCCACTATGAAGTGAGCAGGTTTCTTCCACCACACACTTTGGCCATGGTCCAAAAACAATAGGCCAAGTGTTTCGTTTGTTTGTTTGTTTGTTTAAATTTATAAATGAAACCTGTGAAATTTGAGCCAAAGTAAACATTTCCTTTTTCTGGAGGTGATTTTTCTCACTTTGTCACACCAATGGAAACCTAAGTCACATGCATCTAATCACTACAAATATTCTCACAAAAATATGGACACTACTTATATAACAATGAATTTTAACCTAAAATTAATTACCTATGTCTATATACTAGGACTCTAAGTCATTCTATTTAAAGCAAGATTGACAAAAATTAAGCTGCATTAACCTATTTAGAGGTTATTCTAAACCTTTAACATTGTGGCTTGTGCAGTGCCTGACACAATAGACTCCTAAGAAAGATTTATTTACTGAAGAACTGAAAATCAGAATTACTGAAAGTCTCCTCAGAGGTTGGTGTTCTGTTTACAAGCTTTGCTGATTAGTTTTCAGTTGATCTTTATCCAGCTGATAGGTGTCCTCTGACTCAGAGGTTCAAGCCTTTGTATCTTATGTAGCCATAATATATGCAATTTTATATATATATTTTTATATATGGCTCATGTATATATGTGTGTATATGTGTATATATGTATATATATTATATATATGGTATACATATATATAATATATATAGTGCATGTCTTTGATGCTATTATCACCTGTGAAATGAAAATTTGCCATGTACTTGGTCAAGTTGGGATTTGTGTTTGTGTTGTTTTAAAGCCTTTTTGGCCAGCATTTACATACCTTTGCCTCTGGTTTGTGTGTGTGTGTGTGTTTGTGTGTGTGTGTGTGTGTGCGCGCGCGCACGTTTCTTCTCCTGAGTCCAGATGCCTTTCTTTACCCTTTTTTTCCCATTACCATCTTACTTAAAAAGATGAAAAACTATAAATTTGACAACCTTTCATCAAACACCCAGCCGTGACCCTATCTTCAGAACTCACTGTTTTCAATCTAAATAACTGGATCATTTACTCAATTTACCAACCTTTCTTTTCTGCATTCCCCTTTCTACATATTTAACTTTCTACCTATTTGATTTCTAATATATTTCCATTACATGTTTCCTTATATTGCTTGTAGAAAATAATTTGTTCTATGTGAAACTTGACACATTTCCTTTTTAAAAAATAGGTATATAGGGCCGGGGGATTTAGCTCAGTGGTTCCAGCACCTGCCTCACAAGTGCAAGGTCCCAAGTTTGATCCCGGTACCACACACAAAAAAAGTATATAATAGTGCCTTCCCAGCCTTTTGAGTAAAATCAGAACAAGGTGGGCCACCTTAACATGGTATGAGGGGCTCTCAGAGGGAGGCAAGTCCCCAACTGGCTGAAGATACTCCCAGTCATTGCAACTGTCATCAGTGCATTTGTAGAGTTAAAATGCAAACAGCCTCAGCCAGTTCTTTAGTTATCCTTAGCTTTATTAATCATAATTAATGAAAATATATTTTATTAAATGATTATTCCTCCAAGATACTACAGTGAACACTTTACATACCTCATCTCCACTGTTTCTCTCACAAGCACACATGAGCTGGAAATTAGACCTAAAATCAGATCTATATTGTAATATTATATTCAGCCAGCTAGTTATGTAAAATAGTTATGCAAATGTAACCCAGGCTAAGATCAGAGGATAAGCTATTGGTTTACCTTTGTAAACTACCCTTTGATTATCTCTGTGAGTTGCCTACACTTTGTTTTGCTTAAATTCTTTTATTGGTACATTTTAGGTATACAATACGGTTACATTTATCATTGGGTGCTTGTACCTGTACATGATGTATCTTGGTTCTTATTCTTTCCCCATTACCTGTGCACCCTTCACCCCCTCCACCCTTCCCTATTTACATAGACTTTGTTGCCATTTTTTTCTTTTCTCATAATTTTTCCTTTCCCTTCTTTCCTTTCCCCTTCTCCTCCCATTTCCCCTAACCCTTTGGACCTTTTCTTCCTATTTCAAATTATTAATTATTCATTTTAATTCTTATTAACACTTTCAGTTTTTCACACTAGAGAAACTATTCAGTATTTACACATGTGTGTCCTATTTATTTCACTTAAGAGTATGGCCTCAATATGCATCCATTTAGCTATAAATGTCTAGTTTCTCATTTGTGGCTGAGTAGTACTGTTTTGTTACTTTTTTTTTTTTGAAACAGACAGAATGCAAACATTTTACTTCCCAAAAAATTTAAGTATTGATTCTTCCCTGCCCTTCAAAAATGAGATACTAGCTTATTAGTTGCTAACAACTTAAATTCCAAGGATTCTGAAAATAATGGACCATCCACTCTGCAAGAACAAAGGGAATTAGGCTTTCCAGATAGGTGAAGTCCCTCTAAGGCAGAGGGAGGGATTCTGCCAGTATGAAAGTAAGTCAGAAGAAACCAATGGAAAGAGAAGGTGAATGAGAAGTGTCATAGGAATAGGAGCCTCATCCCAAAAATGTCACCTTAACCAAGGACAATGCTAAAGGGATGGGGGGGGTAATAAGTGATAAAGAGCAATAACTCTTAAGTTAGCCTGCTTTGGATTGAATCCCAATTCCACTACTTGCTGATTTTCTGGCTTTTGATACACCGTTTAACCTTTGTTGTCCTTAACCACGTCCTTAGTTTTCTTTTATAAAACGACAATAGTATTATCTTCTTCCAGATAAGTTCCTGAGGGTTACATGGTTTGATACCTGTCAAGCCATTAGAACAGTGTTTGGCCCAGAGATGTGCCTACTAGCTGCCAGGTCTAATCGTGTCCACAATCTTTGAGAGCTCTGGACTTGGCTAGGGCTACGTTGTCATACACCCAAAGCAGAAGTCTTCCCTAATGACCTGCCCTTTGTGCTTCCCCAGAGATTTTCCTCTTGGGTTGCAGGAGGAACTTACTCCCCAAGGATCCAACAGTGCCTCTATGACCTCCCCGCCAGATCCACTTCTGATTGTTCTACCTGAACTCCGCTCTTCCACTTCCAAAAACCCCAAGGGGACCACTGTGATCCCCCAAACAGGAAGTCTATTAACCTAAAAACCCAGATAATGAAAAACAGAAACCACAGAGCCTCCTTCTTCTGGCCCCTAATTCTATCTTATTTAACTCCCTGACCTGTAAAATGAAACCAGTCACTATGAGCATTAAATAAGATAACAACAAATAAAAACCAGCTAGCACAGTGCATGACGAGTAGTAGGTATTGTTCAAACACTCATTTCCTTCCCTTTTTCCCTACGCTATAGATAGCCTTACTAAGCACTATTAAGGGACTAATGACTTAAGGTAAAAGGTCAAGTCGTAAGTGGGGAATTGGTTCTGTCACTAAAGCCACAACTGCCTTTCCCAAATCCAGTGATTTATTCCTGCCTCACATGTCTATTTTTCACAATGTAGATAGATAGACTTCCATGTAGAAACAAAAGGAGGATAATAACAGTAATGATCACTAATAGTATCTAGCTGAAGATATATAAGAAAATTGACTTCTGTTTCTTTAATAGAAAAGTCTGTGGTTTTCTCTTTCCATCCTGAGAAAACTGAACCATTATTTATTCCAAAGTATCAGGAGATCTATTCTGCCATAGTCATTAGATTTAAGTTCACACAACAGAACAGGTTCCAGAGGCACTTTCTCATCATTAAATGAGCACCTATGTGGTGTTGCCAGAGGTGGAGGAGATGAAGGCATTTTGAGGAAAGAAAAGGCACTAAAGGAAAAATTAGTCAGATGAAGCATATTAGTAGATAGAGACACACAGCCTGTTTCCTATCCCCTGTGTGACAATACTGCATAGACAATGAGAGGAGCTTCTGGAGAGTGTCCACGATTTAAAGGCCAACATACAAGAAACAAAGGCTTACTTGAAGTCCTGTTTATGATGCTACATCTAACTCTCAGCAAGACAGCTAATTCCTCACCCCAATCAGTCTATTGCTAGAAAAGCTGAGGAGGAAAAAAAACCCATCCCTGCTGCACACTTGCCTGTCTTTCCCCAGATTCTAAATCTTGACACTGAAAATAATTTGCAAGCTCAGGCATCTCTGGGATTCAGTGAATTTTCCCTACCACCTCCCTTTGTTCTTTCAGTCCTACAGTGGTGCTCCAAGCAGACAGGAAACATGGCCCAGAAGCATGGAGGCGCATCTGTGTCTTGTTTCAGGAAGAATCATGCTGCTTGGTCTCCTCCAGTAGAACACGCACATTCCATCTCTGAAGAAAGAAAATTTCAACAGTCCTGGCTCATTCTATCCTTTGTTCTCTTTGTGCCCTACAAGGCACAGTGGTCATAAAGGCTCAGAGGTGCATCCTGTGCTCTCCGTACATCCGTTCCAGGTGGGCACATGCTGTGGATATTTTCTTCTTATGGCTCTAGGGGCAGGATGCTTTGTTGCCGGATAGTGATATCAACCCTGATCTAGACTGCACTTCAGGTCATATCCTGGCCAACAGAGTGAACATAATATAATCACCTGAACTTCAAGTGAGTTCTAATTTTTCCCTTCAAATATAAAATACCATTATAAATACTCTTAAAGAAATAAATAGAATATATGTGGATATTCCAAACAAATATCTCTAGTTAGGTGGTCTTTACCTAAATAAACTCAGAAAATGTATGTATGTTAAGTAGCACTCAATTGCTTTGAGCTATCAATATCTCATTTCACCTCTTGTTAAAATGTGACTTACAGGTAAGGAAATCAGATATGAGTTAGGTCAAAGGTCTTAGGTTCAAACTCACATTAAGAAGCCATAACATTCTCAGAGCTGCCTCTGGCCAATATGGAAAATAGGGATGACTTAGGAAGAGACAGCCACCTTCCCAACACAACCTGAACAGCCCCTGCGGCCCAGAGTTTGTTGAGCTGACAGGAGTCTGAATTTCAGATCTCATTTGTGACCTCACCCAGGTATGTCTCTACACTTCACAAACAGCACAAGTCATAGAAAGCAGCGCCCATCTTGTGCCCAGGGCACGTCTAGAGCCAAGTGAGAACAGGAGAGGAGGGGAGAGATGCTGCTTCATAATACAGACTGTCCCACAGGTAAATCTTTAAAAATATGGCCTCTTCTTCATCTTTGTGGTTATTCAAGTACAAGTAAAAGTTCTTCCTATATTCCTGCCATGCAAAAAATAATCACACTGTCTATTACCAGCCTTGTCCCCTTGACTGGGGCAGATTTGAAATGGGGTGAATGCTGTCTTAGTTCCTTGTATCAGTAACAAGTCAGCCTTTACCTTACTGTTGAATAATGTTTTAGGAAACATGTCTCTGATACAAAAATCTTGAGCACATCACACACCCTGATGCAGTTTGCTCTGCAAGAATGGCTACAGTTTATAATCAATGTAAGAGATGAATGGTTATATGCTTTAGATGCATAGGATAAATTTTATCTTTTCAAAAGAAAATTCCAACATGTTAACCTTTATAAGCAAAACAAACAAGCTAACTAAAAAGTCATAATCAGGAAAGAAATTAGAACCCACTCAAATAATTTCTTCTGACTCATCTATCTGCTCCATTTCTCTTTCCCCCTCACCCTCTCATTGTCTGTAGTTGCCAGCAAGTAAACATGAATGCTGAAGCAAGAACAAAAGGAAAACAGAAACATATATTTATGTAAACTTGTATTGATTCAACTAGGAAGAAACCCCACAGCTTTCAAGGTCTGAGTCACAAATCATTATGATCAGAAATGCTGATGTGCTAGGAATACACGAGTACTCTCACTTGTTATCGAGGATCAGGCCCATTGTACAGCATAGTGAAGCTAAAAAACATTAAACATAGTTTTCAGCCTCCATTTATCAAGTGCTATTTTGGGAAAGGGAGGACACAATGGCGATGAGTCCAGGCTTGTATATTCAGCTTCACATTCAGTCACTGACAGATCCACATTTGGGAAAATCAGAGGGAGGTCACATCACCTTTCCAAACATGAGAAAACTCTGTTCTTCCCAAGATGACCCGAAATGTTCTAATTATTGGTTATTCCCTCTGGCTGGCCATGCAGCCAACAAGCACGTAGAGTTCAGTGAACCCACAAGCACACAGCTGTTATCTTTGACTTGTGGCCAAAACAAAAATTGGAACAGAATTTACCCAGACAAGTGTAAAGGCTTCTGTTTAAAGCAGCTATTTTCTAAGCCAGATAAACAGCTTTGAAATGGAGAAGAAATGAATCCTTTTCTAGAATGTCTGAATCAAAGTGAGGTCAACGTGTGGAAGACAAGATGTTAACATAGATTACCCACACAGCTGCACAAGTCTCCCGTAGAATGAGGCAGGCTCCATGCCTCCATTTGCCTGTATTTCTTTTGTCAACTTGCTTTTGTGCTTTGGAAGCAACTTTCTGTATTTGGGGAAGGTAACTATGCTAATTCAGTTGGTTCAGGATAGAAAGCATTAAGGGTCAGCAAACTTCTATGCTGGAAGCTTCCATGAGCCAGCAACTTCATGGGCCAGGGGTCATTTTGGACAGAAGCATGAAGGGCTCTTATCTGGGAGTTTGAAGGAAGAAAGAAACAAAGTAGTTTTACTTTGGGCTTAAGTCAGTGATTCTGGCCTTTGAATTTCCACTACAAAACATTAACAAATATCTCATTTTTTATAGGTGCCAAAGGGACTGGTAAGGAATAGTTGATAGACGAAGCAGGGAAAAATCACCCTCCCTGTTCCTTACACAAACACTGTGTGCTTGTGCTAATCTGGCAATCCATCTTACAATCACCAAACAGTACAGAGCAAGGAAGCAATTCACACCGAAATAGTGCTCCTCAGAGCTTTTCATAGCTTGATGCCTATTGCAGCTGCTTATATTGTACCAGCAGGTGGGTATAAAATAGCATATTCCAGAGTCTACAGAAGCTGTGTCCCAGGGTAGAAGAGGAGATGATTTTTTTTCCAGTAGAGTGAATATGCATATCAATGTACCTGAATGGAGAGCTGGGTCCTGGTGAGCTGTCATCAGCAGCAAATCTATCTGTACTTCCATTTCAAGTGGTCTATTTCGGCAATAACAAGGCTTATGCAGCAAGGGTTTGAAAAGCCTGCTTCTCTTGATTCCAGTGGGCTTACAGACCACATCAGCAGTGCAAACAGCCCTGGGCCTACTATCTACTGTCATTCACTCCCAAATTCTCCCTGTACACAACATTTGCAGCAACATTAAAAATCTCACCAGCTCTGAAGTCCCAGTTTTCTAGAATAGTAAGCGCCAGTATCTAGATATGGTAAGAACAAGAACAATTGTAACTAGATGGCTTTGTAGCCCATTCTAAAATATTCTATCATTAAGGCAGCCAGCTGCATAATTGGGGTCAACTTCACACCTATTGGGCAGGGGCAGTTATCAGAAACCCATTGAGCAAATGGATGGGATATTTCAAACCTATGAGCATCAAACATCTCCAAAAGTAACAAGAAGTGACAGCTGAAGTCATGCTTAACAGAATTGGTTTAAAATGTGAAATGGGTTTTAAAAGCGGCACTGCCCTCCTATTGGGTGTGAATGAGACGTAGTACACAGGAGGGGAAATCCCTATTAAAGCTGGAACTCCTGCTTTGTTCTCTTGTGTATGACAAGCAGCAGCTGCCTCTAGATAATTCTTGAAAGAACTAAGACATGTAGGGAGCCACTGGGTAGGTGGTCAAAGCTGGGTAAAACAACCCTCTCAGAGTTTCAGTAAACTTTATAAGAAGCATCATTAGGAATATCTGGCAATTTGTTTAAATGAACCAAGCAAGAAAAATTGTGCCTACCACCTTCCGTCCCTCCCTAGACCATATGTTTCCTGGTAGTAGTTGCCTGATTATTTTACCCTTCCTCCACCCAAATCATTTGGCTTTCTTCAACTCTCTGACACTGGGATCCACAAACTTATTCTGTAAAAGATCAGATAGTAAATAGGTCAAAAGTTTGCAGAGCATACAATCTATATCACAACTACTTAACCCTACCATTTTAGCATGAAGGCAGCCACAGTCTATATACAAGTAAATGAATATGGATGGATTTTGATAAATTTTATTTACGGAATTAGACTAGAGGTCAGATTTAACCCACAACCATCATTGGTGGATCCCTTCTCTAAAACACTGCATCTTGAGCAAAGGCAGTTCTAGGAGATTCTGTGAATCTTTATTTTCTTTCCCCACTTGCTCACCTATGGTAGATTGTTAGAATAATGACACCCTCATTTGTTTTTACTTCCCATCTCTGCACCCTTGGGTAATCCCCTCCCACACTGAATATTTTGGGCTTAATTGGATCCTCTTTAAATTTGTATGTTGAAACTCTGACCCCTAATACTTGAGAATACTTGAGAATGTTTGGAGATGAGATCTTTTAAATGGTGGTTAAGTTAAAATGAAGCTCTTAGGATGGACCCTAAACCAATATGACCATGTCCTTATAAGAAGAGCAAAAGACACCAGAGATATGCACACAGACAAAAGACCATGTGAAGAGGTAACAAGAAAGCAGCCATCCAAAAGCCAAGAAGAGAGCCCTCAGAAGAAACCAGATCTGCCAACACCTTGATCATAGACTCTCAGGCTCCAGAACTGTGAGAAAACAAATTTCTGTTGCTTAAGCCACTTAGTCTGTGGTATTTTGCTATAATAACCCTAGCAAACTAATGTATTGACTCTGGGACAAACACGTGACTTTCTTTGGCCGATGGGTATTGGGAATCATGACCTACGCAAAGACTTGAAAAATGTCTCTTGCTGCTCTTGAGACCCCTGTCAGCAACCTTGTGAACAAGTCTGCACTAATATGCTGGAAGATAAGAAATTCATGGCCAGTCATTCACCACCCCAGCTGACAAGTCAAACCCCAGAAGCAGTTGCCCAGCTGACTGGCAGCTGTCCAGAGAAGCATGAGCGAATCCAACTGAGATTAACAGAAGAACTATACGGCTGAGACCAGTCCAAACTGCTGACCCAGGCAGAATATGGTTATCTTTGTAAACATACTAGTTAGGAGAAGTTTGTTACATGCAATAGATAATTACTGTACTACCCAACTAATTTCCATGTCTTCTCCACTCAACACTCAGATCACGTTATTTATCTGCTACTTGGGACACTTCAAAGCTGAACTCCATTTTTCAACTTTTCCTGCTGCCTCTAACCATCCAGTAGTTCAGTCTACTACATTATCCACTCCCGACACCATTCTGTGCTAGGTGGGGGTATTTATTTTCTATTGCTGTGGTAACAAACTACTGCAAACTTAGCAACTTAAAACAGCACACATTTATTATCTCACTGTTCTATAGGTAAGACGCTTGGTATATGTCTCACTGAATTAAAATTTATATGTCAGGAAGGCTATGCTTATTCCCAGAGGCTCTAGGGGAGAATCTGTTTCAGATTTCTGGAAGAATTCAGTTCCTTGCTCCTGTGGGACTGAGATCTGCGTGCCATTGCTGGCTGTCAGCTAAGGGTTGCTCACAGCATCCAGAGGCCCCCCCTACATCTTTCCTCATGGTTCATTTCCTCCATCTTCAAAGCCAGCCAAAGTATATCAAGTCCCTCTCATGCTTCAAATTTCTTCGGAAGTTTTATGCATCACATTCTCTGACTCTAATCAGGAAACAATACTCTGCTTTTAAGCGTTTATGTGAAGATGAGCCCACCTTGATAACCCAGGCTTATCTCCCTATCTCAAGATCCATAACTTTTATCATATCTGCCAAGTCCCTTTTCCCACAGAATGTAGCATGGGATCCAGGGATTAGGATGTGGATAACTTGGGAAGGGAAGGAGTTCATTATTCTGCCTTTCACAGTAGCCAGCTATGGTAGTGAAATCAAAGACCATAACTTCTCACTGGTTCTGTTACAATGGGAATTTCTTAGAGACTAACGGCAAGCTCAATGGGGCCTGTTCCCATCCACAGTCAGCCACACAGCAGCCCACCAGTATAGAACTGCTCCTCTTGTTTATTTGAAGAGTAGCCTTTATTTACATCCCTGGACTGCTCCATCCCCTTGGCACTTCTCTATACATTCTTACAAATTAGGACATGATTCTCTAAATACAAAAGTGCCACTATTATGAGAAAATGTCATGAGTTCCTATCCCTATGTGTTTAGAATTCTGCAAAGTGGTTTATTGCAGTCCATTAAAGCTACCAGGACATATTCTCTATCAGTTAGAATGCCTTCAGCTACAAGTAAATGAAACCTTGATTTAAACTGGCGTATATGATATGAAAAATTATTATTTCACATTACAAGAGGTACAGATGCAGATCAGACTTCAGGGTCAGTTAATTTTGTGGCATAGGAACGTAATCAAGGTCCCAGTTTCATTCTCTCTCTCTACTCTGACACTCTTAGTGTCACCAAGCTGGTCATAAGGTGTCTGAAGCTCTTTCCAGCTTCCCATCCAATTATAAACACATCAGAGGAAAAAGAACAATTGTTTCTTCCTGCACCCCTATCTTTGCTGTGAGACACTGCTTTCCTACAAGTTCCACAGTAGACTTTCCCTCTGCTTTCATTGGGAGAATTGACCTAATTTCAAAGCAAGGGAAGGGAATGAGAATATGACACTTCATCAAGGCCTTCCTTGATCACCTTTTAAAACAACAGGTATGTGCCAGAGTTGTCTCTTGGCATTTCCTCCACCCCCACCAAACCTGTGTTTTTCTCTGAAGCTTTTATCACTATATGGTTTGCTTTGTTATTTGTACCTCTTCTCACATGTACACTAGCATGTTAATTCCACTGCTAGCGATTTGAGGCTCTTCTATTCTTTAAGTATTTATTAAATAAAGGAACAAATCACAGTTCTAGAACTAATCAGGCCCTTGAAGCTGGAGGTATGATCCACTTTTCCTAAGCCATATGCTGTGATAGGTGACTTAGTAAGCAATACTGAGTTTAGGAAGAGATAGAGAAGTAAATGCCAGGTAAATGATCTGTATTCTCACTTGTAAACATATTTGCCCACCATTACTATCACTAATACTGACCTGACTTAACTTCAGAGAGACATTTGGTTTTGTTGAATCTTAAAGCAATTCACTGGTAATCTTTCATACCAAAGAATCCTGGTCTAAGCTAAACTTGGAGAAACTTTTCTTCACAGATCCATTCATCCTATTCTCATTTAGGGTAGAAGGAATGATTATTGCTGCTTCCAAATCCAAAAGAATTATGTAAACCTTATGTGTTAGTTTTTTGTTTCTGAGACAAAATATCTAAGAATAACAACTCAAAGTAAGAAAGATTTGTCTTGGTTCATCAGTTAGAGGTTTTAATTCATGGTTGGGTTTTGCCATTGCTTTGGGCCCGTGGTAAGGCAGACCATCACAGCAGAAAGGCATGGCAAAAGAAAACTACTCAACTTGTGGCATTACAGAGGGGCATGGAAGAGGAGAAAAGATTCATGGCACAGAAAGCAGGAAGCAGTGAGCCATTCTTTCTGTTTTTATTCCATCCTGGCTACAAGTCTATTGCTTGGTGCCACCCACACCCAGAGTTTGTCTTCCCTCTTCAGTAAGTCCATCATCCACAACCAGAACTATACTAAACCAATCAGTGCTGGTATCACACACACATGATTCAGAATCACACACCCATGATCCAGTCACTTCCAAAAGCCTCACCTATGAGTGCATGAGGCTTTAAGGGGACATGTAGATATAAACCATAACCGCCAGGGACAAAATACAGTTTCTGAGGTCACATCCTCATAGTCCATCCCTTCAACTACACCCAACTTCCTAAATTTCTATTACCTTCCAATAAGCCCATCCAATTATGATTTAACCAATAAATTTGTCAACTGATGAAGTTAGAACCCTCATGAACCAATTACTTCAAAAGCCCAGCAATTGGCAACAAATGCTTCAATACAATAAGCCTTTGGAGAGCATTTTAGGTAATAACCATAATACTTTCTAGTCTAATAATTTCTATTCTATTCTAATAATTCTAACTATATATAATTTACCCTTATAATTACTAAAAAAACAATTTTCCTAAAATTTACATATTAATAAGAAGTGGGTTTATACTAGAAGTAATCAGGATAACCTAAAGCAATTAATTGATGCAATAAAAGAGGTAAGCAAAGCCATTATATTGGTGTCTGGCTATTCAAATGTCCCCAGCTGGAAGAACCTGAGCAGAATTTGGAGAAAGGCCACAGGTGACCACCTCCTGTATAATTAGTGTCAGGCTTCTGCAGCATAATTCGTAACATTCCTCATCATGTTCTACTCTTGGAGTTCTTGAGCTATCCAAGGAGAGGGACCATCAGGTCTCTCAAGACCTCTTTCCAAAAGTTTCTCCCTGAGACAGGAGCCAAAATATTCATTACGTGTTATTTAACTTGTTTATGTCAGGCCTGGAAATCCTTTGCCATTCTCTTTACTAACACCTGTTTTTATCTTTGGGAAAAAAACAAGGGGAACATTTGGTCTGTTCACCCCAAATAGTTACAGTGAGATGTCTTGCTACCACAACTACAACCCAACACAGCCTGAGCTACAGAGTGCTATCCCCATGGCAGCCTGTCCTGCCTCAAGCTCTCTCTCTTTAGACATTGCCATCACTGACCTTTACAGATTTTGCTCTTCAGGGAGCTACTCTACTCGATCCAGGGAACTGAAGACAACAGACTGCATAACTTCTGCCCAGGTTCCTCCCTTGGATCCTCCAGCTCCTTCTTGGAATTCCTTATGATCTCTAGGGCCAACTCCTCTCACAAAAGCCTGACCACCTTTTGGATCTCTGAGAAAACCCTTGGACAATCTCTAATTTTCATTATTTATTTTATTGCTCAAAATGTCCCAGCTTGGCCATCAAGACTACATTCAGGCTGACTCCTGGATCTTCATCACATGTTCCCTACACTTTGGCACACTTCTGTGCAATACACCACGATCCAGATTAATCTCATAATTGTCCAGCTTCAGTCCAGGAATCAGTCGCTTCTTTATGAAGCCTGGGTTTTTGTTGTTGTTGCTTATTTATTTGTTTGTTTATTATTGAAGAATAGTGTTTAGAAAACAAGATCTAAACATCAGGTATACTTATTGTTTTTGTAGTGTTACAGCTTTTAGGCCCTTTTAGCAGGCAGCTAGAAAACACATGTATGTTTGCTAACCCATGCATACATACTAAAGTTTTTTTATTTATACAAATAGATAGATAGATACACACGAATCTATTAATTGAGTTATAGATAACAATTTCGTGAGTTTATGCTGATACTTCTGTTTGTAGTCCAGCTTCACAGGTTTCATTCTAGCCTCTCTCCTCCCCTTTTCAATATCTGTAATGTCTTTCTGAAATAGGCAGAAACTGGTCTTATTTCCTACCTTATTATTTACTATATGTATATGTAAGTAAATACTGTATATTTACTTATTTATTTAACTCTGGTACACACACAAAGTCTTCCAGAATTTCTAACCCATGACACCATGAGAAACACATTTACAAACAAAATTACACTATTTATATAGAGTTATTTTTATCTTTATAGTATTCAGTCAAAAACTGTTTACTCAAGTTACTTACATGGGTGCATGTAAACACGCTTTTAGGATCCGACTTTTAAGTCTTTCAGAGTCTTAGGCTAAGTGTCAAATATATATTGTGGCCAATCTTTAAATGTCTTCTTTATAAGATTAAAGATCTTCATTAAATGAGAATGGGCTTGACTCTTGAGTATATTGTATTTATAGTTTATTGTTTTTCTATACAATACTTGAGTTGCCTGAGATGATTATTATAAATTTCTTTTTATTATTCTAAATTTGTATTATCCTCTTAAGTGGTATATTGGATTGCTATAGTTCACAACCTCCAGGCATAAAATATAAAGCAATAAAATCTTCCAATTAATCTACACATATGCAAAGTTTGTAATTAAATGCAAAGCTATAATTGGACCCAATGCCCCATCTAACACAAAATAGCAATAGGAATGAACTCAGGGAGAAAAGAATAGTCAAAATATTCAGTCAATGAACTTGAGTGGTTATTTACTTAAAGTAATTTAAAGAAAAAACATTATACCACAGTGTAGGGAAAAAGACATATTCATGTGACCAATAAGGAAAAAAATCTGTCTCGACTCATCATTACATGGGAGGATAAGGTCTAATATACTAACACCACGCTAAGGTGGGGGAAGATGACAGAAAATTTATGGATGTGGTAGCTAAGGAAATAAGCTCATCTGTTGACTATAATCTGCCCACATACCCCCCTACACAGTAAAACATGCACGCACACACACACACACACACACACATAGACACACACATAAACACACACACCTCCATTATCAGGGGCCTTAAATTTCCACTTCCACTTGATATTTTTTGTTCTACAAATTTCTATATAAATAGTATGACTCTTGGGCTGGAATTTAGCTCAGTGGTACCACGTCTGCCTTACAAGCACAAGGTCTTGAGTTTGATCCCTGGTATCAAAAAAAAAAAAAATACAATGACTCTTGTTGCAATTGGGTTGTCCTATCTTTGATTCCAATATTTTTAATGATAGGGTCAACTGATCACCAATACATTCTTCATGAATAATTTATTTCCAAATTTAAAAATAATAATAATTTAGGAGTTCTGAATGTTATATGGATGAGAAAAATCCAAGTTATTATGCTATGTTAATTTTAGCACCTAATTAACCAAACTTGCTTTTACCCTAGACTTCTGATTGAACACTAAAAGTAACCAGCATCCACACAGTTCTACAGGCCAGAGCCTAGAAATTATACATCATTCTTCTATTTCTCTCTATCCTGGGCACCTTCAATCAATCCATCAATAGTCTTATTATTTGTATCTTCAAAATGCAGCATAAATTCATTTGTACCTTTCAGTCTCTACAGCCATGGTGTTGATCCAGCCACTATCATCTGTTAGTAGCCTACTGTGATTATTCCTAACTTCTCACAATATCTACTCTTCCCACCTTAAATGCCTCCTCTATCCTCTGCCCATGTCAGTAATTTTTTGTAAATATAAATCTGATCACATGAATTGTTTGTTTAAAAAATGTTAAAGATGTCCTAGATCCTTGTGGATGAAGGATCACCCTTGGTCTGGTCCCCGTGGGGAGCCCATCTTGCTCCTCACGTCAACTCACTCTCTGAACTCAAGGTGGAATTCTTCAGTTTCTGGAACTTTTTTCTCCTCGGGGGCTTGGCCCACCCCTCCCTCTCTGCTGCCCCTAGTTAACTCCTACCAGTCATTCATGTCTCAACTCAAATGTCACCTCCTCTAAGAAATCCTCCCTACTTCCCATATAATAAAGCAAAGTACCTAATATATTCTCCAAACACACTGGATGTTTTCTTCATTGTATTGGTTAAAATTGAAATTCTACATTTATCTGGAAATGTATTTAATTACTGTTTTCTAGCCCCCAAAGGGTTCTATAGTATCCTTATCCCCTAGGTGACTCAGTACGTGGCACTTATTAGGTAACCAATGAGTGTTTACTGAATGAATACTGGGTAGAAAGGAAATAGCCTGAATATATGGAATTTTCATTTATGCCTTCTTTGTCAACCATCAACAGCAGGTGGAATAAAAATCCTGTCAGTGGATGTGAATCTCCTATTGTGATCCCTGAAGTTCCGCTGAGCTCAAGACAGATGGACACCCTGCAGCAGCTGCACAAAATGGCTCTCAGATCTGACCCGCATACAAAGCAGAGAGCATGAGAGTGCTCCAAAGAGAGCTGGCAGCCTCTTGACGTCCGTAAAATACAAGGCTGGCTCTGGCTTTGACCCTCGCACATCCCCTAAAACATGGTAAAGGAATAGAGAAGTGCTGCACTGCATTCTTGGAATTATTCCAGTCAATTTGAATATATGACCAATATTTGAATGTAAGACCATTTATCAGCTATTCTGTGTTATCTGATAATACGCTATCATCCTTCCAACCTCAAAGACCAGGAGACTAAATGGTTCAATAGTGTTTTTTCTTTTCTGTGGCATTTCCAGGTGACATATCTTATAGTGAGATAAAAATAAGGGTAATACTGTTAGACTGTCTCTTTTCTAGCTGCACAAAAATATCCCATCCTGCCCATGTGGGACGTGGATGGCAGGAAACTGACCCGCCTGGCGAGGAGAGATGGTTGCCTCCAGGAAGGAGTCAAGAGGCCAAACACTGGACACAGGGTGAGGAGTGAGTGCTTGCCAACTCTGGAAAGGAGTCCTATGCCTGGATCTTGTCCCATTGTGCTGGCTGAGCACCACAGGGGACTTTCAAGTGGCACAAATTCTCGGCTGCACACGGTACCTAAGCCACAGACTGAAAAATTATGCAAGCAGGGTCCAGTGCTAAGAAACAGACTAGTGGGACCAAAGGAAGTAGAATCAAGGTCCTTGCACAAGTAAACTTGGTTTGTGAATGGGAGATACAGGAAAATGTGAAACAGAGAAGACAGAAAACTGACCAGGCAAACTCTCCTGCTCCCTTTTCGTACTCACTTATCTTTGATTCTTATTGAGATTCCATAAGACTACAGAGTCTTAATTAAGTTCATTTTCTGACTTTTGTCCCCCTGATGAATCTGCCAGGTAAACCTCCAACCTGGATCAGTTCGAACCCCTGTATTTCCATTCCTATTACTGGTCTGCAGTTGCATACCTCAGGAGAAAATATCCTAACTGTGTAGAATGGCATAATTAATTAATGACACCCCCACTGAGTTCTCAGGGAGCTCAGTCATCTTTCTCAAGAACCCATTCAAAAATGTTAACATCTCAGTGACTGTTTAAATCTTCTCCAGTCCATCAAGCCCCATTCTACCATGCTCTCTGCCAATTGTGCCTTCTATTTTATGAAGAAGATAAAAGTCATAAGGCAAGAAATACACCAATTTCCTCCCCCCACCCTTTGACTTAAAAAGATATCTAGGGGGTTGCTTTCTTCCCTTCTACCTCAGAAGAAGAGGTCATTCTTGCACTGTGTGTTATATCCTGTCCAAGTCCTCAGAGGACTTGCTCACCAATTACATCTTCTTTTCCCTTCCTCTGTCTTCAGTGTCTCCCTTGCACTTACTCTTAGCAAAAATGCTTCTTCCCATTCAAAAAAGAGAGTTATCCTTTACATCTTTTCTTCTCCCTTCCCAAGTGACTTAATAGGCCCTAAAAGGCTCCTCTAAATTCAAAACTTTCTACTTTGTCACTTGGCATAGGTGAAACAGCTCTCATCAAGTCAATAACAATACGCTCATGATCAAAACCAATAGATACTTTTCTGTTTTTATTTCACTTGCTACATGTAACATAATGGACCCTTTCTCTTCTCTTTGCTGCCGTGATATCAATCTCTCCTAATCTCATTCTTGTTCATGCTGCACTCCTTCATTATGTCTTTTGCTGATATTTCCTGCTCCCTTTCTCTTCTCACAGTACAAACATATATTTCTCATTTAATCTCACCCACATCAGCCAGCACGAACCACATAAATACACAGAATTTACAGAGCCAATTCTAATCCCCGTTCATTCCGGAAGACTCTGTCCAAAAAGTCTGCTAAAAGTTTAATTTGGACATAACAGAACTACCTCTAACTTATTATATCCCAAATTGAACTCATAGGCTTCCTCAAAAGAAATAAAACCTAGTCTCTAGTGACTAGTCATTTCCCTCCTACACACCCAAATGAGGAACTGAGAATCAGTCTAGATTCTTGTCTATCCTTTGCCCTTCACGCACAACTGGTCACCAAATGCTATTGATCCTGCCTCTTAAATACTTCTTAACAGCTCTACTCATGTCTGTGTCCATTTTCACTGCTGTTGTTAGTGTCTCATCATTACTTCCCTGAACTATAGCAATGGATGCCTAATTTAACTCATTGTCTCTGCCCTGACATCCCTTAAACTTGTCTTCCAAAGTTCTTCTCTGCCTTTGTTCAAAAAAAGATATACTTTGTGAAAAATAACAAAACTTCTTAGCAAGCCATATAAATCACTCACAATTTGAAAAATATAATTATTCCCTCTAATAATGATTATGTTTGTGGGATATCAATACTTTTTGCATAAGGTTTCATAAGTCATAAATTAGTTTATCCATTTTAAATATTCAGAAGAGGGTCCCAAACAAAGACAAGGTTCGGGAAAATTAGATAATATCACAGTATGAATTCAATAAATATTCATTTACTAAATGATAACTGCTACTCAGCAGAAGATAAGATGTTTAGCATCCCAGCATTATGCAGGCACCAAGTACAGCACAGCAGATGTCAGGTTCCAGTCTCCTGGGAAAGGAACTGCTGACATGGTACCAGTTAGGTACCTTAATGGTTCAAAGACAAATTTCTTGTTACATTCCACATTTGAGCATGCAGAGCAATTTGAGATAAAAATCATCCTAACCCTGAGATTTCTTTATCTATTTCTTATTTTTACCTCTACTGGGACTGATTTGCTTACATTTTCTTCGGTTTTTCACTGTTTGAAATCTTCTGGTATAGATTTATATATATATATATATATATATATATATATATTGTATTGCACTCAACAGAAACTCAAGCTCTAAGAGTTTTCCCTGGGTGTATTAGTTAGCTTGCCATTGCAGGCACAAAATACCTGACAACTTAAGAGAATACCTATAAATTAAGACAGGAGAGATTTAGTTTGGCTCATGGTTTCAGAGGTTTCAGTGCATTATTGACTGGCTCCAAGGCAGAAATAGCATGTTGGAAAGGGAAGATGGAGAATGCTGGGAGTGGGTTGGAAAGAGCCAAAGAGAAAAGGACTGCGGATCAGATACATTTTCTAAGGCCAGGTCCCCATGATCCACTTCTCCCAACTAGGCACTGCCTCACAATATGCACTCAGCAGTGAGTTAACTAGTTGATGAGATTAGTACGCTCACAATCCGATCACCTCTCCAGGAGTCTCTTAATCTAGTCAAGTTGACAATCGAGATGAACTGGCAAACTCTGTAATTGATGATGGTCAAATGATGATAACGAAGATGCTGATGAACAGAACCTTCTTTTCTATTCATCTGTATTACCTAGGTTTGCCAAAATAGAATTCTAACCCTTAAAACATTCAGGAGAGTTTTACATGAAAATACAGTTATCTTGCAGGGTCACAGGTGGCAGACCCTATTTCTGTCAGACACAATGTAATTTATGCTGCAAAAGGACATCTTTGTGCTCTTTCACATCAACCTCCAAGACCTGCCTGAAATTTCATTAGTGATCTGTCATGGTTATTTATATAAACCGGGCCAGCAGGCTGTTTATGTTATGAATCTCCTCTACCATTTAGGGGCAGTGAACTTTTCAAGTTCCAAACTCACTTCTTTCATATTGAAAGGATCTGACTTGTACCATCTAGATCTAATATACCTAGACATAGAGGGAAACAATACGTGGCTGAAAGAGAGAACCTTTATGAGAACTAGGAGATATAATGGTAAAATACCATTCCCCAAAATCTTTCACCAGGGCAAGATACAACTAACACTTTCAGCACAAAAAACACAAACTACTGCCAATAATAAAGAAATAATTTACTTCAATAATTATAATGAGAAAGATTCATTATTATTAAAAGAGAAGAGCTATTACAATTAAGATGTTTTATTCTTGTTTTGTTGTTGTTGTTGTTGTTGTTCTTTTATTAAATTCTTTTATTGGTACATTGTAGGTATATAACACAATTACATTTCTCATTGGGAATTGTACCTTTACATAATGCCTCTTGGTTCTTATTTTTTCCCCATTCCTAGCCCTTCCTTCATGCCCTCCACCCTTCCCTATTTACAAAGACTTTATTTCCATTTTTTCCATTTCTCATCATTTTTCCTTTCCCTTCTTTCCTTTCCCCTGCCCCTCCCACTACCTTACCCCTTTGGACCTTTTCTTCCTATTTTACATTATCAATTATTCATTCTAATCATTGGTACATTTTAGGTATACAATATAATGACATTCATCATTGGAAATTTGTACCTTTACATAGTCTCTCTTGGTTCTTATTTTTCACCCTTGCCCAGCCCTCCATTCAACCCCTCCATTCCTCCCTATTTACAAAGATTTTGTTCCTATTTTTTCTTTTTTTCATATTGATTCCATTCCCTTCTTCCCTTTTCCCTACCCCTCCCACTTCCTTCCCCTTTGCCCCTTTTCTTCCTATTTCACATTACCTATTATACCTTTTAGTCCTTACTTACGCTTTCAGTTTCTCACACCAGAGAAACTATTTGGTATTTATGCATGTGTGTCCTATTTATTTCACTTAAGAGTATCGCCTCAATGTTTATCCACTTAGCTATTAATGTCTCTAATTTCTCATTTTTTATGGCTGAGTAGTACTCCATTTTATTAAAAAAACACATTTTCTTTATCCAGTCTCCAGTTGATGGGCATTTGGGCTGTTTCCAAGTTTTAGCTATCACAAGCTGTGCTGCTATGAACATGGGCACACATGTATCACTGTGGTATGATTCTTTTAATTCTTTAGGGAAGATCCCCAGCAGTGGAATAGCTGGGTCAAATGGGACTTCCAGTCCTAGTTCTTTGAGGTATCTCCATACTGATTTCCACAGTGCTTGCACCAGTCTACACTCCCACCAGCAGTGGAGCAGGGTTCCTCTTTCCCCACAGCCCTGCCAGCATTTGTTATTGGTTGATTTCATGATAGCAGCCATTCTTTCTGGAGTGAAGTGGAATCTCAGCGTTGTTTTCATTTGCATCTCTCGAATGACCAGTGATGTTGAACATTTTTTCATATATTTATTTGCTATTTCTACTTCTTTGTCTGAGAAATGGCTGTTCATTTCAGATGCCCATTTTTGGATTGGGTCTTTAAATTTGGGAGGTCTGATCTTTTTAAGTTCCTTATAGATTCAAGATAGTAGACCTTTGTCTGAGGAAGAGCAGGTGAAGATTTTTTCCCACATTGTGGGTTGTCTCTTCACACTGCTGGTGGTTTCTCTTGCTGTGCAGAAGCCTTTTAATAAGAAGAGATCCCACTTGTTGATTGTTTGTGCTAGTTCATGGGCAACTGAGGTTTTGTTCATAAAATCTTTTCCTGCACCGATGTCTTCAAGGGTTCTACCTAACTTCTGTTCCAATTGGTTCAGAGTTTCTATTTTAATATTTAGATCTTTAAACCATTTTGATTTTAATTTAGTGCATGGTGAGAGATACAGGTCTAGTTTTAATCTTTGGCAAGTTGAAACCCAATTTTTCCAGCACCATTTATTAAAGAGGTTATCTTTCCTCCAGTGAGGGTGTTTGGCTCCTTTATCGAAGATGAGATGGCATGCACAGACCTGCCTGTCTGCAGTGGGGTGATTCGGCATCTCAGCTATCTGATCTGTGATCTCAGCACTTGGGAAGCTGACGTAGCAGGATTTCCATGAGTTTGAGGCCAGCCTAGGGTACTCAGTGAGATCAAGGCACTCTGAAAAGTGGGAAGAGCCGCTGCTAGCCCCAGGCCACTTCTTAAGAGGATAATAAATCCATTTCTGAGGGCTCCACACTCATGACCAAATTACCTTTCAAAGACCCCTCCTGCCTCTGAAACCTGGGCTTTTCTGTGTCCATTTGTCTCTGTCTCAATTAAGACTCAGCCACCAGAGAGGCCAGCATTTACTTCCAGTTCAAGATGTTTTATTCTTGTCACTTCTTACTGCACTAGGATTCAGAAAAATCATGTCATGAAATTAATGATTAGTCTAAAACCTGGCACAGGGAAAAAACAACAAATGGTCATTATGATGTTACTATCATCAATATGTTACTATTGATGGTTATTATCATCACCGTGACCCACAGTCCAGTGGGGATATGACCAGAGAACAGAGCCAGCCATAAGTCTGTCTTCTATTAAGTGTGAACATATATTTATATATACATATATATTCTCACACATGCCTACACACACACCTCCTACATACACATGAAGTACTTTTTTATTTATCATATCACTTTACTTAGGATCTTTGTGCCTAGGTAAAATTATTGGACAATTAATTATAAAAAGTGTTCTAATTTTATATATAAAGAAATTATATCAAAAGAAGCAAATCAACTCTCCTGAAGCAGTCAATGGAAAATCTGCTCCTAGAATGCTGCATTTCAGTCTCCTAGTTTCCTGCTCTTTTCCCTTGCTGGGAAAGAGGCAAAAGAGATTGGGGCATAAGAATGCAAAGAAGGTGAAGGTATAAGTAATAATACTATAGGAAGCTGTTTTTCAAACACATGCAAAGTATAGAGTTGTCAAGCAATGAATTTTATTTGTGACTGTGCCTTATAAAATTTGCCTCTATGCTCTGTAATCATGCCCAATAAATTAATTAAAATAGGCATTAGCCTATATTTATAATTTATTGTTTATTGCACCAGCATAAGAAGGCAGAACACAGTACTATGTACCACAAAGCCTCAAATTTTTCTTTAAATTTATAGTACTGTTCTAAAGGAGACAAAGTTAGAGTCTGACAAGTTTGAGTTGATTTCACATTATGTTTCCTAGCTTCTTGGCTCAATAAGCTAGACCTTCAGCAGTGCCAAGCATACACTGACTGCCCTGAATCACCCAAGGTATGCTGGAGGCCTTAGGAGACCATATGTTAGGCATCTGACATATGTTAAAAAGAGCTGGTCATATTTCTGAAGCATATTTCCATAATGGGGTTTCAGCAATGCTAGAATTAGCCCTGTAGCTCATCATGTTTAATTCATCCTTAATTACATTTGAATTTGTGAACTTTTCCACAAAGTCTTCACAACTGCACCTTTACTACAGTAGTCATGCTTGCTGGATCTTTTATGCTTTAAGTACAAATGTCAGTGACTGGTGAAATTTCACAATTATACTATTCATTGTCATTTTTCATTCAGCCATGAATCAACATAATATGATGATAGTTGTACAATTATAAAAATATTATCTAGTAGACATCACCCTTGTGAACCTAGTGCTAAGCATTATTATAATGAAGTCATTGAAAAGTCATGCAATTCCTAGCTAGCCTGAACTTAACAGAACATGAAGTCATTTAACTTAATTGAAAGTGTTAGCCCTGAATTTTTCTACTTCATCAATAGAAGTTCCATAAAAATTAGACTTCCTTATGGAAGTCTTGCCTCCACAGCTGCCTTTTACACAGAGGAACCAAAGCTACCTGAGTTTTAATGGCATTTCTTATTCACTCACACTTCTTCTCCAAGGGCCATTTGATTATCTCCTACTGCCATGTTTAAATCAAGTCCTAAAAAGCCTTGCATCAGAAAATTATGGAATCATAGCCCAGAAGAGTTTTATGACTTTTCTCATCCCTTTGCAGAAGACAAACTTAGATTCAGACTTTTCTAGGATCTCAGCTACACAGCAGTTGACTGGAATTGGAACTCGTGTGTCGTGATACCTCAGCCAGAAGATCATTCTGAGCATGTGCTAGGGCTCCTCATAGTAACAGTCATTGAGAGTCACAAGCAATGCCTGATGGTGTGCTTCATTAAGTACACCAACCAGCAAGGACCAAAGCCCTCTCCGTCCGAA
Source organism: Heterocephalus glaber (assembly GCF_053883595.1). Taxonomy (NCBI): domain Eukaryota; kingdom Metazoa; phylum Chordata; class Mammalia; order Rodentia; family Bathyergidae; genus Heterocephalus; species Heterocephalus glaber. Next base: position 4,555,529 of record NW_028258406.1, on the reverse strand, counting down.
AGGTCATCCCCATCAGTCTGCTTTTAGGGCTGAAAAGATCACTGGAGTGAGTGACTGATGCACACACACTAGAACTGATGGATAATGGCCAATGCCCAAAAAGTCCTTCCCTGGAGACAAATTATATCTCCACAAGGTATTTCCCTTTTGTATCCCATACTTAGTCAGAAAAGGTGAGAAATGTTCTGTGTCTATCTTAAATATTCTTGCCTAAGGTTTTCTCTGGGCATGTATTACCAAAAGGTGGTCAATCCCTTGGCCCATGGTTTTAGCTCTCTTTCTGAGTTCCAGCAGCAGAGAAAAATATCCCCCAAAAGTCATCATCCTTCCATCCTTGTGCTATAAATTTTCTTCAGCATTTTGGTTAGTTTTGAAGTCCACAAAATACAGAACAGCTCTTTTACCTTCTAACAAACCCCTCTGCCTCTCTCTTCTGTTCTCTGCTTTCAGGCCTCACTTTTGCAGGGCCAGACAAGGTGATTACAGTGACATTTAAGGGCTCTGGGCTCTTAGAGGTCCTGCCCTTCTTTAAACTAAAGAAAATACAATAGAGGTAGGCAATTCTGATTGAGAGGTAACCCCTTCATGGGATAAGGGGATACTTACAAGTCACATTCTGGTATGTCTAATTCAATCCAACCAGCAAGGCGCTGTGCAGTCAGTAAGAGCAGAAAAAAAAGAACAGAAACATAGGCCTTATTTTCAAGAGCTTATAGACTAATGCAGGATAGAGGACACCTAGGTAGAAAATAGCCAACGATAATATCAAAATCAGAGGGAGGGAAGGAAGAGAGAAATGCAAGGGAGTGGAAAATATAAATGGATAAAAGATAAAAAAAAGAATGGTGAACTGTGCCTTTACATAGATAACAACAGTCATATGAGCACCAGGTTCCCAGAAAATGCCATCTTTATATACATTTTCTTATTTGATGGTATTTGTGGCTTTAGGTCTCCAGAAAGAAACTGCAGTAATTAGTGGATTAGTACAGTGCCTGTCTCTAAAGACTTAACTCTAGAGAAGCAGCTAAGCAAAGGGACATCATTTATGGATAACAAAGCAAAGTTGGTACTGTAGTTTGATAACAGCAAGTTAGTCACAAAACTCTGCCTGATAACACCTTCCTCCAGAACAGTTATCTGCCATTTTCTCTTTGCTTCAAGTGTCCTTTCATACTTGGCACAGCACCCTGGAAAGAGCAGTTATCCAACATTCACTTGTTGGTTTGCCTTGAATTATAACTTCTTCTACTCTGAATAACTATTGTCATCATTGAGCAATCAAATTCTTACCCTTATTTCATTTCTAAAATGCTTGAGTGAATTTAGCAAGATATGACCCACTGTGAGCCTCTGGCTAATATATCATCCCCATATACAGCCATAAAAACTCTCCCTCCTATTCCTCCACAGGTCTAGGATCTCTTCCAAGTGCAAAGTCACCCTGAAGTGCAAAGAGCACAGGTAGAATTGAGAGATTAGTGATACAAACACAAGGGTGGTCAGAAAGTGGTTGAGGGCAAGGGAACAACAGCGCTTGTCATGCTAAAGACATTCTCACCCAGAGCTGGCCAAACCTTTGTCTGCCAGCTTTGAAAATGCTGGCCACAATTTACCCTCAGTTTGCCAGAATAAAAGAGATTCTATTGTGGAGCTCTCTCTAGGCTCAGGGCAATAATTATTAACTGTGGCTTCCACAGGCTAGGATTATGCCAGGTGGAAAAAACCAGGGGCTTTAATCTGCTTGATCTGAAATGTCAAATTGGGCCTAAATGCTTCCTAGTGCTCTAAGTGCTCCTGGGAGAGCCAAGATTTTGTTGCCTTAGACCTTCTGCTCTCAGCTCAGCCTTTTCTTTTACACTTCCACACTAATTAGAATTCTTCGCAAGGGAGGGAATAATTGTTCTAGCTATTATGTACTATCAACAAGCCATTTCCAAGCCTTTACCCAAGTTCAGTGATTAGACTGCAGTGGGCATGCCTTCTGGTTACCCTCCCTTAGCCCTCCACACTCACTAAGTAGACAATAGTCAATCCTGTGGTTCTGAGATTGGAAAAATATTAGGCTTCCTTCCACTTTTAATCTCTATGCCCACCAAACACTGAGAAGGAAAGATCAAAGATGAGTCCTCCTCCTGGGACCAAAGGAAAGTACAATTCACTTTTACAAATGAGACCTAGAAAGCCCTTCTGAGGCACGAGGGGAACAGGCCTGAAGCAAAACAGGGTCACACTAGAAAATGGGGGCCCAACCCGACTGGCAACATGGACTCTCAAGAATGGGATGGGTTCCATGCACAAAACAGTAAAATGAAACCAGAGCCAAGAGCAAGAGGACATCAGCCTCTCCAGATGGAGACTCTGGATGGTGCTAGATGCTGCTGTGTGTGCCAGCTTGAGGGTGGCTTGTCCTCACCATTCTGTTGCCACTAGGAAGGGGCATGGGAAGTTACTAAACCTACTATAAACACAAATTCATTACCTTAGGATGTCACTCTAGTCTGTCTAGTTTTTCAAATTGTAAGGATTATTTTCCAAGAGTAGAGAGGATCTATGTGACTAAGCTCTCAAGAATAGCAAACATTGTGTAATAAAGGGTCTGACTCCATTTTTGATGTTTGACTGCTGACAGCTTTTCAAGCCCCAGCAACCCTTCCCTTCCATCTTACACTTGAACAAGCCATTAAGAAAGCCCAAGAGCTCCCTCCTTTGGTACCTACAGCAAATTTAAACCTCACAAGCCACAATCTGTATGTGAGAACCCACAACCAGGCCACAGGCCCCTAACCACTATGAAATCTCCCTTCTCTGCTTTCCCAAACTCTATGAGAGCAGGTCAGGAACCTCCCTTGACCTTCCAGAGAGCTCATTGTGTAATAAATCTTTGCATACCCTCTTGGTGTATGTACAGCATTATCTCCACCAGACCTGAGTTGTAGGTTCCCCCTACCTCTGTGGGTTGAACACCACACTTTGTTTAAAGTGCAAAATAGCAAAGCATACTTAAAAACTTAATCAGAGGCAATTTCCAAGACATATTCATAAGCATACAAAGGAATTTGCAATATGAGTTGCAAGATTTCATTTATATAAAAAATCAACATTTGTATGTGTGAGACAGAAAGAGAGAGAGAGAGAGAGAATAGAAAGATCTCTCTAAAATCTGCTAATCTTAGCCACTCCAGCAAATGCATGAAAAACAAGAAGGGGTAATAGGTTACTTTATGTTTTAATCTTTGTACATATATAAAGCTTAAATCATTTACCATAAGTGTATTATTATATTATCTAAGCCACTAAAAAAACTTAGAAAAAAATTAAATAAAGTATTGAACCTCAAATAATTTTTAAGATAACCAAAAAATGTTTTTTAATTCATCAGACAAATCATACAATGCTTTCAATGGAGACATCCTACCCTGACAAAGGTGTAAGGGAATGGGCTCGTTAGCATACCCAGCCAGCTATGGCAAAGACTCGAAACATATACACATTCATAACTCAAAACAATCAAACCCTTTGACCCATTCTATTCTAGGCATCAATCCCATGGCAAAAATCAGAACTATGCACAGCAATGTATATAAAAGAACTCCTATCCCATTGTTTTTAAAGTTGCTTTTTATTTCTACCTGTGGAACACATGCACATAGTTGAAGGACGATGCAAATCATAAGGCTTATAGTGGACACAGCAACCCCACTCCTGTGTTTCCTGCCCCCTGAGCCCATTGCTCAGATTTCACCCCTATTCACTTGATGTTTATTCTGATGCCTTCCTTCATATTTTTAAATAACATTCATATCTTGCTACTTCTTGATTCCCCAGTTTTGGACATAATGTATGTATTGTGGCTGAGATTTCAACTCTCCTTCATCATCATTCCCACTCATTCTTATTCCCTGTCACCTCCTCCTCTCAATATTATTATGCCATGGTATGAGGGCACACACTTGTAATCCCAGCACTTAGGAGACTGAGGCAGGAGAATCACTGCAAATTCAAGGCCAGCCTGGGCTACATAGTGAGTTCAAGACCAGCCTGAACTACATGGTGAGACCATGTCTCAAAAAACACATATATTGTTATGCCATAATGTTCACTTTATAGTACCATAGTTATTCATATAATATATTACCATATTGTATTCAGCCAAGAATTGTGCCTTGATTATATTTCCTTTTTTATGATAATTTGCCTAAAGTTAATTATTTCCTCTTCTTTTCTATGTAATTCTCTCTAATATTTTCCCAGTGTTCTCAAATGTTTATTAGTTAGCCCCCTCCCAAGAACTTCCTGGGAATCTCTTCTCTCTCCTCTCTTGTGAACACCATTTTACTTCATCTCCCTCTCTTTTTCCCCCAGTCAGTTTGACTACATCTTCCAACAGCTTCCCAAAAAGGTAAATAAAAAAGTACCTCATATTTTAGTATTTGTATGTCTGGAAAACCCTTTATCATTTCTTTTATAATTTTTATCTTCAATTTAAATTTCTCTCTTCTTAGTTTAATGTTGGACTTTCTGGATTGATCTTCTAATTTCCTTCTCTTTCTTTTATATTCTCTCTCATTTTGTTCCATTTTCTAAGAATTTCTCAACCTCAACCTCTAATCTTTTTACTGAGTTCTTTATGCTACCACCATATTTCTAATTTTAAAAGGTTCTTTCCAATCCCTTGATTATTTCTTTTTACCACATCTTGTTTTATAGATGCAGTATCTTTTATTGCTCTGAAGATATTAAATATAGATTTTTGTTTTATTTGCATTGGCTTTTTATGGGCCTTTTTTGTTTGTTTGTTTCTCTTTAATGTTGGATGAGTTCTTCAAGTGGTGATTCTTAGCCATATATTCACTTTAAAGGCCACAATCTCAAACTTGTTGATTGGAAGCTCAGTGGCCATGATTAAGACTAATTCATCAGTGGGAATGTAGCACACATGGGCATGATTTGTGGGATGTACTGAACTGGAAAATGTTTAAATCTAAAGTAAAAAAGGCTTGGTGAGAGATAAATGGGTGAAATTTGGAATGATATCTAGAATGCTGTATTTCTTCAGAAATTCTCTAAGAACCTGCCAGAGGTAAGGGAACCGGGTGAAAAGGCATCGTACAACTGGCAGTTAGAATTCTGGAGATAGGACAGTTAGAGATCCCTGAGGATTCTAAAGATTTGTGCTAGATTTCATCTAGTAGCCCTGATTTTAGGTGTGTCCTCCTGCTCTCCTTCTTTCTGCAGTACCACTCCAAATACTGTGATACCTAGTATGACTCAGAGAAGGGAGACAAATAGCCAGAAAGGGCAGTTAAGTGCAGAGGCTAAAAGAACTGTTAGATTACTGGAACTGTGTCCCATACTCCTCAGAATGCATGGGGCCGCAAGACCAGTGTAGTTTATTGACACTTAAGGTTTCCTAAAGATGAATCTTACTCTTAGGACTAACTCTAACCAGCACACAGAGATAAAATGTTGTAAGCTGGATAAAAAGTACCAGGGAGCAGCCTCACATAGAGCTATATTGCTAAAATAAATCTTCCTGGTAGCTGGTCAGATGCTCAATGTTTCTGCGTATTGAATTCTAGCCTATTTTTATAGCATGTGCTCCTATAAAGACACTTATTACAGCCTGCAAAGACCTGATTATGAAGCACAGCTACCGAAAATGAATTATGCAAAGTGAAGCTCTTGCAATCTTAATAAATATACGTGTTAACAAATATGCAAGAGAGAAACAATAGACTGATAAACAGCTACTACATCCAAAATAAGTGCTTACTATTCTAAGAGTATTATTTATAAATAACCCATATCATTTGGCAAACTTAGGTAAATGACATCCAGCAACTTTAAGCAGATGAGGACAGTTCAAGGTATGAAGAATTTACTCCTTTCCACCACTGGGAGAAAATAAAGAGAAGTCTTTTTGCTCTCTTTCTAGACTCTGGGCTCGAGTTGGCTTCATATCAGGATCAACCAGAAACTTGTTTCTACCGTTTCCTTTGGTTTCATTGGTACCTTGCTGAAAGAAATAGGGAGAAACATCCATAGAACAAGTTCAAAGATGGGTTTGGCATGATCTGAAAGATTTGGGATCCTTATTAGTCACTTGAAGCTTAAGGGTAGTGATTGATTTCTGTGGATAATTGGCACACCACACTGAACTTCACTTGTGTTATTCAGGGTTCTCCAGAGAAGCACAGATACACATGGGCACACATGTCCATACATTCATACATACTCACACCAACAGATGCCCCAAAGGAATTAGGAAAATTGTTACACACAATTATGGAGGCCAAGTGTGGGATCTAAAAGATCCCACTGGCAAGGTGGAGAAACTATCTGGTGATATACATTCAGTCAGAGTCTGGGGGTGATGATGTTTGCCCAGCTCAGAGACAGCAAATCCCCTTTGGGGCCCTTACAGATTGGACAGTAACCACTCACATTGGTAAAGGTGATCTTCTTTACTTAGTCTACTGATGGAATGCCAATCTCTTCTGGAAACACCCTCATAGACACACCCTGAAATGATGTTTTACCATCTGGGGATAGCCAAGTGGACGCATAAAACTGGCCATCGTGACTTTTTATATATGAGAAGTTTTGTAATGTATGACCCCAGGGAGAGATACTTAGTACAGATTCTATAGACACTCTATTGCAATTCAGATATGTATTTTATATAATGCCATGTATATACCCATGCATGTATCTACCCTTATCTAACTATGCCTATATTATAGTTACCATATGTATTTAAATGATTCTATGGAATACTCTCTAACCCTCAATGCTATAAGTGGATACCCCTTCTATGTACTGACATGGTATCCTATACTTGGTCTCTTTCAGCACTATGTATAATTGCCTATATATACATCTCACTTCTAGAAGTTTAGTTATGAAGACACATTTAGGATGTCATCCACAATTCTATGTCCTCTCCAATGCCTAGCACAGTGCTGGTTACATAACAGATATTCAGTGCTTACTGTATAAGGAGGGGCTTATGATGTCTTTATTCGATGCTTGCTTAATTTATATTCTGATTCTAGTTTAAATAATCTGGGGATAAATATGGAGGAGTAAGAGGAGAGCAAGAGTGGAAAAGTGTTAATATATCAAAAGAAATGGACTCTTCATATACTTAAACCTGCTTTTAGAACTCAAATATTGAAAACCACAACTCTAATATTGAAAAGCTGTTGAAAGGAGTGTACATTAATACAATCAATCACCTTAGTAGATAGTTAACGTTTAATTAACATAGTCTACAAACCAGCAATTCCATTTCTATATTGAGCATTTCTTGTCTATCTGTTCAAGACACATCTGCAAGAATATTTATCACAGCTTTGTCCACATCACCAGAGAAATGGAAACATGTAAGTGCCAACTGACAAGAGAATACCAAAATAATGGAATGGTGAGTGAGCTGGAATGAACTAGAGTTACACACAACATAGATTTTAAACCAGGCATGGTGGCATAGGCCTGTAATCCCAGCACTCAATAGGCTGAGGCAGGAGAATCACCATGAATTTGAGGCCAGCCTGGGCTACATAGTGAGTTCAATGTCAGCCTGAACTACAAAGTGAGACCCTGTCTCAAATACCAAAAATAAGAAAAACAGATTTTAAGTAAATCAGATTAACCCTACCCCTATAATGTGGATCTAATCATCTAGTCAGCTGAAAGCCTTCAGAGCAAAAGCTCAGGTATTTCCAAAGAAGAGGGAATTCTGCTTAAAGACTGTAACACAGAAATCTTGCCAGAATAGGACCCCAAAAGCACAAACAATAAAAGGAAAAATAGACAGATGGAGTTACATGAAACAAAAAAGCTTCTACACAACAAAGGAAACAATCAACAAAGTGAAGACATAATTTACAGAATGGGAGAAATAACACACCTTATATGTTGCCAATATCCCAAATATATAAGGAACACAAATTAGTCAATAGCATGTAACCAAATAATCTAAGTAAAAAGTGAGCAAACGATCTGACTAGATATATCTCAAAATAAGGTATACAAATGTCCAACAGGAATACTTAAAAATGTTTGCTATCTCTATTCATCAAGGAAAAGCAAATTAAATCTAGAAGGAAATGGCATCTCATGCCTGTTGGAATGGCTCTTGGCCAAGGGATGAAATATAACAAGCGTTGATGAGAATGTGGAGGAAAGTACTTGTACACTGTTGCTGGGAAGGTAAATTAGTACAGCCATTGTGGAAAACAAGAGATTCTTCAAAAAATTATAAAAAGAACTACCATATGATCCAGAAGTCCCATTACTGGCTGGATCTCCAAAAGGAAATGAAATCAGTATGACAAAGAGACTTCTGTATTCTCAGGTTCACTGTAGGGTTAGTAACAGTAGCCAAGGTATGGAACAACCAAGTGTCCATTAACAGATGAATAGATAAAGAAAATGTAGTCTATACACACAATGGAATACTATGCAGCCTTAAAAAATAAGAAAACCCTTTCATTTGCGACATCATGGATGAACCTGGCAGGCATTGTGTTTGGTAGAATAAATCAGATACAGAAAGACAAACACAGCATGGTCTCACCTATTTGTGGAATCTGAAAAAAGTCAGTCATAGAAGCAGAAACAGGAATGGTGGGTACCAGTGTCTAGATGGAGGTACTTGGAGGGAAAGAATATAAAATTTTAATTAGACCTGGTGTGGTGGTCCACATCTGTAATTCCAGCACTAGGGAGGCTGAAGCAGAAGAATCACAGCAAGTCCATGACCAGGCTGTGCCACATAATGAATTCATTGCCAGCCTGAACTACATAGTCAGGGCCTATCTCAAAAAGAAAACAAAACAATTTCCAGAAGAGAAATGAGTTCATGAAATTTATTGTACAACATGCTGAGTATAGTTCCTAACAATGTGCATAATTTTGTAGTTAAAAAATTGTTGGGAGAGTATATTTTGTGTTTTCTCCCTGCAGATAAATGACAGGTATGTGAGGTGAAAGAGCCATATATTAATTAGCTCTATTTATCCATTTGACAATGTATACATATATAAGAACATCATCTTATATACTATAAATACACATATCCTTTGTTATTCACCCATTAGAAATCATTAACGAGAGAGTCCTGCTTGTATTTTCATTGTAGCCTGCAGGCCTGTTCTGCAAATTTCAGACTTTCCATTTCCACAATTACACTGGCCAATTCCTTAAAATCTCTTCAGATAGATAGATAGACAGACAGACAGACAGACATGCTTTATGTACACACACACATGTATATATTGCCCCGTTGGTTCCTGTCCCTGTAGAGTCTTGACTCATACAAAGCACCAACATGGGTGAAAAAATCATATAAACCAAGTCCAGTGGTGTGGTGGCACCATAATTATAAAGTTCAAAAGAGGTAAAACTAAATAATATGTTTACAGATGGACATGTATGTAGAAAAATAACTGTACAAAGGCCAAGCCCCAGCTGCTTCGCTGAGTATCACCTCTGTGTCTGACATCCGGGAAGGAGTGCAGGCCTCCTTTAACGTAGTATGGGTAATGTTCTACCTCTTTGGTGGGTTGGTAGGATTATGAACATTCATTTTATTACTATGCCTTTCATTTTACATGTATATTACACATAGCCTTTTATGAACCAAATATTTATGATTAAAACTTTTTAAAATAACAGATCTTATAGGCAGCTGTAAAGGAACATTGTGTTGAGCTCCTTTTGGTTCCTTAGCGACTGTTTTTCACATAAAATATTTCTTCCTAGAAGCCTCTCTCTGTTCCCTTTCCTTTAGTAGCACTCTTGCCTCTTTTATCCTTGTCCCCCTTGTACTTTTCACAGCTTCTAATCCATTAACCACTCTGACATATGGATTTAAATGCCCTTCTTATTACACTCTGTTGGATCCAAGTTCTCCAGGTCTGATTTTCCCATCTCTGTCTCATAATCGGTAGCTTTTTTTGTAAACTTCATTTTCAACCCCTTCGTCTGGCTGTTCAGCTATCCTGTTACTCTCATCTTGCCCAGACTGAACTATGTATGTCACAGAAGAGTGCTAAATGGCTCGGTGCCTCCTTGGGCTTTGATTACTTCTCCTCTTAACCTTGTTCTTTTGGTTAAGTAATGCTTCTTGGCCCAAAGTTCACACCTGTACCCCAAAATGTCTTTCCTTCTAGCCTCTCTTTGACCTTTCTAATCTGGCTTTTACCTACTTCATTCCCCTCAAACACAATGCTACCAATTACCTCCTCCTGAGGGCTAAGCCGGCTGGCCTCTAAGCCAGCCTTTGCCTGTGACCTTACAGCCGCCTTTGATCTTGTGAAATGCTCTCCCCAGGCCCATGATGGCTCCCTCAAGGGCCAGCGGGAATGCACTCCTTGCCCAGAACATTAAGGAGTGGTATACAGCTGGCTGCCCTGAGTATTGTGCATGCAGCAAAGTAGCTCCCAGCTGAAAGAGAGGAAACCTGAGATGAGAATCAGTTTTTCACTTGAAAGCCAAATAAACGGATTGACTAAGCAAGCAGAAGTACCTTGAGGAAAGAAAGAACTGCCGAGGATTAGAAAATGCAGACCTTTTTCAAATGATTTTTCAGTATTTCAACAAATAGTGATTTAAAATAGAAATTTTGAAGGAATTTGAATTGGGTTCAAAGTTCACCGTAAGGCCTTGCCCCTCACACACATCCTTTTTTAAAACAGCATATTTGAGTTTTAGTTTTATAATTAATTATATGAGTAGCATATTTAAATTTTCTATTTGATTGGTTTTATTTAGATTTAGAAACAGCTGAAAATAATCTTCTCTAAACTCATACTTTAAAATACCTTCCCCGATGACCCTTATTGTGTTTTATCACATATTCGGAGTAGATGAATTGTGCGTGATATAGTTTGAATTTGAATTTATTTTTGGTACGCCACACTTAGACATTCAAGAGCACCCCTCATAATGTTGTTCAAATTATTATTGTTGATTTACCGCCACAACTTCACGTATTTCAGCTACACAGAAGAGAACTTCATTCTCTTTATGCCTGTGTTCCTCTCTTCAGTATTTTTACTCCTGCAGTTGTTTGTTTGTTTGCTGTTCATTTGTTTGTTTGTTTGATGTTTTGTTTCTTTCTTTTTTTCTGACTGACGGATTTGCTGTCTTTTCGTTTCCTCCCAGGATTTGACTAGCAGTAGTACTCATGCCCTCTCTGACATTACTTTGATTTGTTTTACATACTTGTTATTTTATTCCATTAACTTTTTATTTTGAAACAATTTCAAAGTTACAGATATTTGAAGTTACAGAAAAGTTACAAATATTAATAAAGAGCATAATACCCTTTTCACAGGTACACAGATGTTTACATTTACAATATTTGTTGTATCGTGTGTGTGTGCATGTGTGTGTGTGTGTGTGTGTGTGTGTGTACTATACATAATATTTCCCTTCTGGATTTTTTTGGACTACATCACACTCTTTTATCCTTTAATTTTTCAATGTGTAATGCCTAAGGCTATTCTTTTATAGAACTACAATGTGATTATCAAGTCCTAGAGATGTAACATTGGTTTGAAACATTTTATCAAAGAAGTCCATATTCTGATTTGTTAATTATTCAAAGTCCTTCAAAAATTTTTTTTCAAAATATTTTTTTCAGGTGCAAAATCCAGTCTAAAATCAGATATTCCATTTATATTGCATTAATTCTAAATTATATTATTATATAGGTTTATCATTGCAGCTAATAAGCAATCTAAGAGTAGTCATATTGAGAACACATAAATATCCTGTTCTTCATCACATTCTTTCCCCTACATTTAGCATCCACTGATGATCTTTGCCTGAATCACTGTTCACTTTGATACTCGAAAAATGGAAAGTGGAAAATGCAAAGCGAATTTCCAGCTCCACTATTTCACATACACTTATCTATCTGAATTATCGTATAAGGAAGAGCTCTCCTATTACCCATTTTTATTTACTATCTAATTGTTATCCATACAGACTCATATATTCTTATTTTGTTCCAATGGGTTATCTCCTTATTTATTTTGAGCCTTAAAATTGTTCAATTTGACCAGTAAAACCCTCTTTGAGTTGTATCCTGTGTCCTCTGAGTATTTCCATAGTTTTTTTTTAATTCCTTACTTTCCAGAATAAAAAGGGGGGTTTAGACTTACTCAGCTTTTACTTCCTCCCTCAGCCCTGGAATAAGTCATTTATTCATTCTTACCACTAACATGATTGTAGTACTTTCTGTGAACCAAGCACCCTACTAGATTCCAAAGACATGATGAAGAACAAAAGTAGACATTTGTGGGGGGCCTTGCCCCCCCGCTAGAACTCTTGAGTGCCTTTTACGGACATATCCGGGCCTGCTGCAAATCTACCCGGCAACAAGGAAGTAGCCCCAGTACCCTCCTCTTGCTCCTCCCCTCTAGCCCTACGGTATATATGTTGTAACAGCTTCTGCAATAAACGAGACTTGATCAGAAACCTGTCTTGTCTCCATCTCTCGTGTCCCCTGTCCCCTCTCATCCTCGCTCCCCCTCTAGGGTCTCCGTTGACTTACCCGCGGGCCGGGACAAGTGGCGCCCAACGTGCGGCCAGAGAACGGGGGATCCAGTGAAGGACGCTGCTCAGGGGCCCTAAGATTAAGATTGAGGAACAAAGAGCACACTCGACACGGGAGAGGCTTGCAATTGACGTGGACCTGCCGTCTTTTTGCACCTCGGTAAGTTGAGCAGCGATTATGGGACAGGGCATTAGTCAGCACGAATTGTTTGTGCAAGGTCTCAAGAAGACATTACAGGCACGAGGGGTAAAGGTTACAGTCAAACAGTTGTTAAGATTTTTTGATTATATTAAAGATCTCTGTCCCTGGTTCCCTGCTGAGGGAACCATTGACGAACAGAGATGGAAAAAGGTGGGGGAAGCTCTCCAGGATTATTATGCCACTTGCGGACCCGGGAAGGTCCCTATTGCGGCGTTCTCATATTGGAATTTGATTAATGATATTATTTCTCATAAAGCGAGGGATCCACTGGTGGCGCAGGCTATACAGGCTGGGGAGGTAGCTCTCCGAGATGGTAAGGGGCTGACACCCGCCAGTGATTCTGACGCAGTCTCCCGGGCCAATATGGCGCCGGGGCCCAGGCCCGTTGAGACCACGACTTCTTTGTCAGACAAAGAAGAGGACTTGATGTCCTTTGACAGTGACGACGATCCCGCCCCCGACGGACATGACGTCCCTTCGGACCAACCCCAAACGGCCACGAACCCTGCCAAGCCCTGTAGGGCAGGGCCTCGCCGAACCCCTGCTTCCTTGCTTTCCGCCACCGCCTCTAGGACAGCCCCACCCTCGCGGAAGGTTCCGCCCCTATATCCCTCCCTTCAAGCCTATCGTGGCCCGCCTCCGCCCCCAGATCCGCCCCAAGAGGGCTCCGGGTCGGAGGAGCCCGCGGGGGGAGCATTGTGGGGCGACTCCGGATATCCCCCTCCTTATATCTCTTCAGGCCCCGACACTCCCACTCTGGCATGTCCTGTTGTTGATCCCCAAAAGGAACTCCGGGACAAAATAGAATTTCTAAAAGAACAGATAAGGTTAGAAAAGGAACACCAAGAACTTATTACCCAGCTTGAAGGCTTAAGAACAGGCAAAGCCCATAAAAATGTCCGTAGAGAAGACAAACTTAAGCCACGACCCCCCGTTAGAGGGGCGGCCCCTAGGGTGCCATCCGGGTCGGGAGTATCCCTGAAACTTAAAAATGCGGAAGCCTTTCCCGTAACTAAAACTACTGACGCACAGAGACAGGCGTGAAGACACCACAGTGGTTTTGATTTTAAGGTCATTAAAAAATTTAAAACGGCTGCAGCTCAATATGGGGCCACTGCACCTTACACCATGGCTATTTTAGAATCGGTGGCAGAAAATTGGCTCACCCCAATTGATTGGCAGACTCTGGCCCGCGCCACCCTTACAGGAGGTGATTATTTATTATGGAAATCTAAATATGTTAAAAATTGCCGAGAAACTGCTAGGCGCAATGCTCAGGCGGGGAATGGATGGGTGCTTGACATGCTCCTTGGGGAGGGGGCCTACGCCGCCAACGACCAACAAATACAATTTGATGCGGGGTTATATGCCCAGATTCAGACCGCCGCCACTAGGGCCTGGAAAAAGCTCCCCTCCAAAGGAGACGTGAGTGCCTCCCTCACTAACATTCGGCAGGGCCCAGACGAGCCATTTGCGGACTTTGTCCACCGCCTTCTCACGGCGGCAGGCCGGATTTTTGGGAGCGCGGAGACAGGGACAGATTTTGTTAAACAGCTTGCTTTTGAGAACGCCAATGCCGCCTGTCAGGCCGCTATCCGCCCCTATAAAAAGAAAACTGACCTTTCCGGCTACATTCGCCTTTGTTCTGAGATTGGGGCCGCCTACCAACAGGGCCTTGCCATGGCGGCCGCCATGCAAGGCTTCACAGTCAAACAATTTTTGCAACGCCACGTCGGCAATAAGTGTTTCCGGTGTGGGGCCACCGGCCATTTTGCTAGAGAATGCCCGACCACTAAAATGCAGGGCCCCAATGCTCCGCCCCCCGGGCCCTGCCCCCGATGTAATCGGGGGAGGCATTGGGCGAGTGAGTGCCGATCCAAAACTGATGCCCAGGGCCGACCCCTTCCCCCTCTTAAGGATTCGAATTCGGGAAACGGGAAAGGGGGCCAGCCCCAGGCCCCCAACTCCAAACAAATTTACGGGGCGCTCAATTTTGCTCCAATAAACAGCAATCCATTTCAGACCTCATCAGAGCCACAAAAGGAAGTGCCGGATTGGACCTCAGTGCCACCACCCACACAGTATTGACCCCAGAAATGGGAGTCCAGGCCCTCGCCACAGGAGTCTTTGGACCCTTACCTAGAGAGACTTTTGGCCTCGTAATAGGCCAAAGCAGTAGTACCATAAATGGGCTGTTGGTTTACCCAGGAGTGATAGATAATGACTACTCTGGGGAAATTAAAGTTATGGTTTCTTCTCCCAAAGTTATTAATACCATTCAATCAGGCCAAAGATTTGCTCAATTGCTACTCCTTCCCCTTCTCTCTACCTCTAATAAGGCTCTAAACAACGCCCGAGGCAGCCAGGGATTCGGCTCATCTGATGTTTACTGGTCAGAGATACTTTCAGCACAAAAGCCTCTCGTGACCTTGTGGTTAGATGGGAGACAATTTTCTGGGCTGGTTGACACTGGTGCCGATGTAACTATCATAAAGGGAGAGGATTGGCCTCAGGCATGGCCATTAAAAGACACCCTCACCCATCTCGGGGGTATAGGTCAGAGTGAAAATCCTAAACAAAGTGCCAAAGATCTGACCTGGAGAGACCAAGATGGTAATCAGGGCACCATTCAACCTTATATCATTTCAGGGTTACCTATTAATCTATGGGGAAGAGACTTACTATCACAAGTGGGGATAATTATTTCCAGCCCCAATGAAATTGTCACTATGCAGATGTTTAAAAATGGGTACATTCCAGGAACGGGACTGGGGAAACACCCTACAAACCTTACTCACCCCATTGAGCCTGTCCCTCGGCCCCCTCGGGCAGGGCTAGGCCATTTTCCATAGGGGCCATTGACACTCCTGCGGCCCATGCTGAAAAGATTACCTGGCTCTCAGATGATCCAGTGTGGGTCGATCAGTGGCCCCTCTCTAAGGAGAAATTGTCAGCAGCTCAACAGTTGGTGCAGGAACAGCTTCATGCTGGCCATATTATTCCTAGCCACTCCCCTTGGAATACTCCCATTTTTGTCATTAAAAAACGGTCGGAAAAATGGAGACTCTTACAAGATCTTAGAGCAGTTAATAAAACCATGGTACTCATGGGAGCTTTACAACCTGGTCTCCCTTCGCCGGTAGCCATTCCCCTTGGGTATTACAAGATTATTATTGATTTAAAGGATTGCTTTTTCACCATTCCCTTACATCCTGCTGATCAAAAACGCTTCGCATTTAGCCTTCCAGCGACCAATTTCTGTACCCCAATGCAGCGCTTTCAGTGGCTGGTTCTGCCCCAAGGCATGGCCAATAGTCCCACCCTGTGCCAGTCATTTGTAGCCGCGGCACTCCAATCCACCCGAGACAATTGGCCTCAAATGTATATTATCCATTACATGGATGATATCCTTGTAGCGGGGCAATTAGGAAGTGAGGTTTTAGCTTGTTATGCTGACCTTCGATGGGCACTTGAATCTCATGGCCTCCAGATTGCCCCTGATAAGGTTCAACTAAAAGACCCTTATAACTACCTTGGATTTCAGATGAAGGGACGTCACATTTCCTCCCAAAAGCTTACCTTGCGGCTGGACGGTCTTAAGACTTTAAATGACTTCCAAAAATTGCTAGGAGACATTAATTGGCTTATGCCCTATTTAAAGCTCACTAAACATGACCTGAAGCCTCTCTATGATACCCTACAAGGTGATAACCACCCTACTTCACCTCGACAGCTCACTGCCGAGGGGCGCAAAGCCATCAGTACAGTGGAACAAGCCATTCAAAATCAAACAATTACTTTTATGGATTATAACTCTCCTTTACAGTATATCATCTGCAAAACCTCCCTCTCTCCCACTGCTGTCTTTTGGCAAACCGCTCCCCTTTTGTGGGTTCATCTCCCAGTTTCCCCTAAGCGGG
This sequence comes from Heterocephalus glaber, assembly GCF_053883595.1. Taxonomy (NCBI): domain Eukaryota; kingdom Metazoa; phylum Chordata; class Mammalia; order Rodentia; family Bathyergidae; genus Heterocephalus; species Heterocephalus glaber. The sequence continues at coordinate 4,538,834 of NW_028258406.1, read as the reverse complement.
TCTTTTACCCCTATTATGTTGCAGTTGCAGACCTAGTTATCTTGGGCAGAGACCATGGAAAGATGTACTTTGGAAAAGAACCTGATGTCATTATCCAACCCTACCCTAAGGACCAGGTCGATTGGCTTATACAAACCACCGATTCCTGCCCAATTGCTCTTGCTTCTTATTCAGGGTTATTGGACAACCACTATCCTCCCAGCAAACTTATTGACTTTGCCAACAGACATGACTTCATTTTCCCGAAGATCACTTCTTGCTTTCCTCTGCCAGAGGCTCTACCCGTTTTTACAGACGGTTCTTCCACTGGAATGGCTGCCTATGTGTGGGATGATAACATTGTCCAGTTCCAAACCGCCCACTCTTCGGCCCAGTTAACCGAGCTCCAGGCAGTCATAGCGGTCTTTACCGCATTTCCTGCCCGAGCTTTTAATCTCTTTACTGACAGTGCTTACATTGCCCAATCTGTTCCCTTATTAGAAACATGTGGACTGATCAAACTTGCCTCTCAGACTGGTGGTCTTTTCCTCCAATTACAAGATCTAATCAGAAAACGATCCAAATCCTTTTTCATTGGGCACCTTCGCGCCCACTCTAACCTACCCGGCCCACTTGCAGAGGGCAACCGCTTAGCAGACCTAGCCACAAGACCTCAGGCTTTTGCCTATTCAATAAATACTGATGCCCCCAGTCCGATTGACCAAGCACAGAAGGCACACCAATTCCATCATCTTAATGCTCACACGCTTCGCCTTATGTATAAGCTTACTAGAGAACAAGCTAGACAAATTGTTAAGGCCTGCCCTACGTGCACTCTGCACCTTCCTACACCTCATCTGGGAGTTAATCCTCGTGGCTTGATTCCAAATGCCCTATGGCAAATGGACATCACACATTACCCTAAATTTGGAAATCTTAAATATATACATGTCAACATTAATACATATAGTGGATTCATATTTGCCACCCTGCAATCTGGGGAAGCTACTAAACACGTCATTGCTCATCTCCTCACTGCCTTCTCAGTGCTTGGCTGCCCACAACAAATTAAAACAGATAATGGTCCTGGCTATATCAGCTCTGGCTTCTCCAAATTTTACAAACAATTTACAATAACACATATAACGGGAATCCCATATAATCCACAGGGACAAGGCATTATAGAAAGGGCTAATCTCACACTTAAAATTACTTTAGACAAAATAAAAAAGGGGGAATGGTATCCTACTAAGGGGTCTCCTAGAAATCTGATATCACATGCACTATTTATTCTTAACTTCTTAAATTTGGATGCCAAAGGTTTATCTGCAGCCAATCGTTTCTGGCAACCAGAGACGCAACGACAATTTGCCTCGGTGATGTGGAAAGACCCCCTGGACCACTCATGGCACGGGCCGGATCCTGTACTTATCTGGGGCTGAGGATCGGTGTGTATTTACTCCAAGGAAATGAAGTCAGCCAGGTGGCTCCCAGAATGCCTAGTAAAACAAGTTGATAGGTGTGCTGATGATGCCGATGACCTGACGTTGTCCAATCTTAACCAGTTAACAATGGCACCTACAATTACAATCTAATAATCATCAAGAGTATAGTATAATTCAATTTGGCTAGTTATATTTGGGTGCACCCTAATTTTACACACTGTCTTATATGTTTGTCTATTGTCTGTTGTTTGTGTTTGTACAGTTGAGCTCAATATGTTCCTTCCTCTTCAAAGGATATTCGCCTATTGTTAAATTGACTTATAGATAATATTATTAAACTAAAGACATGCTTTTCTTCCCAGGTTGTTAATTGATCAAAGTACCACTGAAATTTATTTTATGAAAGTGACGTGCATTGTTACCCACACGCAACAATCAAATTACAATTAACAGTTATAAAATAAAAAGATATATATTCTTAATTGTTTGTCAAAACGATTATAGATGGGAACTCCCTTTGATGAATATAGAAGTGGCCACCCAGAAAATGATTATTCTGGTCTTAATTCATTAAAGGGACCCCCTAGTAAATTTTATATTATATAATCTTATGGGAGACATATCACAATGAATATTATCTAAATATGTTATAAATTGATTGTATTGGTTGTCCTTGATATTTAAGCACTAAATATGTTGTTACAAAACGTTCATATTGGTTAAGTTCTGAATATGTTATTGTAGCATGTCCACATTGGTTATCTTCAAAAGCTTAATCAGGGTAGCTTAACTCTCTTATTCACAGTCTAGCCTTAAATGAACATTGCTGTTTTTATGCCAACAAATCTGGGATCGTCAGGGGAAAAATTTGCGAACTTCAGGAAGATTTAAACAGATGACGACAAAAATTCACTCAAAATCCCCTCTGGACTGGCCTCAATGGTTTCCTCCCTTATCTCCTCCCTTTGCTGGGACCCTTATTGGGTCTACTCTTGCTCATTTCTTTAGGGCCCGTACTTTATAACAAAATCATGGCCTTTCTTAGAGCCCAGATAGAGGCAATAAAAACAGCGCCCATACAGGTCTACTATAATAGATTGGCAATGGCTGACCAGGACGAATGTCGGACCATCGATTAGGTCCTTGCCGTGGCGAAGTGTTCTCGCCCCACCTGGTGAGTGGGCTGGCAAGCCAATGACGGGCAACTGAGCAAGCGTGCCATGCAATGAGAGAGCCCTTGTGTGCCGCCTAAGACAGGTGCCAGAGCCTTGATTCTCTGGTTAACCGATGACGGGTAAGGTGCACGGTGCAGACACGTGTGTTGCTCTGAACCAAGACAGGCTCAGCCCCCGCAGGCTTGGCTCTCCTGACGCCTTTCTAAAATTATAATTTTAAAGGGAGGACCTGTGGGGGGCCTTGCCCCCCCGCTAGAACTCTTGAGTGCCTTTTACGGACATATCCGGGCCTGCTGCAAATCTACCCGGCAACAAGGAAGTAGCCCCAGTACCCTCCTCTTGCTCCTCCCCTCTAGCCCTACGGTATATATGTTGTAACAGCTTCTGCAATAAACGAGACTTGATCAGAAACCTGTCTTGTCTCCATCTCTCGTGTCCCCTGTCCCCTCTCATCCTCGCTCCCCCTCTAGGGTCTCCGTTGACTTACCCGCGGGCCGGGACAGACATTGCACTTTTCCTAATGGAAATTAAGTGAGACAGACAGTAATCTTTTCTTTCCCTGTGCCTCATACTCTCTTGTGTCATTTGTTGTGAAGTACTTGAATTTCTCACATATAGGTTTAAATATGTACCTGCTGAGTTTTAAGCTACCTTTTGGTAATCCCCAAATCTCTCTTTTTTCTAAATCTAGAGTAGGGTGATCCTGCACTCAGGTGAGAAATAACTCTGAGGCCAAGGCTGTCTTTAGCTGTCTAAGGAGAAGGTTGCTATGGGCAGCTTCTGTCTTAGGATCTGAGCACACCTCATAACCTCCCTTACATCTGCTTTTGAGGACACTTGATTCCAGTGCTGCTCGGAGGAGGGGCATCATGTTGGCTGTTAAGGATGCAAGACATTAGATCAAAATGTTTTTGTTGTTCATTTAAGCAGATTTAAACTTTTTATTAATTTTATTGGTACATTTTAGGTATACAATATAATGACATTCATCATTCAAAATTTGCACCTTAACATAATCTCTCTTGGTTCTTATTTTTTCCCCATTCCCCTGCCCTCCCTTCAACCCCTCCACCTTTCCTATTTACAAAGACTTTGTTTCCATTTTTTCATTTTCTCACATTAATTCCATTCCCTTCTTTCCTTTCCCCTACCCCTCCCACTTCCCCTTCCCCTTTGCCCCTTTTCTTCCTATTTCACATTACCTATTATACCTTTTAGTCCTTATTTACACTTTCAGTTTCTCACATTAGAGAAACTATTCAGTATTTACACATATGTGTCCTATTTATTTCACTTAAGAGTATGGTCTCAATGTGCATCCATTTAGCTATAAGTGTCTCTAATTTCTCATTCTTTATGGCTCAGTAGTACTCCATTTTATAAAAAATAAAAAATAAAAAACCACACATTTTCTTTATCCAGTCTCCAGTTGCTGGGTTTTTGGACTGCTTCCAAGTTTTAGCTATTACAAATTGTGCTGCTATGAACATGGGTGCACATATATCACTGTGGTATGATTCTTTTAATTCTTTGGGGATACCCACCAGGGAAATAGCTGGGTCAAAAGGGACTTGCAGTCCTAGTTCTATGAGGTATCTCCATACTGATTTCCACAGTGGTTGCACCAGTCTAAACTCCCACCAGCAGTGGAGCAGGGTTCCTCTCTCCCCACAGCCCTGCCAGCATTTGGTATTGGTTGATTTCTTGATAGCAGCCATTCTTTCTGGGGTGAGGTGGAATCTCAGTGTTGTTTTCATTTGCATCTCTCGAATGACCAGTGATGTTGAATATTTTTTCATAATAGGTTTAAATTTTATGGAACAGTTTTAGATTTAAAGAAAATTGACTATATAATACAGAGTGCCCATATACATACCCATACATTATTTCCTCTATTATTTATATGTTGCATTAATGTGGTAAATTTGTTCCAATTACTGAGCCAATATAATGCTACCAATATTGATAGATCTTTATTAACTAAACTTCATACATTACATTAATGGTCACTCTCTGTTTTATATGATTCTATGAGTATTGACAAAAACATAATGAGTATCCACCATGATACTATCATACAAAAATACTTCACTTCCCTAAAAGTCTCCTGTTCATCACCTTCTCATCCTCTCTCATTCCCCGAATTCCTGCCACTATGGATCAAAGCTTTAAAAAGGAGTGAGATTGGCCAAGTCAGAGATCTGAGTTATTGAAAAAAAAAAATGTAGTAGAAGAAAGTCACAACCTTTTCAGTCTGTATTCCATGATTCTGACTTTTCCCATGTGTTTTAGCCACTGTGGTTTTCCTCCCATTCCTAGAAAACTCTATGCTCTGTCCCACTGAAGGTTTCTGTGTTCTTTTTCACACCTTTCTCTTCTTTCAGACTAAAGAGGCTATCTCTGATCCTCCTAAGACTATTGTTCCTATAACAGTGCCTTTACATTCTGCAATACAGAACCTTGAAAAACAGGACAGGAGGCTTGGAGTTTTGTTCAAGGGCAGTAGACTTTGGAAAAAAAAAAAGAATTATCATGACATTTAAGGTAATTGACTATGAATGTACCCTCTCACTTGAGCTAAGAAACTTAACAACCTAGACAAAAACGTTAGTCCTCTCACCTCTATAATTCAGAAGATTTGCTTGCAGTATGAAAAACTAGAAATGAACAAGTCATTGCACACAGATTCAAAATAAATGAAATGTCCTATGGTGAGGCTTTAAGCAGAACCTCCTGTCTTATTTAGGGATGTTACTTCCTGCCTTGATCATGCTGTTTGAAAGTATTAGTGTGACTTTTAGGTACACCTCAGGGACTTTTGAGAATATAATTTATAACACTTAATATAGATGAAAAGTGAATGCTTTTCATACCCAGTTCCACAAAGCTGAATGCATAAAGGGCTGCTTAATTATAAAGACCTTACCACAACCCCTCTACCTCCTCTTCCACATCAGGAAAATGGCAGGAGGCAGCAAAAAGTTCCCAAAGAAATGGTGTCCTGGAGACTGTTAATCATCTAAATTTGGGAAATTGGGATCTTTGTGAAAATGTAATCAATCAGTCTGGAAACTGAACAGTAAAATGATCAAATTATTAATTGCTTTGTTCACCCACAAAAAAAAGCACCTATAGTCAAGATTTGTGGGATTTGCTGTCTGAGAAATTATACAAGAGGAAAAGATTGGCATAATTTTTATCATATTTTCTGATTATAAAAGCAACACAAAAAAGCTAACATCTTGCATTGCATAAAGAATAAAACAAAATAAATTTTCTAGAATCCCACCCACTATCTGAATGTACTATTATCATTTTGATATATGAATGTGAGTGGGGGGGGTCAGACTAAAGAGGGTTCTATTATTCTGTCTTTGTCATTAGGTTTTTTTTTTTGGTACCGGGAATCAAACTCAGGACCTAGCACTTGCGAGGCAGGTGGCAGAACCACTGAGCTAAATCCCAGGCCCTTTGCCATTAGTTTTTACTCTAAGCATCTCTCCTCATCATTAAATAATATTCAAAGCCATAATTTTTGTGCCTACTTTTACTTTAAATATGTGTACACACCTGATTTATTTAACAATTTCCTTATTTTTATAGATGTAGGTCATTTCCAATTTTTAATTAAAATGAACAACTTTGAGGACTTCTGGTTTTTTATTCATTAAGTTTATTGGTATATTTTATGTGTACATTCTGATCACATTCATCCTTGGGAATTTGTATCTGTACATGATATATCTTGGTTCTTGTTTTTTTCCTATTCTCCTTTCCTCCCTAAAAGTCATAATGACCACAACACAATTTAGTCTTCCACTGCCCCAAACTTTGCTAACACATCAGGAAAAAGGTATTGATCCCTGAGGATAAGCAGAGTGCTAGAGGAGATACCAGTGAAGTGGAATTTTAATACACTTTTTGGATGATAGAAAAAAGAGAGGAAGGTGACAGATTGAGAGGGAAGGCTGCTCAGCAGTTCCAATAAGAAGCCGACCGACCATCCCAAATGAATACAGACAGGCTTAGCCCTTGGAAATATTTTGCTATTTCACCTCATAAACAAGTCTTGTTGCATATCTCTCGCTTTGCAACACCTAGACAGGAGTGACAATGCATTTCTAAGCCTGAACAACTTAAGAATCAGCCAGCCCTCGAAGTCCTCCTGCAAAGAGGTTTGGATCAAAAAGAGAGAACAGACCAGTTGGTCACTCGTTACTTGAGGAGGACTTTTATTTTTAATGCAAAGTAGAAAATGAAAAGTAGATGTATCTTGTATTGTGAACTTCCCCCTACCTTCATTTACTACACAGATTTTCCAATCCTCATTTTTATTCATTAAGCAATGATTTGCCTTTTCAGGGTATTTAAACATATATGCTAGTATACAACTGTCTGGAATTTCATTCCTTAAGCCCATTGCCATTTTTCTTGGATACAATCCAGATTCTATATATCTCATTTTATTCATTATATACACTGAAAAATTTTTGAAATCAGAATTTATTAAGTACTGGCAGGAACTTTTAAGTCTGTTTAGTGACTTTCAAAATAGCCAATCTTGTACCAATAAGCTTACGAAGAAGCCTCTGATGGTAGCTTAAGTGTCCTTATTATGTACAAACATGAGTACTGGTGCTTTACACTTTTCCTTGGTGTAGATAACACAACATTTGAAGGCTTCCCACCTCCATGCTATCATAGCTCTTCTATTGCTGCATTTATCACTTTACAATGTAACTATTTGTTCCCAGAACTGTCTCACACACTAGCCTGTGAGATTACCCAGGTCAGGAGCCATTTTTTCATCCCTTCAACACATATTTTTGAACACCTGCTAAATATCAGACAGTGCAGTAGAAACAGGAAATGCAATGATGAACAAGGTACATGGTTTATTTAGGCAAATACAGCGTGTTCTGGACCCCAGAGTGGTGTATTAGTTATCTGTTGTGAAAATCATACCATTTAGCAAACCACCCCAGCATTCAGTCACTTAAAACAAGCATTCAGTCCTATGCCCATGGTCTGCAGGTTCTCTGTAGTTTACTTGATCCAGGCTGGGCTCCAGCAGGAGGTTCTACTTCAGACAGAAGCTTGGCTGGACACAATTCCTCCTTGTGAGTTGGGTTCAAGTCTAAGACACTTGTATGGATTCTGGGGCATAGGGTTCTCAGAGCATGCTCAACAAAGATCAAAACATTAGAATCCTCTGCTGCATCATGTCCATTGATGTTCTGTTGGCCAAAGCAAATCAACATAACCAAGATCAAGGTCAACGGACCAAGGAAATGCCCATTGTAGGGAAGTACTGCAAAATTACATGGCAAAGGATATAAAGTATAATTGTAACACAGGGTTGGTATTAAGAATTGTAAAATATGATTCAGTCTCCTACACAAGATTACTCTTTTTTGGTCACAGCTTCCCAGTGTACTCTGTAACACTACTCTTAAATGCTTGTCGCACGTACAAAGAACTTCTTCAGTACTTGTCACCTTACTCTTTTCTAAGCTCCATAAAGGTTGATATTCTGTTTTATTCACTAATTTTTCAAGTTTTCTTTACACACAGTAGATGCTCAATAAATTAATATTGAATTCAGTTGAACTGACAAGTGTCATGATAGGCAAGTTCAGAATAATCTTATGGAACAAAGTTTGTATTAACTGCTCATTGAAGTTACCTGGGGAACTTTAAAAGTTCTCTAGGCCTGTGCCTCATCCAAAAAAATTAAAGCAAAACCTCCTTGTTAAAATCTTTAGAAGTATAGTCTGGGCCTTGGCATATTTCAACTGCATACCAGGTGAGCCTAATGGGTAGGCAGGAATAAGAATCACCAGTGTGGATCTACCTTTCTGGGTTTGGGCAGTCAGGGAAGACTTCCCGAAGGAAGTACCATTTAAGCAAAGACTATGCCCAAACTCATGTACAACAGACCCTCAAGTTGTGACCAGCCTGACAAATGAACAATTTGGGTTGATTGGGTTAATGGGAGATTCATCTGCCTCTTGTTATCTATAGCATGTACCCAGGTAGACATCAAGATCTCAGTTATCTTGACTTACAACCGACTTGAGCTACAACCAGCCCTCAGGAACCAATAGAGTTTGTAAGTCAGGGGTTCACTGTATTGACCCTGCAGGACTAGAAGTGGGTAGGAGGGGATTTTAACAGAGGGAGTCACATGTGCCAACACACTAAGAAGAGCTGCTTCATCTGATATCAATATTAGGGTGAGGTGAGTGATAGGAAGCCTGAACAATGTTACTGTGGGCAGAATTGTCAGATAAGATGACGCAGAAAGCGGTGAAAGCTTGAGATTCCAGAAAAAAGCTTCCCAGTCAGGAAGCAGAAGTCTCTCAGGAAAGACTCTGCCCAGTTCAGGCTAAGGAACTTCCCCTTGACTGCCTGCCAGGTGCAGCTCTGGTTTAGCACTGCTTTTGCCTGGGTTTATTTTTGTGGCTCTGTTGTTATGCTGAACTCTCTCCAGCAATTTTTTGTTTATGTAACTCTCTAGGTAGCTGTCTAGTTTCTAGGAGATGACAATTTTTCCACACAACAGTTTTATTCATGGTGACTGTTGAATTACATCTTAATAGTAAGCAAGTCAGGGTTTTTAAAGTATCAGTGTAAAAATAATCATACCAAGAATATCTCTGCTTTTTGAAATATTCCTCTTCAATACAGACTCCACATAGCTGGATATTCTCCCTAAACAGATCCATAGGATGAATCCATTTCAGATCCTTTTATCAGAAAACCTTTTGTTCTTGTCAAAATGATTTACTTTCCTGCATTTGATAATGAGAAATATTTATCCATCATGTTTTACTTATCTTATTTTCTAGGAAACTCAGAGCTAAATTTGCAAAATTCAATATTAGCCCAGGTATGAAAGTATAGCTCTCTCACCAATGAAGTTCAAATGCTTAGTTTTATCTTTGGCCATCTACTTTCTATGTGGTTTTTGTAGTCATTTTTTTCTTTTCCTTTTTTTTTAAGAAAGAAGATGATTACCAGGTAAGTATCGAGGCCACCCTCTTACAAAATGCTATGGAAAATACGAAGTCATGTAAGACTCAGTCACTGTCCAGGAATTTTCAATCTACTAAATATGTAGAGATGAATTTCTCTAAAAATAAGTCCGTTAAGGAAAGGCTTATAATTTTATAGGCCTCAAATCATCTCTATGATATGTCTAAAACTGAAGATGTATTTTCTTGCTTTTCTACCTTAAAAGCAAAGTTATTCCTCTTTTAAAACTCCAACTATGCCCCAAATATTCTTTCCTGGAAAGAGATAGATGGGCAGGTATACATACATGTGCAAAAGTAGCAGTAGTTAGTATTACCAGCTCATCCTTGTGATGGTTTCCAGATATGAAATGTTTATTCACAGCAGTTCCAGTTGGTAAGTATATGGGCACTAACAATAAAATAGTAAATGTAAAAGTAGTTGCTGCCTGCTGCCATTTTGCAGCTTTGCACAGAAAATGTCAATTTAAACCAACTAATTTTGAACCCTGTCATTTTGCAAGAGAGAAGAAAATCTTAAGAAAACTAAGCACCTTCCTCTAAGAAAGTTAGAAATACAGAATTAAACAAGTGAAGATTTCTAAAGAAAATTAGGCTATTCCAGATCCCAACATGAAGGGTGTCCTCCAGTCCACCTCCTTCAAATAAAAAGAATAATGTTTTAAAATCCTTTAAAAATACCCCTTGCTGTAGTTCTACCTTCTGAATCCAATTAGCAATTTTATCACCTCATTTAATTAACATCTATTAATCTTGAAAAACATATTAGTGGCATCCTATTGATCTTTTCTGGTCTGTATTTATAAAAAAGAAAGCTTATTTCTCTTTGCTAATGTGAAAGAAAAAAGATTTAGGGCAAGACACCATAGAAAACTCAAACTTCCACCTAAATAAGAGCAGATGTGGGTAGATTCCATTAGTAAACAATGGTGTGTTAGTGGGCAGTCGATACAGTTAATGTTCACTGCAATGTATGTTTGTCAAAATTGCATTCGCTTAATTTCTGATTTATGTCATTTTCCAAAAAGTAACTCTGAAGACCTAGAACTTATAGTCTCTGTTCCAGCTAATGGAGACTGGCATGGTTGAAGTATCATTTTATCCAATGTATTTATATAACAGGTTCAACATTCCTATGTGTTCAGAAAGGACTAATGTTTACTAAGTCATCACACACACACACACACACACACACACACACACACACACACACACCACCCAGCACAGGTTTCCTGACCATAACAGCTCAAAATACCAGTGAGGCAAGATCAACAGGTCTTGACCAAACAATATTTACAGAAAACAGTACAAGCATCTGTCTCCAGAGGCAACATCCTTATGACTGTCTACAGAAATATCTGTAATGCATTGTGGAGTGCTTTGATCATTTCGGTCAGTAAATGGTATGTTTTCAAAATGGGAACAGAATTGAAATTCAATTTCTATTTGATTATGAGCCTCTAGTGAATGATTCTGTGGTTGTTCCTTACACATCAATTCCAAATCCTTGAGACAAACACAGGGACTGCAGGAGCCAGGTCCATCCCATGTTATTCTAAAGGAACTAGAAAGTTTCAGAGCTTCTTGTTTCTAAAGAGGTAGAAAAATCCTGCCTCAACTTGAATCATGTCAGACAATGGCACACCACCAAACTCTCTCTCTCTCTCTCTCTCTCTCCTCCCCATTTTCTCCCCCATCCCCGTCTCCCTCTGTGCCTCCCCTCTTGTCTCTCATCCTGTCCACCCTCCTTAGCTCTCTTTCTGACTCTATTTATAACTATCTGGTTCACATTTACCTTTACAAAAAAATTTTTGCTAGATAATTCACACCCTTTGGGGAGTGAAAAAGTACTTAGCGAAATGCCAGGTTCTGTACTAAGACATTTACAGAAGAAAATCTAATAATTTCCTATAGCTGTTCTTCCCAGCATGGTATGAAAATGCATTCAGTAGTTTAATTTTCTTTTCCTTCTCATTGCCAGAATTATTTATTGCCAAAAATTGAGGAGTTGTATTATAGTTATTATTTCTTTTGATTGGTTTAAGAATTCAGTTTGATAGTAGTTTTAAAGAAAAAAACCCGCAAAGTTTAAATGTGGTTTGGAAAGGCAGCAGAGGGATTTGGTCAGAACAGATCTGATGAAAAAGAAAAATGTTTTAGCATTTTCAACAGACCAGAGTAGAATCAGTGAAAAACAGGAAGTCTCAGAAGGAAACTGCAACAAAGTAAAAAGGGTTTATAAAAGGATACATAGCCATTTTGAGAGTTCTGTTGGAAAGGATAAAATGATATTTTTTATCTGAGGCTATAATGAAAAGACCAGAATGATGCCTCTGTGGGAATCAAACTTTTTCCATGATAACAAACTAGACTTCTATCCCTGGCTAAACATTTTGAAAAGACATAGAAGCATGGAATCTATCATATAGGTTTGATTCCATCACAATTCATTAAAAAATGCATGTGACTATAGACAGATGGCTATAGACATGACATGAACAGATTACAGCATAAACTACTCCCTGTTCCTACCTATGGAGATTGTTGTCCCATCATTTCTGCAGCTATGATTATTATCAGTAGCCACAGTGAATGTTAGCAGACAGTACGGTACACCAGAGGGGAAACACACAGGAAAGGGGTGAATTTTAATCTCTTCTGTACTCATCAATTAACCAGCCATGGTATAGAAAAAGTCCAAAAAATTCCATAACTCTCAGTTTCTTCAACTTTCAAGTAGGTATAACAGCATTCCCTTCTCCACTACCTTTCTAGCTGTGATTATGAATATCAAATAATATGAAAAGAGTAAAACATTTATTGTTTTCCAAATTTTATTTTAAGATTTTCTTTAGAAATGGCAAATTGAGATGGATTACACAAAAGACTTCTCTTTTGTTCCTGTTTGCTGAAAGTGGGAAAGTCTTATTGTAGAGACTTTTATTTTTAATATTTGGAAGACTTCGGAAAGGAGTTCAAGTTCAGAGGCAAGGTTCAAACCCCCTTCACATGTATTCCAACAGTGATGATAATAATGTTAACAGTACCCTCACTGATAAAGGCCTTGATATCCTTTTACAATCATGCATACTGCAGTTTGAAGTAAACAGAGAAATTCTTCCTGAGAAAAGCCAGCTGTCTCAGACAGGTTCTCAGAAAGAGGGAAAACCTTGGTGTAGTCATCAACAATCTGATCCTCACCATGGTGGATGGAAATTTACTGGTCAGTACATCTATAGGTAAGCGGGCTCAGGGAAATCATTCAAACCAACTCAATTCACAAGTTTGATGTTAGGAACCCAGAATACCAAATTATTCACTTAACAATAAATAATATCATTTTCCATTGATCAACCTAGGCAAAGCAAAGCTCACCAAAGGTTGTTTGATGGCTATGGAGGCAAAGGCTTATCACGTAACCAAGGTCAAGTCACCAGTGCAATGGGATAATGCACTTCACAGGTCAGGTCCCTGGGCCCATAGGTTAGGGAAACCAGACTTCCGGACAAGGTTGAGATGGAAAGTCTGTCTTTGGCCCTGTGATATGCCATACTGTTAATCACCCAGCTTTTAGATTAAGGTATTTTTCTTCCATTCACTCTATGAATACTTTTCTTTCTAATTTGCCCTTGGGACATTCTGCCACTTTAAAAGTAATCATATACCTTTGTTGGGATATATTAAACGTTGGCTTCATAAAAATTCTTGCAATGTTATCTTATTTTTATTTCAGTGTTCTTGAACTACCTCTCACTGGTGCCCAGGGTAACATAGAACCAATAATTTGTCCTCATAGCTTCCTGAGCATGCTCTTCAATTTGAGCGTGGATTAGTTTAGAATGTTCACCATACCCAATAAAGTCCTATAATACTTTAGTACCATGTTAAACATTTATCCCTCTATACCTGCTGTGCAGGCATGGTTTGATTTTCATAAACGGAGCTGTGTACTTCACCAAACTCAGTTACACTAAAAGGTTTATGTCACCTTTCTAGGTAGCCTTTCTCTCCAACAAAGAAAAACACAGTAAAGCGTCCTCATTTTCCAAGAGTGACAACACTGATATCACTCTTCGAGGGACTATCTTAGTTTCACAAGCCCACAATAGCTGAGAGGCCTCCTCTTGGCTAGGACAATTTTATTTCATCAAATAAAACAAGTTGTTACTTTGTCAAAAATAGTGTGTTATTGAGCCCTAGAATATTTCTGAGATTCAAGGAATTGCTCCAACCCCGACCCAGTGGACTATATTTGTAATTGCAGCTGACATTTATTGGGAGCTTACTGTGTGCTAGGCAGTGTTATGAAACATTTTGCATGACGTATTCAATTTATCCTCACGATGGTGTTATGATAGGTGGTTTTAATTATCCTCATTTTATAGTTGAAGAGCCTCGTGATAAAGACAGATGGTAGGGGGTAGAGCCAGGACATAAACTGTCTGGGGAAATCTGAAACAGTATGGTAATGAAGGAGTGTTTCATTAACAAACCCTTTTTTTTCCCATGGTACTAGCGTCTACAGTACACCTGTTCTCTACTGCTGAGATGGATCTAGGTTTCCCACAATTGCTGAGCATTTTGGCAAGATCTAGGCAAATTTTAAAAATGGAAAGTGTAGAAAATTACACTTTGTTGAAATAGGAAATGTGTCAGGCACTCCCTGGATCAGCTATATTTCCTGACAGATAATTTTCTCAGCTGCTATATAGTCATGGGATCTGCTGATCAATGCTCTGACCCATGTGAGGAGAATGTGACACAACTGGGAAGTATTAAAGACTTGAACTAAAGTGATAGCAAATTAAAAGTGGTTGCCTACAACACCATATTTTTAAAAATTATATACTCTTTTTCAGGACTCATTTTTTTCTTTCCTTTTCCTACTGTTTCTTTCCTTTCCCTTCATTCGCTACTTTTTCTTCTCCTCATCCTCTTCCCTTTCCCATTTCTCTCTCTCCCTCTATCTCTCTTCTCTCTCTCTCTCCTTCCATCCCTCCCTCCTTCTCCTCTTTTTTTTTTCTTTTTCTTCTAGTCTCTTTTTTTCTTTAATTAATTATATTAGTACATTTTAGGTGTACAATATAATGACATTCATCATTCGAAATCTGCACATTTACGTAATCTCTCTTGGTTCTTATTTTTCTCCATTCCCTTGCCCTTCCTTCAACACCTCCATCCCTCCCTATTTACAAAGACTTTGTTTCCATTTTTTCATTTTCTCATATTACTTCCATTCCCTTCTTTCCTTTCTCCTCTCCCTCCCACTTCCCCTTCCCTTTTGCCGCTTCTCTTCCTATTACACATTATCTATTCTACCTTTTAGTCCTTATTTACACTTTCAGTTTCTCATGCTAGAGAAACTATTCGATATTTACATATGTGTGTCCGATTTATTTCACTTAAGTGTATGGCCTCAATGTGCATCCATTTAGCTATAAATGTCTCTAAATTCACATTTTTTATGACTGAGTAGTACTCCATTTTATTTTTTTAAAAGCACACATTTTCTTTATCCAGTATCCAGTTGATAAGCAATTGGGCTGCTTCCAAGTTTTAGCTATTACAAATTGTGCTGCTATGAACATGGGTGCACATATATCACTGTGGTATGATTCTTTCAATTCTTTGGGGAAGATACCCCACAGGAGAATAGCTGGGTTAAAGGGGACTTCCAGTCCTAATTCTTTAAGGTATCTCCATACTGACTTCCACAGTGGTTGCACCAGTCTGCACTCCCACCAGCAGTGGAGTAGGGTTCCTCTTTTCCCACAGCCCTGCAAGCATTTGTTATTGGTTGTTTTCATGACAGTAGTCATTCTTTCTGGGGTGAGGTGGAATCTCAGCATTGTTTTCTTGTTTTTGTTTTTGTTTTTTTAGTAGCAGAGATCGAACTTGGGACCTTGCGCTTTTGAGGCAGGTGGCAGAACTACTGAGCTAAATCCCTGGCACCAGCATTGTTTTCATTTGCATCTCTCCAATGACCAGTGATGTTGAACATTTTTTCTTATGTTTATTTGCCATGTCTACTTCTTTGCCTGAGAAATGTCTGTTCATTTCAGATGCCCATTTTTGGATTGGGTCTTTAAATTTGGGAGGTCTGATTTTTCTAATTTCTTTATAAATTCAAAATAGTAGACCTTTGTCTGAAGGACTGCTGGTGAAAATTTTTTCCCACATTGTAGGTTGGCTCTTCACACTGCTGGTGGTTTCTCTTGCTGTGCAGAAGCTTTTTAGTAAAAAGAGATTACTTGTTGATTGTTTGTGCTAGTTCATGGGCAACTGAGGTTTTGTTCATAAAGTCATTTCCTACACCATTGTCTTGAAGAGTTCTACCTAACCTCTGTTCCAGCCGGTTCAGTGTTTCTGTTTTTATATTTAGATCTTTAATCCATTTCGATTTTAGATTAGTGCATGGTGAGAGATATAGGTCTAGTTTTAGTCTTTGGCAAGTTGAAACCCAATTTCTCCAGAACCATTTGTTAAAGAGACTATCTTTCCTCCACGAGGGTGTTTGGCACCTTTGTCAAAGATGAGGTGGCTGAGTGAGTCTGGAGTTGTTTCTACATTCTCTAATATGTTCCACTGGTCTTCAGGTCTGTTTCTTGCTAGTATCATGCTGTTTTTATCACAGTAGCTTTGTAGTATACTTTCAAGTTGGGGGTTATAATACCCCCTGCCATGTGTCTGTTACCTTGAATTGCTATTCTGGGTCTCTTCTTGTTCAAAATGAATTTTTGGATTGTTTTCTCAAGGTCTATGAAGTATGCTGCTGGGATTTCAATTGGGATTGCATTGAATCTATATAGCAGTTTTGGAAGTATAGCCGTTTTCACTATGTTGACCCTTCCTACCCAGGAGCAAGGGAGGTCTTTCCATTTTCTGATATCCCCTTCAATATCGTTTTTCAAAGTGCTATAATTTTCAGAGAAGAGGTCTTTGATTTCTTTTGTTAGATTGACTCCTAGGTATTTCAATTTTTTGGATGCTATTGTGAAAGGAATTGTTTGCCCTATTTCTCTCTCAGTGACTCTTGTTCATGTAGAGGAAAGATATTGATTTTTGTGCATTGACCTTGTATCCAGATACTTTACTGAATTTGGTTATTAAGTCTAGAAGACTTTTGGTGGAGTTCTTGGGGTCTTCTGTGTAGAGTATCATGTGATCTGCAAATAATGACAATTTGACTTCTTCATTTCCTATCTTTATTCCTTTTATTTCTTTCTCTTGTCTAATTGCTGTGGCTAATGTTTCCAAAACTATATTGAACAGAAGTGGTGATAGTGGACATCCTTGTCTTGTTCCTGATTTTAGTGTGAAGGGTTTCAGTTTTTGACCATTTAGTATGATATTGGCTGTTGCTTTTTCATAGATGGCTTTTATCAGACTGAGGTAGAGACCGTCTATGCCAATTTTTTGTAGGGTTTTCATCATAAATGCGTGTTGGATTTTGTCAAATGCTTTTTCTGCATCTATTGAGATGATCATATGGTTTTTATCCTTGGCTCTATTGATATAGTGTATTACATTAATTGATTTGCGTATGTTGAACAATCCCTGCATCCCTAGGATGAATCCCATTTGGTCAGGGTATATGATCTTCTTGATGATTTTATGCATTTTGTTTGGCAGTATCTTATTGAGGATTTTTACATCTATGTTCATTAGTGAGATTGGCCTATAGTTCTCTTTTTCGGTTGTGTCTTTCTCTGCTTTGGGGATCAAGGTGATGTTTGCTACCAGGAATGGTTTTGGGAGTGTTGCTTCCCTTTTAATTTTGTTGAAGAGTTTAAACAGCAGTGGTAGTAGTTTCTCTCTAAATGTCTTATAGAATTCAGCGGTGAAGCCATGCGGACCCTGGCTTTTCTTGGTTGGTAAGTTTTTAATTATGTTTTCAGTTTCATTGATTGATATTGGGTTGTTTAGTATTTTTAGGTCTTCTTTGTTCAACTTTGGTAATTCATATGTATCTAGGAATCTGTCCATTTCTTCTGTTTTCCATCTTATTGGCATATAGGTTCTGGAAGTAGATATTGATGATCCTCTGGATTTCTGCTGGGTCTGTTGTCATTTCACCCTTTTCATTCCTAATTGCATGGATTTGGGCCTTTTCTTTCCTTTTTCTGATAAGGTTGGCTAAGGGTTTGTCAATTTTGTTTATTCTTTTGAAGAACCAACTCTTGGCTTCATTGATTCTTTGTATTGTTTTCTTAGTCTCCATTGCATTGATTTCTCCTCTAATCTTTATAATTTCCTCCCTTGTATGAGCTTTGGGTTTGTCCTGCACTTCTCGTTCTAGAAGCTTGAGGTTTAGCATCAGGTTGTTTAATTGGGCACGCTCTGTTTTCCTAATATGCTTATTCACTGCTATGAAGTTCCCTCATAAGACCACTTTCATTGTATCCCATAGATTTCAATATGTTGTACTGTCATTGTCATTTATTTGAAGGAACTGTCTGATATCTTCTTTAATTTCGTGTGTGACCCATTGGTTATTCAGAAGTGTGTTGTTCAATTTCCATGTGTTTATGAAGTTTTTGCAGTTTCTTTTGCTACAGATCTCCAATTTCATCACACTGTGGTCTTATAATATACAGGAGATAACTTCAGTTTCTTTATACTTACCTAAATATGTCCTATGAGTGAGTATGTGGTCTATTTTGGAGAATGACCTGTGTGCAGCTGAAAAGAATCTGTATTCTGGTTTTGCAGGGTGAAACATTCTGTAAACATCTGTTAGGTTCATATCTTCAATAGTTTGATTGAGTTCTAGTATTTCATTGCTTGTTTTTTGTCTAGTTGACCTATCTATTTGTGACAATGGGGTATTGAAGTTCCCCACTCCTATTGTATTAGTGCTTATATGGTTTTTCATGTCCATTAGTATTTGTTTGATATAGTTGGGTGCACTAGTGTTTGGTGCATATTTATGATTGTCATCTCTTCCTCTTGGATTGTTCCCTTTACAAGGATATAGTGTCCATCTTTGTATCTCTTAATCAGTGTGGGTTTGAAATCCACTTGGTCTGCAAAGAGGGTAGCTACTCCTGCTTTTTTTCAGGTTCCTGTCGCATGGAGTATTGTTTTCCACCCTTTAACTTTCAATCTATGAATTTCTTTTAGAATTAAGTGTGTTTCTTATATGCAACATATTGTTGGATCTTGCTTCTTGACCCATTCTGCCAGTCTATTTCTTTTGATTGGTGAATTGAGACCATTAACATTGATGGTTATAACTGATACGTATTGACTTATCCTTGTCACAACTTTTTCTTTTTTTTTTTATTCTCCCCCTTTGCATTTAATTTCTTGTCATGCCCAATGGATTCATTCTGTTGGGCTTCCTGGGGTTGTGATCCTCATTGTCTTTTCCTAGGATATTGTCTAAAATTTTTTAGAGTGCTGGTTTGGTGTTCATGAAGTTCCTAAGGTGCTCTTTGTCATGAAAGTATCTTATTTCTCCATCAAGTTTGAAAGATAGTTTTGCAGGGTACACCAGTCTGGGTTGGTGGCTGTTTTCCTTTAGGGCTTGAAATATGTCACTCTAAACTCTTCATGCCTTGAGGGTTTGCACTCAGAAGTCTGCTGTGATTCTGATGGGCTTTCCTTTGTATGTGATTTGTTTCTTTTCTCTAACTGCTCGTAGAATTTTGTTATTCTATTGGGTTTCTGGAATCTTAACTATTATATGCCTATGTGAAGAATTTTTTTGATCAAGGCTATTTGGATTCCTATATGCCTCACTCAACTGTAGGTCAAGTTCTTTTCCGCTGCTTGGGAAGTTTTCTGCCATCACTTCTGTAAACAATTTTTTTTATGTCGTCTGCACTCTCTCCTGTTTCTTCATTGACTCCAATCAGTCTTATGTTATTCTTCTTTGCATCATCTAGCAGCTGCTGGATTGATTTATCATGGTCCCTTACTATTTCAAAGAAATTTTTCTTTTCCTGGCCACTAATTGCAATCTTGTCTTCTATGTCTGAAATTCTGTCCTCACACTGGCTCATTCTGCTTCATGAACTTTCAATGGAGTTTTTCATCTCCTGGAAATCTATTTGCATCTGTTCTATGGGTTCCATTTGTTTCCTATGTTGGGATTCCATCATGTTCCTCAGTTCCTCTATTTTTTAATCTGTGTCCTCTCTAGATTTATTAATCATGTCTTGGACTATGGGCACAGTCTCTGCTGCTATCTGAGAAATTATTTCTGATTTCATTTTTTCCAGATCCTCTTTCAATGCCAGTTCAGGGAGTCAAGGTGGTTGAGTATCAGATTGTTCCATCTCCTTTCCCTTTGGGGTTCCTTTAGGTGATCTGGAAGTCTGGTTTTGAGACTTGTTTACATGTCTTCTCATTTCAACTGGTGTGGGGGGATGTCCACCTCCTTGGTATTGGGGGTGGTTTTATGGTGGCCCAGAAGGTTCACCTTCTCTGCACTGGGGGCAGCTCTGTTCCTCAGCACTTGGGATGGTAGTAAAGTGGCCCAGAAGTTTCCAAAGACTCATTTTTTTCTCATAATTTTCCAGAATATTAAATATTTGCTGGTTTGGTATATTCACATGTTCTATTCTTGAGTCCAAGTAGCAATATAATTGTACCCCTCAGAGTACCCCAAAAAAAACCTTTTGCCTCACCCAATACTCATAGGGTTAGAGGCAGTGAATTTTTTTCCTTCTAAAAACAAAAGGTCTAGCATCATAAATGGAACATAATCCCTCAAGGTATTGCTGTATCTTCATTCATACTATTTTCTCAAGCAGAGGAAGCTATTGAGTAGGCGACAGTCAACTCCCACTGGGACTCGGCCAGCTGTAGCATCTAAACAAAACAACTACTTCCATGTCCTTTGGTCCACTATAAAACATGTTTTTGGCACCTACCAAGCTCTGACCATTTTGTTATCAACCGTTAATGTTTTAAGCTTTATAATTATACTCAAGCACTAAAACTTGTTTAAAGATCTATTTTAGCAACAAGTGTGCAATTGTTAGAGCCATGCTTACTCTGTATATGAAATGTCACTTAGTCAGATGAATACTCTAGTGTGCAATTTGGACAAAGGAAGTGTGCCTTTTAGAATCAGAGAGCATTTAACCTTTGAAACTGGTTGTTACCTCTCCTTTCCTGTCTGTCCTCCCCCCAAATCTATCTCCAAGTTGCCTCTCATCCTCTACACACAAACATACATTTAATCATAAACACACCTGTAGAACGGTGACTCTCACAGCTACTTCATCATTAAGATCAATGGCTTCACAGCACCTTATGGTTATAATAAGATCTCCCCACTTTGATTAACACTTGTTCACCATCTCTCAGGAACTCTTTCCTGGGGGGAGGAAACAAAATTACACCTTCCTTTACAATGATACAGCAGAGAAAATGAGATTGTCCAGCACATTACCACTTCTGTTTGGTGGAGCCACATGCTCCCTCTTGAGAAAGGATGGAAAATGAGGTGCCAGCTAAAAACTCCTAAAGAATGTCACAATTACAACTTTTCTCTAGTGCTCCTAGTGACAGTATTTCTGACCTAAGACAATTGAGACACACAGATATACTTCCAGTCTGCTCATTAGCCTAATGAGGATGGAGTCAGGCAAAGAGTTAATTTGACTAATTTAATCAGCATGTCCTTAGATGTGTCTACTGGGAGAACACCAAAGTGGCAGAGACAAACACAGAAACACAAAGAGAAAAGGGATTTACTGAGCTGTGCTTATGATTAGGCAGAGTCACAGTTGAGAACATAATAGCAACAAAGCTAGAGAGAACCTTAATGATTGCTTAACCGAATCATGTCATTTATAAGGTCTAATGAGGTTAAAAAATCATAAACATGAACTTTATTGTAAAATAGCTAATAGGGAACATTTTATAAACTTCAAACTACTACAATGTACGTGCATTTATAAAGATACCATTGAGTTGTTTTCCCAAAAGAATGCAGGAGAATTTAGATCATGGATATATTTTTATGTTTTCATAAAATAATTACTATAAATAAACTTCTTTCTCTCCTCCCTCCCCAAACAAACCCTGACCCTTTAGCTGTATGAACACACTACAAATCTAATCATCTTTTAAGAATATAGTTTGAAATTACTGTTTAAAATTTCTCCAAACATTTCTGGTTCTTGAAGGTGCTAGAAAAGTAAAGCATTACTAAGTATTAGTTGATGACAAATATAAATTTTAATTTTACCAAATTTAGGGATTTTTCAGCTAATATTTAATGTGAATGGTTTGGATTTTTTTTAATTAATGGTTTTCTGTTTCTTTAAAGTGCTACCTTAGAGTGAATACCATACAATATCTATTTAATGTTAGCATACTTCTGACAGTGTGCCTGGATTTTACAATTAGACATTAAGCTACAATTACTCATCAGTTCAGTAATTCTAAGAGAGTTGATTGAGGGTTTTTCTGGACAATGGAATATCATTTGCATTGATTATTTCATTATATTAATTTTCTCATCACTTTTCCTTTTTCTTATTATTTTTTTCATTTAAACACTATTAGGGATGCTTTTTCAACAGGCAAAAACCCAAAGGGATGAAAAAGAAAATACCTTTATTTCGTATTAAAAAAAAAACTATTTCTAATTTGGGGAATACTCAGCCTCATGGCCTATAAATTAGTTTTGTTCTCTTTTTTCCTTGGTAGTTTGTAGAATTAAAACAGAATGAGGAATTTTACATTTTGAGCATAAGTCTTTCAAGAAATTGATCTTTTGTAATGCTCTTTTTATTTAAATGATATTGCTCCTATTCCAGCCGTCAGAACAGGCCATATATAACATTCCTTTTAAATTTCTTTAAAATAATTTTTTCTGCTTATTAACTCATTAATAGAAATCTGATTACATTCACTAAGTATAAAGTTTAGACTCCTCCAGGAGAACCAAACATTAAATGAACAAATAAATATGACTAAAAACATAAGAGTGATAAGGGAAGAGAGTTGTATTCTATAAGAAAAAATAGCAAACCCAATTGAAATGTGAGTGAAGCCCAGGAAGGCCTTTCTGGGAGACGTCAAGAACAAGTACAAATGGAAAGGGGTAGGGGACTACGCAAAATAACAGCCTATGCAAAAGATCCTGAAGCAGGAAAGACTTCAGTGGGTTCAAGGATTATCAGTCAACACCAGGGTAGCTGGAGTAAAGGAAAAGAATACAAGAGAAGGCTGGAAGGATGACCAGTGTCCTTCCGGGAAAGGGTTGAAGAGTGAATGGATATGGAGTGATGGGTTGAATATAGGCTTCCTATGCATTGAGATAGGCTTCCTCTCCTTCCCAAAAGCCCATTATAAAATGACAAAAAAATTATTAAGGGCATAAATCTCCACAAGCAAGGAAAGGTGCAGAGGAAACAACTGCTAAAAAACATTTGAGTCTGAAAACTATGTAAAAGTGTTAACTGATTCATTCAATCTGAGAAAGCCTGTGGTAAAGCTGAGAAGTTGCCCAATTTACCAAGTAATCTGTGGAAGTAGGGAAATGATGGAGCCAAACCCAAAGCACTGGTTGAAAATCCATTTGTGGAGCACTGAGACTGTACCAGTCAAGGAGTCAATATGGCGAAGCTTATACAGCTGTTGAAAGGACTGGGGAAACACAGGGCCATGGCTACTCCTGAGATCATGTGTCAGCTCTCAGTCAGGACATTGCAAGAGCCTCAGGAACCTCAGCTATCTGACACACCATACCAAGGAAGCATCCTGCAGCTGCTATAGAATTTCATACTTGCTGAAGTCCAAAAAAATGCCTATTGTTACAAAAGGGAAATAATATGGTTTCTGCCTTTGTTGTGCCTTCCAAATCATATGTGAGTGCCCCTTGTTGACAGAATTAACCCAGAACAGGACCAACAAGGGATTCTGGGAGTGTAATCCCTGGGCTCCAACTCCAATGGGAAAATGGAATAGGAGGCTTAGCACAGCTGAGTTACCATCCATCCCCAGCAGAAATGCTGCCCAGCTCCTACTCCTCATTTGTGCAAATGAGCACTTGCCTCTCCCTTCAGCAGGCAAGAGATGAGTTATAGAACAGAGTTCTCCAGACTGGAACACTAGACTCAGTTGCAGATAGGATGCAGGCCTTAAAATAGGGAGGTAGAATAAAATAAACTTATTAAATACTGAGGACCCATAGCCTTCTTCCCTTATTCAATTCCCATAAGGTTGGTGGCTAGGTTTAAACACCCTGGGCCAGATTTTGGAAGAGCCTTCCCTAGACAACCTGACTAGCCCAAGAGAAAAACCTTAGCAATATCGACATCCAAGTTTCTCCAGAAAAAGACCCTGTCGAATCACTTTATAGGAAGACCACAGTGTCAAGCCCACTTACAGACATAAAGTTTTAAACAGCTATTTAATGCCCCCCCATGCCAATTATGAGCCAAGGATCTTCAGCATTTGAGGAAGACAATAAATGTGAATACCAGAACCAAAAATAAAAAGTTAAGGAGGAGAAACATGGAAGACAGAGGCTACCAAGGAAATAATATTTAAAAAGAAAACCGTCACTATTCTCATAAAGGACAATATAGTGAAACAAGAACAATGCTTTCATGTAGCTATATGCAGAAATTAAGTATGACAGCAGAATCAAAAATTTTAATAAGAATTTTAGAGAATAGTTAGAAAACTGTCTCAGAAATGAGAGTAAAATTATGGTTCTATGTTTTGGATAAATGGGACAAATGGCCCACAAAAGCCCATGTGTTGAAGAGACGGTTGCTAGCCTATGGCCTATCGGGAGGTAGAAGAGCCTGTGAGAGATGGGGCTGACCAATAGAAAGTTAGGCCATTGGAGGTAGGACCATGAAGGGGATATTGGGTCCTGGTCCCTTCTTGTATCTTTGCAGACAGGCTACTGTGAAGTTGGCAGCTTTCCCTGCCTCACACTCCCTCATAATGTGCTTTGCTACCACAGATCCAAAACCAATGTGACAGCCAACCAAGGACTGAAATCTCCAAAACTGTTAACCAAAATGAACTTTTCTGTGCATAAGCTGATTCAGGTATTTTGTCACAGTAGTGGAAAGTTAAGTAAAGAGGAGAAGTAAGAACAATTTTAAAGGGAAAGAAAAGATAAAGAATATTTCAACTAATAGAAACTACAAGTAAAAAGAACTGAAGAAATTATAAGAGGAAAAGAGATTATAGTGGGAATAATTCAAGATACTATATTAGAAGTGAAGGATATTGTGCTCAACACAATGAATAAGCATGGGCCCACACCAGGATACATTACAGTACTGGGGATAACAAGAAAATACTACAAACTCTTAAACAGGAGATAAAGCTGGGGTTGGGAAAATTTTTCTGTAAAAAGCCAGATCGTAAGTATACATTTTTAGATTTTGTGGGCCATATAGTTTCTGTAAAAACTACCCAACTCTACTGTTACAGCACAGAAACAGCCACAGAGAATATGTAAATGATTAAGCATGACTATGTCCCAATAAAAACTTATCAAAAAAAACCAGTGTGCTGGATTTGACCTGTGGGCAGTACTTCACTAGCTTTCTACATATTCAGAAAATCTAGAGTTAGGATAGCACCAGTTTTTGCAATAGACTACATGGCTCTGGCTCAATATTGTTAAAATTCTGAAGGAAATTTGTTTTAAATCTATAATTTTATTCCCAGCCAAATTATCAAACAAATGTAAGAAGTAAATGTCTGAAAATTTTTAGCTCCCATGGGCCTTTTCTCAGGAACTAACCAACAGTAGCCTTTATTAAAATGGGGGAAAAAATGAAGAAAGCAGAAGATGTGAGACCTGGGAGCCAGGAATCATGTCTCATTCTTTGGATCCTTAGTATATGGTGAAATAAAGTACCACCCCTATAGGTTACTAGATTTAGAGGGCAGCTATTTCTGCCTGAAGCAGATCAGAATCCATAATTAGAAACTGCTTCAAGAAAATGAAATTGAGAGATATCAGTTCAGAGGATATATTAACAACTAGGGCAGATCTTCATTGTCCATTCATTATAGCTATGGATTTCCAGATAAATTAAAAAACTGTTATTAATTTTGGAAGAAACAGAAAATTGTGTAAGAAAAGGAAATAATCAGTGATCACTGAATGACTCAGTTATGATAGTTGTTTCAGTTAATAAAACTATACTTTAATCCAATCAAAATTATGACAGTGCTCTATTGAAAAGATGAAAAGAAAAATAGGTAGTGTGTGATGGGAGGGAGCTGTTTTTAGGAGAACTGCAACTTTGTTTTCCATATGATAATAGACACTGGGGAAAATGTAAAAAGTAAGTAGTATTGTAAACATGTAGAGGTGGGGTTTTTTTTGGTACATGTAGGGTTTTAAAGGCAAATACCAAACATGTCAGCCATAAAAACTGAATGTGGTTGTCTCTGGGTATTCTGGAATAAAGGTGGCAAAGGTGACTTTAATGTTTGACTTTAAGAGTCAAACAACTTAAACTATGTGCATTTTACTTTGATTCAAAAAAAGTCAATTTTAAAGAATAATGAATACTTTCCCATCAATGGGAAAATAACTAATGGCATATTTAATCAATGGATTTTGTGTAGTAGCTCTTAATGAAATGGAGCTTTTATGTTTCAAGATGGATAAAGCTCAAAAACAATTCTGAGTAAAAAAGAAAATAGTAAATTTTTAAAAAAGAGATGTAAAGTATGGTAGACTTATAAAATGTTTAAAAACATGAAAACCAATACTAATTTTGTTTAGGCATGCATATACATATGTACTAAAGAACAAAACTTACACAGAAAGAATAAACAACCAATTCAGAATATGGTTATCATGTGGAGGGAGAACAATGACTGGTCTATGAATTGCTTACACTGTAGGCTCTTTTATTTCTCTAACAATAAGTTCTCCAAAGCAACAGAGATGAAGTAATACAGTGAGGTAAAACAGGAAGGAGAAATTAAAAATGCCAAAAAGAGAGAGAGACGAATAAACATGAGGAACTTTAAAAATAAAGAAAACATTCTCTTCGTGACAACACTTAATCCCTCCATGTAGGCTCTTTCTTTTACTTCTCTGTCTCTGTTTTGTTATTTTTCACACCAAGTTGTCAACATGCTCTGGTAGTGACTATGTCTACCTCCTGTTAGAGTCCTGCTCATTTCAGCTTCCTGTGAGGGTTTGTTATACACAGTCTCCCTCTACTTTTTCTTTTAAACTTTTTTTAAAGTAACAAAGTCTCAGCAGGAGAATTTCAGAGTAAAATATGGTGTTATCAATTACACTTGTTTCCTACCTCAATCCACCATGCAGTGATGATTTTGGAGTGGGGGAGCTATAATTAAAAGAAATATGAGGGTTGAAGCACCATTTTATTATTGAATATAACAAGAAATCATGAAGTAGCTATTCCCAGAATTATCTCAATCACATAAGGATATCATCAAGAGCCAGCCTCCTTCTCTACTGGCATCCTGAGTGGGTTGTGTCTCAGCCTCAGATTTGCCTCTGTGCAGTCCAGTAGGGCTGCTACAGCCTCAAAGTCTGCCCAAGAAAAACAATTATTTTCTTCCAGGCATCTCTGTTTTATTACAGAGAAAGTCTCTACCAGGGTATAAACTACCAACTTTTTGTTATAATCTCACGTTGCAGAACAGGTGAGAGAGGTCTCTGGAGTCTCTGTTACAAGGGCAGTTTTCCAATTCATGAGGGCCCTACTTCATGACCTGCTCATACTATCACACTGGGAGTTAGAATTTCAACATATGAAGGGGGGCATTCAGTCACTGCATGTATGACTAAAGCAGATGCTCCTTTAGGTTGCATTCACCAGTGTTGAGTCACATGCTCATGGTGTAAATGCAAAGGAGGATGGAGAAATGAAAAATGAATTTTTAATCTCTAGGGTTGGAGGCGGGTTCTACTAGTGAGCATGTGAGAGTGTGGAATGGCTTTTGAATAGGCAATCAACAGTGTCTAGCACTGACCTTGGATGCTTCAGAACATCCACTACAAAACCTAGCAAAGGGCTTCTCAATGCCCACCGAGTATTGCACCAAGCCATACCCATGAGAAGTGACTGCAAGGCCTCCCAGAGGTAGCATTCCCATGGAAAAGGCAGTACCAAATATAAGCTTCAGTGCTTCCAAGTGACCCAACAGTGCCCAATAGACATGGCACAGTCGGCACAGTAACAGACCACAGCTGCACTGTCCATCCAACATGGTAACCATTATCCAGATGTGGTTATTTACACTAAAATTAAATAAAATTCGAACCCTCAGTAACACTAGCCACATTTCATGTATTCAGTAGTCACATATGGCTAGTAGCTACCCTATCTGACATTATAGATCAAGAACATTTCCATTTATACAGAGAGTTTACTGGGCTGTGTTGTGCTAGAGCAAGAAAAGAACTTCTTAAATGACAAATCCACATATGTAGGAATAGTACTGAAAGCTGGTCTGCAGGCATCTCCAGGGTACAGAAGTTTAGCCAAGATAGGAATGAAATATATGAGGTAATGATTAATAATGGACTCGTTAAAGCTTGAAATACCCCCTGGAGGCACCTAGTGCAGCTTGTACACATGGTTTAGTGAAAATGTAGAGATGAATGGTCCACGCCTGGTTACCTGGTCACTCAGCCTCAGGTTAGTTGTTTGATCAGTGAGCTATGACAGACTGCCCAGTAAACTTGTGCCTCACCTTCCTTGAGACAAACATCTCACTGCCACGTGGGTAGGTTGTGATGCTGAGATGGAACACATTGTATGCAACTAAGACAGGACCCTGGAAGCTGCGCCCAAGTGTTCCAGGCCTTCAGAATGTTGTATTATGCTTTCTTGCTCTGTGTATGCTCTGCCTGTCATAAATCTTTCATGAGTGTGCCTTGTTAGAGTCCTGCAAGTCCTTTCAATTACCTGACCCCAAGTAATTGCTGCACCCCATGGTGGCCAATCATATTTGGTCATTAGCACACATGAAGCATCCCCCGGACACTGCTAGAAATAACTAAGTTGAACATGACAAAGCTCTGGTAGTCCTACACTAGCAGGAATGAACAAGAAACACCATGATTTATATTAGATTCTATTGTTCTTGTTCACTCTTCCAGGTCAGAAAAGAGTTATAAATAAAATAATATAGTTTGATATAAATCAGAGAGCTATCTCTATTTAAATCCTCAAAAAGATCATTTTATTTACTAAACTTCAATTTTCTCTTCTGAAAACTGGAAAATGTTACAGAATTCCCATCACAGGACTGTTTAAGGGTTAATTTATATAATAAGTGCATTGAGTAAGTACAGTGCAGAGCATGTAGTAAGAAGTCTATAAATGTGAACTCTTGTTATTACTCTTTCAAATAAAGATATCTGTTAAGTATGAATATTTATAACAAAGCTGGGCAATACATTACCATAAATATCTTATTATCTATCTTAGATTTTAATTATATTTAGTAACAATGTCTCAGTTACTTTCCAATTTTGCATGACACATACTATAGCTGAATAAAGGGCTACATCTTCCAATCCCTAATACGCTAAGCATTTTTATAAGTTCTTTGATGAAATTCATTTTATTAAAAATTCTATATTTTTATTCTGTTCATAGCACTTGCTCAGTGGGGAAATTATGAATGTTAGGCCACTAACTCAAATTTCCTCCCATGGTGGTTAATCATACTTTTTAATCCCAATGGAATGAACGACTATCCAGAAGTTTTCCAGTGTTATCCTCTCCTTTTATAGTGAGTTCTCACCGCTAGTAAATGATAAACCTGGAGCTCAAATCCAATCAGACCCAAATAAATGTTGACATTGTAAGAATATAGAGAATGATTTTGTGCTTTTTATTTGATGAGCATATCCTTTATAATAGAATATTAGATTGTAAAGGAACAGAGAAAAACTTATAAGAGATTATTCAAACTATTATAGGGTAATGTTTCAGGAGAGGCCAAAAAACTGCAGGATACTCTTCCTACCATTAAAGAATGAGGAACCCTAGTTAGACATTGTCCCATTCAAGGTTCTTTTAAGTCACACCAAGCAGAAACCCATTCAATATAATGCAATAGGGATTTATTATAGGGCTGTCTCAAAGAAAGAAAAGGAAGTATGGCTGAGACTAATGTAAATAAGAGTTGGAAAATGGAATGGTATTAGAAATCTCAGCAGGCACTTAATTTTTCCCCCTTAGGACAAGTTCTCCAACCTCAACCTTTCTTGGATTCTTTGCTGTGAATTCCTGTTTGTCTCACCTGTTCTCCTCCAATTACACAATCTGAATGTGCCCCAACACAGCTCGGCTCTTAACTCTAGGGTCTGTCCCTTCGTGCTACTGGTATGTGTCTCATTTCTGTGACACAGCCTCTCCTTGTCATCACAGTCAGTCTGCATTGTTTGCCCTTGGCTCAAAAATTCATCAAAGTTAATTGGTTTGGCAGGAAGTTTTTGAACACATAAAATCTAGATCTGACCCTAATGGGTTTGTGGAAGAGTAAGTATATGCAAATAAATCCTTTATATATATGTGTTAGGGTTCTATGGAGGAACAAAATCAATAGATTATATGTAAGAGGGGTTTTAATAGATTAACCTCACATGATTAGAGGCTGGATGGTCCCACAATGGCTGCCTGCAGGCTAGAGAGACAAAAAAACTGGTAGATAGTCTAAAATGCTGGAAGCTTCAGTACAAGAGAGATTGTATAACCCCAGTCGAACACTAAAGACCTAAAAGATCCCTGGTCAGTCTGCGGTGCAAATCTATGTTCCACAGCTGAAATCCATAAGCAATAGGAGCAGCAAAAAGTACACTCACTCCAGATCAGATGTGTATGCTCAGTCTTCTCCCTCCTTCCATGTTCTTACTCCATCTAGGCCCCAAGTCTATTGAACAGTGTTGCCCACATTCAAAGCCAGTCTTTCCCACTGAGTTTGATGATCCACATGCCAATCTTCTCTGGACGCACCCTCACAGACACATTTATTAGTCTGCTTTACCAATATTCTAGGCACCACTCAACTCAGTCAAATTAACAATCAGATTTGACCATCACAAAACTCATGTGATGGACTGAATGTCTATGTCTGCCTAAAACTTATATTTTAATCCATAATGTAAAGCTATTTAGGTGGTGAGGCTTTTGGTAGATAATGAGCTCATGAGGGCAGAACTCTCATGAATGTGATTAATTTCCTAATAAAAGTACATCAAAGAGCTCTCTTATCTCTTCCCTGCCGTGTGAGGATACAGAATTCAATACTCTGCAGATCAAAAGAAGGTCTTCATCAGAACCTGACCATGCAGGGACTCTCATACCAGACTTCCAGTCTCTAGAGCTATGAGAAATAAATACCTGTTGTTTACAAGCCACCCACTCTATGGTACTTTGTTAAACACTCCAAAATTACTAAGACAATGCACATATTAGAAATGTCAGCACAAATTTCAGAGAAAACACAAGGGCAGTCATTCAAGGCTTTGCCCAGGTGTCACATGAGATATGTAACACATTGCCAAACGTATAGTGAAAACAGGAACATTCCAGCAGTTGTGTAGGAGCAGACATTAGGGACTATAAGTTCTCAGAAATCTAAATAGAGAAAGTAAATTTTAAGTGGTAGCTTGATGAATGGGTACAGTTCGATTATGTGAGAAGAAATAGCAGTCCATTAGAGCAGCAAATGGCGAGGTGCGTTTAAGGAGTAGAATGGTGTATTTGAACTGGACAAGTGTCCACATGCAGATATAATAAAAGTGAGACTTTATCTCAAAAAAGGGAGGGGGGACTGGGTAGCTTAGTTCAAAGGCTCTTGGCTCAAGCTCTAATATATAAGAAAAATTACTCTCATAAAAAGGTAAATTGTGGGATAATTGAAGTGAGTCTTGAAGTTGATATCAAAAAGAACAAATTTGACTCTAGAGGCAAAGTTAGATAAAGTTGATTTTCAAATATTTTTATCTGGGAGTACATGACGAAAATTTCTGGTACCAGGGCTAAAGAGTAGTCTTTAGTGATCTAGGGTAGGAAAATGGTAAGGTGATACGGTAGATTCTACTAAGATGCCATTCTTAAGAACATATAAAATGAAGACCGTGATTCATGTACTGAAATATTCATGGCAATGCTACAAATAAACAAAAAACCTGGAAGTGATTTAAATACCTAACAACATGAGATTCATTAGTAAATTATGTATATCCAGATGTCATACCATTCAAATGAATGTTTCCAAAGAACATTTAGTGATTACAGAGAGAGAGGAGTTGGAGCTATTCATTATACTGTATATTAAAATGTAAAATTCAAGCACAAATCTAATATGTTTATGAGCATGATGTTGCTTAAAATTTAAACATCAGACCTTTGTTTTGAATTTTTTTTAGAATCTGTACTTCTTAAACACAGGATGTCAAACAATGCTGTTTATATTTTTACAAAGATTTATTATAAAATGGAAAGATTAGTAACCTTGATACATGTTAAAATAAATACTGTGCTACCTCAAATATAATGGTTCAAATATAACAAAGGGTTATTTCTCTGGCTGTTTTAGGTTTGTTGCATAGTTTCATTTTATGAGGTCACCTAATTCCTTTTATTTTTGGTACTGCATCTTCTTTTGGGTTACTGTTCTTTCCTGCATGATCAAAATTAAACTAATGCCATGTCTGTTTTAGACTACAATAAAGGGAAAGAGCAACAAATTCATGTACCTTTATTTTTAAGGATGTGTAATAAAAGTTGTTCACATCACCCTTTTTATATCCAAAATTTGGTCAGTGAAGGACCCTAGTTAGCAAGACAAACTCCATATTGCTGCTTGACCCACCTGCCTGTCCTTTAGATGAACTCAGAAGGAGGAAGCTTAGAAACCTCTTCCCCTTAAAAGGTCCCTTTAGAAATAACAATTAATCAACTATTGTTTTACAAATGTACTAACAGCAGGACGTTCCACTTCTGTACCTTTCGCTTGCTTTGCTAGTTCTATCCCATAGGGGGCCCTAGAAACTTTTGGCCTCAAAGGTATATAGAACATGTTTGTCTCTCCCCAGTCGGGGCTCGAGTCCGATGCTCGGCTCGGGTCCGGCCGGTAATAAACTCCTGTGTGCATTTAATATCGATCTCTGGTTGGTTCTTTTTTGCTGGGTCTAACAGTCAGATGGTCACAATAGCTCCAAGGAAAGCTAAGAAAACATGGCGGGAAAGGGTGTGCTCTATGACTTCGAAGAAGAAGGAAAGAAAGGACACTTGGGGACAATAATCTCTTCCACATCTGCTAAAACATAATGGTCTTTGGGGTTCCTTTATCAACTATTCCAAAATAATCTAAGGGTTTTTGGATTTTGTTTTGGATTTCTGTTCTTATGTCAGTAGTGGAAACTCACTGTGGTAGTCAGTAAACCAGTTACTGCTTTAGTTTACTGTTAACTGAGCAACTAGATAATCAAATATAACAAAGATAAATCTTTATCTTTGACAATAAACTAAGGAAAAAGTAATCATATTCCTTTATCATCTTTAAAACTGTTAAGTCTGACATCAAGCCCCCTGCCATGTTGCTGGCGAGAAATTCCATCTTAAGCATCACTGAGCTATTTTCTTCCCAGATGGCATCAAGTTCTCTACTGAGCCCCCACAGTCATCAGTTGTCCATGGCATTAGGTGCTTAGTTCCTCCAAATACCCACCTGTGCTCTTCTCTAGTTGTGCACAGAGCACAGGAGCATTTCTGAGGCTGATGTAGGCACCTGATGTAAGCCTCGCCCCACCCTAGCACTGCCAGGAAACAGGCCCAGCTTCCCTGCAGGATGGGCCTCCAGATCTGTCTTGATCCTCCCAGTTTTGTGTAGACCTTTCTGCTCTCCTTCAATAATGTTCAGAGAAATGTTGTGTAAGGTTAAAGTCCAGAGTAACGTTGCCAATAATAGAAAATGCTTTCACCCTCAAACAAGTTGTTTTCTACTCTGCAAAATTTCCCCCTACTTGCAATGGGAGAGAAGGGGGTGATTCAGTAAAGCAACCAAATGTAAGCACTTCTAAAACTCACCCTGTCCCCTACATGCTAGATATAAAACCAGAATCTGTGTCACTCAACACATGGATTGTCCATTTTGGAGCCGCAGAGATTTTTTGTTGCTCCTGGATTCCTTGTTATTGGTCAGATTTTGGAGAGTTGAAAAAGTCAAATAACCTCCACCTAAATGATGTCCACCAATATAAATTTCTTTATGATAAAAATGGAGCAGCCAGAGGAAAACACAAAAAAGAAAAAGATTATACTTATTTAACTGCTGTACCTACGAAGTTTGCCCGTGGCTTAAAATAAAGAATCTGAGCATTGTCCTAAAGCTTGAAGGGTACTTGTTTATTACCTAAACCTAGGACATGGATGTGAAATAATAGAGGAGGGATGAGAGAACAGAGAAGAAGACAGAAAAAAAAGGGAAAAAAATTAATTTCACCCAAATTACAGCTCGGATAAATCAGTGGGTTTCTTCCTTCCTTTTTTCTTTTTTCCTTCTTTTTTTTCTTCCTTCCTTACAGCAATTTCCTAGCCACATCTTCTGAATATAATACTCTTCTTCAAAATCAGTTTTTTAAAGAATAAATCTCTTGCTCCTCATTTCTTGCCTATCTGACTTCCCAAACATCAACATTTCAAATTGTTAGAAATATTTGACATTTTTCCTGTTGATTTAACACAAGCCAGTAATATGTTTTTATTTAAGAAAACTCATTTTAGCACAGTGAAAACATGACAAGAAGCAGCATGTAGCCCAGTATGCTAAAGAGGTGGGCTGCCTCCCCTCAGACACTTGGTGAGGGCCACAAAAGTCAGATGAACAGGGAAAGACTCTCAAAATTTTAGTATCCAGGATGATTTTCTCTACATCTTCACTTTTTCTTGAAGATGAAGAAATGCTGTAGCAACTTTCCAAGATGCTATGGTTGACATCTTTATTAATGATCATGTAGAGACAGCAAATGGTACTTAACCGAAGTTTGCAAATGATGCTAAATTAAGAGCTGTTGCTCATATCAGTAAAGATAATATAGTAATAATTAAACTTGTGGTGGCTAAAAATATATATGGAAGGAAAAAAAGAGAAATATAGGGAACATCTTAAAGTGATGTGGAACAAGAACATTTTGTAATATGGTAGGAAAGCAACAATCCTCCAGAAGAGTATACCTATTTTAGGGTGAATATGAAGACCCTGCTTCATGGATAGAAGCAGTTGTCCCTTCCTCCTAACTCCAACAGGATTGAAGTTAGAGAAGCATGTCTAATCTGGAGCCTTGTATTCAAATCGGTAAAGTGTAAGATGAGAGAACAAAGCTGGACTGCAAATCACTAAAGATGGTACAGATAAAAAGGTTAATAGGCATAAATACTTATAATTTCAGACTAAATAAAAATCTGCAATTGTTTGAAAGGTACAAACACCACAAAGAAGAGCAATTATTTAGACTAGGAGGGCTTGTAACTAGAAATAGTGTTGTTAAATGTGGTTTTATTTTAGAAATATCAAGAAACCTTTTTTTTTTTGTACAGCTGTAAGAGCTATTGGAGCAAACCCTCCTTTCTGTGGGTAAGAAGAGAAGTAGAAGGATTCTAAGGCAGTTTGAGAGAAAATATTAGACCAACAGTAAGCCAAAAAGCAGCAAACATGGAGACCCGCAGCTCAATGGTATTGGGGCTCAGGTAAGATAAGCAGAAAAGACTACAGTCATACATTATAGGACATGCTTAGAAAAGGTCACTGACCCATATTCCTGATATTAAGGAATTAATATCCTATGATATTAAGAATTAATTCTCCTATGATGGTACATAACTTATTATCACAGCAGCCATGGTACTGGGGATAAACACAGCCCTTAGGTGAATTTGCAGGGCAGTTCTAACATATTCTCCTATTTGATAAGTTCTCCTTCTATCTCTTCTGAGAATGACAAGGAAGAACTACTAAAAGAAAGAACTTCTCTATTCACAACCTTTCTGACCTCAAATGTGTGTGTTTTTCACACCAAGAAATTATCCAATTCTCTGTAGAAATAAAATGGTGTCCTGCAATTTAATTCAATTCTGACATTAATTACCCAGAGTTAGTGCAGATCCCACAAAATAGGAACTCAGTCTCACCAGACAGTACTCCACCTTAATATATCAATCACAAATAGTCAGACCCCACATTACCCACACTTCTGTGCAAATTGGCTACAAATTAGGGGTTCCTACATGTCCTCCTCAGTTTGATAGTTTTCTGTAATGGCTTACAGAATTCATGGGGAACACTTTACTTACATTTGTCAATTTATTGTAAAAGATATAATAAAATATAGAAATAAATGACTAGATGGCGAGGTACCCTGGATAAGGCCCAGAATGATCCTGAGTGTATGAACCTCTGTGCCTTGGAGTTTTGTGTGAACAATACAACCTGGATGTGTTCACCAACCCAGAGGCTGTCTCAGCTCTATTGTTTAGGGTTGTTCTATGGAAGCTCCATTACACAGGCATGATTGACCATTAGCATTGACTCAATATCCCAGGAGGTTGAGGGTAGGGTTGAAAGTTCCAACTCTCTAATCACGGTGTTGATTTCTTTGGTGAGCAGCCCCCATCCAAAAGTTATCTAGGAGTCTATCAAAAGTCAATTTATCAGCAATGGGATTTGATGGGGGTTTTTGATGAATCACAGAAGCTGATCCTCATACTTCCTCCATTTAGGAAAAGCCAAGCATTATAGAACTATATGCCAGGAACCAAGATGAGAACCAAATACAGAAGCACAGCATTCCTGGTAAGCCTCAAATGTGCCATGTTGTAGGGTGACACCCTGATTAAGTTAAATATGTGAACCTCAGTTTTCCTAATTATAGATGGGTGGGCCTTGTAATAATATGTTTAAAAAGGCCATTTTTTTTTTTGGAATTTCTAAGATCCCAGAATCTTACTGATTATCTAAATAAATTGGAATTTCATAAGCAGGATAAAAGATAGGTAATAGATGACATATCAGAGAGACTTCTTGGTTATGAACAAGAAAAGGCAACTTTGGTGATGAAACAGAAAAGGACAGAGAAAGGAGCTCAGACTAACCATCTAGAAGTATTACTGATACCTTACTATGAAAACCACTGGCCTGCACTGGAGGTGGTCAATATTGCCATCAACAGCAACTTTGAGATGATCAATTCACACACCTACTGGAAACCCAACTACACTTATACCTACTGTTACACTCTCATTCTTTTGTACCCCAAATTTGACCTTGCAGTATGGCCAGCAGCAATAGCCGAAAGCCTGGGCACTCACCTTCTGACAATGAATTCTACTCCAAGCCTCTTTCCTTGACCTATTCTGTTGACCTATTCTGGGTGTATCATTGGCAAAACCCATGTCATTTCCTGTGTCCCAACTGCAAGGTGATCTGCAGAAGGATGTGTCATGACATCTGCCTCAGGGAGGCAGAACTCAAATATGAGAAGGGTTCCAAGAGATAAATTTCCACTGGAGGATTTGGCTGCCAAACACTAACACACACATACTTTTCCATCTTAAAATTAAATAGTAATAGGTTCAGCAATTGTGGAATACAAAAGACTGCTACCTCATATATCTTTCATAGGAAGGAACCATTTGCCAAAAGGGAAAGAAGGTGTCAACTGTTGCTGCTCACAAATCCAAATCTAAGATGGCTAATAAAGAGCACTCCTCTTCTACATCCTTTGCAGTGCTATCTGGGCCCTCTTTCCCTAAGCATTGGATTATACTGTAAGCTTTACTCAATCTAAATTAAATATGAAAAGTAACAGGAGGAGTAAAAAACTTAGAATATGAATATATGCATGAAACAGTAAGAAAGAAAATATAAGTACCATGGTCTTTATCTGAACTAGACACAAGTTTATAGTTTTTTAAAATTTTCTTTCCTTTCTACTTATTCCATGTTCCCATTGTCACATTGGTGTCAGGTCATCAGCTAAACAGCACCATAGCTGATCAGAATTTTTGTTGTTGTTTGTTTTTTGTTCGTTGTTATTGTGGTCATTGTCACTGGGAATTGAACCTATGGCCTTCACACTGAGCTGCATCTCCAGTATTTTCTGTAGCTATTGTTTGGTTTTGTATTTCAGATAGGGTCTCACTGAGTCACTGAGTTTCCCAGGTTAATCTCCAACCTGCAATCCTCCTTCCCTAGCCTCCCAGAGTGCTGGGATTACAGGTGCTTGTCATACCTAGCTTTGGTCAAGATTCTTTACCTGGTAGAATAATCCAGATTTTATTCCCAAGATATGTCACTCCTTGGTGATATTGCCTGTACAGTGTCACTACTGTTTTTTTTATCTTTATCACTGGATAAGAAAAACCTACAGACCATCACAGAGAACTCTTTGGGTTTTATTTAGAATTTTCCCTTTCTTCATTGTACTACAGCTAAGAATCAGTCACCTCAGTTAACAAGGAACCCTTATTTTTGCCTGTTTTCCAGCAGCAAGAGGAGTGCTAGGTGGCCAGATAAAAAAATCTCAGATTCCAACACCATTGCATTTCATGAGGGAAACGTTTCTTTCATTGTTACACTCACAGAACAGGAGATTCAAGAGACAGAAGGAGAGTAAATAAGAGCTGTTGGAGTAAGTTGGGTATAGAGCAAGGTTAAGCCATGTGAGGATACTAACACTCAGCCATTTACCACCAGAAGAGGGCCTTTACCAGAACCTAACCATTGCAACATTGTGATCTCCTATTTCCAGAACTGTGGGAAAAGCATTTGTGTTGTTAAAACGTCACCCAGTTTTTGTTAAGGTAGTTGAAGCCAAAGATAAGAGTTCTAATAGTGAGATGTGCCATTCCCACTTCTGCCCTCTTGATTTCACAACCCCTATGCCCTGGGTGTGGAAAAGGCAGCACCAGATAGTGATTTCTCAGTTCAAATCCAACCTACATCTTGTAAAAGCACATACACTGTACATGAAGCTATTACCTGATCAGAGTTGTCACTGAGTTGTCAATGGACTATTCTGTGGTACAGTTAGGTCAGCTGCTTCTGGATAGTGAGGTATACAGTAGGACCAGTGATTTCTATGGCATGAGCACATTGGCTCAGGGCTTTTGCTTTCAAATAAATTCTTTGTTCTAGGAACTCTGGCCCTAGCTCAGACCTTATAAAAAGGCCATCATCTTCCATTTCTCACCTTGGTAGACTTTGAGATATTGCCTCCGTGCAATTTTAGACATCTTAGGGGGTCAGAGGACATGATCTTCAAGATTCCTCAGAATCACGCAGCAGTCATAAGCAAGCATTCTAGCCACAGACCAGGTTCTGAGAGGCCAAAGTTAGAGCAGCCTCTCATCTGTTCATTTTCAGTCGCTCTTTCTTCTCTCCTTTCTTTCTTTTTTTGCTCTTCCCTCTCATTTCTTCACCCTCTCTTTCTTCTAATTCATTCTTCTCCTTCTTCACCTTTGTTTTCTGCATTATTGTAGTTTCAGCCATTTTTCTTACCCAAGTGAAGACTTGCCCCTACTTTATTTCTCAGAGCAACTGTTTTCCATTCAACCCTCAAGCATACTATGTCATACAAAACTTAGCTTGTGCAGAAGAAAAAAAATTTTTGAGAATATTATATTAAATTATCTTCCTATCATAAAAAATCAATCTTTCTCACTTGTCTTTCAGAGCTCAAGCTTTGATTTTTTTCACTGCAAAGATTTATGTATCTAGGTATCAGGGGAAGTGTTTGCAAATTCCTCCATAAAATATTTACAAATTTTCTCAGTTTAAGCCTCTAAGATCATTTTTCTTTTAAAATAAAGATCTTTCTCATTCATAGTCTTGTGAGATAGTTCCTTTTAACTGAGCATTTGATACGATTTTTAACTGTCTATATGCATCTGTATTTGCTTTGTATTTGCTATACTTAATTGTGTATTTTCAAGTACAGACTGAGGTCTACAATTTAACCCCTTTAGATATTTTCTTATATGCTTCAGTTATTATTGTCGTTTTATTTTCTTAACTTGTGTTGATAAATTTTGTGCCTTTGATCTTTGCAATAGACCTATGATAAAAGCAATCATTTCTATAAACTGACATCTTTCAAAAACTTTGAAGCTTATATTTAAATGTTCTCTATGGATTGTAGAACATCTTCTATTACTAATAATATAACTCCATTGAAAAGATCAAGTATGGCTTAATGTTTTAGTAACGTTTTTTGAGTCATAAGTGGGAATGCACAAAAGAGGAACAATTTATTAAAATAGAATGTATGGTAGATTAGCTAATGGTCACCTTGGAACACCCAGCTGAACTGAGTCAGCATGGTTCTGAGCATGGAAGATCCACCTGAGGATTGTTGCCAAAATGACGTAAAAGGAGAACAGAAGGGTAAGATTGCATGCTGTTGATTTTTCCTGGAGAAGTTTTTCATGGATGCTGTTCCTAATACAAAGTTGGCTGTTCTCCTCATCCAAGGAGCTGTCCTTGCCGTTGGCTACAGCCAAGGATGGCTGCTGTTCTCTTCCAGGGAGCTCAGGTCTTTGCCTTGAGCATCACTACCTGACTCTGGGGCAGACCCTTGGCACAGATCATTCACCCCGCTGGTGCACACTTTCAAGCTTCCGCCACTGGCCCCGTGCAGATCCTTGATACAGACTTAAGTGAGACATTGCCTTGGGCTCTAGGACTTCAGCAGGATTCATATGGGACATTGCTGTGGAATCCAGGGCCTGGGCTAGATTCTTTGAGTCTCTAGTATGAGAATAGATCTTTTGCACTCTTCTGCATTTGATATTTTGGGTGAATACTATAAAATAATCCTATAAATGATGTGTCCTGAATTAAATCTATTTCCTTGCAGAACCCTGACTACAATATATGATTAGAACTGGTCTGGGATGAAAAGAAATTTTCTGAAAATAAACTAAGAAGTGGTTGGGACACATACGCAAACACTTTTCTCTTGATTTCTGCTTCTTAGTCTTTGGGAAATGTTTAATAATAATCTAGGTAAAACTATGGGCTCTCTTCCCAGACTAAAACACATTAACACATGGGCCTATGGACCCAAGGTAAGCAATCATCACTAAAGAATATTGTTAGTTAATTAATCCAAGCCAAAATACCCTCTTGCTGCTCTATGCCCACTGTGGAAAGCCCTACTTGAAACTTAGTCTTCATCCTGGAGCAGAAGTAAGATCAAGTGCTGCCTGTGGTTTAACATTTTACCCATTACAACACAGCAGATAAATAAAGAATGAATGAGTAAATGAACACATGCACAATTCACCATTGGAATGACTATGTAAAAATACTTATGGGACCTGTTTTGGAGAAAGTCATTCTAATTGGAAGAGACAGCTTGAGCTAAGGAAGGAAATAGGAAATACCTTGCTATCTTTGGCAAATTACAAGTGTCAAGTGTCAGTGCAAGAGATTGATAGCTCTATAGGCAGTGGGTAGAGGCTCATGTATGCAATAACAACTTGACTCTAGGGATAAAAGATTTTGAACAATGGAGTCATTAGCTTCAAATGTTGGAGATCACTTAGACAATTCTGGAGTCAGAAACATCTTTAGGAGGTAGTACCAGAAGTTCCTAACAAACATGCAAAGAAGCTGAGGGGGGCAGGAAGGGTAAACACAGCAAGAAAGAAAAAACCTGGAAAAATTGGAGGACCTGATGATGGAGTAGAGGCTGGAGGCAATAGAAATGATGTGCTTAATGCTTTATGGAGGATATAAACTGTACCATGAATATCTGTGACCTCTCGAGACCACCATGCTGAGGCCCATGGGCAGTCCTGCTACACTGTGGATACAGATAGCAGTGTGAGAGAAGAACACCTTTACTTCCCATTGAGAACTAGAGCTAGAGCTGACCTCCAAGGCTAAATCTTGAAAGCGGAAATATTGGGGGAGTAGGTTAAAGAAAGGAGACTCACAAAGAGGCTTACATGCCATTAAATTTCCTTGTAGTCTAACAGCATACGTAACAAATGGAGAGGGAGGGAGGGAGGGAGGGAGAGAGAGAGAGATTGAGCCCCAGAAGTGGATATAGTGGATGGGGTGAGTCTAGGTCAGAAAATCCTATCAGTGCCATGCACAGATGGTCTGTTTATCCAGGATTCTTGCACTACAGAGAATATGTGCACATTATCATCAAGTGCCTAAAGTATGTTTTCTGTGATTCTCAATATACAGTCATTTATATTGAACATTTTTTCCTCTTAGTGCTTACACTAGTAAAGTCACAGCTTATGATTCATATGCCTGATTCTGCTTCACTGAATTTTGACTCTATTTATAGTTAATGTATTTTGGGGGTATTTTCTAATTCCTGATGAATTCTCTCTTCCTGTCTTCTTTGAGACACTGGCAAGTGAAAGATAAGAAGGACCAAAAAGGAAAAGAACAGGGAAAGATTGTATATAAATGTAATCTGAACTGGTGTTATTTATAGATGGTTAGATCAGGTATATCAGGGCCATTCACTCACTTGCTTTCTCTCCATCAAGCCTGGAATAGGCAGTGATGTCAAAGAGTGATTACAGAGAAAGTTTCAGCTCCATACACGTATACCTCCATAATCTCCACTGGTTCTTCTTTCAAGCAGTTAACACAAAAATATAATGAAAAAAATAAGTAAAACCATGGATTTTTTTCGTAAGCCCAATTACAAGTCTTCCCAGTCCCCTCCTTTGACTATCCAGCTATTTCAAAGCCTTTTCTACTAGATTGAATCATACTAAGTTGCCTTTTGGATTTGTCAAGAACAATACAGTGTCATTAATTTCACATGATTCAACTTAATATGTAGAAATTCTGTAGCCACTATTACCCAGAATGTGCCCTTCCTAAGATTACCAGGGAGAAAAACATGTTAAGCCATGTTTTCTGCCAATGCTGTTGTACACCCAGTTCTTCCTCTGCTACCAGAGATTCTCC
The DNA here is from genome assembly GCF_053883595.1 of Heterocephalus glaber. NCBI lineage: Eukaryota > Metazoa > Chordata > Mammalia > Rodentia > Bathyergidae > Heterocephalus > Heterocephalus glaber. The sequence goes on along the minus strand of NW_028258406.1, from coordinate 4,496,249 downwards.
CTCCAATAAATTTTATTTTGGGTTAAAGGACAAATGACAAGGAATTCTGAAAAAAATTAATGGGTTTCTTGGAAAATGTCAAATAAAAAAAATTTTTAATCCAGCTGTGTTAGAATAAGTACAGTGGTGTTGATTTCTCCAACTTCGTAGGTCCACCCTACCAATGGGCACAGTGGTCTTTCTGTCCTGATGTCACAGCACCACCACATGGTAGGGAGAGCAAGAATACATCCCTTCAACTTGACTGGGGGTAGATAGATATTCAAAGTATTGCCCTGTTCTCTCAAGAAAGATCCCTCCTCCTAGAATAGGGGTAAGGGAGAGAAGATTGATTTTATAAAACATGATCAACAAGAGAAAATACAAATTTGAAACTCTGGAGACACTTCTGGGAAGCTAATATCTGTCTTTGATAATCAATAGCTTAGGCTGGCATGCCAGCTATCATCACAAATACTGTATGCCTGCAGATTGTGATACAATCAAGCTTTCATTTATATTTATATGACCAGAAGGACTCTGCATTTGATGATTTTAATAAAAAATACATGGACTCAGCTCTGTTTAATTCTGATATATTGGCCTATTATCTGTAAGAGGCCATTGGCTAAATTGTAGTATTCACAAGAGGGTCTATGATGGAAATTTATCAAAATGATACAGAAATTTTCAGATTTAGATTTTCTTCAACAGTAAAATTTGAATATGAGAAGTACATTGTGCTTCCAAACAACCATCAGAACTAGATTTAAGAAGACCTGATTGTAAAACAAATGCATTATTAAAATAGTTTGTTATGCTGCACTAAAAGAAAAGCAGCTCGACAATTGATGGAGCAAGAGAGATTGAATCCACAGAATTGCAGCAAATGTAACTGCTGACTCCAGAGGTCAAATTCAGCAAGCCCAGAGGCTGGAGGAGGTCTTCAGTGGTGAGAGAAACTGGCATTTCTGGGTGGCCTGTCACTAGCAGAATTAAGTTTTACTTTGTTTTAGTAATGAAATATTACTTTAACTTCCATTAGTGGTAATTCAATCTAGACAAATTGCTTCAGTTTCTAAATCCTGTCATTCATTCAGCATCTATGGGTGGGTGTCCTGGTGTGATAGTTATTGTGATGGGTGTGAATTTTTAAAGAAAGCACTCGTCATCTCTGTCCTAAGGAACCAGGCAGTCATGAGAGAAAATATACAAATATCCTGACTGATATAACATAATAATTGAATTATTCTCTCAAAAAAGCAAGGAGATGCAGGAAATTCCTGGTTCCCAATGAAATGAATCCCAATGACCATGGTCCCCTCTCATTATCATCATTGTGATGATGTCTTGTTAAGGGGCAGGATATGTATCTACCATGGTTTCAAGCATTGGTACTGGGTTGGCAGTAAATCACTTTTGTATATCACCAGTGACATGAAATTTCAGGATGCTGGTTTTGGTGACCAAAGATAACTGGCTATTGGAAGCAACACGGGGATTAGAAACGAACTGAACTTAGTGTCAGAGGCTGGGACCTAACTTTAACTCTGCCACTCCCTGCCTATGGGACTCTGGGAAAATGATTCCACTACCTAGGATCTCAAATAGCTTCAGCTGTGAAATGTCAATGGGCTATTGAAAGTTACTAAAGGCCTACATTTCTATGGCTCAAAGTGGAACCCAGCCTTTTCCCATCACCTCCAATTAGTTTTAAAGAAAGGCAGCTATGAAGCATTTTGACTTGCCTCAGAGCCATATACAGAAGTCTGCCTTTACAAGGCCACCTGGCCATGCTAATAAAGTGGATTTTGTTGCCTTTGTACATTGGATATTGGTGTCTAAAGATCCATCTACCTAATGGATACATATTGAGCATATGCTTTGAGGCCTAAGAAAAAATGGGAATAAAATAGAACTCACTTCTTTCTCTGCAGCAATAAGCATGAAAAACTTCCTGGAATTTAGGTCAAAGAGGTTCAAATATTTTCTACTAGTAGGATGCATAGCTTGCAGCTAGTATCACAGAACACTGTATCATAAATCATTTAGGAAAACCTCATTTTTCATTAGGGGAAATGAAGAGAGTCACATACCTTTCTCAAGTCACTTGGGAAGCTAGCGATAGCCTTCATTTATTTAAATATTTGAGCTCCAAAGTTTTTTGCTAGGTACTGAGTAAAGAGTAAACAAAGCACTCAGGAATCCTATAGTGTATTGAGGGCCACAGATAATTAAACATGACTTAATAAGTACTATGGCCTGGAAACCCTCTTTAAAGAGATGTCAGAGAAGTGTTTCTTAAGAAAATTAAGCTTAGGCTAAGCTTTAAATTACAACTAGGAGGCGTAGAGTTTCATCTGGGAATCCTTATGTAGAGTTCAACCATCCTCCTGTTGTTCCAAGACTACAGGCACCAACTGGGACTTGCTGCTCAGAGAGAGGCAAGGTGTTCTTGGAGAATCTCCTGCTCTTGCCTTGTTTGACAAAGACCACCAGCAAGCTCCTAAGAACTTGTGCCTCTGTTCACCCTGCCCTTCATTTCCAAGACTGCTATCAGTGTAATGTAGTAAAAAGAGTGTTCTGCTCACGCAGCAGTCCTGGGTCCAGTGACAATTCGGACAGTGACTACAATGTGCCCTGTGGGCTGAGCACTTCCCTCTCTGAACCTCCTAGCTACAAATGAGGAAAATATCTCCTTAATAAAGTTATTGAATCTTTAATCAAATAATGAATATAAAATAGTCACAGCCTCCTGCAGCCAGGCTGCATAAAGAGCCCACAGAGAGTAGCTTTGAAGGGTCAGGCAACTGAAAACACCTAAAATTGCAGGCTTCTTGTCAGGGGTGACTAATAGACTTTGCAAAAGAAACAATAAATCCAAACACTAAGAAACTCTCTTCTGTTATGTTTCTCTGGTTCCTCCTTATCAATTAAAATTATTATATAGTTTCTTGGTGCTTTACATTAAGTCCATTAAGACATCTCTATAAACTTTCCATCCCAAGCTCAACACTAACGTGGATTTATTGAGAAAAGAACAAACATAAAATTCAAATATAAAGACTGACTGATTAGAATCAATTTATTCAGCCATAACATATAAAGAAGCACAGTTTCAGCTGTCTTGATCCTCTGGCATGAATTAATTATAGTTTATTTAAAGAAATTTTTAAGAAATCTCTATTTTCATGGTCTCTAACCATGATCCTGTCTTCTATATCTGATATTCTATCTTCACATTCCCTTAATCTGCTGTGCATACTTTCAATGGAGTTTTTGATCTCCTGAACATCTGTTTGAATCTGTTTCATGGATTCCATTTCTTTCTTATGTTGGGTGATCATGGTTTCCATTTCTTTCTTATGCTTGGGTATTCATGGCTTCCAGCATGTTTCTGAGCTCATCTATTTTTTTATCTGTTTCTGTTCTAGAGCCTCTAATCATGTCTTTCACTCTGCTCACCATCTCTGCAGATATCTGGGAGATTATTTCTGCTTTGAATTTTTCTAGAGCCTCATTCATCTGTTTGGTTACTTCCTGTGCTATCAGTTCAGGGTATCCAGGTGGTTGGTTATGGGACTTTTCCATCCCATTTCCCCCAGGATTTACCCTTGGTGGGGTGGAAGTCTGAGTTTGTGACTTGCTTAAATGTCTTCTCATTTTTGTTTTTGGTACTGTCCTTGGTTTAACTCCTGGGTTGATAGTTTGAAATTGCTTATTGTAGGTATCTTTGTTGCTTGTAATTAGAACTTTTATGGAATGATTGCTTCTCAGAGGTGTCTTCCAGATATAGCTGGTCTTTAAGTTTTGAGTCTGTAATTACTCTAAAGCTATCTCATTTTCCTTATACTAGGAAGGTTCATTGACTAGATCAATACCAACACCTTAGCCCAAGTGTTACAATCAGCAACACCATTGCATCAAGTACACCTTTGAAAATGACGTTTTGTGGTAGTTATTAATCTATCACCTTTAGCTGTGTGAATTAAATCAAGATCGAGGACCAATCCAACATATAGTGAATAAACTCTTCAATATAACAACTTTACCCTTTGGGATGGGGAGTTAGAAGGGGTTGGGGAGGGTGGGACGGATGGGAAGAAGGATAGGGGAAGGTTAGCAGTGTGGTCAGAGGACACAGGTGAGAAGGAAAAAGAGAATAATAGGAAAATAAAGAAGAATTCCAAATGAGGACCAAAACGGGAACAAAAAGGGAAGATGAACAATGTGGGAGAGCAACAGAGTGAGTGTAAGAGAGAGAAAGGAAAGAGAAAAGAAAGAAGAAAAGAAAAGATAAAAAGGAGAGAAAAACAAATATTTGCAAAGAGTAGGGAAAAAAATTAAAGATAAGAGGAGCAAAAGAAAAAAAAACCAAAATAATAAAACTAATTTTGGGAATTAAAAAATAACCATGAAGATGAAGGGCCTCTTTCAGGGTATGTCTCTGCTGTCACAATAGACAATGTGGGTTGCAGTGTGCAGTTATAAGTCAAGGAGTCTCAGCAAGCTAGTCGCAGACCCACGAGATTCAGGCAGATTTCTGGCTGCAAGTCCCAAGTTGAGCTCCCTGTCCTCCTGTAGGGTTGAGCTCTGCAGAGTTGTATTGCATGTTCCAGCTGCCCTTCCCCTGGAGATAGTACCAGTCCTGATGGGAGGTGAAGGTGACTCCAACTTACCCAGTACAGTGGTCTGGTGGTCCGGTGTCCTCTGTGTCTTTGTAGTGTGGAACCAGGTGGTTGTACAGAGGAGCCGGGGGCGGGGTGTCCAGTGGATTGCTGTCGGGGTGCGGGCTGATTCGGCAGGTTCCACGTGACTCGTGACGTTGCTACGATGTCCACAGACCTCTATTTAAAGAAATTTTTAATGAAGAACCTAATAAAATTATAAAGGAAGGCCTAGGTGTGTTTTAACCAAAAGCATCAAGTACTTCATTATATTTACTGCTTCAGGGGTGTTCAACCCGTATGGTCAGAAATCTCCCCAAAGTGACCCTCTTTGATGGGATACACAGCACACCAGGTGGATAGATGACATCCAGGTTCATAGAATCACACACACTCAGTGTGAAATTTTTCTTCAAGAAGCCAAGATTTCTTTCTGCCAAAGTCTTTACCTTTACTGATGGCCACCAGAGCTCTTGGCTGACTGGTTTGTACTTCATGTAACTTCCTTCTTATATCTATTCCAAGTTTTATTAACCTTCTTTAAAACATTGCAAAGGAGGAAAATGACAGTTTGCAAACTAACCACACTGGGTCTGGCCCAAGCTAACGAGAAGGGATTTGGAAATCTGTGAGGCTGACAAAATGCCTGTGGGTTCTGATATATGAAATTAATTCTACTCTGGCTTTTCTGAAACAATGAGAATATCAATTCAGTCTTTCCTATTCAAGGATGTTATGCACCATCGGCTTCCAGACTCAGATTTTTACAATGTTAATGATCCCTAACCAATAGATCTTAATTCCAGTAGCAAAACTCCTACAGGATTTCTCCAACTACTGGACAGGCAACCTGCAAGTTCTTTTGTCTCCACTTTTCACAAATGCCAGTGTGATCAACCAAAGTTGAAATAGTCACATGAGAAAGGAAGCAGAATGCAGTATTTTTAGCCTGAGAGACCTTCATTGTTTTATTTAATTAATTCAGCTAGTGACCCTTGTACCCTTCCAGCTATTTTAAAACCTCTGTCTTTGGGTGATTATCCTCATGTGACTTTTTTCATTTAAATTTGTTTTTAATGGATACATCAAAATATAAAATAATACATATTGAGATAAGCTGATGTTTCAATAGACACATACATTGTCTGATGTTTAATTCAGGTTAAACATATCTATCTCCTCAAATATTCTTTAAGTGGCAAAAACTTTCAGAATCCTTTCTTGTAGCTTTTTGGAGTGTACAGTTCTTGTCTATGGCCATTCCACCCTGAACGCGCCCGATCTCGTCTGGAGTGTACAGTTCTTTTTCTTATCTATAGTTCCCCTACTGTGCAATAGCACCCCAGAACTTGCTATCCAACCGTAACTCAGTACCCACTGACCCCATGTAACTTTAATAAAGAATTTTAGCAAAAGGGCACAGAAAGGAAATACATGTTTATTCTAAACCAACATGGAAAAAGGCAACTCTAAGTTTTCAAACTGGGTAAGTATTTTGGTGCCAGTCACCAGTGCGTGTTGGTATTATAACAGAGTACACACCACCTCAATATTCCTACATGTTCTTTTTTTCTCATACACCCTCAAGCCCATGTGTTAGAGCAGTGATGACTATCCAGAGGAACTTGCAGACCTGGAAATATAATAAGATGTTCCAAGACGTAAGGAAATTCCTACAGTTCTCAGAAAAACATTTTCTTGAGTATACACCTGTGTTCACCAGTAGACTTTTTTCACCTTACCAATATAAGTCATCAGTTCACTTCTCATCCCAGGTTAAAATTGTTCAAATAACAACAAAAAATTAAAAAGGCAGAGGTCATTTCTTCCATGACTACTCAAGATAGCATAAATCCTCAGGGCTTCCAGTCCTTCGCCTTCTCACATGTGCTCCTGATAAGAATGAAGCTGGGGACTGAAAATAAAAAATCTGGGTCCCTGTTTGGATGTTCTAAATTCAAATATAGAATAAAGTGAAATTAGTGTTAATAAAAATAAAAGCGAAATAAAATAAGAGTGATGATAATTTTCTTCTAATGACTTTACCTCTTCTATTCCCCTATTATCAAAGAATTCATTATTCATGAGGGAGAATCTGTTGAGAGCAAGGTAAAAAGAGCATCCGTGGGAAATACTGAACACTAAAAATGGCCCTTTTATGTGTTTAAATGTAAGCACTTCTTTTCAACTATTCTCAATGCTCATCCCTAAGACATGTTATTAGCTGGATAAAAGCAGCTTCCATCATCCAAAGCAAAGCAACTTCCATCAGCCAAATCTGTATGGTTAGTGGTGCAGATCTTTTAAATGTAACTGGAATGTTTTCTGGTGAGCCACATTTTTCAAGATGGATTAGATAAAACCCACACTTAAACTTCTGTACCCTCTCTTTTCAGATTTGGTGTCTGATATTATTGTAGACAGGTAGGTTAATTAGATATCTTGTAGGCAGTTAGACAGGGCCAGCCCGAGAGGAGCCAACATGGAGGACAATCAAGCCACATTCACTGAAGGCCAGCATTGTAAAAGAAGAAAAATTACCATACCTGCATAGGATGAATAGCAGTGATTAATATTCTAAATGGATGTCAATGCCCCGGGTGGGGGACCAAGATCTTCCAAAAAACATTCCTGACCCACTCCTTACTGAAAATCCTTGCTCATTCCTTGTATGCGTACTACATGACTTGCTTCACCACTGGATCCCCATTTGATCAATATTACCTAAGCAACTGTATTTATAATCTCACTAGTTGACTATAGTTTTGTCCCACTTTGAACCTGCCTCAACTTGTGCCTTTGTCCCATAAAGCACCTTGGAGAAGCAGGGTGAGCAGGCAACCCATTCTGATCCCCCTTCTGTCTTTCTTAGACAGAAGTAATCTTTCTCAGTAAATTTTTCCTACTCTTAACCCCCATTGTTACTAGAATTAATTCTTCGATTTTAGAGAACACGAACTTGCATTTCAGATATCTAGCAGGTTTGGGAGTTACTTCTATTCCCCCTATATCACTATTAAATAAGGTAGTTAAACTATTTTATCTAATTATGTTCATAAATGTTTATTCTAATCTTTTTTTGGGGGGGGACCGGGGATCGAACTTGGGTCCTTGTGCTTGCACAGCAGGCAGCGAAACCACTGAGCTAAATCCCCGGCCCGTGTTTATTCTAATCTTTATCTTATGAGAACCTTAATATTTCTAGTCCTCACTAATAATACATAAAATTATGCTAGTTGCCAAACTGATTACTTTTAGCAATTTATATACCTTTCTATTTTATTTCATATGGAGGAAATTTGATTATAGTGTTGATCTAAAATAATGGCATTATTTCATATGTTTATACATGAATATTATTGAATTATACCTAAAAACCCAATGCCAAATATGATATATACATGTCACATATGCATATATACATGTACACATAAACCTAAGGAATACCATAATTTCTATTATAATCCCAAATTTTGTGGTTACATAATTTAACATGTTCACGATGCAGCCATACTTCATATGTCTCACTGCTGGGTGGCTTCAACCATTGATGGTACAGGCATGATTATCCATCCCATCAGGCAGCTTTTTATTAATTCTATTAGTAAAATTACCTATAAAAGTGATTAGATCTGGAAAGAAAGAAGGGAAAGGAAAAATTTTTTAAAAATTATGAGAAATGGAAAAAATGGAAACAAAGTCTTTGTAAATAGGGAAGAGTGGAGGGGGTGAAGGGAGGGCTAGGAATGGGGAAAAAATAAGAACCAAGATGCATCATGTAAAGGTACAAGTTCCCAATGAGAAATGTAAATGTATTGTATACCTAAAATGTACCAATAAAAGAATTTTTCTTAAAAAAAGTGATTAGATCTGTTTGTACCAGTGGTACAAGCCACCCAATAGGACATTCATACTTGTACCACTGGTGGTTCAAGCCGGTGAAAAAGTTTTAACCTACATATTATATTACATTGTTACATGAGGAATTGCCTTATATCTTAGTATAAAAGAGATCTATTATATTAGACCTAAAGTATTTTAATCTTGATTTAACATTTTTAGTAATCCTTTCATAAGATACATTTCATCATTTCTTTGGAGTTTCTATTGTATACCTCAAAACTCACTGATACATTTGCTTAATCTAAAAATTGTCAGAGAGATGACCATTTCTCAGGTAAGGTAAACATACATCTCTATGTTCTTCCTGCTAGGTGCAGCTATGAACCCTAGACATTATATAAAAACAAGCAGGAACTCTGAAGGACAGAATAAAGGAAGCAGACTAGTGAGGGACTGAAAAACCTCAGAAACAACACGACACTGATTTCCTAGCTTTTGTTTGTCCAGTGCATCTTACAAGGGTTTGCTGCCATCAGTCTTTCCCTTAGAATGGATGTTAGAGAAGCTAGCACTCCAGAAACCCAAATCCATGCAAGAAAAAAGCCCCAAATAGACTGCTCTCTGTAGCCAGGAGCAGGCTGTTCAGTTAAAAAAAAAAAAAATGACCATGGCTACCCTGTGCCAGTTATGCACTGTGGAAAAACAGACCACATACCCACTAACAAAGGCCAGCCAGGAGGCTTAAACTTCTATCTCACCAGACTGTAACAAGGCATGCTTCCCACCTGTAAGGATGGTAGAGAACACAAGTGGAAATCCAGACTTTCACTACCACCCTGTGGCAACAAGAACAAAAATTCCATCCACACCCTCATATTGTCAGTGGAGGCAATATGCGGTGCATAACTCACCAGTAAGGAGACATTTCCCCCTGACATCAACTGTGTGTCATCCACCTTTCCGTACCAGTGTGACATCAGAAAAGATCCAATAAGACAAAGGATTTAAATGAAATTCAGAGACTTATACTATAATACTCAAAATGTTGCCTGTAATACTAAAAAAATTACTCATCATACCAAGATCCAAGAATATCTTAACTTAAATGTGTTCAGATAATCAGCATACCCTACCACAAAAATGGCACAAGTGATGGGATTATCTGATAAAGATTCTAAAATAGAAATGAAAAAAAGTTTCAATGAGCAGTTATGAATAGCAAAATGAAGTGCACCCAGATCCAGTCTTACAGGTAGGTGTTCTGGGTGTGGAGACAGTAGATTCTCCATACCAATTTAAGCAAAAAGTGAACGGGAAAATTTAACCAAGTAGTTTTGTGTCTGGAGCACATTTGACCTGGGACTGCTTCTGACCCATTTTATTTTTTTAATGCTGTCTTGTCAGCTCCTGATTTCCTTCCTAAGTTTTTGTTTAGCTCATTTTAAGGAATATGCATAAAAATCTCCCACATACCAGGCCTACCCTTTGCACAGGAAATCTGTATCTATACATAGATATGCATAGATAGATTGATAGATGTGTGTCATGCATATGTGTGTAGAGATGTGTATGTGTGTGTATTAGTCACTTCCCTGTCCCTGGGACAAAATATCCAATATCTACAACTTAAGGAGAAAAGTTTATTTTGGCTTACAGTTTTAGAGGTATTAGCCAACCATGGGGTTGGCTACCTCCTAAGCAGAAAAAGCATGGTGGAAGGGCATGGCAGAGAAAAGCTGCTCAACCCTGTAGCCAGGAATCATAAAGAGAGGGAAAAGACAGAGAGAGATACACCCTCCAAAGGCATACCCTCAGGGACCCACCTCCTACAACCAGGCCCTACCTCCTAATAACACATTCAGCTATAAACTCATGAATGGATTAATCCACTGATGAGTATAGTGCTCCCCATGATCTGATCATCTTCCAAAATAAATAAAATACTGAAGGAAAGATACAGTAATAGAATATACAGATAAACAGGAATGCTGTGTTTCATCAAATCTAAGATACCATAGATTATAAAGTATACTATTATTTTATGTGCCTTTAAGAAAGAAAAGCTGGGCTAGGGATTTAGCTCAGTGGTAGCACCACCTGCCTCGAAAGCACAAGGTCCCAAGTTTGATCCCCAGTACCAAAAAAAAAAAAGAAAGAAAGAAAAGTTACTGCTGCATACTCTAACACAATGATTTATTATTACTTTGAATTTTTATATTGTATTTATTAAAAGAATCTGTTAAACCCACTCAGGTAGAGTTTTTCTTTTATTATATTGTATATACATTAAAAGGAAAATGCAGGTAAAAAAATTGATTAATGTGTTTCTAAAGCTTCATAATATCCAGTTTATCTTTTTTTCATTAAGTTTATTGGTACATTCTAGGTATAAAATACAGTTACATTCATCATTAGGATCTTGTACATTTACATGATGTATCTTGGTTCTTATTTTTTCCCCTTCCCCTGCCCTCCCTTCACCCCATCCACCCTTCCCTATTTGTACAAACTGTTTGTATTTTTTTCCTTTTCTCATATTTTTTCTTTCCCTTCTTTCTTTTCCCCTACCCCTCCTACTTGGCCTACTCCTTTAGACCTTTTCTTCCTATTACACAATATCAATTACACATCTTTAAAATTACAATATCAAGATCTAGAAGACATTGCCACAGATTTTACAGAATTTAAAAGGATATAGAAAGCATATTACAAAAATGTGCTTTGAAATAAATTTGACAACTTCTAAGAAGTACCTTGGAAGACAAATTAATGAAACTAACTCTGGAGGAAATATAAAATTTGAATAGCACCTATTAAAGAAAGTATATTCCTAACTTGAAAACCTACCTATATGACAACTGCAGGCTCATATACATTTTAATTGATAAATTATATCAAACATTTAAAGCAGAAAAAAGAAGGAACACTTCTCCCCTCATTTTAGGAAATCAACATTATGCTAATACTAAAACTGGATAAAGATAATAGAAGAAAAAAGTATGAACATAGAGAGAAATTTGTTTAACAAAACAAACTATTGGAAGTCAGATCTGGCAGTATGTAGAAAGTGGTTTTATTATAGGGATGGCAGTATTGGTTCAGCATTGGACAATCCACCCCCCCAAAAAAGTCATCATTTTAACAGAGAAAAGGACAAAGCCATATGATCCTGTCACTAGTTGGAGAAAAAGTATTGGACTAAATCCCACAGCTGTTCATGGTAAAAGCTATCAGGAGCCTAGAAGTAGAACAGAACCTTTGCGACAGATCAAAGATATGTGCTCTATACTTCCAGCGAAAATGCCTTATATAAATGGAGAAGATACAATGCTTTCTCCCTAAGGTGGGGAACAAGGGCAGATATGCCTACTCTTCATCTGTCCATTAAACTTTGAAATCTAGGCCCCACCAAAATAGTCTGGCAATAAAATGACACAATTAGGATAGGATTGGCAAGGTAGAAGCAAAATCTTTATATGTAGGTGAAATAATCATCTACAGAGAAAATACTAAGAAATCTCTAGGAGCCCCTAGAACTTGTATTTGAATTTAGCAGGATTAGAAAACACAAGGTATATATAAAAATTCAGGTCTGTGTATACTTGCTATAAGTGAAGAATTGGATATTGAAATTTAAAAGTTATGTAGGAATACAAAGGACCTAGAAAAGTTAAAAAAAACAAAAACAAAAAACAAAAACACTGTTGGAAGACATTTAGTACCTAATTTTAAGACTTCTTTTAAAGCTACAGTAATCAAGGCTGTGTTGGTGTAAGGAAAGACATATAGATCATTTGAATAAAACAGGAAATCTAGAAATAGAACCACACATATATGGTCCACTGAGTTTTGAAAGATTATTTAACATTAGCATTTTATAGAATATAAACTCAATTCAAGAGCCGAGGAAGAGATAGTGTTCTCAGCAAATGGCACTGGAACACCTGGTATCCATATATAAAAAATTAACCTCAACCCTTTATTTCCATACATGAAAATAACTTGAAGGGTTATAAGAAGAAATTATAAGGGAAAATGTTTATGAATTCAGGGTAAGTGAGAACTACCTAGGATACAAAAGACATGATGTATAAAAGAAAAAAATTGATAAATGAGAGTCCATCAATATTTAGAACTTTAAATGACATCATTAAAATGAAAAGTAGTCCTTAAACAGACCATATTTACAATGCATATAACCTATGACCAGAATATATAAAGAACTCTTACAGCTCATTAATAGACATCCCAATTAAAAAGTAGACACAAGAAGATGATAAATAGCCAGTACAGCATAAGGAAAGGTGTGCAACTCTAGAATCAGAAAAATACTAATCAGCACAATAACAAGATTGAATTATACACTCATTAAGGAGATGAAGTTAAAGTTTTAAAAGAACAAATGTCAGCTTAGGTGTGAACCAGTTAGAACTTTCTAATACTGGTAATGTGAATGTAAAATAACAAAACCATTTTTGGAAAACAATATAGAAATTTCTTGTATTAGTTTTAAGAACCAACATCCTGATCTTAAGCTTTTACTTGAGAGGAATGAAAACACATGTTCACAATAGATTTGTACATAAAAGTTGACTATCCATTATCTGAAATTCCTGGGATCGGAGTGTTTCAGATTTTTGTTTGAAATCCACTTGATCTGCAAAGAGGATAGCTACTCCTGCTATTGTTTTCCACCCTCTAACTTTCAGACTATGAGTTTCTTTTTGAATTAAATGTGTTTCTTGTATGCAGCATATTGTTGGATCTTGCTCCTGGACCCATTCTGCCAGTCTATTTCTTTTGATTGGTGAATTGAGACCATTAACATTGATGTTTATAACTCATACATATTGATTTATCATTGTCATGCCTTTTTCTGTTTGTTGGATTCTCCCCCTTTGCCTTTAATTTCTTATCACAGCAAACAGCTTCATTCTGCTGGGCTTCCTTGTTGTCTTTTCCTAGGATATTGTCTAAAATTTTTTGGAGTGCTGGTTTGGTATTCATGAAGTTCCTAAGTTGATTTTTGTCATGAGAGTATCTTAGTTCTCCATCAAGTTTGAAAGATAGTTTTGCAGGGTACATCAATCTGAATTGGAGGCCTGTCTTCCTTTGGGGCTTTAAATACATCACTCAATGCTCTTATTGCCTTGAGGGTTTGTGTTGAGAAGTCTGCTGTCATTCTGATGGGCTTTCCTTTGTATGTGATTTGTTTCTTTTCTCTAACTACTTGTAGAATTTTGTTCTTCTGTTGGGTTTCTGGAATCTTAACAATTACATGCCTATGTGTAGATTTTTTTTTTTATCACAGCTACTTGGAGTTCTATATGCCTCATTTATCTGTATGTCAAGTTCTTTTTCCCTGCTTGGGAAGTTTTCTGTCATCACTTCTGTGAACAGTTTTTTATGTCATCTGCACTCTCTCCTGTTTCTTCATTGAATCCAATCAGTTTTATGTTATTCTTCTTTGCATCATCTAGCAAGCTGCTGGATTGATTTCTCGTGGTCCCTTACTATTTCAAAGAAATTTTTCTTTTCCTGGTCACTAATTGCAATCTTATCTTCTATATCTGAAATTCTGTTCTCACATTGGTTCATTCTGCTGCATAGACTTTCAATGGAGTTTTTAATCTCCTGGATATCTGTTTGTATCTGTTCTATGGATTCCATTTGTTTCCTATATTGAGATTCCATCATGTTCCTCAGTTCCTCTATTTTTTAATCTGTGTCCTCTTTAGATTTATTAATCATGTCTTGCACTTTGGGCACAATCTCTGTTGTTATCTGAGAAATTATTTCTGATTTCATTTTTTCCAGATCCTCTTTTGTTGCCAGTACAGGGAGTCCAGATGGTTGAATATTACAATGTTCCATTTTGTTTACCTTTGGGGTTGTTTTAGGTGATCTGGAAGTCTAGTTTTGAAACTAGTTTATCTGTCTTCTCATTTCAATGGGGGCAGGGGTGCTGCTGGTGCCCAAGCAGCTCACCACCTCTGTGCTTGCAGTGGGATACGGTGGCCCAGAAGTCTCCTCTTGTGGGCTGGGAGTGGCTCACCTCCTCTGTGCTCATGGGGGTGGTGTGGTAGCCCAGAAGCCACCTCTTGTGCACTGGGAGTGGCTCACCTCCTCTGTGCTTGCGGGGGTCAGTTTATCTTTTTAGTATCACTTTTTAGTCAGCTTTTCATGTCTGTGTTTTTCCACACAGTATAATCTTTTTGTCTCCTCAAGAACATTATTGAAAAGAGTAGTCATTCATGTCTCTAGAATTATCTTTCAAGTTGCTGGTACTCTTTTGCAAGTATCTACAAGTATATTTTCTGACATTCTAGAGGAGTAGTCAACAAAAGGTTTCAGCCAAGTAAGACTCACAATCCTTCTTTGAAGGACTTCCTTCATTTGTTGACAATGAAAGTTTGCAGTTGTTCAGTCCCACTTCTGTGAATAAAAACCAGCTGTAATAATGTGCATAATCAACAACCATGTCATGGTTGCTGCCTGGGTGTCAGTGACCCAGTAGGATAAAAGATTCTGATTTTAAATATGATAAAGTATAGATTTGATTTAATATGGCAGCATAAGTGGTTAATTTTTTCTCAGATGTCTTCAGATGATTTCTCCCAGAAGGGTATATCTTACTGCATTTGTTTCTTTTTTAAATTGCTGAACAGGCCTTTAAGAAGCAGAGAAGAGGAAAGGGAAGGGAAAACATGGAGGTATGGAGCAAAGAGCAAACAAGGTATACAGTAGTGGGTAAGAATTTAAGATAAATTTGGATATCTAGAAAAATATAAATTACAAATGGTCTATACCTCAAAATAAGAAATTTAGACTCTACTGGACAGAATACTGTTGATCCACTGAAATGTTAAAGTACTATTAAGATCTGATTTAGGAAAACTTACCCCCATTGCCCAGGAAAGGAGAGGTTTTAGGAATATAGTGACAGGAAGTAAATAGACAAGACAATATTGGCAACAACCAACAAAGATGATGCAAGTGGTTACTCTCAGGAGTCCCAAACAACCAAAACAGTGTCTGCATCTATATCCACAATTCCATGAAAGCCAAGATCCCAGGGCAGTTCTGAGTAGATGGAATGGTAAAGAATTTTGTACTGGAGAGACCTCCAATGGTGTCCTTTGCCTTCAACCTTTCATATCTCAACTAAGTCTATTAGGTAAGAAAAAAATATATTGCTGAATCAGTCACCCCCAGTTCACCCCAAGTCTTCACTGAGACTTTACAACAACAAAAAATGTGTACATGTACTGTTCAGTGAAAGCTAAGAGAAATTAGTTCTTATTTTCCACAAATATAGTAGAGATCCAATAAGCATTTTTTTAATGGAAGGGAGGAAGGAAGGAAGGAAGGAAGGAAGGAAGGAAGGAAGGAAGGAAGGACCTCCTAGGAGATTCTACATGCACTTTGAAAATTTAGAAAGGTTTTAGTAGATAATATAGGAGGATATCTAAAATAGTGACTTCTTCCCATAGAGTGAAGTCCTAACGAGTTTCTACATTTCTTTTCCTACCTCTTTGCCTCACCTTTAGAATTAGAATTAATTCACACACATTAGAATTAGGATTCATTCCATTATTTCCTCTGCTTCTGATGCTCCAATTTTATATGTTATACCTTTTAAGATCATTCCATAAGTGGGCAATTAGAGAATTGAGGGTCTATTCAATTTTTCAATCTATTTTCTATTACTCAGATTATATGATTTTAATTAATCTATTTTCAAGTTTACTAACTTTCCAGCATCATTACATCTGCTGTTAAGCTCACTTGGCAATTTCTTTTTTATTTGAGGCTTCGTATTTTTCAGTTCTAGACTACTTAAATGGTTCTTCATGCTTTCTGTTTCTCTGCTGAGATTTCCTGTATTTCCATTCATTCCTAACATGGTTTCCTTTATTTTCTTAAGTGTAGTTAAGTAGCTGCTTTAAAATCATTGTCCTCTAATTCTAACATCTCATTCACCTTGGATTTGCTTTCTCTCTTGAATATGAATCATATTTTTCTAGTTCCTAATGTTAATTTGAGATTATATCCTAAATATTATGTTTTACTTTTTTTTCTCTCTTTTTTTGGTACTGGGGATTGAACTCAGGACCTCACGCTTGCCAGGCAGGCACTGTGCCGCCGAGCTACATCCCTGGTCTAAATATTATGTTTTAGAAACCAGATTCTTTTCTATTCCTCTGAAAAATATAGATTCCCTGTTTCAGCAAGCAATGATTTAGCAGGACTCAAACTGCAAACACTGACTCCCAGGGAACATCTTGAAGCTCAATTCAGTTCTTTATTTTGAGTTTGTTCCACACATTTATGGTTTGGTGTTTAGCAAAAGATCAATGTTTAACCAAGGGTCAGAGTTTATAACAGAACTTGAACTTTATAACCTGAAGTTCTCTGAAGAAGCTGCATCTATATTAAACATCCTGTTGACTGCTTAACCTTGGCTGACTAGAACATTGTGATTGTGAGGACATTCTCATAACTAAAAGATCAGCTTCCCAAATATGGACCTAAGCTTAGCAGACCTTTAGCCCCCACCAACCCCAAAGCTAAAACTGTTACGAGGTGGTATCTGATATCTATAGAAATCCAAGTCATGCTGTAGCCTGCCTACTTGATGCTTCTGCCAATGTAATTGGTAAACACATTGATTTATGACTTTCTTTGGTTCTGTGACCATGACGTTCATGTTATCTCTTCCATGGAGGAAAATGTTATTCAGAATAACAAGAATCCAGGTTTCTAGGCCATGATCATTAATACTTGGCTCAGAATAAACTATTTTCTTATTTCCTTTAAAGCAGAGTTGTTATTTTGTTACAGGAAATAATACTGGAGGTGAAATATGAAATATTATGTTTCCCAACCCGTTAGCTGTATGATACACTGAGTTCTTGTTCTCTAAAAATCAAAAACTGAATTCTAGGAACAAAGGAGGTTAAGAGTAGGAAGATATTTATTGATAGGAAAGCTCCTGAAGGGCAGGAAAGGGACCCAAGTGGAACCCCGGGGACCCCACTTTTTAAAAAATTCTTTTATTGATACTTTTTAGGTATACAATACATTTACATTTATCATTGGGTGCTTGTACCTGTACATGATGTATCTTGGTTCTTATTTTTTTCCCCATTACCTGTGTGCCCTTCACCCCTCTACCCTTCCCTATTTACATAGATTTCATTTCCATTTCTTTTCTTTTCTCATAATTTTTCCTTTCCCTTCTTTCCTTTCTCCTTCCCCTCCAACTATCCCTACACCTTTGGACATTTTCTTATTTCAAATTATCAATTATTCATTTTAATCCTTATTTACACTTTCAGTTTCTCACTCTAGAGAATCTATTCAGTATTTACACATGTGTCCTAGCTGGATATAAGGTCAACACTCAAAAAACAATACCCTTTTTATACACAGATAGCAGACTCACTGAGAGAGAAATTCAGGATACAATTCCTTTTACAATAGCATCCCCCAAAAATGAAATACCTAGGAATCAATCTAACAAAGGAAGCAAAAGACCTCTACACTGAAAACTACAGCACTCTGAAAAACGAGATGGATGAGGATATAAATGGAAAGACATCCCTTGTTCCTGGGTAGGAAGAACCAATATAGTGAAAATGGCCATGCTTCCAAAACTACTATATAGATTCAATGCAATGCCAGTTGAAATTCCAACAATATACTTCACAAAACTAAAGAAAACAATCCAAAAATTCATTTGGGGACCCCACTTTTCAGAAGAGTTTTATAGGGTTAAACTCATGTGAATACAACATGGGCCACAGCCACGAACATCCAATAAGGTTACAAGTATAGTCACTTAGGTAATGGTGGTCCAATTGGGAAACAAGTCACGTAATAAGCGTAGATGGAAAAAACAAAGATTCTTCTAGGAAGTGGTGGGTCCAGAGGTCTCTGGTCACCCACCGGGGTGGTTGATGTCTGTCTAGACCTCATTAGGTGCAGTGTTTGTTCTCTGAGGAAGTATGTAGGTCTGGTCATCTTGTCTTTATCTTGAGGTCTGGTTTTCAGCTGATGTGTCTCTGGTGCAGCTGTGGTGTGTTTCACCTTTGTCCTGACCCTCTTGAGGACCTAGCCCTATCTGACTGCCTATAATAGTTCTACTTAACTCATCTATCTACAATAATTTTACACGACAGCATATTCTCATCCTAGCTCTCTGCAGTTTTCCCTTTACTTCCCGAGAGCTGTGATTGCCCTCAACTCTGTCTTTTAATTGTTTAGACTGGAAAACCTGTTCTCTCTCTCCCTCCCTCTCTCCTTCTCTCTTTCTCTCTCTCTGTCTCCTTCCCTCTCTCACCCTCTCCCTTTCTTTCTTCTTTTCTAGTTGCTGAGGATTGAACCCAGAGTCTCATGCTTGCTAGGCAAACACTCAAGCACTGAGCTACATACTCATTGCTTTTTTAAAAAAATTTTTTGAGACTAGGTCTCACTAAGTTCCAATCTGACCTTGAAATTGCAGTCCTCCCTTTGCCTGCCAAGCAGCTGGAGCGCAAGTGTGTGACACCATGCAAAGCCTCTTTCAGAGTATGTTGGTGCCGATGTCAGCTCACCCTCAGACTAAACCCTACTAAAAGGCTAGTAACTCATCCTTTTTCCAAACATCAACTCTTGACCAGAATCTGTCTGCGTTTATGTTCATTGTTCATTCTCCAGTAAATTCAGTCATTGGTGGTTTGAGAGGTTTTCGTTACCTGTGTGTTGGCGGGGGGGGGGGGGGGGGGTGTCCAGACCTAGAATTTTATCAGCAAGAGGGTGAGGTACACTGGGAGCTATGCAGTCATCCTGGAAGCGAAAATCCAATATTTCTAATTGATTTATAATCACTGACTGAGCCTTTGTTCTGCACAACAACTGTGCTTTCTCATAGATTATCTCCTCTCTTTCTCCAGGAATCCCAGTGGGA
This sequence comes from Heterocephalus glaber, assembly GCF_053883595.1. Lineage (NCBI taxonomy): Eukaryota > Metazoa > Chordata > Mammalia > Rodentia > Bathyergidae > Heterocephalus > Heterocephalus glaber. The sequence continues at coordinate 4,476,809 of NW_028258406.1, read as the reverse complement.
AGGAACTGTTATTTACATTTTACAAATAGAAAAATAGAAGTAGAGAAAGCCCCCAGGCCATACTCCAAATAATACATTCAAACCCAAGTGTTTCAGAATCCAAAGTCCATCCTCTTCTTTTTCATTTTTATTATAATTAACATGTATTAATTGTACCAATGAGTGGAATTCACTGTGACATTTCCATACATGCACATTTTGTCTATTGATCAAGTCCACCTTCCCTTCTACCCTCTCTCATCCTCTCTTCACCCCTTCCCTGTCCCTAGTAGTTCCTCTTCTTAAAGCCAGTCCTCTTAACCTACTCCTTTAAGATATAAAATTAGCTTTCACTATCAAAAAGTGCCCTGGGGCACCAAAGACTGCCCTAGGCAGGCTTCTTAATCAGAAGCCAACTTTAAACTAGTTGATTGCAGGCTTAGAAATTCATTTCCTTATTCACTTAAAGCAGTGCTTCACCAGCTTGCCTTATCATACAAATCACCTGAGGGGAAATCTCTGGCTAAGGATCACAGAATTCTGAATCAGTCTTGAGGGGCAGGGACTGGAAATCTGAATACTGTCTTTACTGGCACTTCAGGTGCTTCTAATGTTTTCCCAGTTTGAAAACACTTATTTTATAAAATCATCACCTGGTATCCAAATACTTTATTCACAACTCTGTGCTTCCTAGAATACATAATGATAGTAATAAGGAACGCTAATTAGCATCTAGCCTTTACCTCAGGCCAGGCCATCACTTTTCTAATTATTCTGCATGTATTATCTTCTTTAATGCAATATATCCATAAGTAGTTATTGTTTTGTAAGAAAACTGAGGTACCAGCTGCCCACAATCAGACCACCAAGTAAAAGGCCAAGGTCTCACTAGGTCAATACCATGACAACTGTTTTTATCCCTCCACTATTCCATCTCCACTTGTCCAGTCTACCACAAACATTCTTAATGAGAATTTTGGGTAAACATATGGCCATGATGCCCTCTTTCACAAAGGCCCAGGAATAAAATGTTTAATTCAGCCTGGAAATAGCACCTCGTTTCTGCCAGAGCACATTGAAGCTTTGGGTTTTGCTTTGGGCAGCTTCAATGGGTCCTGCTACTTGGATTACTTTCAGTGGGACAAATGAACTCCAGAGAGTTCAGCCAACAGATTCACAACATGCACCCAATTATTTCCACACCAGTCTACCTCAGCACTCCTAGTGCTAGGCTGTAATGTATAAATGTGCTACAGAGTCCACAGGTTAAGGAGGGAGGAGAAAATAAATACTAATGGCAACTATTGCAAACTGGTCTATTGACGATAGTCACAATTCTTAGGGGCTTTTGCTGTGGTGGTGAACTTATGGCCTGTGTGCTTCAGTGAGCTGTTTGCATGGTTGAAAGCTCTAAAAGGTTCACCATCACTGGATCTAGCAAAGAAGTTTGAAGTGGAAAACATCATCTATTTCCTTACAACTAGTTATGCTAAAAGCAAGTCTCAGGCTTGTTATTAAGATTCTTAATTAAAATTTTATTAGCAAAGCAAGTATTAAGGAAACCATTCATGTGACTCCTACAGACTAGAGAAGTCCTTCTCTCTTTCCAACCACTCTGACCACTGTGGATAAAAGGCTAATTTTAGGATAAGGCTGAATTTCCACTGGCAGGATTCTGTCACTCTAGGGCCAGAAAGAATCTAGAGTCCATATAGAGAAGTCAGACCGTGTAACAAAATCTACACAAATACCATCACCGTCTTTCCTAAAGTCTTATATACTATTCATGCTATTTTTTCTTTACACAGAATACTTTATTTCAAATGCTTATGTCAGCATACATTTCATAGTTACAAGTCCGTAACTGCTAGCTGGAAGTAAGATAAAGACATATTACTGCCATCCCTTGACATTGTTCTGGATATTCTATATGACATATTCAGAGGCACAAAGAAATTAAAGGTACAACAATTGTGAATATTCCTATTGTTTTCTGAAGTGATTGTTTACCTGGAAAAACACCTATAAATAATAATTTACTAAGATATTCGGGAACAAAATACTCGTTTCAATGCTTTTTATATTAAAAAGGATACAACTACTGGAAAAAATGTGGTTATAGCTAGGAATATTCAATAAAATTTTAATAATAAAATTTTTCTATTTTCAAACATACCAAGAAAATAATTAAACATTGTGATATCTGGTGTATGAATTGAAATCAGGTCCTAGAGTGTCACATAGCATACTTACCTGTGTCTGTATCATTTGCTATATCTGTCTTTACTGAATACTTGCCATTAGCAGCTTGAAGGATTTGGAGTTTCTGCTCAGAATAAATTCAGGCACCACTTGGAGAAGCAGTGCTCAAAATTATAAGACATTAATTCTGTAGAGTAGCTCACTCAAACACAACAACTGTTTTTCATTTTTAATTTCCATGTTCTGAAATTAGTGAGAAAAGTCTCATTAAAAGCTAAGAGTTACATATGCATATCAAAGTACTGCTTCCTGCAAGACTCTGCCCATTCCTAGGGATTTGAATGGCCAGCTCTTTATTTCAGGGAATGGAGAGATGCCAGAATTCTGAAAATTTTCTTAAGAACCCCATTTTACCTCTCAATAAACATTCCTCAAACTAGATTCAGTACAGACTTCCTGAAGGCTGTCTCCAGACAGAAAGCATGAGGCATACGGGCTGTCCAGTATATACCTACCACCACGGTCTGGCAGTCAGGGACTGCAAAACTTTTTATGTAAGATACACACACACACACACACACATATTTTTATTTTTTTTGGTACCAGGGATCGAACTCAGGACCTTGCGCTTGTGAGGCAGGCAGTGGCACCACTGAGCTAAATCCCTGGCCCATATTTCTAAAAATAAGGAATATTCACTTCTAATCCACTCTGCCCCCCTTGAACCAATCATTCATTTATTTCAAACTAATTTTATGGAGTTCCTTCAGGGGAAGGGGTTGTGCAATACTGGCTAATACTTATTTGCTTCTTTCATCCTCTTCCCCACCCTCCTATGTTTTCTCTTTTGCTCACTCTGAGTGATAGTAGCTCTGAATTATCTGAGAAGTCTGTCCCTGGAGCCTGCACTCTCTGCTCCTTTCCATGCACTACTTACAGTCACTTGCCTGCTGAGGACTGCAGGTCTGCTTGTCTGAACTTGGGGCTTGGGCCTCCTGTCATGTTCTTCATCTTAGCGTAGCTTGTCTCTTTTTTGTATCGTGTTTCTCAGGCTACAAACTCCAGCTAGAGATCCAGGGCCACACTGTAGTGTTTCTTCAGTCCTCAGCCGTCCCCTTATAACAATCCTTCAGGCTCCGGTAAAAGAGCTCCTGACACCTGCTGATCTCTATCACATGCTCCCTCAGAGACAAAGGTTGCAGCTTCCTACTCAAAGAGAAATCATGCTAGAACTCCTGGTGTCCATTCATAAAATGCCTCCTGGCCTCACCCTGGAATTTCATCTTCTTGGAAAAAGTCAGTTTTCTTGAAGAGAAAGACTTCACTTTTTCCACAATTTCAGAAATTTCCTTTGGTTTCAATTTTTTGTATCTTGGAGACCATGGATTTTTTGAAATTTTGAAACAGTTCAAGGTAATCTTTAGTGGAATGACAAGTTGTTCCTCAAATTCCTAATTCTCCTGGCAACCCTGAATATACTTCAGCTTCATCTGTACTGGAACTTCCTTCATAGGATTTTTGTCACCTCTTAGGTGACATTATAGCTAATGTTGAGTTGTTTTTTACTAAACTAAAACCTCAGTATTCAGGTTTCTTGGCAGTGTTGGCACTTTGCAATAAATAAGTGAGTTTTCGGTTGTAATTTTGGCATTCATCTCTAAAATGTTCACCATCATTAGCCTAAAGAGAGAAATAATCTCCTATTTTAATGAGTTTTTTCGGACTACTAATAAATCTTAAAATTTGTATATGTTTATTTTCCATTTGTAAAATGTCTATTTATATTTTTGTCCACTTTACAGTTAGTTTTCTTCCTATTTTGCTCCTCTCTAGCAGATTATTATATATTGTAAGTTTAATTTTTACATATAATATGCATTGTCTAATGGTTTGTCTTTTATTTCTAGATTTGCTTTAATAATAATTTATGTAAAGTTGAACATTCTTAAGTTTCTGGGTTTCTTCTTTTGCTTTAAAAATATTCACTAGAGCAAATGAAACTACAACAAACATTTTAGATGGTACCTACAATTGTTTCTTAAGCCAAATTTCTAAACATTCAATTAGTAAATTAATGAGGTGGAACATTTTTAATATTCTTAATGGACAGTGCCAAATTTTTCTGCACAAGATTGTTATGGCCTTTTATCCATCTAGCAGAGACCAAGCAATCTTGTTTCACAACACTCCTTTCTTTTTTATATATATATACTTTAAATTTTTTTTAATTTGCACCTTTACATAATCTCTCTTGGTTCTTATTTTTCCCCCTTCCCCTGACCTCCCTTCAACCCCACCACCCCTCCCTATTTACAAAGACTTTGTTTCCATTTTTTCATTTTCTTGTATTCCATTCCCTTCTTTTCTTTCCCCTACCCCTCCCACTTTCCCTTCCCCTTTGCCCTTTCTCTTCCTATTTCACATTATCTATTATACCTTTTAGTCCTTATTTACACTTTCAGTTTCTCACACTAGAGAAACTATTCAGTATTTATACATGTGTGTCCTATTTATTTCACTTAAGAGTATGGACTCAATGTGCATCCATTTAGCTATAAATGCCTCTAATGTCTCATTTTTTTATGACAGAGTGGTACTCCATTTTATAAAAAACCGACATTTTCTTTATCCAGTCTCCAGTTGATGGGCATCTGGGCTGTTTCCAAGTTTTAGCTATCACAAACTGTGCCGCTATGAACATGGATGAACATTTATCACTGTGTTATGATACTTTTAATTCTTTGGGGAAGATAACCAGCAGGGAAATACCTGAGTCAAATGGAACTTGAGGTCCTAGTTCTTTGAGGTATCTCCATACCGATTTCCACAGTGGTTGCACCAGTCGACACTCCCACCAGCAGTGGAGCAGGGTTTCTCTTTCCCCACAGCCCCACCAGCATTTGTTATTGGTTGATTTCATGATAGCAGCCATTCTTTCTGGGGTGAGGTGAAATATCGGCGCTGTTTTCATTTGCATCGCTCGAATGACCAGTGATGTTGAACATTTTTTCATATGTATGTTTGCTATTTCTACTTCTCTGTCTGAGAAACGTCTGTTCATTTCAGATGCCCATTTTTGGATTGGGTCTTTAAATTTGGGAGGTCTGATTTTTTTAAGTTCTTTATAGATTCTAGATAGTCCTCCTTTGTCTGAGGAAGAGCAGGTGAAGATTTTTTCCCACATAGTGGGTTGTCTCTTCACTCCGTTGATGGTTTCTCTTGCTGTGCAGAAGCTTTTTGGTAAGAAGAGACCCCACTTGTTGATTGTGTGTGCTAGTTCATGGGGAACTGAGTTTTTGTTCATAAAATCTTTTCCTACACCAATGTCTTCAAGAGTTCTACCTAACCTCTGTTCCACCTGGTTCAGCATTTCTGTTTTAATATTTAGATCTTTGATCCATTTTGATTTTAGTTTAGTGCATGGTGAGACATAGAGGTCTAGTTTTAATCTTTGGCAAGGTGAAGCCCAATTTTTCCAGCACCATTTATTAAAGAGGCTATCTTTCCTCCAGTGAGGGTGTTTGGCTCCTTTGTCAAAGATGAGGTGGCTGAATGTCTCTGGAGTTGTTTCTCCATCTTCTAATCTGTTCCACTGGTCCTCAGGTCTGTTTCTTTGCCAATACCATGCTGTTTTTATCAGAGTAGCTTTGTAGTATAATTTCAAGTTGGGAGTTGTAATACCCCCTGCGATGTCTCTGTTACCTAAAATTGCTCTTGCTATTCAGGGTCTCTTCTTGTTCGAAATGAACTTTTGGATTGTTTTCACAAGGTCCATGAAGTATGCTCCTGGGATTTCATGATGCTTTTTTTTTTTTTTTTTTTTTTTGGTACCAGGGATTGAACTCAGGTCCTTGCACTTGCAAGGCAGGCAGTGGAACCACTGAGCTAAATCCCCGGCCTGCTCCTGGGAATTGAATTGGGATTGCATTGAATCTATATAGCAGTTTTGGAAGTATGGCCATTTTCAATATGTTGATCCTTCCTACCCAGGAGCAGGGGATGTCTGTCCATTTTCTGATATCATCTTCAATCTCTCTTTTCAGAGTGCTATAGTTTTGAGAGAAGAGCTCTTTGATTTCCTTTGTTAAGTTGATTCCTAGGTATTTCAGTTTCTTGGATGCTATTGTGAAAGGAATTATTTGCCCTATTTCTGTCTCAGTAAGTCTATTGTTTGTGTAGAGGAAAGCTATTGATTTTTGTGTGTTGACCTTGTATCCAAATACTTGACAGAATTTGGTTATTAAGTCTAGAAGATTTTTGGTGGAGCTCTTGGGTCTTCTATATAGAGTATCATGTGATCTACAAATAATGACAATTTGACTTCTTCATTTCCTATCTTTATTCCTTTTATTTCTTTCTCTTCTCTAATTGATGTGGCTAATGTTTCCAAGACTATATTGAACAGGATTGGTGATAGTGGACATCCTTGTTTTGTTCCTGATTTTAGTGTGAAGGATTTCAGTTTTTGACCATTTAGTATGATATTTGCTGTTGCTTTTTCATAGATGGCTTTTATCAGATTGAGGTAGAGATAGTCTATTCCAAGTTTTTGTAAGGTTTTTATCACAAATGCATGTTGGATTTTGTCAAATGCTTTTTCTGCATCTATTGAGATGATCATATGGTTTTTGTCCTTGGCTCTATTGATACAGTGTATTACACTGATTGATTTACATATGTTGAACCATCCCTGCATCCCTGGGATAAATCTCACTTGATCAGGGTGTATGATATTTTTGATGATCTTCTGCATTCTATTTGCCAGTATCTTATTAAGGAATTTTGCATCTATGTTCATTAGTGAGTTTGCCCTATAGTTCTCTTTTTCACTTGGTCTTTCTCTGCTTTGAGGATCAAGGTGATGCTTGCTTCCAGGAATGAATTCAGGAGTATTGCTTCCCTTTCAATTTCACTGAAGAGTTTAAACAGTAGTGGCAGTAGTTCCTCTTTAAATGTCTTGTAGAATTCAGCAGTGAAGCCATCAGGACCCAGGATTTTCTCAGTTGGTAAGTTCTTTAATTATGTTTTCAATTTCACTGATTGATATTGGGTTGTTTGGAATTTTTAGGTCTTCTTTGTTCAACTTTGGTAATTCATACATATCTAGGAATCTGTCCATTTCTTCTGTGTTTTCCATCTTATTGGCGTATAGGTTCTCAAAGTAGGTATTGATGATCCTCTGGATTTCTTCTGAGTCCATTGTAATTTCAACCTTTTCATTCCTGTTTTTTTTTTTTTTTTTTGGTACCTGGGATCGAACTCGGGACCTTGCGCTTGTGAGGCAGGCTCCGGAACCACTGAGCTAAATCCCTGACCAACCCTTTTCATTCCTAATTGCATGGATTTGGGCCTTTTCTTTCCTTTATCTGATAAAGTTGGCTAAGGGTTTATTAATTTCCTTTATTCTTTTGAAGAACCAACTCTTGGCTTCATTGATTCTTTGTATTGTTTTCTTAATCTCCATTGCAGTGATTTCTGCCCTGATCTTTATAATTTCCTCCCTTGTATGATCTTTGGGTTTGTCCTGCTCTTCTCATTCTAGAAGCTTGAGGTTCAGCATCAGGTTGTTTAATTGGGCACGCTCTGTTTTCCTAATGTGCTTATTCACTGCTATGAAGTTCCCTCATAAGACTGCTTTCATCGTGTCCCATAAATTCTGATATGTTGTATTGTCATTGTCATTTAATTATAGGAACTGTCTGATATCTTCTTTAATTTCATGTGTGACCCATTGGTTATTCAGAAGTATGTTGTTCAATTTCCATGTGTTTATGAAATTCTTGTGGTTTCTTTTGCTATTGATCTCCAATTTCATCGCACTATGGTCTGATAATATATAGGGGATAACTTCAATTCCTTTGCACTTACTTAAACATGTTCTGTGAGCAAGTACGTGGTCTATTTTGGAGAACAACATGTGTGCAGCTGCAAAGAATGTGTATTCTGATTTTGTGGGGTGGAACACTCTGTTAAACATCTGTTAAGTTCATTTGTTCAAGAGTTTGATGGAGTTCTAGTATTTCGTTGCTTGTTTTTTGTCTAGTTGATCTATCTATTTGTGACAGTGGGGTATTGAGGTCCCCCACTACTGTTTTAGTGCTTATATTATTTTTCATGTCCATTAGTATTTGTTTTATATAGCACAACACTCCTTTCAAGTACTCAGCATCTCATACTTATTTTTTCATTAACTCTACCTCACAAAAACATTCCTAATCATAATCATTCCTCTATATGGCCACATCTCTTGCTAAATCTTAAAAATCTCCATAATGGGCTGGTGCCCTCTTCCCCCACCCCCCACCCCCCACACACAAGATAACACTTTTTTCTGAATATCTCCTATAGTTTCTGGAGCAAAAAAAAAAAAAATTGTGGCTTTTTATCTAGATGTCCCCTCTCCAAAGTCTTCTGTGCTCATAGGTGTGGCTTTTGAGAGGTGCCTGGATCATAGGTGTGTGATAAATGGATCAGTTCACTGATTGGTTTAGCATAGCTCTGATACAGATGATGGGAAGGCCCACCCTGGGTGTGGTTAGCACCAACCAATAGGTTTGTAGCCTACAATAAAACAGGTAAAGGGTTCTCACCGCTTGCTGCTTTTTTAGGCCTGCCTCAACTCAAACTATTTCTCTTCCACCACACGGCCCTGCCTTGGAGCCAGCCAGCTATGGACTGAAACCTCTGCAAACGGTGAGCTGAAACAAGCCTTTCCTTCTTTAACTTGTGGGTGTTGGGCATTTTGTCCCAGCAATGAGAAAGTAACCAAGAGAGGAACCTCTTTTCTTTTCAAGCAGTTTGTATCACTGCTAGTTATAAACTATACCTTAGTAGAGCCACTAATTTTATCTTTCTAGAGGGATGGCTTTTATCCTTTGAGCTTCATAGCATTGATGAATATAAATTGCATTGTGTCTTCTTCACAAAAGAGACAGTATGAAGCAGGAAGAGGTTTAAAGTCTTTCTCCCTGATCCCTGCTTTGAAAGAATATCTGAAAGCAATGTGTCCATGAGTTTGGCTGTCCTAATGATTCCCAAACCTAACACCCACCAGAATCACCTATGGGTTTGTTAAAAGATTGCTGTGGTTTGCATGTAGCAACAGCCTGTAGCTATTAGGAGGTGGGCATGAATTTGAAAAGGCATATTGGGAAGCCATCTCTTCTCTCTCCCTTTTTGCTTCCTGGCTGCTGAGAGGTGACCAGCATTTTCCATTGCACACTGCTGTCTTGAGGTACTAGTCTGAAAGCAATGTAGCCCAGTGACCATGGACTGAAACCATGAAGTGAAATGTATCTTTTCTCCTCTTAGTTGTTAATTTTTGGTATTTTGTCACAGCTAGGGAAAGCTAACAGGAACAGCTACGGTATTGCTAATCTCCTACAGCTTTTCTGATTCAGTATGCCTGAGGCCCTGGGATCTGGTAGGAAGATTTGCATTTCAACATGTCCCAGCTAATACTAATGATAGAGGGCTATTAGCAACACTTGAAAACCACTTATCAGTCCTATCCTCCACTTGTTTTGGTAAGAGAGACTAGCATTTAATAGGCCTTGCTACCAAGTTCTAATCTCTAGAAGTGTCCCTCTTCTTATTAGTTCCATCCTCAGTGACAGTAAAGAACAGCTGTCAGCACCTTCCTCATTATAACCTTTCATATCCTTGAAGACAAATATTAAGTTTTCCTTATTCTCCTTTTCACCTATCTAAAGTCCTGATTCTCTGAGCCTTTCCTAATAATCATATATCCAGCCAGCTCATCATTTTTATTACTCTTCACTGAAGCCCATTTTAAATTTCCACCCCACCCCTACCTCCATCTCTGTTACTAAGAACAAATCTGAGAGAAAAAGACTGTGTTCACATAAACTGTGAATGTATAACTTTATGGCAACAATAATTTATTTTAAATAGTTTCATAGGAGTTGATGATTTTTTTTCCTCCATTTTTATTTGAAAGATCAGAGTACAACACAAATAACAGGAAACTATTAACCACTTTCTTCATATTTATTTAAACATAATCAGCTACATCAAGAAACACTTATTCATTGATGTATTCCACATTGTTAAACATCTAGAATGTACCAGGCACTGTGAACATGGTATCTAGTGGATGTGTCATTAACTTCAGCTAAGTCAACTTGCATAGGGACATGCTAACAGTCTGAGAATATTGAATGTTTCCACAACTTCACCATAGTATAGCTGAAAAGATAGTTTTACAATACAAATATTATTTGGGCCTCTTCTAAACCCACTATGTTACTATAAAAATGAATCTAGGTTATAACCAGCTTTTCAGTGTCTTCAAGGAAGCAATGATGTTTTCTATAATTCAAGTTGTATCATTTTTTAAAATAATCATTTCTGTTTTCTTTGAGGTATACAAACACACGTAGTCTGCTTCATGCTGCCATGAATAGCTCTGATAAGTCAAAAAAAACTGGTCGTGTCTGAAATAGACCCCCCTCAAAGTCACTCAGCAATTTCCCCCAGACCCTGAACACTCTTCTGTACTTTAAGGCACCAAAAATTGACATGTATTCTTGATACTGTTCTTTTTTCTTTCTTTTTTTTTTTTTTTTTTGCACTGTGCATGTGGTATTAGAATATTTTACAGTTAACAGTGATCCAGGTTACCATGTGTTCTTCTCTGCATGTACAGTTTAATCCCCTTTCTACCAATTATTGTGGCTTGTGAGAACCCTAGTGTCCAGCAAAATGAATGCATATCAAACAATAAAACCACATTACAAAATAGGAATATCCAAGTTTTAAGATATCTAAAGTCTTCTTCAAGAAAATGAGCATGGGGGAAAAAACAATAAAAATCTGCAGGCAATTAGAGCTTGTTGGAAAGACTTTGGTTTAACAGTAGGCATCACATGTCACTAGCTGTTGCTAGTCAGTGGCTTCAGAGGATTTGAAAGAAAAGAGAATTGATTTCCAATGGATACTACCAGGACCCCATTTCTTTAGAAGATGTGCTAATTCTACCCCTCCTGGCATCTGTTTCTTTGCTTCCAGGAACATATCTACCAGGCCTCATGAGAAAATGAGACAAGAAGTGAACTCATCAGCAAACATTAGAACTTCATACCCTCTAAACTAATTTTGAAACCTTTTGTGGAGATTTAAATAAACTGCTAGTGAATTGAATTCAACGTTACATTAAAATAATAAGCTACCACCACTAAGCACAATTTGTTACAGGAAATTTGTTAGTGAACAACATAGAAAAAGCCAAGTAAGAAATATTACAGGACAAGCTCAGTATTTGTGAAAAAGGAATTTAATCAAAATTTATTTTCATTTTTAATTTTAAGTTTTCTAAGAAGTCTCTTAAGAAGACTATTTTCCTATAATGATGAATACCTATATCAAATCAAAAGGAAATATACTTAATGGTAAAATACTATAAGCATTTCTATTAAAATAAAAATAAAGCAAGGAGGCCTACTGTGATAATTATGCAACATCCCTATCTTCTTTCAAAAACATATTAAGCTCACACACATTTTTTTAGGCACTGAGGGTATACTAACAAAATAGTCTATTATGAAAATTCTGACTAAACAAAAAGATAGAAAGATAAAGCTATTGGAAAACTACAGAAAATTGTCATTTATAAATAATATTACTATGCATATAGAAAAATGTCAGACAAACTGAAAACATAAATTAAAACATAGATTAAGAACATAAATGCCTCTATCTTAGTCTGTTTAGGCTGCAATAATAACAACCAACCATAAACCATCTGGCTTATAAATAATGGAACTTTATCCCCATTCTGGAGGGTAGGAGTTGAAAATCTATAAGACCATACCAGCACAGCTGAGTTCTGGTGAGGGTTCACGTCCTGGATAGGCAGCATTTTCTCACTGTGTCCTCATGCAGCAGAGAAGACAGGAAGCTGCTACCTCACAGATGCATTAATCCCACTCAAGAAAGCTCTTGCTCACAATCCAATCACCTACCAAGGTCTCCACTTCCTACTAACACCATCTTAGCATTTATGTTTCAACATGTGAATTTGGGGGTGACACAAACATTCTGTTTATAGCTGACTCCAAATTAATATTGGGAGGAAATGTAATACAAAAGAAAAAATAGCTAGGGACTTTACTAAGGAATGTACAATACCAATATGAATAAAACTAAATTTACAGAAAAATCCCAGAAAAAATGTGATAAAATGGAGAGAAATACAATATCAATTTCTTCCAAAATAATATACATAACTTGAGTGCAATTTAATTAAAATTCCAATGGGGTTTTTAACTTGACAGAAGTGATTTTGATTTTACTATGAACAATAGAAGCAAGAGATGCCAGGAAAATTTTGAAAAATATAAAGAATAATAAGGTTTTTCTTTACCAGATATTTAAAAACTTCAGAGCCATTGTAAAAAAAAATTCCAAGTGTTTGATATTACAAGAAGTTTCAAGCATAGTAATAAGGAATTCAACAAATGATTTAGATAAAGTCAACAATTTGGAAATAATCTATTTAGAACCTAACTTTTCAAATGGATTAATAAATCATACATAAAAATATAAATGTTCCTCAGAAAACTAAACAAAAATTTACCCTAAGACTCAACAACTCTACTCTTAGTATACTCAAAATAATTAAAAACAAGTATTGAAACAAATATTTATACACACATGTTCATAGCATACTATACACAAGAGCCAAAAAGAAACTTCCCAAATGTCCATCATCTGATGAATGGATAAACAAAAAGGGGTATATCATAGAATATTATTCACACAAAGGATTGAAGTACTTATATAGACTGTATTATGGATGAACCTCAAAAATATTTAACTAGGTCAAAGGAAAAATACAGGAAAGTTCACAATATGATTTTGTTTATATGAAATATCCACATTAAGTCCACAAAGACAGAAAGCAGATTAGTGGTTGTCAGGAAGTGGACTACAGACCGAGAATGACTGCTTAATGTGCTTGGAGTCTCCTTGATGAAATATTTTGAAACTAAAGGTGATAGTTGCACTTCATTGGGAACATACTAAATGTCACTTTAAAATGGTTAATTTATGTCAGATGAATTTCACTTCAATAAAAATATAAATAAATAAAACCAGAAAGGAAAATATGGGTGTAAAATTTAGATTTGGAGGTCCTGTCTAAATACAAAATCATGAGAGAAATCAGAGGAAAGGATGCATACTCTTGATAGCTGAACATGTTTAAAATTTGTTGAGTTAAATAATAAAACTCTACTACATAGGTATGATTCTCAAGAAATACATGAGCCGTTATGTTCCTGAGACAGCCCTTTCCTGTTCATAATTCTTCACTGTTTCTCTAACCGCTTCTAGGAAAAATCAGCACCTCTTGTTAGTCTGATCTACAGCACCAGCTTAAAGAACATCAACCATATTCATAAAATCGCTGTTCCACCCCTTACCAACAGCATGAAATACACCTTAGTGTAGGGTTTATGAAAACACTCTCTATCCTCACAAAGTGTTGAATTTAAGAAGGAGCAAATCACAGCAAGACTTGTCATGTCTCAGTTTGGTTAATCTATAAACAGGTTTTATTAGATATTTATTTAGATGCTCTGTACAGATTGCTTTGTTTAATTTTCAAATTAAGTTTTCAGGTTGGCAGTGGAGTTTCAAATACTTAAATCTAGAAAGGCAGCAGCTTTTAACCTTTGTGCTTCTCTTCTGAAAAGCTAATTAGGAAATTAAATCCTTTAGGACTACATCCTTAAAATTGTTGGCTTTGTAATGCTGATGGGAACAATTCCACTCACCTGCTATTTTGGTGGCAGCTCTTGATTAGTCATTGGTATAAGATATTTAAAGAAATTTTAAAGGATTAAAAAAATAATTTAGAAGCTCCACCACCTTTGTTAATATTAGAAACTTTATTGCTTGGAAAATTAAATCTGAACAGAGAAGTCTTTTAGATTGTCTCATCACTCTTGGCTAAACATTTTCTTAATTTATTACACGCTTGATCAGTTGGTAAACTTCTGGGATGATTCCTAGCTGTGGTGTCAGCTGGAGCTCCAGAGCCTGACCATTATCTCTGTGAGTGCCCTGGCACCCTGTGGGCTCACACTACAAACAGCTGGAGTCCACTGAGGAAAGGAAACTAAATTTTTTTCTACCTCCGAAGGTGTTCCCAGCCCACCAGCACTTGGAATGCTCAGCTTCAAAATTTCCCTTTTCTCCAACAGAAGGTTATATTTACTGCTATGACCCTTGGCCTCTTCAAATTAGCTTAAAATACCTTCTTATACTGGAGACAGTTTTTTCTCTTTTACCTTAAATGTGCCCATGATCCTATGATATCTCAATACAGAGGAGACCCAGGTTTGTGTGATTTCAATACGAGCTTCCTAAGACTTAACCTGTCAGCACTTTGATTTGGACTACTTTCTCTGAAACACCAACTGTGGACAGCATATTTCTTGTTCATTTAATCCTCAAACACAGATCCATACTAGTATTTTTTTTTTTCATTAGACACACGCTTAAGGGTTTGTCTTGCATCTGGCACTTTCTCAGGCCCAGGTGATAAAACACAGACACAGGTCCTGCAATATGTATAATTTAACAGGAGAAGCAGAAGTAAAAACAAGAAATTCACATATGTTGTAGGTGCTGTAGAGGAGAAGAGAATTCTTTCCCCAACATCACGGAATCACCTATAGCAAAGAAAAGCATGTAATAAAAGTTCCATGTGACATAGAAAATTTCAGAAATGAAGACCCCAACAAACAGGTATTTTACTGCTAAGGTTTATGAAGAGCAAATAGTCATGTGATAATCTGATTGGACAAGGAGGAAGCTATGGCAATAAACTGGTGTGGGGGGGTTAACATGATTTGTTTGTTCAGACTCTTCTTGGTGTCCTATCTCTGAGGATAAGGCTGTTCCTTTTGGGTGGGGTTTAGAGAGATTACCTCTCAAATAAGGGTCTTATGACCACTTTGGAAGAAAGTCAAAGAATTGTTTTATGGCCTGCTTCAGGAGAGAAAGGCAGAAGTCTATTTTTCCCAAATGCCAAGGTGCCATGTTTTAAGGTAGCATGTGTAAATAGACTATAAACTACTCTTCTAACAGGCAGCTGAGCCTCAGGCAATCACAATCAGCAACTGTTCAAACCATGTCAAATAAGACCTATGTTAGCTGTGACTAATTAGACTGTCTCTGTACCTCACCTGTATTTCCTGTGTGTCAGATCCTGTTCTCTGGCATATATGTAACCTCTACACATGATGGGGCAGAGCAGCCTGATCCATTTTAGAGCTAGACAGCTGCCTGATTCTAATAAAAATAAAAGCCAATTAAGATCTGCAAAACTAAATTCCCCATAGGTTTGTCTTTTAACAAGTCCTACAAAAGTGAGGGCTTACTTTTGCCTTCAGGTATGGGGGTCCAGGATGAACTTGATCTTGAATTGAAAATAGTATGCTTGTAAGTGGATGAGGTTAGTAAAAGCAAAATGGAAGAGAAGAAAGCATTGCTGACTGACGACCTGAAGATGGTCTCCATCAGTTCCTTCTTGGTATATGCATGATGCTGCTCACCTCGAGTTGGAGTCTAATTCCTCTACCCTTCGATATGAACTGATCTTAGTGACTCACTTCTAACTAGTAGAATGTGGCAGAAGTGTACCATGTGACTTCCAAGGCTAAGGGAGAAAAGCTGTACTTCATGTCCCTAGTGTGTTTGCCATACTTGCTCTTAGAACACAGACTCAGTGTTATGAGGAAGCCTGGATCCCATGGGGAGGAGATGAGGGTCCCCAACTCCCAGCCCACAGCCAGCATTAACTGTCAAACTATGAATGAGAACAACTTTGAGATTACATCAGCCCCAGCCACCAACTGGCTATAACCTCATGAGAGAAAACAAGCAAGAATCATCTAACCAAGTTCAGTTAGTTTCTACCATCATGAATGATTATAAATAATAAATGATGGTTGTTATTTAAAGCCACAACATTTTGAGGTAATTTTTAAATACAACAGTGGGTAACTAGAACATAGACAAGGAAGCATCAATGATGATACAGAGACACCAAACAACAGCCTGGCTTTGGCATTGCAAGTCTCTCAAGTTGAGCAAGGAGGAGAGAAGGAAAGCTCAGCATAAGGCTGCAGGGTCAGAAGAAGATAGAGACGGTCACGGTGCCGTTCAGATGGTAAGGAATCCATCCTGTGTGAACAGGAAGTGGGCTTAAAGGGGAAGAAGAGGTTAATAGGATTACATCTAGCTGCAGTGTTAGAAGGTTTGAGGATACAAAAATGCTACATTCAACCCAGCAGGAGAGAATGACAGCCCTGAACTAAGGCAGAGCAGTAGAGACGGAGGGGAGATGATAGGTTCAAACATGCTAAGAGAAAGAATCTATCCAATTTCATGACTCTCATAATCACTCTCTTGTTTCTAGGACAAAATACCCAACATCCATAAGTTAAAGGAGTAGAGGTTTCTTGGCTCACAGTTTATAGACGTTTTAGTCCATTATCAGCTGGTTCCAAAGCAGAATGATGTGGCAGAAGGACACGGCAGTGGAAAAACTGTTTATGGCAAGTCAGGGAGGGAGGAGAGAGATCAAGAGTGGAGGAAGGATATATATATATATATCACACCCATGAACCAGTCACTTGCCAAAGGCCCCGTCTATGAGCACCTGAGGCTTTGGGGGACATTTTAGATATAAACCGTAACAGAGAGTGTCTGGATCTGGAGTTTAGAGGAAGGAGAAATCTAAGAAAACTCATTCATTCGTTAAACTCTGGACTGAAAGTCTATTAAATATCAAACATGTTTCTAGGCCTTAAGGATGAAGCAGTGAATAAGACATACTGAGCCATCATGAGCTTATATTTTAGTTTGGAAGAAAGACAATAAGTGGGCTTTGTGAGTTTAAGGCTCATTTAATTTCCACTTAGTGCCCTTCCTATTAATCTGCCTTCTTATTTATCACGTAGTATAGAGGAGAAATGGATAACTTTCCAGGAAGTAAAACGAACTCTTTGGTTTAATATACTGAAGATGATCCCCAGAGGAAGACTAGCTAGGAGCTGGAGAGAGTTCAGTTTTGAAGGGCTTGCTCCTCTATAGTCTTAGACTAAGCATGGAAACCCAGACACCTAGGGGTCAGCAAAATCCCCTGAACTATCTATTGTGTCTTCAGTAGCAGACACTAGTGGCACAAAGCAAAAAAGAAGCTTGGGGGACTTATTCCAACAAGGGGGGAAGTGATTCTCACTTTTTCTTCAAAAATTTTTGAATTCAACAAATATCCATTGTTCTGACTTGGAGCCACATTATAGAGAAAATAACAAAGAAACTCCCTCACTTTATGGGGCTTCCTTTATGTTACGAGGGACAGATTGGGCCGGGGATTTAGCTTAGTGGTTTTGCCACCTGCTGCACAAGCGCAAGGACCTGAGTTCAATCCCCTGTACCAAAAAAAAAAAAGAGAGAGAGAGACAGATAGACAGGTAAAGAAACAAAATAATACCAGTATGTTAGCTTTCTATTTCTGTTGTCACAGGTTGTCACACACTTAGTGGCTTAAAACATCGTACAATTATTTTCTTATAGTTGTGGAGGTCAGAAATCTGAAAAAGCATCTTATGGATTATAATCAAGGTGTCAGCAGGACAGTGTTCCTTCTGAGAATCCATTTTCTTGCCTTTTCCATCTTCTAAGACCACTTGGCTTCTCAGACTCTTTGCCCCTTCCCACAGTGACATCACTCTGACCCAGATTGGCACATTTCCTTCTCTGACTCTGATCTTCCTGCCTCCCTCTTATAAGGACACTTGTCCCACTTGGATTATCCAGGATAATCTCTCCATCTCGATATCCTTTGCTTAATCACATCCACAAAGTTCTTTTACTATATGTGGTGACATAATGACAGGTTGTGGGGATTAGGATGTGAACATCTTTGAGGAGCCATTATTCAGCTGACCACACTCAAGTGCTGGTTGCTATGAAGAAAAGTAAAGTGGAAGAAGCAGAGAGAAAGTACACTGGGAGAAAAGGAATAAAATGAGTCAGAGGGAGTTTCTTCATGTAAGGGGTGCACTTGGGATTTTATTCTTGATGTGTTGGAAATCTTTGAGGTTTGGCTGCTCCACTGTGGCATGATTTTACTTAAAGTACTGAAGTCTAATTTTCATTGTGGTATGGAGCACATTTTCAAGGAATTTTATTCCAAAGAGAAATAGAAAAGAGGGACTGAAAGGCATTGTGTGGTCAAGGGAGGTATTTTTGTTCCTGTTTTGATTTTTCTTCTCTTTTTTAAAGATTGACAGTATTTCAGCAAGAATGTATACTGATGGGAATTGTCCAGTAAAGAGGGAAAGTGGATGATACAGGAATAGGAGATAAAAGCAGAACCACAGTCCTTAGCTAGGCGAGAGGGCAACAGAATCTAGTGAACAAGGGAAAGGTTGATGTTGATAGGAACAGAAATCATTTGTCTTTTGTTAATTTGGGGAGGGGTAAAATATGAAGGAAGGGACAGATGCATGCAGAACAATACAGTACACCTATTTTTTCCAGTAGAATCAGAAGTGAAGGCATTGCTGAGAAAGAGACAGACAGACCAGAGTAGAATTCTTGATGGCCACTGGAGAGAGGAGTAAGTATAAAATATTTATTTAAGAGACTAGGAGAATGCATTGACTAGAGAAATGTTGCAGGTGTCCTGGGCAATGTTGAAAACCTCTTAAGGGTTGTAGCCATTAACTTCAAACCAGCAGGGTTGTGTGCATGTTTTTTTTTTCTCAGCTATGATCTGCTGCTAAGGAGCACTAATGGACAATGTGTAGAGGTGGATTTAATTAGGGTTACAGAGGAGAGAGAGAAAGGGAGAAGAGATTAGAGGGTAGGTGCAAGGGAGCAATTGTAAATATGGACTGTGGAATCTAATTGGATAAAGGATAAAAAAGTGAAGAGATGAGACACTGATATGAAAAACAGGGTCAATGGATAAAAGGTCCCAGTGAGGTGGAAAAATGTTGGTGTAAAGGTCTTAGACTGGACTGAAAATATAGGAGGTGGTGATCAGTGGGAAGCCTAATGGTAAGATTTCGAAGCTACAGTATATGTATTGATGTGAGACAAACATTGGTTTGCATAACTAAGGTGCAATGGGACATGAAATCACTGGAGACAAAGACAAGATGTTGGGTCAATTATCCATGTTGGTATTAAAGACACAAAAATGACAGTGGGATACTGATAGTGAAATTTCCAATAAGCTGAGCCTAAATTCTTCAAATAATGAAGATAAAACAGTAGAAGGATGGTAAGTGATTATTGATAGGAGGAATATCAAATAGTCTAATCAAAGACATTTGGAAGAGGAAGGAGCCAGGGAGAATAATGATCTGGAGAGTGATGAAGAACCTCACCACTCTACAATGGCATGTGGAGAGCTAGAAGAAAACAAGCATCACTTGAGAGATTTACCAGGAAAGCACTAACCTTAAGGGGAAAATAGATTTCTGTGAGAGCAAGATGAAAGGAAGGTTGAAGTTGAAGATTGAGGGAATTTTGCTGATGATGCATTTTGAGTTCCACTTAATGAGTTCAAGACAATCCAACTGCAAGGGTTAGCGGCTCAGAGAGGAGAAGGCTGAAAAGGCTGCACAGAGCCACTATGAAGATAATCCCTGGAGGGCTTGGGGTTTTTGTGGGGACTGGTAAGGGACTTACTTTTGGGGGGTGGTAAGGGACTCATGGGTTTTAATCCCGCTGTTCCCTTAAGTCAGGGTCAGCAAACATGTTCTGAAAAAAAACCCAATAAGAAACATATTAGACTTTGTGATCACATGGTCTCTGCCACGGACACTCAGTTTACCTGCCACTGCAGAGTAAAAGCAACCATGGATAAATGAATGGATGTAGCAGAGTCCCAGTAAAACTTTATTTGGAAAATCAATCATCTTGCTGACCCTTCCCTCAGGCAAGTATAATGGCTTGTGTCTAGAAGTCCCCCCAAAGCCTCATGCACTCAAAGGTGGAGTTTTGAGTTGGCTGCATCTAGGGTATGTGAATGTGGATTAAAGGTGTGTGAATATGGATTAAGGCTGTGGCAATTGAATCAGTTCACTGATTGGTTACCATTGTTCTGGGTGTAAGTAATGGGAAGCCCCTCCCTGGGTGTGGATAGAATCAACCATCAGGCTCGAATGGAGTAAAAGCGAAAGATGGATGGGAGGCTGCTGCTGCCTGCTGCTTCCTGCCTGCTCTGCCATGCACTATTTCTCCTCTGTCGTGCCAGCTTGCCTTGGAGCCAGCAGATTATCTACAAATTGTGAGCCAAAATAAGCCTTTCCTCCTTTAACTTGTGGGTACCAGGTACTTTGTATCAGTAACGAGAAAAGTAACTAAGGTTGGTTGAGCATTTCTGAAGACAGTTATCTTAGGCACTTGTGGTGATAAAGCAGGTGAAGATGATTGAAGGAGGGGCTTAGAGGACAGACTATTCTCACTGTAGTTTATGTGATGCCAGGCCCCCTCCTGTGGAGTTTGCACCAAGTATTTTCCTTGATAGTGTTTGGTGGGTCATTCACATCCCACTATGATTTCTCAGGTTTCAGCTTGACTAACTGGTGAATGAGGATCATTTTCTAAGACACAGGTGATGGTTGATGATGGACAGTCATGGCCTGGACAGTGGGGATAGATGAGAAATTTTTATTATGTGGATTTTGAAGTGTCTAGGAGTGATCCAAAAAGGATTACCAGGAGGTATTTGGGTTGGGATCTGGAGCTCAGGACATGCCTATGTGGGGCATATAGACAAAAGGGTTTTCCGCAGGTAAGGGAACTGAAGACTCACTTGGCTCCAATTGGAGGCCATCACTGTGGGAAGAACATGGGCAGGGATATTCAGATGTAGAAATCTATCCTCTGAGTCCTAAGGTTTCCCAATTTTAATATCTATAAAAATCAATTTATGTTTTCCAAATCTCAGCCTTCTTTGTATTGAATGATCCCTGAGATGCTGAAGAATATGAGACAGAAAGTGTCCCCCAAGTTCAGATTAGAAAAAATGCACTACTTGTTTGAGGTTACTTAATATAGAAATGAGTGCATAAAAAAATCTTGAATATTCTGAAATTTTTCAGTATAGTAAGACTGATTAATGAATTCTGGGTTGATCCTTCTCTTTCCCTTCTGGTAGCTCATTTTTTCTGCCCATCATCACCTCTATAAGAGAACAAAAATGAAATAGTGACGTGATATGTAAATTATTTGACATTACTACCAATTAACAGCTTTCATGGAGGGAAGAAATGGAAGCTGTTGCCTAAGTGAAAGTTTCAGATTGTCTTTTTCTGTGCCCCCAAAATCCAGAAAGTTAGCAAGAAGAGTGGTTAGCTCTTGGAATCAAAAGACCTAGATTTGAGAGGTAGTTTTAGCATGAACAAGAAGCATGACCTTGGGCACCTCACTTAACTTTCCTGCATTCAAAAATGTTCTCATTTACAAAACACCACATGCCAGCATATACCAGACACCTTACAGACTCATTTCATTTTATAATTCCTGCCTAAAACAGGGCTGCTAGGAGAGTTACATGAGAAAATGAATATAAAAGCATGCATAAACCATAAAGCAATAACTACATCAACAGAGGTCATTCTGCAACACTAACCATGTATTTTCAGTGTCTCTAATTGCTTAAAAAAGTGAACTATATTTGCCCACATCTCGAAGCCCTGATTTTTCAGCCCACTTTTCTTTTTGTCCTGCTGGAGTTTTGTTATTGTTTTTACACTACAGAACTAAATCACCAATTTACATATATATACATACATACACATATACATATATATGTGTGTGTATATGTTTTACATTTTATAGCAAAATTGCCAAACTCAGAAAAGGAAAGGTGAATTTCCAAAATTCTTAGGTGACACAAGCCTCAATCCCCTTATAAAATTCACTGTGGCTTTCATAAATCCCTAGTCTAATGCCCTTTCTAAAGCTCCCCTGGCAAAGTAAGGGGTTTGGAAAAGAATCCATAGGAGTGCTCTTTCCTGGATTGAGAAGCCATGGCCACTAGAACATGATGGCATTCTTGCATTATAATTTACACCTGCATTTCATGCATTTTATTCACTGCCAATAATTATTGAATAATTACTGTGTTCTCCCACTGAGGCCTCTCTTTGTACTCCCACTTCTTCCTAGGGTTTCAGCAAGATTGTTGCCTTTTGAAAGTTTCTTCTGAAAAGGAGGCAGGTGGTTTGTAATTCTTATTTTTTTAGCCAAACATTTAAATAGGAAAGCTTTTTACCCAGCAGCCCATCCTGTCTCCTGGTTTCTGCATGCACTGTTTACTAGAGGGATAATAGAAAGTACTTTGTCCTAGAAAGTCACATTTGCTTAAAGACCTTAAAATTCATGTGTTTGTGACTCCCAAGTTGCCTATTTTCATGTACCATCTTCCAAATTTGCTAAGCTGATTTGAATTGAGATAAATTAGATCGTTTGCAGCCCAAGTTGCCTGCCAAATTCAAATTGGCACTTGAAGCACTTTATCTACGTTTGGGGGTTTGTTAGAAGACATGATCATCAAGACTTAGCGACACTGAGGAAGTTCCTTTTATTTTCCTATATGGGAAAACAAGTTAATTTCTGCCATGTTTGTTTTGTTGTTTAGTTTTGGGGGTTTTTCTTCTCTTTTCTTCGCAACAAATAAGTCTCCACTCACCCAGTTAGTCTTAGTACCCATTTTCTCAGTCAGGAGAGAGTTCCGTTTTCTTAGCAGAAAACAAAACTGCAGAAGTAGTAGATAAATCCAAGGCATTATAGACAATTGTGATTGCTCTACCTAGATGATCTTTCATCTACAAAATCATGCTAGTCACTGCTCCCAGGAAATTTTGTTTAGTCTAGAATCTTTACCCATCGTTCTTCTCTGTTAAAACCTAATGATCTTGGAAGGAGATTTCTGTAATTACCCAGTGTTGACTCCGCATTCTAAAGTATTCAATAACCATGACACAACCTCGGTAAATTACAGTGTAATAAAGTCTTTCTTGAACCTGAGTATTGAGATAGAGACAAAAGCTGTTCTGGAGTAAAAGCTTTGAAACAGTATCGGGCTGCTTTGTGTCTTTACTCAACCAGACAACTTACAACCAGAAGGACCTTGCTTGCTTTGGTCCTACAAAATAATCAAATGCTTATTCTTATAAGCAACTTCCATTGGATAAATATAAATATCGGCTAAATTGGTGGTATAATATGACACACAGCTGTGGCTTAGGCATTCCTTTCTTAGTTAACCCTTAAAACAAGGTCTCCATGAAGTTATTGGTTGGGAGGAGGGAAATAATACAATTCTTTGCTTTATAGCAGAGAAATTGAGCTACTTAAAATTGGTTTGGAGATCTAAGCTCTAGACATTCAGAACATCATTTTTGTTCTCAGGGACCCCTTAGTATGAGGAGATTCCAAGTGATTTTCTCATAAGAAAAGGGATGGTTATAAATAGAGCCATAGGAATGTTTGAAAATTCATTTTGTTTTCTTGTAAATAACACATTCCTTTAAATAATATCCTCTATAACTCATATGTCACCTCACCCAGCCACCTCTATGGTGAACTCTCAGATTTGGGAGAGGATAGACTGGCATTTTCTAATGCCCTTATTGTTATTAAAATGTATGATGAGGCTGAAATCTGCCTCCATCTATACTTTAGACATTGGTCAATTTATTCATGTAATAAATTATTACTGAACATCTGCCACCTGCTAGATACTACACTAGTTGCTGATAATAAAAAAAAGCACAGCCTCGGCCCTCCTTGGGCACCCTCAGCAGCTGCTAAAAGTGAAGTTAGAATAACATTCTAAGAGATGAGATTAGTTCTATTTAGAAATGACTGACCTCAAAAAATAATTGGAACAGAGGTTGCGGAGAAGATGTTAAAACATATAACTGATAAACAATCATGCTTGTGTTAAATCAGAACTATTATCTAATCCAGGAGCAGTGGATAGAAGTTGAAATATTAACTGAATTTATGTACTCAGGGAGGAGACATGTATGTATATCTTTCCTGCTCTTCATAGTTTTGTAGCTCTTATTTACCAGTTGCTCCCTCAGAGAGTTCCCATGTTGAAAACACCACATACATTGAGTTAGTTGTTGGAATCACCCTTGATTTTTCTCTTTCCCTCCACCTAAATGCCTTTCCCTTTCCCTAGTCCTCTTGTTCCCAACACACAATCCAGAAAAAAACTGCCAAATCTAAAATACATGCTGAATCTACCCTTTTCTATCCCTCTGCATAGCCGCTATTCTGGTTTATCACTTTCATCTCTTACCTGACCCAAATGAAGTTCTCAAAGATTACCCTACTTCTGGTCTTCCGTTCCAGCCCAAACACAACATTCATTACCAACTCAGCATGCAGTGAACTTTTAAAAGGTAAGCCAGGTAGTGCCCCTAATAGTGTAAAGTAGCTTCCCCTGTTATGTGCAACAAAATCCAAGCTCCTTTTCTGGCTAAATGCATAGATAATCCAGCCCTGGTCTTTCCCTCCAAGTTCAATTTCCACTATTGTTGCCCTTGCAGCCACAATGGCCATTTGTGCTGCAGAGTCACCAACTACCTTCCTAACTTTGGGTCTTTATACAGCTGGTCCTTCTAATCATTATACAGCTGGCTTTATCATCATTCAGATGGCAATGTAAGTGTCTCATCATCTCTCTCAACATCACATCACCACCACTGTAATTTTAGCATACCACTTATCACAATCTAGAACAGTGGTAGTGAACGTATGTCATGCAGGCCCCAGCAGGATGTTTATATCATTGAAAGCTCTAAAAAGTTCACCATCATTGGTCTATACCCTCTTTATTGCCTTAATGAAGTCTTCCTTGTCCACTGCCACTCAAAGCCGAAGTCTTTTCTGACTCACTATCCTTTGTGTCTGAACAGAGTCTGATACATATTTGATGCTCAGGAAATAGACGTGGATCAAATGGGAGGATGAGGTTAGCAGAAAGGGAGGTGGAGATAAGGAACCAGAGCCTGAGGAGGTGAGGAGAAAAGGAGAGATGTTGACAGAGTGAGATCCAGAAAGAAATGAACTGAATTTGAAATTGAGATTTCCAAGGACAGAAAAAAGTTAAGGCAGGAATATTAAGTAGGGTTGGGCAGAGGGTGGACAGGTGAGGATGGGGAGGCAACCATCAGGAAGATCATCAAGAAGTTTGAAATGTGAGCAAAAGAGTTTGTGCTGTATTCAAGTGAACCCAGTTACAGGTGTTAAAAGAGGAGAGACAGGTTCAGATTTGTGTTCTAGAGAGATAACTGTGTAGACTGTGTAAGGAATGAATTAGAAGACAGAAGACAGGAGAAAAATTATGCTAACAGAAAAGCATGGTCAGTGGGGCAGCTTAAATAAACGGGAGTTGAAAAGCAAGGATTTGGCAGTGTTTTTCCAATACTGTCAGAGAAGGGCAGTAAATATGAGAGTCTGAGCAGTCCAGGGACTAGAAAGGAGGTACATAATGGCGGTGAAGAATCTGTGCTGGGAGGCACGCAGACCTGGATTTAACCTCTAATCTATCACACTGAAGCTTGTGTGATCTAGAACAACTGATCTAAACCACAATTTCCTCTTCTGTAAAAAAGGAATAATAATTCAGCATGTAACTGTTTAGCCCTCTTCTTGTTATGTACGATTGCCAGAGAAATACCCGTTTTATTGTCATAGTTTTAGGTGTACTCTGCCATAGCCTTGGAATATTCTAGTAAATCACCCCATGACCTAGATAAACTGGATCTCAACAGCCTCCAGTGACAAATTATATTTGCATATATTTATGGGATACAAAATGGTGTTAAAAATGTTAATAGTGTGGAAGGATTAAATCAAGATAATTAACATATCTATCATTTTAGATATTTAAAATATTTTCTAATGAGAGTATTTAACATTTATTCTCTTAGCAATATTACAATGTACACTACTCAGTTGTTAGCCATATTCCCCATGCTATACAATTGATCTCTGAAAAAGTTAAATATATCTTTCCTGTCTCACCAAAGCTTTCTACCCTTCAACTATTATCTCCCTATTCCTCCTCCCCAGCTGCTGTAACTTCCATTCTACTCTCTGCTTCTGAGCTTTAGATTTCACATTTAAATGAGAACATGGAGTTTTTCCAGTCCTTTTGATATAATTCTCTGAAAATCAATAATCCCCTCTGATTATTGTTTTAAAGTTGGATCTTATTTTCAGTTTTTAAAAATTTAATTAACATATAATAATTGTGTATATTTATAGGATATAGTGTGATACTTTGATACTTATATAATATACAGTGGTACCTCAGTTCATGAACACTTTTGTTTGCAAACAATTAGGTTTCCAAACAGAAGGGTTTGGAAAAATTTTGTTTCTCTTTGCAAACTCTGGGTCAAGTGACAAACATGACCACGACTATCTTTCCCACATGAACACAAACATGGCCATCTTTTCCAAAAGCATAGGACAAATTAAATTCATGAACAGAGGCACCATTGTACATGTGTAATGTATATAAAATATATAATGATCAAATCAGGGTAATTTGCATGTGTATCACCTTAAACATTTATCATTTCTTTGTATTGGGGAGATTCAAAGTTCTCTTCAGTAGCTGTTTTTTGGTTTTGGGTTTGTTTTTTGTTTGTTTGTTTGTTTTTGTAGCAGGGATCCAACTCAGGACCTTGCGCTTGTGAGGCAGACGGTGGCACCACTGAGCCAAATCCCTGGCCCTTTAGTAGCTGTTCTGCAATATACAATAATTATTATCAATCACAGCCTGGTGTGCTCTAGAACATCAGAAGTTCTTCCTATTCAACTGCACCCCTGCCCACATTAATCATTCTTTCTCCATCCCCATTCCTTCCACTCTTCTCAGCTTCTGGTAACCACTATTCCACTCTTTACTTCCATGAGAAACTATTTTGGCTTCCACATAGAATTGAAAACATATACTATTTGCCTGTGTCTGACTTATTTCACGTAACATAATGTCTTTCAAGCTCACTTATGTTGTTGCAAATGACAACTGTGCTGCGATGGTTAAGCTTCACTCCTGAGTGGCTTGGGAGCTATTACGGGGATTAGTAAAGCACATTCCTGGGTGGGTCATAGAGGTGTGACCTTGGGTTCTATATTTAGTCCCTGGCCCCTTCCTTTCTGGTACTTTCTCCTGCTGTCCTTCCAGGCCACCATGAACTATCCATCTTTGTTCCACCTTAACCTTCTGCCATGATGTTTCTGCCTTGGAGCCGGCTGACTAGGAGCTGAATCCCCTGAAAACATTAGCAAAATTAAACTTCTTCTCCTTTAAAGTGTGGGTGTCAGAAATTGTGTTCCAGGGATGGGAAAGCTGATGAATACAGCTGCATTGAGTATGAGAGTATAGATGTCTCTTCTATATAACTGATTTCCTTTCCTTTGGATATAGATCTGGAAGTGAACTGCTAGGTCATGTGGTAGATCTATTTCTAGTTATTTGAGGAATCTCCATACTCTTTTCCATACTAATTACCTTCCCATCAACAACATGTAGGAATTTCCCTTTCTCTACATCCTTCCGAACATCTAATTTTTAGTAATAGCCATTATAACTAGGGCAATGTGATAACTCATTGTGATTTTGATTTGCATTTCTTTAATGACTTGGGACTTTGAGCATTTTTTTCATATACTTGCTGGCCATTTGTGAATCATCTTTTGAGAAAATACCTATTCAGATCATTGGCCCATTTTAATGAATTATTTGGAGTTCTTTTCTATTGCTTGATTTCCTTATATTTTCTGACTATTAACCCTTTGTCGTAAATAGTTTGCAAATACGTTCTCCCATTCTGTAGTCTCTTCACTCTGTTGTCTCCTTTGCTGTACAGAAGTTTTTTAGTTTGATGTGATCTCATTTGTCAATGTTTGCTTTTGTTTTCTGTGCATTTGGGGTCCTATATGCTTTCTTCTAGTAGTTTTGAGTCTCAAATTTAAGTCTGATCAATTTTGAGCTGATTTTCATAACTAGTGAGAGAAGAGAGTCTAATTTTATCCTTCTGCATATGGATAGCAAGTATTTCCAACATCATTCATTCAAGAGATTGTCACTTCTCCAACATATGTTCATGGTGCCTTAGCTTAAAATTAGTTGGCTGAAAATGTGTGGCTTTATTTCTAGGTACTCTGTTCTGTTCCATTGGTCTGTGCTAGCTATTTTTATGCCAGTACCATGCTGCTTTGGTTACTATAGCTTTATAGTCTTATTTTTTTGTTTGCTTATTTATGGTGCTGGGACCTAAGGCATGGTTTTGTGCATGCTAGACAAAGGCTGTACCACTGAGCTACATCTCCACCCCTGTCCCTTATAGTCTGTTTTGAAGTTACATATTATAATACTTCCAGAATTATCCTTTTTGCTTAAAATTGCTTTGGCTATCTAGAAAAACTCTGATTATTAACATGACTTCCTAAATACTTGATTTATGAGTATCCTGGCAGCCAATAAAAGCATATTTCCTAGTTAATAACATAATGGTGTGTTTCTATTTAGTCTCTGTGGAGTTAGGTTCCCTTGAGGCAGTACACTGAACTTGCTCATGTCCACGAAAAAACAAACACTAATATGAGGGCATCTACCATGGACCTGTGACTGTATCAAGACCCAGCCTTGAGAGAGTGACCGAAAGGCTGTTCTGGTTGTGGGCTTTTATCTCCTGTTAATATTAGCAGTTCCCAGTTGTGCTATGTAGAATCACATGCTTTAAATCTGATCACTCTTTTACATGATAATTCTCCCAATACTTAAAAATTTTCCTATTTTTCTGTTACTAACCTTCCCCCCAATTTTTATTCTATCAGACTCCAGATAGAATGAGAAATAACTAAGGTTGTTTTACAGTTCCCAACTTCAAATCGAGCAGGAGTGATGCCTGCCTATGCATTTGATGTGTTTTACTTTGAATATGTCTTCAAGGGAAAAGGGCAATATCTGTTCGAGACTTAATATTTTTAGAAATTTAATAGACTCATTTAGAGGTAAATATTTTAAATGGGCCACCCATGCGTGGCATTATCACAAAGGCTTCCATCCTTAGGGAAGGAGAAGCCCTTTAACGCTGTTTAGTAAACGTTAAACCCTTGGCTGATGATCTGAGTTCACCCTCCCTTAGTATAGATCAGGCTACTGAGGCGAATGATATTTAAGTCATTTGAATGTCAGTCGAAAAGCACGCACATCCCTGCTGCACATCATCAGAGCCCTGGGTCATTTACACTTGTGGTTGTTTTACTTCACAGCCCAGAGCCTTCCCTGAGCTGCTGTCATTTTGACCCTGAGGCCGCCCTTCACAGCCTCCTGACTCCATTCCCAACATCCTCTTTCAAGCTAACACAGAGCAAAGCCTGACCTTGTCTCATCAACCACTTACCCACACAGACCCAATTAATCTCCGGTCACCAGTCAATCTAGTGCACTTCCCTCCTGGAATACTACAGACTTTCACAGAGCAGAGGCTTTTGGCTTCATTTGTTTCCATATGAGATGAGCCATGGCTGAAATACAGACAGCTGACCTATAGTATGATCTGAGGACTTCCAAAAACCAAAGGTGTCTTATTGTCAGTGTGCTAGAGTATGGGAACTCATTCCATCTCCTTTTCATTGTTCTTTAGGGCTCTTCGTGAGAACAAGGAATCCTAGAATAATTAATCAATTGCCTTTAACAAGGTAGTAGTGACCTAAGACAGAGTCCATGCGATGATAGGTTAAGGAGATGGGGAAGGGCACTAGGAAAGGGGTTCTGAGGTCCCAAGGCATTCAAAGGCACTGGGTCCCTGAAGTTAATGAGACCTCAAGTGAGAGTAAAACATGACTGTACGCTCAAAGTTATCTGGGTTTATTTGAAGTGATTAAACTATGTGATCTGGGTAGGCTATACAAAGGACCTACCATTGTGCTACATAGATTTGTTACAATAAAGGCAAATATCACTCACTGTCACCTGTGACTTTGGCCAGACATAGCTTCATTTGGGCACACAAAACAAAAAAGAAAAATCAGTTTCTACTTCAATATAGCATGAGACTCATACTTTTCACTTTCAGCATACAGAACCTCTGTGATACATCCATATCATTGTAAGTGGATAATCATTGTTTAAATGAAATGCTTGTGTTGGCTCTGCTGATATTTGATGTGCCAGGGGCTAAGGCTAAAGATGGCCCTTCCCTAATCCCTACTCCCTTTGTCCTCCACAGACTAGATGGTGAAACAGATTTGACCAAGACTGTAGACCCTGGATGGCACACACCCAAGAGACAGTTACATTATGTATCCTTCTTCCTTGTTCCCTTTCTGCGCTTTCCCCAATCACGAGACAATCACATGGCCTAGGCCACATAGGCCACATAGCATGAGTTACCCCACCTTCTCTCTTGTTTATCTTACACTATAAATAAAGAGTGCTTTGGACTCCAGGTGGTCATTAGCTCATCAGGCTATGGTTCCTCCTGGCTCCAGCTTTCAAGCTTAATCTTGGTGTGTATCTTTCTTTTTTTTTTTTTTAATTAAATTCTTTTATTGGTACATTGTAGGTATACAACACAATTACATTTCTTATTGGGAATTGTACCTTTACATAATGCAACATGGTTCTTATTTTTTCCCCATTCCTAGCCCTCCCTTCACCCCCTCCACCTTTCCCTATTTATAAAGCCTTTATTTCCATTTTTTCCATTTCTCATCATTTTTCTTTCCCTTCTTTCCTTTCCCCTGCCCCTCCCACTACCCCTACCCTTTTGGACCTTTTCTTCCTATTTTACATTATGAATTATTCATTCTAATCAATGGTACATTTTAGGTATACAATATAATGACATTCATCATTGGAAATTTGCACCTTTACATAGTCTCTCTTGGTTCTTATTTTTCACCCTTGCCCAGCCCTCCCTTCAACCCCTCCAGTCCTCCCTATTTACAAAGATTTTGTTCCTATTTTTTCTTTTTCTCATATTAATTCTATTCCCTTCTTCTCTTTCCCCTAGCCCTCCCACTTCCTTCCCCTTTGTCCTTTTTCTTCCTATTTCACATTACTTATTATACATTTAGTCCTTATTTACACTTCCAGTTTTTCACACCAGAGAAACTATTCAGTATTTATTCATGTGTGTCCTATTTATTTCACTTAAGAGTATCGCCTCAATGTGCATCCACTTAGCTATGAATGTCTCTAATTTCTCATGTTTTCTGGCTGAGTAGTACTCCATTTTATTAAAAAACCAGTCTTTATCCAGTCTCCAGTTGATGGGCATTTGGGCTGTTTCCAAGTTTTAGCTATTACAAACTGCGCTGCTATGAACATGGGTGCACATATATCACTGTGGTATGATTCTTTTAATTCTTTGGGGAAGATCCCCACCAGTGGAATAGCAGGGTCAAATGGGACTTCCAGTCCCAGTTCTTTGAGGTATCTCCATACTGATTTCCACAGTGCTTGCACCAGTCTACACTCCCACCAGCAGTGGAACAGGGTTCCTCTTTCCCCACAGCTCCACCAGCATTTGTTATTGGTTGATTTCATGATAGCAGCCATTCTTTCTGGAGTGAAGTGGAATCTCAGCATTGTTTTCATTTGCATCTCTCGAATGACCAGTGATGTTGAACATTTTTTCATGTATTTATTTGCTATTTCTACTTCTTTGTCTGAGAAATATCTGTTCATTTCAGATGCCCATTTTTGGATTGGGTCTTTAAATTTGGGAGGTCTGATCTTTTTAAGTTCTTTATAGATTCAATATAGTAGACCTTTGTCTGAGAAAGAGCAGGTGAAGATTTTTTTCCCACATTGTGGGTTGTCTCTTCACACTGCTGGTGGTTTCTCTTGTGGTGCAGAAGCTATTGAATAAGAAGAAATCCCACTTGTTGATTATTTGTGCTAGTTCACGGGCAACTGAAGTTTTGTTCATAAAATCTTTTCCTACACTGATGTCTTCAAGGGTTCTACCTAACCTCTGTTCTAACTGGTTCAGAGTTTCTATTTTAATATTTAGATCTTTAATCCATTTTGATTTTAGTTTAGTGCATGGTGAGAGATACAGGTCTAGTTTTAATCTTTGGCAAGTTGAAACCCAATTTTTCCAGCACCATTTATTAAAGAGGCTATCTTTCCTCCAATGAGGGTGTCCTTTATTGAAGATGAGATGGCTGAGTGTGTCTGGCGTTGTTTCTGCATCTTCTAATCTGTTCCATTGGGCCTCAAGTCAGTTTCTTTGCCAATACCATGGTGTTTTTATCACAGTAGCTTTGTAGTATAGTTGCAGGTTGGGGATTGTGATACCCCCTGCCATGTCTCTGTTACCTAGAATTGCTTTTGCTATTCTGGGTCTCTTCTTGTTCCAAATGAATTTTTGGATTGTTTTCTCAAGGTCCATGAAGTATGCTGCTGGGATCTCAATTGGAATTGCATTAAATCTATATAGCAGTTTTGGAAGTATGGCCATTTTCACTATATTAATCCTTCCTACCCAGGAGCAGGGGATGTCTGTCCATTTTCTGATATCATCTTCAATCTCTCTTTTCAGAGTGCCACAGTTTTCAGAGAAGAGGTCTTTGATTTCTTTCATTAGGATGATTCCTAGGTATTTCAGTTTTTTGGATGCTATTGTGAAAGGAATCATTTGCCCTATTTCTCTCTCAGTGAGTCTGTCATTGGTGTAGAGGAAAGCTATTGATTTTTGTGTGTTGACCTTGTAACCAGCTACTTGACTGAATTTGGTTATTAAGTCTAGAAGACTTTTGGTGGAGTTCTTGGGGTCTTCTATATACAGTATCATGTCATCTGCAAATAATGACAATTTGACTTCTTCATTTCCTATCTTTATTCCTTTTATTTCTTTCTCTTGTCCAATTGCCGTGGCTAATGTTTCCAGAACTATATTGAACAACAGTGGTGATAGTGGACATCCTTGTCTTGTCCCTGATTCTAGTGTGAAGGATTTCAGTTTTTGACCATTTAGTATGATATTGGCTGTTGGTTTTTCATAGATGGCTTCTATCAGTTTGAGGTAGAGACCATCTATTCCAATTTTTTGTAAGGTTATCATAAATGCATGTTGGATTTTTGTCAAATGCTTTTTCTGCATCTATGGAGATAATCATATGGTTTTTGTCCTTGGCTCTGTTGATATAGTGTATTACATTGAATGATTTTTTTGTATATTGAACCACCTCTGTATCCCTGGGATGAATCCCACTTGATCAGGGCATATGATCTTCTTGATGATCTGCATTCTGTTTGCCAGTATCTTATTAAGGATTTTTGCATCTATATTCATTAGTGAGATTGGCCTATAGTTCTCCTTTTCAGTTGGGTCTTTCTCTGCTTTGGGGATCAAGGTGATGCTTGCTTCCAGGAATGAATTTGGGAGTATGGCTTCCCTTTCAATTTCAATGCAGAGTTTAAACAGTAGTGGCAGCAGTTCCTCTCTAAATGTCTTGTAGGATTCAGCAGTGAAGCCATCAGAGCCCAGGCTTTTCTTAGTTGACAAGTTTTTAATTATGTTTTCAATTTCATTGGTTGATACTGGGTTGTTCAGAAGTTTTAGGTCTTTTTCGTTCAACTTTGGTAATTCATATGTATCTAGGAATCTGTTCATTTCTTCTGTGTTGTCCATCTTATTGGCATATAGGTTCTGGAAGTAGGTATTGATGATCCTCTGGATTTCTGCTGGGTCTGTTGTCATTTCACCCTTTTCATTCCTAATCGCATGGATTTGGGCCTTTTCCTTCCTTTTTCTGACAAGGTTGGCTAAAGGTTTGTCAATTTTGTTGATTCTTTCGAAGAACCAACTCTTGGCTTCATTGATTTTTTGTATCCTTCTCTTAGTCTCCATTGCATTGATTTCTCCTCTGATCTTTATAATTTCCTCCCTTGTATGAGCTTTGGGGTGGTCCTGCTCTTCTTTTTCTAGAAGCTTAAGGTTCAGCACCAGGTTGTTTCATTGGGCTCATTCTGTTTTCCTAATATGCGTATTCACTGCTATGAATTTCCCTCGTAAGACTGCTTTCATTGTGTCCCACAGATTCCAATATGTTGTATTGTCATTGTCATTTAATTGAAGGAACTGTCTGATTTCTTCTTTAATTTCCTCTGTGACCCATTGGTTATTCAGAAGTGTGTTGTTCAATTTCCAGGTGTTTATGAAATTTTTTGAGTTTCTTTTGTTATGGATCTCCAATTTCATCTCACTATGGTCTGATAATATACAGGGGATAACCTCAATTCCTTTGCACTTACTTAAACATGTTCTATGTGTGAGTATGTGGTCTATTTTGGAGAATGACCCATGTGCAGCTGAGAAGAATGTGTATTCTGATTTTGTGGGGTGGAAGACTCTGTAAACATCTGTTAAGTTCATTTGTTCAAGAGTTTGATTGAGTTCTAGTATTTCATTACTTATTTTTAGTCTAGTTGATCTATCTATTTGTGACAGTGGGGTGTTGAGGTCCCCCACTACAATTGTATTAGTGCATATATGACTTTTCATGTCCATTAGTATTTGTTTTATATAGTTGGGTGCACTAGTGTTTGGTCCATAGATATTTATGATTGTCATCTCTTCCTCTTGGATTCTTCCCTTTACAAGGATGTAGTGTCCTTCTTCGTCTTTCTTCATCATTGTTGGTTTGAAATCTACTTGATCTGCCAAGAGGATAGCTACTCCTGATTTTTTTCAGGTTCCTGTCCCATGGAGTATTGTTTTCCACCCTTTAACTTTCAGTCTATGAGTTTCCTTTTTGAATTAAGTGTGTTTCTTGTATGCAGCATATTGTTGGATTTTGCTTCTTGACCCATTCTGCCAGTCTATTTCTTTTGATTGGTGAATTGAGACCATTAACATTGATGGTTATAACTGAAACGTATTGACTTGTCATTGCCATGACTTTTTCTTTTTGTTGGGTTGACCCCCTTTCCATTTAATTTCTTGTCATGCCAGATGGGTTCATTCTGCTTTGCTTCCTGGGGTTGTGATCCTCAATGTCTGTTCCTAGGATATTGTGTAAAATTCTTTAGAGTGCCAGTTTGGTATTCATGAAGTTCCTAAGGTGCTCTTTGTCATGAAAGTATCTTATTTCTCCATTAGTTTTGAAAGACAGGTTTGCAGGGTACATCAATCTGGGTTGGAGGGTATTTTCTTTTAGGGCTTGGAATATGTCACTCCAAGCTCTTCTTGCCTTGATGGTTTGTGTTGAGAAGTCTGCTGTGATTCTGATGGGCTTTCCTTTGTATGTGATTTGTTTCTTTTCTCTGACTGCTTGTAGAACTTTGTTCTTCTGGTGAGTTTCTGGAATCTTAACAATTATATGTCTATGTGTAGGGTTTTTTTTGATCAAGGCTATTTGGAGTCCTATATGCCTCACTTATCTGTATGTCAAGTTCCTTCCCCCTGTTTGGGAAGTTTTCTCCCATTATTTCTGTGAAGAGATTTTTTATGTCATCTCCACTCTCTCCTATTTCTTCATTGAGCCCAATCAGTCTTATGTTATTCTTCTTTACATCATCTAGCAGCTGCTGGATTGATTTCTCATGTTCCCTTATAATTTTGATGCAATTTTTCTTTTCCTGGTCACTAATTGCAATCTTATCTTCTATATCTGAAATTCTGTCCTCACATTGGCTCATTCTGCTGTGTAGACTTTCAATGGAGTTTTTCATGTCCTGGAAATCTATTTGCATCTGTTTTATGGATTCCATTTGTTTCTTATGTTGGGATTCCATCATGTTCCTCAGCTCCTCTCTAGATTTATTAATCATGTTTTGCACTAGGGGCACAATTTCTCCTGTTATCTGAGAAATTATTTGTGATTTCATTTTTTCCAGATCCCCTTTTGTTGCCAGTTCAGTGGGTCCAGGTGGTTGAGTATCAGAGTGTTCCATCTCATTTCCCTTTGGGGTTGCTGTAGGTGATCTAGAAGTCTGGTTTTGCGACTTATTTATGTGTTTTCTCATTTCGACTGGGGCAGGGGGCTGTTAGCACCTGCAAGGATTACCTCCTCTGAGCTGGGAGAGGTGGGGCAGGGGCCAGGAGCAGTGGTAGGGATGGTGACCCAAAAGCCCTTTCCTGTGGGCTGGGAGCAGCAGGAGGGATGGTGACCAGGAAGCCCCTTCCTCTGGACCAGGAGCCTGTATCTTTCTTGTTATTCTTCAATTTTCTTCATCTCTCACCACTCTCCCTGGCTTGGGACCCTACACTGTGTGGGTCATGGCATCGATGAATTGTTCATTTTTGAGTACAGTGGAGACTGAGGTTTAGGGCTTGAGTTCTCATAAGGAAGAGAGCATTGACCATGGAGTAAGAAATTTAAGGGATGGGGAAAATGAATGGTCTAGCATTCTTTCTAAAACGAGTAACATCCTATTTCCCCATTCTTGTAGTTGATGGACCCATACTATCCACTGCAGAAAGAGTTGGGAAATATATTTGTCCTATGCCAGGCATATTATTCCCCTCCTCACCAAGATGTCCAAATCCTAATCCCTGGAGACTGTGAATAATTTATAAGCTACAGGTGAATCAGAGATGCAGATAAAATTAAGGTTTCTAATTACCTCACCTGCAGATATGTGCGATTATCCTAGATTAGGAGGGCCAAATGTTATTTTGCTTTTTGTGGTGTTGGGGACTGAACCTAGAGCCTTCCATATGCCAAGCAAGTGCTCTACCACTGAGCTACATCCTCAGGAGGGATGTATGTGATCTCAGAGTTTTCTAAAAATAGAAGAGGAAAGCAGCAGAGGCAAAGTGATGATTCATGGATTTGACCCACTGTTTTGGACTTTGAAGATGGAGAAAGGGGGCCACTAGTCAAGGAAGCAGACAGCCTTTAGGAGTTGGAAAAGGTTAGAAGATGGATTTTCTTCTGAAACTTACAGAAGGAAAACAGCACTGTCAACACCTTGATTTTAATCTGATGAGGCCCATGTTGGACTTGTGGCCTCCAGAACTGTAGGACAACAAATTTCTGCTGTTTTAAACCAAGAAGTTTAGGAGAATTTGTTATAGAAGCCCCAGAAAATGAATCCAGCTCCTTTTTGAAGTGATATCCAGGAACTCTCTCATCAGAGATGATTTGTCCAAAGTAGTAAATCATTTTTTCAGCCCCTGAAGAGAGCAACTTCTCTTTGTCACCAAAACCTAAAAGCTTCCCAGTGGCATAGAGTTTAACCGGATCCCCTGTGACCACAGGCAGTCAGAAGTTCCAGGTGGGAAGCAAAGTAATGATGGAAGAGCATGCATTATTAGAAGTCAATGTGAAACTTACCTCAGAACTTTTCCGACTACTACTTCAAAAGAAGAAATAAACATTAAGGGGATTGTTAAGGATCCTACTAGGCAGCATTAGAAAAAAAATCACAGACAAAAATGTGTCCTGTATCTCACATTTACCTTTACTGTTCCAAAGAATAGCAGGAATCCTAGAAGACTGTCATCTTAAAACACAATGTGTCGAGTTAAAGATGGAGTGGCAGTATTAATGGAATTGCCTTGCTTTAGTAGGTTTAAGGCAAATCCTTAACATTATTTTCCTGCCGTTTTCTAAATTAAATTTATAAGAAATATTATGTATCCTGCTGTGCAAAGTGAAAGCTGTATTCTTGTAAAGGGCTTATAATCATATTAAAAAGCTGGAGGGTGAAGTTTGTTCATGCCATCAAAGTCACAAAGTAAAAAATAGAGCCTTACATTGTGCATTTTTATAATGGTAATACCTTTTGGGGTATATAGCACCACAAAGTACTTCGCTGACATTGTTTCATTAATCCTCAGAACATCCCCAGTGCGGAGGTGTATTTTTATCTCCACTCTGCATATGGGAAAACTGAGGTACAGCTAATGTCAGCAATTTGCCTTGGCCTGGCAGTGGGTTGGCAGCACAGCTGGCACCAAAACTCCAGGATCTGAGCCCAAAGGCTATTCACACCATTCATTGACAACAGCCCTTTTCTAATCTACCTTTCTGCAGGTACAGAAATAGCTCCAGGAAGACTTCTGCATCTCTTAAATTTTATCTTCAAGCTCTTCAAGAAAAAAAAAATCAGATAAATAGATCTTCTGTAATTCCACTATATCTGCTTAAAATACTTAGGAACAGTTGGTGGGTTGGAGAGGAAGCTGTGGCACAGGGCTCAGGGCACATTTTGCAAAGTTAGTGGGAAATGTGGATGCACTGAGGAAAGCCAGTGGGACAGCTGAAGAGCTGGAGCATGCCCGTCTGGTAAGCTGGAAGCTCCCCGCAGGAGCCTGCTCACCAACAGTCACACATTTTGCCCTCTGACCATGGAATTCCAGGTCTTTCAGCATGGTCTGTTCTGAGCTCAGTGGTTACTCTGTAATCTTTCTCTGCAGACTTAGATTTTTCCCTGGGTCTCACACACTTTAAACTAGCTGGTCTCTCCCAGGTTTCAACATCTTAATAGAAACATTAACTAATGGAACTCATGTTTAGTACCCTGTCCTGTGCCAGGGAGAAGAAGGTCCAACTTCTTTTCTGCTCAGTCCCTTGGTTATGTGTTTTTGAGTGACACAGAAAGCAAAGGGTTGAGCACCTGGTCAACAACATAGGTGACTACGAGAATACATAGAACACCTACTGTGTGCTGGCATGAGTCTCAGGGTGTCACTCCTGTTGTCTCATTGGAATTATGCTGCCCCTTTCTACACATGAGAAAGTGTTGCCTTCTCAAGATTACATGAGTAAGTTGGCATGGCTGGGATTCAGTTCCAAGTCTTTTGGGACTCAACCACCTGAGAAACACCATACTGTACTCTCTAATACTCTGGGAGGTAAAATTTATCCTGTCCTTTGATACATGCACTCTGTCCACCATAAACTGCCCTTCCCATACAGTGATATGTCGATTGATGCTTGTTTGCATCTTTCTATGGTATTCTACCACCTGGCTAATAAACATGCTTCTATCACTTAGTTTTAGGGTCTTGTTTTTCCTTTGACAACTTCCAATTTTTTAAAAAATTACATTGTTTCCAGTTCTTCTTCCTGGGAACTTACTTAGACAGTGAAGTTATTTGGACAGATAATTGTTTTCTGTTTTCTGCTCCTTTCCTTCCTGTTCCCATATGTTGTATTTTTCTCTTTAGTGTGTTGCAAATGCTCTGTGGTTCAATGATTTATTTATACAGCCAATTGACTAGTGATACAGAAGCTCATCCTAAAAGCTTCCACTCCAGGATTCAGAGAGACAATTGAGATAAGGAACTTATTCTACCTATTCCTGCCTAAACTGTGTAGTTGGTCTTGCATAGTGTTGGCTGTTGTATCTGGAGCCAACTTCTTCCAAGTCATTTCCATTTCTGGGCTGAGTTTTCTCCAGTCCTGCCCACTGTGCAGAGCCCCGGGCATATCCCCTGGCTTCACACCATTCCAGTGTCCGCCCATGACCTCATGCAACCACCTGAGGCCCTTGTTGACCATGAGTATGGTCAGTCTGAGAGCAGGGTAAGCTGAAGTGCTAGGGGATCAATACCCCTGGGAGCAACCCTAAACAAAGATGATGGGAATTAGTGGATCAATATCTTACTTTGTTTGCTTCTCAGGTAGATACAACAGTTGAGGCATATTGCTTACTGTCTCACAGAAGCTGCTGCAGGATTAACTGTTTCCCATGAAACAACCCTGCTCACCCTTCCTTCCCTTCTCTGCCTCAATTCCCTCACTCTCTGCTGATGTTTCCTGAAATAGCCTTCCAAATAAATTGAGGGTCTTCTTCTAGGGGAGTCCAACCTAAGACACTCATGTTTCCTGGGTTTCTCTCTCTCTGTCTCTCCCCGCCCCCCTCTTTTTGGACATACAAGTCTTCAATTGTAGGGGTGGACTGGACCTTCTGAGTCATCTAGCTCTGCACTGACCCTCAGAGTACAGGAATATTAAGGATATAGCTCAGTGGTGCAGCACTTGCTTAGCATGCACAAGGCCCTAGGTTCTTCAGTTCCCAGCATCACCAAAGAAAGTAATGAAAGGAAACCAAGCAACAACAAAACATAGTGGAGGAAGGACTAAAAGGCAAGACACTGGCCATTTCTTTCAACTAGAGCAGGCATAATCTCTGTGTTTTGCCAGTAACTGTCCATTTGAGGGCTGGAGATTTAACTCTGTGACACTGCACATCCCTGGCAAGCTCAAGGTCCTGAGTTCAATTCCCAGTACCAAAAAAAAATTGGCAACAGTTCATTTGAACCTAAGGATCTAAACCTTTTATAAAAATCACTTGAAAACCCACAAACCTAAGTTAACTTATTTCCCCATACAGAAATCCTTTCTG
The DNA here is from genome assembly GCF_053883595.1 of Heterocephalus glaber. Lineage (NCBI taxonomy): Eukaryota > Metazoa > Chordata > Mammalia > Rodentia > Bathyergidae > Heterocephalus > Heterocephalus glaber. Next base: position 4,436,221 of record NW_028258406.1, on the reverse strand, counting down.
CTGAATTAGTGTCATATTGTGGCCCTAACTGATTACCACAATCAGTTGTTGGCTTCAAACACTAGAAATATATTCTCATGGTTCTGGAGGCCAGAAGGGCAAAAATCAGGGTGTTGGCATGGCTATGCTTTCTCTGAGGCTCTGTGAGAGAATTCTTCCTTATCTCTTCTAGCTTCTGGTAGCTCCAGGTCCTGCATCCTGCAGTGTCAGGTGCTGCTAGGCTTGTGGCAATATTGCAGGCTCCTGTTTTTCTGTCTCTGTGTCTGCCTGTCTCTCTGTCTCTTTGGTACCGAGGACTGAACCCAAGGCCTTCATACTAGCTGCATTCCCCCCCCAACCCCCCTCCCCTTTTAAATTGTTTTGAGCCAGGGTCCCTCTAAGTTACTTAGATTGCCCAGGCTGAGTTCAAACTTGCAATCTTCCTGCCTCACCCTCCCAGAGTCCTTGGATTACAGGTGTGTGTCACCATGCCCAGCTTGCTTCCATTTTCATATGTCCTTTTTTCCTGTTTGTGAGTTTTTCTCTTCATCTATTATAATAATACTTGTTATCAGATGTAGGCTCCATTCAGATCAGTTTGGCTTACCTCATCTTGAGATCCTTAACTTAGTTATTTTCCTGGTGTTAGAATATGGACATATCTTTTTGGGAGCCACCATTCAATCGATTACACCATCCTTAGCATCTCTAACAGAATATGATCATGAGTCAAACTTTTAATGACTGACAACTTCTTTTCTCACAAGACAGATTATTTTAAACTATAATTTTATAAAAGATAATCTTCATATTGTGCCCAAATTGACCTCTCCACAACTTTCCCCCATCAGTCCTAAAATACCCAGAGGGAATTCAATTATTTTCCAATGTGACACATGAATAGAGCTGAGCCTAAAACAGTAAGGGCCAGAGAAATGTGAAGATTTGTGAATTCAGGGCTCAGTGTGTTACATTGCATTGTGCACTGTGGTATATGGTGTTGAGGATTCTATGGTGGATGAGAGAGCTCAGGACCTCCACATAGCCAGGCAACAGGACATATTCATACATACCTACAATGGTCAATGTTATGAAGAAAACTACAATTAAAAGTAGAAGGTGAGGGGTCACAAAAAAAGGATTAACAAAATGCAGTAGAAGTTGGACCATTCAGGGTATTCTTTTTTTTTTTTTCTTAAATTCTTTTATTGGTACATTTTAGGTATACAACACATTTACATTTCTCATTGGGAACTTGTACCTTTACATGATACATCTTGGTTCTTATTTTTTCCCCATTCCTAGCCCTCCCTTCACCACCTCCACCCTTCCCTATTTACAAAGACTTTATTTCCATTTTTTCCATTTCTCATCATTTTTCCTTTCCCCTGCCTCTCCCACTATCCCTACCCCTACCCCTTTGGATCTTTTCTTCCTATTTTACATTATCGATTATTCATTCTAATCATTGGTACATTTTAGGTATACAATATAATGACATTCATCATTGGAAATTTGTACCTTTATATAATCTCTCTTGGTTCTTATTTTTCATCCTTGCCCAGCTCTCCCTTCAACCCCTCCATTCCTCCCTATTTACAAAGGCTTTGTTCCTGTTTTTTCTTTTTCTCATATTAATTCCATTCCCTTCTTCCCTTTCCCCTACCCCTTCCACTTCCTTCCCCTTTGCCCCTTTTCTTCCTATTTCACATGACCTATTATACATTTTAGTTCTTATTTACACTTTCAGTTTCTCACACCAGAGAAACTATTCAGTATTTACACATGTGTGTCCTCTTTATTTCACTTAAGAGTATCACCTCAAAGTGCATTCATTTAGCTATAAATGTCTCCAATTTCTCATTTTTATGGGTGAGTAGTACTTCATTTTATTAAAAAACACATTTTCTTTATCCAGTCTCCAGTTGATGGGCATTTGGGCTGTTTCCAAGTTTTAGCTATCACAAGCTGTGCTGCTATGTACATGGGTGCACATATATCACTGTGGTATGATTCTTTTAATTCACTGGGAAAGATCCCCAGCACTGGAATAGTGGGGTTAAATGGGACTTCCAGTCCTAGTTCTTTGAGGTATCTCCATACTGATTTCCACAGTGCTTGCACCAGTATACACTCCCACCAGCAGTGGAGCAGGGTTCCTCTTTCCCCACAGCCCCACCAGCATTTGTTATTGGTTGATTTCATGATAGCAGCCATTCTTTCTGGAGTGAGGTGGAATCTCAATGTTGTTTTCATTTGCATCTCCCGAATGACCAGTGATGTTGAACATTTTTTCATGTATTTATTTGCTATTTCTACTTCTTTGTCTGAGAAATATCTGTTCATTTCAGATGCCCCTTTTAGATTGAGTCTTTAAATTTGGGAGGTCTGATCTTTTTAAGTTCTTTATAGATTCAAGATAGTAGACCTTTGTCTGAGGAAGAGCAGGTGAAGATTTTTTTCCCACGTTGTGGATTGTCTCCTCACACTGCTGGTGGTTTCTCTTGCTGTGCAGAAGGTTTTTAATAAAAAGAGTTCCCACTTGTTGATTGTTTGTGCTAGTTCACGGGTAACTGAAGTTTTGTTCATAAAATTTTTTCCTACATTGAAGTCTTCAAGAGTTCTACCTAATCTCTGTTTCAACTGGTTCAGTGTTTCTATTTTAATATTTAGATCTTTAATCCATTTTGATTTTAGTTTAGTGCATGGTGAGAGATACAGGTCTAGTTTTAATCTTTGGCAAGTTGAAACCCAATTTTTCCAGCACCATTTATTAAAGAGGCTATCTTTCCTCCAGTGAGGGTGTTTGTCTCCTTTATCGAAGATGAGATGGCTGAGTGTGTCTGGCATTGTTTCTGCATCTTTTAATCTGTTCCACTGGTCCTCAGGTCTGTTTCTTTGCCAGTACCATGCTGTTTTTATCACAGTAGCTTTGTAGTAGAGTTGCAGGTTGGGGATTATGATACCCCCTGCCATGTCTCTGTTACCTAGAATTGCTTTTGCTATTCTGGGTCTCTTCTTGTTCCAAATGAATTTTTGGATTGTTTTCTCAAGGTCCATGAAGTATGCTGCTGAGATATCAATTGGAATTGCATTGAATCTATATAGCAGTTTTGGAAGTATGGCCATTTTCACTATATTAATCCTTCCTACCCAGGAGCAGGGGATGTCTGTCCATTTTCTGATGTCATCTTCAATCTCTCTTTTCAGAGTGCTATACTTTTCAGAGAAGAGGTCTTTGATTTTTTTTCATTAGGTTGATTCCTAGGTATTTCAGTTTTTTGGATGCTATTGTGAAAGAAATCATTTGCCCTATTTCTCTCACAGTGAGTCTGTCATTCGTGTAAAGGGAAGGTATTGATTTTTGTGTGTTGACTTTGTAACCAGCTACTTGACTGAATTTGGTTATTAAGTCTAGAAGACTTTTGGTGGAGTTCTTGGGGTCTTCTATATAAAGTATCATGTCATCTGCAAATAATGACAATTTGACTTCTTCATTTCCTCTCTTTATTCCTTTTATTTCTTTCTCTTTTCTAATTGCTGTGGCTAATGTTTCCAGAAGTATATTGAACAAGAGTGGTGATAGTGGACATCCTTGTCTTGTTCCTGATTCTAGTGTGAAGGATTTCAGTTTTTGACCATTTAGTATGATATTGGCTGTTGGTTTTTCATAGATGGCTTCTATCAGTTTGAGGTAGAGACCATCTATTCTAATTTTTTGTAGGGTTTCTATCACTCAGTGTATTCTTTGCTATCTTCTCTGATCTATTCTCCACACAAAAACCAGAATGAGTTAAAAATAAATCTGAACATGTTCTTCCTTTTAAACTCAAAACTGGATTTTTATGGAAAGTCCCTGGTATGGTCTTCAAAGCCCCTCCTGACCAGTCCCCTGCCCACCTCCTGGTCTTGCCTGGTACATGCTTCTCTGTCCATCTAGACAGCCACATTAGCCCAGGGCATTCAGTCCCTTACCCATGTCAAACTCTATTCTGCATCAGGGCATTTTCCCAAGTTGCTCTCAGAGCCTGGAATATTTTCATCCCATTCTCTGTCTCTTGCTTTAGAGCTTAGCTTCAAGGGCACTCTTGTTCTCTCATTTAGACTAGGTCCCTATCATGTCCTCTAGTAGTGCCTTGACTCTTTCTTCATATCATTTGTCACCCTTTGCAATCATATACCTGTATGTCCAATTATTTATGAGATGTGGATCTTTGCCACTGGATAGTAAGTTTCACTGAGGCATTATTTCTCACAATGCCCCCATGGTCGGTCATTCATGGTGCTTAGAAAATAGATGTGCAATAAAGATATTTGCAGAATGAATGACTCAGTGATGAATGAAAGAATGATTGGAGAAAAGTTTTCCTTAAGTTGGTGGCAATTGAGGAGAATTTTGAAGAAATTGTACAGATGGATAAGAAAACTATTCCAGGAAAGTAAAGAATGTATACATGGGAAACTCAGGGCCCACTATTTGAAACATGACAAGTAATAGAGCTTGGGGTTTTTTTGTTATTGTTGTTTGTTTGTTTGTTTGTTTGTATCAGGGATCAAACTCAGGACCTTGCGCTTGCGAGGCAGGCGGTGGCACCACTGAGCTAAATCCCCATCCCTAGAGCTTGTTTTTAATATGAGAATATGTTTAGAATTGGGGTTGGCAGACTTTTCCGTAGAAGTCTGTTTTGTAGATATTTAAAGTCACTAAAACGTGTTGAAGCTACTGTACTCTGCAAGTGTACTGTGCAAGCAGCCATAGATAATACCCAAACAAATGGGCATTGGTGAGTTCTATTACAATCTTATTTCTAAGAACATGTCCTGGGCTGGATTTGCCTCACAGTGTACAGTTGACTGACCTCTGATCTAGGGAAATATGAGAGGGCCAGAATTGGATTGATGCTAATGTATAGAGTCAGTAACTCACTAGTTAGGTAATAGGGAGCCCCAGAGGTTTTTGAGAAAAGGCATGTATTTAAAGTGAGTTTTTAAATTTTGATTAATCTCACAGTAGTCTCTGATGAACTGATTCAGAGGAAATTGGAGGTACAGAGAAGAACAGTTATTAGGATTGTATTATAGTCATCTAAGTAAGAGGGGATGAGTCTTACCTAAAAAGAAAGTGGAGAGATGTGGGAAATTGAAAAATTACCTCTGATTGTTTTTTTTTAATCCTAGGTATCAGGGATAAATTATGTAGGGCTGGTGAAAAAGAAATAGGGATGTTAGGAGGAGAATGGCTTTGGTGTTGAAATAACCCACTGAATTTTCGTATTTCCAGTTAAGGTGTTGGAGGATGTGCAGTGAGGACTCACAGCTGTGAGAAGATTTGAGGCTCCAGTGAGGGATTGATTCTGTGAATGCAGACTTAGGAAGGGCTGAGAGAGTGGACAGAGAGCATGTGGTCCCTAAGGACAGACTTGAGATGATCTTCATGTAGATACAGAGTGCAGCAAGAAAAGGGAACCAAGTGACCCAGAACAGCAGAAGGCCACAGGAAGCAGGCAAAGTTTTAAGAAGAAAAGGTGAGATGAGGTCCAAGGAAATCTGTCTCCAGGAAGCACATAATGCAATAACCTGTTTCTGAAATTATCAAAAATCATGTTCACAATATGGTACATTAACGAGAAATCCTGTAAAGAAGAATTAGCCAGAGTGAGCATGGTGATAGCATGGTTCTGTCCCTTCTATGCAGGAACCTGCAGTGCAAAGAACGTGACAGAAGAGACAGATGCATTTGCTTTCTTTTCCAAGGCAGGCGTGTATACTTCAAATGACCTGCAAAAATTCAATAATCTGTTCATGTACTGGAGTCTTTCCCTGAGACTCCATTGATGGGTGATTTATCAGAGTAGCGTGGCCAGTGCAGGGGCATTCTCTGTGTTTGCTTGGATGCTCTGATGCCAAAGTATATTATCAGGGCAGGAGGTCACCATTGCTATAGGAAACAGTGGCTTGTGGTTAACGCTGCCCTGCTGGCACATGGTAGGAGAGATGGCTGACCATAATGCGGAGGCCAAGAATTCACTGCAGCCCAGTCTGTCCTTCAGTGGCAGCCTAACCAATCGCTCTGCATTCTCATACGGCCCTTGTGTCCCACCCTGAGATATATTTGTTCTTCAGACTGAAGGCTGTGACTCATCCTCCATCCTAGGTAAAACCCAGAGGGAAAATACCCACCTAGCAGAGGACCCATGGAAGTGGATTTCTCTAGGTTTTTCACTTCTCACTCTGAGTGCAAGGCTTTGGAGCACAGATTTCTGTAGTCTGACCAGTAGAGGTGTTAGAGGGAGGAATGGCGTTAAGATCCCAACAACTTCTCTTGAAAAGGGCCCAATTTGTCCTCACCTGCTGACTTCTGCTCTCTTTCCAGGTGCTCTTGAATTGAAACTACTATTTATTAGTTTCTGTGGATTCTCTTTGTGGAAAGATTTACCATTCTGCATTTCTTGGAAGAAAAAAGGAAAAACTTCTGAGCTATCTTTGGCGATTTTACAATAAGAAAGTAGAAAATTGTGTTTCAAAGTTGAAGCTAATGAGAGATCAGCCTGTAATGGATGGGATATAAAGCTCTGTGTCTGTGCAGACAAGGATGGAGGAAACAGGCAATTTGCTGGCTGGTGTTCTCTGTCACCAGAAAAGTTTCAACATTGCAATCTGACAACTGCAGCCTAGAACATGTCATCTCCAAAGTAAAAAAAAAAAAAGGTAACAAATGGGGAACGATGCATCTGCTTTACAGTCATCTGCTTTCCAATAATGAGTCCATTATTTCTTTAGTCCTACTTTCAATAGAATTTCCCTGTGAATGTATTTCAAATTTTAACAATGCTTTAGTGTTCCATGTGGAAAAGCCACCAGCCTATAAACTGAGTTGTGCTAGGGATTCACTATTTGCCCCCATGCCCACCTCAAATCTGTCTTCTTACCTTTCTTGTGCCAGGGGAGGCTGGCCTCTATAAAAAGGTGGCCTCTATAAAAAATTTCCTTGGAAAGAGCTTCCCTAATTTCTCTGCATTCTGGTTGGGTTTGTCTGGAGAGAGGAACTTGTAGCTCAGCAGGCCAGACATGGGAGGGTCAGGGCACCTGCTCACCAGCACCTTTCTACTCCTTCCATTTCCTGCCAAGAGTCCAGCTCAATGGGTGCTCTTTTGGTCTGCAGTGCCAGGGTCCCTGCCTTTGCCCCTAAGGGTTGGGGAGCTAGTGACTTCCCACTGTTTATTTCTAGATGCTCGGCCATCATTTGTTAGTTCTATCATAGTTTTTCAGCTGTCCTGTTACCAGTCAGTTGAGGGTTCTTTCATTCAATTCAGATAGAAATAATGAATTGGCAGTTACAGCTCTGCTAGTGGCTCCTGAGCACCAATGGTCCCAGCCCTCTGGACCCTGATACTGCTAGCCCCTGGTCTCTGCTGCTGTTGGCCAACACCAGTAGATGCTGGCTTGTGCTGAACACCCTCAGTCAACTATGCTGGTTGCTGGTCTCTGCCCTGATGTTCACTGGCTGTAGGTTTCAGGAGTTCTTCAGGGATAACAACCCCTCGTGTTTATAGCTCTTTCTTTTAAAGCAATAATCAATTTCTCCACATTACTCAGGAAAGAATCTTGAGTAGATTTACAGGACCTTCTGAGCCTACATTACTTGAGAAATAAATCACAAGCAGATTTGCAGGACCACTGGAGTGAGGCTTTCTTTGAACAGGACCTGTATTGTAGCACACAGGAGTCAGTGCACAAGTGGTAGCCCTCCTGGACCATGCTGTAGAGTGTGAGAGGAGTGCTGCTTCTATACCTGCCTATGATTGGTCCAAACTGGTCTAAATTCATGTCTTTTCATCTGAGCCTACTGATTGGTCCAAATTCAATTATACAGTGCTGCTGCATTTAAACTGGAGCCTGCTGCAATGAAAGCAGACATCTTCTGTCGAGGTTCAGGGTGTCTAGGAAGATGCCACTGTCATGATAGTGGCTTGTGAAACAGTGGGAGAGGAGGGCTGTTTGATTGACAGCTGTCTTGTCTCTGTGAAAAATGGTAAAAAATGATAGGGCAGAATCCAAGGAAACTTCAGGAGGGCCAGCTGTGTTTGAGGAGGTTGGGGATGTTAGCACTAGGCTAGATCCCTCCCTGATCTTTCTTACATTAGAGATGATGTTCCTATCACTTCTTCAGAAAGTTGGTCTGGAGCAGCGGGAGTAGGGCAGGGGCACCAAAGCTGACAGCTGAGCTGCAGCACCTCTCAGAGCGACCCGAAGAGCAGCCACCAAGTAACCTTAGGGGTGGTGGGTGCACACTGAGGCTGCTTCCCAGTGCCTTGTCAGAGGATGGTGGAGTGAAGGGAAACAAAGGAAAGCAAAGCATAGCAGGAGGGGCAGGACAGCTGTCATCCAAACCACACCCTGCTCAGGCCATCACAGGAAGAAGGGGAACATTCAGGCCTTCTAGTCTCCCTCAGTCCCTTCACTAACCTATCTTTAGTGATACACTTTAAGGGAGCCATCTGCCTATTGCCTGCTTTCTGATGTGAACAGCAGTCATATTAATCAGATATTATTTGTAAAATAATGTAACGATTCATATGGAAATAACTGTCCATCCCTTTCAAAATTTTAGTAGGCGTATTAGGAAAGTTGATAGAATAATTCTAAATTTCACCTGGAAGCAAAAAATATTCAATAGTCTGGAAAATACTAGAAAAAAACTTTTTAAACAGCAAAAGCAATGAAAAAAACTGTTAATTTATCAGACATTAAAGTAAAGCTTTCCTTTGTGAAACAAAGAAATACAAGTGCAGGAATAGGAGACAGATCAGATAAAAAGATTAGAGAGTCTATGGGACCGGGGATTTAGCTCAGTGGTACTGCACTTGCCTCACAACCTCAGGGTCCTGAGTTCAATCACTGGTACCAGAAAAAGAAAGATTAGAGAGTCTAGAAACCCATAGAAGAATATATAGGAACTTAGCTTATAAAAATGGTAATACTTCTAATCATTAGGGGAAATAATGACTATTTAATAAAAGATGTTAGGGTCACTAGCAAGCCATTTGTAAAAACTAATAAGCTGGATCCACAACCTCATTACTTATATCACAATAATTTGCAGAGGAATCCAAAATTTTAATGGGAAAAGAGCCAAACAATAAAAATATGAGAACACATATTTGAATATTTTTATAATCTTGGAGCAAGTGTGCAAGGTACTTTCTAAGCATGTCAAGAAAACACGAAATAATTCAGAATACATTATTAATCTTTATCATATAAAGTAAAAAAATTCTGTATACTTAAAAATATGACCTATATGAGTAAAAAATATTGACAAAACTAGCTCTTGGCAGCATTGTGGAACAGCTGGCCTGAACAATTTTCCTAATAAACACAACTAAAAGCTCTAGATAAAAAAAACTCTAAGGGTCTTTAAATGTGTTGCTGAACTGGCCAAAAATTGAAGAATCTGCAGAGGTCTATAGTGAAACGAAAGTAGAGCAGCACTGTGCAATCAGCGAACACTGATGGAGACTTCCTTCTGAGAGTTTCTGCCAGTCCTGGCCAAGTTAATCTCTTTGTGGTGGCTACAGGGGAGAAGGGAAGAGAAAGCAAGGGTCTGCCCTTGCTATAAGGGTGAATGGGGAAAAGCTCCGCAGCATGGAAGAGGAGAACAAGGAAACTTAGCTGGGACTACTAGGCCCACTAGGTGGGCAGAGGAAGACATTCCCCTGAGGATTTGCAGCCCTCATGGGGTTCTACAGGTGGAGATCTCACTGTTTCCTGTAGTTAGTCCAAGAAACCTCAAGCTGGCAGTGGCCCGACACAAATGGCCGAAGTAAATGCAGATTTCTTCCACACACACCCGCCCCCCGAGAATACCCAAATCCAAACCAGGCCCAAGGAACTCTCAGAAATAATGTTCCCAAGAAAATGAGCTTGCAGTCAAAAATAAACAAGGCACCAGGTGCAACAGCCTGCAGATAGAGGATGGCAAAACCTTTAGATCCCAGAATTAGGCACAAACTATAACATAACATGTTAATATGTGTAAATAAAAACAAGAGGGGCTTAGAAGTGTAATAAAGGAACAGCAGATTATTAGGAGCTACCAAGCAGATTTAGAAAAGAAGTGATAGAAGTCTATAAATGAACTATATAATAATTAATATAAAAAACTCACCAGGTGAGTTAAATGGAAGATTAGCCACAGTTGGAAAGAAATTAGTATCCTGGAAGATTGATTGGAAGAAATTAAAAGTACCACATGGAGTGTCAAATAGAAAATTTAAAAGGACAGTTAAGAGACCTCGAAGATAGAGTCTTAAATATCTCTAAGAGGTATTCCAAACAAGTATACAACAGAAAAGCAATATCTGATGAGATAGTGGCCAGAAATTTTCTGAATTAGAGAGAGATAGCAAAGCTGCCATCTAAGAAATTCACCGAATCTTTGCAAATCAATAAAACAAAGCCATACCTAGATATGTCATGATACTTCAGAACCCAAAGATAAATTTAGAAGCACTTAGAAAAGCAATATTACCTGTAAAGAACAGCAGTTAAACTGACAACAGGTGTCTCAACAGCAGCAATATACCTTGGGAAAGGATAGCATCAAGTGCCAAAAGAAAGCAGTAAACTTAAAATCTTCCAAAAATCAGCGTAGCATAGAAAAATCTCTCAAACAAATAAAAACTAAAAGAGTGTACCCCAAATAAACACCTAGTAAGAGAGATTCTGAGAGTAGATGCAAAATGATTCCAAAAGGATTTGGGATAAAGAAAAAATGGTGAAAAAAATACTGGTAAGTAGAGGATAAAAGTAAGGGGAAAATTGTGTAAAAGATCGATAATAATGTCTAATATATGAAGTTTTAAAAGACTGAAGCAAAACATTGGCTAATTTCAATATGTAATTTTGGATGGACCAAAGTATTTACAGGGTTTATGACATTTGGAAGAGTCAAAAAAAACTTTAGACTTTTAAAGTTAAGCTATCAAAATAGGGTAATGATTGAAAGAAAGAAAAAAAGCATAACTTTCAAGTCTATAGAGGAAAATAATGATGTGAGGGGATGTTAAAATGCATTAAGAGTACGTTCACCCCTCCATCTCCAGAGGGGATTAACACCAGGACCCCAGTGTGTACCAAAATCTGGCGGTGTGCAAGTACCTTGTAGACAATGAATTAGCATTTTGATATATCCTATACACATCCTCCTGTATACTTCTAATCATGTTAAATTACTTATAATATCTAATAAAATGTAAATGTTATGTGAATAGTTATAATATTATATTATTTAGGGAATAATGAAAATTTCCATACATATTCAATACAGATGCTATTTTTAGAAGTATTTTTTCATTTGAGGTTATTTGAACTCATGGATGTGAAGCCAATGGATATGAGGGTTGACCGTAAGCACAGAGAGAGATAGACACAGAGAGAAATAGACAAATTACAAAGAAAAGTGGGAGCAGTGAACACAAAATTCAGAAAGTCCATAGATGCTGGACACAAAGTGACCACTCTGCATGGTCTCCCTTAGCTGTGGTCAGTGGAGTTGACCAAGGATGATGGGCTAGAGGGGTACCTGTGACTGGTGACAGAGGTACCTCTGACTGAAAAGTTTTTGAGGACCATTTCTCAGCAGTACAGAATCAATGGTGGACACAAACACGGATTAAGACCTCAGAACCCTCCCTGTTTCTCAAGTGCCATTGTAGCCTGGGTCTCTTGTATGATCCCACACAAGAGCAGGAGGAGGTCCCCAGATGTGAGTGAGAGGGGATTTCCACTGGTTTTTGAGGTGACTGAAAAAAATGAAAAGAAAGGGAAATTTTTTTAAAAAGTACCTCACCACCAAAATGTTAGAAGTGATGACCTTTGGTTAAATTTAAGGTGATTTTCACTTTCTTTATATTTTTCCTTTACAATTTTTATACTTTAAAACCCAGGAATATAGAGAGATAGCTAAAGTTCTCTGACTATAGAAAGTAACAAAGGGTATTTTCTGTGATTTTAAAAGGCCAATGTTTTTAATTCCCTAGAAGGTGCTCTAAAAATATTTTTTGTAGTTTCCAACATTCTGACTGAATTTCCTAAGGTAATCTGTGCTGTCGCCCCATATATGTTATTGTTATCATCCCTTTTCGATGTGTAAGTTAGTATTTGGTAATCATTCTCCTGCAAGAGATCATTGTATCGAAATAGAAATCTATAATTCATGCTGTCACATCACAGTAAGTCACTTTATAATAGAGGATGACCGCATTGTGGGACTTCTGTAATTACTCATATATATAAATAGTGTTCTTAAAAGCAGAAAATTCGATCAGAGACATGGCCTTGGTGGAGATCATCAGTTTGTTCTCTCCTTTCTCTCCCGTGGGCACACAGCTGGACTACAGTTCTCAGCTCTCCTTATACTGAGGTAAGTTCTCATCCACGGAGTGTCACCCTGCCTCTCCTATGCCTGGCCATTAAAACTCCCAAGGCTTCTCTTCTGTGCTCCTTTTCCTTCAGGCTGGCTGCCCTCCACCTCCCCACCACCCCACTGACAAAGCCACATGCTGGACCAGCAAAGCTCTCGTCAGCCTCGGGCTCTGAATGAGTGAGTGGGGTCATCATCCCCATGCTACCACAAAGCTCTGTAGGTCTGGCAAGCAGGAGGCTCCCTGCTGTTCTATTGAGTGTTAAGTCTTCAGGTCTTTTGTTTCCACCATCCCACCTCCCTTAACTGAAACAGTTCCATCCTCAAAAGGTGCTCATTAATGACTTGAGAATGAAATTTTTTTCCTGTAGTGGCTTTTGGTAAAGTCCCCTTCAGATGAATCCTCAAACACTGTGGTGTTTCACCCATGAATGTCAGATTTCCCTCATTAGTTAATTTGATCTCCTGGGTGTGAAACTGTTCATCTTTTCACTCAGTGTGAAAGAGAGGCACACTCTGTAGGGTACATCTCAGATGCCAAAAGTTAAACAGAGCAGCGTTTTCCACTAGACCCACTTGGTTTGTTACAGTTGCTGATGGGAATGTGATCTGGAAGCTGAAACTGCAGTTTTAAAAGTGCAAAAAATAACAGTAACAAGTCTTATATTTAGCAGAAACTAAAGGTTTAAAATGACAGCTATAACAAAAACGAAAACTAAATAACATGTGCTGTTCTGGAATAGCCTGCAGAAATTGCAGAAGACTTATCTCCTTCTAGAACAAACCTGCTGTTGTGACTGCTCTTCTTTAGCCTGTCTCAGATGTTAACCCAGTAGAGCTGAGTATTTATACACAGCTCACAAATTTGACTGCAGATGCCATGAGAAATAATATGAATATTTACTAAGTTCTCTGGAAGGAGTATTGCAGGGTTTTTACACAGACAAATGTTTTAAGATTTCTCTTCATCATCTACCCCTATGAAATCCCAACAGTGTTGCACAAACATCCCTCTCCATGGTGAGCTTTTTATATTTCTTCCTCTTTTCTCTCCCTCTACTTTTGCTAATCCCTCTCTGTTCTTTTCAGTGTAAATCCTGACATAGTTCCCTCAGATTCTCTACCCCCCTCTCAATACACTGACCTTCATAGAAAGATTTAGGGAAGTCGATATGGGGTTAGAAAGAAAAAGGCTGTGAATTCTTATGGACAGTTAGCCCTCCATATCTGAGGGTTTTGCATCCATGGATTCAGCCATTTAGATTAAAAAAAAAATTCAGGAAATGCTGGGCATGATGGCACACATCTATAACCCCAGCCCTCTAAGAGGCTGAGATGGGAGGATGCCAAGTTCGAGCCCAGCCTGGGCAACTTAGCGACTTGAAGACACCCTGTTCCAAAACTAAGAGAGCAGGCTGTGGCTGTAGCTCAGTGTGAAGATCCTGGGTTAGATTCCTAGTACCAAAAATGAAAACAAAACCAAAACCAAAGAGACCATTCTCTAAACAATTTAACAACTATTTATATTACATTTAAATTACACTAGCACTATAAATAATCTAGAGAGGATTTAAAGTATAGAAGAGGGTGTGTGTAAGTTATATGCCAATACAGTGGACCCTTGACTTATAAACTCAATTCATTTTCAAGGGCTGGTTGTAAGTCAAGTTGATCATCTATTTTTCCCATAAGAAATAATGGAAGTACCCATAATGCATTCCAAACCTCCCAAACTAACATTTTTTATAAAAGGGTTTCATAATGTGTGTAATTTACCAGAAATGCCAACAATTTTCCTAGTGTATTCACCAAAAAGTTATAAAATATGCCTGCCTAGTTTATCAGAAACAATAATTTCACACTGCACTCACCAGTCAAGTTGACATCTTTGGCTTGCAGGAGGGGAGGATGAAATGGAAGGTGGTTATTGTTGGGAAGGAGAGTGCTCTTCCATAAGAACGTCAGAAGACATCTGGCTCTCTGGTGTTCTTTCTCTGCTTGGGAGAGTCTGTAGCCCACTAGGATCTGCTTCTGGCTCAGTAGGTCTCAACCTTGTCAGAACTAAGGTTGTCTGTTTCTGTGTTTTCTTTAACATTGTTCTGTAGTATGACATGACATTGTCATTAAGCCAGTGAATGCAACAATTGGCTTTTTTGCTGTCTGGGTGGGTCTTCTCTACAACTGTTTGTAGCTCTGTCCATTTTTTCAAGATTTCCTTTATTTCAGAGGAAGAACTTTGCTGCACTGATTGTTGCTACTCCCCCTCCCCTTTAGAAAGCTCCTCAGTTGCCATTCTCTGAGTGTTCCTTCACCAGTTCAACATCCCCACTGTCTACCTGCAGGCCTGTGGACTCTGCTATAGTGACAATGTCATCAACCATAGGGTTAGTTGAAGGTCAGGCTCTCCTACACAGCCTTCAAAGTCTGTCTCCTATATAATGTTAAGTCACATTTTCTTCCAGGCAGATCTCAATGTCCTTAAAGAGACATTAGCACAGGATTTCTCAATTAACCCCATACAGCAAAGATCAGCATTTGGGTCGTAACTCAAGATTTTGTTCTTAAGGTAAAACTAAAATTCTGGTCCTAACCCAAGTTGTTCATGAGGCCAGTTGTATCTCATGGGTCCACTGTATAAGGAGCAGGTGAGCATCTGTGGATTCGAGTGTATGCAGAAAAGATCTTGACACCAGTCCCCCACAGATACTGATGAATGACTGTGTTAATCTTTCTTTTGTTCCTATCATAATGATATCTGAGCTTTACGAGATTGTATTATTGATCATGATTCTTTCTTGTGAACTTTCAACTTTTTAAGGGGAAGTTTTTAGTTTCACAGAAGCTTTAAAGCTCTTAACTAAATGAATTGTAAAAGTTTAGGGAAGGGCAAGGCCCAGAAATGGTGAGTGAGACCTTGATCTCTACTCATATCACTTGCAATTCTTAGTTACTTGCTTCAGTTAGGGCTAATACTCTAGTCCACCACATAAACAATTGATTTGACTCAACAGCCTTGAGGTATGCAAACATTTACTTTAAATGTGCGGTTTATTTCCTTTTTTTTTTACCCAGGATTTCAATACTATGAAAAGTACTGTGACTTATTTATCCTCCATATGACTCTTGCATACAGGTATTATTCATGTTATTTGCCCAGAAATTTCCTTGAAGCAAACCAAGTTAGATTGTCCCTCCCCCAGGCATACAATGGCTGTGGCTCTTTCCACATGGTAGCTTTATGACAATGATGGTGATTACCTGGCACTGCTGTCTGTTTCAGTGGTCCCCAAGGGCTGTGTTGGTGGGTCTGCCATGAACCAGTGAGAAGAGGGAAGCATGTGCTACCTGACCATAGTGAAGAACCAAAGTCCTCTGAGCTAGCAACCAAAACTCCTAGTCCTGGATGACCACTTCATGTCCCTTAGTGGAGGAGAGAACCCTGAGCTAGAATTGAGGGTTCTAGAGGCTGGGATTTCTGCTGCTCTTTTCCTTTGGCTTGAACCCTCCAATGGCTGGGCACCTCACTCCTGAAGCCTCTGCCACACCTGTCTGAGTGCTGTGTCCCTGGCAGCTCTGACAAATGCACATCATCTACCATCATTTCCTTTTTGACCTTTACAGTTGGCAAATGAGCTTATGGTCTTTTTCCCTTCTAGTACATTTAGCCCTGAAGTGAAATAAAGCTTCACATTAATCACCCCAGGTTTCCAGACATTTGGCTTTGAGCCCCTTTTGTAGTTTTTGCTGTCCAATATTACATGCATTGAGAAGCAAGGCTACCCTGTCCTTTTGGAACACACTGTGTTCTCAAAACCTGTATGACATAGCTTGTTTTGATGAAAGGGCCAGGCCTGTTTTGGTAACTTCTGTTTGGCTTATCTGACTTTGGTGAGATTATATTAAAGTTTTATGCTTTCTGGGTGTATAAAATTGATGTAGCACAAATTAGTTGCCTGATGTATGCATTTTTACTCTATTGTTTGAAAATTACTCTCTGAGAAGCTCCCTAGTGGATATAGCTTTACCTGTACTGATCTTAGACAAAACATCACTGTTAGTAGTTTTCATAAAGTATACATCTATGGAGGAAAGAAGAGTTCTCTGAAAAGTCAGACAAAAATGGCTATTTTTACATAGTCTTTCTTCTTGCTATCATTTCTAAAGAATGTACATCCCACAGTGAAGTGGGTGATCTAATGGCATTTTACACCAGCAGTGTTAAAAATTAGAGTGACAGACTTAATCTCATACTCTATGGTTACTGTCTAAAATGAATACATGAAAGCAAAAACTGAAAATGTCTCATGTAGGAAGGTGATGTGCCTGCCTCAAATACCAAGATAATTTAGTGCAGACTAATTCTTGCAATAATTCATACAACAGATGTTCACTCTGGAATATCCTACACATAGATATCTTAATTCATTTAATTTTAATAAAAATTTGAATTCCTCTAATTTAATCATGAGATAAAACTTAAGGAAGTTTGATACTGTGAGTAAGCATTAGTAATTTTCCTTTTGTGGTTGACTTGGCAAAATTTATACGACCCTCTCTCAAATTAAAAAAGAAATTCCAATGATTTTTTTAAAAAATGGTATCAGTCTGTGTTATAGAAGTAGCATTACACAAGCTTGGCTAACTTTCCTTCACTCTCAGACATATTTTGTGTCCCTAGATAAAAATTTCATGCTGTTTCCCTCTTCAAAGTTTTTGTGCATGTTGTTCCTTCTCCCTGGTGTTCTCTCACCCCTCATGCCTCTGTCTGCCCAGTTCTATCCATCCCCTCAGCTTCAACTAAGTCACTACCAGGAGCGTTCCTGTGCCCTTTCATCAGCTCAGACGGACTGCCATTACACTCTCCTCCTAGAGCCCTTACATCCTATATGCCAAGCACACTCATTCTAGTTTTTCTTCTCTGTGGGATTATCTATCACTCTAGGATAGGACTCTTGTTGAGCTTCACCTCCCAGCATTTAGCAAGTTCTTGGCTTTACTGAATGCATGACTCTATGTTAAGGATTAACATCTAAACAGCTGATGAGGGTTCTTGCATCTAATCATGATTTTTACTTATATACGTGGAGTTTAACAAAAGCGTTGAGTTGCTGAAGAATCAACTGAGATCATTCTCTAGTATCTCTCTCTTGGTCTTCTTTTATTAAATAGATTGTTTATTAACTCTGACATGGTTGAAGCCTATGTTATTAAGCTTTATGTTAGGTATTATGCAAGACACTGAAGATATTGGAGATTAAAACATAGCTCTTGTTCTCAATAAGCAATTCAGATATGTTGTATATGCTGCTAGATATATCTGCATGCAGACAATAATGTCAGCAGCTTCTAACTTTGGAAGGATTAAGCTCTGGGAACAAAAAGGATGGACAGATAGAAACCATGTACAGGGGCTTATAATAGGGGCAACTATGGTTTTTAAGTTGTCTTAAATATTCATATATTTGTCAATATTCCCATCTATGGATTGGAAAAAGCGTACCTCTGGGAGTTACACACCAAGTTCAGTTCATCCACAATACATCTCTTACCTTTGGTATGATTAGAACTAAAATTACCTCTTGTGAAAATGATGAAATTTGAAAATTTCTCCAAATATGTTATTTCAAATCACTACTACTAACCAATGGTGTGAGAAACACGTTCTTAAGTAGATTAACCTCCTTAAAACTCCACCCATTCTGAATTTTAAAATGAGCGTGTTCTAATTTTAGATTATATTAAAAGGCCTATTTTGCATGAAGCGATTATTTTAGGAAAAGCAAGGCTTGTCAGTTACTACTTATGCATTGTGCTTATATTTTCCTTTACATTTGGAGAGGGTAGAACTAAAGAGAAGCCAAGGGAAAACCAAAAATGATGACCAATGTTATTTTGCAGAGAATTCCCCAGTTTGGACAGAACTCATGCCTTGTACTTACCATGTTTACAGGAATACCATGAGTCTTCCCAGCTCAGAGGGTTTGACAGCCTGTTCATCTGTGCAGGAAAAGCATTCCTACAGGGAGCGATTGTTGGAAGATTGACCAATCTCAGAGGGCCCTAAACTTCCATCAGCCCTCGGTCATTTTGACTATGGTAGCAAATGTTCATGTTTGAACTTACTCATTTTAATTTATACTGGTGATTATCTGACAATACTATAATAAAAGAGAAGCAGAGATGATAGAAATTCAAAGGAAAAAATATAACCATTCCCATCTTTGTATAGGTATTTTGGAGATTCATAGCATCTTGGGAAACAAAAAGATGAAGCTGAGAAGTGAAAGTCATCTATAAAGGCAACTGCAACATTGCATGCAAAGGCCTGGGGGAGGCAGTTGAGTCTTGTATGGAGATAGGACCATTTACGACCACAGGGTCCAGAGTTTGGGAATGCATAGATTTTTAAATCTGTTTGCTTCTTACTAGATGTATAACCATGAGTTAGCTATTTAGCTTCTCTACACGTGAGTTTCTTCACTGGTAAATTGCAGTTGTGATAGCACTTCTTTCTTATACAGTTGTAAACATAAAATGAGATAAAACAACATCTTCTGAATGATGCCTAGCATGCAGCCCCTGTTAGCAAACTTTTTTACTACTTACTGTGTTTCCATACACTATGAGTGAGCTGCTTTACTGCTCAGAGTAAGGCAGTGTACCAGCCCTGATCCTTCACAGGTGTTCTTTCCCACAGGGATTTTGCTTGTCTAGTCTACTCCTTTCTAGGGTAGGGTTGATTTATTTCAGTTACAAGACCTAGTGCAGGCACATGAATAAACCTAGACAGTTATTATGTTCCTCAAAGAGATAAGCAAGCACAATCTGTGATGGTAAGGAGAAGGTGACAAGCCCCAAGGCTAGGGTGCCCACTTATGCTTCCATAAAATCACAGAACACAGATTTTCAGAGTGATAAAGTCCTTCAGAGCTCATATATGCCAACCTCCTACCTGAATAATAGATTCCTTTATTATCTCCCAATGTCACACAGAGTCTGGCCTCTGCCTGCTGAGGTTACTTGGTGAGGGAGGCTGTCTGAGGAGAGAGGGAGAGAGCAGAGGCCTGGGCTCTGCCTGGGGGCTGTCACTTTTCCCCTCAGATGGAGAGTGTGGGGTTCCAATTAGATAAGCTCTAATGTTTCCCATAAGAACTTGCTTGCATTTTAAGACTCCATGACTTTATAATCTTGAAAGACAGCCTCTCCAGCCACTGGGCAGATCTGCATTAAAATGTTTTCCCATAAATATTCCATTTTTATCTGTTGGCCTTAGCTCTATCCTCTGAACAGAGAAGTTCATTATCTTTTCTAGGTGAATCTTTGAGGGAGTCGAAGGTGGCTCTTCACTCACGAGTCCTCCCTCTCCTGAACACAGTGAGGCACTCCTGTGTGCCTGGAGCCCTTACTGTTGAGGACTCTTCTTACACCACAAACCTCCACCCTCCTGATTCTCTCCTTCCACATATGATTTTCCATGTATGTGCATGGTCACTGTTCCCACCCATACCCTCCAGTTGGTGTACTGTGCTGGGACACTGGTGAGTGTCGCTTCTGAAAGTGGTTACTGTTGAGGTTCATGCAGCTTATAGCAAAGGGACCACATATGCAAATCAACTAAGACATCAGACCTAGGGCTCAATCTCCCTGTACTGTGGGCAGTAGCACTGTCCAGTTCAGGCATGGCCTAGTATCTCACCAGACTTCAGAAAGGTCAAAATACCCAAAACATCCTCACGGACATGTGGGATATAATTGTGGGACTAAGTCAATGGCTGCTATTCTGCAGGACATCTGGAGTTGTAGGAGGGCTGAGTTGTCCCTCAGGAATGGGCCACTTGTCCCCTTCATCATCTCTTATGGCATCAGAAGACAGCACTCACCAGCCTTGGGGGGACATTTTTACTGGGAAGGATGAAAACTGTCATTTGTTAGTTTACATATCTTTCTGTTTATTGCTGCCTCCATCTATCCCTCCACATTTCTACTCAGAGCTTTGTAAAGGCTTCTGAATGTCCCACCTTGTCTCAGCTCTGCAAAGGAGACTGGAGAACCTTTGAACCAAGCACTGACCTCAGCATCAAAGGGAGCTCACTTCCAGGCTGAGAACAAGGGTATTCATAATAAAGGACTCCAGGCCAAAGGTGCACTTCAGGGCTTAGTTTGATGAGGGCATAGATTCATTCATTTTGTTGCTTTTCAATTCTCTTTTAGTAGACTTTCAACCCTTATAGCTTGGATGTAGTTTAAAATGTAAATATCCCCTTGGAAGGGTAACATTTTGCTGTTACCTCCACTTGCAGAACTCAAAGGAGGTTCAATAACAGGGGACTAGAAGCCATAAGAGGAGCAAAAGCCCAGCTTCTTGGGAAGAATAGGGCTCATCAAATCAACTGCTTCCTCGCGAAGTCCCTGGAGTGTGTTTTGGTCATCCATAATGAAGTGATCCTATGGGAACAGGGCATTTGTGCTCTCTAGGTATGTCTGCTGTTCCCATGGGCCACTGATGGCTCTATGCTCTTCAGTGGCCTTGCAGTATGCTTGTTCCTATATATGTGTGTCTTTGACTCACCAGACTGTTGCTTAGCTTCCCTGGAGAGTATGAGAGAAGCTATTGCAACATCAAGAAAATTCCTTTCTAGGTGGATTCATGAAGTTCCTGAGAGGCAACTGTTCCCAGAATAAAGGAGGTTACTGTTGGAGTGGGTAGTAAATGGGTGGACTTGAGTACACATTTCTCTACATAGTGGGCTCCAGAAATTATTAAGGAATGAGAATGGACACTTTTTGAAGAGATCCTTTAATTTCCTAAAGACCTTGAGTATTCCTTTCATAAAGTGAGACACAATATTCACTCTTATGGAGGTAATAAATGATCCGCAGAAAACACATGGAGTGACTTCTAGGTCATTTTAACCCACTTTATTTTTTTTTAACAAAGATTTAAAAAAAAAAATCAGGTTTATTTTGTTTGGATCAGCAATCCTTTGTCTTGGGGAGAGGCTGTGGAAGGAGGAGAGGGTAGCCGATACAAGCTATAATTCAGGAGGGTGATACCAGGAAGGTCAGGCAAGACAGGATGATGGGTGAGATCACATTAGAAATATCACCAGATTCCTTTGGGAGTGACAAAGGTAATTCTTGTCCTTGCCAAACATCCTGTAATAGTATGACAAGATTTTATTTATTATCACAGTCAATTTGGACTCTCACGCCCTGTGTAGGCCACAAGTGTGGGATGTCAGTCATGGCTTTCACACTCATCAGGGCGGCTCTATTTAGGTCATTAAGGAAAGGATTCAAGATGAGACCCTCCAAAGAAAATGTTATTTTCTTCAGTCTGTTTGTTTTTATTAGGTACCTAGTTGGTTTTGCATTGAAAGGCCCACATATTTGTGCCCGAAACAAGGGAAGGAAAGAAATATTCCATTTTAAAATCAAGCTTCCCTGATGGCTTGGGTACTTTAATTAGGAAGTCTAAGTATTTTTGCCCATTTGTGATGTATCTTAATAGAGAGTGCTTTACGTATTAAAGTTTGAAAGGAAATAATTACCAAGTACATAGACATTTCGATAGTCTAATCTGTGTACATAATTGTACTTGCCTTAGTAGATGCTAATCATATTAAATGTACATGTTATTAAATACTTAGGATCAATCATCTGTTTGTGATGTAAAGATGGGTCTATTCTATCAGAAGCGGACATGTCTGAGAAAGTAGGCACTTTGGGGAGAAATTAACTGGGATATACATAGTTGAGGACCTAGACATGCTCTCAAGAAATAGTTTACCAGAATACTTTATTCCACTCTGTTCAATCTAATTATTTTTACTACAGCTTCCTAGCGTAGGTCTCATATTGGACTAACACTCGTACTTTTTCAGACAGTTTTAAGATTGGATAGATACTCATTGAAGATTCATCTTTAAAATACATTTTAGTAACCTATAGTTAGAAAAGAAAAGAGAAATTTTTAGAAAGATGTCTATAGTTCAAAGTATAACATGAAATAAAAATACCAAAAGTGTAAAAATCTCAACCTTTGAATATCACCAAAAAAAGTTAAGGAACATAATACCTACTAACATACTTTAAAAGGCTGTTGTAAAAGGACATGGATAATCTGCCCTGAAGAGATAATCCAAAAATTTGGTTTCCAATTCTATCGTCAGAATGCCTTTAAAAAATTAATTTCAAATAAGAAGTCTGTATTAATGTAGATCTGTGGGAACGTAGGGAATGTTGGTAATATTAATCGTAAGGAGGCATTATCTGGGGCTTTTAAAATGCTTTTGTCCAATGGTTGGGATTTCAAAAAGGATAGTAGAAGGAATAAATGTCATTTAAGGTTTCCTGCAAAAAGCCAAGACTCCTTTTAAGTCCTTGCAGATGCCTAAAGGGAGGCTACTGAAATAAAATGACACTAATATAATTAGAGGCATGGGAGCCAAAGAAGCGGCTACAGTTAAACCCTAATTAGAGGACACAGCTGACTTTGTTCTACCTCAGACTCCTCCCCACCCAACATTTAACATTCCCTTCATACCCACTTTAAAAGGCAGAAGTGTGTTTAGAAATAATGAGCTTTTATGGATCAAGGTTCTATTATTTTCATTTTATGGGGAGATTTGGATTCAGTTCTGAAATGATGTCCAATCTCTGTGGTTCTTTGGCAGCTCCACATGTTTTGCTAAACAGTAGCTCTTGGAACAAAATGGTTGAACAATTTGGCCCTTAGATATATTTTAAGAACAGGCCTACCTGGCAAGGATGTGTAATAGCTACCATGTAACATTCACCAGACATAAAATAAGTACTGGGTCACTGTTAGCAGTAGTTCCTGGATCTCAAAACTTGTACTAATTAATACGAAAATAAATGTCACTTCTGGTTTTCAATCAAATTAGCAGTTTATATATTAGGATCTATTAGTTTCTAAAAGTCATATAGTGTGAACAAAAACTTACTCACAAAACTAATTATCAAGCCAGGTATGGGAAGCTGAGGCAGGAGGATTACAAGTTTGAACCTTAACTAGACAAACTAAGGGACTTAATGAGACTTGGTGTTTTTGTTTCAACTCAGCCATGAAGAATGAGAAACTAGAGAAATTTATTGCTAAATGGATGCACATTGAGGCCATGCTTTTAAGTGAAATAAATAGAATGCACATGTGTAAATACCGAATAGTTTCTCTGCTGTGAGAAATTGAAAGTGTAAATAAGGGCTAAAATGTATAACAGGTAATGTGAAATAGGAAGAAAATGTCTAAAGGGGAAGGGGAAGTGGGAGGGGTCTGAGAAAAGAAAGAAGGAAAAGGAATATGAGAAAAGGAAAAAAGGAAACAAAGTCTTTGTAAATAGGGAGAGGGCAGGGAAATGGGGAAAAAAATAAGAACCAAGTTATATTATGTAAAGGTACAAATTCCCAATAATGAATGTCAGCATCTTGTATACCTAAAATGTACCAATAAAATTAATGAATGAAAAACAAAACAAAACAAAACAGGGACTGGGAATTTAGCTCAGTGGCACTGCGCCTGCCTCGCAAGGGCAAGGTCCTGAGTTTGATCCCCGGTACCAAACTAAACAAGACAAAACTACAACAACAAAAAAAATCAAATGTACTTCCACTATTTATTCATGCATTTATGTAAATGAGGGTTTAATATAGTGGAATGTAGCACAGATGTATATGATAGACAAAACAATTTAGTTAAACTCAGAGCTACATTGGATTATGGTATTTTTAAAATAAAAAGGAATCCAGGATTTAGCTATTATGAATTGTGCTGCTATGAACATTGGTACACGTCTTGTTATAGGAAGACGTCTTTAGCTCTTTGGTGGACACCTAGAAGGGGGATAGCTGGGTCATATGAAATTTCTAATTTTATTTCTTTGAGGAATTTCCATGATGGTTGTACATTTCCACCAACGTAGGAAGGTTCTTTTTTCACCGCAACCAATACTGTTCAATAGATGTGGTGGTTCGGCTTAACTGTTTTAACTTGACTTGTTTGAGACCTACCCAGTGGATTAGTAAAGCACAATTCTGGGTATGTTTACCTGAGTCACAGTGGAGTGAATGCTCCCTGGCCCCTTTCCTCCCTAGCACTGTTACCCTGCTCTGCCTCCTGCCTGTAATGAACTAAGCACCTTTGTTCTACTATTTCTGCCATGATGTGTCTGCCTTGGATGGAGCTAGCAGACCAGGGACTGAATTCCTGGAAATCATGAGGCAGATTAAGCTCTCCTCTTTTCTGTTAACTGTAATTTAATATGCACTGATCAACCTTTATATATCCCTTCCCCACTACCCTCCCCAGCCTCTGGTAACCACTATTTTACTCAGCTTCTATGAAATCAAATTTTTTTAGACTCCTTATATGTGTCATATCATATTTTGTTGGTCTTTCTGTGCCTGGCTTATTTCACTTAACCTCCAGTTCTATCCACATCACAAATGACAGGATCTAATCCTTTTCAATGGCTTATTAGTATTATATTAAATACTAGGTGCTTTCAGCTATGCATTCACATATTCAATTATGTTTATAAAAAGGCATAAATGATGAGACTGCTTTTCTTTTTTTTAAAACTACTTTAAATATTTGACTGGGAGAAGTTGTTCGTAATATGTCTTTACTTTTGGGAAACTCAATGGACATTTGTCTGTGTGTTCTAGCCCAATTCTTTACACTGCTGTGAGAAGGGGGAAGATAATCTATCTGGGGTTTGTCACTGGCCTGGATGGAACATCCTTGTCAAGAGCATCGAGCTCTATCATGGTTTTGAATTGGCCATTCATACTAACTACTGGCCAATATTATCTGTTATATTAGTTAAGTAATACAGAAAAACAGAAACAATAGGATATGTAGATATGTAGAAAGAGATTTATTATGAAGAGCCCAGGAAAACTGCTAGTGTACTTCTGGTCCAAGGGTAGGATAAGATGGAGATCCCTGCTCAAGCTGAGAAATTTGTTCTTCTTTACTCACGCCTTCCTTACTCAGTTTAGTGATTCTAGTGCTAATCTCTCCCAGAGAAACTCACCAATACACCCAGAAATAATGTTCTACCAGCTATCTGGGGTATCCTCTATCCCAGTCAAACTGACACATAAAATTAACCATCATACCTCTTAATACCAAGGAACAAAGTTTGTCTGCTCAGAAACATGAAATCTCATGTTTCCTCAGTTTGTCTTCAAATTCAGGTCACTGCTATTGTTTTTGTTTACAATTGGCTAAAGGAATATTGTGAACTTTAAGGCCTAATTACACCCTCAGCTCTTTGTTGAAGGGGCTGTATCAAGGAAATATCTCTAACAGGAAATTTGTGGTTCCTTGAGTTGGCACTTCATTTTTCACTTAGGTTTTCCTTTCCACAGCCATGCGTGCTTCCTTTCAGGCCTGAGCTAAGCCAGCTCCAGTCATCCAGGGAGAGGGAGATTGGGTTGCTGGCTTATGGGAGGTCAGAGGTGCTGATGGGCTGCTGGCCTTGGGCACCTGGTTGTCTTGCTCCAAGGCTTCCTGCAGCTCCTGCAGACAGACATTGTGGGGATTGACTGCTCTGCTTTTGGGCTCTCCTGCCTTCCTCTGCCCCTGGGAACCTGTGTCACCTCTACTTCCCTTTATGCGCTGACTTCTCCCCTGTGGCTGCTTCCCAGCCCCAAGGATCCAGAATGTTTACTTGCACCTGATGTGTCCAAACTATCGGGTTAAATTTAAGTTTTCTTTCTGAAAAGCTCAAGTCTTTGTAAAATCAGGTTAAGAACAGATATTTTGAATTCTCTCATTTTACTTCTCATCAAAACAATTCCGTCTTGCTGTCATGGCTTCTCTCTGCTTAAAGTGTAAATGTTCTTCATCTTTCTTAATTTTTAAGATTTGGGGGGGAGATAGGATTTGCAACTAAAGCCCAAAATGCACATTTCAGTAATACATACAGGAACACATTTATTTCTCCCATTGGGTATGGATAACATTTGTTCCCCCAGTGTCTATAAACAGGGCCTGGTTCATAATTCTAATTAATTGATTTTACTAACTTGGAGCTGAATGGAGGTGGCAACTTAAACAAGGCAATAAAAAGCAGTAGACCTAGCCAGGCTAGTTCCACAAAACTGCTTCTTAACCACAAGTAATAGAGCAGTCATTTATTTATTATAAGTAATAAAGCAAAAGAGACACACAGATGACATAACAGTCTATCTCCAGCTTATCCACAGAATATGTGAAGGCGGGACAGAAGAAAGCAATTTTTTTCAGTTAGTGCAAGTAGGGAGGTCTTTTTTTTGACATGGAATTAACAAAGGAATGATGCTGAAGTGAGGTACAACTGCAATATTTACATATGAAAACTTTCCTTGAAACACTTATGCAGATCTTTGTTAAAGTTACTGATTGTCAGATCAAAGAAACCGAAATTCCAAGTTTGTTCACAGGAATAAAAAAATTCCATTAACTGGAAAGTTTCAAAATGGCAATGTTAACCTGCAGTCATAATTACTGGGGGTGGGGGTGGCAGGGTAATCTCTTGGCCAAGATTAAGTACTCAACAGCACTGTAATACTGTATATACCTACTTTAATCAAAAGCACACGTGTTTTGCAAAGAAAGTCCATATGCATTCCTATTGTGTCATTTTTGGCAATGCACTCAAGTTGCTTTACAATCCCTTACAGGGTCAAGTTAACATGAATTCAACAGTGATGATAAAGAATTTACTGTCATTTCCTTATAGTTCTGAAACAAAGTTACATTTTTTTGATGTTATTGGAGAAAGCTGGGAATGTATAAACAGTAAATAGGGAATATACATGAGTATTGTAGCAGGACAGCAGGGTGATGATTTGACACTCTTTAATGTTGAAGTAGTAAAAACTACAGTGACTTAGAAAGATGGTTTTCTTAAGGACACATTGTTGAACAAATGGGCACCTACCTGCTCTCTGAAGCAGTATGTATAATTTAATCACCAAATATAGAACAGATGAATACCAGGAGACCAAAAAAAAAAGCATTAAAGCCCATTACAATCTTGAATAAGCCAAAACTTCAAGTATGTAGAAAAAGCACTGCAATTATGTATATAGTTTTAATTTTTCTAATATATATCATAATTTAAAACTATATCAAGTCACTTATATAAAAGCAATTTTTTTTCAAGTGTTATAGTTTAGAGCATGGCTTTATATTTGGCTTAATTACTTTTTACCAGTCTAATTTATAAGGCTCGTAATCTTGCCAGCAGGGCTTCAACTTCGGGAATGGCTTCATTTTTAGAAACAGAGCCAAGAAGTTCCATTTCCTTTTTTCTGTTTCTTTCCACAGCACAGGCTTCCTTCTTCTCAACTGCCTTGATCCTCCCTGTGGATCTATGAGTGTCTGGATTATAATTAAACTCCTTGGTGACTGGACTCCTTGTGGAGTTGCAATTGATATTGTTGTGTGAACGTGACCCTTCTGTCAACTGCACTTTCTGATTTTCTATAGTAAGGAAGAAAACATAAAACTTGTCACTTTGACAACCAAAGACTGGGCACATTATAAAACATAAATTTAAAAGTTATTCTTAATAAACAAGTTCTCTTAGATCAGTGATGGAAAACCTTTTAGAGCTTTCAATGCTTCAAACACCTCCCTGTGGCACACGTGCCATAGGTTCACCATCACTGCCTTAGACTAAAAGAAAAGTGGGTTTAAAATAAACATCAGAGGTTAAGAATAAATTAAAATATAATACAAAAGCATTTCATTAGCAACAATACTTATTTCCTTCTTAGTTTATGTCTGAAATGCCTGTTACCAGGTTATTATCGAGGCTTGGTTCCATCTGTATTCTGGTTTCTATTTAAGCACCAGATAAATAAAGAGGCATCCATAACCATTCATCTTAGCACCTGCTCTTTTCATGGCTCTCTCACCTTCTCCTCTTTTCCTTCATAAAACTCATGATTACCAGAAACACACATATTTGTCTTTCTCTTTACTAGAACGCATGCTCTGAGACACCAAAAACACTATTTTAAATATTGCTATGCTTTCAGTGCCTAGAATGACTTTGGTACAAAGTAAATGCTCAATTAATATACACCGAGGAAAGAAATTTTTTGCCCACATCATGACCCAACATACGTGTGAATACTAGTAAGATTTACTTTTTTTTTGAAGAAAACATGGAAAGTTTCTAGAAAAAAATTAAAAAGTCAATAATTTCCCTTAAAAGAAATAATGAAGTTAGCAGGCAAAATATTAAAACTTCCCAGCAATCCAGAATTAAGTCATAATCAAATTACCAAGTCTATTCACATCTATGTACATACATACACATACCTACTGTAAGTGATGGTGATCCTGACTTATCAAGAGAGTTAGGGAGTTGCCATACCTAATGATTAAAGGTTCTGGGTGAATGACTTTGCAAAGAGTTCTAGATTTTTTTTTTAATTAAGTGACTCCCATATTGCACAACATCACAAATGATCTCTCTCATAGATCTCAAAACTTTTAGAAAACAAGATAGCCTCAATATTCATGTAACCTTGAACAGGGCTTGAAGACGGCTTCAACAAACTTGACATGACATTTAAAGTTTTTTGGTTATTCGCTGAGAGATGTTCCATTATCCCAATAGTAATGACTTTGGAGCACAAGCAGTCACTCATGACAGTGTGTTTTATATGAGTGCTGAAAATTCCAACCGAAAACAGCTTGTACATTAAAAGGTGGCTGCTGAAGATATTTACTGCGCTGTCATTTCCTGACCAGGGGCTTGCAGTGATGGATGAGTGTTTTACAGTTTCTTGGACAATCTCAACAAATTT
The DNA here is from genome assembly GCF_053883595.1 of Heterocephalus glaber. Classification (NCBI taxonomy): domain Eukaryota; kingdom Metazoa; phylum Chordata; class Mammalia; order Rodentia; family Bathyergidae; genus Heterocephalus; species Heterocephalus glaber. The sequence continues at coordinate 4,406,985 of NW_028258406.1, read as the reverse complement.
TAGAAGCATGATCACCTTTTAGCTGTTGGAAGAAAATAAATACACTTTTCTTATCATTTTCTGTTTCAGGTGGGCAATTGTTACTCAAAAATCAGACTCTAATAGAGCAGTGATTTTCTCTTAGAGCGCAGTTTATGTGCTGTAGCTTATAATGTACGTAGTATGTTTGCAGGAAACAGCACAGAGAGCATGATAGCTCTGTCGTTTCCAGGACATAACTTGATTTTTCTCTGGCACCCACCTTCTTGCCCCAAAGAATATTTGAAAAGTGCATTTACAGCTAAATGCAGATTTTTAGTCAGGTTACGGCTCTCTCCCCCAAATTACTCTACCATTTCTTGACATATGATTTCTTGTAAGCTATTCCATCACATCTTCAGGAAACTAGTTTATTCTGCTACTGGGCAACTCTAGTTAGATGAAAAGATGAGGTTGACTAGACTATGGACCTGTAATGTAAAAAAACAATCTATGGGGCCAGGGATTTAGCTCAGCATCACCGTGCCTGACTCACAAGTGCAAGGTCCTGAGTTCAATCCCCAGTACCAAAAAACAAACAAACAAAAATAATTTATGTATAAAATCCTGTAACTTCTATGGGTGTAGAGTATCAAGCCTGATTTCAAACATGGCAAAGTGAAAAGAATATGGGATTTTAAGGTAAACTTGGGATGAAATCCAAGCTTTTAGTAGGTGACCAACCCCTCTGACTCTCAGATTCTAATAAGTAACCTTAGAGAGAAGCTGTGAGGATTAAAGGAAATAATGTGGGTGACACCTACCTAGCAATAGAGCAGGATATAGAGGCATGTAGAGAATTTTTTCTCTAAAGATGAAGGCTATAACATAAGCTTTCCTTTCTTGCCTCTTTCCTAGCTCTCTCAGGGAGGTATCCCCCACCCAAGGCTCAGGGCCCATTCAGAGGCACTGACCTCTCTGACTTTCCAGTGATTACACCAGTGAGGACTAATACCATGTTATGAATAGCGTGGATTCATGTAGCGCTTTTACTTCTAAAGCATCTGATGCACTTTAAAACATTACCACCCTCACTTTATGAATTGAGGGGTAAAAGCAAAAGAAGGTTAAGTCAGTTGCTTAGACTCAGTTACTAAGTCAGCAGGAGAAGCCAAATGCTGTCTTTAGAGATACTGAGGCTGATTTAAAGAAATCTGAAAAGCTTTTTGCCAAAGAAAAGTGCTAAGTAATTCAAACCAAAGTTTCATAATAATGAGGTCCTATATTGCTACTCTGAAATGCTTTCTGACACAACCCTCACAATAACTATACCTATGTAAACTAGCTTATCACCGTATTCCAAGGTCGCACACAGCCTCCTCTTTTGTCCTGGTCTCACTTTAATTCATGACTATGAATTTGAAACATGACCTGGATCCCACTGCAATTTTAGTCCATTCATTCTCCCATTCTCCCGGGGAACTATTTCATAGCTTCTCTTTTCAAAACCCCCAACATGATCTGCTACACTCTCATTTAAGTCATTCAATAATAGCAAAGAGACCCCTGTTACTTGCATACAGCACACACGTACATACATTTCCTCCTCTTAATCCTAGAAGATCAACCTTCTGTGTTCCTCTCTTAGGACAAACTCTGTGATGTGTCACTATTGAGGGGCTCTTCTCTAGCAGCTGCACTGTCCCTAGTGCACTGTGAAGGTTCCTTCTCCACATGGTCCTCCCCTCTGCCTATAGGTATGTTGTGATAAGCCTCATCTTTAGAGGAAAAAAACCAAACAAACCAGACAACTAGTTGTCTCCATACTCTCTGCTCCAGCTATCACCTCAATTCTCAGTTCCTTTTATAGCAAAATGTCTTGAAAGAATTATCCATGCTTACTCTCAATTCCTCTTTGCTCATTTTTCTTTTGAACCCACACTAATCATGCTTTTGACACTTCACTCTTCTCTAATCACTTCTTGTCAAGCTCACTAATGAATAGTGTGTTCCCAAAAGTAAGGATTGCATATCCATTTGGACATCTTGTTTCTCCTTTACTGGATTTATATCAGACTCAATGATAAAATCCTCAGCAGAGCCTGGGTTTTTCTTTCAATATCTGGTCTTTGAACTTCTTTGGAGGCTTAGGTGAATAACAATGGGCAGGCTAATGCAAGCAAGAGCATTTCTACCCTTTGAGAAACTCAAATAGCTGTAGGGTTGCTCAGAGACAAAGGGATGAGCGAATAACTAACTTGGTATTTAACTCCTCTGTGGTTTCAGGTGGAGAATCTTTCATAAGAAGCAACAGATGAGATGATATAAAAAGGAAAGAAACCATTCCTGAGGCCTTTGAAGAAATAATGACATTGCGTAAGGCCTTCTTCTATGATAAACTAACAGCTCAGAAGTTCCTAGAGTACAACAACTCACATTTACGTCTCAGAATCCCCAACCCTCCTATCCAGGTCCTTAGCTTCTTTTTGCTTTGTTTCTAGCCACTGGGAGACCAAAACTGTGGAAATGAGGGAGCCACATCTTAAACTGTAAAACAGCTGAGGCTGGGAAGGAAGAATCACCTATCCCACTGCAAACAGAGGAAATGATTTCAGGTAGAAAAAGCTCTCAAGTTGCTAGTTCATTTTTATGGAAAAATCTTAATATAATATTGGTTTAAGGCCAACTGTCTTTTGCTATGACTATTATTTTAAAAGTTTGTGTTGGTGAATTCCTGTGGGCTGAACTGCAGACCTAAATTCCATGCAAAAACAGGTACTTTTGTTTCTAAATGGTTGACTTCCAAACAAGAGAGGGATGACAACCCTGTAAATCAGACAGAACTCTATGTAGGTGTCCTATAAAGGTGTTCAAAGGTATGAATAAATTATAATGTCAGTGGGCTCGTCCTTTACATATGAAATTAGTTACAAATACAGGATCACACACATGGAGTCAATGAAAGGCAAGGCTGGGGTGGCAATAAAAGGAGAAGCACTTCTATTTCTCCTCAAGTCTTTACCAATACACATTTAGTAACGAAAACTAAAAAATACTAAGGCAAAGAAAGATGATTGTTTAATTCTCCAAAGAGACTACGTGTGTACTATTTTATGAATCAAATCCTAGGCTTTAAGTTTTTCCTTTTAGGGTGTTACAGTTGATGTCTGTGTACAATATATCTAGGATTCCTGCCAATATCCAGGGCCACTGATGACAGTGTTAATGACAGGCACAGAACCAGCTGCCATTCTTAGCACCAAATCAGAAGGCGATCTAATTCATTCATCTTATATTTATATTTCTGGGGAAATGAATAGGATAAGAATACATGCTATTTTCCTTTAAAGTAACAAGATTCCTTATTTTAATTTAATAACTCATATGATTCTTACTATAAAGATTGATCTGAGCCCCACCGTTCCCTGAAACTGAATGAAAAGTTGAAAACTGTTGGAAAACTGAGCAAGTCTTAAATACAGAGATCCCACTGGACTAACATTCAAGGCTGTAAACCACATCTTAGAAGAGTCCCACATGGCCTTTGACAGAGCAGACATCTGGATGACAAAGAAAGCTAAAAACAAACCAAACAAACCAAACTCCACCATCCTGCCCTAACATTTGCATTGAGTAACACAAAAGACACAGGAAACTTGTCAAGAACTAAATATAAACATGTGTACCTTGGCATCTAAACCGGGGAAATATTTCAGCCAGCAGTTATGCTTCTGGTGCTAGTAGAGGAAGGCTAAGGCCCTGGCTGACAGCCCTTGGGGGAACCCTCTCCACTGCAGGCAATATCAGTTATGGTTCTGAAAAGGCATTCTTCCCTTTAAGTTGGTATTGATCTTCCATCACATTGTGGTTCTAATGATCACTGGCTTCTTAGAGTGCCAGCTCTCAGATGAGAAATAAAATTGAGCTCCTGCCTTTTGTGGTCAATGGTGAGCCAGTGGCAGGTTTGACAGGCTGAAGAATACAGAGCTCTACTGTCCTAAAATGATTGTATCCCTTAAGTCTCCCTGAAATTTGGTCTCGCCTTACAATTCTTCACCTTTTGATCTTAACTATTACTTTGACCCACTAAGCAGCTATTTTGTTTCACCCCAGCAATGGCTTTACTTTGGTGAAAGAAAAAAAGACCCAAAATTGAATTTTTAAAGTATCATGGGGGTCTATGTGATAGTGAAGTGTGTGACAAATACATGTTTTTTAATCTATGCAAAAACTAAAGTTAGTGCTGGCTGCTAGCAGCCCTTATCCCCATGGTTTTCCTCACTATTTATTTACTGAGGTCAGAAATAACTGTCTTCCCTTGGTTTCACTTTGGTATTTATTTTATCTAATATACCGAAAATATACAAAAATAATAAACAGAGCAAAGGAGCACTTCGTGTATGGTTAAAATCTTTTAGGAGTACCAAGAAACTCTTATTGAAACCAATTATGTAAAAACAAAAACAACTAAAAAACACTCCCCCTAGTCAAACAAAATAGACAAAGCAGATGATTTAAAAAAAAAGTATCTCAGGATAGAGGAGATAACTGACAATGAAGCTAGATGTTCTTTGCAGAAACTTTCATACTTAGAGACTTGTTTTATATCACTATCCTTTAAAGTTTGGAGGCAGCACTGCTATTTTGCCATTTCCTGTGCTGGGCCTTCTAACTGAGCACAGGCCTGGAAGAAACCTCAAGATGATACCATACAGGCTCTGAGTGCAGCAGGCTAAGTCTGGACAGGCAGGCTGTCCAGCTTCTTTGCTCTGAAGATGGCAGTAATGTAAACCCTTGCATTCGACTGCTTACCTTTCTGACTTGTAATCCAAGACTTGAGTTGGACACTCCCTCCACCCCCAAAATGTCTGCTTCTCTTTTTTTTCACCATTCCATTCAATTCTTAGCAATTCCAATCAGGCTTTCCTGTACCCTTCTATTGAAACTGCTAGGTAGCAGATGACCCAGATTCTCAAAATTCCTAAACGCAAAGAACTTTTCTCATGCCTCATTTTCTCTTGACATCTGTAACATTTTAGAATGTGTGTAATTGCAAATTTGGCTGGCTTTTTTCCCAGTACCTGGGAGGTAAGCCCTAAACTCTTGGAATTTCGTTATTCATACCAGGGGACTCAGTGGTAGGGTTTAACAACATGAATAGAGAGTTTATGCTAATTAGGTGACTCCTGCTCAGTCTCTAGACAAATTATGGTAGTGAGTGACCCAGGATGGAGATGGCCAAGCCAGAAAGACCAATCATGTGATTAGAAGGTTGGGTTTTTAAGACAAGTAGAATCAGCCTAATTTCTGAAAAGGGAAAGGGGCTGGAGTTTAAATTTAGCCATGTGGCCAATGATTCCATCAGTTGTACCTAGTAAGCAGACCTTAATACAACTGAGAACACTAGCATTCAGGTAAAGTTTTCCTGGTTGGCAATACAGTTGTCCCTGGGAATCCATGGAAATTGGTTATATGACCAAAAGCTGTAAACGTTCAAGCCACTTATATAAAATGACTTAGTATTTGCATAGAACCAACACATATTCTCCCATACACACTTCAAATCATCTCTAGATTATTTATAACACATAACACACAAATACGATGTAAGAAATTATCACACTGTCTTGTTTAGGAATAATAAGGAAAAATATCTGTACATGTTCTGTACAGATGCATTTTTTTCCTATTTTCAATCTGCAGTTGGCTAAATCCATGGATATGAAACCCATGGATATAGAATACTGACAATACTCTGTATCATCAACAGTTGATGTCCCTAGAGACAACAGAAGCTGCAAGTGTTTCTCTGGTTGGTTTTGATTTGTATCATTCAGTTTAATTAAGCTGTAAGAGTTCTGTGATTTCCTGAATTTTCATTCCAGAAAATTATTAAAACTGAAGGAGTAACAGGAACTACTGAATTTGTAATCAGCTGGTCACAAGTGAAGGGGGCTGGGGACCCTCAAACTTGAGCTGGTGGCAGAAGGACGCTCCTTTGAAGGTAGATAGTATCACAAGTCATTGTGAATGTTATTCATAATTTAGAATACTATTATTATATAACTAATATCAACTGTTTAGTTTATAGTTTGCAAACACTTTTGGAATATATTCACAACACATTTGATTCAAATAACACCCTTGTGAGAGAGATGATATAGGTATGTTTACTTTCTTTTATATAAAGCTGAAGAAGCAGACATAGCTTTCAGGCAGAGCCAGAGACAAAACTCAAGTCCTCTGACTCCTTCCTGGTTAACATGTTCTATCATGATATGTCCCTTTATGATGCTCAATTTTCTACTTTCTGATGATTTACTTTGAATCTTTTTTGGTAGTTGAATCTTCCCACCACTCCCAAATTCTGTAATCAGAGCTCTCAATGTAGCCATTTCTCAGATACTTGGGCTATTCCCCACCCTCCACTTCTACATTCTCTCCTCCAAGATCTCAGCTTCAATCATTTCCTTTGGGAAGAAATCTCCACATCTGTATGTTCAGCCTTAGCAACAGAGTTTCAAAACTGGGTCCACATGGCCTCTCTAAACATTTCAACATAAATGCCCTACCATTACTTCAAATAATACATTTTCAAACCAAACTTTCATGTCCAAAACTGCTTCCTCTTCATACTAATTTAATGAAACCAACCATAGCATCTGCCAGTTCTGCTGTCACTGACAGCTGTTTCAGGCTACCATGTTTTGTGATGACTGATGTGTGGCTTAGCAGCTACTAAACAAATATTCCTAGAATGCCTGTCAGCTGGTAGATAGCAGGTAGTATATATTTTGATCTGCTGCTTCATGAGGAAGAGGGTAGAGAAATAACACAGGGGTATGATTTGACAGTATGATTATTAAAATATACTATGTATCTGATAAGTCCTTTTTATGCTATTTAAAATTTTTTTTACAATAATCTTACAAGACAGGTATTAACATCCCTATACAGTATTATAAGTAAGGAAACTGAGGTTTAGATAAGCCCATGCATGTCCAGGGCTGTAGTCTTTCCTATTTATCTCTGGCAAAATCCATGCAAATGGTAGTACATGATTAGGTCAAGGCAAGCAGGCATACTGTGAAATAGAAAAAGTGCTTCACTATGACAAAGGGTTTAGAAAAAGAGGGATTCCCCAGTGTTAATGACCTAGGTACTATATCAAAAAGTAGCTACCTAAATAAATCCTTTAAGACCTACACATTATTTTGAAGCCATTTGTAAGTAATATCGTATAGTATGATTTTAAGTATTTTCCTTTATTATGCTTTTAAATTCAGGATTTACTAGTTATTTCAGATGTACAAGCTGGGCATGGTGGTGCACACCTCTAGTCCCAGCATGCAGGAGGCTGGGGCAGGAGGATTGCTGCAAGTTTGAGGTCAGTGTGGGCTACACAGTGAGTTCAAGGCCAGGCTGAACTACACAGAGAGATCCTATCTCAAAAACTCAAAAAATCAAATGTACAGATGTTACTGTGAATGAGTAACATGTTATTTTGATTCAGAGAATCATGTAAAATAGAATCATGGAATCTCTGGACTGAATAGAATCATCTAACCAATGCTTAAATTCCATTTATTCAGTTTCCCATCAAGTGTACGTCCAGACTAAATTTGAAGAATTTCATAAAGCAATTTATTCTTCCTTTGGATGCTCTATAAATTACTTGTTTCACCCTATGATTATCTAGTGTTTGACTAACTTTTTTCTACTAGAGCTGTATTAAATAAATGTAATTCTTCCTCCACCCACCAGCCCTTCAACTGATTGAAAACAAGCATCACATTCCCCAAATCCTCTCCAAGCCAAATAGCTATAGTCTCTTCAAGTTCCCCTTGGGATCATGAATTAGGGTTACGGGTAAGTTAATTCAGGTAGTATTCAGCTCTCTATGGTAGAGAGTCCCTGAAAACAGTCTACTGTGAACATGCCATACTATATCCATTTAGTAATTCAAAATTTCTGGAAAAAATCCAAACCAATTAAGGTATTCAGTACTATAAAATTCATGTACAGTGCATGTTCACAGAATCCTTGATTACAGCCTTTTGAAATGTCCATATAGGGTGATACTTTGAGATTAATTGTCAGTATATGCTTAGTAAGAATCTGTTTAGAACTACCTGAGTTTATTCATTAGAGAACTCAATCCTGGGGTAGATTTGTGTTGAAGACTATTTTCTACTAAAATAATTTTACATGTAACTATATACCCAGAAATATTACTTTATTTCTCTCCAGGCTATCACACTAAATAAATATTACATTACCCATATCTAAACGTAATAATATGTTCAAGTAGTAACAATACTACTTCATATTCATATCACTGTGATCTAACATCCTGGAACACAAGCCCCAGAAGGCAGGGATCATGTCTGTTTTATTCACCAGTATACTGCCAAGCCTTCACAGTTCCTGTTTTATAACTGATAAGGTTTATTCCTTATGCCTTGAGTGACAGAACCTAAACATGTCACAGTTTTATTACATTGCTTTGCTTAATGTTTTGTATTAATCCAAAGAAAATACTTTGGAAAAATAATATCTGGATAAAGACTAAGCTGATGACATATTTTGGTTTAATTATTTTTGCTTTCTTGCACTTCGAGGACTCAGAATTCAGTCTAGAACAGCCCTGTGCAATGGAAATAAAATGAGTCATATGTGTGGGCTGTATGCAACAAAGATTTCTTGAAGCCACATTATATGCTGACAAAAAATGAAATTAATTTTAACAATGTAATTTTATCTAATATTATGTCAAAAACACAACAATGAAATACACTTACTGAACATCTTAATTTCAATCAGTCATATTTCAAGAGCTCAAGAGCCTCTTCGGATTACTGGTTAGCATATTGGACAGTACAGGTCTAGAACTTAACAGTTCTACTAACCTGTAAAGATTTGGGGATTGAGTATCTTTTCGGAAAATTTCAGTGATAAGAAACTTTAGCTCAAGTTGGATTTTTACTATTAAAAAGCTAATAAATGTTATTAAAGAGAATTCAGAAATTATGACAAAAATAAATAATAAGTTTGGCTAAAAGTTAAAGTTCAACTTTTCTCACCCCTGTATAGATTAGTAAACTTGGCTTTTTCTGTGTCAGAGATTTGCATGCTAATCATAGTCAAGCCATAAATTAAGTATGTGCTGTTTGAACTTCATCTAGAAGTATAGAATGAATTACATACATAAATATATCTTTAATATTGGGGGGAAATCCCTAAATAGATAAGCTATTGAGTTCAGTCAATATAATGAAGCTATTGAGTTTAATCAATATAATGAAAGAACATTTTTTTAATGGAATCAGTTATTATAGAAGGAAAAATAATCAAGTGAAAGACTGTAATGTTCTAATTTCACTGAGATTTCATTTTATATAAAGGAACGGTTACACATTTCTTGGTAATTTGGATTTTGTGAATGGCTAAAGATTAAAAATACATTCAGGAAATTTGAATTCTAATAACGACAAGCCCACTGCTGCTATTGTTCATATTCTGACATATTAATCCAGTTGCCTGAACATAAGGGCACCAGGTTGCCCTTCAGAGATTTTTCTACTTTTACTTCCCAATTTTGTGCATGTTTTGTTAATCGTGAGAATCCGAGGGATCTAATTTACTAAATGTGATTCACTTCCCTTCCAAAACGAAGTTGGCCTCTGTTGCTTGCCATTGCTTATACACATTGGATCAGGACCTATATTGGGGTGAGGTTTGCAGAGTTGCCACTGATAGACGCTGACAGACTTGCCTCTTTTGATTACTCTGTTCACAGTATAGCAGCATGACCTTGTACTGTATTGCTGGTACCAAGTTTCATTATGAAATCTGAAACTATTTCTGAAATTTGTTTCATGCATTTCTAGAAAATGAATGAAATAAAGAAAGCTGGCATGAGTCATGGGCACGTCTTCAGAGTGGCTCAGGCTGGCCCGCGACTGCCTCCTACTGTCAGTTTGAGGTAAGCGGGTGCATCAAAAGGCCTTCCTCAGCCTTGATTTATAGATAACTGGCCTTCTTCCCCTGAAGAACAATTTTGCATAGGTAACTTTGGAAGAAATGCTGATGCGCTCTGAATTTCTCAGAATTCATTACCTACTTCAATTGCTAGATCTGTGAGAAAAAACTAGCAAACACTTTGAGCATGGATTTTATTCCACTCCAAAGATTTTTAAAGGTAATTCACAAGACATCTGTTCTTTTAAAATTCTGTTTCACATTATTCTGTTTAGTTATACATTTTTATCTTCTTTCTCCGTTCACTACAAGGCCTTACATCATATCTCTAAGGAAAAGGCAAGAGGAAAAATATCTATAATGATTTAATCTTTTAATAGTATCTTTCCAAATAAAAATATTAACAACTATGGGATAAGATTTAAAATACTATAGTAGAAATATAACAGCTCACTGTATCTAGGGAAATCTTCACTAGCTTTAAGTAATTAACATATGGAGGGAGAGCATGACAACTGACAGTCAATATAAATAACTCATTTCTTCAATGAACACATTTGGGTCAATGACTTGGGTGCTGGTTGTGCTCAAACTGCAGTCTGATTTCAGATGGTTTGGCCGAGTTATGGAATTATCATTCCTCATATGAAGGTGGGATTTTTCATCAGCAAAATGAGGTAGGCAAAGGAGACCTTTCTTTGAAGCTGTTCCCTTTTAATGGGGAAAAACAGTAAAAGGAATCGGTCAATGTCACTTCACTTTTTTCTTGCAAGTAAAACAGCAGGTTTGGTTTGTATGAAACCCTAGGCTGCACTGAGATTTCTGAAAAATTGGTTTCTGTAAACAACTCATTTTTAATGCTGCCCTGTGCTTCCTAAGACTCTGTGGACACACAAACTAGATCGGACCACACAATTCCCTCTTTCTGTTCACTGCTATAGATTCCTGCTGCAGGCTTCTCACACCAGCAGGGACTGTTAACTCAAAAGACTTGCTTCCACTGTCTTTTGGGGCTTTGGAGTACCTCCTGTCTCTATGGTAACATGAAACACAAAGCACTAGAAATGTACCATACAGTAGAGGCAGAAAAGGAAGGAATCAGTGCAGTACTCTTAGCAAGCTAAAGAAGGTGCTGATAGCAGGAAAACGGACAAGGAACAAAGATAGGATTAATTGTTCCTTGTTCCATTCCTCTTCATCCTCTTAAAAGAGCTGTAAGAGTGTCAGCACAAAAGCAGCCCTAGAGTATATGGAACTTTATAATGCATATGGTACTTGAAATTTAAAAAATATATTGGAGACTCATTAAGCATAAATGTCTAGCAATTCACAGTTCATTAAACTATTGAGGTAAATAAGAGTTCTCTGTTACATGAGATATAAAAAAGTATAAAAACTTACAAACATCCCAAATATGGCTTATGAAAAGACAGGAAAATATATCATCACTTGGTAAAATGCTTTCTTTTCAGCTTTTCTTATTTTTTTTCAGTGGGGTATCATATTAAAAATAGTGTCTGGGCTGGGGATTTAGCTCAGTGGCACCACACCTGCCTGGCAAGCACAAGGTCCTGAGTTTGATCCCAGGTACCAAAAAAAAGGAAAAGTAAAAATAGTGTCTGTAAGTTCAGCATTTCAGAATAATCACAGGGTTTTATGTCTCAAAATTGTTGGTAGATTCCAATCTGTTTCCTGGTCAGAAACAGCACTCAACTCAGTTGTCTAAAAAACATCGTAAAATAAATGAGGGACAGTAATGCTATCAATTAGAAAACATTCAATAGATCCAAATATCTACACACCATAAAAGATTATTCATGCAGACATTAATAAAAAATATACACTACCACTCGTAAGTATTCTCTTGACATTTTCAAAATACTTCCTGCAGCTATGAAATACTGCTGGGCATCCATACTGGGAGCTGGTGACAAGCACAGGAATATCTACTAAATATGCTATACAGGCTGCCTGGTTACCAGACCCCAGGGCAGGGTCTGCTGATACATTTCACAGAGCAACAAAGTTGGCTCTGAACTATGTCTTTTGAAACAGTTCCCCAACGAACTAGTGTAATTTAAAGGAAGCTAATAAAACACACACTCATGGAACTCTACCATTAGGACCTGAGATTTTCCCCCTCTTTAAAAAAACAAAACACAAAAAACACCCCATCAACTGAGATGCAGCTATAGCTACAGCCACTAGAGGTCAGACAGTTACACCTGTCACCAATCACGGAATTTCAGTGGTCAACCTAGTAACCTGTATAACTTTTAGTGATTTAAAAAAGATGGGACATAGCATATTATTTTACAACTATCATGTATAATATTAATACATTAGCTAATTCTATTTCTAAAAGTTTTAGTTTTTAAAAAATGACATTACCTGCCTATACTGGACAGTAGTTTATTTGAAAGAGGGAGGAAACCAGTGATTGATAAAATCCGTAAGTCTTTGCAATTAATGACATCTCATGATGTGCAAAGCTGCTGTAGTAAACATAGAAGCAATGTGTCCTACAGTTTTAACAAGTCCATTTGGTAATCATAACCCTCATGAACCTTCCAATCTGAATCATCTTATTGCACTAACAACAGTGTCTATTTTCTTTTGGTATACACAAATTTTATCATCTTATGTACTGATAACCCTAACTCTCTGAGGGTCACCTTACAATGGAGGTCACTTCTCATCTGTACAATGAGGTTTTCTATGTGACACACCAAACATAAGTTAATAATTTTGAACTATAACATAACCTACAAATATAAAACTCAGATTTAACAAAAATATTCTTTCTCACTGTCTTATTAATAAAGTAATTGTTGGCAAGTCCCCTTCCTGCCCATTTTGGGCTGTGTTTTATAAAACACTACTAATAAAAATGATACTAACATGTTTGAGCACTTAAATGCCAGGTCTGTACAAGGTGTTTTACAAGAACCATCATATGGCCTAACGAAGTCTGAACTTTATTTTCTGCAGCTCACAGAGTAGGAAAGGAGGGTCTGAGGGATTTAGAAACTCGCTCCAGGCATGCAGGTTGGGACAGAGCTCTGTCTCAAGTCCAAGTCTTCTGATTTAGCATCTGGTTCTGAACTATAGCAATGTTGTTTAACATATTAAAACATTAAATGCTGAAGGAGACACATGTAACTTCCTTAGTATAAGGAACCAGAAGGGAACTATGAGTCACTTCATTTTCACTGATATTGTTTCTAACAAGTATCTTAAAAATCGATTGAGCTCCTTAGTTAGGCAGAACAAGAAATATTTATTTCCAGGGTTTAGCTTGAGTACCGTCTACACTTAAACTGGCTATGTAACTAGTTATTCACTGAAGTAGCAAAATCTATGGCCCAGAATCAAACTCAGGACCTTGCACTTGCCAGACAGGCATGGCGCCACTGAGCTACATCCCCAGCCCTAAAGCTAGTTATTTTTGACATTATTATAAAACTTTACATTTAACTAATAAAATGGAACTGGGAAACTGGTTCTAAGTTGAGAACCCAAAGTTTTAAAATTACTTTCTAATTTTTTCAAAATTAAAATGAGCTAACCATGAAAGCCTCAATTTATTTTAAACATTGTAAGTTTTAGCATCTAGTTTCCCCTCAGCAGTAATTGATGCTAGAGGAAACCTGATTGCAATTTCTTAAATTGTTTTAGCTCTATTTATGCAGTGAACTCTGCAATAATACTAACCAGTTTCTATTTTCCAGTCCTAATCATTGTGTCTGATGACCTACGATCTCCCAAATCTCATCACATACCCTCTGATTGTCATGACACCACCTCCCATTCACCTTCCATTTGTACTTCTAGGTTTCATATCCTGGTCTGCCTGATGTTAGGGTTTATATCCCTACCATGTCCTCAAATCTAGTGCTGAGACCATGGAGTACACAGTCTGTGTTCTTATCATCTTATGTGGTGTTAGAAGTAGTGATTTACATGTAGATAGATGTGTCATCTTCCACCATAAGATTCCACCCTCAAGAAGATGGTCTATGCCTTATATTTCTTTGGTATACTGCATATGAGCTGGACAATATGCTTTCATTTAATTAGAAAATACTGGGTGTGTACTGTGTGTGGTATTATGCTAGGTGTCAGGGATACAGCAGAGGATGAAGACACAGTCCTTGACTGCAGCAAGCCTGCATTCTAACAACGTCTATACATATAGATGTACCCATCTATGTACATAGATTGTAACCAAAGGTATTTGCTTATAATCAAACCACATTTATATGTGTATATCTGCAAAAGTATTTGCTTATGACTGCCCTATATAACAAGGAGAAACAAAAACTGCTCAAAATGTTTTGAGTTATTATGAGGTATGAATGTTTAAAAAAATTACAATAAGACATATTGCCAGTAATTACCCTCAAAATACTCATTATTTTGAAAACATTTATCCCATTGTTCTTGCCACTTTGAAGCAGTTCTGGAAGTCCTCTTTTGTTGAGTGTCTTTAGTTGTGTTGTCATAGCTGCCTCATATACTGAATTAATTCAAAATATTTACCTTTCATGGTCATTTTGACTTTGGGGAACAGCCAGAAGTTGAATGGTGCCAGATCTGATGAATATGGTAGATGAGAACACAATGTAATGTTTCTATGAGCTTGCTTTTCTGTTGGATGGCACTTGGATGGCATTCACCATATTTTGATCACAACTTGTAAAGATACTCACAAAAGAGGACTTCCAGAACTGCTTCAGAAAGAGGCAAGAACAATGTGATAAATGTGTTCAAAATGAGAGGGAATATTCTGATGGTGATTAATAGCAATGTGTCTTTTACTGTAATATATTGTTATTCAAATATTCACTGTATTTTTTTTAGCATACCTTGCATGCTACTAATTTTCAAAATGCATTATTTAATATGGTTTCTGTTATGGGTTTTGGCAAAATCAGGATCCTCGTCTCTTAAATACTAAACACAAAAGTTTAAGTGCTGTGGGCATGTTCGATTTCAAAAGAAAAGACATAGGGTGGGGGAGGCCATTGGTAGCAGTAATGAAGAGAACATAAACAATGTGAAGGTAATAGAGATTGTAATGGCTTCTATCTAGATGCCCCCCAAAGCCTCATGCGGTTATAGGTGGGGTTTTTTGGAGGTAGTTGGGATTAAGGTGCCACACTCTGAGTGTGAATGCTACCTGCCCTAATGGAGGGTAACGAGGATGGACTATAAGGGACAGAAAGAGGGCTGCTGCTTCAGTTGCTGCTGCTTGCCTGTGCTGCAGTGGACTATTTCTCCTCTGTGATGCATCTCTGTGATGCCACCCTGCCTTAGAACCAGCTGACTGTGGACTGAAAACTCTACAAATGGTGAGTTAAATAAACCTTTCCTCCTTTAACTTGTGGGTGCTGGGTAAAGAAAAGTAACTAAGAGATTAATTATAGGAATCTTCTAAGAAGAACTAATACAGTGGGATATTTGGGGGGCCTCATTGAAAGACAAAAGGAGAAAAAGACAAGAAATGCAGATATGGAGGGATCAACACTGGCATGGTTTACAAAGGCAGGACTTGATTCAGGAGGAAATGGATTTGCAATCAGAAGGCCTGAGGCTGAGACACGTGTGCTGCAGATGCAGTTGAGGACAGTGGCTGCCTCCCATGTTCTCTCACTGAGATTTCCCTTCTTGTTACTCTCCTTGTGGCCAATGCCATGCTAACAGTAGCAGAATTACCTCACTAAATTTGTCTCTCTGGACCTCTCCCTAAGAGACTGGTGTTCCAGTTGTCCATTCTCTTCACAAATGGAAACCATATCAGAAGTTCTTTTGGCACGGAAAGTAATTTCTGGCACAGGATATCACTTCTAAGGAAGCTTCCTTGATCCTACTCCTTTTGCTATTCATTGCTACAAAGCCCCATCTATCATAAACATGATATGTTTGTGTAATTATGTATTAATATCCATCTTCTCTGCTATACTCTACAAAAGAACGTAGAAGGGTCTTAGTCCAATGGTGATGATGATGACCCTAACATTTACTTTGCCTCTCTGGGTACCAGATATGATAATGAGCCTTGATAACATTTCTCCAGTTCTTTCTCACAGACCCTACAGAGTTGTTAGTATCTCTGTCACACTAGAGAAGAAAATCTGGGCCAAGAGACCAGCTTGTCTCTTATGAGACCATGACAACGTTCCTGGTTTGTTGCTGTGAGTCCTTCCTGGTCCCCTGGAGAGGGCTCTGATGGTTTCTTCTGGCAAATTAAAAGCTCTTTCAAGGGAGGCAAGATTAGCTTTATCCCCTTCCCTGCTGTCTTTACAGATTTGGTTTTAACTGAGCTTACTGCCATAGAACCACCTTTTTGTTTATCAAGCAGTACACTTATTGATTTGTTTGTTCTTTAGATTTACATGAAAGAGAATAAAAAACAATTTCCCCTGGCTCACCTGGTTAGTTGCAAACTGACATCTGAGACCACTCAGAAGAGGGGTCCTTTTAGATATAAAAGGAAAAACTGTAAGGGTTTCCTCTTGGATCTGTCATTTACTTTCTATATCCTTAAAGAATTCTCGTAATTTCTCAGAACTGAAGCATCTTTTTTTTTTTAAAAACTAAAGATGACCAAATCAGCCAAATCTACCAAGGATTTTTATGCATTAGTTGTTTGAAAAGTACAGATCACCATATAAATTTAAGCTCTCATCACAGACCATGAAAGTGACTAGGTGGGGCTCTTTCCTGAGAGTTACAGCAGGTAGACAGTAACAGATAAACCTAAAGACTGATAACTCTGGGTTAAAACAGAACTGCCAGTGCTTTGGGAATAACTGATCAAGCTATGTCTTTAGTGAAGAATGAAAAGAAATTTCATTTCTATCTCATCAGGACACTGGTTTATGTTTACATGTAGCACCATTCAATTTATGGTTACAGTGATAAATCCTGTGATGTATATTTATGTGCTAATTTGATGGGGATAAGGTGGGTGGATATCCAAATTCTGAATAATACAGTAGGTGAGAATAGGAGCTATAATGCTTATGAATTACAGCTCTTCATCACTGAAAATAATCTGACAGCTTCCTCTTAAAGCACAGTAATAGCAATACACTTAAAATCAAGGTTGAGGCTTCTAGGGATCTAGAATTTTCAAGGTAAGAATGAAATTATGAAAAGCCTTTTTGGAGGGGGAGAGTTAGGAAGGTAAGAAGATTTTCCTTTCTTAGAGCCAGAGAGACATTTTACATTTTCCTAAAATGCTGGTGCTTTTGTAAACAATTTTCTTCCACTGTCACCTTCAAGCATCTTGAAAGACACACATCGTGACTTTTTTTGAGTAGAAAGTAACAGATTACCTTCATCAATAAACTCAGAATAAAGAAAGAGACTAAAAAGAACCACGGAAAGCTTTTAATTAAATTGAAGCCCTCTTGTTCTTGTACTCCTACTTTTCCTGTTTCCCTACTATTGCTAATACAGGTGTCACAGAAGCAGGTGTGTGGACATGGTGGGACACATAGCATCCACTGAATCCTCCTAGGAGGTAGTTATTGTTTATCTCTATTTCCCAAGAAGGAAATTGAGCCCGGAAGTTAAGTGGGTTACTCTAGTGGTAGAACTAGAATGAAAATTCAAAGTCTCAGTTTCAGGTGGTACACTGTCACTGTCTCCTGGATCACAGGTAAGTTTTGTTTAAAGGGGGTGGTATATATTATACAAGTGGTTGGTTAATGAGAAGAGATGATAAACAGATCAAAAAGGGATACTGCTGTTGATTGCACGGAGAAAGGATAATACACTGGAGATGCTGGAGATTCAGGCAGTTAGAAGTCGAGAGAGTTTATCTTTTCTTCCTCCTCAAGCTATAAAGAAGTCTTGCTGATCATAATCTTACTTTTCTATGGAATCTACTTGAGGACTAATACAGTTTTTGAAATTTCTGTGCTTCTCTTTCATTTGATTTCAATCTGACATAAGCTGAAACCAGCATTCAAATTTAACATTTCAGTAGTTGAAAGTTGAAAGTCTCCAAACTAAATGTTACCACTGCCTGTGATTTTGTTATTTAGGCTCAGCCTCATCAGTCACGAAATGAATACTTTGTGATTTCTAAGATTCTTTCCCATTTTTAAGTTCTTTGATTCTATAAGGAAAATGACAATAAAAATGTGATAAATATTTGCTACTAGAATATCCTATAGAAGAAAGATAAGAACCAGAAAATGTGAAGCTCAGTCATTCATCTTTTCTTTTGAAACAAAGGGAATAGGCAGAATCCTAATTTCAGACAATTATTGTTATAGGGCAGTTCTAAATTATAAATATGCCAGTTAATACAGGCCTTACTAGCTGAGAGATGTCATGTATACATTTTATCTTATAGTGTAAGAATAACATCACAAACGCTATCCATTCACATCAATGTTCCACTTGAAAAGAGGGAAAAAATTCAGCTCACAGGCAGTTGTCGGGCAAGAGTGCTCACGGGTTCTAAAAGAATAAATAAGAAAGCACTTCAAGCTCTTCAGAAAAAAGGTACTGCTATTTAATCAATTCAAAGTCTTTTCCTATTGAGATAATGTGTAAAATGCATTGCTGACAAAACAAGATATATTTTTTAACATACTTATGTTAACTGCCCATTAACTTGGTTGTACCAAATATAATCTCTGAAATCCTTTAGACTAGAAATATAGGAAGTTTTGCAAAAAATAGAAACTTTAGCCCGGCTTGTGTCAGAGGGTTATCGGTTTGCACAGGCAAGGAGAGCACATTCGAAAGCAGACCCTATCATCACACAACCTCAGGCAAAACCAGGTGCACCAAAGCGTTACAGAAACGGCCTTCTGAAGTAGAACAGAGCACTGGAACGACAATGCAAAACACTGAAAAGACCAGAACCTTTCATGATCTTTGACAGTGACGGTATATAAAACAGTAACGGCTTCAGAGCCAAGGAGGTGCCAGGGTACATGTAAAAGCACCAGCCATTTCTTTTTGTCCGTTCTTAGTTGAGCTTCCCCATAAAGAGTGAGTCTAGGCCAAGAGACAATATTAAAAACAAAAGGTTAGAGATCATCATGGGACATTAATTATGCAAAAGAAGGCAAACTGAATTTAATCAGAAGCAGCAGACTCAGTGCAGGAAGAATTTTCTCTTTTTGACAGAAGCAGTTAGGAAAACATTTATGGTAATACTGCAGCATCTGCTGATTACAGTCAAAGCTGCAGGACACCAGCGTTAAATCACTGAGCCATCCTGACAGCTCCTGGGTACTCCAGTCACATCGAACAGCAATTTACAGTGAAATGCATCCAACTCTAAAGATCAGCCAGCATGTTCAAAGCAGAGAGAAATAACTTAGTTTGGACTTCTCTCTTTTTTTAATTAAAAGATTAGAAAAGGGAATGTAGCTGATAAAACTTTTGATCCAATACATGTATATATGTATCCACCCATCCTCAAAAAAATGTATATTTTTAAAACTATATGAATCTTTACATCTATTAATGCATTTTGTAATCAGCAAGGTTTTACAATTTATTGGAAGGAAGAATTTTACAAGGTCAAAATATAGGAAATAGAATTTTAACCCTTTAGACAAGAAGTCAGGACAAAACTTGACATTCCCAGTTAGTGTTTTAAAGGGATGTACTGAAAGGACTCAGAGTAATTAGAATAATTTTTATGCAAGTGGAAGTTGGTGGTTAAGCAAACACAGGTGAAATACGGAGTTCAGAGAATGAATGAAGTGCAAAGTTGTAGAATGGTTCTTCTCTGGACTGCCTTCAGGATGACAGGTAGGATAGCCACAGGCCCTCACTCCCCGTCAGACAGTTACAATAATGAAATGCTATGGATATTAATAACTAAAACTTTCATACATAGATGTACCAGAGGGCTTTCTGGCGGTCAAAACCATACTGCTGTTTAAATCTTTGAATGACACAAGAACCCAGAGAACAAAAGACTGCATTGAGGCCTTCCAGGATTAACATTCACAAAAGTAAATGTCTCATATTTTATCGAAAATCAACACCAAAGATTTTCTTCCCCCAGTTGCTTTGGGAGTCTAACTAAATATTATTCATAGCATGAGAGATTAAAAGGAGGAAGAAGCAAAAACTTAAAATGACTATTTTTGAAGGAAGCCATTGAAACTAGTCACAAGGGATGGCTCTATTGTTGTCTTTCCTCAGCTAGACAAATGGTTTCAAAATATGTTTGCTACAGTTAATCACTAACATAATATTCATCTGCAATTTTGAAATCTAAACTTTTTCATTCAATTTCTTTTCCCAAGCACATTAAAAATGTCTCTAGACTTCTATTTATAGACATAACCTATTGATGGTAAAAGTGCACCTGGGTAATCAAAGCCACTAAAAACAACATAGCTGAAAAGGTCATACACTGGATCAATAGAAAATTTCAACCTAACAAATAAGTCCATACATAATTGAATAATAAATCAGTGAATTTTTATTGAGCACCTTATATATGTATAAGCCACAGAGCTAGGAAACATTAAGAAGTTTAAGATGTCATTGGCCTGAAAATAACCAAGGACATTAGATGAGCTTAGTTTGGCTCATTTTTAGTGTTACTGATGTGGCAAATGAGTTGTACATATAATAAGTGGAACAGAATTTCAACCAATGAGGTCCACTGAGGGATAGCTTATGTAAAGGCAGACTTTATAATGGCAGGGTCTTATTTGAATCCTGAGGTAACAACAGAACCTAGATATATGAGAGACAATTTTGAGGAAATCTACTATAAAGGCTAAAAAGCATATCTACCTCTTAGTAGATAGGTAAGATTCAGGCCAAGCAGTAGATCATATAGTCAACCGAGGTAAACAATAAAAACCTGTAACGTGCATTGGCTAACATTTTTAGTATCAAACTGTTGGAAATTTTACATGGATCGTGTTGTTGTAATAGTGTTTTATCAAAAAGTATTCATCTATAAGACATGATAAAAAATATAATGAAAAAATTTGTTACAGTAAAAGACACATTGCCATGAATCCCCTTCATAGTCCACCTTGAGTCAAACACACTTATCTTGTCATCCTTGCTACTTTCTAAAGCAGTTTTGGAAGTTCTCTTTTGTGAGTGTGTTTAGTTGCACTGTCAGGGTTACCTCAAAGTACTGGATGGATCCAAAATGTTTACCTTTTGTGGTCATTTTGACTTTGGGGGAAGAGTCAAAAGTTGCGTAGTACCAGATCCTGTGAATAGGTGAATCAGGACAAACCTTGAAGTTTTCAAGAGCCTGCCTCTCCATTGGATGGCAGTTGGCAGCAGGATTCACTGTAGTTTTGGTTACACTTCATAAAACCACTCACGAAAGAGAACTTCCACAACTGTTTCAGATAGTGGCAAGAATAATAGGCTAAGTGTGTTTAAAGCAATGGGGAGCACCTTGAGGGGGATTCATGGCAATGTGTGTTTCCCTGCAATGCACTGTTTATTTAAATAATCACCATATCTTCTGATCACAGCTTGTATATGAGCAGGGCTGTATGTTTATTATGTAGTAGGTAACCCATCGACTCCAAAGGAAAGCAGCGACTAGGGAGAGATAAATATGAGCCTGTTATAGAAAATTAAAGATTGGCAGAGCTTAGCAATTTCTTAAGTTTGTTCCAGGAAAGTCTCCTGAAAGGCCATAAGGTATCTGGGGAAGTTTAAATGCAGCCTGAGGAGAAAGGCATTCTAGTGAGAAAGGTTTGAACCTCAAATATTTTGTTAAGACTGGGGTTGACTCCTACTGTCTGTGCCCTGTCCTCTTCCTCACCCACACGAGAGGAAGGAAGGAATGAGCTAGGTAAATGGGAAGTGCAGGTGGCATGGTATAAACAGATGAAGAAACTAAAATGGATGGTACTATAATAAAAAAAAAAAACAGAATAGTCATCAGCAAACAGATGGCTCTTAATAGAAAATAAAATTTGATTAGACAGTTTGCGGGAGTATGTATCTGCACTAGAACAAGTGAGAAATTCTTAGGCAAATCATGAAGGTAAACTTCCCTCTTTGTGGAAGAAAGCAGTATTTTGAGTAAGGAACAAAAAAATTGCTACTCTGTAAGTTGGGTGAAGATGTAACTTGATGGAAGTTGGTTTCTACATAGATTTTGATGGCAGATCTTGGGGAACAAATTGGTTTTAAGATAGGTAAGACTAAGAAAAAGCTATCAAGCCGTATAGATGTAATGTATACAAATGTTTGATGCAAGCTAATCATCGAAAACTGTGAAATATAAATGTGTAACTATGACCCACTGGACTTTTTTTTGATACCACTAAAGTTATCACTGTCCAAAAAATGTCAAACATAGACATGTTGATTAAAAGAAATGAAGCAACATTTAACCTAAACAATTTTTTCTATCCAAGAAGAAACCAAAGATCCAGAGAGATTAACTCAGGGTAGAGGAAGGATAACATGGTGCTTTCCCAGCTCCTACCTCCAGGGTCAGGCCAACTGAGGCTTAAACTAACTTTGCTATTTCTTCACCCCATTAAAAGCCCTAATTCAGTTCAAGGTCTTTTGTCTGTGGATACTTTATGCCATGATGCATACTGCACTTATGTAGTACTCTAAATATTTCAATGTATTTATATATATACATATATCCTTACTTTTTTTTTCTCCAAGAATTCCCAAATTGGCTGTAGAAGTCAGATATACTAAAATGAAACAACTTATAAAGCAAGTTAGTGGAAGAACTTTGCCTTTATTCAGCTGTCTTGCTCTTGTCACTAGGTCATATTACACCTGCATGTTGGTATAGTTTGCCTTGGATTGCATTTCTACACGGAAGAGAAACTGTATTTGCTTAATGTAATGAAAACAGTCCACATGTGCAATAGTGTTGTTTTCTGTGATTTTTCATTACAACTACACAATGTTTCAGGTACATTGTGGGTTAAATAGACTCTTGAGGGCTAGCCTGGGAACCCAAACATCATTTATAACATTTATAACACTGTTTCTATGGGAAATTGCTTTGTGAGTTCCAAAACAACTGATTTAAAAATTAACTTTGGGAATAGAACTGGTTTCAAAGTAGATGATTATCTGTCAGATATTTCATGTAATTGGTTGCTTAATTCATGCAATGAAGCACCAATAATGGACTGCCTACTATGCACTGACCAGCCATTTGTGCTGGAATAGAGGTTCCAAAGATGCATATCATCTTAGACCTTCAGGCACTCATCAAGCAAACAGAAGCACATCATTAAAGCAAGTCAATTATAATTAAGTGCTAAGCCAGACTTATGGAGCACAATTCTGCAAGAGCAAACAGGGCAGAGGAATGAAGAGTCCCAGGGACATACTATGGAAGTAAGACTTGTGTTACTTGATATGTAAGCACTAGTCTGTCAAAGGACAGAAGAGCATGCCAGGTGAATAAAGAGTACACACAGAGTGCTAAGATGTAAAAGAGTCTGTGTTTTGAAGAAATGATGGCAGGAATGCAGGGGGAGGTAGGACGGCTATGAACTGTCACTTGTTTTTTTTTTATCATAAAAATATGATTGCTAGAGAAAGACTAATAATCAAAACTAGTATATAAGCAAAGTTGGTCCATATTAAGGTCTTTTCAATTATCTTCTTAGATTTTCCAAAGGAAAGAGGACAACTAATCTGAGAAAATTATATAGACTTTGTCCTGCATGAAAGACTAAAATTTCTGCTTACTCATTTCATTGGTGGTGTTCTTCTACCCATGTGTCCTATTGTTAATCTTACCAATCTGTTGCTGAACTATGAGATCAAATCAAAGATATAAAAGCTTGCCTAACCTGTTGTTTTAGGAAATAGACACACTCATTTCAAAGGATCAATCATTGAAGTAAAAATGGGCAGATTTCAATAATTTCCTTACGCTTGCTTCTTTATATGAATATGCTTTATATTAGCAAAATTATATTTTTGACTATAAGAAACTGTCTTGCCATAAATGTGATTCAGGAAATTTCAGGATGAGAGTTCATCTGATATGTCTGTCTATGTATACATCAATTTTAGTTAGAGCATGTAGAACTAGGCCGGTTATAGTGGTCCCAGCACTCAGGAGGCTGAGGCAGGAGGATTGCCACAAGATTGAGGCTAGCCTGAGCTACGTAGCGAGAACCTGTCTCAAAAAAAAAAAAAAAAAGTATGTGGGGCCTGGGATTTAGCTCGGTGCTGCTGCCTGCCTCGCAAGCACAAGGTCCTGAGTTCGATCCCCAGTACCAAAAAAAAAAAAGGGTGTGTGGAATTATAACTTAAGTAAAAGGGAAGAAACCAAGCTAAAGAAAAAGAAGGAAACAAGGAGGAAAATATTTTAGCTCAAGTACATTTTAAATTTTGCAGAATTTTTTATATTCAAGTATATAATTAATTTGGAGATGGCTGGCTGAGGGTGCTTAGGACTATGTGAACAGTATATCTTTCATGTGTAACAAATGAAAGGATACAGTTTACTAATCCTTTGTCAGTATTAGTTAAAATTAACCCTGAGCCTCCAGTGGAAAGCTTTATTCAATGTATATGTTAGGACTAAAATACTTAATTCATTCGAAGACAAGTCAAAAAGGATTTTGAAAAGTCAAATGTAGAATTTAGAATGTAGAATAGCCTTTGTAGCTGATACTATTCTGTTCTATAAGTTTGATTATTAAAAATATAGGATGAAACTTTTTTTTCAAGCTGGACATAGTGGTGCATGCCTGTAATTCCAGCACTGAGGAGGCTGAGACAGGAGGATGGCTGCAAGTTCAAGGCAGCCTGAGTTACACAGTGAGACCCTCTCTCAAAAAACAGGCTTCTCAGGACATCGAGAAATTAATTTTTTGAAAGAAAAGATGATGAGCTTTTGCATCGGAAATCTTATCTATTCTTCTAAATACCTGAAAACTTATGAAATTTGGGGACAAGAAGAAAGGTTAAGGTCTGGGATTACAGAGCTAATAATGGTGCTGAGTAATAAATATTAATTGTGAATTTGGAGCTGAAGAGGTCACTTAATTCACTTGTGTTTAGCTGTACTCCTTCTCAAGCCTTTCCACACCCCTGTCACTCACTTCCCTTTCCCAAAGTTCTATATTCTTGCCTGTGCCTGGAATTCGTGGCAAGGCTTGGAGCTCTAGTCCATCTTCTGGGGTCCAGAGACTACTGGAGCCCAGGCTTCTTACACTATTTTGTTTGATGTCATAGAGGTTTTTAAGAGTCTGGTCATGGTGCTTTAGTTGCCTTTACTGACAAAGAATTTGAGGTTCAGAGGTGGCAGCAAGGGATAAGCCAGCAGACACAGTGGACCAGGGTGTGACTCTTTCCATGTAAAAACCAACACACTCACATTGAGCCTAGTACACTTGCTGCTTCACACCACATAGACTCTCCTGGATTTCATGGCTGTGTATTGCTCCTTGAGAGTTATTTTGGGGCTAATTCACCTGTCAAAAGTGTGAAATACTGATTATAATAGAGTCTTTTCTCTGACTCCAACTCTTTTTAATCACAGAGCTTACATTATATTGGGAGAGGCAAGCATTAAACAATCAAACAAATATGTAATTATAACTTGTACATGCAATGAAGGAAAAGTAAAAGATGCAATCATAAAGTATAATGGGCAAACTGATTTGTTTTAGAGGAAAGGTAGTTATAGTAAAGCTTCTATAAGAAAATTATATTTGAAACCAGAATTTTTAGCAAGACAGGCTTAGTCAGAGAACAGCATTCCAACCAGAAGAAGCCACACGAAGAACTCCATGGCAGGCCCTGGTGACCGGAAAGCAGTGGCCAGAGCCACATAAGTGAGGGTGGTCTAGGACTTGGCAAGATCTGAGATTTTATTTGAGCAGCTATTGAAATCATTAGGAGACATTAAGCAGGAGTATGGTCTGGGACGATGAGCTTTTATAAGATCTCTTAATGATCTCCGTCATAGAAATCAGTTGTACAGTCAAGTGTGACTATTCTATGGAATAATAAAGTCAATGCAAATCCTTCTTTCCTACTTGTAGAGATAAAATAAATGTCCTTTGTCCTTTATAAAATACACTTAGAATTATTTGCAATCTAATATGAACACTAATTGCACAACCAAAAGAGCCTATTTCTTAACCTTAGAGAAAAGTAACAGATTGTGTAAAATTCACAAAGCATATGATATCTTGAAAACAGTAAAAATTACACGGTATATTTTTAAAATAATAAGATAAAAGGAATTATCAGAAAATATGACAAATTTGACAAATTTGAATTTCTTTTCTTTTTTTTTTTTTTGATACTGGGGATCAAACTCAGAACTTGCACTTTCGAGACAGGCAGTGGCACTACTGAGCTAAATCCCCGGCCCAAATTTGAATTTCTTACAGGACAAACTCAACTTTAATTTATAGGAGACGTTAAATATTTTAATTTGATGCTAAATGATCTTTATGATTCCCATGCAGAAGGTAAGGCCAAAAGTAAGTTTAAGGAAGTAGTTTCTGAGATAAATTATGAAACAACAACCTGTTTAGTATGTAACACTCTAAATGTACCATAAAGAAAAATCATTTTTAATACCCTGAAATGTGATTTCTCAAATAAGTGGCTTTATTTTTGTAATCCTAAACTATACTTAAGTGCTATATGTAAGCCAAGGTCACCAAATACTCCAATATAGATTTGCTTACCACTACAGAAAAAGGACAGATGTGAGACTATTACATATTGCAGGCTTTGAAATTAACAACCAATAATCAACCTCAATAGTACTTAAAATACTTACTTGAGTGGATCTAATTAAGATACAGTAAGTTCCCAACTTATGAACAAGTTCTGTTCCAGGAGAATGTTCATAAATCAGATTTGTTCATAAGTCATATTTGTTCCTAAGTCTGACAAATTGGGTCTTATATACACCTTTGACACAAATATGCAATGTAAAGCATTAAAAAAACAAAACACAAGGTCTGTTCCTATCTGTGAAAGTATGCAAGTCAAATCTTTGTAAGTCAGGGACTTATTGTAAAATGAAATAGGAGGCTAGCAAAAATTCAACAGTATTGTGTATGTCTTTCCCAACCTCTGCTGGATACTGAAGATTTTGCTGTAAGAATTGAAAATCTCTTCCTAGGTCAAGGTTTATTCTAAAAGGTATATGAAGCTGATACACTTAATGATTTGGTATAGGTTACTATAAAGAAATCATGTATTCTTAATTTATAGTGAAACAGTTAATTTTGTATAAATCCTAGTTCTTTGTCTCATGAAGCTGAAGAATAAAGTCATGGACAAAAGGAGAAATTTAAGAGAGTCTTTAGTAGAAATAATAATAGTAATAATAAAAGCTCTTGATGAATACACCAAGAGGGGACAGAAGTCCACTTGTGCTTTATTCTGGCCTTTGTTAAACCGTGTGGGGACTCGTTTTAGAAAGGTGGCTTTGGGGGTTTAGGGTTTAAAGGCAATTAGTTTCTTAGCTAGTCCACAGAAACTGAGTTCAAAGAAGACTACTAACTTCGAATTTCGAAGTTTTTCCAAATTATCTGGAGGTAGGGAGGAGCCTCCTTCCTGGGAGGAAGGATCCTTATCTCTCTACTCTCATCCAAATGTTATTAATTTTTGTTCTTGTTCTTTTATATCTCTAGGCTTGGCTGAGCTGCTTGAATTAGCTCTTAACATGGCTGGGCTGTTTTCTTTTATCTGACCCTATCATTAGTCTGCTCTGACTGCCTACTCATAATTAACTGAACTACTACAGTTGCACATTTCTTTGTAGAAAACATTATAACTTCATGACTAAAAGTTAGATAACAGAGTACAGGAAAACATAATTTCATAGTTTCTAAAGTAAAACTTGTTTTTTCATTTGGATACTTTAATCTAACAAGAAAAAGAACTGAAAATATTATAAACCAGCTAATTTTTATGGCTTCTAAAATACTTGATGTTTAAAATAAATAATGCTCTTAGGAGGCCTACATTTCTGCTTAATAAAGAAAATAACCCTTAGCATAGTTTCTTAGTGAACACAGGATTTTTAATAAATGCTTGTTTTGTTATTTGTTCTTGGGAAAACCTTAAAAATAAAAACAAAGTAAAAAAAAAAAAGGTTACAGTTTTAGAGTGAAACAAAGTTGTTTAGTCATCAGAAACATTTGGTACTGCATGTGGATTTCTTAATTATTGAGAGGGCCTGAAATATAAATATTCACAGGTTCAAAAGAGTGCTTTCAAATAGGTTATCAAGCAAAAAATACCCAACCACCTGGAGAACAAAATCCATCTGACTGAATTTAGTCAAAAATAATTTTTTAGACTTGTTAGTAAAACCCTCATGTAAAATTTATTTGAGTGAATAATTTACTACGAATATTTCCATGAGTATCATAAAGTGCTATAGTTGATAAAATGAATATACTAATTATCTTTCTAACTTTGAACCACTGCCACAGCTTCTAGTGAATATATTTTATAGATCACTGGTTATGTTTCATTATACCTGTGGTCCTCATTTAAAAAACAAGATTCCTCTAGATATAATGTAGTCAGCTCCATATACCCACTTCACAGGGGAAAAAGAATGAGATTAAATATTCCTAGGAGTAGTTGATATTTACTTGAAGGTGAGCATAAAGGTCATTTCCCTAGAGCTCCATACCACAGTGTTCTTCTGATCTCCCCAGCGCTGTGCCTCAGATGACGGCTCAAGCTAGAATGAGCCAGGCAGGGGAAATACTGTTGACCCAGTGTTCTCTCTCTTGCCAACTCACAGGTTTGTAAACAATCCTGTTATAACACATCCGGATCTCTCCTTCAAATATTTGCAAGTTAAGGAGAGGATGTCAATGAGAATACAATGTATGTGAAGCACAAATTACTGAGATTCACATGTTAAAGTCATTAGCCACATACAAGTTCTATCAGGTAACAACTTGTAGCTTCTCCTCAGTATCAGACAACTCTACCAGAAAGTTCCTAAAGAGAGAAATCTACAGCCGGGTAAATAATCTGCTGATAGGTGAACTGTCAATACACAATCAAATTGGACTCTTTTTAATATGAAAACTGAAGTAGGAGAGACAAAATAGAGATAGACAAGAGACAAGAAAAACTGTAATATTAAAATTGTACCTTTTAGGAAAAACTGCATTTCAGGACAGAAAAGTTATTCAAGCTTTTTTCCCTTCTAGGAAAAGTTCCTAAGGGCCTTGAGGACAACTAGGCTCTGGGCCTGTCTGTGCCTTTTACCTGTAAATTGTGCTCCCTCCTACCGACCTCACCTTCAGGAAGCCACTATTAAAAGAACAGCACATTTCACCTTCAAACACTGCAAACGGTTTGCATTTTAACCCACTACATAGGCAAAGCCTGGCAGACACTAAAATAGACATCCTAGATAACAACCTTAAAAGCATCCTCAAGCCCCCATAAATATACCCAGAGCTTGAGGCCACAAGGCATCTCTGTCTTCCTCTTGAGTGTTTCATTCTATTTCTTTCAATGTATATTCTAAAAATTCTGTCCAATAACTCCTTTTGTGCCTCCAAGGATGCATCCAGAAAAATTCATTTTCTGTGATGGAAGTCAGCAAACTTGTAAGCTACCCTGTCTGTGGGTGGGCTCGAGGTAGGATAGAAGAAATGAAGGATAGGTGAGAAGGAGGCAAAGAAATCATAACTAAAACTTGTACTTTAAAGAAGACTTTTAATACCCAGCCAAAGTTACCTAAGGCAATCTCTATCAGCATTTTTTTGGATTGATGTAGGTTCCTCTTTTCTTTTTTTTTAGACTCATCACACACTTTTAAGAATACTAAGAGTCCATAAATTGGCTTAATTAAAAAATAAAAAGAGCAAGAACCTGATCCTAAGATAAAGGAGCAGGTAGAGAGAACCTCAAAAAATGTTTAGATTATATATCCCAAAACAACAACAACAAAACCCAGGGCTCATATATATATAAAACGGGCTACTTCCCCTTCTGTGGGGTGGGCCATCTTTTCTGGAGTATCCACCCCCTCAAGAGAAGCATAATTGTTCCTCGTTCCACAAAATAAGCATCTTTATCTTGAGGGCCCACACTATTTCTTTAAGTGTGTACCTTTTAATTTCTGCCTAATAAAACCCTTCCTGTGTCAGGCCCTAAAAATTCTTTTTATGGGACAGGATTCAGCAAACCTGCAGACTTATTCTACAAAGAGGGTGGGTTAGATTCCTTATTTCAGCTTCGGGGACCTCCTCAGACCCAGTCTGGTGACAGGGTGAATCTTGGTTTCCACTTCTGCTTTGGGGGCCTTCTGGGACTCTGTCTGGTAACAAAAAGATCACTCTCTGAAAACTATCAAATATATTTAGGAAGCTAGTACCAGGGCTTTTACCAGGATGAGTATTCAAACAAAAGGATATTAAGTAGTAGAATAAAATGACCCTTACCTAAGAAAGAATGACAACACAAGCTGAGTCAAGGAATTAAAAAGATATGCACTGGTACCCTTTCTTCTAATTTTATATATATCATTTCAAAAAACTCTTCTACCACCAAAACTTCTCAGTGTGGTTATCTTCAGAAGCAACACAACAAAATCAGACTTACCCACCCTCATCTTCCAAAGAAAGGAAGACAACAGTTTACTAAATTTTTACCAAAAAACCTTGAAAGGGAAGGATACTGCTCTTATCTTTCATGAAAAAGAATTTCCACTTTAACTGTACTCAGTCCCGTCTCCTCTAGTTCTACTCAGAGGCCACAGTTGTGGTAATGTGCTACTTTTAGGCCGAGATCAATCAAGATAATCTACTAAAAATTACAATGGCATGTTATTAAAATTAATAATCACTTTTTAAAAATAGCTCGATGGATTTCATATTACCTGGACTGATTTTTGAAAATTAAACAACAGATGGTTATTAACGGTACAATATTAGAATATAAAATTTAGGGCAGTTTAAAAACCTGTCAGTTGCTATGATTACCATAGGAGAACATGTGGAGTTACTTCTTGGAGACAATGTCATGTTCCCTTATGTCACAAACCTGTTACCACGCGGGAACGACAAACACCTGCTATATAGTGCTATGCATCCCATTATAGTGGGTTCATTCATATTTATAATACAGTCTGTGATGTCGATGCAATCACTTTAGATCTCACTGTTATTTCAAACAAATCCATAACTGAGCAAAAGGCAGGATGTTGACAGGAGTTAATGCGGGTTTTACGCTGCTTACAATTGCTTTCTAATCTACTAAATGGCTGTGAAAATTGATGCACTGTTAGGAGTGTTTTTATACACCAGTACAGATAAAGAGTTGTGCTGCAGTAATCTCTGTAATGCTAAATTGAATTTTCTACAGTGCTTTTTGTTTTCCCTATTAGTACGTGATTAAGTAGGCTCCCTATTTTATGTAAATCATTAATAAAGAAACCCAAACCATCTCGTTTTATTAACTGAAATGTATTTGCTTTGACTTTCAGCAAGAAAGTCAAAGTGAATTTGAAATTTTACCCTATTACTTGTAAAATAAACTTTTAATTGCATTTGAAATGAATTAAAGAATCATTCCCAAGAGATTTGGAGTTTCCTATTTCAAACCTCTGGATCATTTAACTTGACTAGAAACTTGTTCAGCACATGGTACATTGAGGGCTATATAGCCTAATTATAGTTGTAAAACTTAATGCATTTCAATATGAAATATTAATAAATATACCTTCTCAAAACTGCTCCACATTCTGAAAATAAGATAGGTAAGAGGGCAAAAATGGTTTTCTAAATAAAAGACTGAGGTTTATATACCAATATCTATAGTCATTTCATGTGGTTTATTTAAGTAGCACTACAAACAGATGCAGTATGAATGGCTATTAGTCACCAGAGCTACCAGGAGACTGCTTTGCCTCTTGGGCTGGGACAGATGTGTGATTGTAAAGTTGAGACAGATCTAAGAATCATTCCTCTCTTCAGTGAATTTGACTCTTGTTTGAGGCTCACCACTGAACAACTTGGAATGCAGACTGTAGGCTGGCTCTCACTTCTATACAAGCCATGAAAAAAGACTACCAAAAAAGGCAAGGGGCAAGTGTTAAAAACAACTTTAAATCACTCATCTAATTATTGGCTATTTGTTTATTGTGCTAATGGTTTTGTATTTCTAAGAAAGGGCTTAGGAATAGTGGATCATTATGTTTAATTTTAAGATGTTAATTGTGCTTGAAAACAATGGTTCTGCTAGGTCCAACTTTCCTTAAATGTAAATGATGTCCTTGGATTGGGGGTGCTTGCTGGGGATTGAACCCAGTACATCACACATCTTAGGCAAATGGTTTACCCCTGAGCTATATCCCCAGCCCTGTTAGAGTTTTAAAAAACTATTACTTTAAATTCTAATAGTCTAAGGGAGTTATGTGACAGTCAAATAAAAATATATGGCTAAATATGCATAAACAAAAATGCTTCTTTTTTGACTCCTGAAATAGAGGCAGCATCCTTTACAGAGATGTTTTCTTCTTTCCTATACTTATCAATACATTTCATGCTCGTATGACTTTTCTCTCTAATGTTATTGCATTGACATTTTTAAAGTACATCATTAAGAAAATTAAATAATTGGTTGTCTGATTACAATTTGACTATGAACTTAATATGAGGGTTTAAAGTCTTTTCCTGTCTGCAGACTCTGCTTCTCTGTGATAAACTGTTCTTATCAAGGGCTCAGAATAACTTGAAATGTCTTTCTAATGAAGGAATACAAGGCTATTTCATTGCCTCAAAACAATGAATAAAAACAAATGAAAAAATAAATGAAGTAACAACAAACATTCCATGACAAACTCCTACCTTTGGAAATTGGTGCTACTAAACATAGCAGCTCCTGAAACAACTTGACTATAAAAATCACATTTAACAATACTAATGATAACAAAGTGTGAGCAAAATTCCCTTTTATCTGTGTTTTTGAAGTTGTTATTGTGCACATATTACTGAGAAAATGTAAAAAATAAAAGTTGTAAAATTAGTGCATGAAGAACTATTATAATTATGTATCTTGGTAAAAGGAATAGCACAGAAAGCCATATTCCTGCTCTTAAAACAATGATAGTAAGCAATATTCTTATTTCCTTTAATCAGCATGAAGTAATTTATTTTTTATGCACAACACAAACACTATATGGCAAGGATTAATAGATCTAAAATAATTAGGTTCGCATAGTGGATGTTCCCCAATAATTGCTCACAAGTTTGCTGAGGCAAAATGAAAATAAAATGTTGATTTCTGAAGTTAAATTTTTACAAACTTGACATTAAGATTTTTTTCTTTTTGTTGTTGTTGTTAAAATACACTTGCTATAAGTGAAGTATTAGTGGTTCCACAGCATCATTTTTATACTGATTCATTCATCAGTTACTGAACTCCTATCACAGGTTAAGCTCTGTTCTAGGAAGACAACTAAACTGAGAAGGTGCTTGCCCTCATGGGGCTCATACTCTGGGGGCAAGGCAGGAGGCATCTCACAAGAGCCAAACAAGTGCTGGAAAACAGTGTGTCAGAGTGTGACCAATATATAGGAGAGAAAGGCAGGGTAAAGGTGCTGAGGGTTGGTGTTGCAATTTTACAAAGGATCCCAGAATAAATCACTCCCATAAGGTGAAAATGGAACCGAGATTCACAGGAATAGATGGAGTGAGTGTGCATATATTTTGGAGGTGAGAGTATTTCAGGCAGAAGGAACAGCAAGTATAAAGACTTACATGTTCCAGGAATAGCAAGATGGCTGGGGCAGCTGAAGAGGTGGAAGCAAGGCGAAGAGGGGCTGAAATGAGGTTAGCAAGAAGAGAGGGGCAGATGGCTTGGCCTTGTAGGTCCCTCATTCCACTGAGGCTTGTGAGCAGAGTTATCTAATCACATTTACATTTGAACAAGCAAAGCCTGGCTGTTGTGCTCACCACACTGGAAGAGGACAGAGTGAGAACATGGAGGCCAGTTAAGAGACATTTCCAATAATCCAACTGAGCAGTGATGTGCCTGCAGTGGTTTTATTCAAGAGACCCAGAGTAAAAGGTGATGTCAACTCAAAAACAATCATTTTAGACCCCTACATCCTACTCTTTCCAGAAACACTTTTAGGCAAAGATTGGTCTTTAATTCCAAGTTTTTATTAAGAAGTAATTTCAAACTCATTCCATTTTACTTCATTGCTGGATTTTCTCCAGATTTCCTTTCAGCTCTAGGACTTTGAACAGTTTGAAATCAGAGCCTACTGGGGAAAAGCTGGCCCTTAGTGACCTTACCTGGGCTGCTGGAGATGAATTAGAATGATAGATGGCCTCACTTAAATTTTCTCTCCTTTAAATTGGTTGAAAAAGCTATTGTTTTCTTTCTAAACTTTCTGGTATGTCCTTATGGTCCCTAAAATCATACTGCTCATTCATTTCTATTCCTGTTATATTCCTTGTATGCCACCCATATATTCTCTGTCAATCCTAATATGGGAGCCCTTTCCCTGATAAAGAGCTCATTTGTGTCCCTGGCTTCAACCTTAGGCTTTTGACTGCAAACTGTATACCTCTATGCTAAACATTTTCCTGAGTTGCAAATTCCAGTACCTGTCTATAGTATGTTGTCTTCTCTCTCAGTGGTAAAAACTTGCTTCTATTCTTTACATTTCTTGCTCAGTGGCACCAGTGATATATCCCATTATTTCTATCACAGGGAATAAAAAGGTGAAGAAATAGTAATTCTAATAACAGCATATTTCCCTATGGTATAACACCTAATAACACCCTTCCCTGTTCATCCAGCAATTATTCAGCCAAAAAATCATGGTAATAGTAGCCAAATACTCCTTTGGCAGGAACTTCCTGTTTTGGAAAACAATAGGAAAACCCAGTGATAGAGGCACAGTTTCTTTTATTAAGCTGTATTTTTTTGCTGGCAAATGTCCCCAAAGAATGTAATGCTGGAAGATGTGGCAGACACACAGCTCAACCAATATTTCACGTGCCTTCCTGTATTTCCCAGATCTTTCTGTGATGACAGTGGAGCCATGTGATTAGTTCGGGGTATGCAATGATCTGCGTTGCATTTAGTGTGAAGAAGAGTCAGTGTCACCTCCATTCCTCCGCCCCTGCTGCCATAGTGCCCCAGAGGATAGAGCTATATGATGGAGGGAGGCTGCCCGACCCATAATGGACTTGTGTGAAAGAGAAAAAAAGAATTGCTCTTGTGTGGAGCCATTGTGATTCCAGGATTTGTCTGCTATGACAGTAAGTTTTAATTACTCTGACTAATAAAGATTGCCTGGTTATCCTTGTTAAAACAACTGTAAATGTTAAAACAATTATTGTTTTATACCTGGCATTCTGAAATGAATCAAGAATCCTTCTTTCCATTAATATTTGCTTTTAGTATCATCTGTAAAATAATAAGTTCAGAAATTTGTCTAGAATTTAGCTACACTGTTTCAAGGATATTTCTCTTTCAGTTTTTGAAAATTTGGTAAACAAGTCATTACTGACATAGTGTAGACTCATAGACCCTCTTTTTGTGTATATATACATGTCTAGTACATGCATATATTTTATAAAGTGTTTTTCAGCCTCAATCTTCAAATCCAAAATACAATACATTTAGAAATTGTTCTTTGTTAATTTTAG
Source organism: Heterocephalus glaber (assembly GCF_053883595.1). Taxonomy (NCBI): domain Eukaryota; kingdom Metazoa; phylum Chordata; class Mammalia; order Rodentia; family Bathyergidae; genus Heterocephalus; species Heterocephalus glaber. The sequence goes on along the minus strand of NW_028258406.1, from coordinate 4,371,403 downwards.
TTGTGTCCCCCCCCCCCCGTATGTAGTTTGAGGTATATCAAAACCACAGATACTAAATGTTTGCAATATAGATAGAATAAAGGTCTGTGCCTTTGCTTATTTATTTTTGTCATTTTAACTGCAGGATGTCAATTAGACATCCCTCACAGCCCATCTCTGAAATCCTTGTTTCCCTCCTATAGTGTGTATCTGCTTAGATATTCATCTCCTTCCACAAATTGTAGCTTAGGACAAATTTGAATTGAGACGCCACATTTATTGCTGGTCTCTGTATTTCACATGTACTTAATACAGGTCGAAGTGTATAGCTCAAGTGTATTAGTTATTTGTTAACTCAGTGAATAAATGGATCAAGAAAAATTATTTCTGAAATTCTTAGGTTTTTAAAGCCCACCTTGGTTCCCTGTTGAGCTTTATTCTTAGGGAAAAGGCTCATAATGTTAATTAGATTCTCAAAGGAATCTGGATACTCTTTAACAAGTTTCAAAGGCATTGCTTTAAACTCTCTCTCTCTCTCTCATAAAGTCACACATATGTGACTTTGTATGCCCAGCATTCACTGTATTCTTGCCCCCTTCAACATTCACTCACTCACCTCACAGCTCTGCAAGGTCTTCCCAGAGGATGCTCACCAATTTATTGATTCTTTCCTACTAGAAAGTTTAGTGTTCTCTAAGACCTCTGATATTTGACTGAGTACTGCCTTTCTCCAGATTATTTGTAAAAGTGTTAAGTAAGCCTAGAGCTAATGTCAATCCCTGAAGAAACCTATTCCTTAAACTTTTCAACCTTTTCTTCTTATGGTTTGTTTTCCTTTTCTAAGATAGTTCTTTTACCACGATTAAACCTTTTATCCAACTTCAAAGAATCAGGATTCATTATTTACTTTCCAATCTTGGCTATAGAAGCTGCATTTTTCATACCTTTGAGAGTAGGAAGGTAATATGTAACACCTATGCATCCTCACTCTTAAAAATCTTCATTTGCCCACTGAGGAAATGCTATCTTACTATTGCCATATATAGAATACAATAAAGACTGAGCTACTTGTCATGAAACAAAAACAACCACAAAAAAATTCATGCTTAGTAAATGAATGTGGTCTTTTTCAATCTATAAAAAAGAAAACAAAATGTAAGAAATTTTAAAATGAATAACTGTATCTTCCTGTTGGAAGATATTCATAATGTGGAAAATCTGTTATTTAAAATATTTTATGCTAATGGAGCTTTGGTAGGGACTAGGCAAAAGGTACTACTGAAAAACAACCTCATAAAAAAAAATGTGACCTTTCCCACTACATAATTTAGTGGCACACTTTCAAAAACACTATATGACTTCATCAGTCCTCCTAAGAAGTATGTTTTGTTTTTTATTAACAAGAGCAGAGAAACCAAAGCTCAGTTTTCTTTCGCCTTAAGATGAAATGAGTAAGCCAAACATAAAAACAAAACACATATATTCTTTATCTCCACACAAGCTTCAAAAAGTCTATCAAAGCTTACCAGCATCTGGTCTCCCTTTGGTTCTCTGACCTAATCTCCCTCTAGTCCCCCACAAATCCCAGCATCCTCCTGCTTCAGGTTCAAGTCTTCCAACTGCCCCCCCTCATTTACCTGTGAGACCCACCCATTCCAACTCCCTCAGGTCTATCCTCAATTTGCTCTGTGGTGAGGTCTTCCCTTATAACTGACAACTGTATGCCCTTAACGTCCTTTGCTACCAGCATTTGGCACACTCTCTCTGTCCTCCTAAGACTCTCTTTATGTACATGTAAATCTGAGCTATCCCATTTGGTGGCCATAGGCACAGGTGACTATGGAGCCCTCGAAATGGCTAGTCCAAACTGACATGCAGCAAAGATTTCACATGACTAAAACAAAACATCTGATTAATATTTTTAATTCTAATTACAAATTGAAATAATACTTTGAATATATTGAGTTAACAGAAGTGTTAAAATTAACTAAATTTCTTTAAGTTTCACATATGTTCCACATTATGCATCTAAGATACTGCTGTGTTGAACTTCTTTGTTGTATCTTACACTTTTATTCTACAGATCTTTTTCTTTCCTTTCTCTGTGATTCTGACTGAATAGTATCACATGCTCACTTTGGCAGCACATATACTGACTGAATAATATCTAACGATCTTCCAGTTACTAATCCTGGTTATTTATTTTTTGCTTGTCTAAATTGCCAAAGTTTTAAATTTCATATTCTTTCTTAAAAGATAAAGAGGTTCAGAATTCCTATTGGTTCTTCCAGTAGATTCTAATTCTCTGATGAAGCCTTCCTTCTATCTCTTCAGTTTTCATTTAGATTATATTCATCTCGCCGGGCTTGGCGGTGCATGTCTGTAATCTCGGCACTTGAGAAACTGAGGCAGGAGAATTGCTGTGAGTTTTAGGCCAGCCTGAGCAATATAGTGAGTGCAAGGCTAGCCTGAACTATATAGCAAAACCCTGTCTCAAACAGACAGACAGACAAACCATCAAACAAATGAATATATTCATCTCACAGTCCTTCTCTAACTCCAGGAGGTCGATCATCTACAAACCTATTTCCTCTGTGTGTGGTGTTCTTGTGTCCTATCTCTTGGCATTAGCAATTTTTCGGTTGAAATCTAAACATTTATATATATTTTAAAACAAACAAAAAACCCAAACAACATCCTAGGAAGCCCAAGATGATGATGTTTTACATCAGTTGATTTATTTCTCTCCTACGAAGAAAAAGTGAATGACTTTAAGCAACCAGAGAATGAGCTTATATGAGGTTAAGTTGCATTTTAAATAAGACCCAGTGTTCTTTGATTTGCCCCATCTCCTAAGGCATAGCCGTTAGAAATCCGCCAATTTTGCTGTAACAGCCTTCAGGGTCTACAGCATCTTTGTTTTCAGTGGGGGCCAAAAATTTTCCCCCTAAAAGCAGATTTGCTTTCAGAAACAATCAGAAGGTCTTTGGAGTGAGGTCTGAAAAAAGAACTTTATAAAACATTTCAAATCAATGAGGAAAAACAACGAAGTGAATGGGACTTTTTGTGTGTTTTGTAAACTGGTTCTAAAGGCAATTTCAAGAAACTAAATTTTATAAGTATGAAAATACTATTAAATAAGTATTTGCAAATTATTTTAGTCCTCTGTAGGACATATAACTTTCAGAGTATACAATGTTTGCTAGAAGGTAAGAATGCATAAATAAAGGGGAGAACCATGAGTACATTAAGGATATAAGGAAGCATATTACTAATTATTATGGTAAACGATATTATTTAATTTTTCAAAGTCTATATTTAAAATACATAATTTCTCAAATCCTGTATTTAAAATACATTTTGTATTTTAAAATATAAAATTTTCCTTGCTGATATTACTAAGCAGTTCTTCAATAACAAATAATCTTATTTTGAATTTCATATTTATGTCCATAATGCTTCATTTTTCCTTAAATTCTGTTATTCACTGAGAAATATGCATTTCCTATACATCATATCTGAAATGTGAACTTGAGAATATATAGATTAAGAAACAACTGTGAATAAAAGTGTCACTTTTCCCATTTTTCAATTGAGAAGCAACTACTACATCAAAGAGGGAAGGAAAATGACAAAATAAATATCAAGAACATGAGTAAAATAAGCTATAATACAAAAATGGCTGCTAATAATGGTGAACAAGTTGGTTGAAAACATTTCTTTACACAAGCTCTACCATTTTTATTTATAAGTTACTACAGGACCCCAAGTGATCAGATACACAAAAGTAGCCGTAACCCATAAACCACCACCTGAAGACACTCTGTTAGCTAGATTCCTGGACAAAGTAAGCTTTGACTACTTGAGATCTGCTACTAATACCAGGAAAAAAATAAACTCCCAAGAGGCCACCTTCTTCTGTCTCCTTTTTCTCTCTCTTAGTCATTTTCAGGTTACTATTAGTAACCCAGATTAATTGCTGTACCATTTTGGGGCAATAAAGAAAGTTTAAATTGAAAATAAGTACAACTATATTGATAATTTATATTAATGTTTTCCATAGAAATATTTTGATTGGCTAGAATTGACACGTGCACATAAATGGTGGGACGTAATGATGATTGTATTTTTACTGGTTATTCTGGCAATAATTTCAGCAAATGGTCATATCCACCTGTCTGGGAAAATGGATTTTAACACAAAATGATGTCATATTCATTACGTAGACGTGATTAGAACTTAGTAAAGCCAGCTAAATTGTGGTTTTTTTTTTTAGCTTAATGTGTTTTTACCGAGCTTCAAGTTTAAGTTTTAATGCATTTTTAAATGTTTCTGGTCTCAAAACATTGAACAGCTGACAATTTCCCCCAAGAGAACAATACCTTGAGGGGAAAAGCAATTAGAATATGGATTGACCAGAAATCAGTAATCATTACTTGGTACATTAAATGCAGTAAGCCAGCACCTGGTTAAGTGTTTTAGAAACTGGTTAAATATCTAGAAAACAGAGCTTTCTCAAGTTAAATGTGAAAACTCAAGAGAAATAAAATAGACTTCTCCCAGTTATAAAATATCAGGAGAAAACTGCAAACTAAGGTTTAAAAAAAGTTAAGATTTAGTGAACATATTAAAGGCAATTGGAATCAAAGAGACTGAAGTAGAAATCTGGTATTTCTGGGAAGTTTAAAATCTCAAATTTATAGTTTATACAAGAGCTGATACATTTCCTATCAAGTTTTAATGTTTCTAAGAATGTAATTTAAATGAAGTACATTCAAAAAGAGGGAGGAGTAACTGGATGTAAAGAGAATTAAGATGTGTTATGTACATATACCAACTCATCATGATGAATGTAATCATTATGTATAGCAAGCATGTCCTAATAAAAGCAAAAATTAAAATTTATTAAATTTTTAAACTAGAAGACATGACAATTACTAAACCAGTGAGAAAAGAATCTTCACATGGTCCCCTCACCCCTATTTCTCTTGTCCTGCATGGCTGCTGTCTTTGGACTCTCCTATCCCTCCCACCTCTGCAGATGTGTTGTCCATAGTGCACTCAACCAGCCAACTTCAGTACCTCCCTCCCAGGACAAAGCTCCGGCAACTCACTTCTCTCCTGCCAACGTCCTCAGCTTCTCTCCACTTCACTGGGTTATTCTCTTTAGCACACGTGCTAGCTAATACACACATCTATGCAGATCTATGTACAACTGAAACAAAATTGAACTTGATAAAAAGTTTTTAAAATATTCTTTCTGATGAATAACTTTAATCCAACACGAATAAGATTAGTCCAACATGATTTATTTTTATTACACTGATCTTGTAAATAACAGGTTGGTAACAGCTAAGGTAGAAAAATCATGCTACATCTGAAATGAATGGATACTTCAGATGAAGAAGTACAAGTGGCAAATAAATATATGAAAAAATGTTCACCGTCAATGGTCATTCGAGAGATGCAAATTAGAACAACACTGAGATTCCATCTCACTTCAGAAAAAATAGCTATTATCAAGAAATCAACCAATAACAAATGCTGGTGGGGTTGTGGGGGAAAAGGAACCCTTCTTCACTATTGGTGGGAGTGTAGACTGGTGCAAACACTGTGGAAATCGGTGTGGCGATTCCTCAAAAAACTAAAACTGGAGGTTCCATTTGACCAAGCTATTCCCCTTCTTGGTATCTTCCTGAAAGAATTAAAAGCATCATACTACAGTGAAATATGAACACCCATGTTTATAGCAGCAATTTGTAATAGCTAAGTATTGTAAACAATCCAAATGCCTATCAACTGATGGATAAAGATGTGTTTGGGGGGGCTGGGGATTAGCTCAGTGGTGCCGCCACCTGCCCTGCAAGCTCAAGGACCTGAGTTTGATCCCTGGTACCAAAAAAAAAAGTGTTTTTTTTTTTTATACAATGGAATACTACTCTACCACAAAGAAGGATAAACTTGAGACATTTCTAGGTAAATGGATGTCCCTCGAAACCATACTCTTAAGTGAAATAAATCAAATACACATACTTAAATATTGCATTATTACTCTGGTGTGAGAAACTGAAACGGTAAACAAGGATGAAAATGTATAATAGATACTGGGAAGTGGAAAGAAAATGTTCAAATGGGAAGGGGAATAAGGGAGGGGGGAGGAGGAAAGGATGGAAGAGAAAAGAAAAAGGAGAAAAAAGCTTTAGTAAATAAGGAGGGGAAGTGGGGTGGAAGGGAGGGGAGGGGATTGGGGAAAAAAAGACAATCAAGATATATTACGTATAGGTAGAAATTCCCTATGATGAATATGATCATTATGTATATGTAAAATGTACCAATAAAATTAATTTAAAAATAAAATATTGCATTAAAATATTATTTAGATTATTAATACAATTCCTCCTATATTTGGTGAAAACTCACTTATCTTGGCCTAATCCCAGCTCTGGTAGGATCTAAAATTGAAAATTTAAGAAATTATAAACTAAACATATTATCTTTTATAAAAATAAGACTACCACATGAATCTGTTAAAGAAATTAAAAGACTGTCTCTCAGAAACAGGACTCAAAGGTGAGAAGGGGTAAAGCAAGGAACTACTTTTCTTTTTCTGTTATAAACCACTGAGTATTGTTTTTGAGTCTGAATCTATTACTTTAATAAAATAAAAGATAAAAAAAGAAAAATCATGTTATAGAAAAACCACGGTATATTTACTAACATCTTTTTATTATCGACTTTCAAAACCAATTTAAAATTTTTTTATTACCTTCATTACAGATTGACTAACTCTTATCTAAAATATTTGAGGTCAGATTTGCTTATGATTTTGTTGCTTTTTTTGTTTAAAGTTTTGTATATTTGGTATACAATGAGCTCTGTTGGGGATGGAACCAACAAAACTGATTCAGGTATACATAGCCTGAAGCTATTTCATTCAACAGTTTTAGTGTGCCTGTGTTTTGACTATGACCTTTAATGTGAGGCCAGGCAAGAAATTTTCCACTAGAGGTATCATGACAGTGCTCAAAAAGTTCAATTCTATTATTGCTAAAACAAGGAAGAAGAAATAAAGAAGTTGTTCAATTAACAATGTGGTTAAAAATGGCCGTGATAGCAGGGTACATCATCTCACATAAATGGTGAGTCAAAGTTGTAATTCCTTTATCTGTAAAATGAATATAATACTGGCACCTATCTCCTGATTTTCGTGACTTGTAAGCAATAAAATATATGTAAATATCTGAGCATAGTACCTAACCTATTAAGTAAGGGCTTATTGCAAATGTTGGCTCTTATTACTATTATATTAATTTCTTAAACTTGTTTACGACCTCGTTTTTTTCTCAGAAAATTTTTCACAAAAGCTATTCATATGAACAAGTAAAAAATGAAATTAAAACAATCAGAAAATTCACACTGAGCTCTGAATTCTGCCTGAAAGTTTTTAAACAAGACAGTTTATAACCAAGAACAAAGCTATACTTTGAAACCAGTTTGTTCTGTCAAAAAGACAAAAACACTCAGAGATGGAATTGAATGACTATAATGCTCCCTGGCCAAGAAGCAAGGCTTTAGCTTGCTGTTTAAAGAACGTGCAAGTGAGCATTGTTCTTGTCATTTTAATACAGATTTTCCACTCCTAAATTGACTTTCTGAAATAGATAATTGTTTTACACTTTTAAGTCACTTTGTCAGTGTTCTTGAACTGTGACAGTAATTCAGTGCTGAACTCATAAAATATACTCTCCCAGGTCCTGGTTTAAGTGAGCACAGAGATTTGTTTCCTAACAATAGAGCCCAACTAAATTTCAAAACACCTTTGTACTGGACAGTCCTTGAAGCTTTGAGCACCTTTCTTACCATAACCCTTCTCAACAAAGCGGCCAAGGGAAGTTTTTTGTGCCTATAATCTACTATCACCACCCTCACAATGGTCATGGCCAAAAACTACTACCTACTCCCGTTACTGCCACACCACAGCCATTGCCTCGGCAGCTTCCTCTCGTGCTCTCACCACCACCATCTCCATCTCTCTTACCATGACCACTGTTGCTACCACTTATGTTACCACTAATGATAAATGATAGTTACAGATATGCTAAGTTCCTTGCTTGTATTCCTTCATTTAAACCTCAAAACGACTTGAAATGTGTTCTTCTTTATAGATGAGGAAATCAAGGCACAAAGAGCTTAAAGGCAATTTTTAGCCCATGTTCACAGATTTAGAGAATGGGAGAGACAGGATTTAGATCAAAGCTTTAATAACTCCAAGGCATGTGTTCTTTCCAGAGCCTAGCATATGGTTCAGCAGAATTAATGCTAAGAGGAAAAAAAAAAAAAAAGACTTGTTGCATGAATGGATAAATAAAAGCAGTCATTCTTAGTGTCACACAGTTCATTTGCCAAGGGAATAGATCCGAACCATAGGCAGTGTGGATATGGCACGAGGGGAACTGCAAAAGACTACCCTGCAGGACAAGCTACACTAAATGCCAACCAAGGCACCCTGTTGTAAGTTCCTCTCTTAGGACAATAAATTACATGGAGAAAGGTACAGATAATACAGACACATGGAAATCAAGGACCAGAGAAAAGGTCAGAGCCATAAAGTCAGAGAAGCCACTGGCACCAGACAGAGTCAGAGGAGGTCTCCAAAGCATAGATGGGAAGCCCTGACAGATTCTACTCTCAGGGAAGGTTGCACATTCGCTGACTTCCATTATAGAAGAAGAATTTTCAGGACTCAGTAGTGAGACACATAAAGGTATCAGCAGAATTTTAAACGTACATATGAGAAGAAAAACAGAATAGGGGGGTTGCATATTGTGGTCTTGAACTTGGTATTACATATACGGATTTGGGGTAGAAATCTGTGGAACTTGTGAATTTCTGGAAAGAAAGGATTTATTTTACAGATGAAAATGATGGCCCTTCCTAGGGCAAGGGTGATGGCCCATTTATGGGTGATAGCCACACAGGAAGAGCGCCCAAGAATTTGGGGATGTTCATTAGACGAGTATCAGATGTGTATTTTACCATTCTAGTGCCTTTCAGTTTGCCCACTTGCCCATTTGGTGGGCTTTATTTTTTTACTTTTTGGTACCGGGGATCGAACTCGGGTCCTTGTGCTTGTGCAGCAGGCTGCAAAATCACTGAGCTAAATCCCCGGCCCTGGTGGGCTTTATTAAAATGCAAACCATCACATGTGTTAGAAGCTGAGCTATGCTGACCTGTTAATACTGCACTTCCTGAGGATAAGGGTTAGAAGGAGGGAGCCCAATTTATAGGTGAAAGGCACAGGCCCTGAATCCAGATCATAGGCTTATTATCTTTAAGGCCCTTAGGAATAGCTCTTATGTTTTGAAGCTGCAGTTTTTATTAAAAAGTACAATTCTAATATTACAATTTTTCTTGTGTCTTTTCTATTTCTTCTAGCCTATCTCACCATATGTAAACAGCCAAAAAGGTAACAGCACTTTATCAGGTAGTTATGACAATAGAATCAGAGGCAGAGACAGAGGGAGAGAAGACACATACTCAGAGTGGCTCTGCACTCCTGGGGCAAAGGCAACACCTGAATGGCTCTCAGGTTCTCTAGAGGTTGACAAGGTGATTGTTAACATGGTCTTTTAAATTTTAGTTTCCTTTCATTAACCAAGGAACAATTCTTTTCTTAGAAAACAAATGTCTCATCCATCTGCTCTAGTCAATAACTTGAAAGTCATATTTTTTTACTCTTCACATACAATCACTTAACTTGTTCTGTATTTTCTCTCTACCTCCACTGTTTCAACTCCTGCCCAAGCCACCATTAGCTTCCTGTCTGCACTGTTGTCATCTTCTCTAAGCTGGTCTCCAGCTAATCCCCCTTGCTGTTCCCTATCCATTCTCCATGTCCCTGGCTCCTGCACCTAGCTCAGACTTACTCATTCCTCACTTAAAAACTAATTTGGTGTAGCTTACCTTCACAGTAGATTGGTCCTATTAACTCTTACTTCATCCTCCACTTTTAACAATATCTCACAATTACTTATTCATGTTAAGAAGTCTCCTTTTCTGGACACTAGGCTCTATACACATAAGACTATGTCTGTTTTGTTTAATGCTAAATTTTAAGCATAGTGCCTGGCCCATAAGAAGTAAAAAAATCTTATTTGCTCAATAAATACTACTAAATGTTTCTTTATATAATACATCATCTGCCACCGTTTGAGAGTCTCTGCTTTTTGAAGCCTCAACCCTCCTTATATATAATCACAAATGTATTTAGAAATATTCCAGAAAAGAGCTCAAATCCAGCCCACCTCCATTACAGACTGACATTGTGCATGCACTGCATGGAGGAATCTGAGAAGGGAAAGGGGTATAGGGTACAGACTTCACTCAATATTTTCAGGGAACCTATTAACAATTTTTAAGCAATGTAATAACGTGATTGCACTGATACCTAAGGAAGAAAAATTTAGTGGCAATGGACAGACTGAAATGTGTTAAAAGCTGAGAAAGGAAGAGCTGTCGGACAACCTAATAGCATACTATAAGTGAGAATTTTTGATGGCACAGCTAACTGACTACAATAGACCTAGTTCTGGCCACCAAAATGTAAAAAGTCTGCTGAAGAACTTTCTGGTAAGATTTTCCTTTCTGAAAATGGGGACTCAAAAGAAGAAAGTCCTTGCAGCCCCATGCCTTTGGGCAAGGCTGTGTGATGGGCAAGAGAAAGGTTGGGTCTGAATCCCTGAAATCACTGAACACTGAAAGAAAACTGAAAAATCAGTTTTAGTTAAAAGAATATGAATTTCAGGATCCTAATCTATTTATAAGTTAACCTTTTTTCTTGTTCTCCTTCCTCTAAAAAGATGCCACATCAACTTTTCTACCCATTTTCACGTGACAGAGTGCTTATTAATGGGGCTTAAAGAAGAGGAATTTGATTTCCCTTTTGGTCAGGAAGTCTAAGCTTTCTTATATTTGGTGGTTGGCAGACTGGAGCCTTGGGCTCGCTGGTGTCCTGGAGGGCACGTGACTCTGTTTTCTACATGTAACACGCAGCTCAACCTCAGTAATTATTTTCTGAGAACAAATATAGGAATTCTGCCTGTCCAAACCCCGCCCCAAATCCTCAAGCAGCTTTCCCTCTTCCCTAAGTACAATAAGGTATCAGAAAGAAATACAGGGGGCAGTATTGCAACATTATTTTTCTTTTAAGCAAAAGTTCTTATAAATTGAACTGACTATGTGATTGCAAGTCAGATAGGTCCTCTTTTTTCCTTTTCCTTGTCTATATGGAGAACACTGTTGTCTTCTCTCTCATTCATCCATTTTCTAGATGTTTACTATGTAGCCATCTATTATCTAAATGTTTACAAAAGTGCATCACTTTTTGTACCATCAAATATTCACTCATCTTAAGAATATGCCACAAATCACCTGCTTGGCAAAGTAGGTGATCCAATATTTGCTTAGTGGATCTGTACTGTAGCATTATTTTTTTGAGGGTTCTAAAGAAATTTTGTGGAAGTTCTTATGATCTGGCATCTGATTAGAAGGGATGAGGACACAGATGACTACAGGTGTAATTTTGAGTTTTGCATTAGCCACAGCAATTAGAAAAGAGAAAGAAATAAAAGGAATAAAGATAGGAAAAGAAGAAGTTAAACTGTCATTATTTGCTGATGATATGATACTTTACATAGAAGACCCAAGAAACTCTGCCAGAAGACTTCTAGACTTAATTGACAGATTCGGTAGAGTAGCTGGATACAAGATCAACACTCAAAAAACAATAGCCTTCTTGTACACAAATAACAGACTCTCTGAGAGAGAAATTAGGGAAACAATTCCTTTTACAATAGCATCCCAAAAAATGAAATACCTAGGAATCAATCTAACAAAGGAAGCAAAAGACCTCTACACTGAAAACTACAGCACTCTGAAAAAGGAGATCGAAGAGGATACAAGAAAATGGAAAGACATCCCTTGCTCCTGGGTAGGAAGAACCAATATAGTGAAAATGACCATACTTCCAAAACTACTATATAGATTCAATGCAATGCCAATTAAAATTCCAACAATATACTTCACAGAACTAGAGAAAACAATCCAAAAATTCATTTGGAACTGGAAGAGACCTAGAATAGCTAAAGCAATTCTAAGCAACAGAGACATGGCTGGGGGTATCACAATCCCCAACTTGAAACTATACTACAAAGCTACTGTGATAAAATCAGAATGGTACTGGCAAAGGAACAGACCTGAGGATCAGTGGAATAGATTAGAAGATGCAGAAACAACTCCAGACATGCTCAGCCACCTCACCTTTGACAAAGGAGCCAACCACCCTCATTGGAGGAAAGATAGCCTATTTAATAAATGGTGTTGGAAAAACAGGATTTCAACCTGCCAAAGATTAGAACTAGACCCATACCTATCACCATGCACTAAACTAAGATCGAAGTGGATTAAAGATATAAATATTAAGATAGAAACACTAAACTTCCTGGAAGATAAGTTAGGTACAACTCTTGAAGACATTGGCATAGGAAAAGACTTCATGAACAAAAATTCAGCAGCACGGGAACTAGCAGAAAGAATCAACAACTGGGATCTCATCTTATTAAAAAGCTTCTGCACTGCAAAAGAAACCACCAACAGAGCTAACAGACAACCTACAATATGGGAAAAAAATTTAAGCAGCTGTCCCTCAGACAAAGGACTACTATCTAGAATATATAAAGAATTGAAAAAAATCAGACCCCCCAAATTCAAAGACCCAATTCAAAAATGGGGATCTGAAATGAACAGACATTTCTCAAACAAAGAAGTAAAACCAGCAAACAAATATATGAAAAGATGTCCAACATCACTCATCGTTCCAGAGATGAAGATGAAAACAACACTGAGATTGCACCTCACCCCAGAAAGAATGACTGCTATCAAGAAATCAACCAATAACAAATGCTGGCAGGGTTGTGGGGAGAAAGGAACCCTTCTCCATTGCTGGTGGGAGTGCAGACTGGTGCAACCACTGTGGAAGTCAGTATGGATATATCTCAAAGAACTAGGACTAGAAGTCCCATTTGACCCAGCTATTCCCCTGCTGGGGATCTTCCCCAAAGAATTAAAAGAATCATACCACAGTGATATATGTGCACCCATTTCATAGCGGCACAGTTTGTAATAGCTAAAGCTAGGAAGCAGCCCAAGTGCCTGGAAACTGGATAAAGAAAATGTGGGGTTTTTATAAAATGGAGTACTACTCAGCCATAAAGAATGAAAAACTAGAGTAATTTATAGCTAAATGGATGCATATCGAGGCCATACTCTTAAGTGAAATAAATAAGACACACATTTGTAAATGCTGAATGGTTTCTCTAGTGTGAGAAACTGATAGTGTAAACAAGAGTAAAAATGATTAAAATGAATAATTGATAATTTGAAATAGGAAAAAAGGTCCAAAGATGAAGGAGTGAAGGGAGGGGAAGGGGAAAGGAAAAGAGGGAAAGGAAAAACTATGAGAAAAGAAAAAAAAAAGGAAATGAAATCTATGTAAATAGGGAAAGATGGAGGGGGTGAAGGGTGCACAGGTAATGGGGAAAAAAAATAAGAACCAAGATACATCATGTACAGGTACAAACATCCAATGATAAATGTAAATGAATTGTATACCTAAAATGTATCAATAAAATTAATTTTAAAAAATAATAATTTTGAGTTTTGGAAGTCCCATATTGATATATAATACAATTGGTCCTGTAAACCTCAGTTTCTTCCTTAACAGTCTCATCAACCAAGAAGCCTGCCTGTGCTTGAATATTACAAATGGAAAAAAGGTCACTCTGTCCTAAGAGGAGATCAGTCTATCACTGTTCAGGTCTGGTCCTTTAAAATGCTCTTTTGAGTAGACAAAATCTGTTTCCCTGCAAACAGAGGCGAGGACATTCCCACTGTTTGTTCTAATAAAACTACTCTTAAGAAAGTGTGATTTACTGGGAACAACAGTGCCCCATAAGCCAGGGCCAATGTAACTTTGAGTCACATATGCTCTCTGATTCACTTTTATCTAAGATGAGGACAGTCTTCACTTCTCATATTTACTGTGAGAAATAAATGAGCCTATGTAAATGAAGGTGCACAGTTTCTGCTTGCAGATTTTTTTTTTTAAAAAGTGTACAAAGTAATGATACTATTGGGTGTGTCTAAGGATCACTCTTTACAAAAGGATGAGAGTGAATGTGAACAAAAATTTTAAAGTGGGGCAGTCAGAATAATGGTACTTGCATTTAAAAATCTCAATGCACCAGTACATCATTTAACATACAGAATTCTATATTATAAACAATTGTTAGGGGCAATAATCTTTTGCTGACAATTTTTATGTAAAAATCATAAATAACCATGTTTCTACCTTTCTTTCAATCACCGGAAGAATGCCATACACAGATAGCCAAGAAACATTATATAAAAAGAGATGACAACAAAGAAGATGCTGACAACAAAAATATAAGTACCTTTTTATGGAGAAGTGCTCTCTGCTAGGCGATATGCTAAACCCTTCACAAGGAATAGTTCCTAGTGCTCATAAAAGCTTTTTGAAGTTAATATCATCATCATCTCTCTCTTACAAATATGGAACAGAACCTAGGATATCTTAAATAATTCAAAAAAAGGTCATACCATGCAGCTGAGGTTAGATTTGAAGCCCGGTTTTTGATGTTACTCACCCTCTATTAGCTGCCTTAATACATATAATGGGTAGGTCTGACAGAATTACTCCAAAAATACCTTCACTCACTGAATTTTGTTTTTCTTGAGATTAACTATCAAGCAAAAGGGGAGTATTATCACTCTTTGGCAATGCATATTATTCTTCAGTTCACCTTTATGATAATCCTATGACTACAAGTGATAAAGGCAATATGAATAATAAAACAAAGTCTAGTTTAACTTTTTAAAATTTTGCACACCATGGTAATTATCACAAAACCAAACAGAAACCCCAAACAGTATAATATCAAGCATGAACATACTATTTCAAAACACTGAAAAAAATATATTCAAAAGAGCTGTATTGCAACACTGAGGAGGGTCGACATTTTGGAAAAAAATACTAAGTTCACCTGGAGTTTATGAAACAATTAATAAAATACTGTATTTTTAGAACCAAAACAACACCAGTGCTTAGATTATGTTTTTAGTTATATATGAAAAATGCTAGTTGATTTTCTCAGATAACCACTGATTTAGCAGCAACCAAGAGAACTGTAGTTATAGGAGAATAAATCTTCCAAAGTGCTACCCTTGAAGTTCCACAAATAAAATACAACAACAAAAATGAAAAAAGACAGACAAGTATTAAGATAGACATCTTTATATGTCACCAATTATATTGAACTTTTTATTTTTCATTATCTCTATACAGATCACAAAACACACAATATGGGCCTTTTTAAATGGGCTTTTAACAACAGAAAGAAAATTAATGATTATTGAGCTGGCATATACCAGGTGCTACCTATGTCCTTTTACATTAATTCATTTTCATACTTAAAAGGAACCTTTCAGTGTTGGTATTGTTATGAGGTTTTCTAGGTGAAGGATATCAGAAAGACTCAAGGTCATGTTCTTTCTTGGCCACTTCCCTAACACTAGGCAGCCTGCAGTGAGCTAAAAACATACTTAACTTCCTTCCCTTAAAAAAACCAAAAAACCTCACAGAATACAAACCACCCTAATAAGGACCTAAACATTTAAAGCAGGTACCATGGAAAGTTCTTGTAATTACAAAGCTACATTCTCCTTGTTCCGAAATGTATTTGAATAGCTCAAAAAGATGTTTAGCACTTGACAATCCATTTAAAATTTCAGAAATAGCAATAGCATTTAAGGCAAATCATTATAAATTATATAAAGCACACTATCTAATCCTATTCATAGCTATTGAATATGAAGTGCTTAATGAATTAGCTTAATGTGCCTATTAAGACAATATTAGGTAGAAAGGGGATCATCATACACAAGTTTCCCAAAACACACTGTAATGTCTTCTAATAATGCCTCGTAAAAATAAATATTAATAATAATGGATGTACTATACAGTTTGAGTAACTGAGACATTTTCAATAGTGGAATTTTGAAAAAAGTTCTGGAAAAGTAAGACTTTTCTAAAAAAGTAATCATTATTTCTTAAATCCTTTTAGTAGGCTGTATTCCAACACTGTAGCATTTTGAGCTGGCATTCAATCATCACAAAGATTACACAATAACTCTCTGTATCTTTAGAAGGCTCGTGTGAGAAGTAATAGATACTTCACATTCAAATATTTCAATGGCAAAGCCACCTAAAAAACTTTCTTCCCCTCTAATTCACCACTAACTTAAAATATATTCAGGCTCCAACCCGGAAATAAGCACAGTATAATGACGACTGATGGTTTATTTCTTTCCCTGACATTTAGCTCATGGTCTGCCTCTGATAAGGAAATGCATCTTTCTAAAAAGCACTCACAGTTTTCTTTAGCACAAAAAACCCCCCAGTAGATTGCTCTTTTTCTGATGACAGGCCATATAATGCCTTCCTTCCAGAATATTTTTCCCTTTGAAATTAAGCCATAAAATAAATGTCTTACTTGAAAAACAGCGTATTAGTGAAGTGGGACAAATGTACTTGTATAATTTGAGTTGAATTATAGTATATATAAAAAGCTACATTTTTTCTTAGGGAAGATATCTATCAAACACAATACTTAATGTTAGCTCTATTTCATTTTTCTAGGTTAAATTTTGGTTAACATAAAACACTATGATTTAATAAAGACTGGATTAACTTGTAAGCTCTGATGCTTATAAATTATAAAAAGAAGCTTGGGTCTGGGTAAAAGGTGAAATAAATGAAGTCTGAGTCTGGCATCTGTTGTTTCTGGTGACATTGTATTCCAGGACATACATTCTCTCAAGCTGCTATAGCCTATCTATAAAGGCATTTCTTTCATGTCAAGTTCCTGTGATCTGAACTTGTATCTACAACTCCTTTCCTTGAAGTTGGAGAGAACTCTTTAAAGAGCCATGCCTTTTGGCTCATTTTGACTTCTATTCCCTTGCTAAATACAGAAATGACAGATGGCACTATGGTAGCCTAACTGGATCAAGAAGCAGGCTTGAGAATTAGAAGCCAAAAAATAAAGATGTTATGGTTTAAAAGTGTCTCCCAAAGTTCATGTGTTAGAAACTTAGTCCTCCATGTAACAGTGATGAGTCATTAGACCTCAAAGAGATGATTAGATCATGAGGGCAGAGTCTCTAATTAATATTGTGGGAATGAGTGAGCTTCTAGTAAAAGCTACAAGTGTTCTCTTGCCCATGTGATCGCTCCTGTCATGAAATGATGGCAGCAAGGAGGCCCTCTGAGGTGTGACCCCTGCATTGCAGAGTACTTATCCTCTACAGTCATGAGCCAAATAAATTTATGTTCATTATAAATTACCTAGTCCATGGTGTTCTCTTATAGCAGCATGAATGGACTAAAGCTGAGGGAAAAAATAAAGACATTAAAAAGCTGAAGTCCATAGTGACATATGGAACCTCTTACAAGCATCAGGCTGACAATCTTTAAATTTCTATATTTAAGTGAAGTATATAAATCAATGGCATTTTTAGTTTTCTCTTACATGCACTTGCAGCTACTCTTAACCCATATGCATTTTTGTGGGAGAGGGGAAATCAATAATTTGGGGGAAAATGGGAAGGAAAGGATTTTCCCCTCCCCTGCATTTTCTTTTGAAAATCTGAATTTTGAACATGAATTTATTATGTAATAAAAATATAAATATTCTATGTTTGATTAACTAGAACTTCTTATGGTTTAATGAAAACATTTAAGTTTATTCTATGAAAAAATTCATAGAAAGCTAAACATAAATTTCAATTGTTTCTTCTGCAAAACTGAAATTTATCAGGACAGGAACCACTGTGTTCACCTTTGCAATGAGAATGTCTAATCAGGTATTCTGTGTACAGTTGAAAAAATAAAACACATCACCACTGCACAGTGCTCCTCTCTCTCTGTGCCTGACAGCTATCTATAAAACTGAATGTATAAGGAAGCCTTTAGGAAAATACAGGAGAAACAATCTTTTTGAGGCAAAGCTTAGCAGAAAAGTATTAGTGGTTATTTAAGCTAGTAATCGAACACCATAAGGTCATTTATTTATCTGCCTTCGCAAGTATTCACAATCTAGCATAGGTAATACTCCTCAAGTGAAAGTTAAAAAAACTATTTATTACTATAATAAAATACTTAAGGCTGGTATTTACAAAGAAAACAGATTAATTTGGTTCACTGTTCTGGATGGAGGGAGAGAGAGTGGGGAAGAGGGGTGGGGGAAAGAGAAAGAGCAAGATACCATCTCTCCACAGAGAGCCAGAGTGGGGCTGAGAGAGGCAAGCCTTTTAAGCTTCCATTAGGCCTCATGGCGTACAAGTCCCACTGCCTCTATACAGCCACACTACAGACCAAGCTCCTACCACGTGAACCTCTGGGGAACAAACCTCATCCACGTCACAGCACGTGGGATAAGGTATAGAGTGTAGGAAGCATTGTAGGAATTTACCCTTAGTTCCTAAGATTTTTATTTTTCTAACATTTTTCTACTAAAACAAAGAACCACACTTACTAAATGCTTAAAAATCTTCATACTTCAAACTCCCATAAGCCTCTAAACATTACATATATCAAGAATTTTGATTTATATTTTGCACTTATGTTATAACATGACTTTTTGTTGTATTAAAAAAAATCCACCTTTCCAAAGGGACTGTTAACAATTATAACCAATTTATTTGAAAATTTGATTAGAATAGCTCAACTGAATTAGCAAATAAGGCCTTTCTACTGAGCAAATGCATGAAACTCAAAAGATTGATAGGAATGTGTAACTTATTTTGTCAGTTACATTTTTCATGTCCTGGTAATAAATACTATTTTGATAAATAAAGATGATTTTTATTGTGTTTATTGCACTGTGATTTTTATATTATCATGGTTCCTCTGGTAATATAAGAGGACAAACCACACTTCAGTACTCAAGCTGTTAACTCTTGCTTCTTTTAAAATTGTCAACATTTCTACATCTGTATAAGAATTAAGTGAATAGACGGTATAGGTTTCTCCCTATTCTATATCAATGACAAGGGGAAAAACTGGGTATAGTAGGTCTATAAATATTTCTGGTCACTAATTCTATACTATTTGCCTCTCACTACTGCTTTAAGAATCTTTTCACTTTACAGGGATTTAGCTCAGTGGCACCATGCCTCCTTCACAAGCGCAAGGTCCTGAGTTTGATACCCGGTACCAAGAAAAAGAATCTTTTCACTTTACATTCACCTGACAAATTAATGGTAATGACAGTGCAGAAGAGGTTGTACCACGAACTGAGTAACGTGGGTGGATTGGGGTATGCCCCACTTGGCATCACTCCCGCCATGACAACAGGTGAAAGATGGAAGGAATCTAGTCCTGTAGGGTGGGTTGCCAATGTCTGGGGTAACCAAAGCAGACTTACTCAAGGTGGACAGTGGGAGTTCAATGCCAAAATGAATGGCCAGATTGTCCTGGTTGTGAGTGCTTAGAGGATCTGGGGTTCACTGGACAAGAAATAGGAAACAAAAGCTTTTGAATATGACTCTGTGAAGAAGCTTTTGTATTTGATATTGCTTAGACATTTTCCACAAGACATCTAATAACCCTGTTAAAAGTTCTAGATTCAGGTCCTTAGGAATTCAAAGCCAGAAACAAACAAACAGAAACAACAACAAAAACAAAAACCCTGCATTTTTCAAGAATTGGTATGTGTCCTTATAGAAGGAAATAATAATGATCTATTCACAAAGGTCCTTAGCAAACATTTCCAAAAATGTATGAGATCCGTATGACATGGCCTTTACTGATTTTTCCCTTTTATTGGATTTGCAGGAATTAACAGGGTGTGATTATCACTTGTGAACATGATAATGCATTTTGGTTATGGAGGGCTGATATTCAATGTTTATTTTAACCATCTACTAAAGCACCATCCTATGCTGTGGTGATGGAAAAGTTAAAAACCAGGGCAAAGCCAGAGTTGCAGTTTGGCTGTGGTTTGATTTGGCCACTCTCCAAATTTTAGGGTTAGTAACCTAGAGGTGAGTCAGAAGCCACATTTTGCTGATTTTGTAAGTGTGACTTTGGAAGCATTTGGTTTTCTCTCACAGCATAGGGCAGTTCCTACTACCTGGTCACTGGCTTTGTGAGGCCTGAAAGGCAGGAAGACAGCTATTTGTCACACTGTTAACAGGAACTGTATGATTCTCTAGCTGGCAACAACAGTGGTAGCTTCCTGATCATGGGGCCTTCCTCTAAGTGAGTGGCAGTAAATTTCTGGAGCCAGCAGCTTCTTAGTTCTCCAAGCAGTTTCTGGATCACAGAGGAAGGAGCCATTGCTTTAGTAGCCTGTATTTCCGCTTTATGTCACTCATCAAAGTTTAACTTAGATTGTTTCTTCAGTCGGCCCACTAATACTGGAACCCATTTAATATACCATTGTAAATCCTTTCCTATTTAAACTGAATTCTGGTTTCCATAGCAGAACCCTAGCTTACATGGTATGCCAGCACATACATATCCATTCCAAGCAATAAATTTCCTACTTTGTAGTAAAGAGGAAGGACAATGCAGATTCTTCTGGGAAGAGCACTCCAGAAAAACATGCAGGGACTAATGAGAGCTAACTCTGTTTTCCCTTATTCTGAATGAAGATGTGTTCTTGGTAACACTAAGATATGTTCCAGCACCAGGATAGCCCAATGTTTAAAATACTCCCTTGACCTGAGGTATTCAGATTGTTAGGTTAAAGTACTTCCAGAACAATATTTAAAACCTCAAGTACAGAAGGACATTAATACAGGAAGAACTAACCTGCTCAAGGTTGGTGAGACCCTGTTTTCTACCAACAGCATCCTGCCAGTTGCAGGCTCTCATTAATTCCTGGAGTCAATGGAGGCTGAGATGCACTACATTCAGTCCTGTGATGCAGCCATCTAACTTTCCATGAGGAGTTATGCTGCTGGATAATTATCTTGGAAACTTAATTTAACTGTACTCTGTGTATGTGACTTTTCACTACAATACATAGCTCACTTGAAATAAGTATCTTGATAAAAGTTGTTCTTTATTATATACTATCTAAATATTCTTTGTTAAATCTCACTTTGCTGTAAAATAATGGTCTATGTATCCCCTTCAATATCCTAACAAAAAGACTATGATTAGCTGTCACTATGAGCCAGTGTTCATAAGAAAGGAACATTCTTCTATTATATTTTTTTTTTCCCCCTGGGATGGGTGATTGAACTCAGGACCTTGCATTTGCCAGGCAGGTGCGGTGCCGCTGAGCTACATCCCTGGCCCTCTTCTACTATACTATTATACTTAATATTGAAAAGTTATTCATTGTTTATCTGAAATTTAAACCTGACTCACCATCCCATGTTTTATCTGGGAACCCTAGTTGTAGAAGATACCTGGAAAGTACTACCACTGGAGAGTGACTTACTCAACAGAGCTGAAGAGCCTGAGTCTATCTATAGGATTTAAGATAGCTATCTTCACACAGAAGGAATGGGCTCAATGTGGGTCATTTATAGGATTATAAGTAATGGAGGAATCAAAGGTGCATAAAACTCTTAGTTGGCTTCAGACTCTTGGTATCCGTGGGTTTTATTTCCTTGAACCTAGATTTAAGTATATACCAACCTAGAGGACGCTGCCCACATTTTTGGCACTTTATAACCATCTCTGTTTCCTTTTCCCTTCTGGGCTGTCGGGAAGCTAAAAAAGTTACAGGATCAACTCTTCAATTTCTTCTACATCCTTTACATAGATAAGTCACCTTAAATCCTTTCAAAAAAGGGATGGATCATAAATTATTGAGTTAAAAGAGCTTGCTTTCTTCTGTGGTTGTCATGGATAGTCAGTTAAAGAAACACTGTGACAATTACACATAATAGTCATCTTTTGAATTTTTGCATCATCGGGGAATAGAAAACAATGAGTTTATTGACTTTAGTACTTCTGTGAGTTAGAAATTTGTCTATATAAGTTTAAAAATAGTGTAGTATCTTGTACTCTTGTTGCTGTGATGAATGCATGCCCCAAAGCAGAAAAGCTATTCTAGAGTTTCAACTTTTATTTACCATGGCATGTACTCTATAATCCAGAGAAAAGAGCAGTATTGAGCAGTTTGGTGCTTTTATTTGTTAAAAGTGTTCTACTGCTAAAGTATGAGAAGTGAAAATGTAGCCTCACTTTGAAATGTAATATATGTCTGAAAAATAAAATAATTTGCAGTATAGTTAGTTTTGCTCAAGTCTGGAGAGATAACATGAAAAATTCTCAGGCTAGCAACTTGCTGACTACAAAATCACTGTATTTTCAATAAGCCTAATATGGCAGTTGTTTTTCATAGGAAAAGAAAAGCTAAGGAAGACTTACAGTCTGTAGATATTCAGCGTAGCTTGGCAAAATTTAGCTGCTAGTTTCTTCTTATCCTTGTTATACATTTCCATATGGGACTTATCATTATCAACAAGAAGAAATAATAGAAATAAACAGAAGCAAGAGGAAAGGTCCAGACTGGCATGCATTAACTGCTTGTCAACTATGGTTTTCCTAGTGAATTGCCCTGTTGCTCTGTATCTCACTGATTACAGTACAACAGCTTTCATTAGTCACTGCAAATAGGACTTAGTGCCACCTTATTTACATTCTATTGCAAATAATTAGCATTTCATATTAGAACCGTTCAAGGCACTTCTGAACTTGCAGCAAGACTATTTGACATCATCCAATACTTGATTCTATCCTGAACAAGCTTAAAAACAGATTCTGTGCTTTTTTAGTTACAACAGTGTCACCAATGGATTCTAAGATGGCTTAAACTCCTGCCAATAGTGTAGCTGGGGATATCAAAATGCTGCAGTAATTAGACCTCGCAAGTCTGACTTTCCTAGTGGTAGAACTGTCACAGAGGGGAGGAAGTGATATTCAAAGTTTATGATAACTCAAACCTCTACAATTATTGCTAGAACATGAACACTACCATTTTAAACAGCCAAAAACAATTTTTTAAAAAAGCCTTTTACAAAGGTAAAAGATAGAGGGGGGAAAAAACAGTATCATATGCTTTATGCCCAATGGCTTTTGTCTGCTCACAATTTATAATTACTTATTAAGATTCAAACTTGATTATTAAGTTGATAAAAAAATATTTCTCTTGAAAGGTTAGCTGTCATATTTAACAGACTGTAAAGCTTATTCTATTAGATCAATTAGATCTTCACTTTATAAGTGCATCGTTCCAGAATTAAACAGATTTACATATATTATTTTATATATCCAAATTTATAGAAGAATTTTATATAAAAGCAGCTATTTCTACTTAAACCATGTGTATGTGACTGTGTATACATACTTACACACATTTGTAATTATATGTAACTAGGGGTTTTCTCCACATGCACATAAAATAAGCCAGAAATCACAGAATCAACTAATTCTGAATGTGCGAATGTGTGATTTACACATAGAACTAGTGAATACAAATCTGACACTAGTGAATACGATTCCACACTTCAGGGTATCATCAGCCCTCAGCAATGGCTGGGTCCTTATGCCTACTCTTATCTCTCTGACCTCTCCATCACTAAGGTCCACACTATGGATAGCTCCTACTACTTACTTCATAAGACAGTCGAGCTTCCTGGCCTAGGTGAGTGCCTCAGCATTCCCCACCACTGACACATATGCTGCAGCAGGCTGTTTGTTATTACCGAAAGCTCTAAAAGGCTCACTATCACTGCGAATCCTTTACATATTTCATCAATCCACCTTCAGTCAAGGATCCAGCCTGAGAGTGTTGCTCCTCCAGGCCTGGCCAAAGGAATTTCAGATGGCTCATCCAGTCGCCCTTTACTCATAAGAGGGCTGATCTGTTGGACTCTTCCTGTCTCAGTATTTTAATTTTCAACTCAATTGTTTAACTGTCCTTACTTGACATTTAAGAAAAACAGGCAAATGGGTGTTAAAATGCAATATAATAAAAAAAAATTAGCCTTGGAGCAAAGCAGTAAATACAAACATATTAAAAACATTGGCTAAGAGCTTCTAGTGAGTGGAACAGAGATTAGAGGATAGAAATCAATGATGATAATAAAATGTACTCAGTTATAAAGCCCTTTCATATAAGTTATCTTTTCTATAAAGAGATTAAAGAACTTCAAAGAAATAAGCATACAGTCTATTTTCACACTAAATGTTTTGTTCCTTACCATGTCTCTCAATGGGACAGTGAATTGGTTCTGTCTGAAGAAACCTCTTCAAAAACAAAGCACATCTCTATGGATTTTTTACAAGGTCATTGTGAGCTGCAGTAACAAAGGAGGTATTTATTCTGCCCTGGCCACAGCTGGTGGTCAAATACAGTCCATAGTTCCTTAGGGGATACAAGTGGTTGTTTAGGAAATTGGGATAATAATTAGGTCCAATATCCATGAGGTCTCATAGAAAATAGTAAATAATTAATTGATATCCAGGGAAGATAGAACTGTTTGAGCCAATCCATAGGATCCATTGTTCCCAAATATCTGCCTAAAAAGAATCTGGGAATTTAGAAACTCTTTTTCATAGGGGTCCTTATCATCATCCATCCTTTTTTTTTTTTCACAAGTAAAGAATATGGAAAAGTGCAAGCATCTGAATCCCACCTCTGCTATTTAACTTTGGGCAACCTACTTAATTCTAGGTGTCTGAAGTTCTTCACTTATCATTATTATTATTATTATTATTATTATTATTATTATTATTATTTTTGCTGTACTGGGAATTGAACTCAGGACCTTGTGCTTGCCAGGCAGGTGTGGTGCCACTGTGCTACATCCCTGGACCAGTTCTTCACTTATACAGAAAAATACCAACATCTTAAAAAGTTTTTTGTGATGATGAAATGTTAGTACATATAACGGCGGAACACGGCATAGCTATGGTAGCAGCTGCATAAATGCTGAGTATTCTTCATATTGGTAAGAAGACCTGCTAGAGAAAAATTAAACCATTTGGGGGATTTACAAAAGGAATTTCTTGTCTAGTATGTTACTAAAGAGGCCTGGTGTGGCCTTATGCAGCTGGCCTGCCATCATATACACAATTTGACAGGCGGCCTTGCTGCCTACAGTTTAGTTTTGAACACTGATCCACTAAAGGAAGTGAGTGTCTGTGGAGAATAACTGATTCCAATTCCTGCAGCAGAGAAGAAAAAAGTAAAAATGGGCCTGGGATGTCTTGTCAAAACGTAAAGACATATTAAAAAATGCCTGGAGTACTTTTAAAAGTACACAGAAACTTAAAAAGGGTTCTTACTAGACAAGGCTGACAGGTTGGGCATCAAGAAAAAAATAAAAGAAGTCAGTACTTTGTAAGTTGAAATACATCCTCCTAGTTTCTTGTTTGTTACTACAAATTTTAATTTCTAAAAAGTCTAGAACCCCTTCCCCTACCATGGTTACTCTTTTACCTTTTTCAGAAGGTTTTCCTAGTTTTTGCATTGAAATTTTGGAATTAGCTTATCTGTTTCTAAGGAAACTTCTGTTGGTAACTTTTATTGCAAATGATGCATTGTTGACTGGTATCTTTATAGTAACACAAAAAATTCCAAGAAATAATTAAGGAAGATGATAAGTAACCCAGTAAAAATAGGAAAAGAATATAAAGAAATTCAAGAGACATTTAAAAAAAACAAAGAAAGGTAGAAGGGATAATAGTAACACTGATTCTGTGAAAATAAATTCTGTTCAAAAGACGGGCAGGAGTGAAATTTGCATTAATTTTAAATTTTTTAACCATAAGACTGTATTATATTTAAAAGAAAATTATAAAATGAATATAATCAGTTACTTGGAATAAGTTATACTTAAATACTAGTTGTGCAATGTAAAAAGGGCAAATTCATATATATAACGTGAAGTATTATAAAAATTGGGTGAATATAATAAGATATTTACTTTTTACCAATTTAATACATATGGGAATACTGATATTTAATGAAAAAGCCAATGTACTTATTTAAATGGATTTTTCTCCATTTGTAGAAGTAGAATAAGGAGTATATGGTTAACTAGAAATAAGTGACATGGTTTCACAAAGGTGGGATATAGTTCAAGTAGGAAGTTCCAAAGAAGGACTGTAAGGGCTTATATTCATAAGCCAGTGTCTTGAGAGGGGAGCTGATTCCATATCCATCAACCCATCCTAGCTCCTGGGGGTTAAAATCCCTGAATAAATTCACTAATTAAGAGATGCTCAGAAGGCACAGGGATGTGAGCAGACAAATGTGTTTGGACAGTGTATGACCAAGACATTCATGGGGTGAAGAAGAAAAACACCAGAATACCTGGCAATGTAAAGATTTCAAAAGTTTCACCAGTGTAATACGAGTCTGCATTGCAGGACTGGCTCGGAAAGGCACACATCCAGTCAGCTTGCCCAGGAAGAGATAAGATCCAACCAGAAAGCAGTTAGTTTGAACATTTACCCTTGTCTGGTCTGAGAACAAACTCTTTCTGGTCTGGTAATATTAGTGTAACCCTGAGCAAGCATAAAGATAAGAATTAGAATAAAGACCAGAAATAATACTAATATAAAAGCAATTAATAGATAAAAAAATTATTCAATAATTTGCACTACAGTGGTTCCTGGCAGTGGTGGTGGGATTGGTGTGTGTGTGGAGGTGCGAAACAGTTTCTCATAAAGGAGAAGCATGAGATCTCTGTGGTGATGGAATTCATATCTTTTTTTTTTAATGTGGTATAGTGATGATACTTTATTTATTTTTAATTCTTTTATTGGCACATGTTACATATACAACAAAATTACATTTCTCATTGGGAATTGTACCTTTACATAATGCATCTTGGTTCTTCTTTTTTCCCCATTCCTAGCCCTATCTTCACCCACTCCACCCTTTCCTATTTACAAAGACTTTATTTCCATTTCTCATCATTTTTCCTTTCCCTTCTTTCCTTTCCCCTGCCCCTCGCACTATCCGTACCCCTTTGGACCATTTCTTCCTATTTTGCATTATCGATTATTCATTCTAATCATTGGTACATTTTAGGTATACAATATAATGACATTCATCATTGGAAATTTGCACCTTTGCATAATCTCTCTTGATTCTTATTTTTCACACTTGCCCAGGCCTCCCTTCAACCCCTCCATTCCTCCCTATTTACAAAGATTTTGTTCCTATTTTTCCATTTTCTCATATTAATCCCATTCCCTTCTATCCTTTCCCCTAGCCCTCCCACTTCCTTCCCCTTTGCCCATTTTCTTCCTATTTCACATGACCTATTATACATTTTAGTCCTTATTTACACTTTCAGTTTCTCACACCAGAGAAACTATTCAGTATTTATACATGCGTGTCCTATTTATTTCACTTAAGAGTATCGTCTCAGTGTGCATCCACTTAGCTATGAATGTCTCTAATTTCTCATGTTTTATGGCTGAGTAGTACTCCATTTTATTAAAAACCCCATACGTTCTTGATCCAGTCTCCAGTTGATGGGCATTTGGGCTGTTTCCAAGTTTTAGCTATTACAAACTGTGCCGTTATGAACATGGATGCACATATATCACTGTGGTATGATTCTTTTAATTCTTTGGGGAAGATCCCCAGCAGGGGAATAGTGGGGTCAAATGGGACTTCCAGTCCTAGTTCTTTGAGGTATCTCCATACTGATTTCCACAGTGGCTACACCAGTCTACACTTCCACCAGCAGTGGGGCAGTGTTCCTCTTTCCCCACAGCCCCACCAGCATTTGTTGTTGGTTGATTTCATGATAGCAGCCATTCTTTCTGTAGTGAGGTGGAATCTCAGCATTGCTTTCATTTTCATCTCTCGATTGACCAGTAATGTTTAACATTTTTTTATGTTTATTTGCTATTTCTACTTCTTTGTGTGAGAAATGTCTCTTCATTTCAGATGCCCATTTTTCGATTCGGTCTTTAAATTTGGGAGGTCTGATTTTTTTTAAGTTCGTTATAGATTCCAGATGGTAGACCTTTGTCTGAGGTACCACTGGTGAAAATTTTTTCCCACGTTGTGGGTTGTCTCCTCACACTGCTGCTGGTTTCTCTTGCTGTGCAGAAGCTTTGTAGTAAAAAGAGATCCCACTTGTTGATTGTTTGTGCTAGTTCATGGGCAACTGAGGTTTTGTTCATAAAATCTTTTCCTACACTGATGTCTTCAAGGGTTCTACCTATCCTCTGTTCCAACTGAGAGTTTCTATTTTAATATTTAGATCTTTAATCCCTTTCGATTTTAGTTCAGTGCATGGTGAGAGATACAGGTCTAGTTTTAATCTTTACGAAGATGAAATCCAATTTTTCCAGCACCACTTATTAAAGAGGCTATCTTTCCTCCAGTGAGGGTGTTTGGCTCCTTTATTGAAGATGAGATGGCTGAGTGTGTCTGGCGTTGCTTCTGCATCTTCTAATCTGTTCCACTGGTCCTCAGGTCTGTTTCTTTGCCAGTACCATGCTGTTTTTATCACAGTAGCTTTGTAGTAGAGTTGCAGGTTGGGGATTGTCATACCCCCTGCCATGTCTCTGTTGCCTAGAATTGCTTTTGCTATTCTGGGTCTCTTCTTGTTCCAAATGAATTTTTGGATTGTTTTCTCAAGGTCCATGAAGTATGCTGCTGGGATCTCAATTGGAATTGCATTAAATCTATATAGTAGTTTTGGAAGTATGGCCATTTTCACTATATTAATCCTTCCTAGCCAGGAGCAGGGCATGTCTGTCCATTTTCTGATATCATCTTCAATCTCTCTTTTCAGAGTGCCACAGTTTTCAGAGAAGAGGTCTTTGATTTCTTTCGTTAGGTTGATTCCTATGTATTTCAGTTTTTTGGATGCTATTGTGAAAGGAATTGTTTGCCCTATTTCTCTCTCAGTGAGTCTGTCATTGGTGTAGAGGAAAGCTATTGATTTTTGTGAGTTGACCTTGTAACCAGCTACTTGACTGAATTTGGATATTAAATCTAGAAGATTTTTGGTGGAGTTCTTGGGGTCTTCTATATACAGTATCATGTCATCTGCAAATAATGACAATTTGACTTCTTCATTTCCTATCTTTATTCCTTTTATTTCTTTCTCTTGTCTAATTGCTGTGGCTAATGTTTCCAGAACTATATTGAACAAGAGTGGTGATAGTGGACATCCTTCTCTTGTTCCTGATTTTAGTGTGAAGGATTTCAGTTTTTGACCATTTAGTATGATATTGTCTGTTGGTTTTTCATAGATGGCTTTTATCAGTTTGAGGTAGAGACCATCTATTCCAATTTTTTGTAGGGTTTTTATCATAAATGTATGTTGGATTTTTGTCAAATGCTTTTTCTGCATCTATGGAAATAATCATATGGTTTTTGTCCTTAGCTCTATTGATACAGTATATTACATTGATAGATTTGCATAAGTTGAACCATCCCTGCATCCATGGGATGAATTCCACTTGATCAAGGTGTGTGATCTTCTTGATGATCTTCTGCATTTTGTTTGCCAGTATCTTATTAAGGATTTTTGCATCTATGTTCATTAGTGAGATTGGCCTATAGTTCTCCTTTTCGGTTGGGTCTTTCTCTGCTTTGGGGATCAAGGTGATGCTTGCTTCCAGGAATGAATTTGGGAGTATTGCTTCCCTTTCAATTTCATTGAAGAGTTTAAATAGTAGTGACAGCAGATCCTCTCTAAATGTCTAGTAGAATTCAGAATGAAGCCATCAGGGCCTGGGCTTTTCTTAGTTGATAAGTTTTTAATTACATTTTCAATTTCATTGGTTGACATTGGGTTGTTCAGAATTTTTAGGTCTTCTTTGCACTTTGGTAATTCATATGTTTCTAGGAATCTGTCCATTTCTTCTGTGTTTTCCATCTTATTGGCGTATAGGTTCTGGAAGTAGGTACTGATGATCGTCTGCATTTCTGCTGGGTCTGTTGTAATTTCTCCCTTTTCATTCCTAATTGCATGGATTTGGGCCTTTTCTTTCCTTTTTCTGGTAAGGTTGGCTAAGGGCTTGTCAATTTTGTTGATTCTTTCGAAAAAGCAACTCTTGGCTTCATTGATTTTTTGTATCGTTCTCTTAGTCTCCATTGCATTGATTTCTCCTCTGATCTTTATAATTTCCTCCCTTGTCTGAGTTCTGGGGTTGTCCTGTTCTTCTTTTTCTAGAAGCCTGAGGTGCAGCATCAGGTTGTTTCATTGGGCTCATTCTGTTTTCCTAATATGAGTATTCACTGCTATGAATTTCCCTCACAAGACTGCTTTCATTGTGTCCCACAGATTCCCATATGTTGTATTATCATTGTCATTTATTTGAGGGAACTGTCTAATTTCTTCTTTAACTTCCTCTGTGACCCTTTGGTTATTCAGAAGTGTGCTGTTCAATTTCCATGTGTTTATGAATTTTTTCCAATTTCTTTTGCTGTGGATCTCCAATTTCATCCCACTATGGTCTGATAATATACAGGGAATAACTTCAATTCCTTTGCACTTACTTAAACATGTTCTATGTGTGAGTATGTGGTCTACTTGGAAGAATGACCCATGTGCAAGTGAGAAGAATGTGTATTCTAATTTTGTGGGGTGGAAGACTCTGTAAACATCTGTTAAGTTCATTTGTTCAAGAGTTCGATTGAGTTCTAGTATTTCATTACTTATTTTTAGTCTAGTTGATGTATCTACTTGTGACAGTGGGGTGTTGAGGTCCCCCACTACAATTGTATTAGTGCATATATGACTTTTCATGTCCATTAGTATTGTTTTATATAGTTGAGCACACTAGTGTTTGGTGCATAGATATTTATGATTGTCATCTCTTCCTCATGGATTGTTCCCTTTACAAGGATGTAGTGTCCTTCTTCATCTCTCTTAATCAGTGCTGGTTTGAAATCTACTTGATCTGCCAAGAGAATAGCTACTCCTGCTTTTTTTTGGATTCCTGTTGCATGGAGTATTGTTTTCCACCCTTTAACTTTCAATCTATGAGTTTCATTTTGAATTAAGTGTGTTTCTTGTATGCAACATATTGTTGGATTTTGCTTCTTGACCCATTCTGCCAGTCTATTTCTTTTGATTGGTGAATTGAGACCATTAACTTTGATGGTTATAACTGAAACGTATTGACTTGTCATTGCCATGACTTTTTCTTTTTGTTGGGTTCTCCCTCTTTACATTTAATTTCTTGTCATGCCAGATGGGTTCATTCTGCTTTGCTTCCTGGGGTTGTGATCCTCAATGTCTGTTTCTAGGATATTGTATAAAATTCTTTGGAGTGCTCATTCAGTATTCATGAAGTTCCTAAGGTGCTCTTTGTCATGAAAGTATCTTATTTCTCCATCAGTTTTGAAAGATAGTTTTGCAGGGTACATCAATCTGGGTTGGAGGCTGTTTTCTTTTAGGGCTTGGAATATGCCACTCCAAGCTCTTCTTGCCTTGATGGTTTGTGTTGAAAAGTCTGCTGTGATTCTGATGGGCTTTCCTCTGTATGTGATTTGTTTCTTTCTCTGACTGCTTGTAGAACTTTGTTCTTCTGTTGAGTTTCTGGAATCTTAACAATTATATGCCTATGTGTAGATTTTTTTTGATCAAGGCTACTTGGAATTCTATATGCCTCACTTATCTGTATGTCAAGTTCTTTTCCCCTGCTTGGGAAGTTTTCTGCCATTATTTCTGTGAAGAGTTTTTTTAGGTCATCTGCACTCTCTCCTGTTTCTTCATTGACTGCAATCAGTCTTATGTCATTCTTCTTTGCATCATCTAGCAGCTGCTGGATTGATTTCTCATGTTCCCTTATAATTTTGAAGCAATTTTTCTTTTCCTGGTCACTAATTGCAATCTTATCTTCTATATCTGAAATTCGGTCCTCACATTGGCTCATTCTTCTGGGTAGACTTTTTCAAATGGAGTTTTTCATCTCCTGAAAATCTATCTGCATCTGTTTTATGGATTCCATTTGTTTCCTATGTTGGGGTTCCATCATGTTCCTCAGCTCCTCCCTAGATTTATTAATCATGTCTTGCACTAGGGGCATAATATCTCCTGTTAATCTGAGAAATTATGTCTGATTTCATTTTTTCCAGATCCCCTTTTGTTGCCAGTTCAGTGGGTCCAGGTGGTTAAGTATCAGAGTGTTCCATCCCATTGCCCTTTGGGGTTGCTGCAGCTCATCTAGAAGTCTGGTTTTGAGATTCATTTATGTGTTTTCTCATTTTGACTGGGGGGGCGGGGGGGTGCTGTTGGTGCTCGCATGGATTACCTCCTCTGAGCTGGGAGAGGTGGGACAGGGGCTGGGAGCAGCAGTAGGGATGGTGGCCCAGAAGCCCCTTCCTCTGGGCCAGGAGCAGCAGCAGGGATGGTGGCCAGGAATCCCCTTCCTCTGGACCAGGAGCTGTGGGACAGTGGCTCAGAAGCCCCTACCTCTGGGCCGGGAGTGGCGGGACCCAGTACCATGGTCTGGTGGTCTAGTGTCCTCTGTGTCTTTGTAGTGTGGAACCAGGTGGCCGTACAGAGGAGTGTATGTGTGTGTGGGGGGGTGTCCAGTGGATTGCTGCCAGGGTACGGGCTGATTCAGCATGTTCCGCATGACTCACAACCTCGGTAGGGTGTCCTGGTATTCATATCTTGATTGTGGTTGTAATTATATGAATTATGTATATGGTAAATTACAAAGACCCATACACAAATGCAAAACTGAGGAAATCTTAGTAAGGTTGGTGGAACATATCAATGTCAATTTGTCAGTTTCTTGTCTATGCACCAGACTTGCCACTGGTGGGAAACGGGTCCACAGAATCACTCTATACTATTTTCATAACTTCCTGTGAATATATTACTTTACCACAGAAAGTTTTTTTAAAAAATAAAACTACACCAAATACTACAATTCAAACTAAAATTTCAGATGGATCATGGAATTACATATAGGTCTATAAATAAGAGAAAAACCTTAGTTTTACAGGAAAATTTAGTTGGGCTCTTGAGTTGAAGGGTATGATTTGGTTTTATTTGGCCAGGTAATTTTAAAAAAGTCAAAAGATTTAAAATACGGCATTTCACATAAAAATGTAGACTTAATTTTTGAAGGAAACAGAAATTTGGTACCCTAGGCATTATGTGGCTGGACTGAGCTGTAGACAGGACACAGATTCTCCAGCTCCCTCGGGGCTCTGCTTGGCATTCCCATGGCAAATAATGTGCCTGGTGTCTAGTAGTACTTTCGGTTGTATCTCTACTCTAGCTGCAGGATAATTCTATACCCTCATGTTTTGTAAATCTAGACGTGCTTAAAAGTTAAAAAACGTGCTGACAATGACTACACAAGAGCAAACAAAATATAAAGAAGTATAATAAACTGAGAAGAGTTAATGGCTCTTAAATTATTTTTATTATAAAAGGAGAAATTGTGGGGTGGAAATGAATCATGGAAAAGTGAGTCTGTTATTCTTTTGTTGTTCATACACTTAGTTACCTTAGGAAAATAACTGTTTTCAGAATAATCAACAGAAAAGTAAATATAAAATTAATTAAAGGTAAAAAGAAGTTGATATAAAGAGAGTACCCTTGTGGTTGAGAACATGAGCTCTGAAACTTGACTTTTGGAATTTAAGACCATCCCATCTCAGAAAAAGCTTTGCCACACTGACAAGTTACTTAAAACCTTTGGACTTCACAGCCTTAAAGCAGAGTTAACATTACCTTCTATTTCAAAGGGATATGATGCTTTGAGATATGCATGTAGAATATTTAGCACAGTTCCTAGAACCTTGCAAGTTCTCAATAAAAACAAGATAATATTATTGCTATCAGCACAAAATCCACATTCCTTACCTTATCTATAAAGACCACTACTGTCTGGTCTTAGCCTATCTCTCCAACTTATCTCATTGTTCCCTATCCATTCATCACCTTCTTGACAATATCACTGTTCACCAGATCAGATCTTTCCTGTCTATGTGAATTGACTCTGTTTCTTCCTGTGTCTTTTGCTAGGCAGGGACTTTCCAGGATTTTCCTTTACATTGTAGGTCAAACATCACTATCTAAGAAAGGCTTCTGCAAGTTATCATACTTTCTCATTTATTTCATTCATAGCAGTTTTGATAAGCCAGTATTTTGTTTATTTTTCTACCTGTTGCTCCAGAAGATGGTGGGCCTTGTAAGGTCCACAAAGGACCAGCTAGAGCCTGAGCATCTAAAAGAAATGGTCTTTTCTGATACCTACAATGAACATCAATTGAATGACTTTCTCAGCATTAAACTACTACAGTTAAAAGAAACTAGATTCAATGTCCACTAGTATTTCAAGCTTAAATGTTTAATTCCTACATTAATGATTAATGTCTCATAAAGTTCACAAATAAATCCAATCATACAATTATATTAAGAAAGACTATTTGGGACACTAAGACAAGCAACAGTACAACAACAAAAAAGAATGTCATTTTGATAAATATTAAGCAATCTAATTAGACAGCTACATACCTACTTCTGTATAACATTTTTGACCTGCAAATTGTCCCTTTGCACCGTGAAGGCAGCTCTGTAATTACACCGATCACCACAGTTAAAAAGCTTAGAAACAGAATGAGCGAGTAAATCAACATAAAAGACATAATTGCCATATTCAAAGATCATGTGAGGCTGCTTGTTATCTACAGTCCAATATAGTTATTAAAAAAGAAAAAAGAAAAACATCAAGAATGAAAAAGTCAGATTGCTTAGCTTTTTTGCAGCTAACATGAAAAAAAGGTTGTACCTAAATTTAGAAAGATTTCTTGCTTATTTTCTGCTGCTTTCACTTGAATTTGAAGATTTTTAACAGGTAGATGGTCTTTACCCATCACTTGTCATAGTCCTGGTGTCTATGTCAGTGAGGGTACTTAAAGGCCTGTTATTATGAGAAATGATCCACTATACTAAATTCTGTTAAATCTTTGTGAGCTATTTTATTAATTTAGAGAAGCAGCATAATATTCCTAATATAATCCAAGTGAATCACTCACTTTCAGTTGGTGTTACAAGGGGTTAGTTGTTAATGATATAATATGTTATTTTTGTCCTATATACATTTCAGCATAAATTCTTTGGGGCTTAATTTCTGGTACTTTGTATCATCATCATCATCATCATCATCATTTTGATACAGGATATCTTTTTTTTTTTTGGCACCAGGGATCGAACTCGGATCCTTGAGCTTGCAAGGCAGATGGCATAACCACTGAGCCAAATCCCCGGCCCAATAAAGGATATCTTTCTGTTCTAACTTTCATTTCTTAATCACCTGAGAGAATCAGAGCAAATATTTGCTAAACTTCAGTTCTCTAAGTATCAAATTGTCATCAAAGAATATATTCTTATTTTAATGCTCTTTAATAGACTAGAAAATAGAGTAAATTACATGCAATAAAGGTAAAAGTTGTAAATTTTTTTGTTTTAAGTTATCTAGGTAGGGGTGTGGTGTGTACTGTGCATAGTATTATCTTGGTGTATTCCATGTTTGTAAATGTGTGCTGCAGCTCAAAAAGCTTGAAAGCCACTGAGGATAAAAGATCTTTAGTTTTCTTTGGTATCTATAGTCTGTAATTTCTAAGGCACTCAGATGTTAACTTTTTTTCCTACATCATTGCTCATTAAGAATTATTACTGAATCACATGCAATTTTATCCAAATGAGACTATTAAGAAAATATTTTAATAGATAAGCACACCAACGAGTATAAAAATGTTCATTACTAAGTAAAACTTGCAAGAAATAGATTTCTATCAATTTCTTTTCCTGAAGTTAGAACTTAATTTCCATAAAACTTTCCAATCCAAAACATCCATAATCTAAGGATAACCACTGAGAAGAAAAATGATAAAAATACCACTGACGAACTATAACTTGTGTCTTATCATTTTAACCTAAAGTTTGAAATAAAATATCTAAGTTCAGATATCTCAAAGAAGTTCTTATAAAAATATATAACCTTCAAGAATTCCGTACAGATAAAATTTGCACAAAGATTTCTAAGATATGACGGTTTAATTATATTTAAGTCTCCTATGCCTACAGTATCATGGCCCTGTAGATTTTTAACATGTTTGCTCAGGAAGAGGAAATCCCACATAATAGTCATTCTGATTTCTTTCTACTATCAAGTTTAACAAGTTCAAGTATTTTGAGTGAGGGCAAACGTATAGCACATAATATGATATTTCTCTATGCAGCACCTATTACAAACATCATGAAATGACCACCATTTTATTTCTCGCTCTCTTTTTTTTTTGGTACCGGGGATCGAACTCGGGACCTTGTGCTTGCGAGGCAGGCAGTGGAACCACTGAGCTAAATCCCCGGTCCCACCATTTTATTTCTTTTTTTTTTTTTTTTTTTTTTTTGGGGGTACCGGGGATTGAACTCTGGTCCTTGCACTTGCGCAGCAGGTGGCAAAACCACTGAGCTAAATCCCAACCCCCACCATTTTATTTCTAATCAAGCATTTCCCAACCCAGTGTTTAAGGGAACTAATGCCAATGACTGAGCTGTTGTAGAGAAGCATTCCCTTATCTGGCCCAGACCAGTTCTAACACTTTGATTGGTACAGAAACCAAATTGTCATCTCACACACACACACACACACGTGCCTGTAGTCTATTGTGTTTAGTTCCTAAAATTATTTAATAATACTCAATTCATTCCTATTCTTCAGACTCAGGAATTAAGGTCATATATAGATGGTAGATATTTGGTTCTTATGATCTCCCTTTTTTCCTCCCTATTTAATGACTCAGTAGTGGAAGGAATATATAATATTCAGCATTAAAATAAAGTATTATTTATGGATGACAGAAAACAAAGTGTGAAAACAGAAGATATGGAAAGCTAGTCTAATCCAACAAAAAGTACCTCAATGCTAACCATGAAAAGTGAAAACTTATTTTTTCTCATCTGTACCATCTCGTATCAAGTTAAAATTTATGCATTATTGAATTGGTGAGTAATTTGCCCCTTTCAATTGTCTAACTCTGCCTCTGAGGAGTTATGTCACTTCCTCTTCATGTCAATGTCATGCATGGCTGAGCTGCCACAATCCGCTTTGGCCACTAAAGCTCAAGTCATTCAAAGCCATCAAATCAATTATAACAGCCACTGCTGTCTTACACTGACAACCAGTGATTGATAACAAAACCTGTCTGCTTTCAGTTCTCATCTGACAGCTACAAACCAACCCTGCTTGCTCTTACTGGCATCTGTCATAAATCAATAGCAATTCTGCCATGCAGAAAGGTACTGGCGACTCTCTTCAGTCCATCTGGTCTTGTTTTATTTTCAAAAATTAAAAATATAACTATTAAGCAAGAAGAATGCCAAAAGTTAATTTCTTGAAGTGTCTAATATTACGTGTAAATAATCTCCCAATACAGAATCCAATTTCAAATGAAAATTTAACAACACCACATAATGTTCCTATTTTTTAATTCAACTTCTAAAGTAAATCACAAAAACTTCCAAAGAGAAATTTTAAGATTGTACATGTGGAGAAAAATTAAATTTTCTTCAGGTCATTTCAAATCAGATGTCACATTTTTAACTGACTGTTAAAAAGATTTCTATAAAATTTCTCAAGGGTTTATTGAGCAACATTATTGCAAAAATAAATATCAAACAAATTTATCACTAAGTATTAAATATTACTTGATTTTAGAAGACTCTACTTTGCAAATACAAAGATTTCAGAAAAAGTTACTACCTACAGATGGAAGCCAGTGCACTTTAAATATTTTGTAGCATTGAATAACACCTAGTCAAAAAATAAAAATACCTGGTCATTTGTGCAAAAAGAAAACAATATTGATCTAATTTGTAGAATATGGGGAAACTTTAAGAACTTGTAACACCTCACTAAGCAATTTTTCCATGTCAAAAAATACTTCTAAAAATCTATAATACATTAAATATACTATAAAATACTTTAAAAATACTGTAAGATATATTCAACATCATATTAGGCACCACACTAATTTACATGGGAAAGAATGCTTCTATGGCAACCTCTGACTGTTGCAGAATTCCAAGAGATGGGGAGATCAATGGGAATCAGGAGGATTTATTTTAGGTTTTAGGTGAACATCCGCTCAATGGACTCCTGTCCAAACGAAGAGCTACAAACAAAGAGAAGTTCTAGTTTTTATACATTTAGTTGAAGGAGGATGGTCTTTTTAGTGACATAGTGAGGCCAGGGATTTAGCTCAGTGGTTCCATCACCTGCCTCACAAGCAGAAGGACCGGAGTTCAATCCCCGGTACCAAAAAAAACCCAACAACTTACAGTTCAAGTGACATAATGAGTGAGTTTACCGAAACAGGACAAGGGCAGACAGTCTTATAATTTAGCCTTGTAAGAAGACAGTGTCTTATGAATCATAGGAGAACAGGGTGTCATAAACTTTGTTTCCAGGACACAGTTGTCAATTTTATCTGTACCAGAACAAGGAGTTACAGCTATAAGGGAGAGGGGGATTATGGGGGGAACACTGCCCAAGGCTGGGAAGAACTTGTTTTCCTTTAAGTTCCGCTTCAGGACAATAAGAGAAAGCTAATTCCTGACACCATAAAGCATTTATATGAGGTGATAGTACAGGGGAAAGGAAGCAACATATTGAGCACCTATTTTATATAAGCTATAGTTAGGTATTTTATATACATGTTTTCATTGTTCCTCAAACCTCTAAAGTAGGTATTTTCACTTTCAACTTACTAAAAAAACCAAAAAAGCCAAACAGGATTATGTCAAAGAGACTGAGTTTGAAGTCAGTTCTCCTTTCAATGCCTAAGTACATTGTCTTCTCATCACTTATTTGTCATTTGTTGAGATCCTACTATATTGTCTATGCTAAGCTAAGCATGAGGAATAGAAAAAGAAAACTCAGGCATTGAGACGGGCACCCAAAATAAGCCTAACATCAAGGAAGTTACCCCGCCATCAAATATGAAAGAAGACCATCACAGTGAGTAACACAGTGACAGTTTGCACCTCTCACATGTGAGCTGTGTGAACTTGATTTAAAGCTTGGTTTAGCTGAGTAGCTTTGTCTCCTTGAGTACTACGTTACTTCCTTAACCTTAGCCATTTCTCATTTGTAAACATGGATTTCCTACAAAAGACTGCTTTAAGTTATAAATGAATTAATCTATACAACAAAACACCAGGCACACAGTAGTTGCTTATTACTTCCAAACACATTCCAAATTTAGTTGCCATTCTCAAATATACAAAGTCTGCCTTCTCCGTTTAAATTATAAAATTACCAGCTTTATAGAATTCCCTAACCAGACCCAGTATCCATGGTAACAATGACCTGGGGTCATTCTAATAGAGATGCTGGTCAAGAAGGGGCTTGTGAAAGTGAGGGGACCCCAGTAGCTCGACAAGGAAGGATCAGGAGCAGCTGGCTAAAAAGTAGAAAAGGCTCAGGACAGGAGCCTCCAGAAAAGCAGTGAGCACTAGGCACTGATCAGAACCACAACCATGCTGACTTGCCAAAGCTGCCCCTGGATTGCTTAACAAGTGTTCTTCCTTTTTTATTTTGGTACCAGGGATAGAACTTGGGACCTTGTACTTGTAAGGCAGGCGGCGGAACCACTGAGCTAAATCCCTAGCCATAACAACTATTCTTCCTTTGAGCTCTCTCCTCTCCTCCCTCCTTGTTCAGTGAAAGTGCCAGGCTGCTGTGCTAGACAGGTCTCAGCTAGAATAGATTTGACCTACTGTCAAATACTAAGACTGCAAAGAAGAGAATATACACAAGAGAATATATTTCTCAACATTATATGATTAAAATCTATACTCTCACTAATCCATGAAGGTAGCTTTAAGTGGCATCACTTTAAAAATCTCCTTCTTATACCAGCCTGCAGCACCTAGAAGGGAATTCTTTAGAATAAGTTAGTTCTGCATCTGTTTCAATAACAACCACTGATTTGAAATATATCTTTGAGACAGTCAGCATGACAACTGTGTATGTTTACCTTATATTTCTTTGTGTACTGTGATATTTTTCCTCACATATCATCTGTCCACAAGAATTTGACCATGTTTACAACCAATGGGTCACTTTTAGAAGTTTTTCTTCCTTTTTCTTTCCTCCTTTCTCTGCTCTTCCTCCTCCTCCTCTTTCTCTCTTTAAAGAGTGATGCAATACAATTTCAGGTATTAATATAATTTCAAGATTGGACATTTAAACTCTCTTCTTACTGGCCCTCAGTCTCTTCTGATCATGTTCTAAAGAACTATTCCTTATGCTTAAATCCAAAGTATTAAAATTAACAACTGTTAGTAGAGGGATTAGGAAAGGGATTTGAAAGTTTGAATTTGCATTTCGTTAAGAATGTGATCCTTTAGAATGTGCTGTATAAAATAAACTAAGTACATTCCATCTACTGAATTGCAATTTGAACCTTGAAACGTATTTGGAATTCTAATATTGCACTGTCGAAGGCTGTATGGTATAGCAGAAAAAGCACACAGGAAGAGTCTTCACTCCATATGCAGTAATATGAGCTGGTCACTTCTCTTCTGGCTATATATTTTTTTCAACAATTAACTGAGAATATTAACAACATCATGAGACTTCACAGTGCTGATCTATGTACCAACGATGATAACACCAGTAACAGCAGGGTCAGAACTATGATAGTTATCTATGACAGTGATAAAAACACCCTTCTGTGGCACATGTGCCATAGGTTCACCACCACTGATCTTTGGTCATTTATGTTCATTTAAGTAGAAGAGGTAATGAGGGAATAAGAAGAGATAAACAAGGAAGCTATAGTCCCAAAACCTGAAGGCCAATTTCTCAGAGCTGGTAAACAGCTCAAGGAATACACACTCAAAGCTAGGAAGGAAAAAGGAAAAATTGGGCTGACGAGCAAACAGAAATGAGAGTATGTGGTGACCCAGAACTGTAGGAAAGCAAGGTGAGTAGTTACTTGCTATGCCCCACTGTAATCATTAACAAGTCATTTTTGTGGTTTAACACACAATCATCTCTGACAAGGCAAACACGAGCAACCTGAAGGAAACTACAATGAAGCAATAGCTATATGAAAAATAATGAGAAGAGATGGAGTAGTTAGGGAAAAAATACCACAGGGAAGCTTTCTTCTTCAATTTCTTCTTAATATTTTAGGGGGATGTATGTTCAGGAGACAAATATACAAGGAGAAAATATAAGTAAATATCAGTGAAGGGGAAAGATAATATTCTGATAGCACTTATGTTATTATTCTGCATATTTGGGTTTCTCATATTCTACATAATGAAAATATTACACATTCAAGCGTATTTCAGGGAGAAAAACTGATGGAAGACAAAGCTGTTAAGTACTGCTAGAAAAGTGAGAGGGATACAAAATGCTACTCTTAAAAAAGTACTCTATAATTCTAAACAATTTCTATAATCTTAAATGCAAAGTGAATGATGTATGGCAGAAAAAAATGTCCACCTATTACAAGATTTGAGGTTAAGACGCCTCTAACGAGAGATTAACAAGAGAAAAGTATAAAGATTTATTTAATGAAGTTATATATGACATAAGAGCCTCCAGAAATGAAGACCCAAAGTCATGGGGAAAACTGTATTTTATGCTTATTTTTGATGAGGCATTAACAGTCATTCAGAGTATAACTGGACAAGTGGGTATGGACCACCGTAATAAACGGGGGAAACTTAGCATGGCCTGTTTAGATATTTCTTGGTGTCTCTGTGACTTTTTTTTTCCCTCCAGCAATAGGTAGCACACCCTCTGGAACTGAAGGACTAGAGATCTATTTTGGAGAAAGGTTCACAGAATTTTTTAATGGCCTGCTCTAGGTGAGATGGGCAGGAAAAGGTCAGAGAGAGCTTCCTGCTTCTGCTGTTTCTTCAAATGCCAAGGGCATATTTTGGGGGTAGTGTGTCTTGTTTGTCAATGATTAGGCAGAACAACAATTCCTTAAGCATAAAATTCCTGGCCAAATTCAAATACAGTACAGTGACTATATCTACAGTAAAAGTTTATAGAAGTTCTTATATTTCAAAATTGGACTTATTTGAATATTATTTAATGTAGTAAGATTTCTAAACAGAAAAGAGAAGTTTCTGAATATTACTTTTATCCCAATCATATTAATAGACTCCCATTAGATTTTTTTAACCATAGCTACTGCCTTAAAGTAATGCCATTTTTTCTGCTTCTTCTATGTAGTTTCAACATAATAGTATGTACGTATTTATTGTAAAAATTCCTTTTTTGGTACCGGGTATCGAACTTGGGTCTTTGTGCTTGCGAGGCAAGCAGCAGAAACATTGAGCTAAATCCCTGGCCCCTCAACATAATCTTAAGTCAAAATTAAATAAATTAACACTATTAAAAACAAAATGTTTTATAACATTTATGCTATTTTTTTAAAAAAAAACCTCTATTTTAAAACTAGAAATTAGGGATAGCAAATATCTGGAATCAAAAATTTAAATATACATTCAAAGAATTTGGACCTAGGCTATCACAAAAACTCCTAAAATAATAATAATAAAGTAGCAAAATGGGCAAAAGACTTTAATGATTATTTCACAAAAGATTATAAATTAAAGGAAAAACAAATTAAAGCAATGTAATGCCAGTACACACTTGGATGGCTAAACTTGGATGGAAGGCAGGCAGGCAATACCAAGTATTGTTGAGAATGTGAAGCGACTATGATCTGGCTCACCTGCTGAAGGAAATGGGAATTGGAAAAATCTGGAAGATTTCCTAGTAGTAGTCAATAAAACTAACCATAATGATACAGGAGTAACTGTACTCCTAGGTCTGTACTTGATAGAGATGAACATATATATGCACCAAAACACATGTTTAAGAATATTTATCACACCACTATTCAGAATAGCTCCAAGCTGAAACAAACCAAAGATATTCTAAGAGAAAACTGGACAATTTATACACTATTTAAATCACAGAACAATATATTGCAACAAGAGTTAACAAATGATGAGTCTGTGTAACAATATCTAATGTTTAATTGAAGAAGCTGTGATTTCCATTCCATTCATAGGAAATTTTAAAGCAAGCAAAAGTAACTAAATCTTGGAAGCCATAAAAATGGATACCTTTGGGAGTTGGGGAACAAAGGGAAGAGTCAGTGATGGAAGGGGACAGAGAATGAGGCTTCAGGGGCAACTGGAGACGTTCTGTTTACTAATAGAAGTTTTAATTACATGGCACATTCACTGTACAAAAATACAATGACTTATATGATTATGGTTTGGACGTATGTCATATTCCATATAAGGTCCCAAGGTTAAAAAATACATAATTATTAAAACTAAAAATGAAAAAGTTAAATGAAAACTTTTTAAAAAGCCCCCCATTTGCAGTGAAAAATGGTGTCCGAGTTCAGAAAGC
Organism: Heterocephalus glaber; assembly: GCF_053883595.1. Lineage (NCBI taxonomy): Eukaryota > Metazoa > Chordata > Mammalia > Rodentia > Bathyergidae > Heterocephalus > Heterocephalus glaber. The sequence goes on along the minus strand of NW_028258406.1, from coordinate 4,327,851 downwards.
AATACCCTAATATATGACATTCTGGCATTCTGAGCATGTTTAATAAAAGGAAATTGGAAAAGCTTAGAAGCTGCTTTAGACCCATGATCTGTCTACCCTTCCCTTGTTGCTCAAAAGAACTAATTCTGAATTTCCTTACCTGACTGAAGAAATTTTCTCCAGAAGAAATTCAGTTATCTCAGGCCTTGCAGTCAGTCTGGATGTAGTAACATAGTACACAGAAAGACTGAGGAATGTTACTACATCCAGACTGACTTTGTTACAAGCTATTATTTGCTCTGTGGACCCATTCAGATTCCAAAGAGAATCATTTACAAACTATTGTTTGTTCTTTGGGCCCACTCAATCCCTCAAAAAGCATTTACTATCTCTCAAAATTGCCTATATCCCTCCATTTCTGTTTTCCCTAAGAAGAAGGATGTATGTTTTTGAATCTTCTTGGGTTATCGGGTGATCACTCTCCCATGATGTCCCTATTCACATCAGTAGATTTGTATGCCTTTTTCTACTGTTGCACCATCTACTGTCAGTTAATTTCAATGAATCTTCAGAGTATAGTTGGGAAATTTTCTCTGCCCTACAACAGAAAGCATCATAATGCACTATAAAGCATATCTATAACATCTTGAAATCAAGAATGCTAATTGCTGACACACAGCTTGTGGATTTTGAGCAAAATACATCCTGCCTAAAATAAATTTCAAAGTCCAGAAAGGCATCTTATTAGAAGGTGAAGAAATGGCTGGGGCAAGAGAAAGATGGGTCCAAACCGTACAATCTGGCACACAATGTGTGACTGAATGAGAACCAACTAAAAGTGATACATCAGCCTCTTAGCTGAGGGACAAAGCTTCAGGAAAAGAAATGTGCCCTCTGTGACTTAGGAGGCTATTTGTGGCTAAGTGCCACAAATACTTGGATGGACACTGAAAACGAAGATCCAGGGCAATGAAAAGAAAATTATTTGAAGAAATTTGAATCTCCATTTGAGATTACACAAATTTGCTGTCATTACTCACCTATGTCAAATCCTCCTTCTAGTATTACTTTCAGCAATTCCCAGATGAGTAATAATCTAAAAGAACCAGCATGTCATTTAAGCATAGACAGAGCTCGGGAAAAAAGAAGACAGGAAAAGAAATGTTAGAAAAAACAAATCAGGACATGTCTCTTCACAGTAGGTCATGCTTTTACTTTTTATGCTTATATTTTATGTTGATATTCAGGGAGTTTGACAATTCTTCCTTCACAGATCATGACAAGACTCAACAGAGAAAGAATGATGAATTTCCTGAGTGGGCATTTTCAACAGAAGAGCACATTTCCAATCTTACTGAAATGCTGGAATGAGAAGTGGAATGTGGAATTCCAAGATGATGAAAGAATTATACTAAGCAGTGGAGTCTGGTGATGGTATGTGAGGAGATGAGCCCAAGGAGGCAGCTGCACTCCCAGAATTTACACAGCATGAAAACACTCGATGACTTTTTTGGATGACTTTTCAGCAGTGGTAATACGGAGAAATGAACTGGATGTGAGGAAAACTGGAAGCAGAGTGACTAGGATGCAGATATAGTTAAACAGACTCAAAATGAAAAGGGAATGAAATAAGGCAGGAGTGCTCAAAAAGAAGAAAGTCAGACCTCAGCAGCCTTGAGGACATGGACTAAATTGTATGTGGTGAAGAAGATGGTGTGTATGCTAGTGGTGGTGACTGGGGGAAGAGAAGAGGTTTCCAGCAACAGGGAGAAAATAAAGAAGCATGCTGGGTTGCATTTAGGGAGGTGGAATAAGAGGATCCAGATGTAGCTAGCTGGGGTACTTGGGGGATGACCCTTCAAATGGACAGGACAACTCAGGACAGAATGCTCTCATTCTTGTCTCACCTCTAGTAAGTCTGCCAGATAACCCAGACAGCGACTGCCCAAAAAAAATGTGAGGTTTCCTTTCCTGAATATTTTTTTTTTAAAGTGGCCTATTATTTTTTGTAATTGCCACTCCATGATCTACTTACTCAAGGGTCTCTTGTAGCTCTGTGATTCTATGACATGCTTCTCAGAGTCATATGGAGATTCTTGGGGAATTAATGGGATATTAGTAAAGCACTTTCATTTCCTTTAAAGTTTTTATTTACAATCCATTTACATAAATTTAAATGCAGCTAGAAAAGCATATTTAAATTTAATTTGCCTTGAAATCGCCCAAGGGACAACAAAAAGGAGAAGAAAAAAAGCACTTTAATAGAGGTGAAACATCTACATTTTACAGGCATGACGGTCACTTTCTTATCTCAAAATACACGCACCAAATCAAATAAAAAAGTGATGGACTACACTTCTTATACAAAATTGATGTTAGGATCAATTATTTTTTTCTGATACAAATACTGCTTTGAGTGTTGGTTACACGAAATGTTCACTTTTGGAAAATACACTGAGCTTTACTCTGATGAGTGGCACAGTTTCCATAGATATATCATTTTTCAATAAAAAATAGTAATAACCAAAAATAAAACCTCAGCTTTTAACAATGGTTATATGTAGATCTGATAGCAGATGTTGATGTAATATCCAATTACTGGCCAGATGATATGAACCAATTATTTGAAAAATAGTGAATCAGGGACAGATGACATGAGTAGAAACAACAACCAACAAGCTCTCTTAATACATAATATCTGCTGGGTAACTGCTAGGCATCGGGGAATCAAAGATAAAGAAGATGGTCCCTGTCCTCCAAGAATGCAAACCCTAGCTAGAAGAGACAATTACATCAACAAGTAACCAAGTTTTAATAGGGGCATAACTTTTTGCAGCCCTGATGTTCTTTCTTTGGCCAGGACCAGACAGGGAGTGGGCCTGAAAGATGACACTGGAAAGGGAACTTTGAAAGCAAGAAGGTGCCTCAACCAGGGAGAAAAAGAATCCCAATCACAGGCAGCAACTAAAGATGTGGAGGCAAAAACATGTTAGTTAGAAATGGCTAGAGTGGAGTTTATGGATAACTTGTAATACTTGGATCCCTTTTGTTCCAGGAAGGTTTCTTGCAATAGTTGCTTTCCTAAAAACTGACAATTTCAGCCTGCCAGGAAGAAGAATTTTAGTACTTCATTTCTTCTTTGTCTTTCTTTTTTTCCTCTAGTTTTTAACACACAGCCTGAGGTTTGTCAGCATGTTTAACAAGAGCCAAGGAAGAAAGTAAAAGAGAAGGCAAGACAGAAGGGAGAATGGACCAAAAAAACATGGCAGAGGCCAAAACTTCTTAAAGTGTGAATACTGAATTTTTTTAATCTAGGGGTTAATTATCTTTTCAAAACAGAATGCAAGCGACTTAGAAATTTCTTCTGGTATATGGAGCGTTTTACTTCCAAAAATCCATCAGAAAAAATCTTGGAAGAGATATTTCAGACAAATGAGTCAAGGGTGTTGAGTTCTCTCATGACTTTAGTGGGTGGGGAGAAGAAACAGACTATGGGCTGGTGGGAACTTTAGAGATGGTCTTTGCACAACTGAGAATTAGCTGTAAGCCAATTCCCAAGTGTAGGTAACATGAGGTACAATTAGGCTGTACGGATAAAGACATTAAGTTTTCTTTCATTATACTCTGGTTAACCAGAAGCCCAGACTTCATACAATGAAACAATATGTTGCTAATAGCTGCAAAACAGCCAGCTGGAGAGAAGCAGCCCACCAGCACTGTTCTCCAGCTCTAGTGAAGTTACTGATATATGCCTATTCCGATTATATGAGGTTTTTACTAATGTTGGAAGTACATTTCTAGCTCTAAGTAAAGCTAGAAGAATATGGATTGAAAATGAGTATTTCCAATCATTAATTCATGCAAAAAAAAATTTTTTTTTGAGACAGGGTCTCACTATGTAGTCCAGGTTGGTCTTAAACTTGCAATCCTGCCTCAGCTTCTCTAGTGCTAAGATAATATCATTTTTATTATGTAAATGTTTTATATTAAGGTGGCTTTGAAAAATGTTTCTTTTTAGAGCAGAACAAAATATCAAAAAGATCAATAAAGAGTAATATAAGCCAGTTCAGTTTTGAATAGTCCTAGCGTTGTTATCAAAATTTTGAGCTCTGTGTTCACACTGGAACTTGACATCAGAAGGGGAAACACATTACATGTCAGTATTTCTACAATTGTCTTTTTCTGATACCAACATATAAGCTATATAGTAAGTTTTTAAGGAATTTGTTTAAAAAGTTGCTAGGTACTTACTTCCAGAAGTTCTGACACAGTAGATCTGGAATATGGTGCATAAATGTATTTTTTTTAAATAAGCTGCCCAGTTAACTATGACACACAGCAAGGTTTGGAACTACAGAGAAATGCATTTCTTAGCATGTACAATTAATAATTTTAAAAGTGTTAGTCTGACTTATCATTTTCATACAATGATTGGCAAAGAGAAAAATAAAGTTTTGAAAGTAAAAAGTTGAACTACCATCACCCCCAAAATAAAACCATGCTGAGATGCCAAAAATTAGGACTGTATTATTACTGGCTGGAAACATTCATTTTTGCCTTGTTTTAAAAAAAGAACAAATTGCTTCATACTAGGAACAATTCAAATTTCAGCTGGGTACAGCGGCTCACCTGTCTTAGCTACTGGGAAAGCAGATCGCAAGTTTGAGCCCAGCCTGGTGAGCAACTTGGTGAGACCCTGTCTCAAAATGAATTTTTAAAAAATCAGATACATGGCTAAACTGTGAAGAAGATACAGTTGACTGAAAATGATAGAAAAAAATAGCTACAATGATAAACCAGGCTATGAAACATAAATATTCTAAAGAAAAAATATTGTACAAGTTGTCAATTGCCAATATGTGGGAGAAAAATCATCAATATTATTCAGGACTGTCACTGAAGCATATATGCTTAGGAAGAAAATTTCCAGATACTGTCCTGGAAAGGCTTGACTTTGGCATAAATCACGATGTGATAAATCTTTCAATAAGTATGCATATGATGTCCAGGTTTTGCAGCTAGATTTTCAAATTGACCTGCTTCTCCTCACAGTGTATTGCTGGAATGGCTCATCAACCTTCCTAGAAGGATGCTGTCAGGATCATCCTGAGGGGCAAAGTATGAGTGGCTTGAACAGGGGTTAAAATAGAATTTTAAAATTCAGGTCACTCATTCTCTCATTCTCCCAGTGGAGTGGTACTTCAGAGCCATCAAGTCCTGTTTTAGCCACTGAGCCCTGGCTAAGAAGGACTCTTAAGCTCAAAGAGAGGGACATGGGCCCTCATGAGCAATCAGACATCCACTCCTCTGGGGTTTCTTGGGTATGTCCTTTTGAGGAAATGCTGCCTCCTCAAGAGGGCTAATGTCTCACCTTTGGACAGTTACCTCTGAGTACATTCTACTCTTCTTTTCAGGAAGTGATTGCTCTGCCATCGACACCAGAATGGCTCTGTGCACATGTCTGTGCGTGTGTGTGTGTGTGTGTGTGTGTATTAGCCTCTGAGTTCTCTTCCTCATAGTCAACTGTTGCTTTCAAGGTAACAGTCCTTACATAAATCTCACTTCTATCAAGTGGTCTAATTCCAAAAGTGTGAGGACTCATTCCAACCATCAGTAATAATTTGGGAATACTTGGTCTTGTCCCAAATGAGCTTAGCTACCCAGATACTAAAAGCAAACATCTGTAAACCATGTAATAAGATAAAGACTGTAGAACACAATCAACAACACGAAGGCTCTGCCCCTAGGACCAAGTTGATGGGAGCTTTTGGTATCAAAGAGCTGCTTTCCTAGTATGTTTGAATATTATGCACTTATAGAAAATGCCTTGGATGTTACAGCATTCCTCATTCCATTCTCACGTTTTAGGACTTTCTCCTTGGCCACTAGGGAAAAGAACTTTAGCAGAGTGAGGGTGGGCTAACCACCCTTTTTTTCTCCAGAGGTCGGCTGTGACCCGACTATGGTGGAAATCTGTCCTGCCAGTTGTATCTAGCCCACTGCAAAATTTTGTCGTAATGAAAATTTCTGCCAAGCAAAAATGAATGTGCAGTCTCCTTGTAAGGGTATTTTAGACTTCATTTGTTCTCAGAGCCCTGTGGGAGACCAGACCATTTGAGAGGCCAGAAGCCATGATTAGTGGTAAATATGACAGCCTCTCGATCTCAATCTCTGTTGACTGAGGAATTAACAGCATTCTTGACATTCTAGAACTCTGTTCTCATTTATCATGCTGAGGAATAGTGTTTCAGAAGTCAAACCAGATATTTTAGAGTAGATGATTCAATAAAATATCCTTATACTTAATTCCATTGGGATTATTAAAGGATATCTAAAACATAGAATTGACAAATAAGATGTATATTTTAAAAAACAGTACTTGCTATATCCTGTAGTTCATAAGTTTTTTCTTATCTTAAGAACTATGAACAAAGATAGAGTACAATACATTTCAAATATTTTTTTCCTTGAAAATTATGGAGTAGTATCTATTTTTATCGATGAACAGGACTAACTTTTTTAGGGTTTGAAGCACAGAAGTAACTTACAATGATCACCATCATCAAAAACTAATTTCTCCCAGGGTGATACTCTGGGGTAGCCATCTTCTTGAAAAGAACAAATGAGTGATATAAACAGTAGACATGACGTTCTCTCAAGGAAAAAAAAAAATCATGCTGAGCTGAAAGGCCTTCTTTCCCTGCGCCTCAGTTAAAAGCAGAATCTGTAGATAGGATTGGGTTATCATCACACCAATTCTGTTTCAAAAATAACAAACATAAAGCTATAGTAAGGTATAGCTGGATATAATAAGTCTACAGTGTCAGTTCTCCTGAATTTTAAGAACAGTACAGCCAGGATGCACTATCAGTCTATTCAATTAGGAGATATATAGACAACATTTATGCCTAAAAAACTACCTTGAAATGTATTACTATGTTTACACAGTAGCTGGTAGAATAAATTTGAAAAATCTCATGAACTTAACCATTTTTATGGGTCAATATACCTTTAAAGGGAAGATATAATAGTACCTCACATTTTTTTTCTTACCTTTGTAATGGTTTTTTTCTTCCTCAAGTACCTATAGCAATTAGGTTTCACAATGAATTGCTACTTGCCAGGTTTAAGAACATTTTGTCAAATTAAACTAGCATAAAAGCCCGTAAGATTGGTAGATATCAGTTTGTCTTATTTTCCAAAAGGGGTCTGTTCTCATTTATGTTGAGTTGATTTTCAGTTTCAATTCATTTCTGGCAGTTAAATCATAAATCTCTAAATGTAAGGGATTATAAAGAGCAGAGGGAGTTACCAGTATAAACTGAAGCTAATACCTATGTGAATTACAATTGGTTGGTTCTGACCAAATGAATATTTTTACCTCAGGCCACAGTAATGCAGTTTCAGATGGAAATAAAAGGAATAACCATTGATCTGTCTCCTGCAGCCGCTGGGCATTCCAATATTGAATTTAAGCCTGGGTAAACAGTTGTTAGGATATGCCTAGTACCTACCTCTGAGGGACTGGTGTCAAATTAATCTCCATGTCATCAGTACCTTCTCAACAGGTTTTAAACAGTCTTCTCTTTCCCTCTAAGTCCCAGATCAACAGTTGTCAGGGTCTGAGTCAAGCTGTGCTTCTGCCCACATAGTGGCAGTGTCAGCACTGTCGGCTGCTCAAATGATTTTTTAAGCAGAGCAGCCGGTTGCCTTCAGCAGCAATGCTTTTGGGGGCACTCCGTGCTGTTCACCCAGAGTCTCTGGCTGCTCTACAACTGTGCTAGTTAAGGGATCGACAGAAGGAACAACAAATGGCTACAATTAGCATTCGCCCTGCTCTAGCAAAAGAATTTCATTGCTATGGCAACGGGAGTTGCCCAGACAACATAGGGCTTTGGCTGAGAACAGTGTACTGCATCATACCAAGTATGGAACAAAATGGCCATAGATCAGGCTCTCACTTCACGGCACAAAGATTTCTGCCATCATATTTAAGTGTAATTAACAAGAACTGATTTCTTCATTGTGGGAGCTGAGGTGCTGGCTGTTAATAGTCTGAAACAAAACATCATTATTGATTCATTCTTTTGAAATTTCCATATAATAATTAACGAATGATTATATTAGACCCCTGTTAACTTGGTTTTCGTATTTGCAAGTATCTTAAAGGTAGACTTTATTTTAAATTGAAGCAGCACTGTTAATTACAATCCAGTTTTTCCTTAATCAGTTATAATATTGATGTCTATAATCTGTGAAAAATTAATATGCTTTCTTACACCTGGATATTCAACCAGGCTCTAGATATTTGTAACTGCATGAAGGAAGGAGCAACAATATCGGGGTCACAATCTTGCTTGTCTTCTAAATCATTTAACATCAAAAAGGAGAATATCACATTGCTTTTGAAGTAAACTTTTAAAGCAGGAAATTGAAAAATTCTTGAAATTCATTTATATTTCACAAATAAAATGGAAAAATTAATCTAAATGACATAAAAATAATATACCTTAGCCACCATTAAATGCCTCTGCAGTCAAGCTACATAACTGGATCCCTGCCACTCATAGTCCTGTAAACCACTCTATGGATCTGATCCAGGAGCACTTCTTAATGAGCCAAGGAGGATACGTTTAGGCAACAAAGGACAATTAGGTGAGTCGGTATCATCTGGCAAATGCCAGTAATTTTTCAAAAATTCTCAAAACTCAGGTATTTGTGGAGTACAGTTTCTTTCACAGCCAACATCTTTGCCAGACTGGGACTATTACCATCAGTAATAACAGTTAACATTCACTGAATGCATAGTGCTCTGCATAGCTTAATTAATTTGGTTTTCACACATACCCTATCAGGTAGCCATAATTTATGCCCATTGATAGATAAGGAAACTGAGATGTAGAGAGATTCAGTATCTGCCAGCACATAAGCAATAGAGCTGGAATTCACAATTAAGTCTATTCTATTCTTTTTTCTTTTTTTGGTTTTGGGGTTCAAATCCAGGGCTTCTAGGCTACCTCCACAGACCTTTTTAATTTATTTTTTAAAACAGGCACTTGCTAAGTTGCCTGGGCTGGCCTCAAATTTGCCATCCTCACACCTGGGCCTCCAGAATGGTGGGATTTTGGGTGTGTGTCACACTCAACAGGATTTTCTTTCTACTTTAGCTTCATTATAACTGTTATACCACAATAAGTAATGTGATTTTACACTTTGTCTCTTTTCCAAAAAGTCCAAATTCTATAATAGGAAAAGCTAAATGGGAAAATATTAGTGTATAGGGTAAACATAATGAAATTCAATTTGATCAGTCAAATTTATTAAATAATTATGTAAGGATGTGGGTGAGTTGTACAGAAATTAACTCTTTACTGAACAGGTAAGTTATTTCTGATTTTGGTACAAATGCTTGAAAACATACATTTAAATAGTCTGAACAAAAATTTTATTTCTTTATTATTTACATAGATCTTTATTTTTACTTTATAAAAGATTATTTTAAAACACTAAACATTATTAGTTGTAAGTGGCCACTAATGGAAGTTACAGGGCCTGGGGTAAAAAAAAAAAAAAAAAAGAAAAAAAAGAAAGTTACAAATATTTTATTGTGGCAGAAATGATTTTGCTTTATAGCTTTTTTTTTTTTTGGTATCGGGACCTTGCGCTTTCGAGGCAGGCGCCGGAACCACTGAGCTAAATCCCCAGCCCCGCTTTATAGCTTTTTAAATGCTAAGAGTTCAGACTGCATTACTATCTCCTAAGTTAATGACAATGAATTGGGTTAAATAACATAGGCAGAAAAGATTTTAGGGTTACAAACTCCTTAAAAACACAAACTTTGACTTATTGTGGTCCAATCTATATTTATACAGCAAATACTGGAAAACTTTCCAGGGAATTCAGTATTTGAGGTTTCTACTAGACATTCATGTAATTCTAATTTATGAAATCAAGAATTTTTGTAAATGGTCACCTTCAGACAAAATGCAGGTAAAGTCTTTTTTATAACTCCAAATGCTATAGCAAAGCAAGCCTGAAACGTGGAAGTTTTTATCATACTGAATTTTGGGGACTCAAAACTGCACTGTATGGGAAAAATTGTTTTGTGTATGTTTGGTACATGCATGAAGAGTGACAGCATTAAGAGTTTTGGAATAGAAAAAGAAGGTGCCAAAGGAGATGAAGGAAAAAAACCAAAGATCCTCTCTTAATACTCCCTAATGCTTATTATTTTCCAAATAATATCTATAATTTTATTTTGCATAATAATTAAACTTGTCATTTATAATGAAATAAACACATTTAAACAAGTATGTGCAGAGAAGCTCCAGAACAGATGTGTCTTCCTTTCAACTTGTTATAAACACATTTCTTGTGCGTATGGATATTTTAGGATAACCGAAGCAAAATTGTAAAAGAAGCCACCAATATATGAAGATCAAACAAAATAATGTATGTGAAAGCACTCTGCAAAGTGCTATAAAAATCTGTGCTTCATGAAAAATGTTAGCTTTTATGAGCACAAAGAGATCACCCTTGGCATTTACCTATTTTAAATAAATCAAAGGGAAAAGATTAAGTAAATTTTTTTTTTTGTAGTGTTGGGGATTGAACTCAGGACCTTGGTTCTGAGCGACAGCCTCAGCCCTTTTTTCATGTTTTATTTTGAGAGAGGGTCTAGTTGCCCAGGCTAAGATCAAACTTAAGATCCTCCTGCCTCAGCCTTCCAGAGTGCTGGGATTATTATCATCTAGGCCATCTGTAGCCTTCTCCTTAGAAACCTTTCACTTTTTAGCCATTTAACTAATTTAAATGCATGGCACACCAAAGAGATCTCCATTAGCTGATTTTTCCTATTTATTCTCTTATAAAACAGGAAGTAAATACAACTTCTTTCTTCACTTTATCTTGCATCTTCTCTGATACTTTTGCGTGCATCTTTTGTTCCAGAAAAAGTAATCTCTGGATTCCATTCAAAGATGGGCAATTTATTGAAGCGATTTAAAGTATGGAATCTGCTGCCACAGATCTGAGTTCAATTTTTGGCTCTGCTATTTATGAGCTTTAAGATTTGGGGCAAGTTATTAACCTTTCTAAGCTTCAGTTTGAAACAATGTAAATAATGGAACAACAGCATCTGACATATAGTAAGTGGTCCAGTATTATTCTTAGAAAGTCTTATTTTTCTAAAATAATTCCTACTCCTTTCACTACTCATATCTTGGGAATGGATTTCCTCAGTTTCTATAATTAGCAACTTGTAGACAGAAATTTTGAATCTGAATTCTGATGATGTCATTTATTAGCTATCATCATTTGCAAAAGCACTTTTTTCAGTAACAAAAATAGCACATTGAGAAGGAAAATCTTACAGAAAAACGAGCTCTAACTTGTAAAAACCAAAGGTTCTAGATTAGCTTCTGCAGTCATAGAAGTCATAGAAGGTGACAGATCTGAGACCAATCACCTTTGTATCATATTATCAGTCATACATACCAAAGTACTTCTTACTGTCAATTCCTCAGTTAATTGACTCTCAAACCTTACTATTTACTTGAATTAGTGCTATGGGTCTATGTTGCTAGGTTTTACTGAGAACTTTCCATACATTATTTGAGTTTAATCTTTGTAACATATTAGGGATGGAGTGATTATGAACTCATTTTATGGATGACAAAACTGAGGCACAAGAAGCAAAAATCTTGTTTAGCTACATACCTAGTAAACTGGCAGTCTATACTCTTAAATCTCTATTGCACACAGGTATATAATTAAGATTATTATATCCTGAACTATGAACTATATGTTTAAAGCTTAATTTTTGGCTTTAAATGCTTATACATTATGTTGTTCATTAAGCTCATATTTATATATTCTCATTAGAATTAAAACTTCAATTATTTAGAAGTCATACAATTTGTTTCAATACTATACAACTGCTAAGTACTAAATAAATGTTCACTGATAATAAATAAAATGTGCATGGCCAGGGCAAAGTCAAAGTAGTATCAACCACACGTGGAAATAATTTGTAATAAAATTATAAAATATTAAAACTTAATGAGCGTAGTCTCAATTAGGAAATAGAAAATCTGCTCATTAAACTTGTAGATGCTACTTAGCTGGGCAGGGGTTAAATGCTTTAGAAGAAAGAAATTGAATTTAAAATGATCTTGATAGAGTAGGGAAATGGTTCATCAAAAACAGGATGAAGTTCAATTAAGACAAGAACAAAATGGTATATGTAGGAACCAAAAAAACGAACCACATGAATTAAAAAAATGAGGATCCGGACTGGAGATTTAGCTCACTGGTTTCACCACATGCTGCGCAAGCGCAAAGACCCAAGTTCGATCCCCGGTACCAAAAAAAAAACCACACACACAAAAAACTGAGGATCTATTGCTTGGCACATTAATGGAGGGGAAAAAAGGAAAGAAAAAAGAAAAAAAAAAGGCGGCACAAATGAAACAAATTATTTGTTGCCAACATGGAGGATTTTTATGTTTACCTATCAGTGGCTTGCAATTCAGACAGCACATTAAAATTGCAATGAGTGTTTTAAAGAATATCATGTCCAGGCCTCATTCTAGACAAAGTAAATCAGAATATGTGGAGATAGGGCTCCTTGTTGCCATTTCCGAACTCTCTAAGGTGATCAAAGTTCAGAACTGAGGGAACATACAAGCATACCAACATCTGTAACAATAATAGTGTTATTGTTATATATGATCAGATAATGAGATACATGGTCCACAAAGAAAAACTACTTAATAAAAAATCTAATATCAGTTAATGCTGATTCTAAGTGCTCAAAACAGAAAAAGATGATATAGATCTGATGTCTTCAAAGCGTTGGTTCTAGACAAGCAGCATCTGGGAAATTTTTAAGACAAATCTATTCTCACATGGACCACGAATGTGCTGAGTCAAACTCCTGGGTCACCAGAATCCTGTATCTTGACATTGTCCCTTCTTCATGTAATTCTGATGTATGCTATCATTGGCAAACCAGGGCTGTATGCTAAGTAGACAACATTATGCATTTGTTTTCTCTTATAATTACAGAATTATTAATATGCTTCATTTTTTAAGCACTTCAAATTCTTCCTAAAAATAAGAGTGTATAGGATAAAAATTTTCAAAATTATAATCTATAAATAGCTTCACTGTTGAAATACCTTTTATTAAATAAATTCATATGCTAATTTCTGTGAAAAATAAGCTAAAATTGCTGCTAAAATAGTCTGAATGAAAACTTAATTAAGTTGGTTGGCTCAGTTTCTTATCTTTCAACTGGTTCTACTGGCACCGAGTGAACTAAGTTTAGTCAAAAGTCTCCTTGTAGGTGCATTAAGCCTCTGCCTTTACACCAAAACCCCTGAGGAAGGAGGTGTGGGGCCATCTCAGGTCCCACCCACCCCTTAACAATTTATGTGCCACTGGGATTTAGATCTGTGTCTGATAACCATCACCGTATCCCTCCTGCAAGAACACCACAAGCTGATAGCATTTTTCCTCATTAAAGGCCAAAATAAATAAAACCCACTTCTGGACTGGAAATATTAAAAAATCACTGCAAGCAAATAATTTCTCATAGTGGAGAAATAAGACACAGGAAATAGTTGCATTAGAGTTTCTGATTTTTTGTGAATGGATGACATAGCTAGGTAAGAAATACCGAGTGTTCTCTCCCCTCTCCAATTTCTGGTCCCTCTGTCCTTCATATTTTGTCAGTTATAAATAAAAAATGGAAATATGTCATATAACAATTAAAAATGCAAAACAATGAGATGCCATTACGTCTAATTGGTAAAAAATCCTGAAATGTATCTAGTATTATTGTTTGAGGAAAGGACACTGCCACAGGCTATTGGCAAGAGTATACTTTAGTATAATTCAGTGATGGTGAACCTTTTAGAGATGAGTGCCCAAATTGCAACCCAAACCCACTTATTTATCACAAAGTGCTTATTTATCACAAACCCACTTATTTAGAACAAAGTGCCAAAACCGCAATTGAACCTGAATTCCGAGGTTTTAGTTTAGCAAAAACAGCTCATACATTAACATCTTTTGTCTTAAAAGAAAAAAGAATAATATGCGTGCCACAGGTTCGCCACCACTGGTATAATCTATTCAATCTACCCAGGTGAATCCAGGGTTATGTATAAAAAGCCTCCAAACTGCTCATATCTGTTAACTTATCCTGAAGAAATAGTGCTACTTATAATGGTAAATATTTCAAAAACCTTTAGAAGTCAAACCCTAGGGCAGCTGGCTAAATAATGCCTAGCCTATCCTTAGTCCAGGACCCTATGGAGCCATGGAAACACTGTTAAAAGAGGAATTTGAGCTCTCTGTAAAAGACTCAGAACCCAACTTATGCTCAGCATGTCTGAATTTAAAAATGTAAGTAATGTTTATAAATGAGTAGTTAGGTTATAGGTAAGCTTTATTTTCTCCTTTTTACTTTTCTGTATTTTAAAAATATTCTACTATTAACAGATGTTTCCACAATCAGTAAACTCAAGTATATTGGTTTCTAAACAGATTCAATGTATACTTCATTTTTAATGGGCATACTTGATCCCAAATGGCAGCTCAGTTAGTTTAAATATAGCAATCAAAATAGCCTACATACTGAAATGCTATATTTTAGATTTTGATTATGTCAACTACAGATGCTCAGTCTAAAATAATAAAAAGAGGAAACTCGAAGTGTACAAGAATAACAATTATTTACCTAGTACACTAATATGTCCTATGGAAGAAGAGGCATGCCAAGTGACGGACTGAATGGTGCATACTCAATGAGCCACATGATCTTTGCCCCCTCTTCCAGAGAATCACCATTTGAAAAACATGTGTAGCTTCTACTTCACAGTAAGTCTAATTTAAAACCACTTTAGTTAATATGATACAAATTTGGTCTTTGGCCATACTACAGCACACTACATATTTTTTGGAGACATTTAAATGAAAGCAATCATCTAGGGAAAAATATAAACATTTACTTAATTCTGGATCTGACTCATAGTAAGGTTTTAGGGGTTATATGTAAATGACTTTATCTCTGGTAATAGAACATGTGCTTAAAAGATATTGACAATAAAAAAAAAGATGTTGACAATAAAAAAAGTCATTCAAATTTACCACAGAATTAAATTTAAATATAAGTCTGGTAATTTTTGAAAGATGATAACAGAGTTAAAGATCTTGGAGCAGAGCATAAGAGTGGAGACCTAAGCAGAAGAGGAGCATATGACTGGCCATATGGGGCTACAGCTGGGAAAAAACACTTTGCAAATAGACAAGCAAGGGCCCATGGTCACTGGAAAAAACCTCAAATAGAGGGGTATATGGGAACTGCTCACAAAATAATGATTTATTTGGTAATTAAACATGTAGATGACATAGAAGTAAATGTGTACCTCAAGTTACTGACTTTCACAATATCAAGTTACTTCATTACTCATCTTGAGCAATTTTTTTTTATATTTAGGCAAGAAAAGTGAATGGAGATGAGTGGAAGAAAGGAAAGTATGTTTATAAAATGGAGAGTAATAGGTCATGTCCAGTTTCCAGTGAGGAGCAAATAGAAAGACCAGTATTTAAGAAATGATGAAAGCTCTAGACATACTAGGAGGATGCCTGTACCAAAGGAGCTGTCTTGACCCCACACAATTGTACTGGATTTCTCTTAATGCACCAAGCCCATCAGTTATTTCTGCTGGCATATTAAAAAAGCAATATCTTCATCATCTGATAAGGTGTTCAATGCTGAATCAAATGAATTTTAAAGGGTCTTTTAAAAAAATCTTTCCTCCTGCTCTGGGACGTGGAGAAGCCTGAGATACAGGTATGTAACAGGCTTTTTACTGACAGATAAAATGGCACTTTGGACTAAATAAAAATTTGTTCCTAGTTTATCAAACACAAATTTAAGAACTTCTTAGAGTAGCTGTATTAACAAGATGTGAATAATAAAATGACTGATAAAAACTTCTTAGCTGTTTCATATATTCATAGCTTTTAAATTATATAGACTGAGTTACAGGCTTGTCAAAACTAAATACAAGATGTTATTAATATTTTTAAGGCTAAAGCTAAACGATATTTACCAGCTCATCATTAATTGTGGATGTGTTGGTAAATGAAGATTATGTTTTTATTTGCATATCTTATTAGTACTTTTCTGCTGCATAAATGTTTTATTGGAAAGATATGCACATATAATTTACTAAGCCTACTTATCATATTTGAGTTTAAAGAAGCAGACAGACTTTTAGCCTTCAGGATGCAAAAATGGACTAGGTGAGAATAAAAAAATCAATACATAAGGTGAATGGTGATGGTCTATAGTTTTCTTTAGTCTATTTCAGTGTTTCGTTTTCATTATTCCTCCAGAAATTGGGATGCAACAGTTCTTGGAACTAACCCAAAGAGATTTGACAAATAGGTTATTGCAAACATGATTAAATGATCATGTACATAGCAATTAATGATCATTATTTTTTCTAATATTGCTAATAAATGGGAAAAGTTTCAGCTAAATATTGTCTTATCACACAAATGTACATCATGGCTAACACTAGTATTTTCTAATTTACTCAGGAATCAATGGGTTATTGTAGCTTTCTTAATGTGTGTTAATCTTGGTTGAATTTATAGACTCTTTAAACAGAAAAATGTTTAGTATTTGTCCTTTTACCTAGACTCTATAATAAGCAGTAACACCAGTATTCCCCTCCAAACCACTAATACTTCCAATACCAGTTGCATCCAAGAGAACAGTGTAATATGTAAAGTCACTTGATTGACTGATTGATTTATTGTACTGGGGATTGAATGCAAGGCCTTGTGCCTGCTAGGTTAGCACCCTGCCACTGAGCTACATTGCCAGCCTTTTAAATTTTGAGACAGGGGATTGCTAAATTACACAGGCTAGCCGCAAAGCTGCCATTTTCCTATCGCACCCTCCTGAGTAGCTGAGATTACAAGCATGCACCACCAACCTCACACCTGCCTTCTATTAAGTCACCTTAAAAAAAAGTCAATGATTTTAACTAACATCAAAGTTTCAAAATGCTAATTTCATCCTATTGTATTGCTTACAAAGGATTCAACTGATGGAGATTAGTTATCAAGTTCTTATGCACCACTGGAAGGCTACTTTTGCTCTAAAAGGCAAAAGAAAGAGTGGTACTTGATTTTTCTCTATTGCTCATTTCTGTGATTTTTCTCTCACATTAAGAACAAGGCACAAAAGTAATTCACAAATGTGCTGCAGAATCACTGACCAATGTTATGTATGGAACACACAAAAAAGGCCACAAACATGTCTATTTCATGTGAAAACGAATATTCTGAGCTAGCAGCACTACCATTTTTCATGCTTACCATCCCCCATCATTCCTTAGGAATATGCATTAAAGAGCCACTTAATTTTTTGGATCATATAAAAATGGTAAGTTGAGAGAACAGAGAGAAGTCCCCTTGGGATTCATGTGATATCGGGAGAGAGCAAATGAAGAGAAAAAATAAAAAGAAATATTATTTGTATTTTAGGAGACAAAAGATAATCAATGAAAGAAGATATTTTGGCTTCTAGGTACTATATAACCCTTTCTCACCTCTGACTGGTAAAGAAGGGGAAATGACTTAAGGCAGAACAGCATCAGGGTTACAAGTCAGGATGTGGAAGCCAGACTCCCTGGATGGATGTTGAATGGCCTCGTCCTGTCTCTTAGCTTTCTGCTTCAGACCTTGCTCCTTCTGTCAGTGGCTCCACAGACATGCAATTCCTAAGCCCTCAGTATGATTCTGACTGCATTTGAAAACAGGGTCTTTGCAGAGGTAATCAAGTGGAGACAGGGCCATACCAGTTTAAGGTGAGCCTCAATCCGATGACTGTGTCCTTATAAGACAGAGATACCTGGAGAAACACCATGTGATCACAGAAGCACGTACTGGAGCAATGCAGCTGGCAATGCAAGAAGCACCAAGGACAGGTTCCAGAAAGAACTTTGTGGATATCTCAACTTCAGCTTTCTACTCCAGATTAGAAGAAAATAAATCTCAGCTGTTTTAAGCCCCTAAGGTTGTGGTAGTTTGTTATGGTAGCATTAGAACAGGAACATATCTGGATTCATTATCATCTCCTTTTTGTCTTTATATATTGTTGTTTTAACTTAGGGTATCTTGATTTCATAGAAGTTGAAAATTGTTGTGATTCACTGTCCTGGTGCCTGTATGGTGACTCCCAAAGGAAAAAGAAGGCAAAAATCTGTAATATATTTTGAAAACATAAGTATAATTTTTCAATTTTTCAAGTTCTTCTGTCAAACTAGTTTGTATTACTTTTTGCATTTTACGTGTAGCACAGAAAATATTAATAGTAAGAAAGTTAGTTTTAAACTCACATTCCTATAGTATTTTTGCATACAAATGTCACTTTGTTCAAGAATTTACAATAATTGCCTATTTACAAATGTATCATAGAAGGAAATGAAGTACAAAGAATGGGGAAAAGCTAGCATGTTTTGAATTTATTGAAAATCTACTCAGTTTAGGCATTATACTAAAGAACAGTGACACAGTTTTAGTCTTCCAAACAGTCTGCAAAACACATAGTATAATTTCTCTTGTTACATCTGGGGAAAAGGAAAGTTAAAATTTAAATAACCTGCCACAGTCAGTACTTTAGTTTAGATGTGGAATGTCCCCAAACACCCATGTGGCAAAGTCTTAGTCCTTGGCACGGTACTATTGAAAAGTGGTAGAAAATTTTAAGAAGTGAGGCCTACCCAGGTATGGTGGTACATGCCTGTAATCTTATCAATCTATAAGGCTGAGGCAGGAGGACTGCAAAATTGAACCCAGCTGGGCAATTTAGTAAGACCCTGTTACAAAAAAAATTAAAGGGTTGGGGATATAGGTTAATAAAAGACCCTGAATTCAATCCCTGGAGCCAATAAATAAATAAAATAAAACTTAAAAAATAAAAAGTTAAACATCCAGTGTCATTTTTTTAGGAGATTTCAGATAATGTAGTTAGCCATGCCTGGAAAAAACTGAGCTGCATTAGAGGTCCAGCTATATCTGATACAATGCCATCCAGAGATGACACAGATGTGCACAGATGTAACACAACAGCAAAACAATGGTATATGATATTCCAAGAGTTTTCATCATTTTCCTATAAATACAACCACTTTTAAGTACAAAATATCTTCAAAAAATGTAATGCCTTGGCTAGCCTGGTGTTCTGAAGCCCTTTCAGAATGCCAGTCTGTCCACTCACTAACTTACAGACACTACAGTCAAATGTGGAGATTAATTTTAGAACCTTTAGGCTATTGAGGACCATCTGTCCTTTGTCACAGTGCCTGGGAAGTTTCTTGGCTACTTTTCTTCCCATAAGCCTTTAGACTACTCTCACTGCACGAGAATTCGGCTCACTTTTCAGCTAAGCCAATGATGCAAAACTTATTTCATCTCCTTGACTGGTTTCTTCTCACATTCCTTAGATGAGATGTGTCCTCCATGGCCCTTTCTGCCTCCCTTACCCAGAGACTATCACTTTCAGGAAGAGATCTTACATCACAATTCTCAGAAGACAGATGTTATCGCTTGAGATCTCCAAACCTCCTTATCGTCTTCTCCTACTCGTAGTTCCAACATTCCTTGTGCTATTTGTGCTCCACACACTCACTCACTGCTCACCCCTCAGGAACTTTAGCCTCCCTACTGCTCCCCTAAATCTCAGCCCGTCAATGCTAGAAAATTCCCTTCCCAATACAGACAGTAAAGCCTCTGCTGCATGAAGGGCAATGAAACATAGCACATTCCTTTCAGTCCAGTCAATGCCCAGGCATCATCCAGCCTTTCCTCTACTGGTCTTTCTGAACTTGTGGATCTGCTGACTACTTTCTCTTGGCTCCTGTTGTCACTGGTGGCTTCTGGGGAGGCTGCTCCTCCCTAGGCTCCTCTTTCTCTTCCTGCTTCTTTTGAGTAATAACTTATAAGCCTCATTTGCCTTCAAGATAATGACCTTTCCAAGTACAGACGTCTTCCTCTCTCCACGCTGCGTGGTAGCACCATTTTAGTGAGTCTTAGCTATTTATCTGAAACAATTTGTCACTAAAGTTGTAGATCTGCCAAGCAATTCACATGTTCTCTACTTTTATTATGTCAATGAAAATTTAGTTCTCAAATGACAAATGGTTAGGAGTAGAAATGGTTTTAAGTATTATATGCAAAATCACGTCATCAAACAAGAAAATCTCTGATTATTATAGAATTTTTAGGAGAAATTTTAATAAATCAACATGTTCTCATCAGGAAAAACAAAATCTCCAAAATACTGAAAACAAAAGTGTAGGTTTTACAGAGCTTCCAAAGTCTGTCCATTGGCTATTTGTAAGCCCAGATTCTGAACAGATGCTGAAAAAAATGGAGAGACTCAAGAGTAGGTCAAAAAATTTAAAAGACCCTAGTATTTAAAATCCACTATGGAACACAAACAGAACAAAGGACATGTTGATCATAATAACTACTTCAAGGAAGTTAAGGACATTGCTCTCTTACATAATAGTTCTTTATCTTCTCACTAAATTTATTCCAGCCTTCAGTGTATATGAATGCTCATTAAATGAAAGGTATTTGCTACTTCTCGGATAATTGTTCTTTTATAATAACTTGAAGTCTTCAATTTTCTAACTTGTTCATGCTCAAGAGCCTGTTTGATAATGATGACAAAAAGTTGTCCTGCCCTGACTATAAAATTAGAAAAGAAAAGCTTTTCCTGTCTCTACCCACAGGGCATCCTTACCTAGGCAGGAACCCTGCTGAGTCTATTCTTCCTTTTGCTTGACTACATAGTAAACACAAGACTGATGTTTGAATAAAATGTGATCACCCAAATTGTTTTACATTCCTGTCCTAGAAAAATCTCTGTAAAATATTTAAGTCTTTTGACAGTTGCAGGTAGCATTTTATTCTGCTTGAAAGCCCAAGTGTAAGGGTGTCAAAAACAATTAGGATTTTAATATTTTAATAGCTCTCTTTTCCTAGATTATTAGGTGGGCACAAATTCATCAGAAAGAATAAAAATGTTCTGAAGAAAATAAGCCATTGACACTTAGAAAAAATCATGCTATTTTGTTTTATTGTTCCTTATGCTCTTTCTACTTTAAAATAGAATACAGGTAAAAGAAATGGAAATGGTAATTGTCAACATTTACTACTCTGATAAAGTTGTCCAGACAAAAACTGTTTTGGCGTTGTTCTCATTGTTTTGAAAGAAGCCTTATGCAGTTAGTGCTCAGTAGACACTAATGAAAACCTTAGAAGTTTCCTAATGCTGCTTTAAGCCACATTCATGCTATTTGGGGTGAAGGTTGAGAAATAAGGGTCCCAAGACCTGAGTGGGTTGGGGCGGGTGGCTCTCTAGGACCCTTTAACACATTCACACAATGCCCGCCTTGCATGATTCCCTTAAGAGTTACTTTGCAGAGAAATATGCTAATTCAAAGAAATCTAACTAGCTTTACATTTAATTCTGACTTCAAATCTTAAGAGTGGCAGAGCAGCTGTGCCTGAGGCAATACAATCTTATTTCTATAAAAATCTCTCAAAGCTCCATATATAAGTGGAAGAGCAAAAATAGATAATCAAACCCAAATTAAGGCTATTAAGAATTGATTTAGTGTAAAGATAATATAGCAAGATTTTGTTTAGGTTATGGATGTTCACTAAAAATGTGTAATACTTGTTTGCCTAAAATTTTGATTATGTTTTATCTTATTTTGTCACAGTTAAATAGTTTTATCATTAGGGTTTTTAATTGCATATAGTTTATAGAATTCTTCCTGATTACTCTACATCCATTTAGCTGGGAAAAAAATCCCACCACACTACTTAATGAAAAGAGAACCAACTAATGAGGATGCAATCAAACTGCAGGCAGATGCACCATGAGGTGTGGCCCAACAATTCATATTCGTGAAATCTTTGTCACAAAAGGTTAATGAGTATACAGGGGAACAGAAGTCCCAAGGAGAACAGGAATTAACATACCCTGAAAAAACACAAGTCATTCAGTGGTATACCAGAAGTTATAAGGAAAACAATCAAGAAAAGAAAATGAGAAAAATGAAGTGCTGAAATGCTTCTTCATGAACCTTAGTGATACAGTGGAACCTTCATGATATAGGTTCCACTGCTGTGCAATTCCCGTCCTTGGTCTATTTTCTGCCTCTCCCTCACTTTATTACTCACCCCACTTCATTCCTAATGTTCAGTCCTTGCCTGAGCCCGTTCCAAAGGCCCAGACCTTAACTCATCTTTCTCGTGTTTTAGTCTCCTCTACGTAATTCATTAGCTTGTGCAACATCAGCAATTCTCTGTGCCGGCTTCTTGACCTAGCGCTCTTGGCCTGGCTTCTTTCCTCAAACCTCAGTCCACCCTTTCCCTTTTAACCTTCTCCCATCCCTTATAGCGGACACACATTGTCATCAAATGGCTAAGAAGTTCTTTTAATTCTTGTTTGTCACTTCACTTCCAAACTAACTACTCAGACCTCTAACTTTTTTACTCAATATCTCATTAGTCCGAATGTCATGGCCTTGCATCACTCAGTATACTTTTCCACAAGGTCTTTTCAACTAGGCCGCTTGATTCATGAACATCTAAACACCCCAGTATGCTCCTCATAAAAAAATACATTAACATTTTTATTATCTTTGCTTAAAAGATGTACTTTAATATACTTTTAATAGGCTACAAAAAATCTTTAGATTTGGAGCACACTGTGTTGAATAAAGAGGTAACAGCTTGTACTCATTAGCAGATGTATGTTTTTGTTTTGTTTTGTTTTAATGTTATACTTTGCTTGACTAAGAGAAAGAAATTTAAAAAGTAGCCTTAAACTTCTAAGGGATAATTTCATCAAGAGGCAATCCTACTTTCCTCATCTGATCCAACAACCTCTGAAGCCTAGACAAGTGATCAAATAGCTCCTTTTGATGACAGATAACGTTTAAGGGAGGAGATGAAAGGTGGTTAGCCCTTCAATGCCCGGTGACCCCTTTTTGGAATGCCTATAACAATGGAATATAATGAAATGTATTCTCTTCAAATTCTTGTTCCTTGAATGTTTCTGGGTAACATATATGAATTTCATGCAAAAATTCAAAAAATTTCAATTGCATAAATGGGTTAGCTAAGTACTTGAATTACAGCTGAAAGAAACCTAGACATCCTCCTTTATTTGCCCTGTCTCCACCTCTCCTGGAACTCATGAGTAGTGTGGGAGAAGGACACTGAATAACAACATTTAAAGGACAATGGGTGTGGCAAGGGGGGAAGACTGGTATGATATTAGAGGTCACAGCTCTCCAAGGTTCAGATGGGGTTTAGAGAGGCCCTTCTGAGATAGTGTGCAGATGCCGCATCGATTTTTGGCCTCATTTCTACCCATCCTTCAAAAACCAGCTTGGATTTCAGGTCCTTCTAGAAGCCAAGTCTGCATTGTCCTCACAAAGTCTAGATCTATCTTCATCTTGACAAAATTTTGTGTAATATCTCTATCCTGGCATAGAAAAGATATATGGGATTTATAATGTATTTCCCAACTAGAGAATGCACTCTGGCATAGTTTCCCTATATGTTAAGTGTATTAAATTTTGTTGAATAAATCAATATTTATCAAGGAAAAATAACAAGTATTTAATTTCTGTCTAGATGCTTGTATCAGTAGCCAAAGCAAAAGATAAAAATAGATAAAAGTTCTAACCAGACTATTTGGGGCAACAGTTTGGAGCATAGAGTAAGGGCTAGATAACTCAGTGTCTAAGACGTCTCTGCTTCTGAAACCAGTGGGTTACAATGGTTAAAATCAGTGTGTTAAAATATATATTGGAACATTTTAGCCCCATAGTCTCAGAAGATACTTTATTAGGATTTGTTTTTGGACACTGAAATTAAAAAAAAAAAAATCTCTGTACATATAAAAATAACCTAAGAAGTTTGGGACTTTAATTATGGTTTTAAAAGGCACAGACAATATACCTGTAATAAAACAAATGTATTCTGATAATAAAAGATTAAAATTGCAGCTAATTAGCTTAAATTTGGGCTTTGGACACATCTATTTTATATATACGTTATGTCTTCTATGATCTAACAGGCCATAAATTTATTAAAATACAGATGTTTTAGTACTAATTTTAGTACTAATTTTACTAAAAGAAATAAAGAATGGTCATAATTAATTCCAGAAGATTATTTTTATAATCCTAGCCTTAGTCTGTGAAAACAGTGCTATCTAGTGGTTAAATCTGGGAACAAGAGGTGAGGCACACTAGAGGCTGGGGAACTTCCAAAAAGTTGATTTTTAATATTTCAGCTTTATGTCATGAGAAGAAAAAAAGCAGATGGGTTATCAGCTTCTGAGAGGGAGAGGGGATTAGGTACTATTCAAACAGTTGTTTCCAGAGTATGACATTGTTAGGGTTCATATCTAGATGCCCTCCCCCACCATGTGCTCTTAGGTGGGGCTCTTGGGAGGGGATTGGAACATGGACATGTGATGGTCATTAGTAGATTAGTTCACTGATGAAGTTATAACTAAATTGTCATTGGTTGGAGGATTTCCCCACCTGCTATCTCTCTTCTTGCCTGCCATGCTACGAGTGGTTTCTCCTCTGCCATGCTGCCCTGCTTTGGAGACAGCTGACTATGGACTGAAACCTCTACAAACTGTGAGTTAAAATAACCCTTTCCTCCTTAGAGTTATGGGTGTCACGTATTGTGTCTGAGCAATGAGAGAGTAACTCAGACAGACATGGCAAAGACATTAAGAACTTGGACTGCGAAGTCAGTCCAACCTGAGTTCAATACTTGGCTATAAGACTATTTTAAGCAATCTATCAGATCTGTTTAATCTTTGTTGTCAACTATAGAGATAAAATTAGGAACTATTTTTGAGTTATTGAGAAGATTAAATGGGATGATGTGTTTAAAATATTCAGCATGGTGCTTGGCATTCAGTAAGCCAAATAACTCAGGAAAAATTTGCTTATTATTAATCCTGCTAATAATGTTACTATTTTACTTAGGATGTAAATAAGTAGGTATAATTTGAAATAATTGTAGAGAGTTTTATAAATCTTACAAGCAGATTATGAGATTAGTATCAATAAATGTACTTGTAGAAAATATAAATATGAGACAGTTTTAACTATATGGAAGCAAACTAAAAAGTAAAATAGGTTTGACGTTACACTATAATTGGACAGTTCAGATATGGGGTTAGTGTTTTCACTGAAAACGAAGTAATGTTTAGAAACAGATTACAAAATGAACTCTGAAATATCATCATATTCTACAAATAATCATGATCCTTTTTGCAATAAAGACATTTTCCTTAACCAAATCCTACAGTTTTCACAACATCTAGACTAATAAATATACCTTTATACAGCTAATTCCTAAAGATAAATTTCATCATTTGGATTTCTTTCTACTTGGTTAGAAATGTAAAAGAGAAACACAACAAATATAAATGGAAAATAATTTCTAAAAATATTTTCATTTATTACATTTAAATTGGAAAAGAGAAACTGATCTTTGTGAAAAATCTTTCACTTGCCATATAACCTACTGGCTTTACTATAATAATGGTCTTAGACTTTAACATAGTATATATTAGCTTTATAGAAATGTAATGTTTATCTTTTTTTAAACAATGAAAGACATAGCATAATTTTTAATTAATTAGAACAGAGCTATTATATCCCAAACATCTTGCTAACACTGTCACAGGAGTACTAGGTTCCCCAAGGTTGGTATACAAAAGTATTTTAAATTATCTTCCCCTACATAATATCTAAAATATTTATTTTATTATATATTATATTATTATATATTATATAGAATATATTATATTATTTTAAATTAAGCTCTATTATTATATATTATGTATATTATATTATTTTAAATTAAGCAAGAGTGTTCTAATTATTATATCTTGGCTCTTTAATGTATAATCATTGTTCTTTAATGTCTTACAGTGAGGGGTGAATTGTTTATCTTATCAATAATTGAAGTATCAATATGTAATAAAAAGAGATGTGCAGCAGGAATTAGAGCACTGTGTTACAGTCACAGCTGTGTCACTACCTCTGTACTCTTGGGAAGTTTTTAGCCTCTCTGGGTTTCTGTTTACTTGTCTACTAAGCAAAATAATCTCTAAGGTCCAGGACAGTGCTATCTTCTATAATTTTTGCCATAATTTAGTATGTCATAATGGCTCGAAATTATAAACCCCAAATCAAGAATTACTTATTTAAAATGAACTTTATTCCAATTCTTTTTTCTTATTGTAACAGAAAAAAGAGGGGGAAAAAAAAACAATCACAAAGACATACGGAAAGAAGTAATAGAAGACCTGGAGAATTACCTACCTTTCCTCTTACATATTAAGCATTTACTATATATACCTTGCCTTGGGCAGTTAGAACCCACATAGTTATTAAGGAATCATTCCATCTGGGTCTTTTCTTATTTACCTCATTATTCTAGGTCACCTAGAAATGTGGCAAAACTTTCCTTTTCCATCACACAGGAATACTTACAGATTAACTCATTAACATCCAAAAAACCTCTGAATGAAATCTGCAAATTACTTTTCCATTTACAGACATGCCACACGTTGACAACACACTCACTCTGAATAACAGCACTCACATGTAGGTAAGAAGAACCCAATCAAGCCTAGTGGTTCCCGGAATATAGGAAGAGGGCTCCATGTAGGTAAATATATCAGATTAGGAAGAGATATTTGAAAGCAGTCAGTCTTAAACTAATATCAGAGATGAAGTCAATTCACCTTTTTAGAAATTGTACATGTCCTTTCACAATAATATCAAAAGGAGTTCATCTGCATTTATGATTTTGTTGAAATGCAAGTCAAAATATTTCTACCTGTACTGGCAAAAATGCTAGAGTAAATTGCTTCAAATTATATCTTGACATTTAGAAAATACACTATTTAAAAATGGTGTTAATGAGAGCACAGTGCTTTGAAAAGGTGCACTGGACAAGAGTGTTTGCAAATGCGTGAAGGTAACTTTGAATCATCATGATAATAAAGTACCTATTCACCCCAGATCTGAAAAGAAAAACCCAAGAAGCAACCTCAAGGCAATAATGTAAGAATGGAAAACATCAGTACACAGTCGCATAGCAAATATGCACATCTACACATTTGTACTTAGTAATATTGAAACTTGAGAATTTCACAAGAGCCTTCTAAAATCACAGAGCAACAGGATAAAAGTAGATGAGAAGAACATGCAATTTATGTATAAGGTTTATTACCATGGTTACAAACTTTCAGAACAGGCCTCTGAGACATTGGACTGAGACTTTGCTGAGTATCTGTTAAAAAATACAAAAGAAATTTAATATAGAGATCTATTCATCTCAAGAAGTATGACAGTACTAGACATGCTTTCTCCAAGGTTAAGTGTTTCTGAAGGCAAGGGAATGCTTCACTACCCTGAAATACTTGAAGCGGTAATGTTATGACTTTTACTTCCCATTTAATTATGGTACTGTAAACTCCACTAGGACAAGGTACATATGGTTCTTTAGATGAGACTTGTCATACTAATCAGGATTTTATAGGTTCAGTGCGTTGATCTGTTAATGTGCTACTGACATCAGCCAACTGGAATGAGTATCTCTCTGACATTTGTCTGTGCAAAGGATTAAGCAAACTTACGAAACTTCTGAACAGTTGTTGCCCACAGCACTGCATTCTTGACACATGACTTTAAAAGAATTAAGGGAAAAAAACGTCCTCTGTGATAATTCCCTAGAAAGTAAAACATGAAACAAGTACCGTGTTCACCTTTCGGCTTCGGTGTCCTTTTTCTTCTGTCGCGGAAGGCAGCCCCCGACTGCAAGGCCTCCAGCAGACTATCCATCACCCCTGCCTCATCACCCTCTGTGAAAAGAGATGCAGGGAATTCCATCAGCCCTCGGGGTTATCACAGAAATGTCAAAGCACAGACAGAAACTGGTGATGGTACAGAGGGAAAAGACCAGATGCCAGGACTAAGCCAGCAATTTCAAAATTTTAAATGCTTGAACTCTCTCATAAATCAACTAATTTTTAATGAAATCTGTCTCATTAGTGCTTGTGTTACTGTCCACTAAAGAAGACCGAGTTACATCGATTCACTTCAGAGCACTGTTTTTATAGTGCAAAGGCACAATAGGTTTAAATTGAATGTGATTGAGTCATATCTATGTCTTGAGATATAATAAATCCTATTTCCCTGGTAGAAATGGGTTTTTAAGGTATCAGTCTCTGTTCTAAAACTGACCAAATGTAAGACAGTGTTTTGGTTGTTGTTAGTGAAATTCTACTGTCTGAACTTATCACATAAAATAATGTTTCCATGGTAACTTTTAGAACATCTCCTAACGAATTATTTTTTTCATATAGAGAATAATTGTCCCGACTTGAAATGACACAGCACAGTCACTACGAAACAGAAGGTATAAAAGTTTATCTTCTATAAAAAATAACTTGTCAGAAATCTAACAGACTACAGTCTACTATGTTTAATTGACATTCTGTAGATAATTAACAAAGGATGTATAGAACCAATTCTGTTCACAAATAACAGATTATATAATATCCATGTATACTTATAGTTATCAGTGCTTAATATTATTCAAAAGAAGGAGGAGAAAATGCTTCAAATAAGCTGTTGGTCCAATCCAAATTCAAGGAAACACTAAGGGCTTTTTTGTCCCTCTAAAGAGAGGTCATTTGCAGGCATTCTCTATGAAACTGCATGGCTTGAATAACATTACATCTGAAATTGTTTTCTTCTGACTTTTTATTTCTTTTGTTTTCCTTTTTGAAACACATTTCCTTTATAGAGAATAGGTGACAAGTGAATGCAGTAGAGTACAAATAGCACACTCATTTACAGTTTACAAACAGATATATAAATATAAATATGTATCAGCCACTTTTCCATCTGGTTCTGTTTCATATTTTTAGAAGAGTACTAAACTTTGTAGGTGTTATCAAAAAAGGTGGGTGAAAAACGGTATTTGGAGGCTGTTAATTTACACATGCATTTAATTCTAAATTGGCTTATTGACTTTTTAATTAACATACACTAAATATTTCAGACAGTTTAGTAGGTAATTACCTATCTTTGAAAACTTACACTCAAACTTAAGTGTGTTTTTCTGAAAAAGAACTACAGATAATACCATGTATTTAAGGTTATGACTACATTTCGTTAGTAAAACACTTTGAAAATCTAAAATTAAATGTAACCTCATGGACTTACAAAAGCGTGACGCTATTAAAAACCTTCAAGTTGAAATTAAACATTAACAAATGAAATGTTATCATATTGATAGAATTAGCTATTAAAGAAAAAAATTAGTCCAAGAAACTTTTAAACATTTTTAATGGCATATTCTTTAATGAAAAAAAAGCTAAAAATAAAACTTAAACTTTCACCTTAGTAAATTTGTTGTGGGTAAAGGTGTATAATAATTCTGAAAAACCATGAGCTGTTTAGTATAAGATTGAGCAAGGTAAATGTGTTGTTGTTAGCAACAGTGATGCTTGCTGTGGGAAAGGAAATACAAATCTGGAAAGGGACAAGAAAAGGAAGAAACCCTGAAGTACTGGATTGAATTTACAGGAATCAATTTAGGCTCAAGGATTTAGAAAAAAATACTTTCCCCAGGTTTGTGGACCAAAAAAGTACAGAAACAATGATACTGCTGCATCAGTGAGCACGCTATCCTTCCCATTTTGGTTTCTAAATACCATTACTCACTGAAAGAAACCAGACAGGGCCGGGGATTTAGCTCAGTGGCGCTGAGCCTGCCTCCTAAGCACAAGATCCTGAGTTCGAAGAACTCAGAAGAAACCAGACAGAGAAACAGCCATTCTACCTCTGAGGCCAGAGCAAGAACATTGTGTTGAATTAGGGAAGGAAAAAAAGTACTGAAAAAAACAAAACAAAACAACAACAACAAAACAGGGATGTGCCAAAAGGACAGATTAAAGAGTTGCTTGGCTAAACTTAGGACTATTAGAGCTTTGAGTAAGTAATGATGAGAATGGATCATTGCACACTGGGAGAGGAAGACTTATGTATCCACAATGACACTAAAAAAATAAAAATGGAGGAAAGTAAGGTATTATTTACAAAGGGATGTCAACTAGTAGATGTCAAAGATATGAAGGATATAAAAAATTCATATTACAATTGATAGTAAGAAATAACTTAAGCAAGAATCACTGCTGGTTGCAAAAAGTGTTGTGTGTAAGGCTGTGAGGAAATGGGATATAGAAAAGTGCAGTAGATATTACTTTACCCAAATAATCAAATTTGACATAACCAATAATAGGATGCATTGCCATTAATTGCCTCCTGAAATGATAGATGACATAACCTGTGTAGTGCTTTGCACAGAAATATCTAACCTGCATCCAAATGTGACAAAACATACATATGGGGGAGTGAATATTTAAATTTCAAATACTTATCATATAGTAAAGGCACATTGCTACTAATCCTCTTCAAAATACTCCCCCTTATGTTCTAGAACACTCATCCCCATCATTCTTGCCACTTTCTGAAGCAATTCTGAAAGTCCTTTTTCATGTCTTTAGTAGCTCTGCTGTGGTGGCTGCAAAGTCATCAATCAATTCAAAATGTTTCCTTCTCATGGTTATTTTGACTTTAGGAAAAGCCTGAAGTTGCAAGGTACCAGATCTGGTGAGTCGGGGAATAAAGACCACCTGGCTTTCAGAAGCCCGCTTTTCCACTGGATGGCATTTGGCAGCAGCCCTTCCTGCATTTTTTAATCACTCCTCCTAAAGACACTCACAGAAGAAGACTTCCAGAACTGCTTCAGGAAGTGGCAAGAATGATAGGATAAGTGTATTCAAATTGAAGAAGTATTTTGAGGGAAATTAATAGCAGTGTAATAAATTTTTATTTAAACATATTTTGATTAGTTCTTATAAATCCAAAGAAAGGGATATTTGATGACATTAACAAGTGCTAAAAATCAAGACTATCAGGTAAGACCAAGAAAGGTATAGTAAAAAGGAAGGGAAAGGAAAATATTAGGAAAATTGTTCTAGATTACAGGAGACTCAAGGGACAGGATATCTAAATATAGCAGTCTTTGATGAGCTCCTGGATTGTAAAAAAAGTCAAAAATAACATTATGGGGAAATCTGAATATGGACTGGATGTTAGATTATCATACTGTACCAATCTTAAATTATCAGCATATTATGGCTACAAAGAATAGTTTCATTGTTCTCAGGAGACAGATGCTGACATATTTAGACTCATTAAGCAACGTACTCACATTCCCATGTTTTCTACTTCATGCCTTTGAGCATCCTATTCTTTCTGTATGGAATCTTTCTTGTTTCCTTCATTGAGGTAGCTCTTGTCTTTCCTTCAAGGCAGAGAATTTCAAATCCTCTCCTGACCAATGTAGGCTGAACTGTTGCCTTCTATGTTGCAGTGCCATTAGTACATATAGCAATAAATCTTTTCCAATATTATACTGATTACTTGACTGTTTCTACCACTAGAATAGGAGCTCATTGTGGACAGGAATTATATATTGCATTTATCTTTAATCCCTAAAAATGTGCTTATTACATAGGAAGTATACAGTAAATAAGTATGATGACCAAACTAACAAATGAAGCATTAAGATGGCCAGCTGGAAGGACTGAGCATGCAGGAGACTAAAGGTCAAAGATGGACAGGAGGCCAGAAAAGTATTAGGTAATCCCTGCTACCACTGTAAATGACTGCTTTGCTGCTTCTTTTTCCCTTGGTGCATACATTTCTTTAGTTTCTAAATTTTGTTGACTGAAATTTCTCAGTATTTCCCAAATTGTTCTGATCTTTCTTTTCCAACTATGCATTGGTGCTACAGAATGGAAGTATTTTTCACCTAGAATACTGTGTGAGTTACCTAGAAAGTCGTGTTGCCTCTAGTTTTTTCCCTAATTCTAATGTATCCCATATGTTATAGATA
This sequence comes from Heterocephalus glaber, assembly GCF_053883595.1. Classification (NCBI taxonomy): domain Eukaryota; kingdom Metazoa; phylum Chordata; class Mammalia; order Rodentia; family Bathyergidae; genus Heterocephalus; species Heterocephalus glaber. The sequence continues at coordinate 4,295,745 of NW_028258406.1, read as the reverse complement.
AATCCTAAAGCAGAATTACGATCTTCAATCCCCCCCAGTTGCAAAGTTTCAATATTTGTTATTTCCCACAGTATAAAATTAAAAATCTTTCATTTCCCCTTCACCATGATTCCAGTTGCTTTTCTAATCTCACTTTTTTCTTTACAACCTACTCTTCAGCTAAAAGCAACTTCCTGTGATTCTCCACTGATATTCTTCTATCTCCTGTCCATCACTCTCTACCACGGACACACTATATCTCTGCTCTTGTCCTCCAGAGCTGATGGCTCTTCTTGACCTTCTCTCCCATAAACATATGGAAATAGCAATGAACCTGCTTTCTAACCTGTGCTCTCAACTACCTGTGTGAAACTGGACTATTTACATATTCATTCCTGGCATGAACAACAAAGATAATATCTGTCTAGGGTTAATGAAGGGCTCAGAAGAGAATAGAAATGAAAGCACTTGCTAAATTGCTACGTGATTTAAAAGTGTAGGGAAATAAATTCACAAATGAACTTCATAGTGAATACAGGAAGTTTATGAAATATCTGCTTATTAAATGGTTCAAGCACCATTTTAGATACATTTCAAATTAAGTCTTTTAGAGTACATTTGCTTATGTCAGTTCTAAGGGTAACTGTGAAATACAAATTAGACTCTTGAAATAAAATGAATATGGAAGGTGGGGATGTTATAATGTTAAAAGAGCATTTAGTACATCTACACAAGTTTACTTGGTACATGGTACAGTCTTCCAGGATACTACTAGGCAATAAAGATACCTAGGCCTAAGAGTTAGTTAGAAATCTCTTCTTCCCTTAGAAGCATAACAGTGTGCTAGGCACAAGAGGGATGTATCGTAGATGAGTTACTGGGAGTGTAAGGATTCATAGTGAATGATGACTGAAAGAATAAGCAGGAGCTTGTCATGGCAGACTGGAGAGAGAAGAACATTCTTGGCAGAAAAAAAGTATGTGCAAATGTAAAAGATGCAAATGAAAACAAGAAAATGGGATAAAATAAAGTGTTTAAATGATTCATGTTTACTCTTTTTCAAACCAGAGAAATAAAAATTAGCCATGTTTTATCACAGAATTTGATTTCTCTAACTACAAGTCAATTTATATTCAAATTATTTATACCTCTGTCCTGCTGTGAAAACTTTTAAAATAAATAGACTAACTGCAAGTCAAATCTTTACCATACGTGAATAACATATCACCTTGTTTAATTTGTAAATGGCATTAAAAAATTGCAGTGTCAAAGGAAATGAAGAGTTAACGATAAGATTTCTAAATCAGAATCATCAGGATATGGACACAGGAAGACAGTGGACCTGCTAAGAATATGTCTGAGGTCTCTGGAGCTGATGCTGGTAGAAGAGAAAATATGGGAAAAAAATACAAGTAATTCTGATATTGGTGGTGGACAAAGCTTGGAGAAGAGAATGACTTTCCTTTTGGACACATTCATACAAAATCGTGGAAGATGCTGGAATTGTACCCTCAAATTCAGACAAAAATGTGGGTAATATATCTGGAAGCCATTTACCTTTTACAATACAATACAATACAATACAATACAATACAATACAATACAACAAACAAACATTCAGCACTATGGGCCAGATGCTGAGAAAGGCTCTGAAATTTATTTGGCTATGACTTTATCCATCCTTCCCTCCTTGGTGTTTCTGGTGCCCAGGAAGTTTGTATGACTGAATCAAGATACAAAGGCCAAGAAAGAAGTCTGATCAGACAGGAGCTCTCTCTACTTCATTTTCCACAATCAAGGCACAACAGTGAAACTTCAGGTAACTAAGGATACAAAGATCTGTAAAGTAGAAACAAGCAAATAAACCAGAGCAGGTCACACAAAAGAAAGAAAGAAGGCAGCCGCTGGATATTTCAGTATCACACTGAATTCCCAAAAGGCCGGAAAAACTGCTTTCCAAATTCTGAAGAGAAATGATTTCTAATGAAGAAATGGTTATATAGGATAAGGACATAAAGTTGAATTTTTTGATATGCAAATGACTATACACACTTCCTTGGAAAGAGACTAAAAGATCCGCTTTTGCAGGAAAAGGGGAGAAAAATAAGAAAGAGAAAAATATGGGATCCAGGAAAGGGAAGGGGACAAAAGCAAAATGGAAAATAGAATTCCTAGGACTCAGGACCAGAGCAGCCAGTTGGGATTGCATTCAAGGAAACAAGCTGAAGAAGAGAACAGTGGCCCAGGAATTGACAGCAAAGCTGTTGTCAGATCATTTACAAAATGACTGCTGATGTTTTCAGATTAGATTTTAGCAAAAGTAGTAACAGATTTGCAAAAGTCCTAAATGAAAAAAATATTGAGGCATGACCAAGTCCACCAAAGTAGGCAAAAATGAAGCAACAAGTGAGGTTTTATTTTCAGCTTGGGTGCAGACTAGTCAAGGGCAACAAAGCCACTGACTGCGAGGGCTGGGGGATGGGGAAACTTTATGGGAGAGTTTGGGGAAGGGAGGGGGAGTGCCAGGAGGAAATTTTTGTCTTGGAGTGGAGGAAGTCTTTTGTTCTGGGGCGAAGGAAGTCTGGTGGTCTCCAGGGGTGACTGGACCCATAGGTGTTGCTGCTTGGGGTGGGCTGCTTATCTCGAACCCGGGCCTTGGCTTCCTGTTATGCTTTGAGCATTACAGGATGTGTAAATGTGTTGCCTGGGAAGTTTCTTTGCTTCTTCCTGGGTAGGGGTCTGACAATATGTATGAACACCTAAAAGACCAGTGCCTAATATGAAATGCTGTGGTCTGAATGGTGGTGAACCGCCAAGATTAATAAATGGGCACTTAATCTCCAGTGTGATAGTACTAAGGATGGAGCCTTTATGAAGTGTTTCGGTTATGAGAGTTGAGGGCTCATGAATGTGATTAGCACTCTTATAAAAGGGGTGCCAGGGAGCTTCAATCCTCCCAGCAAGAAAGGGCCATCCCATCTGGTAAAAGAGTGAGTTCTTTCCACACATGGAATTTGCTGATGTCCTGATCTTGGTCAGCCCACCTTCCAGAACCACAAGCCAATACATTTTTGTTGTTTATGAATTACTCAGAATATGGTACTTTTGTTATAACAGCAAAAACATACTACAGGAAATATGCAGGAAACGAAGACTGTTTACCTTGTAGCAATACCCTATGTGGTCAGTTGTGATCTAACTCCAATGAAAGGATAGAGAAGCAAGATGAAAACAAATGGGGAGAGGGCATAGGGAATTAAGTCCTCAACTGCCTACCAATGTCTAAAATGAGACAGTGATATATGTGATCTAGAACTAGGAAACAGGCATATACCAGAAGAAATGACTAAGAATAAAAACTTGATTTCCTCAGAAAGTGGGAGAAGCTGAGGAGTAAAGCTCTGAGCCTAATATACTTAATTTAGAAACCTGAAGGTATTGTATTAACAAATACAATTTTGTTGTCATTTAATTCTTGAAAAGGAAAACGGAAGTCTGAGGACAAGAAAGAGAGGATGAAGGAAGAGATGGATTCTGGAACTAAGACCATACCTCTGGGAAAGGGAAGAAGAAAGGTAACAAATGGTACAAAACAACGTGATGAACCTCAAGATGTGTATCACTTGGTGGAGGACAGTACCTAGTATGAAGCAGAAGGAAGAGGGACACTGAGTCCAGTTGGCTTCCTGGACACTGAAGCCTTAAAGAACAGCTTTGAGAGTACCAGTGGTGCCACGAGAGGGAAGGCCCTGCCAGCATGGCACAACAGCTGAAGGAGGCAGGGTTTCCGGAGGAACAGAAACATGTGGGAGGGCTCAGGAGCAGAAGAGACAGGAGGGTACCGAAGGGGTAAAACTGAAAAAGCAGGCTGAAGTCAATTCACCAAGAGCTGAATATGCATACTATGGAGTTTGGATTTCATCCTTACAGGATCTACTAATTAACTCATATAAAGATATGGCTAGGGCCAGGGATTTGGCTAAATGGTGCCGCCAGCCTGCCGCGCAAGTGCAAGGTCCCAAATTCAATCCCTGCCTGGTACCAAAAAAGAAAAAAAAAAAATACGGCCAGATTTCTGTTTTAGTAATATCACTAAGAATACAGAGGACTGAAGGTAAAGCAAATAAGCAGAGGCATGTTTAGTGATTTATTTCTAGGCAAAATGTAATTACAGGTCCAAGTAAGGAAATGAAGTGGTGACAATGGAAAAAAGAATAGAAATCTTTGTCTACATTTATGTGAATATTATGAAGAAATAAAGTTGAGATTGATTTTCAGGTATCTAGTTTGGCCATCTGAATGTATGTTTCTAACATTCACCAAGTACAGAATCAGCTTTGGTGGCACAATGGACTGAGCATAGAGGTATTCAACTTGGGGTGTGTTGAAATCTTATGATCTCTCCCACTGCAGGTGATTCCTGTTGTCTAGATGTCTAATGAATTACAGGTTTAAAACTTTGGGGAGAGGGCGGGGGATGTAGCTCAGTGGCAACGCGCCTGCTCGGCAAGCTCAAGGTCCTGAGTTGGATTCCAGTTATGAGGGGGGAAAAAATAAGGAAAAAAACTTGGGGGAGGGCAATAGGTTATTTATTCTACTAGATTTATCTCAGAAGCATGTAAATTACACCAGAAACTAAGGAAAAGTCTAAAAGCATGTCAAATGTTAAAAAAAAGCCCCTGCTGCCCCCATTAAGGTGGGAATTGAACCCAGAACCTTCAGGCTGAGCTACATTCTTAGTCTTTTCATTTGGAGACAGAGTCTGCCTAAGTCACCTGGGCTGAGCTGGAACTTGTGATACTCCTGGGTCTGCCTCCTCAGCAGCTGGGATTACAGGCATGCACCACCACACACAGCCAAGAAAACGAGCTTTAAATTCAAAAAACTTAGATTTGAATACTGGCTTTAGTCAAATTACTTAAACTTGATAGCCCTTGTTTTTTCCTCCTTTTACTTTACAATGAGAAGAATGGTACCTACCCAAAAGTTATTAGGAGGATGAAAGAAGATAAACCGTATACAATTCCCAGCAGAGAGGCTAGCACACAGCAAAAGCTTAATAGTTAGCTTTTGTTGTGGTATTAAGAATATTATAGGGCCAGGGATTTAGCTCAGTGGTTTCGCCGCCCGCTGCGCAAGCGCAAGGACCTGAGTTCGATCCCCGGTACCAAAAAAAAAAAAAAAAAAAGAATATTATGGTAGACCATGAGCTATCTTAGGGTGAGTGTGCAGAAAAGAGAGCAGAGATAAGTCGCAAGGCAAACATATAAATGGAGTTTTTAGGGAGCAATGATTATTCTCAACCTGTGACCATCTTCCATTGTTTATTTTGGATGTGCTTTCTTAGGGCTTGCTCTTTCCGTTGTCTCCTGACCCAGGATAAGTCTGACCACATATAACATAACTTTATTAGAATTGATATAAAGATTAGAATCTGAAATTTGAAGTGAGAATAGGGAAAGAAGATTCAGCTTCCTTGAATTTATTAAATCACAATTTAACCCAACCCTTCAAAAAAAAATGAGACTACTGCCTTAACATAGTTTCATGAATTACTATTCTCTGCTGCTGGTGACAAAGCTTTTCAGAAACAGATTACATGGCTTTTCTTGCTAACCCAGTTCAGTCTTTAGCCATCTAGAACAAAGCTCAAAATACTATTTAAACCAGACAGCAAAAAGACAGGAACAACTGAAAGTCTTTGAACTTGTCTTAATCCAGATGCGAAACTGAAAATTTACTTGAGTCAGGGGAGTTAGAAAGTCAATTTAAATAATAAAATGATAATCAGAACAGTTCTCTTTTGCACTGTAATTAAATAACAGGCTCGATCATAAGAAGTGCAATTTCAAGGGCCAGGGATTTAGCTCAGTGGCACTGCACGTGCCTTGCAAGCACAAGGTCCTGAGTTCAATCCCTGGTACCAAGAAGTGTAAGTTCATGGGGAAACCCACAATAGTTTATATTTCCATTTTCTCTCACTTATTCATATTTGTACCACTCGAAGTTCTGATTATAAATAAACAAATAATTTACAAAGAAGACCCCCCCAAAATTAGAGAATTTTAGAGCAGATAGTCAAATTCCTTATTCTTACCAGATATGTGCCTCTTAAAAATTATCTTTATCTCGGTGTCTCTCCCCAAATCTATCAGATAGATCCAATAGTATTTATCTTAAAAGGATGTTTGAGGATTAATATATGTAAAGCACTCATGGACTCTAACATGGTCAGGCCTAATAAACATTAGCTATTATTTAATATCATGATGACTATCATTCAATTGTATGTCACATTCTTGATTGCTCCATGTAAGGCATCCATTCCTTACTGTCCTTCCTTGTTTAGTTCAACTAATGAGCTGGAGAAGCTACAAATGTACTACCCGAGGCTCCATTTCAGCAAAGCTCAGGTGGTCATGTGATGTAATACTGTTCAGAAAAGCCTAAGTGGGCAACTTCTAGGTTTCAGGAATAAAATGTTGGTAATCATTCTTCATTTTTCATCTTAAATATGGACTGGGATTATGGCAGCTATGACTGTTAACATAGGTTGCTGCTCTCTTCTTCCTGGCTTTAATATGCTTGAATTGATGGCAGTCAAAACTGAGATAGCAGGGCCAGTCTTTTAGTTACTCTAGGTAATGCATAAGGCTGTATTTTCCAGTTTAAGGGAAAAATATTTTAGAGGTATATCACATATAAAAATCACAGCTATATGATTTATTACATTGTATTTCTATTTGAATTTAAATAATTTCATGTTTTATATCATACATTTATAAGGATGATATTTATAAAACAAAGAATTGTTTTTATATGATTGCTCCAGCCTTAACAAAAAACAAAACAAAACAAAATGTGTTTTGAGTTGTTACAGATAAACCATTATTCAACTGTATATAAGCAACCAGGAAAAAATGGTAATATAAATATACTGTAGCAAATTATATGGTTTTGCTATTAATTTTAATTTCAACATTTCTTATGATTTAGATTCTGTAGTAAAAAAGTGATTTTAGCATTATATTTAGTTTAATTCACATATTTAAATTGCCTTTCAGATTTAAAAAAATAAAGTTTTTTAAAAAACTCATGTAAACAAGTGACAAATTCTTGGAAAAGAAGTTGATCAAGTAAAAAGGGGATAACCATTTTTAGAATATAAACATATGAAAGCACAAGCTTTAAAATCAACCATATAATTAATGGATGAATTACAGCACAAAGTTTGGTTGTATTAAGTAGACATACCATATTAAAAAAAAAAACAAATTTGAATATGATAGGGCAGCATTTCCCACAATAAGAGTCACAGAACTCAAGGCCCATAAGAAGCTATGTGTTTGTGTGTACCTCCTGGGGGTGGAGGTACGACCCAGTGGTACTGTGATCAAATAAGTTTGTACAACAATATGTAACATACACTGCTCTCCGAGATTCATATCAAATAAACAAAAAAAGTTAATTCATGATAAACATGGCCTTTCAAATCAGTACGGGATAAAAAATGTTCAATAACTACTATGGTGACAACAGTCAAATTCACCTTACTAATGACATCAAAATGAATTCCAAGTGGATAAAACATTTGAAAATTAAAAGATTAAATTGTAAAAGTAGAGCAGACAATATGGAAACATCTGTATTCATTAGTTCTGACATGGGAAGATCTTCCTAAAAAAAAAACCCCTAAAATGCAATACTCATATAAACATTTAAAAATCAAAAGAAATAACAAAGTCTACATAAGAACTAAATAAAAGATAAACTAAAAAATGTTTGAAACACAGGTGAAGAATAGGACTGATTTCCCTAAAATTTAAAAAAAAAACAAACCTATGCCTCAGTAAAAAAAGTACAAAAGGCCAACAAATGAGCAAATGATATATTTGAGGACCCATCTGTCTGCTACAATCTCAATGTTCATATATTCTCCAAGTTCATAGGTGAAATCCTAATCCTCAAGGTGATGGTATAAGGAGAGGTGATTAGATAACAAGGACAGGTCCCTCAGGAATGGGACTAATGCATTTCCAAAAGGGACCCTAGAGAACCACTACTGTCTCTTCTTATCATGTGAGGACCCAGGTAGAGGGCTCCTTCTGTGAACCAGGTCAGAGACCCTCTGCAAACAATGAATTGGCAGGTCCCTTGATCTTATACAACCAACTCTCCAGAACTGTGAGAAATAATGTTCTGTTCTTTTTAAGTTACCCACTTTATGGTATTTTTTTTATAGCAGCATGAATGGAAGATTTATACAAAGGATATAAATCTCAACCTCATTCATAATTAAAGCTATTTCAAATAAATCAAAGGAAGATTTTTATCTACCAGTGTGGCAGCAATTAAAAATTAGAATGAATCAACACAGCTCCAAGCCCAGAGGAGACCTCCAGATTGGTGTGCCACGGCTCCCAGGCAGGAAGTGGCTTCCAGGTAGGCATGCTGCAGCTCTCAGCATAGAGGAAGCTTCCAAGTAGGCGTGCCACAGAGCCCAGAGGAGGTAAGCCTCAACACACCCACCCTACCTCCCCAGCCCAGCATCAAAACAAGAAGACAGGTAAAGAAGCCACAGAACCAGACTTCAGATCACCTACAGCAACCCCAAAGGGGAATGAGATGGAACAATCTGATACTCAACCACCTGGACTCCCTGAACTACCAATGAAAGAGGATCTAGAAAAAATGAACTCAGAAATAATTTTTCACATAACAGCAAAGATTGTGCCAATAGTGCAAGACATGATTAATAAATCTAGACAGGATAAAGAGAAAAAAATAGAGGAGTTGAGGAACATGATGGAATGCCAACATAGGAAACAAATTGAATCCATAAAACAGATGCAAATAGATTTCCAGGAGATTAAAAACTCCACTGAAAGTCTATGCAGCAGAATGAGTCAATGTGAAGACAGAATTTCAGATATAGAAGATAAGACTGCAATTACTGACCAGGAAAAGAAAAAATTCTTTAAAACTGTAAGGGACCACAAGAAATCAATCCAGCAGCTGCTAGATGATGCAAAGAAAAATAACATAAGACTGATTGGAGGCAATGAAGGAAAAGGAGAGAGTGCAGATGACAAAAAAACTGTTTAGAGAAGTGATAGCAGAAAACTTCCCAAGGAGGGGAAAATAATTTGACATACAGATAAGCGGGGCATATAGGACTCCAACTAGCCTTGATCAAAAAAAAAATCTACACATAGGTATATAATTGTTAAGATTCCAGAAACCCAACAGAAGAACAAAATTCTACAAGTAGTTAGAGAAAAGAAACAAATCACATACAAAGGAAAGCCCATCAGGATCACAGCAGACTTCTCAGTGCAAACCCTCAAAGTAAGAAGAGTTTGGAGTGATGTGTTTCAAGCCCTAAAGGAAAACAACCTCCAACTGAGATTGATATACCCTCCAAAACTATCTTTCAAAATTGATGGAGAAATAAGATACTTTCATGACAAAGAGCACCTTAGGAACTTCATGAATACCAAACCAGCACTCCAAAAAATTTTAGACAAAATCCTAGGAAAAGACAATGAGGATCACAACCCCAGGAAACCTGGCAGAACGAATCTACCGGGCATGACAAGAAATTAAAAGCAAAGGGGGAGGATCAAACAAAAAGAAAAAGTCACGACAATGATAACTCAATACTCACCAGTTATAACCACCAATGTTAATGATATCAACTCACCAATCAAAAGAAATAGACTGGCAGAATGGGTCAAGAAGTAAGATCCAACAATATTTTGCATACAAGAAACACATTCAATTCAAAAAGAAACTCATAGACTGAAAGTTAAAGGGTGGAAAACAATACTCCATGCGACAGGAACACGTAGAAAAGCAGGAGTAGCTACCCTCTTTGCAGATCAAGGGGATTTCAAACCAACACTGATTAAGAGAGACAAAGAAGGACACTATATCCTTGTAAAGGGAACAATCCAACAGGAAGAGATGACAATCATAAATATATATCTATGCACCAAACACTAGTGCACCCAATTATATAGAACAAATACTAATGGACATGAAAAACCATACAAGCACTAATACAATAGTAGTGGGGGACATCAATACCCCATTGTCACAATAGATAGATCAACTGGACAAAAAACAAGCAATGAAATACTAGAACCCAAACTACTGAAGATATGAACCTAACAGATGTTTACACAGTGTTTCACCTACAAAATCAGAATACGCATTCTTTTCAGCTGTACATGGGTCAGTCTCCAAAATAAACCACATACTCGCTCATAGAACATATTTACCTAAATGCAAAGAAACTGAAGTTATCCCCTGTATATTATCAGATGATAGTGCGATGAAATTGGAGATCAACAGCAAAAGAAACTGCAAAAACTTCATAAACACATGGAAATTGAACAAAACACTTCTGAATAACCAATGGGTCACACACGAAATTAAAGAAGATATCAGACAGTTCCTTCAAATAAATGACAATGACAATACATCATATCGGAATCTATGGGACACAATGAAAGTGGTCTTACGAGGGAACTTCATAGCAGTGAATAAGCATATTAGGAAAACAGAGCGTGCCCAATTAAACAACCTGATGCTGAACCTCAAGCTTCTAGAACGAGAAGAGCAGGACAAACCCAAAGATCATACAAGGGAGGAAATTATAAAGATCAGGGCAGAAATCAATGCAGTGGAGACTAAGAAAACAATACAAAAAAATCAGTGAAGCCAAGAGTTGGTTCTTCGAAAGAATCAACAAAATTGACAAACCTTAGCCAACCTTATAAGAAAAAGGAAAGAAAAGGCCCAAATCCATGCAATTAGGAATGAAAAGGGTGAAATTACAACAGGACCAGCAGAAATCCAGAGAATCATCAATATCTAATTCCAGAACCTATACGCCAATAAGATGAAAAACACAGAAGAAATGGACAGATTCCTAGACACGTATGAATTACACAGTTTAATGAAGAAGACCTAAAAATTCTAAACAACCCAATATTAATCAATGAAATTGAAAACGTAATTAAAAACTTACCAACCAAGAAAAGTCCTGGTCCACATAACTTCACCGCTGAATTCTATAAGACATTTAGAGAGGAACTACTGCCACTACTGTTTAAACTCTTCAATGAAATTGAAAGGGAAGCAATACTCCCAAATTCATTCCTGGAAGCAAACAACACCTTGGTCCCCAAAGCAGAGAAAGACCCAACTGAAAAACAGAACTATAGGCCAATCTCACTAATGAACATAGATGCAAAAATCCTTAATAAGATAATGGCAAACAGAATGCAGAAGATCATCAAGAAGATCATACACCCTGACCAAGTGGGATTCATCCCAGCGATGCAGGGATGGTTCAGTATATGCAAATCAATCAATGTAATAAACTGTATCAATAGAGCCAGGGACAAAAACCATATGATCATCTCAATAGATGCAGAAAAAGCATTTGACAAAATCCAACATGAATTTATGATAAAAACCCTACAAAAAATTGGAATAGATGGTCTCTACCTCAAACTGATAGAAGCCATCTATGAAAAGCCAACAGCCAATATCATACTAAATGGTCAAAACCTGAAATCCTTCACACTAAAATCAGGAACAAGATAAGGATGTCCACTATCACCACTCTTGTTCAATACAGTTTTGGAAACATTAGCCACAGCAATTAGACAAGAGAAAGAAATACAAGGAATAAAGATAGGAAATGAAGAGGTCAAATTGTCATTATTTGCAGATGACATGATACACTACATAGAAGACCCAAGGACTCCACCAAAAGTCTTCTAGACTTAATAACCAAATTCAGTCAAGTAGGTGGATACAAGGTCAACACACAAAAATCAATAGCTTTCCTCTACACAAACAACACTCACTGAGATAGAAATAGGGCAAACAATTCCTTTCACAATAGCATCCACAAAACTGAAATACATAGGAATCAACCAAATGAAAGAAATCAAAGACCTCTTCTCTGAAAACTATAGCATTCTGAAAAGAGAAATTGAAGATGATATCAGAAAATGGACAGACATCCATTGCTCCTGGGTAGGAAGGATCAACATAGTGAAAATGGCTATACTTCCAAAATTGCTATATAGATTCAATGCAATCCCAATTGAAATCCCAGCCCCATACTTCATAGACCTTGAGAAAATAATCCAAAAATTCATTTGGAACAAGAAGAGACCCAGAATAGCAAAAGCAATTCTAGGTTAGAGACATGGCAGGGGGTATTACAATGCCCAATGTGAAACTATACTACAAAGGTACTGTGATAAAAACAGCATGGTACTGGCAAAGAAACAGACCTGAAGACCAGTAGAACAGATTAGAAGATGTAGAAACAACTTCAGACACATTCAGCCACCTCATCTTTGTCAAACGAGCCAAACACCCTTGCTGGAGAAAAAATAAGCCTCTTTAATAAATGGGGCTGGAAAAATTGGGTTTCAACTTGCCAAAGACTAAAACTAGACCTATATCTCTCACCATGCACTAAACTAAAATCAAAATGGATTAAAGATCTAAATATAAAAACAGAAACGCTGAACCGGCTGGAACAGAGGTTAGGTAGAACTCTTGAAGACATTGGGGTAGGAAAAGACTTTATGAACAAAACCTCAGTTGCCCGTGAACTAGCACAAACAATCAACAAATGGGATCTCTTTTTACTAAAGAGCTTCTGCACAGCAAGAGAAACCACCAGCAGTGTGAGGAGACAATCCACAACGTGGGAAAAAATTTTCACCAGTGGTGCCTCAGACAAAGGTCTACTATCTTGAATCTATAACGAACTTCAAAAAATCAGACCTCCCACATTTAAAGACCCAGTCGAAAAATGGGCATCTGAAATGAAGAGACATTTCTCACACAAAGAAGTAGAAATAGCAAATAAACATATAAAAAAAATGTTCAACAGCACTGGTCATTTGAGAGGTGAAAATGAAAGCAATGCTGAGATTTCACCTCACTCCAGAAAGAATGGCTGCTATCATGAAATCAACCAATAACAAATGCTGGTGGGGCTGTGGGGAAAGAGGAACCCTGCTCCACTGCTGGTGGAAGTGTAGACTGGTGTAGCCACTGTGGAAATCAGTATGGAGATACCTCAAAGAACTAGGACTGGAAGTCCCATTTGACCCCACTATTCCCCTGCTGGGGATCTTCCCCAAAGAATTAAAAGAATCATACCACAGTGATATATGTGCACCCATGTTCATAGCAGCACAGTTTGTAATAGCTAAAACTTGGAAACAGCCCAAATGCCCATCAACTGGAGACTGGATCAAGAAAATGTGGTTTTTTAATAAAATGGAGTACTACTCAGCCATCAAAAATGAGAAATTAGAGACATTACTGCTAAATGGATGCACATTGAGGCAATACTCTCAAGTGAAATAAACAGGACACACATGTGTAAATACCGAATAGTTTCTCTAGTGTGAGAAACTAAACGTGTAAATAAAGACTAAAAGGTATAATAGATAATGTGAAATAGGAAGAAAAGGGGCAAAGGGGAGGGGGAAGTGGGAGGGGTAGTGGAAAAGAAAGAAGGGAATGGAATTAATATGAGAAAATGAAAAACTGGAAATGAAGCCTTTGTAAATAGGGAGGGATGGAGGGGTTGAAGGGAGGGCAGGGGAAGGGGGAAAAAATAAGAACCAAGAGAGTATGTAAAGGTGCATATCTCCAATGATGAATGTCATTATATTGTACACCTAAAATGTACCAATAAAAGGATATACACACAAAAAAGTCAGTTTGTCTGCTATCATTAACTAATGAAAATTATTAATTGCCCATGAAGTTGAACTAGTAGAATGGAAGTTGCTTTCTACAAATGTCCTAAAGAAGAATGAGGGGATGAATCAAAGCACTAGTAAAACTACTATACTTTATATATATAAAGAAATGGGGCTGGGGATTTAGCTTAGTGGTTTCGTCGCTTGCCTCACAAGCACAAGGACCCTAGTTTGATCCTTAGTACCAAAATAAAAAAAAATAAATTAGAATGAATCAGTGTGAGTAAATGCTTGGGTAAAGGTCATTCATATATTGCTAGATATGGATATAAGAAAAAACTAATGCACTGTATTTAGAAGGTAATTTAGCAATGTTTATCAGAAATAAAATTACACATACACATGCAAGAATTTTCATGTAAGAAAATTCTTCTACACATATAATTCACATGTGTGCAAAAGCATATGTAAAAGAATGCTCATTATGTTTTGTTGTTGTTTGTGATAACAGAGACTGGAAACAACCTAAACACCTACAGGCCAGAGACTAAGTAAATGACAACATCCATAAACCAGTATAGGTTGAGATGTGAGAAAAATGAAGCATTTAAATTATTGATATGGACCATCTCTAAAATATAGTAAATGAAAAAAGCCCTTATTTTATAATTGAAGACACTGAGTGAAGACCTACAATTAATTATAGCTATGTAGTTGGATAGGTTTTCTGACTTCCATCTTAGCAGCTGCTCCACTCACTATACAGTGCTAAAGAAAGGTACTACTTAATCACTCTTTCAGTGGTGAATGATTATTAAAATGACTCCTGCATAATTAAGTACCCAGATTTGAAGGTCTTGTTTACTGTGACCTAGCCTAACAATTAGTAAAGAAGGTAAAACTTGAAATCCAGCATTAATTCTTTGGCAAAAAGAGTATTTGCCATACTTGGCACTGTGTTAAGCAGAGTCTCGGGTGTAGAACAGATGCTTTCAGTTGCAAAAGCACAGAAGTCAGGGCAAAAAAGAGTATATCTATATAAATACATATGTAGATGTGAAAGAGTAATGACATTTAACAAGATGTAACTCTAACACATAGTAAATATCCATGACCCTTTAATGACAGAGTAACCTAGAGAGGAAAAGATTACATGGAATACCACTTCCACTTCTGAAAGCTGCCCGCCCGTGTCACCCACACTGAGAAATAACCTTAAGTTTGGCAAATGTTTACATACTTCTCACTGAAACTCTATCAGGATATGTTTTAGATGTTTTTAAATACTTGTTATATTAGTGAAGAATTAAAAGATTTTCAAGGGCTTTTTCTTATAAATTTTTGAACAAAGAATGAAATGATTTCAGATAATAAAAATGGCTTAGTTCAACATAAAAATAAAAAAAGGAGGAGGAGGGAGCTAAGAAATAGCATCAATAATTTCACAGCGTTTTAATTCAAAAGAAGTTGGGATAAAGGAACCTGAGTTTATGAGGAGCCAGCAAGTGGTGGCTGTGGTCTGGCCTGCCACCAGAGGCCCAGAGGATCCCCTACAGTCCTGCTCTGACAGCAGCATATGGTCCACACTGGAGGACGGGAAAAATAAGGTCAGGAGGCAAGCTGTGGGAGCTTGGATTCAAGGCTGAAGAACTGCCATGGAATATTTTTGAAAGGTGTGAAATAATCTAAACAGTACTTCACTATGATTAAAGCTGGCATGGTGTGAAGGTGTCAAGCCTGGGCGACTGGGAAAATGGTGGTGTCATTAACCCAACATGAGAACATGAAAATCAGGTTTTATGTGGAACATGATACGTTAGGTTTTAAATGATTTGACTTTGAGGTGCTGGCAGAATATTCAAACTGTTTTGTTCAAGAAGTAGTTGGAAATGTAAATCTATGAAATCTGAAGTTTAACTCTAGGGATATGCATTAAATGCTATCAGGCACTGAACTAGCCCCTAGTCAGTTCCTATGAGACTTGAAGCCTAAGTGATTTTCATATCTAATCAGCGACTACCTGTGTGATGAATACTACACAAAAGAAGCAAGGTACCAGGAGATTGCTTAATACACAGGGAATGGAGATTTATGTCAGAGTTGTGCTTACCTAGTGGTTATTTGAGTTGTCTGTTTCCACTTAAATTTTTGAAGATTTAAATTTAAATTTTCAAAGATGTTTTATTTGTACTTTAAAGCACAGAACCCAATAGAAAACACAATACAGCACAGAAATTTCTGTTTTAGCATTTTGAGTGTCAAAAATCTTCTTGGTTAAAGTATATTTCATTGCTGTCAACTTTGTTTAAATAAAATAATTTAGCCAAAGCCAATTTCTCAATTCATTTCTATATGAATTTTTGTTCAAAACACTGCACTTATTCATCTTTTTGCTTCATTTCTAGGAAAAGATATATTTTGCCAAAATATCGTGCTTTCTCTCCGCGCCTTCCCCAATCAGATGCAGAAATGGTCTCAATAGTATTAAAAAATCCTTAAAAGCATAACAGCAATATATTTTTGAAAGAGAGGAAATCAGTAAGGACAATCAGGCAAATACAGTAATAATGAGTAGAAAATGGAGGGAAATAACTGACATGCTTCAGAAGGAAGGAAATAAAACAGTTGAGAGACAACTGAACTTTCAATGAACTCATTAATAAATGGAACCCCTCCCCAAAAAACCACCTTGGAGGCAAAAATGTACTGAATTCTCTCAAGAGAACAGTGGAAGATTTCTTCCTTCACATATCTCTGACTACAAAAAGCTGACAAAATGAATGCAGAATTCCCAAAATAATAGCTAATATTAGGTAGCAGTGAGAAGAGCTCTATTTACGAAACAAGACTACATGAGACAGAGATTCTAAAAATCTAAGTAAGGACTATGATACACCAGGAACTATCACTTTGATTGAATGCCTATGTGCTAGGGTCTGTGTAGAACATTTAACCTAGATTTTCTGCCGTAAACCTGTACTTGTACAAAGTGACCATTATTATGTCCATTTTTAAACTGGGAAACCTGGGGTTCAAGGGGGTGATGTGCCCAAAGTCCTACAACAAGCAGCAGAAAGGAGATGTGAACAAATCTTTCTGATTCTAAAACTTACTCTATTAAAAAGCTTTCTTAATATAGAGTTCTGTGATAATTGAGAAGCATTCTGATCCTTAGCTTTGTTGATTTATACTTAACAGTACTGCAGGAAATTCCTTAAGGCAGAAAGGCACAGTAGCTGACATAGTAAATCAAACAAGACAGACTAGGTTTCCCCCAATTCACTGGCAGCCAGATGCCTGCCCTCAGGACTTGACAAAAAGAGACACAGATCACTCACAGATGGCTCCTTCCTCAGAGAAAAAGATACTCCCCTTCTGAGACTCAGAGTATTTGGAGATGGTAGATTCAGTGGCTTCCTAGCTCCTTCAGAAGCGAAGCATTGAGGCCAAATCTCATACCGTCTCCGTATTTAACCTCACATGACCCTTGTCTTTCACAACAATCAGGTGAAAAGGATATTTTCTTGATTACCATGAATTTGGTGATCAACAAGAGAGCTTCCCAGGGCCTAGGGCCTCTATCTGGTCCATGGTATAATATGTCAGGAACTGCACTTGGGGACATTATTAGTCAATGGCAAGCATAGCATGAGGAAATAGTGATCTTTGTTCTGGATATTTGAAGAACTGAAAACTACACCATCTTGTGACTAAGTGGTTAGCATCAAATATATGTCATTTGGCCACAGACTTTCACCTGTGAGAAGGTGCCCACCAGTTAGAGTCCATTTCCCATGTAAACTGCCCCTAAATCAGCATTCTAGTAAGGTGGCTCTTTGGAACAGGACTATGACATCTTCCAATCAGTAAGCTCATTGTAGTAGTTCCCTCTCTACAGTTTTCTGCATGGTAACTAGCTACAACCAATCCCCTGGTGATTGCTGTTCTTGGGTTAAAGTGAGATCAGTTGAATCACCATCATCACTTTTGGTTGCCCCTGGTCAAGAGCTAAGAGCGTACTGAATATTATCTTCTCCAGCACTGTTAGCATTTCCTCCAGCATTGCCTCAATCTGAACTTGTTCAGCAAACATTTCCTTCATCTTTTTCTCTTAATTTAAAATGGGGGCTGTCTAGAAACTGAACAGATGGTCTCCCCTAACCCCTCCTAGTAGGCGCTGCTCATTCCCTTTATACTTCCTGTGCCCAGGGTCTGTGGGATGCAGGTGAAGGGCAAGAGTGTCTGTTTCCTCCCTGATCTTTGCGGTTACATCAGATATCACCTTTCCTCCCTTATGCAAAAAGTACTCTCCTTTGAGGCATATGGCATTTAGTTACACTACTGCCATCCCTCTGGGCTGATGTTATCCTATACACCAATCTGTCTTCTTATTGAGCTGATTCAGTCTTCCATTTCATGAGAAGTTCCACTTGAAGTCAATTTGATGTGAACAACTATCCAACAGCAGATCCTCTGAATTTCTCGACCTACACCTCTCTGGGGTTCAGCCTACTTTCCATTACTTACTCCCATGGCCATAATCTGAACCTTGTCACCACCCAGAACAACTTCACTTCTAATAACTTAAACATACAACCATTCTTTGACCCAGTCCCTTTTACACTCTTTTCTTTAATTCACCCATTCATGGAAATCTCGTTTCCTTGCCTCACCATCTTCATATCTTTGCCTGTCTAACTTAGACTCTGAGGCTCATCACCGTGACCATGGCTCACTGCCCAGAACCTTATTTTCCTCTTCCATCACCCACTTTTCTCAAACTGCTAGTAAAACATACATGAACTCCCAATTCTATTTTCTTGTCACGATGCCCCAGATCCTGAGTAATACTGCTGCAAATTAACACCTCAGGAACGGTGTTAGTACTTATCTACAAATGCCACCTCAGCTGGATTCTAACTGCTATTCAACATTCCTTGGATGTCGAGGCTCTTTTTCTACTCCTTGATATGGCTGTTTCAATGTTGCACTCTCCTCCAACCTATCAGTCATTTCCAACCAGTCACTGGTCAGAGGACTTACTCTATTTCAGATAGAAAATAGAAATCACTTGAGGAAAACTCCCTTAACTTCCTGTCATGAAACCCACAAATGTAACTCACTTGGGTCCAGCCTTGCCTCTTTCCCACCTATTAGAACAGCACAGCATGTTGCTTTCCAAGGCCATTTCCTACACCTACACTGGCATCATATTCCTTTCCACTCCCTCGAGCCACACACAGGAGGACCTTGCTTTATTGTGTAGCATTTTCTCCTAAATTCCCATCCTTTCTCATTCCTTCCAATCTGCACATAAACCAGTTAAAACACCAGCTTTTTCTTCCCTTCACCTCTAAATCCTACCTCATTACCATCTTTTTTTTTTCTTTTTGGAAACAGGATCTCTCTATATAATTCAGGCAAGACTTGAACTCACTATGTAGCCCAGGCTCGCCTCAAACTCATGCGACCCTCCTACCTCAGCCTTCCGAGTGCTGGGATTACAGGTGTGCCCGACCATACCCAACTACTTATCATCTTTTCTTAAATCTCCTGTATTCATTCGTCAATCCTTTACCCTGTCCACTGAGGTCAAGTCAATGTAATCTGTGGACAGCAGCTGACATTTTTGCTTAAAATGATCTCTTTCCTGAGCTTTACTGCACCATAATTTCTTGGTTCCTCTACTAGGTGGGAAAAATTTTTCAAGCTCTCCTTTGGGCTCCTCTTTCTCTGCTAAGTCCTCTCATCTCCCACTGGAATGATTTATTCACTTCAATGGCTGCCTATAATGAGGACTCTCAATTTCTTACCACCAGGGAAAACTCTACTCCTGAGCCCAGACTACAGTAATCAGTCATCCTGATTTGCAAAGACTAAGGAGTTTCTTAGGACACAGGACCTTCAGGAAAATCCTGGGCAAATAGAATTACATTGGTCAAACTAGCCTCTTTCCAATCACTCACTAGTTATCTTAGAGATGTCTCATACACAACACCATATACACAAACCTGAATTCATCATTTTCCCCAAACCTCTACCTCCTCCCTTACCTCAGTGAAGGGTACCACCTGTTCAAGCCAGAAGCCTCTGAGTGATTTTTTAACA
Source organism: Heterocephalus glaber (assembly GCF_053883595.1). Classification (NCBI taxonomy): domain Eukaryota; kingdom Metazoa; phylum Chordata; class Mammalia; order Rodentia; family Bathyergidae; genus Heterocephalus; species Heterocephalus glaber. The sequence goes on along the minus strand of NW_028258406.1, from coordinate 4,275,907 downwards.
ACTCCGGAAGGTGAATACAGTGGACCCTCAAGTTATGACTGGCCTGACATATGAACAACTTGGGTTAATTAGGTTCACAGAAGATTCATCTGCCTCTTGTTATTTTTTTTTTCCCATTAAGTTTATTGGTATATTTTAGGTATAAAATACAGTCACATTCATCGTTGGGATCTTGTACCATTACATGAGTATCTTGGTTCTTATTTTTTTCCGGTTCTCCTGCCCTCCCTTCACCCCCTCCACTTTTCCCTATTTGCAAAGACACTGTTTCCATTTTTTTCCTTTCCCCTACCCTCCCACTTCCCCTGCTCCTTTAGACCTTTCTTCCTATTACACAATATCAATTATACAATTTTTCAAATTATAATATCAAGATCTAGGAGACATTACCACAGATTTTACAGAATTTTAAATGATATAGAAAGCATATTACAAAAATCTGTTCTGAAATAAATTGGACAACTTCTAAGAAGTACCTTGGAAGACAAATTAATGAAACTAACTCTGGAGGAAATATAAAATTTGAATAGCACCTATTAAAGAAAGTATATTCCTAGCTTGAAAACCTACCTATATGACAACAGCAGGCTCAGATACATTTTAACTGATAAATTATATCAAACATTTAAAGCAGAAAAAAGAAGGAACACTTCTCCCCTCATTTTACGAACTCAACATTGTGCTAATCCTAAAACTGGATAAAGATAATAGAAGAAAAATGTATGAACATAGATAGACATTTGTTTAACAAAACAAACTATTAGAAGTCAGATCTGGCAGTATGTAGAAAGTGGTTTTGTTATAGGGATGGCAGTGTTGGTTCAGCACTGGAAGATCCACCCCCAAAAGTCATCATTTTAACAGAGGAAAGGAAAAAGCCATATGATCCTGTCACTAGTTGGAGAAAAAGTATTGGACTAAATTCTACAGCTGTTCATGCTAAAAGCTAAAAGGAGACTAGAAATACAACAGAACTTCTCAACAGATTAAAGACATGTACTCCATACTTCCAGTGAGAACGCCTTATATGAATAGAGAAGATACAATGCTTTCTCCTTGAGGTGGGGAACAAGGGCAGATATGCTTACTCTTTATCTCTCCATTAAACTTTGAAACCTAGGCCCAACTAAAATAGTCTGGCAATAAAATGACACAATTAGGATAGGATTGACAAGGTAGAAGTAAAATCTTTATATGTAGATGAAATGATCATCTACAGAGAAAATACTAAGAAATCTCTAGGAGCCCCTAGAACTTGTATTTGAATTTAGCAGGATTAGAAAACACAAGGTATATATACAAATTCAGGTCTGTGTATACTTGCTATAAATGAAGAACTGGATATTGAAATTTAAAAGTTATGTAGGAGTACAAAGGACCTAGAAAAGTTAAAAAAAAAAAAGGACAAAAAACAGTGTTGGAAGACGTTTAGTATCTTAACTTTAAGACTTCTTCTAAAGCTACAGAAATCAAGGCAGCGTTGGTGTAGGGAAAGACATATAGATAACTGGAATAAAACAGAGAATCTAGAAATAGAACCACACATATATGATCCACTGAGTTTTGAAAGTTAATTTAACGTTAGCATTTTATAGAATATAAACTCAATTCAAGAGCTGAGGAAGAGATAGTGTTTTTCAGCAAATGGCACTAGAACACCTGGTATCCATACATAAAAAATTAACCTCAACCCTTTGTTTCCATACATGAAAATAACTTGAAGGGATCTATGAACCTAAATATGAAAGCCTAAAAGTATAAAACTTTAAGAAGAAATTATAAGGGAAAATGTTTATGAATTTAGGGTAGGCAAGAACTACCTAGGATACAAAAAACATGATGTATAAAAGAAAAAAATGATAAATGAGATTCCACCAAAATTTAGAACTTTAAATGACATCATCAAAATGAAAAGTAGTCCTTAAATAGACCATATTTACAATGCATATAACCTATGACCAGAATATATAAACAACTCTTACAGCTTATTAATAGAAATCCCAATTAAAAAGTAGGCATAAGAAGATGATAAAGAGCCAGTATAGCACAAGGAAAGGTGTGCAACTCTAGAATCAGAAAAATAATAATCAGTACAATAACAAGACTGAACTATACACTCATTAGGGAGATGAAGTTAAAAGGTTTAAAAGCCTTGTCATGACTTTTTCTTTTTGTTGGATTCTCCCCCTTTTGCATTTAATTTGTCACTCCCAATGGACTCATTCTGCTGGGTTTCCTGGGGTTGTGATCCTCATTGTCTTTTCCTAGAGTATTGTCTAAAATTTTTTGGAGTGTTGGTTTGGTATTCATGAAGTTCCTGAGGTGCTCTTTATCACGAAAGTATCTTATTTCTCCATCAATTTTGAAAGATAGTTTTGCAGGATGCATCAATCTGGGTTGGAGGCTGTTTCCCTTTAGGGCTTGAAATACATCACTCCAAGCTCTTCTTGCCTTGAGGGTTTGCATTGAGAAGTCTGCTGTGATTCTGATGGGCTTTCCTTTGTATGTGATTTGTTTCTTTTCTCTCACTGCTTGTAGAATTTTGTTCTTCTGTTGGATTTCTGGAATCCTAACTATTATATGCCTATGTGTAGATTTTTTTTTGATCAAGGCTAGCTTGAGTCCTATATGCCTCACTTATCTGTATGTCAAGTTCTTTTCCCCTCCTTGGGAAGTTTTCTGCCATCACTTCTGTGAATAGTTTTTTATGTCATCTGCACTCTCTCCTCTTTCTTCATTGACTCCAATCAGTTTTATGTTATTTTTCTTTGCATCATCTAGCAGCTGCTGGATTGATTTCTCGTGTTCCCTGACAATTTTAAAGCAATTTTTCTTTTCCTCCACACTAATTGCAATCTTATCTTCTATATCTGAAATTCTATCCTCACATTGGTTCATTCTGCTGCACAGATTTTTGATGGAGCTTTTAATCTCCTGGAAATCTGTTTGCATCTGTTTTATGGATTTCATGTGTTTCCTATGTTGGGATTCCATCATGTTCCTCAGATCCTCTATTTTTTTATCTGTGTCCTCTCTAGATTTATTAACCATGTCTTGCACCATGAGCACAATCTTTGCTGTTATCTGAGTAATTATTTCTGATTTCATTTTTCCCATATCCTCTTTTGTTCCCAGTTCAGAGAGTCCAGGTGGATGAGTATCTGAATGTTTCATCTCGTTTCCCTTTGGGGGTGCTGTAGGTGATCCAGAAGTCTGTTTTTGAGGCTTGTTTACGTGTCTTCTCATTTCCATGCATGTGGGGGGGGTGCTTCTGGTGCCTGTGCGGCTCACCTTCTCTGTCCTAGGAACACGGGATGGCGGTGGGCGAGCTTCCTTCTGGATTAGGGACCCAGAGCTGGGACCAGGTCCTGCCTCTTGTTATCTATACCAAGTACCTAGGTAAACATCCAGATTTCAGCTGTATTGACTTACAACCAACTTGAGTTACAACCAGCCCTCAGGAACAGAGTTTGTAAGTCAAGTCCACTGTATATAGAGAAGGATCTCTGCATCTCTGTATCTTTAAACACTGAATTCCCAGTCACTCTTATTACAGAAATACAGTAGTCACTAGGATTCTTAATTAAAAATGTATCATTTACTGAGAAGCTACAAATCTTTCGGGCAGCTCCAGTGATGCAAGACATGTTGACACTAATCCAGATCACTATTTAATCTACTATGAACTTTCTTGAAATATTTTGGAATATTTCTAAAATGCTGCTTAGGAATAATTTTCCTTCCCAATTGTCTTAAATAAATGTTCCTTGAAGAAACTGTTTTCCCCTGGAAAATTATTTGTATCAATTTATGAGTGCCTCAGTCTTAAAGACAGTACATATTGTGCAGGTCACCAAGAAACAAAACAGTTGCTTTTCAGTTCACTCTGTCTGTGGGGTTCAGTTATTTCTACACAGCTCCCACCTTTTTGTGTGCACCACCAAATACTGCCTTTTAAATTTGCCTGAATAACTGCACAAAGGAGAATGAATTAAAGTTTTAGATTAAGAACCTACAAAAGAAGAGCAAGAGCTAAGAGTCTTCAGGACAAAGGAAATAATAAGAAAGAAATGTAACTTCATGGTGCTCTGGGTTATTTATTAATTTTACATTTCTTCATCTTAATTCAGCATGAGACAGTAAATAGGCTGACATCACAATAAAAAACTGAGACTAAATTTCACAAAGAATTTTCTGAAAAGAAATGATCAACATAGGACCAGAATGCTAAAAAATATGGCACCCATTCTATCTCTCAAATTTAAGATGTTCTCTTTTATCTCATGGAAATTAAGTGTAATATCTTTGAATTGGGTAGCTTGCTGTGGTTTCACAATTAGAAATTGATTAGTCACAAATTGAACAATTTTCTGTTGCTCAATGTATCTCTTATCTGAGCTTGTGCTCACTATCTTCACCCTCTTGTCAGCCATGTTATGACCACATTTGCACATATTAGCACTTCCGACAGGTGGTAAGTACATCAAGAAAAGAAGTTCAAATTAGATTAATTTGCTACTTCATTAACAGATATTGTAAAAGGTCCAAAGAGGAGACTGAAAGTAGCTAAAATTGGGGGAGGAGTTATCTGTGACTAAATTATCTATGTCCTCTACTCTTGCGGATAACTGAGAGTCAGCTGTGCACACATCTGCAGGTGTTTATAAACATTTACCATCTGCGAGAAGCTTATGGGTTGTAAATGGTGGGCTAATTAGTGAAATGCTAGTCATTTCGAATGACAGTTGTTATGGATAAAGATTTTATCCAGGTTAAATTGATCTTAGAACCTTACTGATCACTAGAGGCCACTCTAACTTTCTTGACAAGACTAAGTAGTTACACTACACTGAACATGTCACACATTAAATATGCATTATAACTAGATCAGGCTGCTAGTTTATGCATGTCAATGAGCTCTGTTCTTAATAGACTGAAGTGCATATTGAGTATGTCAGAGAAAATGAGAAGTTGTCAATTTGTACAAAGGTCAACTAGTTCTGTAATATATGACATTTTCATTTCTGTTCTACATACATACTATGCATCTTCCATTCAGAAAATTCAGACTATGTAGTAATTAGTAATTGGCATTAGAGATGATTCATTAATTAAAAAGTGTACACACACACACACACACACACACTCCTGCATACATATGTATTTCTCTAAGTTCTCCACAACTACAATTTTTTTTTAAATGTTTCTTTTACTGGTCATAGTTGTGAGAGTGTATGGAAAAGTGAAGCCTAAGATAGCTACACTTTGGTTCAGGCTATGAGAAGGTGCTTTTTGGTGGACATGAAGTCCAAGTCAGCAAGATTTCAGTACAGGTGCACCTCGTCCGCCTCAGTGTAAATAACTGATACAACCAGAGTCGTTCCCAGCATTTGGCCACTATTGTGCAGAACCCTATATATAGCTGGACTGAAACAAGTGCCAGCAGGCTAGGGGACTGAGTACTACTGCGAGGCTGTGGGTCTAAGTGGCTGAGGACAGAGAAAGTGCAGTGGCTGAGCTGAGTAGCTGAGAAGAAAGGCATGCTCAGATATTTCCACCACTTTCTCTTAAGGGTGGCTTGAATCACAAATGAACCTCCTGAGTCTTCACTGGTGACAAGACAGAGGAAAATGTTGTAAACAGGCAACATTAAAATAAAATTGGTACTACAATTACATGGAAATTAAAAACATACTGTCCGTGAAGAGAGATTCCTATTGCCCCCTAGTGAAAAATGTCTTATAATAGAGCTTGTGAGAAGGCAGTGTACAGAATGAGTGAAGGGCTAAGCAAACTTTGACTGCTGGGGCTCTGATAAAGCAAGCTTTTATTTAAAAATTAATTCACAGAATACAGATGCAATGTTTCAGTTTGCATGGACTCTTACTTTGTAGAGGAGGAGAATGAAGCTCTTGAGAAGCTCACTGAAACACTATTCCTTGGTTAATGGTAGAGCTGGGCTGGAATATCACCCGAGCCCTAAGCTGGAGCACTCAATATTATACAACAGTGCTTGTATTCAGGGAGAACAGCCCTGCCCTCAAAACTGAGAACTTGAGCAAAGGGGGAAGAAAAGAAAAAGAAAACCTACCCTATATAAGTTTCACTCCTTTCCACACTTTCTGTCCCACATCCCCATTTATTCTCCTTAGAACTTGTGAACTCCATATATTCATCCTAAATGTCCCCTGCTAGAACAGAAGGCCACCAGGGCAGAGTGTGTGCTGCTGTACCTCCAGTGCAACACAATACTCACTAAATATATGGGAAGAAAAGTTTTGATGGAATTTTTTTCAACATTAAAGAAATAATTGTAATAATGAAAGAGGTATTCTGATACCTATTTTTGTAATTTTCCCCCAAATTGAATAATTATAAGAGCAAATCATACAGGAGCCCTAGGAATGAGTATCTTTCAGATTGCTTGGTAAGGTATAATTAGTACTTAAGGACAAAAAAGATTCCTAGCTACTAACTACATCAATATCATATATGTATGTGAAATAAACTTGAATACATGTGAATACAAACTTCAATAATGAGGCTCCCAAAGCCTAGGAACCGAGTATCCTGGCTAAGCTCCAACTGAAGGAGAAAGGACAACTGACATGTCTTGTTTGATGGGGAAAATGAGACACGTTCTCTCCTTAATCCTACCTGAACCTCAAGCCTCACTGGGGTTCACCAGGAACTATCTCCAGGTTATCCTCATAAGATTACAAATATAACTTGTTTTCAGAGAGTCTTTATTAATGTAGGTGCAAAAAAAAAATGGCTGAGTTGTCTTTGCTAACATGGGAGTCTGTTTTTATTTTTCTCGATGAAAGAAACTAACAGTTATTATGCAGTTGATGTGTTTCATATCTACGCCAGGTACAATCAGGTAAATTCATGTCTTAGATTAAAAAGAATTTAAAATTAGAGATATAAAATCAAGGTATCCTAAATGTAATACAAGCATCATCCATCCACTCATCTCCTTGTGTTCACAAATCTAGTCCACTATAAAGTCCTGTTGATTCTATCTCTATGTTATCTTTTATATACATCTCATCTCCTTCCTCTTACTATTTCCCAGTTCAGGTTTTCTTCATTTAACTCTTGAAAAACTGCAGGAGTCTCTTAATTGGTTTCACTCCTTGCAGCTCCCCAAATCCTCTATTCCAGGGGTGGCGAGCCTAAGGCATGCATGCTGCAATAGGTTGTTTGTTTCACTGAAAGCTGTAAAAAGGTTCCATGTGCATTTTTACTACTGAGCCAACTCTTCTAAAGCAAACCATGACACTCCCCTGTGCTTAATGCCCTTGAAATGTGCCTATAAGATGAGGCAAGAGTGCAAACATAGAAGACACTCCTGACTTCCAATTTAGCCTCATCTCTTCCCATAGCTGACTGAAAGATCATGCTAGGTCTGATACATCACTTGTTGTTGGTCCAAATATAAATTTTATGCTTCTATGTTTCAGTTTACTCAGTCCATTGGATCCCCAAGCTTAGAGACTGTGGCCCTTCATTTCACTCTGTGTTCATTTGATATCCACCAAATTCAAAAGATTGCAGATTGCAAGAGACCAACAGAGGTATTTACTTCTGTAGTTTTGCTCAGATGTTACCCCACCCCACTGCCAATTTGGAAACCAAAAGGACCATTCTTAGTTTAAGAACTACTCACATAGTAGAGAATGCATACCACATTTTATAGTTTTAATTGGAAAAGATGGTCCCAATCGTCAGGAGAGAGAGCAGAAATGAGATTATACAGTGTGGAAAAACTGTACATTCATTCCAGGAGGAAATGGACATATAATGTAAAACATCTTATGCAGTCATGGGGTCTGGAATCTAAGAGTGGATCCATCTTGTGTCCAACATGTAGAACTGCTGAGTGGCAGGGCTACTGATATCTAGGCACAAGAATGTTACACAGGCAGCCGAGTGCTGCTGTTGGACCACAGTGACTTCTTATGGGCCCTGGCTGGGAAGAAAGAAAAAGTTCATGAAGTGCAAGTTCAAGTGAATATTTATGAGAAACACAAATGTCAGGGAGCAGACCTAAGCGAAGCCCAACAGATCTCCTGGGTTACCATCAAGGGTGAATCAGTCATCATCCTTACAGAAAGCAGTCAGGAGAAATTATGTCAAAGTGGGGATGCTGCTTCATATCTAGACAGAAGTGAATCAGGAAAAGTACATATGCTTAGAAGAGTGCCAAACCAGCTTTCAAACTTGGGAACTATCTAAGGAGAAGGAAAGCAAAAACACAGTGAGGAAGAAAATTTCAAACATGAAAAACTAAACTGTACAATGGATCTACTAAAGAGAGAGAGAGAGAGAATCGATTTAGATTGTTTACCATTAGGCAGGCTGGTGGCTCAATTTGGAACTGCATTTATAGGAATAGTTAGCACACCTGAATTTGTGTCATGACTATAAAATTCCTATTTGTTACCCTAGGGCGCACAAAACAAACTTGACATACATCTTGTCCTAAGAGTGAGACAATTTGCTTTGAGTATACATAAATAGCACATGTAAAATTGAGAAATTTTTGTCTCACCAACATGAATTCCATAAATATTTTAAAAATGCGTATTGAACACTTGCTATGGAAAGATACTATAGTAATTAGAATAGCGTACTTTAAAAGGTTATTTTTAAAACATGGTTAATTTTGTATAAAAGTCTATTTTTACAGTATTTATTAATGGAGAAACATTATGTTTGATCTTCATATATAAAGTCATCTTTTTATACTCAAATCAGAACATTAACTGAAGTATCATTTAAAATAAACTATTATAAATGTTTTGTGGCATTTAAAAAATTTTTTCTTCCTTTTATAAAAGATTAACATGATCTAATTAATGAAATGGGATACATCTTTACAGTGGACCCTTGACTTATGAACCCAATTCGTTCCTGAGGGCTGGTTCTAACTCAGGTTTGTCAATTGAAGGCTCAGGCTCCTCTACACAACCTTCAAAGTCTCAGTGTCCTTAGAGAGACATTGACCCAGGATTTCTCAATTAACCCCACATAGGAAAGGATATTTTAATGTTCTTTCCAGAACTCTTTAAGGGTTAAATCTGTATCTGAGACCATCTGGAAGCACAAGTGGCCAACATTCGGGTCATAAGTCAAGACTTTGTTTGTAAGTTAAAACTAAAATTCTGGTTATAAGCCAGTTATAACTCGAGGGTCCACTGTACTTTCAAAAGGCCTCTGATAAGTTTCTAGGTGGAATACACAAAGTTCATAAAATTTCTGATTTCTGTTTCAGAGTCAACTGACCCCATATAAGAGCACACTGAAAGCATGGAAGTGTGCATACATTCTCACACATACTCCCCAGACAGATACCTCTCTTAGCGAGGTTACAATAGTCAGATGGAGACATTTTTAGTATCTCTAGGAGTTCCTCAAACTATAAAAATAGTAGACACTGTTAGAAATTATTTCCCCCTTCTCTTTTTAGCTTTCCCTTTTTAGAAATGATGAATTACAACTGATCTGTTGTTTTATCTCTATTATATCAAACTGCAATTCTTCAGGAATAGGATAATGCCAAATATAAAATGAGATTTTCTCTAAGGGGCAAGGAATGATTTGAAAGCTACATTCCTCCCAAGCTTTCCCCACCAAATGAGTGTAACAGTTCTGAACAAAGCTTGGAACCAGGTGGACTCATTGAATATTTTCCAGATAGAGAAGAAACAGTTTTTAAACTCTCCATAATGCCTCCAAATATAGCAATAGGAATTGTATGCTCATATCAGCAGATACCTTGATTTAGGAAACAGTAATTCCTCAGATTGCAGTGCTGTATACCTAATCAACCAAAACATAGCATGACCCAGTTCCATAGTTCCTTAGACGAAGTTCCTGTAGCATTTCATGGAAAAGGTTTAAGAGGTTTCAGTTCATGTGGAGGGAGAGCAGAAAGTTTTCTCAAAAGGATGAAAAAAAGGTACTTCCAATTATTATGAATGACATTTTCATCTACCAAAGCTGAAAACAGAATGCAATCAATAGAGTTAGAGCAAAATGATAAAATAATCTGTTAAAATATTTAGTAGACTTATTTAATATTTATCTTATAAAAAATTCCATGCATTCAAGAAATAATGAGTGACTATCAAAAGGCGCTGTGCTTTTTCTTGAGAGAGGCAAAGAGCATTGCTGATCCATAACAAACATTAAAATAAATAATAGAGGACAAAGGTAAAAAAAACATTACTTTTACTCACATGTGGATCCAGCAGAAAGCACAATCAAATTAGCACTGAAAATATCCACTGGAAATCAGAGATCATAATTGCAATTCAGCACTAAAGGGATCAATACTTCTAAAATATATCTGAAAGGTAGGAGAAACACTTCCTTTTTCTTAGTTTTCGGCCTTTGAATCAAAATAATCCCTTCTGTTCCCCAAGCAAACAATCTTCCTGACTTTCAAACACTTCAAGGCGATTTTGCTGTTTAGTTACAAAGAGGAACTGTCACATATTTAGAATTTTCGAAGTAATTGCCAGTCAGAGAACAAGAGTTGCAATGACTTTGGGAGGAAAGTATGCTGCTTCCTCTAGCAGTGATCCTTCACACAACACTCTTGAAAGTTAGTGACAGAACCTCTGACTCAGCATTCATTTGACAAAAATGTTTCTAGTTTGCAAGAGCTACCGCCTGAAGAGCACTAATAGCTTAAAAATAAGCAGTCAAAGGATTATATTGAACTAAAATTAACTGTCACTTACACTCATTAATGATAATTATTATTGGAAGTTGTATAGTGACAACTCATTCTTGGCAGGCAATGGTTTCCCTCAAACCTGCTTGTCCCCAAACAGTCATGTATTTTCTGTTACTACACTAGTCTATCACATTCTTCCTGCCTTGAGGCATTCTAGCCGGTGCTAAGGCTGCCCTCAATGTAACTCTGTTAATATTATGTTGCTTCTAATTTTCTCAAAGAACACTGGATATCTAAGGAAGGAAGCCATTCAGAATATAATATTTTAAAATCCTATTATAAAATAATGTCTAATTTCATCTAAACATTAATGCCTATTTATACCATTTACAACTAACATATAAATATTCAATTTCTTTGCTTAATAGTCTCAGTCTGCTCTAGGGTATATTTATTCATCATCAAAAGCCACATACTACTGAGTTCTTTTTTTCTCTTCAAGATAATGATTTTCAACTTTGAGCAAATTCCATGACCAATTGCAGCTCCTAGTGAATAGATTTCCTTCAGCCTTAAGGACTGAATGTCAGAATGACCAAAAATAGGGAGAGAAGAGAGAGAATCTATTAATAAAAAAATAAAACCTGCCTCTACCAATGACCTTTTGACACATTGATATTTTCATCTCAAAAGATATACAAACAATAGTTGAGAAATACTGTGGACTATAAGCTGGACTAAAAGGATAAAAGCACAATGCTGTGCTAGATTGGTTACTGAAACACACAGCGGTCCAGATTCTTGTGAGTATTACAAAAGTTCAACTGCACAATTTTTCATTTCAAATTAAGGGAACTTAAAAATCTGATCATGCTCTGCAGTCTTAAATATGCTTGAAGATTGTACTTTCCCTAGCATCGTTATTTGTCAGTATTTTTACTTATTACTAGCTTCTTATTTTTTTAACACAAACTGGCCATTCTGCAAATGTGTGCTTTTGGCTACAGGAAGACAAGAAACAAATTAACAATTAACAGAAAAGTTTTTTCACTCTATGACTGAAATTAAAGAACAGGGTCTACGGGTTGATCTATATCATGAATCAGTAAACTTTTTCTATAAAGGACCACACAGCAAATATTTTAAGGTTTGAGGGACATACAGTTTACATTATAACTACAACTCCATACTTGGAGTATAAAATAAGTGATAAACAATAAAGGGACAGATATGCCTATTTTATGAAAAATCTATTTACAAACACACATACAGGCTAGTTTGGCTCTAGGCCTGTGGTTTGATCTATATCTTAACTTCTCACATAAATAACAATATGCTAAACTGAACACAAAATATGAGAGATGTCTTTTGACCAGTTAAGTACTTATCAACTTTGGTAACCACTATGTGTATGTGCTGTGGTAGGTCATACAAAATAAACAATATTTGAAGCCATGTTCTTGAACCATCAGATTAAAATAAATGAAATGAACATAAGCAACTATTCCATACATAAGCTATATGGCAAGACTATAAAGGTTAAGAAGAAATGGATTATTTAATATCAAGTACAAATATTCAGGGAAGACATTTTAGAGAATACCAGAATTGAACTGAGTAATACTGGACCATTAAATCTGTGAATAATTAGGGGAAATGATTATGGGACAATAGCCACCAATCCACAGGAATGACTGTGCCCAAGGTGAAGTGGAAGGTATAATAGTGCAAAGCCACTGAGAGCACAAATTCAGCCAAGTGTGTTTGGGAATTCAGAATTTTTCAGACTGAGACAGTAGAGGAAGGTATAAAAGGTGTACATATGTTGGAAAACTGTAAGAGTGTGTAACTTGGGGCAGTAGTCCTCCAATTAAGATTATTTCTGCAGCATGAATATTCACACTTCATTGGGACCTTTTATCAGATCAGGTTTGACATTAGAGTCTGAGCACTAAAGTAATTTAAAAAAACATTTATTTTCAGAGCATTTTGGACTTCTAAATTACAAAAGGGGCTATGTACATATTCCCCCATTTAGCTGTTCTTAGGGCAAAAATAATCTTGAAATTTTGTCTGATTTGTTGTTATAGTTTTTTGAATGGCAACAATAAGCATGAGGCTTTAGCAATGGCGTAAAATTTACCTCTTGTTGAGCACGGTGGCATGTGATTATAATCCCAGTCCTTGGGAGGCTGAGACAGGAGGACTGCTGCAAGTTAGGGGCCAGTCTGAACTAGAATGAGCTTAAGACCTGCCTAAACTACATAGCAAGAACCTATCTTCAAAAACCTAAAACAAGTAAATATTTACTGCCTTTTCAACTTAAAAACATTTTTTTCTCTTGAGGAACTAGACATCTTTTTTAAAAGTGAGGAACTAGACATCTCTGAAGATACCATCAAGATTCAAAAGTCTATCCTCCTATGGACTAAAATAACTAGAAGTCTCTGAAGGACCCTATAGCTTAAGGTAAATGCAAAAACAGATTTACTTAAAGGTGTGCATTATTTAACATGAATGGGAAGATGTATAGTTATGTCTGAAAATAAGAAAATATTCATTTCCCATCTTTGAGATTAAAAATAATATAACTTTCCACTAAATACCAATAATTCCACTTAGGATCGGGAATCTGATGTGCAAGCACTCATTACGATAACAATTCACTGCTTTTGCCAGGCATGATGATACATGCCTATAATCCCAGTACTCAGGAGGCTGAAGCAGGAGGATTGCTGTGAGTTTGAGGCCAGCCTAGGCTATTATAGTGAGACTCTCAAAAACACAAAGAAACAAATAAAAACAATCTACCTTTTTAGAAAATGCACATAATGTTAAAAACTACTAACAACAATTAGCTAAGGAGTATTCAATGTTACATACAAGATGCTAGTGTGACTGAGCTCCAATAGATATACCTGATATTATCAAAGTTATAGAATTCTCCATATCGTGATAAGGTCCAAATAATTTACTAGAGCAATTTTTGCCCTAGAAAATAAAAGGGTAAATCTGTTTGATAAAATATGAATGATATTAATATAATTATATATAATTATTATTTGATAGAATTCTTAAAATGAATCCATAGTACACCATTAAGATTTAAATTATTTTATCCCAAGTAAAATTTAAAGTAACTGGTATTTAAACAACAAAAATTAAAATCTATTTTCTATTCAGCACATAGTCAATGTAATCTAGAACTCCTAAGAAGGGCAATGAAACAACCACTTTGAAATGAGCAGCATGACGGTGAACCACAAGATGTTTTAACAGGGGTTAACACAAATCACAAGGAAGGGGGAAGAGAAGAAGCAAGGAAAGGGCAGGAAAGAAGAGAGAACTGCTATTTCAAGCTATGTTGTGCTGAAGAAGTCTGGGAGCCTTCTCTCCCAATTTCTCTTTTGTGATTTTATTGGAAGGAGACAGGGGATGGGGTATGAGCCTGGTGAGGCTACAGAGAAGACACGCTCATGTTAATGGAGTTTTCTCAATTGTAGCTGAGTCACTCAAGTGAAAGAGATTCCCATGCATAAATGATAATCTATATTACTATATATAAAAACTTTCTACCAAACACCCCTCAATATTAGTCACAGAATAGAACTTCAGTCTCTTAATAATATCAAAAGGAAAAACTCAACAAATGGTGGAGCTGGTTCACAGGGTGGAGAACATGTGTCAGGCGTGTTCTCAAGTAAAGGACGCTGAGTATTTGTGTCTCTTTTTAAACCTAGGAGGCCACCAATTCTCTGGTTCCTTAACTTCTGTTGAGTCAAACACCCAAAGTACTGGAGACATTTTCATCCCCCTCTGAAAATGCTGAGCACAGGCAACTCTGTGAAGCCCAAAGCTGTGGAGACCATTGAAGAGTCCTTCCTTCCAGAGGAGAGTGGTGTTGCTGATGTTAGTCTCCAGTTCTTGGCATGGAGATAAATCTTTTGTCAATCAGAAGAATCAAAATGGAACTTGAACTGGAGTAGGAGAGCATTCCTAATTTTGGTAAACTAATAAAATTTGTAAACACAAAGGAAGACACCGGTTGGCATAAAACCACTGGTTATATTGCAAAAGGAATAGTGAATGGTTGTTTCTTTCACCTAACTTTCCCAGGGATGAAAACTCTCAACCTTCTTATACAGAAATAGGAGTGTGCATTACCAATGACTAATAATAATTTTAGCTCCGTTTTTCCTGCACAATGGTTAAAGCATCAGTGGTGAAGAAATAATAGCACAATCATTAAAAAGATGATCTTTCGACAGAAAACTTGAATATTGCTTTACTTCTTGCTAAGTCCATGATCATGTGCAAGTACCGTTTTTGATAAAAAGTCACACAGTTTGTTATACATATTACATATAATAATAAACGTATGCAGACAGAAAAAGAATAAATGTAATAATAGTTATTATTACTATTCTATAAAAGATAGAGAAATACTTCCAAACCAATGCAATTTAATTTGTTCTACCCTTTTACATAGAAAATTTATTAAAATCATTGCCTTATTTATATGCATCAATTGCCAATAACACTAGAAAACTGAAAGCACTTCGGCTCAAAAGTAGAATACGTGTAATTATGGAAAATAATACAAGTTGTATGATATCTGCAGAGAACAGGGTAATTGTCAAAGCCTTTATGAAAGCAAGTACACACATTAATTGCATATCTGTTGAGACTGGCAGAGCCATTCCTAAGTAGTATTTATGTAATATGCATTTCCTCTAAAATGGATGCCTAATTGCTTAGTTATTCTAAATTGCAGAATGGAAAACAAAGGAGCAGTTTTGGCCATGTGGGTAAACAACGGATTTCTAAAAGCTAATTATCTTTTTATTTAATAGACTGAAGTTGCACCAAATGAGACATTTAAGTCTAATAAATAATAGACAAATTGTAAGCTAAAGACTAAAATATAGGATCTGCTCATATACTTTTTATTGCTCCATTAAATAAGCTCTTATTTACTTCCCCCACAAAACATAATTCCACAACACTGAGTCCATTTGAAGGCCATTCTAATGTGCTATTTGAAAATTATATGAATCAACTTACATACTCAGGAAGTCTTAAAGCACAATTTTTTAATTCTATTATTACCAAATGCCCTACTTGCTTCCATGAGTAAGAAACAGAAATGGAGTTTGGAAAGTTGTACATAATCACATAAATTCACCACTCTCATTCTTTCTTAAAAATGATTATGATTAAAGATAGTTACACATTTTAAATAGATAAATTGCATAACTAGTTCAATATTAGTACACAACCGTACTAGTTTCTCTATCTGATATTTAATATTTTAGCTATTTTCTAAGTTAAAGTAATTAGCTTAAACATCAACTTTAGAAAATTTATTCAAAATTTACAAAGTGAATAAAGACATTAAGAGAATATAATTTGCTTCTTTAATGTAACCCCAAATCATTCAACAGAAAAAAGCAGAACTGTATATGTGAATATTTAAGAGTGCTCCAGGCTCATCATTTTTAAAGAAAACAAAAATAAGAAAAATGACCTTTTAAGAGGGCAACATAAGATTCTGTGCTTTTTTAGTTTTGCTGCTCAAAAGGTTTCTAATGCTTCATTTTTCTTCTTGGAGAAGTTTAGCCCATTATTTTATCTTTATTTTCATTTTATTAACAAAACCCACATTGTGAAATGTTGGTGATAATAAATAATAGTAGATTTGGAAATAGTTGCCTATTCTCTTGCCAAGGGCAAGCAATGATTTATGATGAGTAAGAAAGAACAGGGATTTAATTTACTCTACTACCTCTGGTAGTGATTCAAGAATTTGTAAATCTGTAAAGAAAAAATACTCAGTTCTTATTTGCAAGACAGAAATACTAAAGTCATGAAAATATATGGAAGGAAGCTCCCTGTGGGTTTACGGCAGACTTACGTGAAGATTTTTCTCTTCCTCTATCGCTCAGAGATGTGTGGCTTACATATAAAAATAAGATAAAATAAAAAGTTCTTGGTCCAGAGAGGTAACAAATACTAATGTAAATTTAAAAATTCACCCTTCCACATTTTCTTAATCCTGGGAAAGCTAGGAAGATTTCTACAAGAATTTGAGCAGTAGTATATTCTGCACTAAAATGTAACACCTGCAAAGAAAAATTATGTAAAGCTTTAGCTAATTCTCACAATAAGATATTTAAAAAGTACTAACACGTACAGCATAAACACGAAACTAGCCTAAAAAAAAAAACTGGTTATAAATCTTGTCAATTTCTGAGAATATTAACCAACATTTTAAATAAAGAAGTATATCAAACTTTGTCCCCCATCACTACCTGACATTCTCCATCTCATTATCCTCTTATATTTCATATAAATTATCTTAAATTATATATTTGGTTGTCTGACTCGTTACCATTTTAATCTTCAATTCAGAAGAGACCATATTTATTCTTTTTTTTTTCATTTTACCTCTGTTTATTTGATAATTCATTTTCCTTTTTTTTTGTTAAATTCTTTTATTGGTACATTTTAGGTATACAATACGTTTACACTTATCATTGGGTGCTTGTACCTGTACATGATGTATCTTGGTTCTTATTTTTTCCCCATTCCCTGTGTGCCCTTCCCTATTTACAAAGACTTTGTTTCTGTTTTTTCCTTTTCTTATAATTTTTTCTTTCCCTTCTTTCCATTCCCCTTCCCCTCCCACTTCTCCTACCCCTTTGGACCTTTACTTCCTATTTCAAATTATCAATTATTCGTTTTAATTATTTTATCCTTATTTACACTTTCAGTTTCTCAAACCAGAGAAACTATTTGGTATTTACACATATGTCCTATTTATTTCACTTAAGAGTATGGCATCAGTATGCATCCATTTAAGTACAAATGTCTCTAGTTTCTCGTTCTTTATGGCTAAGTAGTACTCCATTTTATAAAAAACCACATCTTCTTTACCCAGTTTCCAGTTGATGGGCACTTGGGCTGTTTCCAAGCTTTTGCTATTACAAAGTGTGCTGCTATAAACATGGGTACACATATATCGCTGTGGTATGATTCTTTTAATTCTTTTAGGAAGATACCAAATGGGACCTCAAGTCCTAGTTCTTTGAGGTATCTCCATACTGACCATATTTATCCTTTTTTTTTTTTGGTACCAGGGATTGAACTCAGGTCCTTGCACTTGTGCAGCAGGCGGTGAAACCACTGAGCTAAATCCCTGGCCCTGACCATATTTATTCCTATTTATCACTATAATCCTAGCATAGGATGGGGGAGGTCATTTGATGAGTAAAATAAACAATAAAGTATCCTAGATATTAAATTTGTTTCCTATACCACTAAAATAATAGAAGAAAAATCATAAAACACATTTTTGTAATACAACTTTGTCTTCATTTGTCATCAGGATCAGGGATACACCTTGGTTTCGATGGTTGCCGCAGCAGGCTCATATGAGGAGAGAGGGGCCTCTGGAACTAGCAGCTTCTTGCAAGCCCACAGGACAAAAGCTAGGAAGAGGCCAGGCGGCAATGACTTGGGGTGCTTTACAAAGGGGCACAATCACTAGAACCTCCTAGAGTGAATATGGGCAGATACCACACCACTGATTGATCCTGCCCAAGAGAAAAGGAAGGCCAGGACCTGGCATATATACAAAAAATGTGGGCATGAAAACAAAATAGGACCTAGTAGTGACTCATTATGCCTCCTCTATATCTGGTGAACGCCAATACAGCAAGCCTTGGAAAGAAACTTCTTGTTCAAACACACAAAGAAATTTTTTTGACTCATTTCTCTTTTTTATTGTTCTTTTTTTCTTTAATAATTTTCAGTTATTTATCCTTTCTTTTGATCTTTATTCTTAGTTTTCTTTTCTTTTTCCCGATTGTTCTTTTGTTACTTCTACTGATTCTATCAACCTGCTTTTATTCTTTAAAAGGTTTTTTCAGTTTTTAGTTTTATTAGTGCATGTTTGAAGTACATAATGATTACATTCCTTGTGTGGTGTTGGTACATGTACCTAACACATCTGAATTCCTTTTCATCTCTTTTCCCTCTCCTCCTACCCCTTCCCTCATCTCTTATCCCCTTCCCATTTGAAAAAGATCTCCCTACTTCCTATTATCTGTCATTTATTTTGCTCCTTATTTATATTTTGGGTTTTTCATATAAGAGAAAAATGCAATGTTTAAGCTTATATCCCTGATTTATTTCATTTAACATTACGGTCTCAAAGATACATCCATTTTCCTACAAATGACTCAAGTTTATCTTTATGGCAGAGTAGTAATCTCACTTTTCTCTCATTCTCAACTTCCTTTGCTTTGTTTTTCAAATTTTACTTCTTCTGTTTTGCCTTCCCCACTCCTCCTCATCATCATCATCATCATCATCATCATCATCATCATCATCATCATCATCAGGCTTTATTTTTAGATAGTTGACTCTATGCTATTATGCTGAATTCTTTTCTATTACTAATGGTGGTAGAGTTGTTGCATTTCATAGATATTTACTATATGTCAATCTTTGGTTTGTTTTTGTGTCAATATTATTAATGCAGACCACTTTTTTATTGTTAAGGGTGGTACAGTGGTAACTTTTATTGGTTTTTATAGTATATCAATAGTCTATTTGTCTTTGACTCTATTACTATTGCTGATTTCTTTGCTATTGCCAACTGTGGGATAACTGTTGTTATTAATTGGTTTTTACTATATGCCAGTGTCTGGTTTGTCTTAATGTCATTGACATTACTATGGTTCACTTTCTCCTCTGTTTGGTGCTGGAGATCAAACCGCCAGAGGAAGGTGGAATACTAAGAGGACACTCTAATATTAGGCTGAGTAGGTAGGAGAGAGGTTCAAATGCTAAAACATAACGAAACTCAAGAACATATCATAGGAAGACAGATTCTAACTAAAGACATCTTCACAGTAATGATGGAGTATTTCTAACCTAACTGATCTCCATCCTGCAGAATAAAAATATGACAAAGCAAGACAAAAAGAACCTCCCCAAACCTCTACCTCCCAAAAGCTAATCTTAAGAACACTAAAGGGAGGAAGGTACAGGCAAAGGACCCAAAAAGAAAATGGTGAAAATGTGTGACAAGTTCAAAGAAGAGACAAATTCATACAATACTTACCTGAAAGAGAATTTTATTAAGCAGTTAAACAATTTTATTAATAAAATGTCTGACAAGCTTAAAAAAGAAATAAACAAAAAACTATGACAATAAAAGATATAAATATCTAGTTTGGTAAAAGAATTAAAATTATGAAAGGACAGCAAGCAGAAATACAAGATATGAAAAATTCAATAGAAACCATGGGTAATGCAGTAGATTTGAACAGTATGAGGACAAAGTATAAGAAATTAAAGATAAACTGGATGTAGCAGATTATAAACTCAATGTTACCCTACAAATGACAACATAACATGCAACCTGGATTCAAGAGCTGCTAAATGACTCAAAATCAACATGAAAATTTTAGGAATGAAATAAACACTAGAAAACAACTCAAGTGATTTAAAATTTATTCCCTGAAATCACAGAAGAATACACTTCAAATTTAGGGAAAGAATTCAATATTCAAGTACAAAAAGCATATAGAATACCAAATATCCATAATCAGAAAAGAAATTCTCCATAACATATCAGAGTTAAAATTCAGAAATTCAACAAAAGGAGAAAATATTAAAAACTGTTAGAGAAAATGGCAAGTTACTTAGAAAGGCAAGCCTATCAGAATTACAGCAGATCTCTATGAACAAGCTTTAAAAACCAAGAGAATTTAGAGCAAAGTTTGTCAAGCCTTAAAAGCAAACAATTATCAACACAGATTTCTATGCTGCAAAATTAGCCTTCAAAATTAATGGACACTGACTTTCCATGACAAAGAAATCCTAAAAACATACATGACTATTAGCAACATATGCAGAAAACACTCAGAAGAATCCTAGACAGTGACAGGGAAACAACCAGACACATTCAGCCATCTGATATTTGACAAAGATGCCAAAAAATGCATGCTGGAGGGCCGGGGATTTAGCTCATGGTTCTGCTGCCTGCCTCACAAGCACAAGGTCCTGAGTTCAATCCCTGTTACCGAAAAAAAAAAAAAAAGGAATACTGGAGAAAAAAATAGGCTCTTTAACAAATGGTTTGGGGAATCTGGTTGCCCCACAGGAAGATTATATCTATACCCATATCACTCACCCTTCTAAAATAAAATCAAAGTGGATCAAATAGCTAGATATTAAAACAGAAACAATCTGCTAGAAGATAAAAATCCTTGAAAGCATCACCATAAGAAAAGACTTTCTAAACAGTTCCCCAATTGCACAAGAAATAACACCAAGGATCAAAAACTGGGATTATATAAAATTTAAAATCTTTTGCACAGCAAAGGAAACAACCAACAGAGTGAAGAGGTAACCTACAGAAGGGGGGGAAAAAAACTGACGAGCTACTTCTTGGAAAGAGGTGTAATATCCAAAGATATTGCAAGCCCAAAATAAAAGACTCAGTCAAAAAAAGCCAACTGAAATGAATAGACTTCTCTGAAAAAGAAATTTAAATAAGTTCATGAAAAAATGTAGCATATATGCCCATTAGAAAAAAATGCAAATTGGGCTGGGGATTTAGCTCAGTGGTTCTCCTGCCTGTCTCACAAGTGCAAGGTCCTGAGTTCGATCCCCAGTGCCAAAAAAAAAAAAAAAAGAAAGAAAGAAAAAAATACAAATCACAACACTGTGATTCCATCTTACTCCAGAAAGAATGGCTATTATTCAGAACTGAAAAAAGCACAAATGCTGGTGGTGGGGAGAACCCTTCTACATTGTCGGTGAGAATGTAAACTAGTACAACCACTATACAAGTCAGTATAGAGACTCCTCAAAAAACTAAAAACAGAAATTTCATTTGACTTAGTTATTCTTCTTCTGGTTATCTTCACAATAGGGTTAAAGACATCTTAATACAGTAGAACACTCATACCCATGTTTATTGCAGCATATCTCATAATAGCTAAATCTTGGGAGTGGCTTATATGTCCATTCATAGATGAATGCATAAGGAAAATGTCATATATACCTATATGACATGCAGTACTACTCAGCCATAAAGAAAGATATGTTTGAGTTATTTGTAGGAAAATGGATGCACCTTGAGACTATAACACTTTGTGAAATTCATCAGACACAGAGGGTTAAATATCACATAGTTTTTCTAATACGAAAAATTCAAAGTATAATTTGAAGAGTAAAATAAAAGATAGATGATGGGAAACAGGGCAGTACACCTTTTGTAGATGAGAAGCAAATTTAAGGACGAAGGGGAAGTTTAAAGGATAATGATGCAATATGTACACATGCCAAATCCCTACAACAAATGTATTCATTATGCATCATAAACATGACCTAATAAAAAATTAGAAAAATAAGATAGTTAGTTATTCCTAATTAGTAATTTTCACAAGAGAAACACAAATTAGTGAACTGAAATATTAAGATTCAATTGGCAATTGGGCTGTTTCCAACTGGAGACTGCATAAGAAGATGTGCTTTTTTTTTTTGGTACCGGGGATAGAACTCAGGACCTAGCTAAATGGATGTACATTGAGGCCATACTCTTAAGCAAAATAAATAGAACACACATGTGTAAATAGTGAATAGTCTCTCTGGTGTGAGAAACTGAAAGTGTAAATAAGGATCAAAATGCATAATAGATAATATGAAATAGGAAGAAAAGGTCCAAAGGGGAAGGAGAAGTTGAAGGGGTAGGGGAAAGGAAAGGGAAAGGAATAAATATGCGAAAAGGAAATAATGGAAACAAAGTCTTTGTAAATAGAGAGAGGTGAAGGGGTTGAAGGGAGGGCAAGAGAATGGAGAAAATATAAGAATCAAGATATATCATGTAAAAGTACAAATTCCCAATGATGAAAGCCATCATACTGTATACCTAAAATGTACCAATAAACTTAATGAATAAAAAAAAGTAATACATCTTGCCACACACTTCAAAAAAAAAAAGATACAATTGGAAGGTTGATTAAAATTTTTAAGTCCTATCAAGTTTCAATTTTTAAAACAGATAAAACAAAGAAAACTAGAGAGGCTTTGTGTGATAGGCTCCTAGCCAAAAAAGTAAACAGAACCATTCTGCCATCTGGTAACTCCTCTAGATGACTCTTAACTGATACTAAATGAGCAAATGTTGTAATAACAGCATGTTCCATAAATTAGACAGCAATATATGAATTTAAAATTATTCCAGAAACATATTTTAAAAATCAATACTAAATCTTCCCGATCTCCTTTTTTATTAACAGGTTAGCATATTTCTGAGAACATTTGCCAAATTTCTAACATAAACAAGACATGGTGCTAAAATAATTTTTCTCCCATAGAACAAACAAGTGTAATACATTAAGGTATTTGGTTTGCTTTATTAGATACTAAAGATGCCCATGAACATGAAAATAAAGAAGGCAGATTAGGCATCTCTATTCCCAGAGGAAACCTTAGGCCAATTTGCAGTGCTGAATGGTAAACTATGGTGTCTTAGCAGGGAAACTGAAGTATTTTAATTAAAGCCTTCTGCAATCTTTAATGGCTTAGAGGTAGAAAAGCCAGAACTTACAGGAGTTGAAAATATAATAATTTACTTCTTTCTTTTGCTTCTAAATTAGTGATATCTTTTACCTTTTGAAAATATTGAGGTGTCTAAAAAACCATTAATTTTACATTTTTTAGCACTCCAAGTCTTTTTATTTTTTAAAATTGAAAATACACAAAAGTAAAGAGGAGAATAGTGAGTCACATTCTTTCTCACAAGTACCCACTACCCAACTTTAGCAATGACTATTTACAGGTAATCTTTCCGCCATAATATCACAGGTATGCCAGTCACTCCACACTATTTTGACTTAAATTCCAGAATCACATCTTTTTGTGTGCGAAATTTCAGTATGAACCCTAAATGATACTGTGAAACATACTGATAACATTGCCATGTCTACAAGGAAAAAAACCTAAGATTTTAAATTTTTGAGATTATATTTTCCTAGTTATTTGCTGGGATTGGAGCACATATAAATTCCATGTGTTGTAATTGGTTGTTATGTGTTTTAAACCACTTTATAGTCATTTCTTTTCCCTCCCATGAAGTATCTTATTCCCATGGAATAGCCTGTCAAAGAAACTAGGTTACATGTTCTATAGAATTCTCCAGAGTCAGTTTCCTATGGTTGTTAATTTATTAATTTACATAATTATTAAAGATTGGTTATCAAAGTAGTACTGAAAGAAATGGGAATATACTACAAACAAAAGAGTACACCACAGGACCAATCTCTCCATTGCTAACATCTGAAGCAAGACAGGACTCTTTAGAAAACTAAATGGAAAAAAGCCCATAAAACAACTGCTCTATGATTGAAATACAGAAACAAGTAATCATAGTTTCTTCTTTTACCAAATGCACT
Organism: Heterocephalus glaber; assembly: GCF_053883595.1. Taxonomy (NCBI): domain Eukaryota; kingdom Metazoa; phylum Chordata; class Mammalia; order Rodentia; family Bathyergidae; genus Heterocephalus; species Heterocephalus glaber. The sequence goes on along the minus strand of NW_028258406.1, from coordinate 4,251,745 downwards.
AAAATGATAATAAAGTAACCAGTATACATCTTAAGCATGTATAACACAAATAGCAAATTTGATAGTACTCACCAGTCTTCATTTCTAGTAATCGCTTTTTCTTTTGCTGGCGTTCACATCTTTCTTTCTCTGCTAATTCTTTAGCTATTCTGGCACGTCTTTCTTTTTCCTCTTCTTCTCTTTTTCTGAGGTTCTCCTTTATTGCTTGCTATTACAAATGAATTTTGAAAAATGATCAATATTAATCAGTTATTTCACAAGAACATGGAAAATTATCAATCAGATATTTTTCAGAAAACAGTTAGTTCTTATATTATTAACAGTCTTTTATAAGAGACTGATATAAAATCTGTTAAATATATCATGTGTCTATAAATACACAGTTATATTTAAAACACCTGCATCTAAGTGTAATTAACTAAAACGGTGAAGGGAGACAGAAACTAAAAAAAGCATTTAATTCACAAATCAAATCTGCTTATCAACATATATTTTAAGTAAAGCATTTTGTAACTGAATTCATCTCCCATACCTCCCCTGTTATGTCAGTTATCAAGTATAAATAAAATAGCTAAAGAAATTATAGACAAAAGCTGAAATCTTATAATGTCTACTTTATATCATCAATTTTTTTCATATAGAGGGAAGATAATGCATATTTGGTATTTTAAAGCCAGGGCCTATGACTGTTGATCAAATCCAATAAGAAACCGTTAATAAAAGAGCTCAATAGTTATGTGATTAATTTACTAATTTTAAGTTTTATGCAAATCAAGAAATGCCTCTCATGTGTAACTAGTGAGAATTAGCAGGTGAACAGATTTCTGTAAGTGTATCTATCATATTACAATAGAAGGGCTGTATTTTATTTCAGTGCAAATAAAACCAAACAAGTTATCACATTAGTTTATCACGAATGGTATTAAAAATGTGTAATTAACATGCAACTAAGCAGGAGGCTTGTTATTTCAGGGGGAGACATTAATTTCTTCTTTACTGTAGTATTCTCTTTTTAAGCCCAGAGACAGTCCACATTCTTCACTGGGAATCACATAATAAAATGTAATATTATTGGCTAAAACAGTATAAGGAGAAAAGAAGGAACATAAAGCATAGAGGAAATAGAATATTAACCTATATATCTATTCATTCAATACATAGTTACTGAGAGAAAATACAATAGGTTTTAAGAGAGACAGACATATACAAACAGATCAGGAGGTAGACAGGCAATAAACAAAAATTTGATATACCATCTTTAAAAATGGATCTGATAGACTGCCTAGGGGATTTCTTTACATTAGGTGGTCAATAAGGCTTCACTGTCTGATTTGATCCCATTTTAATTTTAAATGCCAAGGTGACAGCTAGGGGCTGATGGGGGAAGAACAAACCAGACAAAGGGAAATGGTAACGTGAAGAAATAGAAAGGACAGTGTAATGCTAATGAGGTCAGGGAGGTAAGCTCAGGCCTGATGATTTGGCATCTTTTAGGACAAGACAGGGAAAATGGATTTTGTTTTAAAGGTACTGGACAGCATTTGGAGATTTTCAATCAGGAAAGTGTATGATTAAATACTCTCAGCATACAAGCACTAATCAAGAACCTCAGCTGCAAACTATCTTTTCAAATGTTACCTGGCCTGTGGAAATGTGCACTCTGGAACCTACAAAGATACTCTGGTGAGTAGTATTGCTATAAATAATACACTATTGTTTGTCTCTGACCCCACAGACTTGTATCTTCAGCCAAAATCCATGAAACTTGTGTGTCTCATCCTAACCTGTTAGCCTGCCAGTAGGTAAACTCTCAAAATCTTCACAGTTCTTGACACTATTATCATTAAGATATGAAACATCAGCTGCAATGCTTGATGCTTTCAAACACAGTCTTTTTGAAACTCAAACTAGATACTGCATTGCCCATTTTGGCTCCAAAGGGTTAAGTGTGTGTTCATTATAATGAACACAGTAATAGGTGCTAAGTTGCAAGATTTGAAAGCTATCTGTAGTCAGTGTTCTTCCACCATGTTGTTTCATATTATGATCATATATGTTAACAGCCAGCCATGAGATAACGGTTGCTATAAAAATCAGTGTATACCAAAGAAGGCATCATAAAAGTAGAAAATAAACATGAGTTCAAACACAAATACGTAAGTGTGTCGGTATGCGTATCAATGTATGTTTAAGGAAGGTAAGTTAGAAAGAGGGGAATGTGATGGACAAAAAAGTAGGTAAATATTCAGGAATCAAAATTTATGTCTTGCTCGAGGCAAATGAATAAAAAGAACCTCCGATAGATAAATAATATATCACATAGCTTATTTATGAGCCTTATTAATTTTCTGGGGTAAATTTTTCACATTAATGACTGGATACATTTCAGTGTGAACATTTAATAGACCATCTATTACCGGATATAACTGCCACACCCTTTTAGAATCCACTGGGTAATGAAAAGTCAAAATTACTTTCCAAGATCTATAAAAATAGTGTTTATGTTTAAAAAAAAAGTCTGAAGTAGTTCTTAAAGCTATTTTGTTTTTGGGAAAATGTACTATTGATTTTCATTTAAAAGTCTACCTCATTTAACATTATAACTATTCTGACAGTGTAACTATTAGGAGAGAAATTTACCTGGAAAAATGCCGATAGCACAGAAATAGGCATTTATTTTGCAAGTAACAGCCCAGTTCAAACAGTAATTTGAGATTTTCTTTTATGCCAAATGTTAATAATATTCTAAACAGAGAAGCTGAATAGAGAACAAGATTATTTTAAATATATTTGCTTATTTCAGCCCTAAATTCAAAGCCAGGAAGGATGTCAAAGGTGAGCTAGATATAAGGATAGTTGGCGATAAGACACTGAGCATTCATCTTATCCTTGACTAGGTTTCTTTATTTAGTCACTTGGCAAATAAATTTTGCTACCGCTTACTACTTTCAGTTCTGTATTGTCAAAAGTCATTTTCTAGGCACGCTTTCCCAGATACAGTCTAGTGCGCACCCTCCTCTGACACATCTATCAGTGTACATATGTGACCATGGAGGGTTTCAGAACTGTAGCCACATTTTGACTGCTCATTAAATAGACATAATCAATAACCTGGGTTCTGAAGGCTCAAATGCTTTTTATGGTAACAGCAGGTTGTAAGACATATATAACAATGTATAGGTAAACAAATATGTTTATACATAAATATATAGATATGCTAACAAATACATAAGTGTGTATGTTCTGGAAGAAAGTAAATTGGACAATTATTTCCCTCTATAATCTATGTTTTTTGCATAAGTGATATAATAAGAACTTTGCTACAACCAACTGAAATATATAATAGCATTCTGTAACATTTTCTTTTCAGAGAAACCAAAATGGCCCAAAGCTAGTAAGTTTAAATAAATGTATATGTATATATGTCTGTAAAATTTAGAAGTGTTTGGCTGAGAGTAATGTTCTGTAAGTTGTGGCTACTGTTATCTTAAATATCTTTGATTTCATGCAAATATCATCCTTTAACTCCTGTGACTTGCTCTTTTCACTCAATATTTACTTTTAAGATTGATTCATCTTTTTATGTATAAATTGCACTTCATTTTCGCTGCCTATATAAACTGTGTTGCTAGTGACTCCATTGGTAGGATTTAGGTTGTTTATAATTTTTGGCTATGATGAGCAATGCAGATATGAACATTTCTGTAAATGTCCCCTAGTGTACATAATTAATTAATTTCCATTCTGTCTGTATGTATTGTATCTCATAACTTGTATTTCTAAGCTATTCATCAGTTCAAACATTTTCCTCATATTTATAAAACATTTGCATTTGCTATTCTGTGAATTATCAATTCATATATTTTTAGCTGCTTTTCCATTAGGTTGCTTCTATTTTAATGTTTTGTAGTTCTCGAAATATTCTAGATACCAATGAATATTCTAATATTAAACCCCACTTTCATATTTTTAGGATAAACAAATTGGACAGGAGAAATGTATCTTTTTGAACATTTTACCATAGCTTTTTTTTTTTTTTTTGCATTTCATTCCTATGGAACCATTTCATTAAAATTTAGTAAAACTCATCTGTGAAACTTTGTGGGCCAAGTATTTAATTTTGAGACGATTCAAAAGAAGTCATTAAATTAAAAATTAGTTATAGAACTACGCAAGCTTTTTATTTCTTTTAAAATAATTTTAGAAAGTTATTTTCTTCTACGAAGTTATCCAATTTATCAAAATTTCTTAATTCTGGGGTACAAACTTTTATAGTATGCTCTATCTGCTGCATCTTTAGTTGTGGTTCTTTTTACATTCTCATTACATCTTTTTCTTGATTAATCGTTTCAGAAATTTATCTAATTCATTTGTCTCTTCAAAGTACCATTTTGGGTTTTACAATTCTATATTACTTTTTCTTTCATTCATTTTTAAATTTTCTACCTATTTCACTCAAATCAAACAATATCTTTAAAAAAAACTTCTGAAGCCAACTGCTTGTTAATTTTAGTCTTTTTTTTTTCTTTTTAATAAAAGCACTTTGGGCATAAATGGCTTTAGATCACTTTTACCACATGCCACAGATTCTGAAGGAGAATATTTTCAATATTGTCCAGTCCTATTGTAATTTCATTCTTGACATGAGTTATTATGTGTATCTTTAAATTTTTCAAAATACATCTTTAAATATTTCATTCTCGGGCCGGGGATTTAGCTCAGTGGTTTCGACGCCTGCTGCGTAAGCACAAGGACCCAAGTTCGATGCCCGGTACCACAAAAAAAAAAAAAAATCATTCTCTTTAGTTTTATTTCTATTTTCACATTATTGTGGTCAACGAATGAATGTGACATTTAGAAATTTATTGAAATATCTTTCATGGCCTCATGCACATAATCAATTTGATAACAGTTCCACTTGTGCTAGACAAAAATGTGCATTCTTTAATTAGAGTTTAGTTTCAAAATAAGTGTGTTACTCAAATTTAAGCTTCTACATCTTTAATAGTTTCTGCTATTCTTATAAATGAATTAGAGAACATTCCAAATGTAATGCTAAATCTGTAAATTTATCCCTATTATAGTTCAGTCACTTTTACATTGTCATTTTGGGGCTATGTTAGTATACACATAGGAATTTTTGAAGTTTTGACTCTTTCAGGGGAATTAAGCTTTTACCATCAGGAAGTAATCTCTGGCCATAAGTCTACATTACTCTTAACATATTTCCCTCTTTCTTTTAATTAATATTTGCCTTATATTGCATTAGTTATCCTATTATTTCAAACCTTCCAACATCTTATGCTATAGGCAAGTTTCTTTTAAGCATCATAAGGCATCCCAGCAGTTAGGAGGCTGAGGCCAGAGGATCACTGTGAGTTGGAAGCCTGCCTGGGGTACATAGTGAGTTCAAGTCCAGCCTGAAATACACAGCGAGACCCTGTCTCAAAGAACCAAAATAAAATAAAATAAATTTTAAAAATAAGGCTAGATTTTTAAAAATGTAATCTGAGTATTTAAAGAAATTTTATTGTGACTTATTTCCCCCATCTTGTTATTTCTTTTGTCTAAAGTTATGCTTTCCACTTATTTACTTTTAAAAAAATGTTTTTTGGTCCTTGTCTCCGGACTAGATTTTGGGATTTATACCTGATACTTTTATCCTTCTACTGGTTATCTATATCATATAATTTCACAAACTGTAGGCTTAAAGTTAATTCATCTTTACTTCCCTTTCCCCCTGAGAACAACAGGGAGAACATAAAACCTCTGAACTTCAGCTGTCTCTCTGAATTTATGTAACTTTGTGGACCAGCGGAGAAATTAGGTCTTGATTTTTATACAAAACAAGCCAGACAATGTTTTCTTTTTGATAGGTCTCCCAGCACCTCAGCAGCTATTATGTATAGTTGCTGCCCTCTTCCTATGGTGCCTTGCCCCTTCTCCTGTGTGACGTCATGCCAAGATGGTTGCTCCCACCAAAGAACAAACCCTTCTTCCCAGCATGCCCCTGTTCCCACCTAGAGAGTAACCTAATACTCGCTCACCTCCTACCACCTAGTGACATCACCGGCTCCTCCATTCCCTAGTCATTACCTCAGTCAACCCCGCCTCAGCCCCTACAAACCCCACCCCAGTCTCTATAAAAGACTCTCCCTGCCCCAGCCATATTGCTTTTGTCTCTCCTTTGTTCAGAGACAGCCCGGCAGATCTATTCCCCTAATAAAGGCTTGTTGTGGCCTGGTCTGCCCTTGGTCTTCGGCCCTTTTACCTGACACTTTTATATTTTCTTACTTTATGTTTTGTTTTCAGGATTGGTGGGTCATTTTGACTTCTTTAAGTACACCCTTTTCAGCAGATTCAGCAAATGATAATCTTCGGGTCAATTACCATACCCACGCCCATGAACTTACTGCCTGTGCTGTGTTTGCCCAGGGCTTCAGTTGAGCAGCAGCAATAGAGAACAATATGGCCTGCAAACCTGAAATACTTTCTGGCCACGACCCTTTAACAACATCTTTATTTCCTGCTTACCTAAAACAGCCCAGTTCTGCCTCTGTTCTATGAAGAGTTTTGCTATGAAGAGTATCCCAAATTGGAAGAACAATTATTTTTCATTAAGTGAAGATACTTCATTTTCATCTGGCTTCTACCTTTGTTAATAATCTGTATCTAATTGTTATGTTGGGGATTATACTGTTTCTCTCTGGTTGCTTTGGAGGATTTCCATCTTTGGTGTTCTTCAATTTCTCAATACATGTAATCAAACCCAGGAAGTTCTACCACTGAGCATGTGGTGCTTTTAATATATTTATTTTGAGACAGCCTTGCTACATAGCCCAGGCTAGGTTCAATTTGTGATGTTCCTGCTTTCAACCTCCTACAGTGCTGGGATTAGAGGTGTTTCTCCTCACACTCCACTTTATAATTTTTTTGAGTGAGTTTCACTTTATTCACCTGATTTACAGGTTATCCTTTCTATTATATGGATTCTTCACCTGGACAATTTTTAGTCATCAAGTGATGTTGCCTTTCATTAATCCTCTTGAGTCTATCCTTTAGGACTTTGATTATGGGATAGGCTGTCTCACCTTGTTCTACATGTTTCTTAACAAGTATTTCATACCTCTAATGATAATAACGTTTGCCTTGATCCCACTGTGGACAAATTTACTTAGCTCTATTCTCCAATAAGCATTTCTTTGATAGCTGAATATAGTCTTCTCTTTAATCCACTGATAGTTTAATTTCAATGATCATTCTTTCATTTTCATAAGTCCTATTTGGTTCTATTTCAAATCTGCTTGGTCATTTTTGCTAGACTCTTATTACTCTCTTGCTATTAAAAAATCTCATCTTTTATTTTCTTAAATATTTCACAAGTTGTTATTCCAGACTTGGAGTCTGAGGAGTCTATATCTACCATCTTATTTGTTTTTCCTCATCATTTCAGCGCATAATCCCTTCTTCAATTGGTGTTTGCGACTGAGTAGTTGTATTTCACTGTAATTTGTGAGAACCTGGAGGACCTAAATTATAAACGTCCTTCATCACAGAGCTTTGAATTTGTTTCTACAGATAAACAGGGATCATTTCTGACCTGAGTAAGTTTAATTTCCTCTTGTCCCAGGGTTGTTGTAAAAAGTTCTATTCAGCATTCTTACCCTGAATCAAGTGTTAGTCTTAGGCTTCACATTCCAGGGCAAGTCTGGATTTCCCCTTAACTGTGTTAAGGGGCAAGTTTGAACTTTGCCCTTCTCTCCTTAACCATTTTTGCCTTGGAATATTTTCCCCTGGTCTCATAAAGCAGCCATTTAGCCACTTTAAAAAATACTTTGTTATATTATGGTGAGTTGAATCTCTAGAGTCCCTACTAAACCATATTATGATAATCAAAGTCCTTGAATGTGTTTTCTTTCATAAGACTAATAACAAAAAAATCTGATTTTTTAAATACTTCTGTATAATATGGCAGTTCTTATATACACTTGTACTTCTTGTTGCCTTACACATATACGTGTGTTTTAGGTTCCAAAGGTAAAAAAATGTAATCGGAGGTCATAAAAAAATTATTCCTGAGGAAAGCACTCACACATAGAAAAAATATGTCAAATGGGAAGTCAAGAGTATTGATATAGAGGGAAGAGATATAACTCCCAAACCTACTAGATATCAGAAACGTAAGTTCGCCTCCTCTAAAATCGAAGAAAGAATTCTAGGAACAATGGAGACTAAGAGTAGGAAAGACTTATTGAGAAAAAGAAAGCTTCTGCCTAAAAGAGACAGAAGGGGGAATGGAAAGTGGGTTTCCCACTCACCCCACTTTTCAAAAATGTTTTTTATACAGCAAAGCCATGTGGTGAGGTGGGTACAAAGTGGGACAAAACTATAAGACCCAATGGACACAAGGTGGGCATGAGGTGGGACAAAACCACGACCAACCAATAAGATTACAAGTATAGTCACCCAGGTAATATTGATTAAATGAGGGTGAAATCGGGGAGAAAGTCACAAAGCAAGCATAGAAGGATTTTCAGTAAGGGTGGGTCAGGGATATTTCCTGGAGGGGCTGTGTTAAGACCTTGCCCCCTCCCCACCCCAGGTGATTGATACCTGTTTAGAATATCAATCATTGCTATTCATCCTACATGGGTGTGGTAGTTTTCTCTCCTTTTACAATGCTGGTCTTCAGTGAATGTGTCTTCACTGTCCTCCAGATTGACTCCTTGTGGGCTGGCCCTGTCTAACTCCCTACAATATATCTAATTAACTTACCTATCTGCAATAGTATCTTCAAAAATAAAATGACATTTCATTACTTTAAAAAATTATTTTTAAAATTTTTCACTTATAGCTAGATAATAGACAAGAATAAGGAAGTGGAAATTTTAAATAATATTCTTTTGGCTTAAATAACTATGTGGCACCAAAGAGTTGTGTGACTGTTTCAATTGCCTCTTCTGTAATATGTCTAAAACTGTACCTACCTAAGGTATGGGGATACTTTAAGAAATAAATAAGTTAATTCATAAGTATGACTTATATCATTGCCTAGCACATAACAAATGGTACTGTTAGCGAATATTATTTTATTTCTATATCACTAATTTAAAATTTTATTTTCATTATAATATTATTAATCTAGTGTCTCAAACACATTTATCCAGCAATAATTTAAGAAAGACCAACTTTCTAGTTTATCTCAATTATATATGCTTGTATTAAGCATAAGAGGGGAGCCAATTGTCATAGTTCCTGTGAGAATATAAATGCTTTCTATTCACAGATGTTGGAATACAATGGTTTACTAAGTTGATTGGGAATTAAGTGGATGCATCCAATGTGGCTGGATTACTTGGCAGGAAAGATACAGAAGTGAATTAAATATGAAAGGAATGATTTAGTTCGCAACCTCAAGTCTAGCTACTATACTTCTAAGGATTTAATTTGTATCAGTACGTACTTTGTTTTCAAAACTCAAATTTAGAATGTGCTGTGAGAGTTTATTCTGGAAAAGAGATTTAGTTTCCTGTGTTTTTTTCCCCAAATTATTGCTCTCACTTGGAATCAGACATTCTTGCATTCTTGATATTCAACTTAAAACACTGCCTAGTGGGCCAGGGATTTAGCTCAGTGGTACAGCTGCCTGCAAGCTCAAGATCCTGAGTTCAATCCCCAGTACCAAAAAAAGGGGAAAACACCACCTAGTGATTCAATTAAGAATTGATTTATTTTTCTCCCAAAGTATAATTTAAAATATAAATGTATATTTTATCCCCCTTTCAAAAAGTTTAAGAAATAGTCTATATGGCAAACTTGCTCTCACTTTATAGATATATTAGTCTTATAAAACTGTAATAAAATAAAATATAAAAATTATAGTATTGAACATAAGTAGTCTGCCACAGATCCTGACTTTCTGATTGGACTTCATCTATGTCTAAGTCTTAGCCTATTTTAATAGCTTCATTTATCCTTTTCAATATTTTTCAGGATATTACAGCAGTCTGTGTATTTTTATGACTCAGAAAACTAGTGCACCAAAGTCAGCCCTACAGGGTGCACCCTCTTTTCAAACCCCCACAACTGTGTGTGTGTGTGTGTGTGTGTGTATAATGTAGACCAGATTACTGTATCTGATGTACAAAGTACAAAGAACATGTCATTTTATTTCTTTTTGTTTGTGATCTCCTAAATTCAGTGTCACCTTTTCCATTATATGGATTAATACATCTTCTTAATACATATGTTCTCATTATTCTAGTAGAATAATCCAGCCTTTACTTTTTTGCTGTAGTATTCAGTAAACAAAATATTTAAAATGTAAAAGGGAGATATAAACTACTTATTTAATCATACAGAACTGGACAAACATATTTTATTATATAACTGAGAAATGCATAAGAATAAATCTTGTGAGTAAAGAGAAAAATAAAGTCACTAAGTCTAGGTAAATTTTCTGTGCAAAGCCTAAAGAGAAATGATTAGGAGAACCTATCAGAATTATTTTCATAGTTGCAAGCTCAAAATATTCAGCACCTGTAATTGATTGAATTTATTAAACAGATTCTAAAGGGTAAAAAAAGAAATCCTATAGTTAGACTATTTTCTTCTAGGGTTGAATCCAGGTTATGATCTCAGAATAACAAAGGTGCTAGCTAATGAAGACGTAAGTCCTTTGTGAAAGGCTCTAAATACAATTTGCAAGTTTTAATACCACCAAAGTAAGCATAGATAAAAGATTCTTTTTACTATAACTGCGCAAGCTGGCTCCACACCCCACCATAGGACTTGTACATGATTTTCTTTCCTCTGACAAGATAAAATGCATCAATCTACAGGATTTAAGGAGCACAAAGGAACTGTTTAGAGCTCTTCCATTACTGCTATCATCTAGATGGTCCACATTTTAGCATAAATGGCTAAAATGGCTAAAATTAACAAACATCAAATATATGTAATTTAAATGATTTGGCAAAACAAGGTTTCTATCTGTTTTTCTTATCAAAAAGATTTTACATTAAAAATATCCTCCCATTGGATGATTTCATTTTTGTTTGGCAATTCACAACTTTAATCTGAATATTCAGGAGAATAACTAATTAACAAACAGCAAATTAAATGAGTTTAATTGATCTTATATTTGTTCACTACAAATATTTCAATTATATAAAGCAAAAGTCAACTCAAGAAGTCTATAGACAGCATGAATGACAAATCTTTAACTGGATGAAACATAACTAACAAAATTCTAGAAATGATGAAGACAGAGCTAAACATGAGACACAGTTTGGCATTTATTCAGATCACAATATTCTATATGGAATTATAAAAATAAAATAAAGGAAGCCACTTAAATATTGATCCTATTATAATTAGGTGAGACAAACTTACTATACTTCTATTACTTGCCCAGAGCTAACTTGCTGTGAGGGCATGTATACATTAAGTCACTTGATTTTCAAAATGTATTATCCTTGAGAAACTCATCCCTAAGAAATGCTGTTGTACTGGGAAACTGAGACTCAGTAAGGTTAAGGAACTAGCTATAATCATGTAGCTAATAATCTGCAGAGATGGGACTTAACCCAATGTGCTCTGATGCTGGAGTCTGCAGTCTCAACACTATCTTCCCACTAGTGGGACAAACAGTAAAACATCGCTATTAAAACAGATTATAGGCAGAATTAATCAGGCACTTATGGTCTGAAGAAATCATTTTCCTCCTTGATTGTCATCACACATAATGCAGACAAGAGTTACATGTGTGGGAAATAAAGCTTAGGAAGAACAAACTGGGCTAGACAGTAATAACTACAAAGTTTGACTTATATATGCATGTATGTGTGTGTGTGTGTGTGTGTGTGTGTGTGTGTGTACACATGCATATATCCATATACAAGGAAGAAGAAAAAACATAACAGTCCTCCAATTTCAGGGTATGTAATAACAACCTCTTTGGAGACAAAGATTGTTTTTTAACTGATTTGTCTTACCCTTGGGTTTCCAGAAATTCAGGTACTTAGAAACTATCAATATAGAAACTATCAATATAGAAGGATGTATTGTGGCATCCCAACAGAAAATGCTTATGTGTGCAGGAAAAAAAACTACACACATCAATACATATTCCACATGGGAATATCTGATATTGTAAACTCAAAGAGTCCACATAGCAGTTGCATGGTTAAATTAAAACAGAAAAATGACACATTTTTAATAAGTATAAATTGGTAGAAGATTTCTTTTGAAACAGATTTCCCCTAAGACAACAAATGACAAAGGAGTCCAGAGAGGTGAAAGCATTAGAAAGTATTTCTCTAACATGAAATGTTAACTAAAACAAATAAGGATTCAGATGAAATTTGCTTAATGAGTTAAGAGTTCTCCTGTGCTAATAATTGTGCTAAATGAAAGAGAATAGCAAAAGAACTTCCAATGATTAAAAAGAAAGCAGCAGCATCAGGATAATGAATGTTAAAGAATAAGCCATATAATTCAGGTCATGTGCGTAAAAGCAGAGCAAAATCCTCTACTAGGAAAGGGAAGTGGGACTGGGATGTACATTATTTTTTTAAGGCCATGGTAATAAAAAAAAAAATGGGTTTAAACTCAAAGAAAAAACACAAACATGCTACAGCTCTTGAGTAAAATAGAGGACAGGAGGTTGCTAGCAGGATCCAACAAAAATTTCATAATGAGTTCAATTCATCCTGTAGAAGCAGTATATCATCTATTAATAATGGGTAGATCGGTAATGGCATGTAATGAGTCTAAAATCAGTCACAAATGTAGAATAATGACTATCACTACACAATACTACGTGACTGAAGGCATGAACTTCACTTGGTATAAAGCTTACTGCCTGGTAAGCCACCAATTTACCCAGCTCCTATAAGGTCTGATATGTCTACCTAGTAACCCTAATCTGAACTTCATGCGTCACAAAAGTCCTATAGGAAAAAAAAATCCATTACAGAAAGGTGCTGACTTGCACCTTTTCCTCCACACTGGCAACCAGCCTTTACATGAATAGTGCCCTAATTTTAAAAGAGAACACTTTATGCTTGGAAATATAGTAAGCCCTGAAAGCATTCTTCTATCATAAACCCAGTAATGTATACCAAAGAATAAGAAAATAAAATAGGTCTTGTGCTCAGTAAGTTATCAAAAACCTCTGAAACATTACATCTTTGAATTTTCATGCAAACTCTAAGCAGCAGCACACTTGAAGCTATTAAAAGCACAGGCTTTGGAGTCAGGACTTCATCAGCTCAGACGGTTCAACTGCAGGTCCCATGTACTGTAAAGCACCTCTGCAGAGCCATGGGGCTGCTTTCTCTACCTTGCAGTTGTGTCTCCTGGAATGTGCTGAAGCTCATAAAAACATTGTGAAGAGAAAGGGAGGAGGCACTACTAACAAACCACTTAGCACAGGGTCTAGAAAGAAGCAGGAACTCAATTAGAGGCATTTAGTTTTGGTTTTGTCTTGATAATACTAACAAAAATAAAGCAAAATGAAATTACAATGCAAATTTACTCCCCCTTTCTGGGGAAATTGGATGTGTTCTAAAAACAAAATCATTCTCAAAAAGCATACCTATAGAGGATTGTTAAAAACAACAACAACAACAAAAGTTAATTCTCTTTGAGAATTCTCAAGAAAAAGAGGAGTGAGTTAAACTGTTGTCAAAATGAACAGATGTTCTTCAGAAAAGCTACAGGGTTTTGAAAATTTTCCCCTTTGGTCTACATGGCTTGAGGCAGCAGGCTCGAACAGATGTTCCCTCTTTAGCTATTGTAACAAGGCTCTCATAGAGAGGAAAAACCTGAAGAGCTGTATCTATACAAATTAGTTGTGAGATCCTCATAACATTTATGAGAGACTGAGTTACTCAAAGGTATACTAAAGGGTTTTGAATAGTCAGCTTTTACTTCAGCAAGTTCAAATCCTGAGAGAACCCTAAATTATACATATTTTTGGATAAATTATTTACAAACTAAATTACTATTACAAATAAAAATTGCCACACTTTTTTATTTTCAGGTCAGGGGTTAGGTTTCAAGGTAGTCCTGTTTGCCACAGCTCTAGGAATTTATACATTTAATAGGCTTTAACACAGTTCTAGGAATTTATACATCTAATAGGCTTTAACACAGTTCAGCCATATATGACTCTGGAGCCAGACAGCCTGGGCTGTCATCTTGGTTCCTTGCTACTTGTGTAATGAGGGAAGTCAGGATCTCTCTGTACCTCAGTTTTGTCATCTGTAAAATGGGAATAGCAGTATACATACCAAATCTAGTTGCACTGAGGATTGAATGAGTGAATATAACACCAGACACATGGTTGGAACTATATGTGCTGGCTATACATTAGGTAGAAACAGATCCTACCAGAGGAAGCCAAGTCTGAGTAGAGGTCAGAAGGGTGAGTATAACAATTTAGCCAGGCAAGTACAGAAGGATCACGTCAGGTCTAAGAAATAGTATGGACAGTGGCCCAAACCTGAGAAAAATATATTCTGTGGAAAACTGACATTATAGGGTGGTAAATGTGGAGGATGTGGTCCAACCCTCTTTATGTAATTCAAAATGGAAGTTCACCTTATAGTAAAACTTGCTTATTTGTGACCAGACCACTAATTAAACAGTAGGGGATAAAGTAACAACAGTATTTTAACAATATTTTTTAAAGATCAAATACATAATTGCCTATTCTATTAACATGAATTTCCAGAACATGAATTTTAATACTTTAAAATTCTACATCTGTAGAATCTACTATTTCCATACTGAATCATTCAAGTTAACCTGGCTTACAAGGTTGAATCATACAGAAGAGCAACCTCCTCAGAAATTACAAGACTGACAAAACAAGAGATTTATCTATCAATAGCATTTGCCAACATTAACATTCCTGATTTTTAAAGAATAATATTTTGTCTAAAATTCAAGCAGTAGAATCATATTTGCCTCCCTCCTCCCCACCCTCAAAAAAGAATAAAATGCCCATGTCAAAAAAAACACTTCTCTGGTCTTCTTTACACTTTTTCTATCTTTCTTTTTTAATAGTATTTGGGGTCAAACACAGGACACACTACCACTGAGCAATATGCCCAACTCTTCTTATTTAGTTTTCATTTTGATAGGATCCTGTTCAGGTGCCTGGTCAGCTTTTGATCTTGCAGCCCTCCACCTTAGCCTCCTGAGTAGCTGGGATCCCAGGTGTGCACCACCAAGGCTGGCTTTGCTTATTTTTATTCTAAAGAAAATTTTTAATTTCCACATTATTTAATTTGAAGGGTTTTTAAAAATTGGGCACCAGCAAGTTTAATACAGCATAGTGTTCCCTTGAACGTGTGTTGTCTGCCATTTCTAGAACACATAAGAAACATGGAATGGGCACAACAGAGCACTCACTCCACCTCTCACCTGTACCTTCCTCTCTATCAAATCCTTCCTCCCTCTACCTACTGCCTGGTAACAGAAATGCCAAGTTACCCACAGAATTCCCCAAGCCTATGTGATCCTTTTCCATTTGGGGAAAATATGGAATCACACCTGGATTCAAATTCCAAGTGGATCACTTGCAAACAATATTGATTCGGTCTCAGTGGTTAACTCTCCAATTGCCAGTGTTCTTATCTGTAAACTGGAACACAAATTACTGGAGGCAGCATGACATAGCGTGGTAGAAAACTATGTAGGTTCAAATTCTAGTTAAATCATTTTACAGTGGTATGACACTGAACTGGGTATGATCTGTCTCGGCACCTCAGTCTCTACGTCTTCATGGTAACAGTGAAACACTAGCAGAGTAACTCATATTATTTATAAACTCTCATGAGGAAGGAAATACTGTGATAATTGAAACGATAAAGGTAAGGCACTTAGAAGAATTCCTGGTTAATAAAAAATACTGAGTATGTGAAGGGTATTATTACTGCATATATCCATTTTATACTTTGTAATTGTGTTAGGGGTCCCCAAGCCCATCTTTGGGTTTGATGACTGGCCGGAAGGACGCACAGAACTCAGAAAAGCCATTATACTCACAGTTATGATTTACTACAGTGACACAATAGAGAATAAAATCAATAAAGTAAAAAATTGCACAGGGCAAAGGCCAGGAGAAACCAGGTGCGAAACGGCAGCTGTCCTCTTCCAACAGGCCCCGACAGTGTTTCATTACCACAGGAATAACAGGGGACATCACACACGAGGGAAGTATGGTATTGCACACAGGAAGCTCATTTAAACCTTGTTGCCAAGGATTTTTAATGGCCTGGCTACATGGCTGATCCTGAGCTACTCAGTCTCCAGTCCCCCAAAAGGCTCAACTGACATAGAGCGGACCAGGGCACCATGTGTTGAAAAATAGGTGGTCACCATAAAACTTACTGTGAGCATAATCAATCTAGATTGACCCAAGATCCTAGGTATATAGAGACACCCTCATCAGGCAGTGTCCTCCTAGGGTTCAGAACTGTCCTGAAGGAGCTGGGTAGGGCCATTTTTTGGAATACTAAGTTATTAAGCACTCTACCCCTGCTGAACTAATGCTTTACTGTATAATAATTTTTTGATTTGTCAGAAATCATGATAAACATTTTAATACAGTAACTCACAATATTTACACACTTTTACAGGGAAGAAAATACCTTTCCATTTTAAAAATATGGATACCGATATATGGAGGCTCAGAAAGGCCAAAAAAGTGTTTATAGCCAAGTGACTAGTATGGAGTCCAAATCTAGCTCTTAGACCTCCAACTTTTGAACTACTTCAAGAAAATTTTAGTGCTTCAAAACATTATCAAATTTAAAATAATATACTGTATAGAACATGACATGTATAGCTATACCATAAATATACAAATTCCTATCTGATAATGAAAAAACAATTTAAAGAAACACTGACTTTGTGAAGAAAATGAAATAGAAAAAATGTATTTATTATAGGAGACTGCCTTAAAATGGTAGGTTTTTATTAAAAGGATATTCATTCCTAAGTGATTATAACCAAGTCCAACAAAGTCAGGTTTTCCTGAGATTAAGAAGAACCTGCTCTTTAAATTTAATCTTCTTTTACTTTATACCTCAAAACTTTTTAATCCTCATGAACATTTGCTACAATACAGAAACGACTTACCCACTCACTAAAAATAACAATTTTTTCCTTGTGGAAATGTAGCACCAGTTTCCCTGGGGAGGCAAAAATGCCTTCTCAATTTAATATGTGTGTGTGTGTTTTTCCCCCTCATCTAATCAGCTAATACTTCTCAAAAGATCTTTTTAATGCCTAAATGAAAGGATTCCACATCAAAGGCCTGACCTCCCTATTAAAGTATCTAAAGGAAACCATAGGAATGTAAAATCTATTTAAAAGAAAATCACAGGTAGCTTATTGTACAATGCATTAAGAAAAGAAAAGGAAAAAAGCTTCATAAGAGCCGCATGAAATTTGGTAAAATTATACCACAAAAATACAAATTGATCTAAGTATAAAGAAACAAATTTCATAACCAAAAACTTAATACAAAAGTGCTCTGTAATCAGCCGGGAGGGAGTCTTTATGAAAAACTTCAGAATTTGTCAGTTTTTCAATCAAAAATTTTGATTACATCTTAATGTTGGAAAGGCCAAAAGGAGAACAAACCACACATTTTTCAATAGATTTAAAATCTGAATTTTTTAAAGTTAACTTTCAACATCATAAAAGGTAGATACAGAGACAAGAGTGATATGAAGTAATGAAGTAAAAAATATATGAGAACTATCACCACCCCTGTTTAATATTGTTCTCGAAACAGCCACAGCAATTAGAAAAGAGAAATACAAGGAATAAAAATAGGAAAGGAAGAAATTAAACTGTCATTATTTGCTGATGATATGATACTTTACGTAGAAGACCCAAAATACTCTGCCAAAAGACTTCTAGGCTTAACTGACAGATTCAGTAGAGTAGCTGGATATAAGGTCAACACTCAAAAAACAATAGCCTTTTTATATACAAATAATAGAATCACTGAGAGAGAAATTAGGGAAACAATTCCTTTTACAATAGCATCTAAAAAAATGAAATATCTAAGAGTCAATCCAACAAAGGAAGCAAAAGACCTCTACACTGAAAACTATAGCACTCTGAAAAAAGAGATTGAGCAGGATATATGAAAATGGAAAGACATCCCTTATTCCTGGATAGGAAGAACTAATATAATGAAAATGGGCATACTTCCAAAACTATTACATAGGTTTAATACAATGCTGATTGAAATTCCAACAATATATTTCACAGAACTAGAAAAAACAATCCAAAATTGATTTGGAACCACAAGAGACCTGGAATAGCAAAAGAAATTTTAGGCAACAGAGATATGGCTGGAGGTATTACAATCCCCAACTTGACACTATACTACAAAGCTACTGTGATGGTATTAAAACAGCATGGTATTAGCAAAGAAACAGACCCGAGGATCAGTGAAAGAGATTAGACAATGCAGAAACAACTACAGATATGCTCAGCCACCTCATCTTTGACAAAGGAGCCAACCACCCTCATTGGAGGAAAGATAGTCTATTTAATAAATGGTGTTGGAAAAACAGGATTTCAACCTGCCAAAGATTAAAACTAGACCCATACCTATCACCATGCACTAAACTAAGATTGAAATGGATTAAAGATTTAAATATCAAGACAGAAACACTAAATTTGGTGGAAGATAAGTTAGGCAGAACTCTTGAAGACATTGGTATAGTAAAAGACTTTATGAACAAAACCTCAGTGTCATGGGAACTTACACAAAGAATCAACAACTGGGATCTCATCTTATTAAAAAGCTTCTGGACTGCAAGAGAAACCACCAACAGAGCTAAGAGACAATCTACAATGTAGAAAAAAAATTTCAGCAACTGTACCTTAGACAAAGGACTACTATCTAAAATATATAAAGAAGTGAAAAAAATCAGACCCCCCAAATTCAAAGACACATTTTAAAAATGGGCATTTGAAATGAACAGACATTTCTCAGACAAAGAAGTAAAAGCAGCAAACAAATATATGAAAAAATGTTCAACATCACTGGTTATTTGAGAGATGCAGATGAAAACAACACTGAGATTCCACCTCACCCAAGAAAGCATGGCTGTTATAAAGAAATCATCCAATAACAAATGCTGGCAGGGGTGTGGAGAGAAAGGAACCCTTCTCCATTGTTGGTGGGAGTGCAGACTGGTGCAACCACTGGGTAAATCAGTATGGAGATATCTCAAAGAACTAGTCTTAGAGGTCTCATTTGACCCAGCTATTCCCCTGCTGGATATCTTCCCAAAAGAATTAAAAGAATCATAACACAGTGATAAATGTGCACCCATGCTTATAGGGGCACAGTTTGTAATAGCTAAAGCTTGGAAACAACCCAAGTGCCCATCAACTGAAGATTGGATAAAGACAATGTGGGTTTTTTCAATAAAATGAAGTACTACTCAGCCATAAAGAACCAGAAACTAGAGACATTTATTGCTAAATGGATGCATATTGAGGCCATCCTCTTAAGTGAAATAAATAGGACACATGTGTAAATACCGAATAGTTTCTCTAGTGTGAGAAACTGAAAGTGTAATTAAGGTTACACACCGATGAAATGGCCTAATAACATATTTCTCGGATTGTATTTCCATCGCGTGTCGTATGACGGTATCGAAATTTAAATTAGGGAGAACCTTGGCTTATGTGGAGTCTGCTAACTGGAGTTTTTTTTCCAGACCACTACTTGTTCAATGTTGGTTTGGGGGATCTTTCTGAAACAAATGACATCCTTTGGTGTCTTGCTGGTGCTTGAGATGATTTTTTAAGTTATATGAAAAATGCTTAAGTGCTTTCCAGTTTTGTTTTGGTTGAGTTCTACTGTATTTGAATATTATTATAGTTTTTTTTTCCCTTTCACTGTTCCTCTTTGAATGGTTTTAATTTCTGTATGTGTGCGTTTGATAATAAAGTTATTTTTAAATAAGAAATACATGAGAGTATAGATAAAAAACACTTTTCAAAAAAATAAAATAAAAATTTTTACCATACCATGAATGTAGTTCTGAAGTTATTCAAGTCAGTAAAAAAGTCTTCCACAGATACCTTCTTCACATCAAGGGCATAATATTCCATTACACTCTGGTACAATTTCTCTGTGTTTCCAAGTAATTTTGAAAGCTTTTCATATTGTTCTTTTGCACTGTTAACAAAGCTGTATATTATAGTTAAGGTATTCTGAAATTTACAAAGTGATGCTTTAAGAAAAAAATCTGTAATTCTAATATTTTAGTCTAATTTTTATTTACCATTACTAGATCTCTAAAATTTCAAAATAAGTTCTGTCAACCATTCTTTCAAGAAAATCTATACCATAAGCAAAAAAAAAATCCACTTCTATTCAATTTCTAACTTCGGCCAAGTTATCAGAAAATTTAACTATTTCCTTATTTAATATTTCTCTGTCATAACTGAGTTCAAGAAAAGTCGCTTCTATTATCATAAAATAATCTATAACATGCAGACACTGAGTAATTGGAGTAATATTGATAGCAACAATACATGCATTGAGTACAGTGGTGAAACTGGACAACATAAGGTTAATTTATAGCTCCTATACTTGGTTGCAGTGTAACTGAGGACAAGAATTTCACCTCTTTGCCTTGACTTTCTCATCTGTAAAGTGGGAATAATAATACCAGTGCTGCTGTGAGAATTACAATACTAGCAAGTTTCTTAGAAAAGTGACTTTGCATGTAGATGTAAATATAAATACTTGGTATTATAATTGCCCATTTACTCTAAGCTTCATTCAGAGTTCTAAAAAGAGTATTATTTATGAACAAATTTAAAACTTCTTATGCTATGTAAGCAAAATAATATTTTAAAGTCTTGGAAAACTTGTACATAATTCCTCTGATGCACAGCATTATTAAAAGTTACGATTGCACACACAAGCAAACACATAAGAAATGTTGTCTTATTTATAACAATAAAGTTCAAAGCACACTGAAATTGAGTAATTTAATGTGAATGTGGTAGTCACTGGCAGTAGAAAACATTATCTGAAAACACCACAGAATTTCTTTCATGGTTAACACATTGTGGATGCAGTCAGATGTAAAGTTCCAAACTGTATCCTGGAATTATTTATGCTCCTTTAGATTAGTACATATAAGGAGATGGACCATAGAGAGTTAAATTTACAAAAGCCATCTTATTATCTTTGATGAAGGCAAACATGTGAACAGACATTTAAAATGAATAAAATTAAAACAAACAAATGGGGTTCAGGCTATGAGAAGGAAACAAAAACTGGAATGTTTATATCTAAAAAGAAGAATTTTCTACAGTTTCAAGAAAGATGTGTTCCTTTGGCTACAGCCTTTCCCAATTGACGATGAAGTAAAGAAACTGAGGCAGACCCCTTATTTTGAAAAAGAAAACGAGACTCAATGAAAAATGAGATAGCAAGTGTCAGCTACCGAGTGAATCCAGCACACATATAAAAGTCTCATAATTAGAGGTGAATCTCCCACAGGCACTGAGACATCCCAGGCAACAGCTCACCCGCTCTCGTGTCCACTGCTGGTCCACAGGGTGTCTTGTCCCCTGTATTTCTGTTCCTTTTCAAATGTGATCTGCTCAGTAGTGTAAGTAGCATTTTGGTGGAAAAAATGTAATAGAAGGCAAGGAATTGACTCTAAAGCCATTGTTTAATTATTCTTAAGAAAATGTATAGATCTGTGTGTATATTCATCTACATCAGTTTATATTCATCTAAATACCAAAATGCCTCTCTATACTTTCTAGACTATAGATCTTAATATTGCCAGTATCTGATGCATTTAAATATGATATCATTTTGTAATTTTTGGATGAGCAACAAAACGTTTCATATAATGAGTCAAATCAGAAAATCACAAGAAATCATTAAGAATAGGAGCAAACCAGACAGGTTTCCATACATGATATCAATATGCATGAACTATTATATGTAGAGAAAATTTATATAAATAAACATCACATCTGAAACACATTCAGAAACTGTCATTTAATAGAATATTTGGTTATTTATTTGCAATGTAAAACAATCATATAGAAGTAATCATTCCCCAAATCACCAAAGATTTATAAATTGGTTTACCTAATCAATAAGCCCTCACCTAAAATTATTTATGTCCCAATAGAACATATATCTACATGCTTTATTGTATATTCTTCACACCTACCTAAAAAAAGTAATATATTTTTGCCATTAGTGGTCTAAATCAGTCTATCAAGGGCTTCTTCAATTCTTCCTCTTCCACGATGTCTTCCTCTCACCTCGACACTGGGACTATCAATTCCTTTGGAATCACACCATCTGCAGACCCATGTACTTATCTGGAAAATCTTCAGGCACATTCTGACTCCTGGACCTCTAATGAAGTTATGAGTTGGCCCTTCTATTCTAACTCTTTCGTGGGGCTTTGCTCTTGCTGTAATTTCTGGCAAATGCCACCTCTTGCTGTCTGTTCATTCTCTGTCCCATGAATTGTATCAAATCTAGTCATCTGCAATGACATTAGTGCCAATTACTTATTTCACCCTAGTACTATTGCTCTTAAACTCTGGTGGGACAGGTAACAAATATCCTCAAAAATGGTCTGATGAAAAGCCATGGAACTTTTAGTCACAAAATTGCAAATATGTATCTATATGGAACCAAATACATCTAATATCATGTAAATAGTTAACAGAGTCACTGAAAAGTGTTTATCCTGGACAACAGGTTACAATCACTATTTGGTAAGTATCACTACTCTGCCCCATCAATGCTTTTAAGGCTTTGGGGATTTAATAATAGGCACTTCACAAATATAATTTTATCCTCACACCTGGGAACACACACATTCTCAAAAAGCCAATTGGTAAACAGATTAAAATAAAGCAATGACTTGAAAATTTTTTCAGGTAAGAATTGTAAGTAATGAAACACTAGAAATAGGTCTGTGCTTTCTTATAAAAACAGTACAATTCTATTAAAAGATGTGAAGGAAAAGATGACCAAGAGCCAGAACCATGGAAATGACATGACTTTGTTCTAACTTCTGGTGAGCTTTTAAATTAATTTTGTTATCATTATTATGAATAAAACAATTTGCTTCCAAAGGAAATGAAGTGGAGCTTTGAATAAGTGGAATTACCCAGAAGAATGGTAAAATTGTGATTAAACCAAAACAATTTTGGAAATAGCCAAATTAATCCTTGGAAGTCTAAAATGGCTTCCTGATAGGATGGAATTACTGGTTACATGAAGGAGGCACACTACACTGGTATTAACGGGCTAATCTTTCACCAAAGGATGATGAAATATCCAGACAAAGAATCATCATCACCAAAATGGAAAACAAGCATAGCTGTCCTTGTGCCAAGTGCTAAAGTCAGTAGGATCTACTCTTTAATTATTGTTTTCACAGCATTAAGTTCTATTTTTGTAAAGAGCTTCAGAAAAAATATAAGATACTCAACAAAGTATTTGATAAAACTCACTGCAAAAATATTGATATATATTCCAATTCCATACAATTTTGAGGAATTTATTTTCTTTTTCTTTAGCTTTATCAAAAGTAAGGAGAGGGCCAGGGGTTTAGCTCAGTGGTTCCACCGCCTGCCTCGCAAGCACAAGGTCCTGAGTTCGATCCCCAGTACCACACACACACAAAAGAAAAAAGTAAGGAGAAATTCTCAGTGACATCCACTTCACTGTACTCTTCCCATTGGGAAGATAGATGTATGACAACCAGATCTGTGTTCACATGCATTGAAGCACAAGTAGTTAGTGTTTACCAGCTGAGGAGCATGATTTAGATTTGATACTCTTCTCCTGGTTTGCCAATAGAATAGCACTAATGCCAAAACTACCTCCCACAAACAGGTTCCACATATACTGTATTCTTAACTCATATCTTCATTATTGTACTTCTGCTATCAAAGATGTTCATTATTTCCATTAATATACCTTATGAAGACCAGCTTGAATCAGTCTCGTATGTTTTATAACTTTGATACACCTTCTTAATGGTTCAGATCCAGCCATCCATTCAGTAAGCATTCACTGTATTTCAAATATACTTCTAGGCACTAGAAAAAACTAGTTAAAAAGATAAAGTCCCTGGGACTATGAAACCCATATTCTAGAATTGGAAGACATTCCCATTCTAGTAAATAAGTAAATAAATGTGACTTTGAGTTACTGATATTATATAGAGTGATAAAAGCTATCATGGATTGGGTAGTCAGGGAAACCACTAAAAAGGTAAGACTAATACAAGTGAGGCATGATGATAAAAGAGTAGAGAGCACTCAGTTGTATAGCATTTTCTTGTTAGAATAAAACTTCAGAAAGTGAAAGATTATTGTATACTTGAGGCTTCAGAAAGGATGAGGAGGGTATTTAATTCAAATCTTAAAATTCTGTTAAGAATGGGTTTAGGAGAAGAGAAGCAAGAAAAGAACAAAAAAAGAAAGGGACAAGAAACACTAAGATTAGCTCCAGAGAAGAAAAATCTACTACAATAAAACATTCAGTTACCCAATTTCTCACTCTTCCAAATGAACCATGTATTAGACAGGTTTATATCTCACCTATTCCAATTTTCTATTTTACTTCGAAGCCACAGTTCCATTAAAGAAAAATATTTTAAAATCTTTACCTGCAAAATGCTACAGTTTGCATAGCACAGAATACAGATATAAGTTTTTCAATGAATTTACTGGGATAATTTTAGTATCTAAACAGTAACCTCATAAGTGCCCAGAATACTGCTTAGAGTGGAGTAACAAAAAGAAAGTGTGAAAATAAAGTGGGATTTCAATGAAGAAATTTACAAAATATAACATGGGAAAGAGTCATATAAGTTGTGAAAAATATGAAAATACATAATGTCTAGCAAAATGATTCTTTTTCCTGAAAGATTCAAGGGCAAAGAATAGAAAGGCAAGTGCTTGTGCAAGGAGAATTTCAAGGACACGTTCCAAGATCAAGTTTTTATCTTCCTTAAAGTAAGAAAAACTACAGAATTTAAAGGTCAAAAGAAAGGAACAGGCAATGCATGACATAACTGCTGCCTTTTTCTTAAGTTTCATACTGATAAGAATTTAATAAGTATATTGCCTCACATATAATTGTTTACATAAGACAATACTTGTTGTCCAACTTCGAATGTGTGCTACACATCTTTCAAGTAAGTATTTACTGTGAAAATATTCAACGCTAATTACAGTTCTAACCAGGCTTAGCAACTGGAAAATAATAATTATTATGAAAAAGTCAATGATATATGAAATAGCTGTGTGTGCCTTTTAAATGTTGTACTAAATTCATATTTTTACATTAAGAAGTAGATGTAAAGAGTGAGCATGCAATGGAAGAATAAAAACATAATATACTATAATTGAATGCTATTAGTGAAATTTCATTATAACAAAATTGTATCTTCATAATTTAAAACAATTCAATTAACAGATTATTTGATAGTTCACTAAATCTTGGTGGTTTAATGTAAATATGTACTTGCAAAGATGTATCTTTAACTAAATAATACAGATATTCTTTCAGAAGTGGCTCATGAACTAAGCATTTGATATGTGCTTCAACCAATAAGCAGTTAAATATAAAATACAAGCAACATTTGAGTATTAATAACAATCTTTAGTTAATATACTTTTATTCACTGCATTTTAGCTTCCATTTTCTAAGATCTCAGAGGCTCACAATTTGCCATTTTAATAAGATCTGCAAAAATGCATTTAATATTCAAAATCTGACTTGTCAGTCCTAATTAAAGTAAACAAAGTCTTGCAATGAATGAATTTAATTACTTCGAAACTAGTATGTCTAACTAAGATGAAAAGCAAACGAGTGCAATGTAATCTCAGCAAAGAATATTTATGATTATAAGCTTTGTCAATAGCAAAGTGCACCAACTGTTCATATATCTGACTTCCAAGAGATACATGAATGCTAATCAGTTCATTAGAGGCTTCTAGGTTGTGATATTTAGCGACAGGATATAGTAGCTTTCTTGTCCATGGAGTGTAATTGTACTCAGAATGAAAAATTGTTTCCAACAAAGCATCATCCTTCCTGTTGCTGATTTCCTGCTGGCTGCTTTTTATGAGCTGCATACCTTTCAAGAAGCCGACATTCAGCTTCTCCTGTCCTATGAATACAAGTACAGATATGTTCTGAGATTGTCTGCTGAGCCGGATTCTGCAACCCCTGCTCCAGCCTCAGAATTCATGTTAGACAAGCCTGAGCTTCATAATTAGTGCACTCAGAGTGTAATATCAAAAGCTATATGTAGGCAAAAGGCTTTCCTAAAATGCCTTCTAACTATAGTAAACAATAACAAGTACTTACATTAATGATACTTAATGATAAACTATCACAAATGGACATTTTAACATGATAAAGTGAGGGAAGAGGCTAAGAATAATGAAACTGATATAACCCTGCAATGATATAATTATTTTTTTAAAAAGCATACTTTGTTAAATGAGAAAGTAGGGCAAAATATAGTTTTGATGGATAAATGTAGACTTTTTTAGTTTAAGAGGGAAAAAAGAAAAGAAACCTTAACTCAGTGTAGTGATAAAAGGCATTCTCCCTAATAAGGAATTGGGTGTGTAGAAAAGACATAAAAGAAAACAAACACATTAGCCTGAATTGATTGTTGGTAGAGTGCATTTTTACGATATTTCCTGACAGAGACAGTGAAGGAAGCTAAAACTGAACTAATTCATAATTAAGATAAAAGCATATCTATGGCAAACCAAATAATAATTTTGTGATTCACTAAATTTCAAGGGAGTATGCTCGCTTCAGCAGTACATATATTAAATTTCAAGGGAGAAGATATAGAAAGAGGAAAAGTAGTCATTTTATTTCAAATACTTCAGTTTAGAAAATTAGGAGTCGCTATTTATAAAAGCTTATTTTATTTGGAGTTTTTTGGGGGGGCACTGGGGATCAAACTATAAAAGCTTGTTTTAGAAATGAATTATGCTTTCATATAGAATTCAGATACCCATATGGGATTTTAATAATGCATTATAATAATACTTCATTGCAAAACAAAAGTTACCAGTCTCTTCTGTCATACAATGGTTTGCAAAGTGGCTCAACATTAATTTCAGGAAATAAAAAAGTTTATTACTTCAGTAACTCGTTAGAGATTAAGCTGCAAAGTTAATGATAAAGATAACTGGATAACAAAGAAATCTTTAAATAAATAAACTTTTAAATCAGAACACAAGCCCCGAGCTATTAATTTATATATGTATTTGTCAATTTTATTTGGGGTTCAGAGAATACAAACAGGAGTACTGATTACATTAGTCTCAATTTTGATTTTAAAACTATGCAATATTTCTGCAGGAAATACTAAATTTTGTGGAGCATGAGTTAATTTCTAATATACACCAATCCTTAAAGCTGGCTAGTCACATTGTGAATTTATGAAATCTGTATCGGTTTCACGAAATATGCCAAAAGTATCTAATTCCCATCATAAGTTTATGCTCAAATTTCCTCAAACTGAGTTTTAATATCCTTTGTCATGAACATCAGAAGAAAATAAGTATATGGAAGGCGAAAGATGGGAGAACATACTATTATCCAAGTGCAGAGAAATCAATAGAAATAAATAACACTTTAATTTCCCAGCTAGAAGGCAAAGGTTAAAATTTCTACACTGTGCCACTACAGAATGATCTCTGGTTATGCAAATACACTTAAAATAATAAATAAATTGTAAATCCAGTTGACTAGTGACTTAAGCTATTCAGATATCAGAAGGATATGGACATCTTTGTCACAAACTTGTCATGCAAGTCCTCAGGAGGGGGAAAGGTTTCCAAATCTTTCTCAAGCTGTTGAAGCTGCCTTCCCATCTGTTTCAAATTCTTTTCCAGCGTTTCTACAGAGACTAAAAGAGAGTATATTAAATGCCTTGAAAGGACAAAATTATAATATATAAAAGGTAAAACAATCTAGAAACAAAGCATTTGTGAAAAACCTCATAATATAAGAAAATTTGTTATTAAAAAAGTTGAATTTTACTGTTTGCTTTTAACCTTTTGCTTTGAAATCCAGTTATAAAGGAAATTCAATAATAAATGCTTTAGAATATGACAGAATTTAAGAAATGCCCATATAAACAAACCACATTAAAGAAATAACTTTTATTTAAAATTAGAGTTCTTGACCACTACAAATGCCATGAAATAATCAGTCTATTTAGAGTGCCAAAAAAAATCCTGAACATATCCAGTTATTTAATAAATTAGTGAATGCATTCTCAGATACAATGTTTAATGAATCCAATGATTGAACTCTTCAGAGATACATAGATAATAGTTATTTGTACCTGAAAAGTGATGACACTTCAACTTTTTGGCTTCTAAAAGGAAGCCAGCCCGAAGTTATCTATATTGTCTATTAGTATTATTACTTCTCAAGTATACCTTTTCTGTGCTTTTTAAAATTGAGACGAGGGTTAGGAGTGTAGTTGAGTAGTAGAGCACATGTTTAGATGCATGAAGCCCTGAGTTAACACCAAGCACCAATTTAACAAAGACACAGACATAATAACTTAAATAATGGATTGTATGAAGACTTTCCATTAGGTTAGCACTTGCTGTATTAATTATATCCTGCTGTACACTGCTCAGAGTGGCAACATTAATTTCCTCTGTTACACTCTTCCATTTTTATGTCTGCTGGTCAGTTATCCACAACTAAGACTTCTATTTGATTAGACCTATGGATTTCATTTATTCTTCTCATTTCCAGATGATTATTTTGCTTATTTCAAAGTTCTCTCTCTTTCTGCATTACAGACAAGATCCTTTTTGGTCTTCTAGTCTATTTGATCTCTGCTCCAATGTCTCATTAGGATTTCCTTTATCATTTCTCAAGAAATCTTACAGGTGGGTGAGTTGGTTTTATATTTCCTAAAAACTCTGAAACTTTTGATTAAATAGTGATTCAAAAGCATATAAAAATTTTGTAGTAGGTAAAAATGTGCTCAGAAACATTTATAAGCCATACATCTACTTTGGGCTATGGATTAGGTTGAAGAGTTAGTAGTATACAAGTAGTAAAATAGTAGTAGTAAGGGGCCAGGGATTTAGCTCAGTGGTTCCACTGCCTGCCTCGAAAGCTAAGGACCCGAGTTCGATCCCCGGTACCAAAAAAAAAAAAAAATAGTAGTAGTAATTATTGCTATAGAAGTGATAATTAAAATAACAGCAGCTAAACTTTACTTAGTGTTTATGTATGTCAAGTATTGTCTTAAGTTTTCCATTAATTAACTCATTTAATCCTCACAAGAACACTATGAAGTAGGTACTGCTGTTGCCCCCAGTTTACGGTGAAGAAACTGAAACTGGGCAGTAAAAAGGTCAACCAGCTAACAAGTGGCAAAGCTAGAATTGTAGTTGGGTAGTTTCATTCTACTCCTTATTTTTAACCAGTCTGCTATCTATAAGTAAATTACAGAAATTATCACTATTTTCACAGCTATAACTCCCTATCAGTATCACCATTTAAATGAGAAAAATAAAGTGGTTTCACTAAACTGGTTTGCCCTACACTCTAGCCTAGTGCAACCACAAGTAATCCACAGATGACTAAACCTAGTGGAAAGATGCTCTGAGCATTCTGGATGGATGAATGCATGGACAGTTAGATACAGAAATGCTACATTTTCAAAAGAAAATGCACATTTAAAGTAGTATCCCATCACTGAACAAAACCACATATTAATATTGCCTTAGTCTGCTATCAAATTAGGAACATCTAGGGTATAGTCAAACACCAGTCTAAGGGATTCTCATGACAAAAAACACAAGGCAAGTGTCAGTCAGGAACACAGACTGTTTTCATGTGTGTGACCCCAAATACACTGCTTCACACCAAATAATTCTCCAACACCACTTGGGTTTCCTACAATTCAATTTAATTTGGACATGAATTACTCAGAGTTGGAGTCACAAACTATAGGTATAAAGGATCAGTCCCACCAAACTGCCCTCATTTCTAATGCCAGATACAAGCCCAGGATACCATCAATATTTCTGAATGACTGGTTATAAATTTGAGGATTCTCACATCCCTCTACCCTTAAGTTCCATAATTCACTACATGTGACTCACAGCACTCAGGAAAGTGCTACACTTGTGGTTAAAGATTTAATATAAAGGCTACAACTTGGAAATAGCCAAAGGGAAGAGATGCATAGTACAAAGAGTGGGGTGGAAGGGATGGCACAGAGCTTCTATGCTGTCTCCAGGCACACCACCCTCCCAGCACATTCTTGTGCTCAGCAATATAAAAGCTCCCTTAAACTTGTTGTTTCAGAGACTTTATGGAAGTTTCATTACTAGATATTAGTAATTAAATCATTCTGATTCACAATTTAACTCAATCTCCAGCTCTTTCCCTCCTTGGAAGTCAGAGGATAGGCTGATGGTTCTAACTCTCTCATCTTATGTTAGTACCTCTGGAGACCACTTCCCATTGGATGAAAGGCCTGCATCTTTCCCAACTCTTTAGGCATCAGTGGGTCAGGTGCTACTTTCTTTGTGATCTGCAGCAGCTTCTCCTGGGCTCAATTTCTACATCTATGAAATCAAAAGAATCCTACTTCATACATTTACCTCATAGATCATAAGACATAAAATCCTATTAATATAGGATGAAAAAATGTTGAGAAAAATATATTTTGTTTTTCTTATTCTTAGGACTAAGAAGTGATAAAGCTAAAATATAAAAATAAGTTATACTTGAATCATAGGGAAAATGAAGTTGTCACCACCACCATTGCCACCACCAAAACAGGGATGGTACATTGTGGAAATCAGTCTAAGAAGTTTCTGTTTTCAAGAGCAAAATGTTAGGAATGTTTGGGACATATTCAAACATTTAAGGTCAACATCATCAAGAGCAAGAAAGTTATCACTAGAATGGTTCTTGTGGCTACTCTACAGATAGAAATCCCACTAAGGCATTTCTTATACTTCATGAGCAGTCTCTGATTACATTATACTTAAGTGGATTTAAATGTAATTGACCAACCTCTCATTGTTGGTTTTTAAATACGCCCCCAAGCACATTTGGAGGAAAGAAAGGAATATGTGAATTGTAGGCTAATAAAATATAATGTTCAAAGCCATCTGAAGGGTAAAACTAAAGAGTATTTTAAGATTCCCCTTGGTGTTTTCTTTTTCAGCAATTATTATTTCCATAAACAATTCCTTCATGTATCTTCAAATATAATTTTAGCCACACTTCATGTGTCAAGTTCTTGAGGGCAAGTGACTATTATTTTTTTACTAGGGGTTTTAATAGATCAAGGAGTTTTAAATTGCATTCTCAAAGAAGTATTAATTTACAAGTGCACTTGTCTGTGACCTGTGTGTGAATTTTTTTGTTCATCTTGGTCACATTACTTTTGTTCAAGAAATTAACCTTAGCCCTGTTCATTGTTTAGAGGAAAAGTAGAAAAATAACAAAACAACTGTCACCAAACAGAGTTGACTGAAATAATTTAGGCAATTCTAACTTTTCCATTTTACTCAGATAATATTCAGCCACATGGGACACCTCAATCATCACAGACATATGTCTCTTGCCCTCAACCAGACTGCATAATTTCCACATCTCAGTGGGCAGAAGAACCACACATTATTTCCTGTATCAGTAACTTGCTAGTTGCAATGGTTCTCTCTTTTATAACCCTCAGATTCAAAAAACAATACCCCACTCATTTGACTTCGCAAACAAAACTTTGTTCTTCCCTCACTTGGACACTGCTCAAGTCAGTGGGAACATCTATTTCTTCTCTAATCACCTATGCTTTTTCCCCAGTGCCTTCTCCATACTGTAAGCTGGGCTGTCCAGAGAAACAGTAAATTAAGATGTCACTTCCCTGTCTAAAACATGCCAATGAGTTGGCCACAGAGCACCTGAGATCCTGAACAAGGCCCCATCCACAACCTTGCTGGCTCTACCTCATGTTCTGCTACAAGTTCCCATCCAAACAACACACAGTTTATAGTTCTTCTACACATATCTCACTTCCTCTTGAACCTGTGCCTGGAAATAACTATTTCTATATGTGTTGGCCATACTGCCTTGGATTACTCCTATTCATACTTTATATATAACAAGAGTGAAAATCCCAGTAAGTCCTCTGGTGGAATGCCCTTCCTACCCATCATAACTGGTAATTAGCTCTATCTCTACCAGTACTACATTCACATTTATCTTTTTACGTGTCTTTTGTTTCCAAAGGGTTGCACTTACTTAAGGAATGATATCATATTTTATTTTTTACCTTCGATTATATCACAAACTACAGATACTCAAATGTTTGTTGTAATAATGAATTTGGGATATATTTTATTCGCTCATGATGAAAGCATTAAGAATAAAATATGAAAATAACAGATTAACTATCTAGGGCAACAAAATCTAAGACAGACTTTTCTTTAAGTGTTTTGTTATTATGATAATTATATGCTAGTGGTGTTAAAGAAGCTTTAGAATAAAAGTTAAAACCACAACTATAAATATTTAAGTATAAAGCAATCATGAATACAGGTTTTCTAAATACCACGGCCTCTAATATTTAGTATGCTATGATTTCAATTAAAAAAAAAAGAAAAGTAGAAATCACATACATTTAAGTAATCTCTATAATTAAAAAATAATCCTTTGTGAATACCTCCTGGAAGTGTTGATCATCATTTCATAATGAGCTTACTAAGAAATGCCACATTCATTCTTACATATCATGATATAATACAGTTAAATTGATTTCTTTAAAGAAAGTTTAAACAACAATTTATTACCACCAGACAATTTAAACACTCAAGTTAAATTAACCTTCTTACACTAACAGAAATAATTGTTTTATGTGGGATACTATTTAATTTTGGACTGCTGACAAAATAACTTTTCCTAGACAACTGTAATAATAAAGGTACAATATTTTAAAAATTTATGTTAAAATAATAAAATCAGGTGCACAAGATGAAGAAAAACAAATCTCAGCAGGATTTTTTAAAATGCTGAATATCAAGTAGGACTACAAAAAAAACTTAAATTCTAGAATATTATTATAAAAGCACTAGGATAAAAACATGCAAAACTAAAACAAGAAAAACAAAGCCATGAACTGAGAATAAATTGCGACTTGGTTCACAACAGGCAAAAGTCAAGTGAAAGAAGCACTGCTAAGTGAATGAATCCCAGTCATTCCCACCAGGTATACCTTCTCCTATTCAGATTTTCTTTCTTCCACTATTGATTACATACCAAAATGTGCAGTCCCTAATTAATTTGCTGTGTTATATACAATGAGGGTTTTATTTGTGATGTTTTCATATCATATTGCAAAAGAACTGCCCATATTTGCTATGGGACCTGCAAAAAGGCAAGGGAAAGACAAATGGAAGAAATGAGGAGTACAATCCAACTAAAGACCTCCAGGCTGATCTTTTGCAACATTTCACCCACCATAGGGAGAAAGAAGCAGTCTTATCCTCTACAGCTATGAAGAGGGTAGAGGGGGAAGACAACTTTTAGAAAAGAACTCTATTATGCGAGAAATCAATCTAAAAGGAAACCATGTTTATCTGTACAAATTTGAGAATTTCTTTACACAAAGAAGACATTCAAGAATATGGTAAATAAAAAATACATAACAGAGATTTTTGTGACAATAGTCAAACTGTTCACTCTAAAGGTTCAAAATAATTTTGTGTGCAAAATTAGACTGATGCTACTAATTTGTAATGCATTCTATGGTAAATATTAAGCGTACACTAAACTACCTTTCAAATGAGATTAGTATCCATGGATAACATTGAACATCATGTCAGCCTCACAAGTCCTGGAATATATATCTGGATTTGAAAAGTTGCATTTTGTTTCTCCTGACTCGATCTTTCCTTTAACTTTAATAGTCATCCTAAACTGACATTTGGAACTTAGAATTTGTCTGTCTACTTGAATTAGCTCCTGCATCTCAGGAAATGATTGATGGTTACTACACTTCTCTTTCTCTCATATCCCGCACACCTGAGCACAGAGAAAATTTTGTTTATTCTAACTTCAAACTACGTTCATTTTCTAAGTACCTTTTACCAACCTAGCTGCCTCCCCCTGGTCCAAGTCAACAACACAATAGTCCACTGGACCATTTTAATAGCAGCCCAGTGATTTCAATGATTCTGCCATTGGTTCTCTCATTTTCTTCCTCAAGACAGCAGCTCAAGGAAATCTCTGAATATTTAAGGTGGATGGAGCTTTTCTGAGCACAACCTTCCCACAGCCCCTTGTCCTAGGGTAATGACAAAATTCTTACAATGACCCGCAGTGTCCTATAGCATCCATTACCTTCAGGACTTTAGCTATTGTTTTCTTTTTCCTCTGCGAGCTCCAATTTCACTTTCAAAACTTGAGGCCTCACCTTGATCTTCCCTCTGCCCAGAATGTGCTTTTCTCCAATAACAATCTAAAACTGAAACATATCTTGCCCCAGCATTCAGAGCTAGCCATCTGAAATGACACTGATTTCTTTCTATGCTTTATGTTCTAAACCCACCAACTAAAATGTAAACTTGAAGAAAGCACAGGCTTTTCTTCTGTGTTCACTGTTCTATCCAATACCAAAAATGTGCTGGGACAGAAGAGGTATTCAGGAAACTGAGGGTGAAACAATGAGTGGACGAATTTTTTGAGTCACTCACAGTCAAGTCTGATCCTTCATAACACAAGGACCTAACACAGTGTCTGCCAGGCAGTGAGAGTAATTCATGAACTTTTTTGAAAAAGTCCATTCCTTGTAAATCAAAACATATAAAAACTGATTAATGAGTACTACTTCTTTCCTCTATAAGGAATGTACTATAATTTGAAAGACAGTAAAAAATGCACTACATTAACAGACATAACTACAGGACAGAAAGGTTTCTCTACCAATCAATTTTAAATTTATACTAGATGACCTCTTTTGAGGGGAAAGTTAAAGATAACTCTACATCACATTTCTTTAGGTTTTCCTATGAATGTGAATAAATATTGTTTTGGATGTTTCTATCATGTATATCATGTATTATAAGTTAATTCAAATTTCTACAGTATTCTTGAATAACTCCAGGCTGAAAAATATGTATTTTAAGTAGCAAAAACTCCAGAAAAAAATTCAGAGTGGTCAAAGAATTGTTACAGCCTACTTGTTTTTAAAGGCTGTTCAGAGGGAAACCTTTTTTTGTTTTGTTTTTGGCCAGGGGGGTCAGTGTTAAGACAGGGTTCCACTGTGTAGTTCAAGCTGGCCTTGAACTCACTATATAGCCCAGGTTAGCCTCAAACTCCAGGCAATCTTCCTGCCTTAGCCTCCCAAGTGCTGGGATTACAGGTATGCACAACCACGCCTGGCCATTAGAACTTTGTTTTTCAAATTTAATGTCAAAGTTCAGAGAATGAAATAAAAATAGAATGTTTCAGGCTAAAGCTGAGGAAAAACAGAATCCACTTTCCAAATTTCATTCTTCATGCTCGTTGGTGCAATGGATAAAAATGCATTGACCTATAACTTATAATCTGTGTAATTTTCTCTATGTATACTACTTTTAACTTTTAGAAAAAATGCAACCATTTGTAATGACATAAATCTACAAAATTCCTGGTTACGCAATCTAAAGTTTGCATAAGTTTTAGAATCTGTTCAAATAATTTCTGATAATACATACTGAAATTTATAATGATATACTAGTCCCACAGAGTCATCTTCGCATTATTCATGACTGCATAGGTAGATGTGTGTGTCAACAAGAAATAACAACTGAAAAATAAGACCAGCAACAACTAAATGTAGAGAGTATTTACACAGGGCTTATTAGGTATTGTTCAAGCTTCATAAATATTTATACATATTAACTTATTTAATTTTCATAACAAACCTCTGACTTAACTACTACCATTGTCTCCATTTTGTAGGTTAGCAAACTGAGACCTGACAGAATGAGAGACTTATTTAAGGTTATACCTCTAGTGGGAGGTTTAAACCCCAGCTTTCTAGCTTCAGAGATCCCTCCCTGAACAACAGCCTCTCCTATCATACAGTATCTCTATAATCTAAATTATGACCATATTTTTGTATCTGCCAACTAAAATTACTTATTGGGGCTATTCGAGTTATCACTGCCTATTAATACAAAATTCCTTAAATTCAGAGGCATAAATGATTTTTCAGTTTTAAATGGTTTAGTATTTTCACATGATGACAAAAGAAAATGGTATTTCACAAGCTTATCAATGACAGCCCTGAAAAACCAAACCTTTCCACAATTTAACGATAAATGTTTTCAGGATATCTCTATTAGAGTAATGACCTTTAACTGATTCATAACACTCAAAGATGGGGCCACCTGCATGAAGTTGTGGGAATAATGACAAGGATGACTAGTGTCCCCCTAACATGTACATATTCCCAGAACCTCAAAATGTGACTTATGCGAGGGGTGGTGGCACCTGCCTGTAATCCTAGCACTCTGGGAGGCTGAGGCAGAAGGACTGCAAATTTAAGCCTAGCCTGGGCAGTGTAGTGAATGTCTTGGTTACTTTTCTCATTGCCAGGACAAAATACCTGACACTCACAAGTTTAAAGGAAGAAAAGTTTATTTCAGTTTACAGTTTGTAGAGGTATCAGTCCATAGTTGGCTGGCTCCAAGGGATGTGGAATAGCAGAAGGGCATCACAGAGAAGAAACAGTTCATGGCACAGCAGGCAGTAGACAACAGCAGCAAGCAGAAAGCACCAAGCAGCCAGCCTGCCTTCTCCCTTTATATTCATGAAGGCTGTAAGCCTCTTGATTGGAGCCATCTATACCCAGGGTGGAGCTCCCATTATCCCCATGGAGAGCTATGCTAAACCAATTAGTATACTAATCCACACACCCTTAATCCCAGTATCACACCATTAATCCACATTCACACACCCTAGATCCAGCCACCTCCCAAAAGCCCCACCTATGAGTGCCTGAAGCGTTGAGGGGACATTCTAGATACAAGCCATAGCAGTGAACCTGTCTCAAAATAAAGAGGAAAAAAAAATGATGGAAGGGGTGCTGGCTGGGAATATAGCTCAGCGTGAAGATCCTGGGTTTAAGCCCCAGCACCTGAAAAAAAGAAGGAAAAGAGGAGGAGGAGAAGGAACAGGAGGAAGGGAGGGGGAGGAAGAGGAGGAGGAAAAAAATAGAATGTCAAGTATTTGGAAATAAGATTTTTACAGATGGAATTAGTTAAGCATCTAAAGATGAAGTCATCTTGTAACAAATTATCTAATGACTAATGTTCATTAGCTGTGGTGAAGACACCCAGAGACAGAGAAAGTGGCAATGAGAAGATAAAAGCAGAGACTAGAATAGTACTTCTATAAGTCAAAGAATACTAAGGACAGCTGGCAGCCACTAGAAGTTAAAAGGAAACCATGGATGGTTTCTCCTTTAAGGCCTCCAGAGGAACTAACTCTATCCTGACTTCACAGTTCTGGTTAGCTTCTGAAATCATACTTTGATTTCAGAATTCTGGTCTCCCGAAACAAGACGGAATGAATTTATTTAAAGGCACCCAGTTTGTGGTAATTAGTTATGACAGCCTAGGAAGCTAATTCAAGATTTACAGGAGCCTTTAATACAGTCTGGTTTCTGGGAACAGGTGACAATTCTGCCTGCAGCAACGAATTAGCCCCATGCTTCTTCCCCACCAGGTTACATGTCAACCTAGTCAACAGAGAAATTCAAGATTCCCAAAACATGTTTGCTCTATCTCCTGCTTGACTTTCATTGTAAAATACAGAGTAGCAAGTTAAGCCATCCTTCAGAATGTGCTGTTCTGAAATTTTCATTCATCTACTTTGTTTGTAATTTCCCACTTCATGTTGGAAACTGAGGTGCAGTAAATACTGCTTCACAGCCAGCAGCTTGAGAGCTCTCAGACCTTGTTTGTCACTGGTGGTACTGTCCTGTTACTTGATGTTAGCTATGGCTCACAGGTGACTCTGACAAAACTGCTGGAGCAGCTACTTCAACTCTGTAGTTAGCCAAAAATCTACAAACACTGTAAACTGTTAGTTTCTTGAAACATTAAGGCAGTATTGATGCTACTTTCAGTCTGTTAACCTCCAAAAAGATATAGAGGTCTTCCTGATGCAGTTTTCTTCTTCATCATCATCCATCAGCCCAAGCAGCTGCAGACTCAGGAAATTTTCCTCGCTTGGTATCTCAAAAAGCAATCTTTAGCTGCAAGTGCTTCCTCCACGGCCGGTGTTTTTCAGTATCACTCTACAGAATCTTCAATACTTCCAGTGACTTTGGTCATGCTCTTTCTATTACACTCTGCTGTCTCCCAAATTGTTCGCATTTGCACTCACAATCTTATATCCAATTCTCCAGTTTAAACATTTGATACTAACTCTATACAGACAATTCTTGGAAATAAATTGACAAGATTTATACATGGAGTCACCTGTACACTGCATCTGCAATGCACTATAAATATTCTTCATAAGTCCTATGATTCCTCTGGAAAGGGCCCAGATGTATCTTCCCATACTTTGGTGTTAAAAATGTTAAGGATTAAGATGCAATATATATGTACCAATTACTCAAGATTAATGTATTGTGTATAACAACCATACTAATAAAAAATGAAACAAAAACACGTTAATTTGTTGAAACTAAAATTTTGCATATTTTATGATTTTGACAAGTATATGTAAATTATACATTTTTATAAATTTACCTTTTATTATATTTGACTGGCATTAATATTTAAATTATTTTGCATTTCCTAAGTACTTGATTGAATGATCACAGAAAGTAAAAAATAGATCACTGAGACATAAAACAAGCATTCTAGGTTAGTTTACTGGACACAACTTTTACACTACAATCAACCTGTGGCACTAGTGCTGCATGACACAGAGATATCAAATAACTACATTATTTCCATGGGACAGTGAAAAACTGTCAAGAGATCATTGAAAGTGTTACTACCCTTTTATCAATTAGTTGCTTATATTAAAATTACACCTAGTAAATTGTAAAAAAAGGGAAAAGCTGAAAAGACATGTATGCACAGATATAATAAATAAAAGAAAAAGACAAAAAAAAGAGTATACTCCAATGTAAATGAATGAATTCTAAAGTGAAATTTAGGCAATGCCATAGGCTTAATCTTGAAATTAAATGTTAAAGCTCATAAGTACATTTAGAGTGCCTTAATGTTTCCTTATACATCTACTAATTCAGATGTCATATCAATTAAAAAAAAACAATTCAGGCATACATGTAATTATTTAAAGTCACCTGATAATCGACAGTTTGTAGAAGAACTTTTGATTCCTAACCTGATCACTAAGTGCACGTCCAACAATGCAAGTCCATAACTGCTTCTTCTACTCATCTGATGAAGTAAAAAAATCATTCAGTAAAACTACTCTATGGCAAAGAACTCCAAGCAGACAGGAAAAATGTCTTAGCTTAGTATATTAATTTCCTAGGCCTGCCATCACAAAATAGCACAGCTGGGTAGCTGAAAACAGTGTCTCTAACTTTTTTGGTACTAGGGACTGATTTTGTAGAAGAAAATTTTTCCACAGACAGGGGTGCAGGGAATGGTTTGGGGATGATTCAAGTGCCTTGGATTTATTTTGGACTTTATTTCTATTATTATTATATCATAACTCATAATGAAATGATTATAAAACTCACCATAATGCAGAATCAGTGGGAGCCCACCCTGAGCAACTAAACAATCCCTTCTGGGGGTACTGGGAAACACTGACCCCCAAAGTGTGTTGCTTATGTACAGTCTACTCCAAATCTCACTCTGGTTGCTGTCTCTGCAAAAAAAAAACCCCAAAAAACCCCACCCTGCTTCACAAAGTCAGGATGCTGGAAATGGAAACAGGCAATCTCAGGATATTCCACCTTGATGTTAATCCAGAATGTACAGAGATATGAACTTT
Source organism: Heterocephalus glaber (assembly GCF_053883595.1). Taxonomy (NCBI): domain Eukaryota; kingdom Metazoa; phylum Chordata; class Mammalia; order Rodentia; family Bathyergidae; genus Heterocephalus; species Heterocephalus glaber. The sequence goes on along the minus strand of NW_028258406.1, from coordinate 4,211,631 downwards.
TCTCAAACAGTTTTAGAGCCACTGTCATTTGCAGTCTCAAACATTTGATAGTTCATCCTTTTCCAGCACGGACAAAGTCGATTCACCTGGCTTCATTGGCGCACAGGACACAAACAATTCCTTCCCAGTTCAGGGGTCTTTTGTGGTTGAGAAGTAACATTCAAACTCTTTTTTGAAAGCTGAGATAGGTGATCATGCATCAGTTGGAGGGAAAAAATCTCTTTCAAAATCTCTCTTAATGTTTGAATAATATCAAAAATCTCAATGTTCACTTGTAGCTCTCATAATTCTAGTTGGGCTTTGAATGAAAATCATTTTACCCTTGCCCAGCCCTCCCTTCAACCCCTCCATTCCTCCCTATTTACAAAGATTTTGTTCCTATTTTTCCATTTTCTCATATTAATCCCACTCTCTTCTAAAAATAAGAACGAAGAGAGACTATGTAAAGGTGCAAATTTCCAATGATGAATGTCATTATATTGTATACCTAAAATGTACCAATGATTAGAATGAATAATCAATAATGCAAAATAGGAAGAAAAGGTCCAAAGGGGTAGGGGTAGTGGGAGGGGCAGGGGAAGGGAAAGAAGGGAAAGGAAAAATGATGAGAAATGGAAAAAATGGAAATAAAGTCTTTGTAAATAGGGAAGGGTGGAGGGGGTGAAGGGAGGGCTAGGAATGGGGAAAAAATAAGAACCAAGATACATTATGTAAAGGTACAATTCCCAATGAGAAATGTAATTGTGTTGTATACCTACAACGTACCAGTAAAAGAATAAAAAAAAAAAAAAGAAAATCATTTTATCTGCTGACTTGAATATAGTTGTCATTCTCCCCTGAAGTAACAGATTAACTTTGTTGAGATTAACTTGTTTGTTGAATGTGTCAAACAAGTAAGCTAATTTTTTGACCCAGTCTATGTTACTGAAATGTTCTGCTAGTGGTGACTCTTTTTCTAAAAGAAAACTTGAGTGGCTCTCAAAATTCAAAAACTCTGACCAGTGTTCTATCTTTAGAAAGTCACTCACTTCTGTGTATAAGAGAAGATGTGTGTGATCTGTGGCCATCTCCTCACAGAGTTGAATAAACAAACATGAGTTAGGGACATGTACTTTAATGTGGTTGATAATTGTAACCACATTTTGCAAAATGTTAAGTTCAGTTAGCATTTTTCAGCTAACCAGCAATTCTCTATGGATGACACAATGCCTAGACTCAATTCAGAAGTGACCTCTTTGATCTGAATAGTGAAACCAGAAAACAAACCTGTTGTGGCACTGCTTGATCTGCGTACATACTGACAGGGAATGACCAATTCAGTTTTCCTGATAAGCAACTGTTCAGACTTGTGTTGTTCTATAGATAAGATGTTGATTGGCAACAGAAATGCATCTGATATGTCCTCCTGAATAATATACCACACAAAAACAAGCAGTGTGGCCTTCTTGTCAACACTGGTAGACTTGTCAACCTGGACTGAGCGACTCACTGATCCTCTCTAATAATGTTCCTCAATATCCCCTGTTATTTCATCAATTCCAGTTATGGTGCAGTTTGAAAGAAGAACATGTGTCTCCTTTTGAATGGCAGCCTAAAAGTTCATGACAAATGTCCATAGCAGCAGGCAGGATCATCTCTTTACTAACAACAAAGTGCTTCTTAGCTTTAGCAACACATTTAGCCACTTTAAGAATGATACTCTTAATGTAGACACATTTGATGAAGCGGGGGCCTACAATTATTGCTTCTGTTTTTCATGTTCACTTTTTTCTTTTCCTTCTGGAAACAGCAAAGCCTTGTATTTGGGGGGGGGGGGGGGTACCGGGGATCAAACTTGGGTCCTTGTGTTTGCACAGCAGGCATTGAAACCACTGAGCTAAATCCTCGGCCCCAAAGCCTTGTCTTTTAATGCATGGTGTTTGGTCTCAGTGTGGCCAAGTACTGTAATTTTGAAGGTTTCATGGCCTAGCCAGTTGCAGAGCCAGTTGCTACATATTACAAAAAGTGGGCTTGGAGAAAGTGAATTTACCTATTGCAATAAACTTATACTTTAAATAGGACTCTTGGTATTTTCTTCTAATTGCAGCTTTATTTTGTTGGCAGGATTAGAATCTTCTGTTATCTCATCATTGAGTCTTTCCTCTTTTTCAAAAAAGCTCTCCAGTGACATTTGTCTGTTATTCATTTTGACGAGGGTTAGCTTGTGGGCTTACCAAAACTGACTGAGATAACTGTACAGTGTGAATAAGAGGGACAGATAAAAGTTGTAAATAAAATGATGTGAAAATTTAGGTTAAGAGGCCTCTCTCCTTGAATTGCAGATGGCCACCTTCTCACTGTACCCTAGCCTGGTCTGTCCTCAGTGTAAGCATACTCCCAGTGGATGAGAGCCCAAATCTCCTTCCTCTTCTATGAGAACAAGTCACACTGGATTAAGGCCTACTGCAGTGGTTCTCTGTAACTAATGAGGTCCTATCTTCCAACAGAGTCAAATTCTGGGGTCTTGGGAAATAAGGCTCCAATATATGAATTTATGAAGGAAGATACAATACATCATACATGGGTTACAATACATGATAATTAGAATACATCTGATTGCTCTACATTGACTATTTAGTAAAAGCAGTATCTCATGATTTCCTACTATAACTGACTTATTTTAAATACCCCACCATCAACATAGTATCCTGTCAACTTCATTTTCATTATAAAGGCAGTAATTAGTAAAGTACATTTTAATCAAATTTTAAAATCTTACAATTAATTTGAAACAAATGAATTACTTATCTCACACAAATTATGAGACCCCAAACCTACAAACTCTACATAACACTTCCAACAAACATGATGTTAGCTATGATGTTAACTCTGCTTCAGAGGAATATAAAACTGAATTAATCACTAATACTAAATACTCAAAATATTTAACAATATTGCTGATAAATTTTAATTGGCACTTTTGGAAAGCCATAGCAAAAAGTTAAAGGAAGTCTTTGAAAACACTGCCTACCAGTTATAGTACATGAATTTGAAATTTTCAAACATTATACAGTTTCCAGGTGGCAGCCACCTGGAAATTAAGTGTTCTAAGTGCTCACAGTCGGTGAATAAAAGATAAACATTTGGTATTTAGTAAGCCATTTATCATAACTGCTAAAAATGTATGAGGAACTGGAAACCAGGAGATATATTTCAGCAAATAAATATCTGAGTCTGATCAAGGAATTGCCAGCTAACAGCATACAAATAAAGACTTAGAAGCAGAAAGAGGTGTACAAAATAAAGACTTAAAAAATTAAATAATAAGATGTCAAAGAATACTCCTGAAACTAAAAAATGTGGAAATAGAAAAAAACTGGAAATGAGCAATCAGTAAATCCAGGCCATCCACTATAGAACAGTGCTTTTTCTCTAGATTCCTTTCTCAGCAGTCCTAGGAGAGGTCCTTGTTCTATAGCAGCAGGGGTCCCACTTCTGCCCCCAGTACTTGGGATTGAACCTACAGCCTTCACACTGAGCTACATAATTAGCCCTTTTACTTTTTATTTTCAGACAGGGTCTCCCAAGTCACTGAGTTGCCCAGGCTGGGTTCAAAATAGTGATCCTCCTGCCTGAGCCAGCATAGTGCTGGGATGACAGGTATGCACCAACACACCCAGCTAGTTCTTAGGGAACAGTGTAAGGATTTCTGGGAGACCTGTGAGTTCATACACGATCACAGAATGGAATACACAGAAATTCGGGTGAGGGTCCCAGGAAGCACCAAGATAAAGCACTTGATGAAGGAGAAAAATCAGACAGCATTTCACACCACAGTGCACCCTGCCATAGATTAGCGTGAGCAGAATCTACCGACCAGCTGGGAGTTGAGGGCCGAGGCCAGTATGGTAAATGTGAGAAAGGAAATCAGAAGAGAAGAGACCAGGAAGGGCATTCTCAAGTAAATAAAATTTGGAAGGACGGGTTAAAAGAGTTCTACTTTGTGGCATACTGCACATTTGAGATGCAGACGGAATTGGTAAGAGTTATTGAATAAGTGTGAACCTTCAAAGTAAAGTCCGTGATATAAATTGTTAACTCACTAACAAAACAAATGATAGTTCCTAAGTTCTTGGGAATTGAAGAACTCACTCGAGGGGAAGTTGTAGAAAGGGAAGAAAACAAGCGAAGGGCTGGTGCTAGTTTAACAACAGCGGCAATACTGTTTGTTGAGGGTGCACAGAAGAAGAAAAACCATAAATGGTACCGAAAGTAAGTGCGGGGGGGCGGGGGGGCGTGAGGGACAAAAGACAGATGTGAATGCAGTGGACTCAGCCATGCTAACGCACAGACATTATACCCTGGACAAAGAAAAGAGAAAATTTCTGGCATAGTAATCACCAAATACTTATTAAAGGAATGAGTGAATCGCTGACTGGATTAGCATGGCATTTCTAGAATTCAGAGTTAACTACAGAGGAGAAATACATGATACAGTGGTGACAATCCTAAAATAAGGCTGATTACAGTGGTGCTGTACACGTACCTTTGTTTTTGTTTTTCTTTTTTTGGTACCAGGGATCGAACTCGGGTCCTTGAGCTCGCACAGCAGGCGGCGAAACCACTGAGCTAAATCCCTGGTCCACCTTTGTTTTATTTTAATATATTCCTCCCCCAAAATCAAACAAACAAAAAGACATTTTTTTCACTTGCTGCTTATTCATAAAATGTTATTTAAATTTAATACTGAAATAGCTTATTTAAAAATAATACATAAAACTTTCATGGTCAATTAATTATAACTGTTTATATGAGGAAAAATATATTCAACTCCTCGAAGTCCATAAAAAAGAGAAATACTACAATGATATGCAGAAATTCTATAATGAACCAAAATGTTTTCACTGAAACACCACAGAAAGGCTGTAAGCCATTATCTCTTGGAAAAGAAGTGGTCCTAATAAAGTAGATTTTTGAAAATTGTCATATGGGTAAGCTCATTAGTTGTAATAAAAGATCCCCCTGCTGATCTAGAAGTACCTAATGACTAGGATTTGTTATATCTCAAAAATAAAGGTACTTTTTAATTCATGTGATATCTTACTGAGGAGATTTCAAATCTGGAAACTTTAAGTGATGATATACAAGAGTGTTGAATTCTCCAAACTAAACACACACTAATTTTATCTAAAACATTACATTTACTCCTCCTAAAATCTCATTCATTAATTGGGTCATGCAATCATAAAAAAAAAATATGCTCAACAATCACCTACACTTGAAAAAGTAATCTCAGTGATGGCTGTTCTATTTCAAATATGAAGCTGGCTGCTCCCAGAGAAACATATTAGTGGTTCTGCTGACCCATCACATACTTGTGGTTCCCCTGGAACAGATGGAAACTAAACCTCCCACATCCCCAGCCTGGCCAGCTGAAACACCAAGAAAAAGACACAGAAGAAACAAATCTCCAAGCTACAAATCTGCAGGACCTTACAAGAGGTAAATCCTTTTAAAAAGCAAAATACCACAATATTTGCACAGAATTTTAAGTAGAATCAAATGAGCTAAGATAGAAAAATATTTCTAAAAGTTCATTTACAGTGAAAATGCTAAAAAATGAATTCTACATTTAAAAAGGGTATTCATAAAATTGTTTTTTGGAGCTAATTAAAATTGTTTCTATAAAATCAAATTAAAATATAATAGAAAACTGGATTTTAAGGTGGTCAAAGATATTTATTTAAACAATCTTATAGCAAAGTGTTAATAATAAATCTTATCTTTTATGATCTTTATAACCTGGTCTAAGGCTGTAGTAAGGACTAGAACCTGGATTATAAATTTGAAAACTAGGAAGTGGTGAACCGAATCTCTGGCAGTCTGGGTCTACATAGACAAAGAAAGGGAACCCAACACCATTAGACATACTTAGAACATAGGCAACGGGGGAACACAGATTGCTGGTTCTGGACTTGGGTACAGAATAGTCACTCAGTGCTTGTGGATGCTGAAGAATCAAGGGAACATCACCATGGCCACAATGAGAGACATTTAACAGTAGAGGAGGAGGCTTAGCAGGCATCCATAAATTAAAGCTACAAAACAATGTGTTTATAAACATAAAGCCTCATTAATGAAATAGATTAAACTCAGCTCTAAACATAATGCATAAAATCAATATTCTTTAATTTTGTATTTTTAAAATGTGATATTCAATATGAAAAATTTAGAACAAAGTGGGGCGTATATACAAAAAAAGCATTATTTTCTGTCTTTTAGAACTGAAGAGCAGAACAATGAAAATTTTTTTTTAAAAGAACAAACCTTTACTAGCTTTGTCTAAATGTCCCAAATCATCCACAAAATTCAGGATATCAGGATACTTTTCTTCACATATTTCTACCAGGAAATGAAGTAGTGTTGTTTTCTGGTCTGCTGATTTTATGTCCTTTAGCTAAACAAATGAGAGAAAAAACAGGAGTATTTTTATATTCTACCTAGTCAAATAATGTTAACACTGTATTTTGTAGATAAGAAACAAGTTGCACAATTAATTAGTTCCATTTATACAAAACAAATAAACAAAAAAAAGCTAATTTCTACTCATTCAGTAAAATCATTGACATGATTTTTTTAAAGTAAAATGTTTGTGTTGATATGACAAATAGTCTAGTAAAACAATCAAAATGCATATATGGTAGGACATTGAGTATTGGCCATCTAAACCGAATGAACCTGTGAACGAAATTGTACAGTCAGGGAAAGGAGGGAGAAAATCTACAAGTACAGTATCACAGGCAGACAGAGCAGCATTTGAAAGAGCGTGCTGTGATTTGGACTTAGTTTGTCCTGTAAGGATTTATGTGTGGCAATGTTGGCATGTGAAATCTCTAAGAGATGGAGCATAGTGAGAGCTCTTTAGGGATGAAAGGACTTCTCCTGCAACTCCTTCGCAATTCTCACAAAAGTTTGTTACGAAAGCCTAAGCCCACCCAATCTCTCCGGTTCCTAGTCCAGGATGGATGTGATCACTAGCTCCAGCACATATTTCTGGGGTTGCCATTTGCCATGCTGGTATGCAGCCAAGACTACCCTCATCAGAGCAAGCCTAGGCAAATACCATAGCTTTGAACTTCTAAAAATGTGAGCTAAAAACCTCTTTTCTTATGAATTAGCCATCTCAAGTATTTTGTCATAGTTAACAAAAAATTGACTAAAACACAACTATAGATGAAGAAGAATACAGAGTATATTGGAGCAGGCTAAATGATTCCTAAATAAAAGTGTGCATGTGTAGGAAAAGGAAGGCAGAGTGAAAAGAAAGATACAAATCTGAAAAGACCAAGAAAATAAGAGGAAAGGTATGTCATGCAATGGAAATTAGGCTTTGAATCTGAAGCACTGCAAGTTTCTAACACTGGATGAGAGATGATTAGATATACATTTTAGAAAGCTCCCTCTGGTGCACTGTGGATAAAAGATTAGAGTAAAAGTAATGACAGAAGCATGAAGAGTAATTTACAAAACCATGGCAATAATTCAGGCAAGGATACAAGGCAGCCTGAACTGAAGTTGTGCCTTGGGAGTGGAGAGAAGGGAACCAAGTGGGCCTGGAAACCCAGGTGACTCCATTAATTGAAACAGATCAGAAAAGATGAGAAACAAAGTTTGGTGGAATAGGCAACAACATACTTGCTTCAGTTTTGAAAAAAAAAATGAATGTAAAGCTTTTGAGTAGTATTCAAGTGAAACTGTCTTGAAAGTACATAGATTTACATAGGTGTTTCTGAGCAATTTTTCATTAATGCCCCCTAAAGAGCCTTTTAGCAGTTTTTCCTAATTATCTATATATACCTGGGAAATTTTAAACCACAAGGGTACTACTTTTAAAATTAATGTACTATATGTAAATCTATGCTTTGTGAATAAAACCAGTGACATTAGATATTTTACTCCCACAATACCAACTTTCTAATCTTTGAGCATAGTAGTCCTGCTGACAATACATGGCTAGACCTTAGAGAAATAAAATGATCTTGGAGCACCAAGAAGTCTCTGTTGCAAAAGTCAGTTATTTGAGCAAATGAACCTAGAGAGTTATATAGAATTTTTAAAAATGGGTACACACTTGAGAAGATCATAGTTGACCAGTCCTAATCTAAAATGGCCAAGAAATGCAATCAGAAGGGAGAGGTAAACACTGAATAGAAGTTATCTTGGTTTTTGTGTGGTGACTAATGGTAGGGACTGATGGACAGGGATAGTAGACTAATGGATGACCCAGCAGTGTCCCTAACACTGAATAATCATTCAGGACAAGCACACATTAAAATAAACCAATCTCGCCCTTCCTAACAGAATTAAATTCAAAGATGGAAATTTTTGCCATGGCTAACCTGTTCCACTTTATTTACTTGCTTCCTCTCCAACAATTTCCCACTTTAAAATGGGTATGTATAAATGTACATGCTACATCACTTTAAATATATCACTCAGAAAAATATTAAAAAATAGTTAACATTAGATAGTGGAAGAATAAGATTCTGTGTCATCTCACACATTATTAACATACTGATTGAAAAGCTACCATAGTGCTCCAAACATTGAGCTACCCATCTCACAGGTTGACTTTCACATGATTACACACGTGATACATTCAAATGTGACATGTGCCTACTCAACACATAACTCCAAGAATAGTTCCTGGGCTGGGGATGCAGATCAGGGGTAGAGTTCTTGTGCATGTGAGAAGTTCTGGGGCTGATCTCCACCAACACAAAAAAAGAATGTCTACTGGAATTTTATAAACATGCTTAATATGAAGACTTAGTCTATTACTCGATACCCTGTTTAGAAGGAGCATAGATCTTATAAAATCCACCTGAGTGTTTCAAAGAGTCCTTCAAAAATAATGGCTCCATTATAGCTAGACAAATTGACACTAACATGTGTAGAAACAGTAATGTTAAACATCCCCTTAAGAAGCTTATATCCCTAGGCAAGTTATTGATCTTAGTTTTGACACAGGTAGGGTAAGAGAACAGAATTTAGATGGCAACTCTCAATTCACTTTCAAATCCAAAAAATATTACTTATACATTAGAGTAGATCTAAGTGTATGGAGACATAAAAAAATCTAATAACAACTAGAATAAAAATGAAGAAACAGTTATACTCTAACTTCAGAAGTTATATTTTGCATTGTTAGGTCACTTAAAATTTTTTTATGGGTTTTGATGCTTACATGTTAACCTGGAAGCTTAATCTGATTTGTAAATTTTCTTACAAGTGTATGATTTCATTTTTACTACCATTTTAGATGAGGCCAGCTAAGAAACGTTCATAAATATACCAGACAGAGCATAAAAGCTGTCTTTTTTTTGTTAAAGAGCACTGTAAGAGCAAAGTTCCTTTCTGTTTTCACCCTTTAAGTCAGTGACAACCTGGGGATCTCAGAACCCACTGTCACCAGTCTACACCCTTCCTCATGATATTCCTTTCATGAGAAAGTAGATGAAAGTCTTGTGTGCAGTATTAAGACAAGCACATCTACCGGTATAATTGTAGAATGGAAAAAAGCTGTCCAGAAATATCTGTGATATAGCTAAATAGGCAGCAACTACTGGGACCTATATATCTAGGAATCTCTATGATAAAACAAAAATCAATTGGATCAACTGCAATCTTTATTCATAGCAATAAGAATTCAAAATTAGGACTCTGGAACACAGTATAGTTTGCAGCAACTACCAGTTTAATAAATGTTAGGCTCTTAGGTCAAACACAGATCCAAGTTATTCAGAGACAATATAAAGCCAAGACTAATTTAAGGAGGGAATGCTGTCATGGGCTACTGAATTGAAACCATCAACTTAGGAGCAAGCCACATATTGCTAATGGTCTAACATTAAAAAGTACACTCACTGAATACAAAATGGAAGCACAATTCCCTCGTCATTCCTAACTATATTTATAATCGCTCAAACTCCAAATAAATTAGAAACTAAGCTTAACAAAAATGAAATGTTCAAATAAGAAGCACTTTGCTGATAATGCACTGTGTCTCATTTACAAGTTAATCTGCAGCTCTAAATCTCAGGGCACAGATTCTTCATTTATGTTCTAACATTCTCACGAAAAACTTCACAATGCTCCCAAAGTATTCTTCTGGCCTCAGTTACTCTACTCTCTTCCTTCCTCCCTTTAAGGCATTAAACAAAAAGGTAAAAAAAGAAAGCATTTCAAAAGTATAAAAGCACATCAAAATATATTTGCCCAAGACTTTTTCACTTCATTGATAGGCAGTAACAACTAAAAGAAGCACATTCTATTTTTATTAATCACTCACACCAAAATCAGTGACTAAGCTAGAAAAAGTAAAGCTTGGATAAAACAGTTAATTTTGTTAAAGTGAAGAACTTAAGCACACTTTGTAAGGCTAGCCCTTGGAAAGAAAATAAGACTATAAATTATTTACTCTAAAAATTTGTTCAGGTTAAAAAATATGCTTTATTTAAATTTTAACAGACATTGCTTGACAGGATTCCTTTTGTATTATTGTCACGAGATTTATCTGACTGATGAGTAATTATCACTGTTAAACACAATTTCTCATTCATGTATTGTTTCTTTAAGGACTTTTAATGTGGCTTAAGTGTCAAATAAACAATAAGATGGATGGAGTTTCTCCAACCACTCTGTTCATTCCAGACAAAATAATGTTAAAAGCAGATCCTGTAATAAATCATGGCCTACTTGTCAGTCTGGAGTAAAACTCCCTTGTAGCTACAATACAAGGTTTGGGAATATTTTTAAGACATTCAGCATAAATTCAGATTACACTTAAAGAATACTCTATTGTTTTAATCACAAGGAAGAGAATTCTTCAAGTAAAAACTAAGTAACCTCTTGGTGATCCTCAAAATTCAAAGAACTGTAACTCTTTAGTCTTTGAATAATGAGGCCTATATCTTAACAATATTGTCAAATTAGTAACTCTCCTCCCCATTATGTTCCTACAATCTAAGTATGTATAGAGAGAACTGTCTCTTTTAGATTTTATAGAAGTTGCAGAATACCAAAAACATGACAAAATCCTAGGAACTTTCTAATGGCCCTATAAATAGTACAGAATATCCAAACCTGTAATACTGATGCTGAGGATAATATCTTATTTACTGATTTCTATGGGACAAAGACTAGCCAAATAATATAGCATGTGTTAAGTACTTAAAACTCACAAGATCCCTATGAGGAAGGAACTAGGAGATACCCATTGCATAAAGGAGAAGACACATTTAGAGAGGTCATGCAGCTTACCCAGGATCACATACCTACTATCGGGTAGAACATGGTTTGAATCCAAGTCTATGTGAAGACAAAGCTCTTAATCACCATAAATTATAGTTCCTCTACAAAACCTTTATTTAGCCTAACCTTTTAATATTCAAAGAAATAAAATTCTTAGAAACATAGTGAACAAAAATGACAGTGAAACAACAAAAGAGCATTAATGAAATTTAAAGTACTGATGTCCTATCACCCGTTCATTCTACCCCAGAAAGCCTGTAAAGCAGAGTTTTTCCCCGAGGTCATTTTTATCTCCAAGATCATGACATGCATTCTCAGTTTTATCAATGATTAAAATGACACCCAAATCATATCAAACAACTCATTACATATTTCTAATACACTATTGCTGATAAAATATTACACCAATATGATTGAAGAGATCTTTACAATTTAATGTTCAATGCACTTGCACGAGTTTATTATCATGTCATATTCTATCTCAAATCTTTTTTGAATGAATGAATGAATTGGTTTGTGTGTGTATGAAACAACATCTTTAAAAATAAATGTAACCATATGAAAATGGATGTGTGAAAATATACTGACAAAGACCATATCATCTTTGTCCTGATAGGAAGCTCAAAGAGTCAACAGGCTGGTATAAGTTCCCTGGTGAAACCAACCACTATTAACAAATGGCTATCATTTTCTTTTGTGTTTATATGGGCACATGAGCATATGTGCATGTGTGTAGTAAAAATCACTGCGCTGAAGTTTTTCAAAAAAACAGGGTCTCTCTCCAATACAAATGGCAATGAAAATCATGAAATAAGTAAAACAAGATACTCATGCCACTTCCATAGCCATTAATAACAATCATAAAACTTTCATAATGATATTAAAGATATAATGAGATAGAATAAGTAATATATAATAGAAATGTTAGATAAATTAGTTATGGCACTCATATGTAAAAATTAATTACCTGTTGAATTTTATTTTTAAATGAGAATCAAAATATTAAATTATCAAGATGCTTCAAATAATATAAGCATCTATAATTACAATAATGTGATTTCTACCACCAAACACTTCCTGTAAATCATATTTTTAACATATTTCTCTTGAATTTTGGAGAATATAGAAATTCTTACATGGAAAGCACTTTTACATTTCAGTAAAAGTTTCTTATATCATCTATTATACATTTAATATTTTACTTATTAATACATCTTATACTACAAAAGGCTTAAAACAACTCAATATTCCTTATAAAAAGGGCTATTCATTTCTTTTACTATTTAGGAATTACAAAAGATCACATTCACAATGAACAAATGGGGAAAGAATTGGAATAAACAATTCATAAAGAAAGAAATGCAATTAGAATACAAATAAAAGACAAATTGCTAAGCTCTTTGGTGATCAAAGATATCAAAAGATACAAGATATTTTCACCATGTACATCGTCTGCTCCAACAAACAAAAAGACTCTAACCAACACCTAATCATGGCAGTATTTTCAAAATGCTACTGCAGGAAATGCAAATTCAGAAAACCCTCTAGGAAAACAATGTACTAATATATGTCCAAAGTTTTAAAAAAGATTCTTGTTTGGGGTAGTTTCACAAAACTCACCAGAGTCCAAAACTCTCCAACCAAAAGTAATAACTAAAGTGAAATTTTAGTGCACCTATTTCAATCTAACAATGAGAATTTTTTGAGGATGAAGCCATAGGATGTGGAAACCAGGATGATGAGGAGGAGTACAGATGTGGTCTTATAAACAGTGATGTCACCGCATGCCAACTTTACAACTACTAGAGACTCACAGCACAAGTGTTGAATTTTCCGAGACCTACAGTAAGGGAAGTACATCAAGGTAACTGTGTGAATTAGGGGGTTAATGATGCCTCCAACCATAACACAATAGCCATCATCAGCCTCGCCTTTTTCTGCTCAAGAGCACAGTATAACACAGTGGATGACAGACAGCAACATAGCGGTGACAGGACATGAGAGCGAGGAGAAGACACGCAGCACAACCCAGAGACAAGTACAGGAAGTGCTGAATAGCACAGCCCACAAAGGAGATGGACTTCTTGCCAGATAGGTAGTTGGTAGCCATCCTGGAGATGGCTGTGGAGATTAGATCCATGAGGGAGAGCCGGCTGAGGAGAAGTGTATGAAGCCGGGGATCAGCAGAGATGAGAATGGTGAGGGTGTTGCCACTCATTCCAATAAGGAAGACTACCATGGTGAAGGAGAAGAGAAAAAAGGGGACAGAAAGTCATCAAAAGGTCCCTCGAGGATGAAGCTGTCCCAAGAAGTCTGATTCCTCTGCCAAATAGCCCTTTCACAGTCCCTGGTGAGACCAGGAGTGGAGATGAAATGATATATCAGAAATACTGTAATCCAGAATACCTCACGATAAGCATTTTTTGGTCTAAGAAAGAACTCATTTTTTATACTGTTTCTAATCATTTAACACCTATAATTATTAAATAATCTTTGAAAAACAAAAAAACCCTAAAATCTAAAAATAAAATAAAAATAATAAAAATTGGACTCGATGCTTAGAAAGTGAACAATAAATTTAGTAAAAATGGATCAAGTACATTAATTTTTAAGGTTAATATTTAGTCTTTATTAAGTTAACTATTTTTAAAGCAGTTTTAACTTTAAAAAAAGCAGAAGAGTTGGCATATACTCTTCCCTCTACATATACAAATTACTCTATTAATATTTTCCATTAGTGTGGTACACTTCCTATAAATGATGTACCAATATTAACACTCTATTGTTAACTAAGATCCATAGTTTACATTAGGGTCGACTGTATCCTCAATTCTATGTTTTGACAAACCTCTGATGTTATATGACTATCATTACAGTATAGTAATTTCTCCACTCTATAAACTGTGTCACACTTACCATCACTTCTTTCTTCCCTCTCCTCAGAAACAGTGGGCAATCACTGATCTTTCCACAATCTCTCTAATTACATCTTTTACAAAATGGAATATACTTGGAATCATACAGTATGTGGGCTTCTCAGACTGTTTGTTTCACTTAGCAGTATGAATTTGAGGTTCTGTCGTGTCTTGTAGCTTAACATCGTTTATTTTGAATATTGAATAACATTCTACTCAATGAACATATCATAGTTTATTTTTCTGCTATTAAACTTAGTTGCTGCCATGTTTTGGCAATTATGAACAAAATTATTGTAAGCATTTGCTTACGAGTTTTTGTATAGACGAGTTTTCAACTCGTTTGGGTAAATACAGAAGAGTCTGATTACTTGCTTCTTTGTGAAATTTACAAGTAGATTTCAAACAGCTGGTTAACAAGAGTGGATGCATGTTTTGAACCCCCATCAGCAATGAATAGGGATCCCAGTGCACTAATTCCACACTAGCACTTGATCTTGTCGGTATTTTGGTGTTTTGGCATTATAACAAGTATACGAGCTGTGAAAAAAATGTGGCAAATACTTAAGTAAAAATTAAAATTACTAGTAAAATTGCCATTAGACCTCCTCAAAATACCCCCTCTATCACTTCAAACAAACTTATCCCATTGTTCTTTTCACTTCTTGAAGTAGTTCTGGAAGTCCCTTTTCATGAGTTATCTTTTGGTATTTGCCTCAACATGCTGAATCAACTCAAAAAATTCACAACAATTTCTGTCAGAAAAACATATTATGGTTGTGTTCTATATGTCTTATTCATTGGATCTGTACCATGTGACTTCTGACTCTTCCCCCAAATTAAAATGACCATAAAAGGTAAACATTTTTAATCAATTCAGGACACTGAGGGAGCCACAACAAAACAATCAAAGACACTCATGAAAAAGGACTTCCAAAACTGCTTCAGAAAATGGCACGAGTGATAGGACAAGAGGGGGATTATTGTGTTTTTTACTATAATACTTTTTAAAAACTTTAAACATTCACAGTGCATTGCGATCACATCTCTTGCAGTCATATCTTCTTTTATTTAGTAATAGCTTCTGATGCCAAGTATTATAGAGGTGGAAAAATTCCGCCTCCAGTCTTTATGGATCATAGATGTGTTCTAGAATTAAACTGAAGTAAGACAGACTAATAGAAGAAAAGTTCATGTTTCACGTTCATGTTTCACGAGTCCCCAAAGAAGTAAAGCCTTCAAAAATGAGCTAAAGTCAGTTACTTATACAGTGGTTTGGACAAAGAATAGTTATGAAAAAGCAACAAAATTGCAAGGGGAGACTTAAAATATAAGGTATTTTTCTAAACAAAGTCTGTACAGAATTTTCCAAGTTTCTATTTCTTATCCTTGAAGATGAAGATTTTGCATTTTTCTAGAACAGATAAGGCATTTTTCACATGGGAATTTCATCTTCTGATTTTAATAAGCATCAAGAGGTCAAAGTGATCTTTTTGCACCTGCTGCTTTGCAAATGCCTTTAACTTAAGTAGTCTATATACCAAAATAACACATTTTAACCCCTCCACCATCTTTTCATATGCTTATTTGCCATCTGTAAATCTTTTTGGTAGGATGTCTATTTATGTCTTTTGATCCTTTTTAAATGTGTTTTCATATTGCTGAATTTTAAGTTTAATATACATATAAATATTTCAGATTAAAAAGTCATTTATCAGATAGATGTGGAAAGATTTTCTCCAAGACTACTGTTTTCATTCTCTTAAGTGTTTGCCACAAATTTTAATAAAGTCCAGCTTGTCAATTCTCTCCTTCATGCATTATTCTTTTAATGTAATATTTTAAAAGTTATTGCAAAACCCAGGGTCAGATATGATATATAGTTTTACATTGTGGCCTATGGAATTGGTGGCAAACCTACAGCACATGGGTCACAGCAGATTATCACTGAAAGCTCTAAAAGGTTTCCCATCACCGTTCTATGGTACATTTTCAGTTAGTTTTTGTCAAAGACATGAGGTCTTTATCAACATTTCTATTCTACTCAAATTTTACCCATGTAAATGCTCTGGTATTCCAGCACCTTTTCTTTAACAGACTGTTTTCTATATTGAATTACCCTTATTTTTATGTCAAGGGTCAGTTGACTGTATTTATGTGAGTCTATTTCATGGCTCTCTTTCTGCTCCACTAATGAATATGCTTTTCTTTTCCATTACTATGTTTTGTTTATTGCAGTCTTGAAGTTAGTTATTGTCAGACATCGGTTTTTCTTCTTCACTACTGGGGCTCTTCTATATCATTTGCTCCACATAAACTTCAAAATCACTTTGTGAATGCATACATGACAACTTACTAGGACTTTGGGACACGTTTTGAATCTATAGGTCAAGTTGAGAAGTGATATGTTCAAAATATTCACACTGCCTTCCTATGAACACTGAATATCTATTTTTCATTAGCTTTTTGGCTTCTTTCACCAAAGTTTTAGTTTTCCTCATATAGATCTTATATTTTCTATTAGACTACAAACTACATTTTTTTTTGGTACTGGTGGTCAAACATGGGACCTTGCGCTTGGGAGGCAGGCGGCAGAACCACTGAGCTAAATCCCCAGCCCCAAACTACATTTTTGATGTTCAAGAAATGATGCATGTTAAACAATTTTTAATTCCAAATTCCAATTGTTTATTGTTATTATACAGAAAACCAATTGGCTCTTTAAAGCCATATCCTGAAACTACTATAACTGCTGATTAGTTCCAGGATATTTGTTTTCTGGCCAATTTTGGAGGAGTTCTACAAATAGTCATATCGAGTCTGGAAGACTTTGAAAGTTTGGAGACAGGGTACAGGT
This sequence comes from Heterocephalus glaber, assembly GCF_053883595.1. Lineage (NCBI taxonomy): Eukaryota > Metazoa > Chordata > Mammalia > Rodentia > Bathyergidae > Heterocephalus > Heterocephalus glaber. The sequence continues at coordinate 4,194,567 of NW_028258406.1, read as the reverse complement.
CCTGAATATTAACCAGAAGTAAACTAAAAGTGAGTTAACATACCAGAGGGCCCAAATAAATTAACTAAGCAAAGTGACTCTCAGTGCCTAATGGAATACAAGGGACAAAAAAACAGGCCCCTAAACAAATGAGAGAAGACCTTGAAGACATGAAATGTAAATGAAGCAGCTTGCTTTCCGGATATTAAAGGCCTACCCTGAGACCAGGAGCATCACTGCTTTCTGTCATGTTCACCTACACCAAAAGCTATATTAAAAAAAAGCCAATGGATATAAACATCTACTGTGTCCACCTTATGGAACACCTCCCTGACAAGCAGGGAGCTCTTTTTTGGGGGAGGTACTGGGGATCAAACTCTGGTCCTTCTGCTTGCAAGGCAGGAGGTGGAACCAGAGCTAAATCCCTGGCCCTCTTTTTTTATTCTATCTATTAAACATACACTTGGTCATTCTCCACTGCTTGCCGGATGCTATTTTGTCTGCTTCAATCTTCATTGCACCAAAACAAGGACCCAGATCACAGCACAGGAGGGAGCTGGTTACATTGTTATCTCTGAACAGTGTTATGTCTTCCTTCCCATCTGAACACTTTGTCTTTCCTTTTCTTGTCTTGTTGTGTTAGCTAAGACTTTTAATATGCTGTTGAATAGGAGAGGGAAGAGGACACATCCTTGCCTTGCCCCTGATCTTATGGTAAACACTTTCAGATACTTACCATTAAGTATGATGCTACCTGTAGAACTCCTATAGATGTACTTTAGCAAATTGAAGATGATCTCCCTCTGTTCACAGTTTGTTGAGAATTTTTATTATGACTGCTTGATTTTATCAAATGCCTTTTTTGCATTTATCAATATGATTTTTATTCTTTAACCTGTTGATGGGATACAAATGTTGAACCAATCTGCCTTTATAAAATTAGTGTTTCTATTGCTTCTATTTGCTGGAGTGGAATGTAGAGAATTACTATTACTTTTCCTAAAATGATTGCTAGAGTTAGCTGATAAAAGCATCTAGATCTTGTTCATGCTTTAGAAGAGCAATTATTGATAAAATTACAGTGGTACCTAGGTTCACAAACAATTTTTTTCCACGATTCTGGGGGTGATGGCCATGTTTGTGTTCATGAGGAGAAGATGGCCATGGTCATGTTCTTTCACCTGATGCAAAGTTTGTTAACTGAAGCAAAATTGTGCCAAACTCTTCTGTTTGTGAACTGAATTGTTTGCTAACAGAAGTATTCATGAACTGAGGTATTACTGTACTGTGATACAGAACTATTTGGATTAACCCATTTCCTCTATGTAAGTTTTATGACACTTCTAATAAATTGGTCCATTTTGTCCATGTTATCAAATTTGCGGGCATTGTGTTGTTCACACTATTACTTTATAGCCCTTTTTAATGTGTGTGGTATCCACTGGTAATATCCTCTTTCTTTTCTGATATAAACTATCTTTTCTTTCTGTCTCTCATTCTTTTTCTTGGTTAGCTTGATTAGAGACTTATCAATGTTATCAATCTTTTTAATAAATAAGAGTATGCTTTGTTCATTTTATTAATTTTTTGTTTTCAACTTCATTGATATCTTCTCTAATATATACTATTTTTTGCTGTATTTATTTCAGATTTCATGTGTTCTTCTTTTTCTAATTTCCTAAAGTGGAAGATTAAATTACTGATTTTAGATCTTTCTTTTTAGCCAAAACATACATTTAATATTATACATTTTCCTTAAGTACTGTTTGCATACATAAGAAATTTTGATGTTGTATTTTCATTATGATGATTAATATTTGTGTATCGTTCATTAATTTTAGATTAAATATTTGCTTAAATAGAAATAGACACAAGAACTTCTGAATTTTACATTTAAAGGACTTAACAAAACCTATACATGATATGTTTCAAGTGTTATTTTTCTGAATTTGTGGTTGGGAAGGATTTATTATGTAGCTCCCAACCCTGGAACCAAGTCTAAAGTCACCTACACACACATTTCATCATCATATCCTCTTCCTGTTCCCCAAGAACAAGTCTTCATAAATAGTACTATTTTACTGTGCACATAAAAATGTTGCATGTTTTATGACTGATCCAAATATGAAAGAATAATGAAGAGTTTTGATAAAGAAGAGGTAAATAATATGCTTCTACAGTTATCAGGAATGAAGTATCTCGTTTTTGATTTTTTTATTTGCACAATATTAAAAGAGACTAAACCACAAATAGGTGAGATGAATCTTGGGTGCTCCTCTAATGAGTAGCAGCCCTCTATAACAGCAAGGCTGGAGGTCTGGGGCAAAGAGTTTAAAGGAGCAACAGTGCTTGTTAAGAAAGGAGCTACATGACAGCACACAAGCACCCTGCTGCGTCTGCCTGACTGAAGTCACACTTGTATATTCTACTAATGGAGTAATTCCAATTTACAATGCTTATAGCAACTGAGAAACAAAGGTAAGGAGAAAAGAATTTATCAAAAACACTACTTAGTAAATCCAATTAAATATTTCTTGACAAATGCTACAGATTAAATGTGCTAATGAAAGAGCCAAAGGAGGTTAAGCATCTTAAAAAGTTTCACATTGCTTTGGAAATCAGAATTCCTGTGTTTTAATTGGGTGTATGTAAAATAAGAATGGCATTTGTTATTTGCAAGTCTTTGGCCCATAACTGCCTTAATGTTAAATGATGCCAAAATGTAATAGTATAATTTTGCCAATCTGACAAAAAATAAAAGTCTTTCTAAAACATATACTGAATGCAGATGGAACAATGAATTTGTTTGGCAAAGATCTTTCTTAAAAATGACTTAATGGAGTACAAGAAAAAGTCATACACAAGGCATTAAGACTTTGTACAGTAACTATAATAACCTGAGGACTGAGAGATACTCAAAAATACAAACTGCCTGTGATTGGAAGAGGCATTTTGTCATGCACTACAGTCACTGAAATACTACCTGCACAAGGTAGGAACTTGTAAAATGAATTGACACACCAATTACTTCAGTTCCACTAGATCTGAAATTCATACTACTTTTCAAAATCTTCATTTTCAGAATAGTGTTCAGCTTGGCATGTAAGAAAAGCAACCATTTTGGGAAATATTTTCACAACTCATCCTTAAGTTGTTTCTTTTTTTGTTTCTGTTTTGGTGTTGCTTAGTGTTCATTTCTTTATGTTTGTTTGTTAGTTGGTTCCAAACCATCAATCAGAGATTTTCCATTTGGGGGCACGTAAGTAGGGTAGAATACATAAAATGTATCTCAGTTTAGGTTGAATATTAAAATCACCTGGGGAGCACTTTGTAAAATGCTACTAACTAGGATCCATATGCATACATTCTGAATCAAATGAACTGATGAAGGAGATAAGGTATTGGTACTTTTTAAAAGATAACAGTGTGCAAATTAAGTGATCTAAGAGCAAGCTGCTAAATTTGGAACAGCCACACACTAAGGTTGGTAGGTACATTAAAGAAAACAGAAATTCAATGTTCTCATTTTAAATCATTTCCATTAGAGCTTTGGTGAGATTACTATACTTTTGGATAGCCTAGCTTATAAAAGAAATGCCTAGAAAATTCGATATACAAAAAGGAACTTAGACATAAATTTTTCCTGCCAATCGTCACCCTCTTCACACCTAACTCTCAACCCCTCAGAGTCCCATACTATGTGTCTTTTGATGACTTCAACTTTGAAATGAACTCATCAGTGTTCTACTGCCATAGAGAATGGAAAGCCTCCCACAAAAATATAATGTGGATAAATCTAAAGTGGAATCAATAGTTATCTGTTTCTGCAATTTCCCCAAAGAGTAAGGTGGCATAAATACTGTTTAAAATTAGTTAAAGCAGTTGGTAACTTGCTCCAAAATTTGTATCTATTATCCAGTTATAAGAAGTGAGATTTTGTAATTATTTAGAACAAAGAGCTACATCATGCTATTGTATTGATCATGATGACTTGATATTCAGAAATAAATCACCTCATTAGATGTAAGTAAACATTATTAAATGCATGTTATAGCCACTTTCTGCACATTTCTAACATCTGCTCCCTAAATATACAAATCAAAATTATCTCATATATTCTAACACGATGTTGAACTTTGATGAATGGGTCAAGTCATTCTTTGGCTACAACGCTGATCTACCTGAGGAAAAAAAATCTTAAACCTACCTATTCGTTCTCTTGAAGAAATACTCCAACACTAAACAGACACAAATTTTCTCTAGTAGATATTTTGGTCAGAAAAGTATCCTATCACCTGCTACTGAAATTTCATGGATATAGGTTAATATTTTATCAGTAGTAAATCAGACATATATTTATGAAATATTTTGAGATTTTGTATACAGGTATCTCAAGAAGGCTTTTGTCCAATTTTTAGCTAAGGCCCACTAATATCTTTGGAGGATTTTATGAATGATAAGTAGTCCTCCATTTATATTCTCTTTTTCCTCTATTTATATTCTAAGGTTCATCATTTTAAAAAGTCAAGCCATTAGAAGACAAGGTACTGGGCCAGGGATTTAGCTCAGTGGTTCCACCGCCTGCCCTGCAAGTACAAGGACCCAAGTTCAATCCCCGGTACCAAAACAAAAAGACAAGGTACTTACAGCCTTTTATATAAACTAAGAGTAGAATAACTATGGCTGTATCTTACTATGAGGGCTTCTCATGGGCTGGCACACCTTTTTTTTTTTTTTTTAATACATATTTGGAACAGGGGAAAGGAAAGAATGGTATGGTTCTAGAAGAAAAATACACATGAAACGGATTTTTCCTTTGTTGCCTTTAAGAAAACTGTTCAGCTGAGATTCTACCTCATCTCAGAAATAATGGCTGCTACCATGAAATCAACCAATAACAAATGCTGGTAGGGCTGTGGGGAAAGAGGAACCCTGCTCCACTGCTGGTGGGAGCGTAGACTGGTGCAATCACTGTGGAAATCAGTATGGAGATACCTCAAAGAACTAGGACTGGAAGTCCCATTTGACCTAGTTATTCCCCTGCTGGGGATCTTCCCCAAAGCATTAAAAGAATCGTACCACAGTGATATATGTGCACCCATGTTCATAGGGACACAGTTTATAATAGCTAAAGCTTGGAAGCAGCCCAAATGCCCATCAACTGGAGACTGGATCAAGAAAATGTGTTTTTTAAAAATAAAATGGAGTACTACTCAGCTATAAAAAATGAGAAACTAGAGACATTTATAGCTAAATGGATGCACATTGAGGCCATACTCTTAAGTGAAATCAATAGGACACACATATGTAAATACTGAATAGTTTCTCTAGTGTGAGAAACTGAAAGTGTAAATAAGGACTAAATGGTATAATAGATAATGTCAAATAGGAAGAAAAGGGGCAAACGGGAGGAGAAGTGGGAGGGGTAGGGGAAAGAAAAGAAGGGAATGGAATATGAGAAAATGAAAAAATGGAAACAAAGTCTTTGTAAATAGGGAGGGATGGAGGTGTTGAAGGGAGGGCAGAGGAATGGGGAAAAAATAAGAACCAAGAGAGATTATGTAAAGGTGCAAATTTCCAATGATGAATGTCATTATATTGTATACCTAAAATGTACCAATACAATTTTAAAAAAAAGAAAACTGTCTAACACCACATTTTCCTTTTAGAAAGACACGTGTAGAAAATTTCTTAGAAAGTTCAGCCTTAGGAAATCATAGAAAACACAAGCTTCTTACAAATGTTTGTACTACACTTTTACCACAAGAAAGTCCCACATCTATGCATCTATTTTAATTTTTATTAACATCTTATTAAAAATTATACTTTACATTTGCCTTATATCATATTTTATTTCTATATTTATCACATTCCACATCACATCTTTGGGATATAAAAAAGTAAATAAGCATTTTTCTCACTAAAGTCAGAGATACAATAGTTAAACATCTTGATTACAAATGCATACAAAGATGTAATGTTGCTCCTCAAATTAAACTATGTGTGTGGGACTCAAAATTTAATGTACTTATTTCTAAGCAACTTAATGTTAATTCAATATATATATATATTAATGTATGTTTTTCATATTTGGGCTTATGTTATAAGGATTACTTAAAATAAGGATTGAAGATATAAATGTTCAATGTCATATAATTGCTCATGTTTTAACAGATTAAAATATTTTCCTAACTTTCTACTGTCAAATAAATATGGAATTCTTTGTATGGGGGCTTATCAACAACCTAAATGCTTTATATTCAGTGTGAAAAATTCAATCACAATTGTCAAAGATCAAGCTGCTACTCCTGATAAGATACATGATGAGATATCATCTTATTCAATGTATGCTTTCAACTTGATATGTAGGCTAATAAAAATATGAAGTTGTAATATTTATTTTATTTCTTGCACAACAGAAGGCTCCTAAGAGGAATAATCAAAATACCCAATATTATAGCATGAAAATACAGTCAACTCATTATCTGGAGACAGATAAACTGGTTTGCAGACTAACTATAGTAAAATAATAACCGCATGTATTGTACTTGTAAGATTTAAAAATTATTGCGCATCAGTGATTGTATCTCATTGAAAAGATATCTATTTTCAACTACAAAATAAATATGAGACACTACACTGTGCCTCCTGAAACAAGTTTCATTCATTTGATAGCTAGTTATTGAGTATTGACTATGTATTGAGCACTGCATTAGGGGATCCCACCTCATTACTCAGACCTACTCTCCTGTCAACAGCTCTGTAGAGAAAGCACAGAAGAGGGCATGCAGCCAAGTTTTGTGAGTCAGCTATATCGCTGAGATACAAAATCTAAAATGGAACCGACATTTTGCACCAGGAAACAATCTGGCCCAGAAGATTGTAGGTGTGGACTGAGCATCTCCTTAACCTTGCAACTCCTCTTCTGCTTTGGTTTCATTGCTTTCCTTCTCAGGGAAACCTGTATTTGGCAGTCTTACATACCTCCACACCTTCTTCAGCCTCTCATAATCACCACACCCTGACAATGTCCCTGACATTCTTGAGTTGTTACACTCTACTGATTCCCCTCTATTATTTTACCACAAACACCTTTGACACTACTTCATTTTGGAAGGAAGGCCTTCATCTCAAAGTATAGTGACAGTTATATAATAATAAATATTCAAGCACTTGCTAAGTAATTAAATAAGCCACCTTCAACCTCATGTCCTTTAAGATACTAAGGTAAGCAAGAGGGGAAAAATAACAAAGAAACCCAGAACTCATTCTCTTCTGAACAACCACATTACACATATCAGCAGTGGTGCCCATACCAGTTGGCTAAACTGGAAATGAAGGAATTATCTTTGATCTCTTCTCCTTCCTTATCTTCTTAGTTGATTTACCCTGTCATTCCCCTATGTCATGTACCACATGTTAGTCAGCTACTGAAAATCTCCCCCTGTAATCCTCTAACTTAGCACTGTGAATGGAACTTACAGTAATGATTGAACTGGGCTCTATCTATGCTGCCAACATGTACAGACACTGAGAACTTGGCACATGGCAAGTAGGACTTTTGACCTAAATATTTCAATCTTCTTTAAATTTTAATGAGTATCAATTTAAACAATCATTATTGGCAACAGTACTGGACAGAGCAGCTTAACCTTTCATATTGCTGATAGGACTATCTTCCTACAAAATATCTGCTCACATAATTTGCCTTACAGAACTAACATGTCTGCACAAAACTTACACTACTAGCATGACATTCAAGACTTTTCAATATCTAAACCAATTTACCAACTCAGTACTATTTTCCCTAACTCCTGTCCGGTGTAGGCTCCAATGATATTAGACAACTCAGGGTACCACCCCACGCCACACAGCCTTTATGGAACTTCTTTCTCCTGCTTAGAATGCCTTTTCCTCCATAGAACATGTACCCATCCTTTAAATTTCAGCTCAAGTTTCTACTCTTCTCTGAATATTTAGCTGCCCTCTGGCAGCTAGGCTAACCTCCAGCACTGCCATAACATTTTGTACAATGGTTTATGTGTCAAAAAATGAGTTCCATGTATGCTAGGGAAAAATTAATCACCTACATTAAAGAGATGATCTGATAAAGCATCTGGCACAGAATTTCTCCCTGAGTAAGCACTCAACAGATGTGCAGAATCTTCAAGATGTTTTAAGAGTTGCACTGACCATAACAAAGATCCTAATCAAATACAGAAGTCTATGAAAACAAAGAAAAGAAAATAAAAACGAGATGGGAGAGGGGAAAACGCACAAAGTATTGATACCAAGGGAAGGCACAGGTCAGGGAAACTGAGTGAGAAAATTCATGTAAGCACCAAAGGAATAACTATTGAGTAAACCCACAGCTGACACTGAACTTTATTCTCACCTTCCCTAAGGAACTGGCAATAGCAATAATCAAATTCCTTAATCAGTGAGAATAGATGTTACAAGGTCAAGAACAAGAGAAAGCTTTTCTTGTGATGTGTAACTAAGAAGAATTTGTTGTAAGCAGATCAATAAAGCACAATTACTATGGCCCACTCCTTAGGAAAGAGCTCTGTTATATGAAACACTGAATATATTTGTTGTAAGAAAATTCAACCTATGGAAGAACTCATGAAGAAACACATTCTCTAAACTTATTAAATTAAATTTTTATCATCAAAATTATAGTTCTATGAAAATACTTCAAAATCATCAATGACATCTCAGGTATGTTTGTTCCTAATATAATTATTTTCCCTTTACAGAAAGCAGTCTTATTTTTCTCTTTTCATCTGCTTACAAAAAACAATGCACAGAAATATATATATAGTTAAAGGTAAAAAGTTAGGCAATCCTTAAGCAATACTCAATATATACCATCATATGCAGGTGCCTGAACTGAATAAATATTATGTTTAAATAATATTCTGATGTTCCATTTTGTTGCTCTGAGAAAGCATAGGTTTACGATATAATTTTGTTATTAAACAAAATCCGTCTGTTGGATTTGCAGATCTCAGAAAATTAATATTTGGATTTAGTTCAGAGGTTGAGTAAATTAGCTCAGTTCAGTCTGGGTTTGAGTTCACGGTTCAGTTCAAGTTCTTGATAATGAGCATATCAAAATAAAAATATTCAAATAATGTAATCAGGGCTGACATTTAAGACTAAGTGTTCAGGCAAATATGTGTCTTAAAAAAAAAAAAAAAACCAAACAAACTCACTTTACAGAGAGAGCTAAGGTTAAATCCGAAGGTTTGAGCATTCCGGGAGCCAGCATTCATGTAGTTTCCCATTAGCAATACAAGTTCCAGCAACTTGCTAAAGCTTTTGCTCTTCTTTATCTCTTCGCAGGCAGTACTGACAGCCATGATGTCAGGTTTGATGTTGTTCACCTGCTCTTCAAACTGAAGCTTAAAGAGAATAGCACTGAGCCGTGGCCGTAGTCTCTTCACATTGCTCATCTGATTGAAAAGAAAATAGCAGATTTCCTTTAAAATGCATGGTATACTTTAGTACTGTATGGATGCAAGTAATCTGGGATGATTTATTGGTATGACAGTACCAAAGAAGCAATATGTCCCCTGAAACTGATGGCAGCAAGAGAGAAGAAAATCCCTGCTTGTTTCTGTAAGAAATCCAGAGTCATCCCTCAAAAACAAAATTAACAATTTAGATGTGTAATGAAAAGGAAGCTTTAGTGAAACAAAGTTTAAGTAACAAAGTAACCCTTTTTTTAAAAAAACCACCTAAATTATAAAGAGGAAATATATTATATAGGCAACAAAGTATAAAGCATTCATATCATTACTCTAAATCATCCTTGTTCAACACCAAAATACACCAGGTCATGTTTAAAACATGTGCAGAAAGGTCTAAAGAGGGTTTGTTTTCTTCAAATAGCAATTGCTGTCCTCAGAAGCCCTGCTGACTAACAGTTTGTGTTAGAGGGAGAGTAAATAGGTCCCAATTTGTACTAAATTGACTTTCTTCAGAAACACAGAAAGCAGAATGACTCCTGACACCTACTAAATTAGCAGAATCAGAGTTGGGAAACGTGGGAGTCAGGGAGATAGAAGTGGGACAAAGCCACAGGTTTTTCATGTGCCAAGTTAACCCTGTTTGGGACTGTGTCGAAAAGAACAAAGGGCCATATTCTGCCTATCTTTACGTTTACTCTGTCTCTTCTATCAGTACACTCAAGGAGGATAATCAGTTCCTACAGGCTGGAGAGATACTGTCTTTATACTAGACAGGAATTCCTTGACCAAAAGCATTCGGAATTTGAGTCTTAAATCATACTGACGGGGCAGTGATAGTAAAATTCTTGAAGTTCAACTACTGTAAAATCAAAAGCAGTGAGAGGAAAAACCAGACAAAAATTAATGACAGAATACAACAGGGTTAAAATAGAGACTAGTCCTCCTTGCTACAAACTCTAAACAAAAAGCTAATGCTATATGAAGCTTGTAGGATGTCAAATATAATAAAATCACTATTGTTCAAAAGACAGAAAGTTATGTGTCCCTAATATAATGACTATTTAGTATATGTTATACAAAAGCTTATCAGACAGCAATATAATGCAGACATAGCCTTAATGACAACAAAACACAGCCAACTTATCTTACAAAAACTGAGCAATAAAGAATTAACTTAGTAGACACCTGAGAATATATTCAGATGGACCCAATCCTTACAGTGACTAAAACATTTCATTAGCAAATAGTATAAATATACAACATATACTTAGCACATAACCCAGCCACATCACGTTAAGTGTTTACATGCATACAAGAAAAAAAATCTATAACTCCACTAAAGTAGTTAATAAGTCCACTCAACAATGTACTTTAATGCCCTCAAATTCTCTGACCTCAAAAAATGTCTTCACATTTCCCTGTCTAGGAAAAATATTTTTTTCTGTTAAAAATATTTTTTCCTAGACAGTAAAAAAGACTGTAAATACAAGAGATACATTTTGAAAAAATTAAATGTTTTCTAATCTTTAAGCAATATAAAATTGAAGATAGATAGATAGATAGATACATCTATCTATCTATCTATATCTATATATATATATATATATATAAAAAATTTTTTTTTTTTTGGTATTGAGGATTGAACTTGGGATCTTGCGCTTGCGAGGCAGGTGCAGGAATCACTGAGCTAAACCCCCGGCCGTAAAATTGAAGAAAGATAAAGGGTGGCTTGATAAGAGTATCAATTATTATTGGGTATGAATCAAGTTTTCAAAATATCATATCTCCAGTAAAAAAAAGTAGAGGTAAACAGCCATTACTTCTCATAAAGTCATTTGATTTGTCATAAAATCCACTGGATGTCACCAAATGGATTCATTTCCATGGAATTTTTTTAACTCTTTAACACTGCAAATGGCAGATAGCCATAGTACATTGGCAACATGAATAATACTCTATTACACTTAATATAGACTTTAAATAGTGAGACATAAAAAAGAGCACTCACACATAGTGTATGTAATGATAGACATTAAAAGGGTGCATAGTGGCTGGGCTGTTGGCACACACCTGTAACCCAAGCTACTCGGCAGGCTGAGGTAGGAGGATCACAAGCTCAAGGCCAAAATGAGCAAGTTAGCAAGACTTTGGCTCAAAATAAGAGAAAAAGGCCTGGGGATGTACTCAGCAGTAAAGCACTTGTCTAGCATGCAAGAAGCTCTAGGTTCAATGCCCAGTGCCCTCTCGTGCCTGCTAAAGTGCATGGACCCATGGCCTTTGTGCTTTTTGTCAGTGCCCTCATCCCTAACTATGAAATCAGCTATGTGGCACTTTGTAATAAACTGGAGAAGGAATTCTCTAGAACCTCATGCAAAACATTAGTATTAACCAAGTACATTTTCATTCTAACATATGTTAATGTACTATTTCATGCAGAAAAAGAAGTAAGAAAAAAGACTGCTTAAATGCCTACATTAAAGCACCTCAAAATACGTTAACGCTTTCCTGCTGACAAACTAACCATATGTAGCCAGCATAAAGTAATTAATTTTCCTAGAAAAATATAACCCAGATTTGCATGAGTAATGAGTCTATCTGGCACTAGGGACAGGTACTTTGCAAAGATAAAGTCAATGATGTAATGTAGAACAAACTGCTACACAAGCACGAAAACCCTGACAAAGCAAAGTCAGGAAGGATAACCTAAAAACCAAGTTTTCAACAATGCTATTTTTTAATTAGTTTTCCTTTGTATATGGTTCTTTCTTCTAAATTTGGGTAAATTAACACTTTGTTATCAAATAAATGGATTTTAATAAGCTAAACTGCTGACCTGGAATAGAACTTGAGAAGTCACCTGGAACTCATTCCAGTCTTTGGTTCATTGTTTAATGATACAATGATCCTTTTATTAAAGGGGGGGACAACCCAATTAAAACTAATGTTCCATCATTAGGGGGTCTATGATAAAAATAGGATTCTTTATCTCATTATTTAATTCAAAGTTTGTTTCTTCAAATGGAATCAAATAAAAAAGGTAAAAAGGTGGCGAGCAAGGATAAAGCTTGAACAAAGCTTCCTCATGCTCACAACTTGCCATATTCAATGAAAACTGGGGCTACACATTTTATTTTTGTGCTAAGAAAGCTGGAACTCTGACTTGGCTGCCAAAGACCAAGTGGGATGCAGAAACGGAGAACTATACCTCTCAAATAATACTGTGAATGGCAACAGAAAGCTGAAAGAGAGAGAGAGAAAAGAAAAGGAAGGAAGAAAGAACAAAAGGAAAAAAAGGAAGAAAGAAAAAGGTTTCAGGAAACAAAATATTGACAGCAAGCTGTAAGCTAATTAACAATTAGAGTGTTGTAAGAAATTAGAATTTCATTTTCCACAGAGGTACCCTTTAAGTTATTGTTATGGAATCCTCGCAAATATAAACAACCCCAAAATCTATGACAACAGTGAAGTGTAATCTGAAGCTCAGTCTCAAAGATAAAGGCTACTTTGATTTCCACCCTATTTTTGAAGGCACAGAGATACTCCTGAAATCTCCCACACCCCATCATCTACAGAAATCACAGGCCAAAGTGAAAAAGCCACAAAAGCAGTGACAAAAGAAAATCAAACAAGGAGCAATCTCCAGAACCCTATGGGGAGTTTTTAATGTCAAAATGTTGTTTGTTGGCAACACATGGGAAAGAACAAGCACAACATAAATGAAAAGGCTTAGAAAAATCAGTGAATCCACAAGTACAGACTGGGCTCCATGCTCTGAAAGGCACACTCTTATAGCCCACGTGCTCTAATTCTATCTTAAAGGGCGAGTAAAAGAAAATGTCCCCAAAAGCCATAATTCTCCCTAATCTCATGGTTATTTATCACAAATAATTTTAATTTTATCATTAGTCTGTTGCGGGGAATATATTTGACACCTTTATACCAATTATGGTTAACTTACATTGTGTCTATTTCTCACTACATTTTTTAATATAAATAAAAGATTGTCAGGCACCAACATATTTAAAACTTGAGGCCCTTCCTATCCTATTGCATAGATTTAGAGGTACTTACACAAAACTTTAGTACATATGGGTATTATTTTTCCTTAAAATTAACCACTCATTTAACTTTCTAATACTACAGTATAACCTACCGATTGAAGTTCCTAGCTTCAATCTAAATAGACTTAATACTCTAAAGCTTTCATTCATATACTTTGTAAATACCTAGCTATAAGAAAAAAAGGAAGAGGTTTCAGGAATGTTAAATGACTCCTTCAAGTCACAAGGAATATGACCTGGGCATCTAGGTAGCTTGGTGCTAATCAAGTGGTCCCATGACTTATCATCACTGTGTGGAAATTAAAAGCCCCAACTAAACATCATCTGGCATTCAAACCCAGTGTACTATGTTTTTTTATAAGTATGAATTAAATTTCCTCATAGCAGTTACTGGTAAGATAGAAAATGACCCTATGAGTTTCACTTGCTACTTAATCTTGGTGTTTCATTCACTTCTCCATATGCCCAATTCCCTCCTCCTATGTTGATTTTTTTTAATACTCTTCCAGATCTACTTTTATAGTGGCTCCACGCTGCACTCTACTCATACGTCTCTATTAGCAAATTCTTCAGTTCTCTGAGGGAGAAGAAGCAAGAACAAGGAAAAAACAAATGCATTTTGTGAAAGATAAGAGAAAGTAGTGTTATCTAGTAACAGACTGAAGACATTTAGAAATTCTGAACCCAATTTTTCTAATTATGTGAAAAATATGTCTATCTTCCACTGTTAGCAGGCCAATATGTTCATGATCTCCAGAATTCTCAAAAAGAAAAAAAGTTTATTGCATTTGGAGAAAGGCTTCAAGTGCCTTATGTCTGGGTAGTACTCAGAATATCAAAAATGTGGTTTTTTTTTAAATAAATGTGCTCTTATGATATTAAAGCTCCTATGCTAAAATTATTTAAGAAAACTATACAACAGCAAAGTACATATGGTACAATTTACATGTTTCATAGGAGCAAAGGAAAGCCAAGACTTGCACATTTCTAAGACAAAATCCTCTGTATAAATCTGCCTTTGAATTCAGATTCTTCTGTTCTTTCCAATATACTACTAAACCCATATATCAAATTTTTCAATTTAGTCATTCAACTTTTCAGTTCAAGAGTTTCCATGTGGTAAATTCTTAAGGTTTTTATTCTCCTGCAAATATTCCTTAATTAATTAAGATCATGTTTTCTTTTAATTCTTTGAAGATTATTTTCTCCAATTCTCTAAACATATCCACCATATCTACATTGTGTTTTGTATAAAAGAAAAACAAACTCTGGGCCATTTTGGATATGAAATTGCTTTCCTGACAAAATATCTCCTTTTATTATTATTTTATTTTTAATCTAGTATTGAACATTATGCATGGAAAATGTTGCGACTACGCTGAGTTCAGAAATATCACTTTTACTCCAGCAGGTAAATCAATCAATGGATGATCACCTTAAGTTGTAAAGACTTCGATTTATACCTCTGCAGTGGAGCTCTGTGGAAGTTAAAAGGTATTCCCTAAGCCCCTCAAACTAAATGGTATTTAATTTCCAAACTGTTGTTCCTGAGGAAAACAACAAGACTTGATGTGGAATTTTTCTTTTTTGTGGGGGGAGGGTAGTAGAGTACATCTTTATGGTGTGGTCCTCACTCTTAAGGCACAAGTTTTTCCCATGTCAAGGGAACACTAAGTCTGTTAATGAAGTGATCAGAAATCCAGTGCCTCTAGGCAACAGGGGATCTCTAGTTAGCTCTATTCCACTCTCATTGGAGAGGCTGTTCTCTAGCACATTTTGCTTAGAGTCTCAACACTCCCGTCCTGGGACACAGGTTCAAGGAAGATCCCACCAAGAGTACAGGAATTCCTTCCTCTTTAGTGCCCTGCCCTGTAGACCCCAGCTGTCTTGCTGCTATAAATTCTTATCTCTGCTGCCTCATCACAGAGAGAACCACATCCCCTGCTCCAACTTGCCTTTTGTGCTGTATTTGGAACATTTTCACCAGACCAAAGGCTAGGTGTTTGTGAGATTCATGAGTTTCTGTTCTCTCAAGGATGTGAGCTTTTTTCTACTGGTGTCCATTATCTGAACACAGCTGATTTGCATATTTGTCCAGTTTTATAACTTGCCAATAATTTTCTTAACCTTTGTCAAATTTATTCTCAAGTTTTTTCTGTTTTGGATGCCTCCATGAATGGAATCCATAACATTTTAAAAATACAGAATAACAAATTCTTCACTGAGACAAAGTATAAATAACTGGTTAATCAGGTCTATCTCTTCCTTTCTGTGTGTGCATGTGTGTCCACAATGTAGTATCTACAAGTTTTTCCAATTTTCCTTCCTGTACAATGAATAAGTAATCGGGAAGATGCTGAGACTACCACGAAGAACTTGTATACATGTATGAATAGCATGCATATAGTATATGTTCATCAAATTTTCACATTTTGTCAATGGAGACAGCACACCCAATGGTAGAAGTGGCAATATAGTATCTACTCAATTTTACTCAAACATAACTTCACGGAGCTTTCTAGGAACAATGGTACCTTCACAAACAGAAAAAGAGAAAAGGAAAAGATGTATCTGTAATAATTATACCTTAAGCCAATACTTCAACAAATTGCCTCACTCTTTAGTAATATAGTTCCTAAGTCCAGCCTCACCTTTTCCTTTATGTTTCTCAAGTAGTCTTGGAAGAATATATATGACCTATGAAATTAGATTTGCAGATTACAGGAAAAACAATGCTTCCAGGCCCTATATGATAGTTCTAAAAAGCAACCTTAAAACAATGTTGTTTGCAAAGTGAAGAATCGTAAGAGACCTTTTTGCTTATAACTACAAAATGCTTTAGGCTTTATTTCAAATGAATGATGCATGGCTAGTAATTAGTATGTGACTATAATGATGTTTTGTTTTGTTTCTCCAAATGAAACAAATTAAGCAAATTGCACCATAAAATTTCAATACTACATAGATAGTCTGACTACAAAGCATCATTTTTTTATACCAAAAAAGAAAACAAAGATCACCATCAAAAAGCAAATCTCACAATTACATTATAGACTTAAGCATACACTTTTTAGTTCTCTATATAGAAGATTTAAGATCCCAAAGTCAAGAAACTAGAAACAAAAGTTCCAAAATTATTTTTAACTAGCAGAAACTTCAAATTCCTAGATATTCTAAAATAATTTGTATCTATTGTTAAATCCAAGTTAATCTTCAATATTAAAAGTAAACTGCACCAGTAATGAAGCATACAGAAATCACTGCTCTAAGCAACTTTGAGTACAGAATGCACCTGCCGTGATGGTGAACTCATGAAACATGTGCTGCAGCTGGATGTTATCACTGAAAGCTCTAAAAGGTTAGCCATCATTGTAAAGCAAACAGAAACAGAAAAGTGTTTGCCAACATTAAAAAATAAAAGCATGGCCCATGGTATTAAAAAAGCCATAGTTCACAGTTGAGCTGTAATAGTTACTGGTTGAGTAAACAGTTTGAGTTGTCTTATCTACGCAATGGTAGCACCTGTTTCCAGACTTATGTCAGAAAAGAATATGAGTACACATTCGCTAAGTATTTATTGAATACGTATTATGTGTCTGATGTTGCTTCGTGCCTTGGGTGTTTATATTGTAAATAAGAAAATGAGGATCTGTTCCATGGAGTATACTATGATAAATAACTAAACAAAAGGAGAGAAAATGATACAAAAGCAAAAGGACATATCATTTTCAATAGGGTTAAGTGCCATTTATCAATGAACGGTAATGTAGACAAAGAATGAAAGTGGGTGCATCATTATAATGAGTATCTCTATGAGGAAGTGGCATTTGGGTCTATGTAGCAGGAACAGAACAAACGCAAACCCGCTATGGCAAGAAGAAACTGAAGACAGCGTGTTAAGGTTTAACAAAGACTCCACATGTTCAGAGGTGGGTTTTTGGAGGGTGAGTGGATCACTGTTCATCTGCTGATGAATTCTGTACTAAAAGTGCAGTTAGAAGGTGGAGTGTGGCTGCAAGTGGTGGGCCATTTGGGACATGACTTGGAAGGGTGCATTTCTGTCCCACCTCCTCTCTCCTCTTTGTTGCCTGGATGCCATCAGTTGAGTACCTTTTCCTCTGTCATGGCCCTCTGCTGTCCTATTTCTGCCTTAAAGCCTGCTGACCATGGACTGAAACTGAGATCCACAATAATCCTTGCCTAATTTAAGTCTTGGGTCCAGCACTGGGAAAGTGATTAAGACACAGCTGAATCTAATGACAAAGAGCCAAGCGGTAAAAGATGAGGTTGAAGAATTAGAAATGAGATTATCTGATAAACTGTTATGTAATCAGAAATCACTAGAAAGATCAATTAGCCCTAGAAGAAATGTTAAAGGCAATCTTTCAAGAAGAAAAATTATTCCAAGTGAAAAACTGATTTACACAAAGAAGTGAACACCAGAAGTGGTATGTTACATCAGTGAGTAGATATGGAATGCTTCTCTTGAGACTCAGAATCTATTAAAACTATATACTACAGAGCTGGGGATTTAGCTCAGTGGCACCACACCTGCCTTACAAAATGAGTTAAAATAAAAATAAGCATTAAAATAATCCAAAAGAGTACAATAAAAGAGTATTATAGAATAGATATAAGCAGAAAATACCAAGATGATAGATTCAAGCTCTAGCATATTAATAACTGTATTAAATAAAAATGGCCTAAACAATTTTAACATGGTTTAAAACCCACGAACAAAACAGCAGAAATGTTAGACTGGAAAAAACAAGACTAAACTAACACACTGCCTACAAGAATAGTAGAATAAAAGAAAAGGGACACAAAACAATAGTCTATGTTATTACTAATAAAAACAAAGCTGAATGGCTTCATTAATAAACATGAAATAAATATCACTAAAGTATTTTAAGCATGGAAGTGACAAACTCATTTAATTTTATAATTAAAGTTCATTAGTTGAATGGACAGTGCATTCAAAGCATGAAGCATAGGTCCTAAAATAGTCAATATTCAGAAAAATTACAAATACAAAAATATGTACTGTTATGATGAGCTGGCATGGCTTTGCTATCTTTGAGATTATGTTTTTTCTCAGCAATATCATATATTAATAGCTCTATTATATTCAATTTTAACTTGAGTTTTTCCATTGCCATTTCATTAACATTGATGAAACAAATACACTCAAAGGATGGCAATCCCTGAATGGTTTTCAGAGTTTCAACTAACAAGAGAGACATTTTTGAGAAATCATTAAACTACCATAAAACATGATACTTCCATTCAAGAGTCACTTTGGCTAAATCATCAGAACTTGCAAGTTGTTAATTAATTACATGTTCAGGATTGATGAGGGGATGAGGTAAACGTTAATCACAGAGTAAAATGCAAAGCTAATACTGGAGGTAGGATCCAAACAAAAAAATTTAACAATGTAGTCAGGTCCTGTAATGTAATTCCAGACAGCCACCCCTTTTATCTTGATCTCATAATATTGCTAGTAAATATTCGGGTTTTGGTGGTCCTCTGAGGAGGCAGGGTCAGGGTATTGGAGCTACAAAGAATGACACAGGAAAAGTTCCCTATGTTCCAGATTAGCTCATTCAAAGGTAAAGAGTAAGAGTGCATATTGTACAGTATTTGGTAACCCGCTCATAATTTCAAACAATAACCACCCAAAATACTTTTAAATGATTCTTTGCCTTTCCTTTTATTCATAACATTTTACAAAAGCTTGCTCTTTTTCTAATGCCACAATGTCAATGTCAAAAGTGTTTCCTTGTTTATTCCACACATAATACTATTAATTAACAATGACAACTTGCTGTGTTTCTTAGTCTTTACTGCACTTTTTAGTCTGTTTCTCTACTAGGAAAAATAAAATTCACTCGGGGACTTCTAAAAATAAACCAATAGCCTTTCAGATATTCACTCAGTGTTTGGATTCATGCTTCCATTTAGGTCATTGATTTGGCAGGTGCATTTTTGGAACATTCTAATTAAATCACTGTGATATATTTTTCAGGCAAGTCTTTTGCCTTTCAGTAAAATATATGCTCATTGCTGTGTCTAAATATACCAGACACCCTAGATCTGGGGTTTAAATTTTAAGGAAAGGAGGAGAAATATGTGGAAAATAACTACGGTGTGGCGAAGACTAACCAGAGTCTGCTGAAGCTAATACAAAAGGTGGGAGTCAGGCAAAGGACAAAATAAAGGATGAGAGTACACCTGAGACTCATGATCATGAAACACCTAAGTACAAAAGTCCATGTTAAATTTAGGAAAAAGAAGTTTCTGAATGCAGGTAATTACTACAACCAGCAGTAAAAGTCATGGGTAATTCCAACGGAGGTTATAAAAATTCGGCAAGAAGTAAAGAGCTAAGGCCAAAGCACACATAGTCCTTCCTAGGGAGGAAGAAAAAAAAATTTTTTTAAGACAAAGAAGGCTGCAAAAAGTACATGAGATTCTAGCTTGTGAAGAGACTAACACAGACAATTGAATAATAAGGGGAAAGATGGTCAAGAAGACCAGGCAACTAATTTTCCTTTCATTACATTCGAAGTACATGCCAGAACAGTACACGGCATTTAAAATGCCATGCCAGAACTCACAAAAACAAACACAAAAATGTAACTAAAAAGCTGTTAGAAAGTTTAAAGCTGTTAGAAGTTTAAATCCTTTCATGGTATAATATTCAGAAAGGTCATATAGTTTAATATAGAAAGAGATAGATGTGACATCGATGAACATAGCCCTTACACAGTTTCAGCACAGTCATAAACTATGAGAACTCTCAAATTAAAAGTTCACGTTAGCTTTTCACTAAATGAAAACAAAAATTACTTTTATTATTCCATATCCCCTCCCCTAAATAAATACAATATCTGGACTTGGATAGAAAATCAGCATTCCTGGAAAAGAAAAAAAAAAACAACCAGCAGTAATAATGGATAATAGCTGAGTTGCAGGATAGGAAACTTGACCCAGTGTTACAGGAAGAAAACAAACACATTCATCCTTGCAAAAGAGCCAAGTCTGGTATGGAAGATAAGGGTGTTTAATGAAACACAATTCAATACAAAATAAAAACATAATCAAAGCAAATAATGGGAGAAAAAACTTAGATAAGTATTATAATTAACCAAATAACTATGGCGCCAAACACCACCACACTTTGTTTCAGAAGCCACAGGTAAACAAAGTTAAATAAAACTTTTTATCATTTAATTCCAGGTATACCAGAGAAATTTTCAAGTGCTTAGCATCAGAGTGCCAGTTTCTCTGTTAAATTGGGAAGAGAAAGGGAACAGAAATTGGGAACAGAAGGGCCTTAAAGGAAGTCACAAGAGCAATCAGCCAAACAGAGTTCTGTCATGCAAGGCTCTTTAAGGAAGGGCAAAGGATGCCCCTCCCACTTGGATCCCATGTTTCTGAAGAAAGAAAATGTTTAGTAATTGGTTTCTAGAGAGAAATGCAGAGACAGGATCAGGCCTAAAAACTGCAATGTAGACTAAAGTTTATCTTGTGAAATCCTTTCCCTTTCCCTTTCTCTTACTTGTATGTATCTACTTCCTTGCCAATGTAATAAGAGCTCCATATCTAGAAATAATATGATACGGTAGAAACAAAAGGAAATCTGGAAATCTGGAGTCAGAAATCCTCAGTTTGAATCCTTCTCTTCTGGCGATGGAGAAAATAAGGTGCTTTAATTCAGTCACCTATTTATATGGGTTTCACTTCTTGTAACCCTAAGGGGCTATCTTAAGAAATACATCAGATTAAATGCATGTGAACATACCTTTGGACCTGTACATCACTGAAAAAAAGTCAGATCATATAATTGCCATGTAATTACGATACTTCCCAGCTCTGTGGTGGCTTGTTTGATGCAATACTTAATGCTACTACCTTGAAACTGCAAAATTAATCTCTCTCTCTGCTCCTATTATCAAAACCTTATCTTTTAAGTGTAACAAGTAATAGATACCATACTTTTTAAAATCAGACCAAACTAATGTAGAATAAGAGCTTGATTTCCTGTAGCTATCCTGTGGCCAAGATGATTTAACAAAGAGAAAGCTGTTTTACAATATTTAAATAAATTTGTAGGTTTCTTTTTAAATTTGTCATTAAGTACACTTTCCATAAATAAAACATCAAGTTGTTATTGTTTGCAACTAGGTGATGTTAGAATACACTAGTAAGAGAGCAGGAAGAAGAAGGATTTTAGCAAATATTTCTAGCTCCAATATGTGCAACTGGTATCAGAAGAGATTACCCTAATCAGATTTTTAGTGATTTGAATCATATTCTTGAAGGCCATTCTCATGAAAAGAAAAATAAAATTCCAATAATATGCCTCCATATGAGCCCTGAGAGTCATACTAATTGATAACTAAAATGTTCATCAGTCAGTACTTACCATTATGTAAAGCCCTGACTTAACTAACCCCTTTGTCGCTCTGTGTGCAAGTGTATATATTTAAAATTCAAAATACAGAAAATCTGGAAGATCTAATAATTGGTCAAAAGTGTAAAATAATTATAGGATAGATAAAATCATCAAGAAAGAGGAAAGGGATGGAATGAAAGGGACAAAAATCTGAGTCAGACAATTATTCACATGTTAGTAGAAATGGGAAGGAGACAGGGAAGAGCCAGACATGAAGCAAAGTGGAGCTGAGAGAGAGAATATCAGAAAGTAGACATAACACAAAGGGTGAAATAATGACCACAGTACAAGAGCAAATAAGGTGAGAGGTGAAGGAGTATTGGATCTGGAATTAGAGGCTGTCCATGACACTAAGAGAGTAACTGAGACGGTGATAGGAGCAAACATGCATACATTAAACATGGTAAATATCACGGAATAGAGAAAGAGAAAATTCTAACTACAAAGTAAGATGTGGCTCTTGAAGAAAACGGCCCTGAACTGGATCACAATAGATTAGAAGTAAAATGTTCAAAATATAAATATGAGGACGAAGCCAACAGCTAACAAAACTGAGCACCACACATTACACACGTCCTTTCATAAATGTCACCGCAACCCCAGGTTCTACATGTACACGTTATGAAGAATGAAACTGAGGGGCTAAGAAACTTGCTCTGTCTCATAGCTAGTATACGGTACTTGGAGAATTTAAACTCAGGTGTGTACAGTCAGAATAGAGAAAAGAAAGATAGCTGAAAGCATTCAGACTACCAAGACAAAGTTATTTTACACAAGATTCAATACTAGGAATATGTTGCCTGGTAAGCCTCAGTAAGGCAAGAGATAAATGATTTTAGTTTCCAAGATTTAAAACAAATCCATAAAGAATCATGGGGAATTTTATATACTTATTCATCAAATACTTATAGTGTGCTAACTATACTCTAGGTATTCTTCAAAACAATAAGAATTCACCAATGAACATCTTGGAGAATGACTATTGCCATCATGATCATTCTTGCAGCAGGCTAATAGATCAGCCAATAGAACATAACAGTAAATCTGAAAATGACGAATACTAGGGAGAAAAATATAACAGGGAGGAGGAAAAGAATTACAGTACTTGGAGCATTAGATAAGCATTTTCAAGTAGGTCACTCAGAGAATACCTTCCTAGGCTGATTTATGAATAAAGACCAGAAGGGAGTGAGGAAGATGACCAGAGGAAGCCAGATCTAAAGAGAATAAACTAGTGTGTGATCAACACATTTGAATATCATACCTTAAGAATGCATTTCACACATGTGAGCAACAGTATAGAACCCACGTTGTTAAAATGAGTTAGTTGGGGAAAAAAGTCAAACATAAGGCAAGAGACAAGATGGGGAGCGATCAGAGCTTATAGACCACTGTGAGGACTTAGGATTTCCCTCTGCAGTGGGAAGCCATTACAGAGATACAGGAAGAGATGGAACATTATCTGATCTAAATCACTGGATACTGTGTTAAGAATAGACAGCGTTAAAGATAAATTTAGACATTATTTCTCAATATCATCAAAATCTTTCACAAGGTTATATGCATGCTGTATAAGCACAAGCAAACTTTTGTAACTTTTATCATGAAAGAAAAAGTGGGGAGAGAAATATAAATCTCAGTTAAAATTTTAAACTTTTTGAAGAAACGTACTACTGTTAGCAACTCAATGAAATAGCATTTATTCTGATCATGCTGTGTTTTTATTAGTTCTAATAAATTAAAGAATTGCAGTTATTTAATACAGATGACATTCCTTGTTTCAAGGGAACAAGGGTAACAAAAGCTCATAAGAGAATTCATTCAGAGCTCAATTCCACTTATCCTCCCACTCTACAGAGAACACAATGGGAAGTATGTGAGTGATTTTTCCATTTAATAGCAGGATTTGATATTTTTATTTTGATGTAGATTTGAACTAAATGAATTCAATCCCTTGATTTAATGAAAGTTGCTTTATCGAGGAATATGCTCACATACTATAGCATTTTAACTTTATCTTAATAGTATAATATAGACACTATACATTTATTATTGTGAAATATTAGAGACTGTTCCATTTTCTCTCAATATTAGAACAAGGTCTGGAGGCTAAAGTCATTTTTTCTTTCATTTCACAGACACATATTCTCATGACCATTAGCTTCTTTCCAAAGATGTTTTACACACTCCACACATACCAAATAGCCCTCTCGTCCCAACTGATGCTTAGTTTGTGAAATAAATTGCAACAGTGTCATATTATAAAATCACCTTGTACAATTCCCTAGATCAGGGATTGTAATTTTCCTCAGAGAGGTGATAACCAGCAGCAAACACAAACAGAAGTTTGCCGCTGATGAGTCCCTCTCCAGGGAGAAGAATGAGAACAGGAAAGTCTGCATATTTTGTCAGGCTCTTCACTGCCTCCTGTGTTACACTTCTGATTCACTCCTTTGGTGATCTCATTTGGTCTCACTGCTTTAAATGCCACCTGTATGTCACTGGCTCCAAAATTTAAACCTCCAGTCCTGAACTCCCAGGTTACACCTCCAATGAATAGATCATGTACCCACCTGTTTGTCTACAGACATTTTAAAGGGATTTTCACTCCCACAATCCATTCCTCATGCAAGGCTTTACCTCATTTCTACAAGTGGGAACTCTGACCTTAGGCTAATAAGCTGGAAGCTGTCCTTGCTTCTTCTTATACTGCAAATCCAATCTGTAGAAATCCTATCCTCCTTAGTTTCGAAAGTATCCAGACAATACCATGGAGTCTGTAAAACCACCACTGAGATTCACACCTTAATAATGAAATCATGGAATAGCACTATAACCGAACATTGGCTTCATTTATCCTCCCCACCCTGCGATCTGTTTCCACATTCAGCTGGCAGAATAACACTCCTAAAGTACCAATGTAATCATTTCAACCCTTTGTTTTTGAATCTCCAGCAGCTTTCTTAGGATAAAATCCCCAGGCCTTAAACCATGCATGCAAGGCCTCTGTGGCCTCTGTCACCTACCACTCGCCTTGGTCACTTTGCCGCAGACACTGTCTTCCCATCACCGTCTTCCCATCACCAAACTCAGTGATGCCTTAAAGTCTTGAGGTGGTGGTTTCTTCTATCTACACACGCTTCCTCAAGTTATGCACACGTCTGAGTAAGGTCACTCAGGCTTCTGCCCAGCCAGTACCTCTTCCTAGAGGCCTCCGTAACCATCTTACTGACACATGGTCTCTCTCTCCCGTCCTACCACCTCCTATGGAGCATGGATTCCTACCTGACATTACAATATCACACGTTTATCTGTAAATTGTTACTGCCCCAATCTAAAATGTAAGAAGGAATTAAGAGACATGTTCACTGCAATAAACTCCGACCCTACAGCAATGCTTAACATACATTCAGAGTTCAATACATATTTGTCAAATAAGTCAATGATGAATTAATCATTGCCATATCATGGAGACAAAGTATTCAAATGAAACATATCAGATAGTAGTTTAGTATAGTTTCCAGCATAAACTAAAGGCCTAAATTCACCCATGAAACCAAGACCCTATAAAATCAAGAGGCTGGGACCTACACTAATGGAAAAGTTGCTACCTAGAGTCATTTCTTCAGAATTATCTAATAAGAGCTCAAATTACTATTAGGAAAGTTCCCAAATATATTCATGCTATGGGCAGGGAAAGCAACGTTAAGTTCAATTATTGAAAAATCCTCTAATTTTCTGTGAAGGTCAGTATATTTAGTTAAATAAATAAATCTCATGCATTAGTTTGGACTTTCTATTAAACATATAAAGAAAAGGTATGTATAGTCTTTTCTGTGTTTTGTCAACACGCAACTCCATTTTGTTGTACGCAGCAAGAATTAAGAAGAAATCCTAGAGGAAAAATATCTTCAGAGAAGATAATATATTAGACTGAGCAAGATAAAAATTATCTTTCAGCTGACAGCTGATTTTACATTAAACAACAAAATTTTAGTTTAATTAAAAGTCCAAATAGCATCGTGACTGTTTCATTTAGGCAGCTGAATGAGATGAGATATAAGGCAGAAATCAGATCAAAAGAAAAATTTATAGAGCCATTAACTGTCTGAAGATTTTTAGGGTAAAAATCTATGACAACTCAAAAGCAAAGCCATATTAATAAGTCCAGAAGTAGGTGAGAGAAAATCAATCTGTGCTACTGTGCTTCTAGGAGTGCTGGCCCCTGGTAGAAGCATGTCAAAAAGGTTGCAAACTAAAGTAACAAGAATAATTCAAAACGATGGCTAAATGCTTACAATCTTAAAAGAAGCATACATCTAGGATTTAAATAGCTATGAATAGTTATTTAAAAATTATCATTCCAAACAACGTTCTGAGTCATGAAAGATTTACAGATGCAATTGCCAAACTGCTATCTAACAGTATTATGGAATCTGAGTGAACTTGGACATGTGGACAGGTACCAAAAAGCAGCAGGAGCAGCAGGTAAGTGGAACTTCTATTTCTCAAAAGACAGTAGATTCTACCAATTCCAGACTGCACAACTTATGTAATTGGCAGATGAAATGCAAGACGAATTTAAAGAGAAAAAGAAGTAGCAAATAGAAGAGGCCAAAATGTGTTCTTGAAGAAATTATGTCCAACTAACTCCATGTTTTCTCTTAAGAGTATTGAAGTACTAACTGAGAAACAAGGCTCTTAAATAGTCAACCCATAAGGGATGTAAAAGAGGCTCAAAAAGTGCAATGGTTCAGTGGAGATATTCTTTTATGTTTTCACCTGTTTTTAACAGTCTTTTCTGAAGGTGTTTCAATAATCCATCATTCTTATCCTAAATCATAATTTCCTCAGAATCTTCAGAGAATAGAACCACTCAGTACCAGCAGTATTTTAGAGAGTTGCATGAGTTTTCACACAGACAGTATGGCCTTCTGAGTTAGAGAAGGATCAAGAAAAACTCTATTGTAGGGTGAGGTACAAGAGGACAGTAGAATGCTGTACAGTGTAGAAGTTAACTGGCTTCTATCATTAGGATGGCAGATTCTATTTTTTTTAAGTGCAAATTCAGACTTTTATGACCAAGGTATTATTTCTTGATCTACTTTTGAACTAATCCATTCTTACTCACAGAGACATCATTTTCTAGAATTTCATTTTTAACAAAAATTAAAGTAATTATTTCAAAAATAACCTTTTTTTTAAATAAATAAAATGTTTGTTAGTATTCTGTTATTCTTGCCATGTTTTTCCCATCTTTTCTGTTCATCTCTTTCCTATTTCCTAGATTCATTTAATCAATATTACATGGTCACGACATGATATGTGAAGATGAAGATGATATGCCTGTCCTAAAATGTGCTTAAAAATACCATTTTTCTTCCAGCACGGTAAGTGACATTTAAAGATATGCACAGGGACTACAGTAACAAAGAAGATGAATATTGACGTTTGCATAAAAAAAAAATAGAAGTTTGAGGGGAAGCTTTCCAGGGAGACCTCCTTAAAGGGAAGAGAAACAAAACAAAGTTCACTGATAGGCCTGAGCATGGGGCCTTCAGAGAGCAGCAAATTGTTTAGCAAAGAGGAAACACACAGGAAAAAGACATGAGGTGGAAAGGCATGGCAGGAAGTCTTCACTTAAACATGAGATACCTGCTGGGGAGAAGGGAAGCACACAGGGCCCTGAGGAAACATTCAGTGGTGATGGACTTGTTCATTATCTTAACTATGGTGATGCCTCATGGGAATATTCATAGGTAAAATTAATACCAATCTATATTCTAAATACTGTCTATACCACTCATACCAAATCAGTTATACATCAATAAAGCAACCAGGAACAAAAGGCCTAAAGCTCTTTTAAGAATTTTAGACATCTATGTAAAGGTTCTGGGGAATAACTAAAGAAATTCAAGGAATCTGCGAAAGATAATCACTGGGATTTTGTTCCTTGTTTTATATCTTTTCAAGATTTTCCAGGGCCGGGAATTTAGCTCAGTGGTTCCGCTGCCTGCCTCACAAGCGCAAGGTCCCAAGTTCAATCCCTGGTACAAAAAAAAAAGATTTTCCTTATTACCAAACTAAAGAATTGATTAATTAGTTTGCTATTTTCTATGTTCCTATTATGTACAAAGGACCATTTGTGTCCCCATAGAAATATCTCTAAAAGTAAGCGTCTAATACAAGTCTGTTTTATTTCATTTTTAAAACCAAACTCAAAACCACAAGGTCCAGAAGATATCATAAATAAAAGATAAACAATTTTTGTTTTGGTACGGGGGATTGAACTCGGGTCCTTGCGCTTGCAGAGCAGGCGTCAAAAACCGCTGAGCTAAATCCCCAGCCCAAAAGATAAACAATTACTGAGAGGCAGACAGAAAAGATACAAAAGTTTACAAAGTAACAGTATATGGGTATGTGAGAAGCTCCTATAAACTATAAAGACAGGAATGGAATAGAAAAATAAGTAATATTAATAGAGAATTATAAGAAGAAATACAGTATAGCATAAATAATAATTGTAATCTCATCAAAAAATATAAAGAAAAAAACAAAAGGAATAGTATTAAGTATTAGGTTTGTTACAAGAAACTCATACAGTTCATGAAAATCTCACATATACAAACACACACAGTGCAAGAAAAAATCCCACATACATACTAAATTTACAAGCATTCTAGAAGAGCACTATGGCAGTAACTATCAAGATTAAAAATGCTTTTAGATTTATTTTAAATTCTACTGTTTTCCAAAGAAACAATAATGTAATTCATATTAATAACAGAAGCTAAACTTCAGAAAGACTTTATGGTTGGAAAATGATTTATGCACATTATATCAAATTATTTGATTAAAAATGTATGGGAAGTGGGCATTCTTACTGTCCCTATGACAAGCTGAATAATAGTCCTCTAAATAGATATCTATTAACTCAACCCCCAACACTATTTGTTACCTTATATGTATATGTTACCTTACGTGGCAAAAGGATGTTGCAGATATAATGAAGACCCTTGACATGGGTAGTTTACCTGGATTATTCAAGTAGGCCCAACATAATCAGAAAGTCTTTATAGGAAGGAAGCAGGAAGATCAGAGAAGGAATTGGAGCCAAAATAGCAGAACAGTGAAGCTGCACAATGGTCAAAGGAAGGCGGACAGCCTCTCAAAGCTGGAAAGAGCCAGGAAATAAATTCTCCCCTTAGAGCCCTCAATAGGAATGTAGCTCTCCTAAGTTATTATGAAATTCTGATCTCCATCCAGACTTGAAACATAATAAACTTTTGCTGTCTTAAGCTGCTAGGATTCCAGTAATTCATTATACCAGTGATAAGAAACTGAGAGTCCTATTTCATAAATAAGGAAACTGAAGTACAGAAGAATGAATAACTATGTAAGATCATATAGCTATGTAAGATCAAAGAGCCTGTGAGAAATACAGCCAGAATTTAAAGTTGGGCCATGGTCATAATAATCATGATATAGTACCTATATATATATATATATATATATATATATACATGCAAAGATGTATACAGGAATTTTCTTTTATAGAACCCTAAGGGTGGAGGAAGCAAGAAACCACCCTTCATTAAGAGAATAAATAAAAGGAAATCATACTATAGGCTAAGGCATACTACACAAGAGTTTTAAAACAGTACAACATGAAAAAACATCTTCAAAATATTCAGTACAAAAAGGTTTCACAACAATGCATTTTCAAAATGTTCTTATGAACATGCATACATTGATAAACACAAGAAAACAGAATTAGAAGTCTCCAACTGTTAAGAATAACAATGTGTGTGAAATGAAGTGGGGTAGTAGGAAAAGGGACATACACATTGTATTTAATACTTTTTATGTTATTTGAATATTTTACAACAAGAATATCATGGTGTATTTTAAAACTGGGCATTTTTAATGCAGAAAGATATGCATGAAGTTCCTACATTTTTTCATTAAAAAAAAAAAAAGGCCTCTACTGTGCAGAGTTTAAAAGTCCTGCCCTACAGTGACACCAAATGGTAGCAAATCAAAATACAGTACACAAATAGGACATTAGTTTGATTTAATCTTCCTATAAACATGTGATTCTTTTGAAGAACAGGCAGTTTAAGAGAATTAAATGATATGGAGACAAATACTCAAAAAACCTAGAATTTTTAATCAAAGAAAGTCTCATACACCAAGCTTCAAATGCAAATTTTTAGGCCTCTTTCCAAACTTCCAGCAAATCTTCTGATCCCATTGAATATTTACATAACTCATTTCTCACACAGTTAAAACCATGCCACTGTGAACACAGTGATTTTACCTAATGGCTTACTGATCAAAGAAAACATGCAAATATAAAAACTGCAGTCATACAACTAAGGTATGATTCTAATCCATTAAAATCAACCATTGGTAAGTACGCAATATTTTGAAGGGACAGCTGAAGTAAGAAGGAAGGAACCTTAGAAGAAATATAGACAACTGATTCAATTACTGTTTCTAGGAAATACGTTTTTTTCATTTCTTTATGTGTTACAGAAATGTAAGTTGAATAAAAGAAAAGGCTATTACATCTCAAATATAGACCAATTTATTAAATTTTTCTCCTAGACTGTCCAGGGAAAATATTTCAAATTAAGCATTATCAGTCAAAATCTGTGTCCTCTGATAGACTCTGACAGTCTAAACAACAAATAAAAACATTGTGTAAACTGTCTTATTCATTACGAAAAGATAGAGATCAACCACTTCCCAGAGCACTCCCCTAAAATACAATTGGAAGAGCGGGGGTCCTTTAGTCTCTTATAATTAAATAAAAGTTTCTTCAGGTTGTTTGATATTATTTTTTCATACAAGAAAATCGACTAGAAGATATACATAAATGATCAGCTACAGAAACAAGTTAATAATATCATCAAGATCTAAAGCCCTGAATTCATACCACTGGATTTTAATTCTGTATTTTAAAAACAGCTAGAAGACAAGGTTTTAATTGCTATTATTACACAGAAATGATAAAGATAGACTTACTATCCTGATTTGGTCATTATACAATGCGTATGTGTATCAAAATATCACATTGTGCTCAATAAATATGGACAATTATGTGATGGTTAATAATGAAACTTAAATTTTTAAAACTAGGAGAAAGAAAGGAAGGGAAAGGAGAAGAGAAAGAAAAAGAAAGGCAAAAGGAGGAAGGGAAGAAAGAAAAAGAAAAATGCTACTGGACTACCTATCACCATGTCACTACTATACCACACACATGGATGGTCACCTCTAAAACACCTTGAGAACTATATTGAGAAAGGTCCTATGCCTTGTCATAAGACCTGTGAAGAGAATTGGTTCAGGAAGGTACCTTAAGATTCTGAATTACTAGAAACACCAGATAAACAACTAAATTCTCAGCACCATAAAAGAATTCATGTTGCCAAGTGTGGTAGTGCATGCCTGTAATCGAGAGACAGAAAGAAGAGGACTGCAATTTTAACTGCAGCCTCAGAAACGTAGCAACCTTAGGGAGACACTGTCTCACAATAAAAACTAAAAGAATTAGGGATATGGCTTGGTGCAAAGGTCCTGAGTTGAGTCCTCAGTCCCCTACTCACACATACATACAAACACACACACCACTGGGGAACAGGGGGAATTTAGCTAAATTTGAAGATCTTGAGTTCAATCCCTGAAACTACCACCAGAAAAAAATATAAGTATTCATGTCTACTATTTCGTATTTAAGACTCTTAATTTAAAAAAGAGGTAGTATAAGCATTAAAGGCAAGGCATATGGATTGAAACACTGTATTACAGGGAACTTGGGGACAATGGTCTGGTTGGATGGAAAAAAGGTTCAAGGACAAGCAATTTAATGGAAATTAACATTATTTCAAAAAAGAACAAATACACATTGATCTTAGCTAAAGCTCTAGGAGCAATTACATATAGTATTTCTGATAATAAATTTATATCTCGTATTTCATAGGACATAGAACCCTGGAAAGTTGTAAGTAATACATGATAACTGTAAAACATGTTTCTAATTTGCATGTCAATTCTGTGAACATTCAATTAATTGATCTTTAACTGACACTGTTTGCTAACATTCTGGATGTTGCACACTGTCTTTCTATCAAAGAGAAAATAATGCAGATGAACACCAATGTACTGGTAGTATTGCAACTTTTTTTAAAAACAATTCTTATGGAGTTTTAAAGCTGATTATATAATGCAAACAACTTCAGTAAATTCAACCATTCTCTCAACCCTGGGAGTATGAAGAAAACACATTTCCTGAGAAATCTGTTATTCATATGAATCAAATTTATGAATTTACATAACTGTATAAAAGAAAAAGTTTAGCTGGCAAGTAATAGAATTCTACTAATTTTGGTTAATATGAAAATGCTAGAAATTCCAGTATCAGTCTACAGAACCCACAGATGAAACAGAGTTAAGTTCATCTGTGGTACAAAACAAATTAAAGTACCAGTGTTGGAGGGGTTGTAAAGTCAAGTCCAAATCATTTAACTGTGGTTCTGTGATGATTTTTCAGGTAAAAATATTACTATTTTAAATCTAGGCTGAATCAAAAAAGTAAATTTTTTCAGGCAAGATAAAAGTCTTGTAGAAATGTGCAGTTTAGCTAACCTCACATTAATTCCCCTTTTTGGTACTGGGGATCCAACTTGGGTTCTTGAGCTTGCTCAGCAGGCGGCGAAACCACTGAGCTAAATCCCCGGCCCATTAATTCCCCATTTTTGATACAAACATAATTTCACAATATGTGTTACTTTAAAATTGAAACATATTATGGGAATCTTATAGATATCTACATGGTAATTATAAAGTTTCCTAAAATCACCAAACTGTCATATTATGGAGAGTTGATAAACTGAAAACAGACCACACCTTAATGAAATAGCAAAATTAAACAATGAGTTTTTAATATAGCAGGAAGAAGAGAAAATGTTAGTTGCTCCACATTGTTTAGCATACTCTCCTCAATATATTTGAATTAATTATTAAGGGCTGATCACTGCTTTTTAGTAAGCTTCGCCTTTTGAAGGAGGGGAGGATGGAAAGGGGTTGGAGAAGTAAGGGAGTTGGACTGGAAATGGTGAAAAGAGAAAGAAAAAAACTTTTAAAAAATCTGATTTCTTGCTGAATTTTCATCCTTCTTTAAATGCCAAAATAATTACGTTTTAAGAGTCAGTACCACACAAATCAAAACATAAAACAATGTTCATAAATGCTCATAATTAACAGAGGACTAAAGCATTGTTCATATTGTCCATAAGAAATATTTTCCAACAACATTCCTCCATTTGCACCCAGGTTTGGCCTGGTACAGAGTGGGTGAACTCCAAGTCAAACCTGAGTTGACATGTCCTGAAAGGGAAATGTTCCGTCTCTATCTTAAAATCAAGATTATAACATTGCATGCTGATATCTAAGAAGATAATTGTTTTAACTTTCTGACTCCTAACACTACACTGCTTATAAATTGTATCTCTTTGGTTGTAAACTCTAGACTTTTAAAAGAGGGAATAACTTGGCCATTTTGAATGAATTTAAATTATCAACAAATTTGAATTCACTCTTATGTCAACAACTAGGACACTGGAACAGGTTTAAATCTTTTTATGATATGCAACATGAAAAGTTATTTTAAAGAGACATCTTCATATGACCTTGCATATATATATATATATATATATATACACACACACATACACATACATATATATATGTAGTACATTATAAAATTATAATTTCACAAATTCTTCTAAGTCAAGACTCAAAGGAGATGGGCAAAAATTAACACTATATTCTTTCATTAAGACTTGAATACAAATTCTCCCATATTAACCTGTTCTCATATGGGAGATTTGTCTAGTGGAATATCAAACAGGGACTCAAGAGAAAGAAACTGAGCAGGTAATATAAAATGAAGCCAACAGAAAAATATAGAAAAAAAAGAATTGGAAGAGGGGAATAATCTGTACCATTTGGATAAAAAGTGAAAAGTGTTTTTTTAATTAAAAGGTTTTATAATAAAAATTCTAAGATTTTCAGAATAAGGACAAGCTCTGCTTCTTGCTCTTTTGTTTTCTATTTGCACTTCTGGGAACTTCATGGGTAGAGGAGCTGAATAAGGTTGGTTTAAGAGAATATAGGAAGGGGTTTAATTGCAAATGGCTACAGCATACTGAGAATGAAGTACAGATACACCTGATAAGTTAACCAACCTGAATTTAAAAAATTATATCAAATATGATCCCATCATGGGATCATAACAACCCTGGAGGTTGTTAATAAAACTAAACATGAAAAATAAATAATCCTATAAAAATCAGTACTTTATCATTATAATGACAGAGTGTAATAAATGTAGAAATGATCAAGTAATGGCAGGAGAAAAGAGCAAAGGAAAGAAAACTTGATAAAAATCTTAATTTTAAGTTGCAATACAGCTAATATATACCATTGGCAAAACTTTTTACCTCTTTAGACACCCAGCTCCTATAAAACAGGGAGGAACAAGATGACTATCAAGGAAATTAGAACACTTATTTATTTATTTATTTATTTATTTATTTATTTATTTATTTATTTATTTTGGTGCCGGGGATCAAACTCGGGACTTTGAGCTTGCAAGGCAAGCAGTGGCACTATTGAGCTAAATCCCCAGCCCCCTTAGAACACATCTTAAATGAATTCATTTCTCACTCTCAGTGTTGAGAAAGAGACTATACTGTATTTCTAATTTCAGAGTGAAACTGTAAGATGAACTCAAGTGAGAGATTAAAACATGAACTTGAAGTTACTCTTGGAACATTAGAAAGCACAGCTCTAGAATAAATCACAAATATATTCTACTCATAAAACGTGCAGTTTTCACTTTACATTCTGACATTAAAGAGAGTATAAAATTATACATATACATATATATACATATATATACATATATATGTATATATATGTATATATGTATATATATGTATATATATACACATACACACTTTTCAAAAGCTTCTTAAACTTGACTTATGGCCAGAGTTTCAATATATATTTTAAATCATTTCTTATGAATGTTCTTACCAAGATAAACATTAAATGTATGGGACAATGACATGGAAAAAAGCTTTACATTTTCTCTTTCCTATTCTGCACAGCACCAAACTCCCCTCAAGGGTTCACCCTGATATGCAGTACTTACCACAACAGTAAATTGCTCGGGTTCACATAAGTTGTTATAGTCACTTTTGAACTGAGACAATGAACTTAATTGCTCTTGATCAGGAAGATGCTTTATTAAGTTCTAAAAATGAAAATGAAAAGAAAACATCTTTACTAAATGTACTTCTTGAATTTTAGAAAAATTAATTAATTGACTATGGAAAAGAAACGAGTGAAGAAGTTATTGCTAGCCTCTTTTCCCTAGATAACTTCTCTAATATCAAGCCTTAAGTAATACTCTCTACATCTTGAAGTCTATTCTCCTTTTCTCTATTCCAGTTACTACACACTCAAAGCAAGCACTACTGAATGTTTATTTGGTTAGCTTACAATTGAGAAAGAACTTGACCAATAGCAAAGGAAAAGCTTTCTCACTTGGATAAATGTGATCCATTACATTAGGGAAATTAAATGTCAGAAATTTAAGGCAAAGCCAAACATACCTTAATACTTTACTTGAGGGGATAAAAGAAATCATATTGCTAGTATAGGGCAAAGAAAAGAATAGAGAAGAAAGAAATCAGGGGAACTGTGATGGCAGTGTTTGCAAGATTAATCAGTAGATTATATTTTAATAACAAAAACTGAAGATATCTTCAAAATAAAGACAAAGAAATTTTTTGGATGTGGAAGAAAAATGGAAAGGACATTGAAAACACAAGATATATCCTGTAAACAAAAACAAAGAGCTCTTTTAGGAACTTAACTGCCCATGATTAAAAAGGACCTTTGTTTATACCATTTGTAATCTGGAAATCAGGTTCACTTGGGTGCTCTAGTTCCTTTGTCCACTTCCAGCCCTACCAACCCACACACTTAAAGAAGAGAACCACGTGAAGAAGACTTAGAGAATACACATAAATGTGCCCTCTCTGTAGAACAGAAAGGATTAAAAAATTCCCACAAAGTCTATATAAATTCTCTTTCAAAACATGATCTTCCAAAATGGTATAAGTAGGTAGTATATTGATAATGAAATTAAGGGGGGAAAAGAGTGGTTGGTGCTCACAATTCCAAATTATAATGCCAGTAATCTCTGTGTAAACCTTAAGTCAAGTACAATTTTTTTTTTTTTTTGCTTAAGTTCTTTTACTGGTACATTTTACGTATACAATATGTTTACATTTATCCTTGGGTATTTGTACCTGTACATGATGTATCTTGGTTCTTTTTTCCCTATTCCCTCAAGTACAAATTATAATTAAGCCTACAGAATGTGATTTTTCCTTTTGAATTTTTATTGGTACATTTTAGATATATAAAATGATAACATTCATCATAGATAATTTGTACCTATACCTGATATAGCTTGCTTCATCTTTTCTCCCCAATCCATTCCCTTCCCTTCAACCCCTCTTCGCATCTTTGTTTTATTTACATATACACTGGTAGAAAAGAATCTCCAAAGATTTTTTGGCTACATGTTAGAGCATGATATGCATCAAAGGTAGTTAGATCAAAGAAGTTATGAACTGTTATGGTTTAGATCTAAAATTTCTCCCAAGAGTCTTGTGTGCTTAGAAGCGCGGCCTGGTAGGAGGCAGGTCACTGAAAAATGCACACATGTGGAAGGATACATTCTTCTCCCCAGTTTTTCCTTCCTTCCTCCTCTCTCTCTCTCTGCTTCCTGGCTGTGATGGGGTAAGCAGTTGTCCTCTACCATGCCATTCTGCCATGCTTTTTCTGTCTTGGAACCAACTAACCATGGACTAAACCCCATGGGACTATAAGCCAAATAAACCTTCCCCTTCAGTTGAAATGTCATGTATTTTGTCCAAGTGGTGGAAAAGTAACTAATACACTGACTCACCGTAAACTTTTGTACAAAAACTTTGTTGATGGACAATAACG
This sequence comes from Heterocephalus glaber, assembly GCF_053883595.1. NCBI lineage: Eukaryota > Metazoa > Chordata > Mammalia > Rodentia > Bathyergidae > Heterocephalus > Heterocephalus glaber. The sequence goes on along the minus strand of NW_028258406.1, from coordinate 4,157,497 downwards.
ACAAAAAAAGTGACAATTTAAGATCATGCCAAGGAAAGGTAATTAATAGTAATACTAGCAAGGTAAATAAAAATAATAAAGGCATATAATTTTTCAAATAGAGATGAAAAGATTTGGTTATTTTTATTTTCTTTTAACTATTTTTGTTGAGCGCTCCATAGTCTGGGTTACTCGTTACACTCGGGCTCCGAATTTCTTTAGCATTCTTTAGATGACTATCAAATCTCCATGAATAATTTAGTTAATATTAATTTCAATCTTTTAACAGGAGTTTATTAATTTTCATTTTATTATTTTGGACTCTAAGGTGAAAAATGATCATGATTTGTAAATGCGTGGGCCAACCTGCCTTTATTTTCTCCCTATCAAATTTCCCTCACCCTGTAGAAATCTTAAAGCTGCTGTCAAACTAAATTCTCCAAGTTGTCAAAGCACACCTAGTTTTTCCCTCACAGCTTAGTCCTAATACTACCAGAATAACTGCCTGTCACTGTACTTTTCTTAGAATCTCCCAGCCTTTCCTACATTCATACCTTATTCACCTTTGAGTAACCTTGGATCCACATATACATAGAATGCATTCTCCCAACACATTCTGTAGTTCTACCCAAACTTCATAAGGTACTGTCTGTCTATCCTGTATGAAATATTACTTCCTTTGGCAAAATATAAATTCCAAGAAGGTGAAATCTACCTCAGATAGAGCCTAATAGCTAATCTGCATACAGTGGATACAAAAAAAATTTGTAACAGAAATTAATAAAAGTCTAGTGGGACAAGGTCTTTTAATTATGTACATTTATTTTAAACGGATAAAAAATGATGTGTAAAAATGCCATGAAAAATATTATAGTGCTGATCTATTACACAGAAATAACTAAATATAGGAAAATAAAAATATAAGTGTGAACAAAGCCAACTAAAATAGTGATTATTACAAGGTAATGCTCTGTGTCTAAGCCCTGTTCAATTAGGTAGTTCTACATGTAAAACTGGGGAAATCTGTTTAAAATTAGAGTTCAAATAGCATGAAATTCTTATTTTTAATGAATGTATGGAAAATTTATATTCAAAAATATTTTAGGCTTTAAAGTCATAAAATTGGTCTTACATTTATTGAGTATGGTATGCATAATAACAACAACACCCACTCTGAGGTCTACTTCTCAGCACCTATAAATATATAGGTTATGTGATAAAGGGGATTAAATTTATAGATGGGATTGAGGTTGCTATCAGCTGAGCTCAAATTAGGGCAATTGTCCCAGATTATCTGAGTGTGCCCAATGTAGTCACAAAAATACTTTTAAACCAAAGAAGGAACAACAGAGCTGTGACCATAAAAGAAAGAAACAGAAAGATACTGATTGCATGAGAAGTTGAAAAAGAGACACAGTTCTTCACTACAGCCTACAAAAATGAACTTGCCAACACCATGATTTCAACCCAGTGACACCAATGCCAGACTTTCCTACAGAAATGTCACCTAATAAATATACATTATTTTAAGCTATGAAGTTTGTGGTAAATTGTAGCAGCAATAGAAAATACATGAAGAAATTATAAGAAGCTAAACGTGTTTGCAACATGAGCTTTAAATGCAAATGACCTTTTTTCTATTTGTAGACAACAAAAGCCAAATGATCATCCAAAACATTCATGTAATCAACTTAAAAGCTATTCTGTAAATATTTAACAAATTCATTATAAGAAATACAAACATGTATTAAGGAGAAAAACTTTTCTTTAACGAATGTAGCATCTGCTCCCAGCAAGAAGCCACATACACAATCAACAATAATAAATTCAAAAATTCAGCTTATAAAAAACAACTGCTAGAGGGAGAAAAATGCTTAAAGAAGAGTTATTGAATAAGGCAGTTTATGAATTTTAGAGACATATAAGTTATAAATGATAATATATCACTATTACTTTTTAGAAGGCATATTAACAGGGTAAACTTTTAAAAAAACTTCTAAAGACATCATTTATTGATGAGTTAAAGCATCTAAAATAATTCTAATCCCTTGACACTAACAAATTATTTTGGTTTCTTTTTAATTGCTAGAAAATTTTTCTTGTAAGCATATTCGTATAAGAGCAAAAGGGAGTAAACTGAAGAGATTTTTCTCCTTATGTCATTTGTGTTAGGATTCTCCAACTCTAAATTCTATGGAAATATAAATAATCTCCTACATGGATTTTAGAAAATAACTGTGATACCACACTAGCATTCAATAAAAAAATCTGAGGGTAAAAACCATTTTAAAAATCCTCTAGTCTTCAGCTAGGCGTGGTGGCACACACCCATAATCCCCACCCTCAAGAGGCTGAAGAAGGTGGATCACCACAAGTTCCAGGCCAGCCTGAACTACAGAGTGAGTTCAAGGCCAGCCTGAACTACACAGCAAGAGCCTGTCTCCAAAAAAAATAAATAAATAAATAAATAAAACCAAAACAAAACAAAAACCCTTCTGGTCTTCTGAACAAATAGAGTACTAGGCAAACAATCTCTATTATGCAGAGGAACACAGATGACTTAAGGAAAGGCTCATTAGCAAAGATAACTAATGAAAACTTCCTTACTTTCCTATATCAGTAATAACGCAACTTTATAAGCCTAAGAAAAACATATTCTATGAAAGTTATACAAATTTATATTACAATACCACTATTCTTTAACTGTAACAAAACCAAAAATATACATGTAAAATGAAGCACTGTGCCTTTCACAGGCTTTAAAATAATTGAAATGTAATCATTCTGATAGCATTATATTGAGTTTGCAGTTAAGAGAAGATACAGAGTTTTATCTCCTGGCAATGCAGAAGTTATGCTAAAGCTAATTATGCAGCAGTGATTTTTCAGTTGAATGATTTGGGTTAAGAATTTTGCTTCACTTACAGATTTCTATTTAATGAGTTTGCAATGAAATATTGGAATTTAAGCTCTGCTTGTTTGTTTACCTGAATCATAGACTCTGCCAACTGTGTTTCATCCACTTCCAATATCATCATTTTGATTTCCTCATATGGCACCCGAAAAGAACTCAGGAAGATTGCTAAGAGAAAGGGAGGGGGAGAAATGGTTCATAAAGAATAAAGTAACAAAGGAATTTTAGATGTAGCTTTATTTATAAAATCAAAAATGAATTCATACAAGAAAATTTATAGATTTAATGTAATTATTAAGGGGAAACGTTCCTTCACACATTTTATATTTTTTTCCACTTCTAATACCACAATCCTCTATTATTAGGCAGGTACCAAAGTCGATTTCTAAATGCATAATTATTTGTCTATCACAGGAATGATGCCAATTTTCATGTGATTTTTAAAGAAATGTTAAAAAACATCACATTGTAATGAAAAATAAAACTCCAGTATGTGCATGTAATATTTCTAAACATACGTGTTACAGGCTTGCACAATATCTTCCAGCACTACTAAATAGGTTAGAAAAAACATTTCAGAGAAGTGCTAAATAGTACATTAACACTGTTACAAGTAACAACAGTACTTTATTATTCTGAAATACCGTAGACAACATGCAACAGAAATAGCATTTGCATGTAACTAAAATCTTAAAAATCCCATTTTAGGAAACAAATTTTCATGATAAAATTTCCAAAGGGAAATACTAATATTACTAAGAATTGCCAGCATTATTTATAATTTTCTTCATATTTAGATATGTGGTATTATAATGATACTCTCAAGAGCTTTTGGGGTATTTTCACAGTATTATATATAATTCTTTTGCCAGTTTAGTGTTTATTCTAGTATTACATTTTCATGCTTAAACTACATCATTTCTTGACCATACTCAGAACTTGCTACCAATAACACATTAATTTTTTTTAATTTACTGAACTTCTATATCATCTGGTCTGTAGGTAATTACATCATCTTATCTGTAGGTAAAGACATCATTTTTTCATAAAACTCAGAAAACATGATCTACTTCATTCTTGTACTGTATTTCTTAGACTTGAGGACATTATCACCTACAGATGAAGAACAAAGGGCAAGTTCTATGGGTTGTTTTTTTTTTACCATTTTCAGCACTTTTTTAAAAAATATTATTTTATCGCTATATTTTAGGTATACAATATAATGACATTCATCTTTGGAAATTTGCACCTTTACAAAATCTCTCTTGGTTCTTATTTTTCTCCCTTCCCCTCCCCTCCCTTCAACCCCTCCATCCCTCCCTACTTACAAATACTTCCATTTTTTTCATTTTCTCATATTAATTCCATTCCCTTCTTTCCTTTCCCCTACCTCTCCCACTTCCCCTTCCCCTTTGCTCCTTTTCTTCCTATTAAGTTCTATGTTCTTATCACCAGCTTCCCTCACACATTACTGAGCACAAGGAGTCATGAATATGTGCTACCTATGCTAGAAATGCGGATGCCTATAGTCCTTCATAGCCAAAGACGGAATAAAGGATCTAGAAGATCTAGTAACAGATACTTATGGAAATAAAAAAGATAGTTCAGCAATAGAATTCTCTAGCAAGCAAAAAAAAATAATAACTGTATAATGTTAAAGGGATAATAAATGAGTAACTGACAGTGAATGAATAAAATGTAACTTCACATCATGTACAAAGGAAGTTGCAGATGATGAATAAATATAAACGTTAATGACAAAAATAAGAAAAATTTAACAGTGTACATAGGCTCATCTCAGGTTAGAGAATTCAAACATAAAAACCAATGCAAACCATGAAAAAATTTATATCTGACATTACAAAAGAAATACAAACGCACTCAAAACAAGCAAGCAAGATGAAGAGAAAAGATCTGCCTTAAAATTTGTAGTATTACTTTTCTTTCAAATATAAAAAGCATCTCAAATAATTAGAATACCAGGAGGTCTAATAGGAAAATAAGCAAAATACATGTAAAATCAATCAAAAGAATGAGAAATGAAAATGGCAAAAAATATATGGTAAGCCTTATGGAAAAGAAGATTTAGAAGGTGAAATATTAAGACATATCTAAACTATAAATGTACTGAGATTAATATCAATCCCTGAATTATTAGTATTTTTGAGCAAAAATAAATTCTATTTGAGAAACAAAGTCTATGAATAAAATAAAATACAAAAAGTTCAGAATATTAAAGAAAAAATCAAAATAGAATTACTCTGAAACATCATATAGGAATTACATGAAGGAAGATATACTTGTATACTTCAGGCAGTATAGAGACATTCCAGAACTACCCAAATATCCAAAAAGGATATTTCTGAGCTTTTTTTGAAAGAGAAAAAGCAATGATCATATGAGAAAATAAAATAATTATTTAGAGAAATGAAAGAAAGCTTGAAATGTCAGGACTGAGAAAACCCAAGACTTATTAAAAGAAGTAAGATGATTTGAAGAAACAAGTAGAACTTTTACAAATTTTAAGAATACTGAAAGTAAAAAATTAACATATGTATTAGGCATTAAAGACTGGAGACATGCAAGGCAAATTTATCCAATATATATCAGAGAAAGAAAGATGGAAAAACACTGGGCTAACATGATGAGTAAGGATATCTTAAGCCCAATAGACCAAAGACTAAATCACAAAGAATGAAGCATGTTTGAAAAGGAAATGTTGAAAATTTAAGGAGGTTCAGCAAATGCCAAACATGATAAATTGCAAAAATAAAATAGAACTTTGTAAAATACCAAGGATTGATGGGTTTGTAAAATGGAAACACTCAAGCATTGTTGGAGAAAGAGTAATAATTAGTACAAACGTACAATCCACACTCAAAGTAGGGTTTGACACATAGCTATCTATATAACCTCTGTCATAGCTACTCTAGAACAAAAGCAGACATGGATAATACATAAGCAAATGTCCTGACAATACTCCTACAAAATTTTGTTTATAAAACAGGCAGTGGATCAGATTCAGCAAGAAGATTGTCCAAATATCAACCAAGCACTTAATGAAATGTGACTTTCAAAAAAAATGTAATCTTCTACCACAATGAAAATGAATAGACTATAGCTAAATGTATTGACATAATCTGATTTTATTCATGTAAAATTTAAAACCAGTCAATATCAAACTTATTGCTTGCAAACATGTACACTATTGGTAACATTATTTTATTTTTTTAAAAAGCTAATGTTTAATCAAAGATTCGGGATAAGGTTACTTCTTATACAGAGAAGGATAAAATTAAAGAGGGTTATAACCCCCTAAAGTAAAGGTAAAATTTTCTGTAGCTATAGGCATTTGATTTATTATTAAATTGCATCATGCATTTTATAAATCTCTCATGTGTGATAATATAATGTAAATGAGATAATTTTACATAAATAATATGGGAAGAAAATGCATTTTAAAAATGTGACACTGTGACAGAATGACTTGCCCCAGTGAGGTCTGGCCTTTGCCCCCAGAGCTGCTCTAAATCCTTAAACAGCTTGCCTGATAAGACCATCTTTGTTATCTGGAGATACTAGGCCATCCTAGATAGTGAGGGCTGACACACAGCTGTGAGGTCACAATATCAGCTCTAACTCCCATGGGCTGGAAACTAAAGCCAGCTGTATGGAGGTTCAACCAGAACCAAGGCCCAGTGGTCACTGTGAATGCCAAGCCTCCTTGGTGGGCCATAGGCCATCAGCATCATCATACATCTGTGTAGGGAAAAGTTAGATCTGCTCACAAGTCAACTAGAAGGAAACTGGAAATGTCATGCTTAGAGTCCTCCTGGATTCAGCCTATGCACCATTCCCAACTGATTTGAATCTACCATAATGCAGAAACAAATCATAACCATAAGTGAAACAGCTTCACTTAGCACTGCAAGTCCTCTGAATTAACCATCAAGCCTGAGTGTGGTCTTGGAACCCCTAGCCTTGCAACTGGTACTAGAAGCCAGAGTGTCATTCATCGGAGACTCATCAACTTCTCATTTAAAAAACTACACAATTATGTATCTAAATAAAGAAGATAAATCTACATAAATAACATATAATAGTAACACCTGAAAACAGAAAAAATGTTAATAGAACTATTTAGTTTGTAGATAGAAATAACATTCTTTTACAAGGTGTGATCAACACATTAGGTAATGGGCCAGGGATGTAGCTCAGTGGCACCACGCCTGCTTGGCAAGAGCAAGCCCCTGAGTTCCATCCCCAGTACTGGGTGCCCCCGGCCTCGCACACATATTAGGCAGATTTTTTTTTTATTAGATGTTCTTTTATTTTTTTAATAAATCTTATTTCATTCCTTTCCTCCCTTAAGCCCTCTCCCCTCCCTACGTACAAAAGTTTTTTCCATTTTTTCCTTGTATTTTCACTTTTTTTCTTGTCCCTTCCCTCCTTTCTTTCTCCCTCCTCCCTTGTTCCCCTTCCTATTTGAACACTTTCTTCTCATTTCCCAACATCCATTATACATTTCAATCCTTATTTCCATTTTTGGTTTCTCACACCAGAGAAACAATACGGTATTTAGGAAGATTTTTAAAAATATTGAAGTAAAAGATACAATGCCATTAATTCCCCTCAAAATAGTTCCCCTTACTTTGAACACATTTTTATTGTTGTTCTTGCCACCTTCTGAAGCATGTCTCAAAGTCTCTTTCTGTGTGTCTTACATTGCTCTGCTGTGACTACCTGAATGTCTTCAATTAACTTCAAACTTTAACCTTTCATGGTTACTTCAACTTTGGTGGAGACCCAGAAGTTGCAAGGTGGCAGATTTGGTGAAAAACCAGGGCAAAGTGTGAGGGAATATTTTGTGGGAACTTAATAGGCAATGTGTTTTTTTACTGTAATACTTTTATAAATTTTTATTTAAACATTCTGCATATTTTTTATTACATCTAATATTTTCTTCTATATTTGTCATTTGTTTCTACTTTCAAACAGTCACCTATATTTAAATTAGCATACTCTATAAAAACACGCACTTACGTCAAACTGTGGTTTTAATAGTTTATGAATAAATTGTCTTTTGGAAAGCATTTACTGTACTAATCATAGGGGGAGAAAATTACAGAAGAGTTGAAAATGACCTATTGCCTAGGAGATAATTTGAAAGTTAAGTACAGACTTTTTAAAATACTTAATATAAGAGATACTCAGTTAAAGCCTCCAAAAAGCCTATAAAAATAAATATTTTTACCAACACACATCTTATCCTTCAAAATATGATTATACAGATTCCAGTATGAAGCTTTGGATTTGATAAGAATATAGAGCATCCAGATCTTGAAATCAGTCATGATTGTATTGTGTGTGGTAATTTATAAATGTTTAAAGTAAAACATTTACATTAATTTGTAGAGCCCAGGGCTTCTTCCTTTAGAGCTCTAATACCCATGCAAAAAGAAATGTGGAAATCCATAGGAATCCGAAAAGGTTCTGGGACTGCTCTTGATCCAGGGATTATCTTTGCCAAAACCTTTATGAACTCAAAATATAGAACCCCCTGCATAGTCTTCAAATAGGGAAACAAACGAGAGTTTTAGATTTTAAAATCTACAGAAATTCTCAAAATGCTACAGAATATTTAAGTTGAGAATTCAAAGAGATTATATAGTACAGACTTATTTTTCTCTTCAATAAGCTTTACAAGCGAATCTCTCCATTCTAGTGTATTTCGAGCTTTACTCGAAATTATCTCATTGAAAAACAGTTGTCACTAAACATGACTCTCCTCAGAATATAGTATCTCAAGACTCTAAATTTTACAGACAAAAACCAGCTGTGAATCCAACTATAACTACAGTAAATATTACAGGCTTCTGCAGCTTCAGAAAGCTTCAATCACAACACTTGCTACAACCTGAGAGGGTAAGACTAATTCTGAAATGGACAACATCATATGACAGATTATAAATTCTGGATCTTTTTATCTTATACATTAAAACATGCTTCTCAACTAAATAAATGGGATATGGATCCTCTAGCTAAAGCAAACAACATAAACAGGATTCTTTTCTATGATAATAATGTGATTTTGTAATATATAAATAGGAAAAGATATCCACTACACTTAATATTTCTACCTTATTCAAATCCCTTTAATACGAAAGCCACCATATTCTCAACCTAGAAGGTCAATGCTAATACTTATCTGATAGGTTTATCGTAAAACATAAATCAACATAGAACTAGCACATAAAGTTAATCAGAAATTATTAGCACATGCTATCAATTATGTAACACATCTTATTTAGCATATGCTCTACAACATATGAATAACCCCATCCACCAGTTATTATTCTTTTTGAGGTGGCTATTTAAGCAAAATTATCATGATTGACCAATTCAGAAAGTAATGTATTCAAAAAGATATTTCTTCAGCAACCATAAAAGGTTGGTTAGATTCAAGACTAGTAACTTGTGTGCAGTCATAGATATTTTTCTAAACAAAATCACCTCTTTTAGATCACCAAGTATAGAAATTTCTTACCTTGTCTAAGTTAATAATGCAGTGCTCTGAACTGAGACAATGTCTTTTGCAGGAGAGTAGGAGAGAACTCTCTGAACTAAATAATGTAACAACTACATTTCAGTGGATTAAATTATCACACACAGAAAAAATTGTATCTAATTCAGAGTACATGTCCATCACCCACCAGAAGGACAGAGCTGTGTTGATTATGATCATCGTATCAAGATGACAGACACCATTCTGACTGTGATCCTGGATGCCAACAGAGATTTCTGATGTTTTTACCCCTGCCCCATTAAGTTCTCCCAGGCAAAAGTGATGTCATCTTTGCATACAGTTTCCTTGGCCCAAGCACGTGGCATGGTGATACCTAACTCAAAAGAAGCACCCATGTGTGAATGATCATTCTGAGCTCAGAAAAGAAGAACTAAATATTGGCCAATAATATTAACACCTCCACACTGCCCCTGAGGGCCTTAGCAGGCCCACATTGTAGAAAGTGAAGATCCTCTGTCATAGTAAAGATAAAGCACAGTCATTTCCAAAACTTTTACAAAAAAGAATGTCAACTCTATCTTTTGCACATATTGTCTTTAATAAAACTTTTTGATCAGTAGCATGAATTTTTATTCTTTCACTGGAGAACAATTTTGTTCCAATCCTTGCTAAAAGCTCACTTGAGGCATGTTAATAATTGAGAGGCAGACTAAAAGCTATGTTAACTCTCTTCCTACCTCTACATTCTCCACATTATATCCCTCTTGCACTATCAGAAAGGAATGTGTGTATATGTCATATTATCTCAGCTCCATGCAGAACTATCTTTGATGCATTTAAGATGCAGTTAGAAATGACAGAGGAGCAAAATTATTTGCCTACTTCTCTCACAGTAATTCAGTCAGGAAGACAATTCAACACTATTCAGCTCCTGAAACAGTAATTAAATCTAAAATATTTCCAGTTAGTACTTTTGAGGAACAGCTTTGAAATGCTAAGATGGGATAATGGCATTTATTTTACTCATCATCTCTATTTCCATTAATATTCTAACTTCCTTTTTGTGAGATAAAATATCACAAATAATAGAGATTCAGAGGCATAAAAGGAGTAATACTTTTTTTTTTCAAAATATGATGTCATTACCTAAGTTCCTTGTCTTTATTTTTATGGTTAAAACTGATACTTTAAGATATAATTCTCATTTCAGTGATGGAAGGTAGAAATTCAAAATAAATCCTGTTCTTATTTTATAATATGCATTAATCTTTTGAAGAACTTAATCTTACAATTTGCATAAAGATGAATTTTATTTGAATTTATTATGCAAATAACAATAAAATTAAAATAACCATAAAATGAAAAACAAGTTATAAAATGAAATAATTTAAACCATCTACATGTGTTTTGATAATTTAATACCACTGAAATATGATACTTACAAAGGTTCTGGGCAATCTTAGAATCCAGAAACTTAAGTTCTTTAATTTTTTTCTTAATAACTTTCTTCTCTTCAAAATCTTCCTCATCTCTTCTCTCTGGAAAACCAAAGATAGATTGATGCTATGGACAATAAGGCATTTATGTGCAAAAGGACAAAAAGCGAACTTTCTATCACCAACGATGAAAAAAAAATCTAAGTCTTCTAAACCACACAGTTATAAAAACAGTAAAATGGATTCCAAGACTCAAACTGTATCAGATATTTGTAGCTCCTAAATTATAAAAAAAAAATAGTAAAAATGTGAACGTTTAACAGAAACCACAAAAATAAAACTAGTGTACACTATAGAAATGAATGTTATCAAGTATAGTATATGAATAGTTAGTTCACTTGAGGAATGTACAGGACACAATTATAACAATATACTTACACTTAGAATGGGTTAGTAAGTTAGCCCTGAGAGCACTACACAAACAAAGCTCTTTTATGTTTAATATACCATATTTATTTAAAAATATATCTCCTACAAAATTTGAAGAATTACAATTTTTTCAAATTGTTGAAAAATAGTCAAGTATTGATACTCAGCTCAATTTAACTCAGCAGGCTAAAAAAACAACAAATTTACTTAAACAACAACATACAAACTGTGTTTGCAGTAGAGTAGATGACAATCAAGCTTACAGCCACAACCAGTAAGGCGGTCCTGTCATCTTTCCTCTGTCTTGTGTTCTTGAACAACCCTTTTCAACATCAGTCATCTATAAAATTAGGATTTTTTATGACATCAAGCTGGGAGGGGGGAAATGTCTAGGTAGATATACACAAATGAATCACTAATGTTGAGGAAAAATAATCAGGAAAGCATACAGAATGGAAAACTCACTGCAAGATCTTTATATGCATAAGGTGATATAATTGCATTATTTTATATCAAAAAGAAGCATATTACAATTATAGGTTTTGGTGCATAATTTGAGTTAAGGGTCAAATTTTCAATTTCTAAAAATATTTATTAGCTAATTTTGTGTCATTTCATGTATAATCAATCATCATTCTCGCAGGTTTTAAATAACTTATATTAGCTCTCTGTTTTCTGAGCTTCTAATTCTATTGTGTGCTACTCTTATGCTACTTACCACTCTGGCTTAAGTACTATAGACTTACATGTTTTTGATAGGCTATTCAAATTATTTTTCATCCTTTTCAAGTTTCTATTGCTTTTCTCACTTATTTTCTCACATCAGTTATCGAGTAATTAAAAAGTTCCAAAATAAATTCCATTTGAATACTATTCAAATTGCAAGGAATTCATAAGTAAATCCTGGGAGACTGAACATCTTGACCATTTTCAAACGTCCTAATCATGTGGCATATATGTATAATCATTCAACTTAATAAAGCATTCTTCACATGCAACCTATATAGAGTCAGGTAACATAGGGATGTCTAAATTACACTCCTAGTTATTGTGTAAAATTTCCAGTAAATTTATATATAATTTATATAAATTGTAATTTATATAATCAGTTACTTTACTTTTTTATTCTTTCATTTTCATAGGATATTTAAGAAAAGTAAAAGTTACTGTATTAAACAATGTACAGAAAAAAATGCAGATATCCCTAGGCTCACAGAATTTAAGGTCCAATAGAGATTACTACAAAACAAATGGCAATTATAACACATAGGTAATGAGCTATGATCAAAAATACAGTGAATATTTAAATTTAAAAATAAGAAAAGTTTTGCCATTTATCTCCCTCAAAATGCTTGTCCTCACTTCAAACTTTCATTCTATCATTCTTTCCACTGGAAGTTCTCTTTAGTGGCACCATCATGGCTTCTTTGATGTCTTGACTTGATTTGAAACATTTACTTTTCATGGTTTGACTCTGGAGAAGATTCCAAAGAGCCAGATCTGGTGAATAAGGTAGATGAGGACACACTGCAATGTTTTTTTGAGCCTGCCTTTCCATTAAATGGCACTGGATAGCTGCGTTCACCATATTTTTTACCAAACCTTATAAAGACTTGCAAAAGAGGATTGCCAGAACTGCTTCAGAAAGTGGCAAGAATGATGAGATAAGCATATTCAAAGTGAGAGGAAGTATTTTCAAAGGAATTGATGGCAATAGGTCTTCTACTGTAATTTTTTTAAAAAATCAAACATTCATCATAAATTTTGTTCACCCTTTATATATTGGCCATGTCTTGGTAAGAACCACAAGAGAAGAAAAGCACTCTAATCTGTACTTCTCAGAGACAGTCCTTATGGAGTAAATCATCATCTAAACAAAAGCTTGAAAGTGAAAAGAAATTACCCAGGTGAGAATCAAGAGCAGCAGGAGAATATAGTGATAATGGAAGGACAATGTTTGAAGGTGTATAGGTGTGAGAATTTGGAGGACACAGAGCCATGTGGGATAGTAAGAACAAAGAATACGGAATAGAAATAAATAGCACCAGAAATAAATCAGGCACCTCACAATCCAGGACCCTTTAAATCAGAAGAAGGGGGAAAAAAAAGAAGGAAGTCTGAATTTCATTGTCACAGTACTGAGGAGACACCGAAGATTTTAACACTTTATGAGAGCTGATAAGAAAATTACATTTTAGAAAAAATTCAGGCTACTGAAGGTGACTGGAAAGGGTGGCAAAAATAAAGACAAAGGCAAGACAGAAGAAACTATATAATCCAAATGGGAGTAAATGGTACCCTCTCCAAGAGCAACAGGAACAGAGAGAACAGATGAGCTCCAAAAGCAGACTCTATCATGGAAACTGGACTAATTATTGGTCCAAACCATATCTGTCTTATGTGTTCCAGACCTGAATATCCAACTGCTTACATTTGATAAATCTACTTGGCTATCTAACAGATGCCTCCATTAGACTGACTGAAACCGAGCATTCAACATACACATACACACCTCCACATCTGCTCTTCTAACAGTTTTCCCCATCTCAGAAAAATAAGAATATTCTTTAATGCAATTGCTCAAGTCAAAAAGCTTGAAATTTTCTGTTTCCTTCAGTCACACATCCTCTCCACCTGGGTATTCACTAAAATAATGAAATCTCACCATCTTTGTGGTTACTATTACTCCTCATGTTGGGATCTTTTCTGCCAGATCCCAACTGCTTCCCAGCTAGTCTCCCCACTTCTGGGCATTGCTAACTTCTTCTCTTTACCACAATGCAGCAGAAGAATCTTGTTAAAACTTCCTGGCAATGTCTTCTCTTACTGCCTTATATAGAAAGCAGAGCCCTCATCCAGTGCTCCCTATTACCACTGCTCTGCTTCTGTCTTCATCTAAAGCATTTACTCTTTATGTATCATAAATAAGTTGTTGAGGTTTCCTTGGTACCGGGGATTGAACTCAGGACCTTGCACTTGCGAGGCAGGTGGTGGCACCACTGAGCTAAATCCCCGGCCCTCATGTATCATAAATATGATCTCATCTCTACTCTCACACTAGAAAATAAGACACTGAGAGAGACAGGGATTTAGCTCAGTGGCACCACCCCTGCCTGGCAAGAACAAGGAAGGAAGGAAGGAAGGAAGGAAGGAAGGAAGGAAGGAAGGAAGGAAGGAAGGAAGGAAGGAAGGAAGGAAGGAAGGAGAGAGAGAGAAAGAGAGAGAGAGAGAGAAAGAAAAGAAAAGAAAAGAAAAGAAAGGAATGAAGGGAGGGAGGGAGGGAGGGAGGAAGGAAGGAAGGAAGAGACTTAAGAGGCAGAAGCATTTTACCACTATCCCCTTTGTACCAAGAAGAAGGTCTAGAATGTACCAGGTGCTCACTGAATACAATCTGCATAGATGAACATATTGTCACATTTTCACATATACATTCGTATCTACAGAGGAGGAAACTCAGGCTCATGTAATCAGGTAGATGATGCTAGTGCTCTTCATTTAACTTAATGAGGAATAGGTTTGAACTAGTCCATTTTAAGTACATTTAGTTTAAGGGGCTTCTCTATATCCACATAGTAATGTACAAGAGAAAGCAGACAGATGTAGAGAAAAGGAATTTGAAATGAAAATATAGGTGTTAGTTCTAATAGTTGTTCCACTGACTTGTCATAGGTTTTCTAGGAACCAAGTGATAACATATTTATTTCCATCTTCTCAGTACTTAAACCTTTTGTCTTGTTGTGTTTTCCTGAATACCTAATAGGCCCTAAACTGAACACTTAGTTTCAGTTTCTTAAATAAATCTCATGATCGTGATCCTAATACCGCCGTCAACATCATCACTATCCCCACACCACCACCTCCACAAGAAAAACAATGCTTAGAGTAAGTAATTTTAAACCACAGATCTGATAGAAGAATGGCAATCAACAAATTTTGAGTCCAATATTCTTTTTCTCTAGTTAAAAAATCTTTAGGTGTCACAATAAAAAATAGTCTACAAGCAACCTTGACCATTTCAACTTCGAAACAGAGACTGGAGCAGTTTTTAAAAATTCTGTTATTTCTCAAAATGACAAGTTAGATTCTTTCTAAATTTACTATGTTAGCATATTCCCAATGCAATAAATTTCTCCCACCTTCTCTACTACTGTACAAAGATGTAATCTAAACAGTGAGAATGTGGACAAGGTGGTAGATAGAAACAGTTTTGTAAAAGCAAAACCACAGAAATTTTAAAAAAGGTTGAAATATGCTTACATTGATATGATACCAAACAATAAGCCTATTTATCTAAACAGGTTTATCTTAAAAAATCTTTTACATCGAGAAATGAAAAGTTTAAAAAAAGGAAGCCATATAATGAGCTGCTGCAAATCAGGAAAAATGCTTATGTAAGCTACTGATAAAGCAGCATCTAAAAATGCCAACTCCTGGGGTTTGTGTATGGTTCCCACGTTGGAAGTCTGGTGATGTTGAGAGGTGGTGGGACCATTAGGAGGTGGGCCTGGGAGGCATAGTAAAATGATTGGGGGTATTCCCCTAGAAGAAATTAGGGTAGTACTTACGAAGCACTGGGCAGTTCTTATGAGAGGATTATTGTAAAAGATTAAAACTGGCCCCTCCCAAAACTGATCTCTCTTTGGCTTCTTGTTTTGCCACGTGATATCCTCACACTCAATCTCTTCATGACGCTATGCACTATATGGCCTTTATTAGAGTTGGGCAGATGCTGCAAATATGCTCTTGAATCTGCAAAACTTTGAGCTAAAAAGACCTCTTTATAAATTATGAAGATTCCATTATTTTTCTATAGCAGTGGCAAGCATATTAATACAGCAACAATAAAAAGGATTATTAAAAGGGATAAGAATAAAGGACATTTAGTGGAACAAAAGTTTTTATAGAAAATATAATTCAGTTTTCCATGCTGGTGATATCTGTGGGAAATACTAACATTCTGAGACCCTGCAGGGATTGTGGGATTGAAATTTTGACACCAGGTTCTGCATCCCTGGCCCAACACATGTGAGGCACAGAACTTATAGCTTAGATTTTTCATCTATGAGACAAGAACACTACACTCTAAGAGAAGTTATGAGTGTAAAATGAGACGATAATTAACTTCACAATATCCTCCCTGCACAGTGATGGAGAAATCAGAAAGAGAATTAGGAGTGCATAAGCACAACTCTGCAATCAACAGTAAAGCAAACTTCAGACTCAATCCCATTCATTCACTGGTGGAGTTCCTCTTGTAAAGCCAGTACAAAATACACTTTCACTTCAGGACTAAATTTTCTCACGTGTAACATGAAACTCTGAATTATAAAGTCAAATTATTAGTGCCATCTATACTTGTGATGTAGCTATTTTGCCATTATAGGTTTGTGTTTAATCTTACTTCCTAGTGATGCTGTGTAAGGCTCCATTTTTCCAAGGGAAGATAAATACTGTTCAAAACTGGTTCCGATCACTAACACAGTACACGCTGCATTTTATAAGGGTTTTATGTCAGAATCAAGTCAAAGATGACAAAACTCTCTATGTTGCCAAGAGCCATGAACTGAAAAAGTCTTTTTTAATTACATTTTCACTTTATTCTTTTTACTGTTTTCAAAGTTTCAAAAATAGCAGCAAAATTACATAAAGAATCTCCTTTCAAAATCTTCTTTCATACTAAATTTTCCATTAAAAATTATAGTTTCATAGAACTTCTTATTCCAGTTCATCTTCTATTGTTTTAATCAGATTGATTTAAAATGTGATTTTTTTAAGGACTAAGATTCCATATAACCTTTATCATATATTATTCCATCATTAAAGAAAACCTCAAGTATTCAATTTTAAATGTGTAAGTAGCTCACGGAGGAACAAGGAGTAATAAAAAACAGTTTTCTCTTTCCATAATCAACCATTTTAAATCAGTAAATGCTACCAATGATTATTGAATAACTTTTGTTTGTGTCCCCTTAGTTAAATGCATCTTATATCAAAATATTTTGAAAATATAAAGCATTTTAAATTCTTCTGAAACTCATTTAATGCAAGTGCTATAAAATTTATGTGCTAATGTTTATAATAATAACCTTTTGTTAATAAGATTATTACATTAGCTTTGAGAGGATAAAAAGAAGTAGATGTGATTAAATAAGCAAGCAATAAGAGAACCCAATAAATTCATCTCAACTGCAGAAAAAGAAAAAATAATTTGTTTAGGACATGAAAATTGTGAGGTCCCAAGTCTTCAGATGCAATAAAAGATCAGGATGGAGAAATGAATTATCCGCATTCTTACTATTGTTTTTCTTGCTTGCTTTTTAGCAACTGAGATTTGATGAGACTAATAAAGAGGATCAAAAATGTATACATTTTAGAAGTAGAATACCCCTTGAATATACAATTCAACCTCCACTACAGATGACTGAATCTAAGGACAGAGAAAATAAGTTACTTGTCAAAGGTCAGAGAAAGATCTTGGCTGTGACCAGATCTTAGATTAGGCCACTGGCCACCTCACTTGGCCTCAAGTAGCCTCTGAGACAGGGAATCTGCATGAAGAAAGGAGTCATCAATCTACATACAGGGAAAGAAAACTCACGCTGTATGTATACACTGGATCCAACATTCTCTTGAGGTAAATACACAATGGGAGAGGGACTGTTTATGTGAGTGGTCAGGAGGGAAAGAAAAGAAGTTTGGCCTACTTAACACAAAGAGTAGATTCAAAGCTTTGGAAAAAACATAGTTCCAAAGGGAAAGTCAAGAATGTATCCATCACTACCTTTCAAATGGTGGCTAACGCTGGGTGAGGTTCACTTAATTCAGCTGTACAGTGTGAAAAGAATGATAGTTTTCAGGGCCAGAATCTGAGAACAGGCAAAGACATGGGAAAGAAAAGTAGATTTTGGAGAGTTAACACTATTGGTAGTTTTGATGGTATAATATGGTTTCAAAGATTTAGGTGGCTTGGAGGCACAAGGGAAAAAATGTAAAAAAACTGGAATAATTTATTTTTAAGTTGGCAATAAACCCTTGGCAAAATATCAAAGTAAATGCTTTGGTACTAAAAACTCTAATTGTATAAATTGTTTTAGTCATATCTGATCTGCCAAACCCAGTTTTAATATTTCCAGGCACAGAAATAAATGGCTATGTATCCAACTACATAGAAAATAATAAGGGGAGAAACAGATAAGACTGTTTCTCTATTCAAATATTAATATATGACTGCCATTACTAATCAGGGTATTTTACTAGCAAAATGAAGTCTGTTTGACAATCCAAGGCTAAGAATTATACGATATTTAAGAAGAGTGGCTGAAGCACTAAATAAAATTTTGTGGAACAGATTATTTCAACTATAGTAATCATCAAACGTGCAGGAGATAAATGCATATTTCTTTTTGTGTGACATTCTATTTTGGTAGCCAATGTCACAAAATAGTCTTGAAGGTTTTTATAACTCAACTTCTGTATGAATAGGGAGAAGGATTTCACTATTGAACAGCCCTTAATTAAGGTTATATCTAGAATTGTTTACATTATTACACGTACAGAACAATTATTAAGGTATTAGAAATATAACTTTAAATAGAGGCCTAAAATGACAATGATTTCAAGAAACGTGATCCACATAATATTTCCCTATCACTATTCCTATAAAAAATCACAAGGCAATCAAAATATTATATAAAAATTGCTTGATCCCCAAAGATGTTCTCACTCACAAAAATTAGCAATGTTGTTCATTTCAAAAGCATTAACACCACAAACTAAAAAGAATCAATTTCTTGGCATCCTCTTTTATATATATATACATATATATATGTATATATATATACACCCCAATCTAAGATGTAGAAAAAAACAATCCATGTCAAATAAAATATTATCACCTTTCAAATTTACACATTAAATAAATTTAAACTTAAGAACTGTGCACTAGGGGAAAAAAAACTCTGAGAAACTTAATCCTATTAATCATATAAACCTTTTGTTAAGTGCATTAGTAACAAATGAGATAAAATTTGATCAAATGAATCTAAAGTCTAAGGGGAAAAAACTAAAAGGTATTCACAATAGTTGAAAACTTGACCAGAAGAAAACTGAATCCAGTTCTCACATAATCTTTCTTAGCTTATCACAACTATAAAACAAACAAACAAAAAACCCCTATACTTTGTATTATATAGATTACACATTTCCAGACCATATGGAATTTTTCTAGAACTTGTTCCCTATAAATGTTGGCCACTTCCCTATCATGGGACAATGCATGAATACATCAAAAGTAATTTTTTCACTAAATGTTGTTTTTACCAGTTTGACCTTTTCCCATGCATACTTTGATATTAGAAAGTAGAAATATATCTCAGCTAACAAAAATGACAAAGGAGACTGGCAGTTAATGCATTACATGCTAATACCTACACAAGAGAATGTACTGATGAAGGAGAAAAAATCTATTATAAAAAAATAAGAACTCAATGTACATTCCTAATTTAAAGAAGGATTACATACAAATAGAGATACAGGTAATTCAAGATATTTAGCGTGCTACAGAACCAAAAGACTTAGTCAAATTATCACTATGTGTATTCACAGTACTAAACAATTTGAGACTAGAAAAGTAACAATATTAAATAGTGAACAGGCAGCCCTTAGTATATTATAGTGTGGGGAAACATAACATGTAGCATCATTAAAGTGGCCAAGTATTATCTCAAAATTGATAGAAGAAATGTGATCACATATAAAAAATTACTACTTCAAAATACCCACAGAATTCCAGATGATAAAATGGGCTTAAGACATTTTATAATAAACTTACTCTTCGATGACAGCATGCTTGTATTTTGGGGGGATAAAGGAGGGTCTTTTATTTGTGCAAAAACCCAATCATAGTGTATAATGCAACATGAATGTCACATTAACATTTAATTTCATATTAGAGAAAATGAAGTTCTGAAACCTTGCTGAGACTTAAGAACCACAGACTGGTCTCCATCTGTAGTCTCTGAAATATATGTGTGCGTGGAAGGTGGGAACTTTGATTTGTTCTATTTCATGCAACTTTGTTACCCAGACTTTCTGGTAAATAGCTATCCTGTGCCTCTTATTTTATGTTCATTTCTCTGATAGCTCAGTTGGGAATTCAAGTCATTTCTCCAATTTCTCAATTATTTAACTTTTATTGCTGTGCATTCTGTGATGGTTCCAGGTAGTGTTTTGGGTCACTCTGGTTATTAGCTAGATTGCCATTTGGAACTCTACTATTTGTCGGATCTGCTTTCTAGATTTACCTATTCTGTACTAATTTCTGTCCCCACAGTCACCTGAACTTGAAACCTTAAAAAAGACTAGGGACTTTTGATATTTGTATATCTGTGTTACCTTTTTTCTAGGTAGATCTTGTACTATGCAGATCTTACAAAGCTATATAAAACAGCTGGCTCGCCCACAGACCTTGCTTCCACTGCACTTTCTAGCTTCAATCCAAGTGTCCCAACATGTCTCCCCACTAGAAGAAAGAGGCTATATAGGAAGACTAACAGAGTTTGTGTCACAGTGTGAGGAAAAAATGATGCGTTAAGTACCGTAATGATATTTAGATGGCAAAGAGAAAATGGAGTGTAGTGCTTAATAGGTTCACAGAGTGTAAGCTGGAAAAACAAAAAAGTTCTAGAGAGGGATGGTGGTGATAGTTGCAAAACAAAGTGAATGTACTTAATGCCACAGAACACCAGTACAATTAAAAACAGTTAAAATGGTAACATTTTCATGTTATGTATATATAACCATAATTTTTAAAAATTATCTTTGTAAAGAGGATTGGTTTCAAAACACTTCATCTGAAAATGTACATAGGCATGAGTCAACATTTTGCTTTTTACAAAGACACAAAAATCTAAATGACCATAAAAATTCACAAACCATAACAAAATGGTCTTTCCCAAGAGCTGTTAAAGACAGAGACACTGGTCATTCAATACATAATACACCTCTCACACACACACTGCTTTGCCAGATTATTATGGCACAGAGAATGCCACTACAGAAGCTTCCTCTCCTACCCCTCACCTTGCATTAGTCTTCCAAATTGTACAAAGAATTTAACTCTTGGACAATTCAGTATTTCAAGTACATGAACACATTTCCATTTTCTTGAATGCCAGCTCTCAGATTTCTGAGAAAATGGCAGCCCATCAATTATTCCGCCATGTCTTTTCTTCCAGTGAAAGACAAATCTTATGTTCTCATTCCACTTCCCTTACTCTCCCCTCCCCTACTTTAAAAGATCAAACACAAGAATGAGATCTCTCATCTTTTATCTCCTACTTTTCTAAAGAGTCTGTGGGTTCCTTCATTCTAAAGAAAACCTGATACTGTCCTACACCAAAACTGATCCTCTTCAGCTCCATATGGACAGCTGGCACATAAAAGTAAAATTAAATTCTGGAAAGAATCTAAGTTAGCCTTTGGCTTCAACCTCAAACCATTTACCTAAGAGAATAAAGGCTTGAGTGATCAATCTGGCATATTCAGACAAAAACCAATTTAATAGTAAAATGGTCCTTGAAATTCCTTTCTTTATGGATTCATATTTTCCCACAGGGAAAATAGAGAGCTAAACCAAGAGAGAGTTCAGAAATCCCTGGATGATCTATAATTGCAAAGCCCTCTAAAAACTCCCAAAATAAACAACACTGCATCTCCTTCCTAGTGTTTATATTTATAGATAAAGGCCTTATATAAAGTCACAATTTCCCATAGTCTTCTAGCCTGCCTCTGCAAAACTATCTAACTTTAGCATACTGACCAAATCTGCTCTTTAAAGATAAAAGTACAGTACTTAATAGAACCATTCTGTGAAAGGGGAAGGGAGGGAACCTTTCATTAATGGGAATGAGGTGGTTTAATCTTATTAGAAATTCTCACTTTAAATTCAATTACTATGTAATTATTTTGGTCCACCTGACACTTGGGCAGAGGAGCATTAAAACATCTTTGTGGAGAAGAATATTTGCAGGAACTAAAATATCCCTAACTGTAAACTCCCCAATCCAACTAATTAAAAATTATCTCAGGTTTAAATGTTTGATGAAAATGGCAGAGGGTAAAAGTTAATGTTCACAACATATACACCAATAAGCCTAATGCAGAGCAAAAAAAAAGTAATGTTAAGGAGACCAATACTGTTGACATCTAGGAATATCTATTAATTGTGACTCACTGGCACATGTTAAGAATTTCTAATCTTTAAAATCTTTTAACAAATCACACTGATAAGACTAAAATTATTTTACTTCATGTTGGAGATACCAAATCTATTATTACATATGACTGCATTTCTAAAAGTATCAGATCTTTTCTCCCCAATTAAAATGAACAGTGGAAAAATCATCTAATAAAAAGAATACCTCATTCTACAATAAGAAAATTCAAGCACAGAGGTGCAAGAAGTCCAGCAAATAAACATGAGGCTTTGGACTCTCATTCTTGTGCTTACTCCATCTGAAAAATTCTGCACCTGTCTAGGCCATCAGTACACACTGCAAATGTGGTGACACAAAGGAAAGGAGTTAAAGGCAGAATGATTAAAATTCATTCTACCCTTAAAGTGGAATCTGATAATAATTGGAGATTATAACTGGAGAGATTTTTTTTTTCTTTTCTGAAATTTTCCCCATAGCTTTGTCATTTGGGGATGAAGGGCATTTATTTCTTCTGGGGAGGAGAAACATATCTTAGAATAAGAGATCACTCCTCAGCACTATGTGGAAAAGTAAGTTTATCTTATGATCTACAGTGAACCAGCAGTATTAAAAGCTATGTGGTTCAACTGTAAGAGCTGTATACTTACAGAGAAAAAAAAACTTCAATGCACTCACAAAATTTTCCTTTAACTATACAAAACTGAGAACAAGGTTCTACTATAAAGAGTGGATCGTTGCTGAATATGAAGAAAGGACAGTTTCAGACACAGACAAGACACAAAAGCCCTTCCTGAGCCAAGAGAAAGCTTATAGAGGATCTAAGAGAGGAGACCAGAATTTGGATGCAACTCCACAATTTGTGCTTCCTTTCTCTGCCCACAAGATAGACATGAGCTCAGGCAGAGGCATCTGTCTCATTAGCAACATCCTGCAACCTCTGAAGAAGAGAGATGCAAAGCACAGACACAGCTAGTGCACCTGGGAGAGTATCTTGCTAAGTAGTAATGGGAGGGAGTGTATACAAGTGCTCAAAAGATAAGTGGACATGATTTCAGAAACATGTACTACATCACATTAGATTTTTCAAATTGTTGAGAAATTCCCAGGGGAGATAAATTCTCCTGCAACTCCACTAGGGGAAAAAAGTCTGAACTAGCAGCAAATATATATTTCAAATCTGAAGGAATAAGGCAGTGAAATGGACTACAAAGAAAAACTTATTTCTTCCAAATATGTACATGCAAATGCTCAAGGGGAATGTAACACACAAGACATAGATTTCCACTGACCTATGTAATGCTTTAGCCCAAATTATCAAGTTGAAAATCTCTGTCGCATACTGAGCCTTCCTTACTAGTTATTGGAGTACTCATAATGCTTTCTCAGCTTTTCACAAGCTGCTATTTCTAAGCCTGAGGAAGATATATGCAACTTTTTCACTTCATCAATTACTTCCATCCTCACACTTGAGCAAACATTCTTCTGGATAACTATTACACAGATATCCTTCATTACAAATGGGTGTCCGTTTTGATCACAGGCACCATTTGGAATAATTAACTATCAAATATATTGCTCTTGGAATGGGGTGTACTGAATTAATGGAATCCTGTGTATATAACATACTACTTGATAAAAATTTCTTTCATTTTGGAGAGCTAAGGTCATTTCTATGCTGCAACTGTTTAAAAATAAAACAAATGTCTCACATGTCTTGTTACAATTTTTCAGATTTATTTATACTGACTGAGGCAAAGTTACCTTATAACTTTTTGCTTACACATAAAATAAAGATTATCACTCTAGCTAATTGCTTGATTATCCTGGATGTTTTTCTAGGAAAACTGAATTTTAAAAATTCATTATAAAATAATTCAAATTGCATAGAAGGGCATTAAAAAAATAAAAGTCTTCCTGACATTACTACAAATACTCCCCAAAGGAAACTGTTAGTAACAATCATTATTATTAACAAAAGCTACCATGGTGGCATTGTAAAAGGCTCACATATGTGTGCATGAAAGTGTATAGAACAACAAAAGGATGTATAAACATGTACAAAAATAGTTTTTTCTAATAATCAAAAGAACTCATACCATATGTATTATTTTTTTTATTCTGTTTTACAAAGCAAGATTGACCACATTCTTTTTAAATACCTCGTAGTATGTCATCCGGTAACATAATTTGCCTGTAACACCATAATTTTCCTTACTAGTGAATAATTATTTCTAAAGCTTTGCTATTAAAACGATGCTTACAGTGAACATTCTTAGATTTTCCCACACTATAGGCATTTGCTGAGTTTACTTTTCATTGAATGTAATAATCTCTAATGATTCTCTAATGAGAAAAGAAATATGATCAGTTCATCACTATTGCACAGTTCTGCTAAGCCTGAATCTTACGGGCTTTTGTTGTGTGTTAAGTTTTATTTGTTAGTTTACATCTTAATCTTAATGAAGATCAGCAGTTCTAAAGAATTCTGGAAAGTCAACTAGAAAGAGCTCATATTTTATAGATATGCTAACTGAGAGCTGAATACCACATCTCTGACATCACAATCACTTTCTTGATTTTTGACCACTCTTCATTCTAGGCCATCTCTCCACTCTCACATTCAGTTTCCCAGATGAGAACACCGGGCCAAGAAACCCTTTCTAGTTAGAACAAGGACAGCAACTGGAATGACCAGACTCCTCAATATAAAGCTCCCCTGAGGGCTCCCTTGTCACTATAAAGATCATCTCAAGCTGACTCATTCATTTATTCCTAAATTCATTCATTCACTCTGTCATGAATGAGTTAAGCTCTCCATATATGGATATAAGAAAGTAAAACACATCATTTGTTCTTTTAAAAACTTCAATTGAAAATGGAATAATAAGGAATGTGAGGTTAAATTTTACAATAATACTATCATTTATATAAAGGGAAAAGTATCATAGAGGTCAAGCATCTTTTGATATTTATCCTATCAGAAGTCTAGTGAAAGAGTGTATGAAAAGGTTAGTAAATTTTTCAAAGGCCTTATTTTGACTCAATTCTTTGAGGCCAATCAAGGTAAAAGATCAATGAAGCACTCTAGTTCAAAGAGGCAAAAAATAACGTCTCACTAGATGAATCAGAAAAGTCTTCATGGAGTAAGTAGAGTTACATTTGGGCCTAGAAAGATTAATACAAAACAGGATCAAATCCTAAACTATTATAATTACATTCCTTTCTTTCTCCTCCATGAAAAGTCACTTTCTAAAGATAATACATATATATTTGCATACATTTATAAATACAAAAAAGATACATTTCTGGAAAAGTCTTATATAGAGTAGAAAAAAAAAGATTTAGTAAAAAATAAATGAATCTAAAAGGCAAGATACTCTGGCATTTCCAGTATATTTGATGCAAAGCAACTGAAGAACAGAAAGGCTTACTTCAAAAATTACATCACACATGAACCCCTACTGCTTCTCTAGGATAAAAGACAAACCAATCCTCACTGGGAAGCAGAGCCATAATGATGCAATTTAAAGACAAAAACTGACAGATTTACGGCCACCCGTGTGGGTGTGCAGTGGGAGTTTTGACAGTTTGTTTAAATATATGTATTTATTAATGCATAATTGAATAAAAAAACCTGTATTTAATACTAACTTGTTTCAAATGTGTTAAGGAGAACCTGTTTCTAGTCCTCGAGACTTTCTTTTGAAGAGGAAGGAGACAGAGACTTTGAAGACAACTTGTTCAGGCTCAGAACAGGCAAGTAACTCACTAACTTCACCACTGCACCTTGTTCCCCAGCCACGATGTCCTCATCATGTACATTCCTATGCCCTGAGCTTGGTAGTACAACAGATCTTCTGCCTCTACCAGCCCCACTGCTGGATTGCCCTTCTGAAAACGTACTTATCCATACCTCAGAACTTCTCAAAGGTTTCTCTGAAATACTTCCAAACAATTCAAGCCTCAAATCTCATCTCCTGACATTGTCTCCCTGATCTAATATGCTCCAACCATACAGAACTTCTAATGGATCCTAAATCCTCTCTAACCTGAGGATCTGTAAAAGACAGTTTTTCCTACACCTGGAGCTTTTGTCTCTTAAATCCTTGGCTGGAAAATTCCTATTTCTTTGGGTCTTAACTTAAACATAGTGTCACAGGCCTTCCATGACCACCATCTCCAAACTAGTATGTGTCACCAGATCTTGTTCATTACTTTCATAGCATATCCAAAAAACTATGGTATTTTTCCTTGTCTACCTATTTAAGTCTCTTCTCCATTAGATTATACAACACATGAAGCCAAGATACATTTGTCTGACTTGGCACTGTGTCCCAGTAGACAGAACAGTCCCTTTCATATGAGACAGATGCAATACTACTCTGGTTTAGCTGAAGAGCTGGTCAGTTGATTGGTGGGCAGGCTGAATTGGCTCATTATTCAAAACCAGAGCCCTGCTTGCTGATGGCAGATAACTGCAATCCTAGGGATAGTGCTAAGAAGTAGCTTGCCTTGAAAGAATATGATTTGTACATCCAATTTCAGTTGCTGACAGAAAAAAGCTACACTAGCACTAAGATTTCACTTCTTAATACAATAGGGATTACAGAGCTCTGAGGAAAAATAGTGCTTAAGAACAAAGCTGCTGGGCTACGAGATAAGAAAGCCTTTTTCTACAGAGGAATATGGATGTGAGAACCAGTGTTGAGAGGTGCAGGTAAGGCTGGGAACCTAGCTCCAGGTAAAGCGCTTGCCTAGTATATACAGCCATGGGGTTTGATCCACAGCATGACAAAGAAAAGAAAAACTACACTTGAATATTTCCCATCATGTTTCCTTCAGAACTCAAGGATAAGTGATTAGCATTTACTGCAATAATTATGAATTTGATCAGGCAATATTAACAATCTATAAATTTAAGCTTTAAAGGCAAGCTTCACATGAAAAATACATTTATGTTAAAAATAAATAACATTGGCTCCTACATTAAGTAGGCAGTGAGTTATAGGGAGCTGTCTCCATACAGCACATAAAATAAATAAGAAAATATTTTTCAATAATCAACAAATAACCCTAATATGTCAGATAATATTTCTATTTTAAGTCTCTTTATGTATGTATAGCTCTCAAATTTTATATCCACTAAATGATAAAATGGTAGCATCAGATCCTACCAACTTCACAATCCTATGACTACTTAATAAACATTTCTACTTTTTATACTTCTGCTACAAAAATGTAAAGCACTGTGATCTTTATGTGCTATCCATTTGGTTAAAATAAGGTACTTCAAAACAAATATTTGTACAGTACTTTAAAATTTGCAAAGCACAAATCCCATTTCATATACCATATTCACAATTATTAGAAATGGAGAAAATGAGAAAGAAGCTTCATCAAAAACATTGAATAGTTTCCTGGATTGCCACTTCTTAAAAAAAAGTATTCAAAGTTCATTCTCAATAGAGCACATAAGAAATATTATGTTTTCAACAATTAACTAAAAAAATCAACAACAAATACTGAAAAAGCACTTGGGTTATCATTTAAAATGCATGCAAACACACAAAGAGAAAAACATACTGTTACTGACTACTGGTCTGTGCTTATCTATTTGAATAACTACAGTGTACATTATTTTTATTTCAGTGTATGTAGTTAATATAGCAGTTATTCTTAAAAGATAAGTACATAACAGATGTCTTAATGGTATCTTTCCTTGTGTGTTTTCAACTATACACACAACCAGGCACAACTTTAAAATAATATGTGACAGAAAAATGAGAGAATCTGAAAATCTACTGCAAGAAAAAAAATTCAAATTGTAAAATAAAACCCATGCTGAAATGTTGAGTTGTACCAAGGGGTCAACAACAGTGTGTCTATTATTCAGCTAAAACCCAGAATTTGCCTTTCGATACCATTTTAATGTTCAACCAAGATCTGTCAATCAACACCATTTGTTTGTAATCCCTCATCAAAACCCATTGCTTCAGTCTGAACAGTCCCAGGAAAGAATGCAAAGAGTCTATCTGCAACCACTTAACCTTCATCAACCAACATTCATGCATGCTCATTAACATTTTTTTCATCCCACTTTCAAGCATGACACAGCTCATACCGGAATAATAACTCACTGATAATTGTTGAAGACAACAGCTGGACAGGCAGGGTGCAGAGGTGAACACTCTCATAGATTATGGGGTACAGTAATGCATTACAATTAGTATAAAGAATCATATGCTCGTGTTTAATAGTTTTCAAAAGAAGTTAAGGAAATATCATTAGCACAAATAGCAACCTTCTCTAACTTTAACTCTGTGTGGCCCATTTCCTGATTTTTTTAACACAGTGCCTGATTTTCTTAACACATTACTATTCTGAAAAAAACCAATAATTACCATGAGCCCTGTTTACTATACTGTTTCATGAATAGTATACTTGATGCACTACAGATATAATTCAACTTGCAAGGTAATTTTGGATTACCAAGAGAGAGCTGAGTTTCAGATCTTTTTAATGAAAATTGTTTTGTACTGTTTCTTAAAATTATTTTTAAAAGAATATGCTTTAAAACATCAATTCAGAAAAATAAATTAATATCACAGGAAAAATCAAAAATGGTATACATTAAAAAATCTTATACATAAGGGAACTTTGAATATTCAGTTCAATGTCCTATGCATAGCAGCTGTGACACGATTCTACTTCACTGCCAAAATGCAATACAAATATAATGAAATTGAAATGATAATGATAATACTACTTTCTATTTATGAAGTAATGTGAATAATGTATCATGCTAGATACTCTTAATAATCCTTTTTTAACAAGCTATGAACCCTCTTTTTCAGATGGGAAAATTGAAGCCACACTCAGAGAGATTAAAAATTCATCCTCAAATCAAAAAAATCATGGAGACAATTTTTTCAACTAAGTAGTCCAATTCCAAAGCTGTGGGCTTCCACCTCTAGTATTCTACATTAAATTGCTATTAATAGTCCTTTTATTTCATTCCAAAAGTCTTTGAGTACAATTCTTTGACTCTGTAGAATAAGACTTATTCCTGCAAAGTCTTCCTAAGATTCAGCACTTACAATTCCACATTTTCCCACTTTTCTCAGGTCCAAGAAATATGCTCTTAATGCTAATAAAATCTCTAGTCCCTGCACTTCTACCTAGCTTCCCTTTGACAGCCCTCTGTTTTTGCATCTTTCCTCCACTCAGATTTTCTGATGAGAATTCTTAGTAGAACTCTTCCTATACCCTTTGGCTTGCTAAGAAGGAAGGAAGGAAGGGAGGGAGGGAGGGGAGGGGAGGGAGGGAAAGGGAAAGGGGAAAGGGGAAGGGGAAGGGGAAGGGGAAGGGGAAGGGGAAGGGAATGGAATGGAAGGGAGGAGAGAGAGAGAGAGAGAGAGAGAGAAGAGTTAACCAATTTAAGTATCTAATTGGCTTTTATTAGCAATCCATGAATCATGGTAATCTTATCTACAAATTTAGAAAAGGTGCTCCAAAGAGCTGACCATAGGAGTTGACTTTATAGGTAGAAAAGGAAATTTTTTTAAAAGGGCAGAAATAAGGAACGAAACAGGAGTTTCTTACGTCAGTTAAGGTAAATTGGGCCCCTTCTCACTGGCTATTACCAATCTCCTAGCTTTTGGAAAACTGGCCCACTTTAAAGTTTAATTTGTTGATGTAACACGTAGCAGGAATTACTCCATTCTGATCTGGTCTGTTGAGACCTAATGCAGAAGCTTGCTGCAGAACAATGGTCATCCAGAAATTGTGCCTAACAATATTTACTTGCAAACATCTACAAATTGGATCCCCAAATAAAACAGTCTATTTCTATAGTGCTACTTTTAACTAGTGATCATTTTTGAAGGAGGTGACATAATGCACAGTGGGATGCATTAGAGATGATTAATATAATTTTAAATAAAACCTCAGTAATATAACCTAGGGGCAAGAAAACCACAGCCCATAAGCCAAGTCAGGTATGCTACCCATTTTTATAAATACAGTATTACAGGAATGCAGCCAAGATCACTGGTTTACACATTGCCTGGGACTGCTTCCACCCAACAAAGGTAAAGTTGAGTAATAGAGACCATATGGGCCTCAAAAACTAAATATTTACTATTTGGGTTTATATAGCAAAACATTGATAACCTCTGTTATAGTCTAGAGTGGAGATCCATTATAGTACATCAAGTCAACTAGATAAAAATAAAATCCACTTATCTCTAGCCCAAAATCTACAGACAAAAGTCTTCTTAACTCTATAAAGTTACATCATCATATTCTATTTCCTTTCTAAAATCGACCAGCTGACTGACTAGACCTGGTTGATTACACTTCTATAAATATCTCTTATATCTAATACACTCCCACGCCAGTACCCTAGATCTAGGACCTTATCGCCAATCTCCTGGGTAATTAAATTAGTCTTTTAACTAGTAGTCCAGCCTCTAGACTTCACCTTCCACAACACAAAGCTGTCTGATACTGATATAAAGTCCTTCGTGGTATGAACACAGGTCTTTCCAGGTTCAAATTCCATGGACACTGCCCCACTTTCCTCTGCAATCCCATAGACACTAAAGTATGTTCCACTGCTATTCTCTAGTTCCCAAGCCTACACACTTTCCCAAGCACCCCAACAGCACCCAAGTGTTAGTCCCTCTGTTCACAGTCAAATTGCTCCCAGTTTGTCATTCGCTGATCATACAACCTGCTCATTAAGCATCATTAAACATCACACTCCTCTGAGTGAAGAGAATACAGTAAAGAGAAGACAAATATGGTCCCTGCCCATGGAAATAATACATCCTAATAGAAAAGGAATACATTAGTAAACACACATCAGAACTTTATTGCAATCACAAGTCAATGTTATAAATGAAAAATAAAGGGAACTATGGTATAGAATTACAAAGAGATCTATGTTAATCAGAGAAGTTACAAAATTTATTTCTCAAAGAAAATGACAACACTTATGCCAAGAAAGGAAATATATATGGGGTCAGCAAGGAAAGCTACCTTCAAGAAGCCTTTCTTAATTATCCAACTTAAATCAGCCAACTTTTAAGTATGCCTAATAGTTGCAATGTAATAATGAAATACTATATGATCAGTAAAAACGCTACAAAAGATACTTAAAAGTATAGAAAATATGTTGCATGGAAATAAATCTGTATATACATTGTTATAAACATTGATAAAATATGAATTTTGAAAGATAAATGATAAATACATCTAAATTCTACAATGAATTCAAGTAGCATGTTAGAGATTGGGCAGTATTTTTTCTTCCATTTTCTAAACTTTGCTACCATTTTCTTAACTTTACTATGACTAAAGCCTTTACTATCTTCTATAAAAATAGGAGTTAATATACTTTATTTTCCTAGTCCTGTATAAACAAACCTTAATCCAAGGATAATTTTCAGTAAAACTTTTGAGTTTTTCTAAAGTATAAAATAAATACTTATCCAAAAAAAATAAAGTAACTACTAGTGACATTGTTCAGAAACTATAACTCTTACATACTGCTGATGAGAATGTGAAATGATTCCACCATTATGGAAAAGAATTTGGCAGTTTTTCAAAAAGGAAGACATGGAATTACCATGACACAACAATCCTACTATCAAGCATACATCAAAAAGAACTGAAAACAGGTACTCAAATGCATGCACACAAATGTTCACACCAGTACTACTCAGACTAGTCAAAAGGTGGAGATGTCCCAAATATCTAGCAATGGATAAACCAATAAACAAATCATATATATACAAACTGTGGAATATCATTCTGACATTCGAAGAAACACAGTACTGATATGTTACAATATATCCTCCAAAATATTAGGCTAAGTAAAAGAAGCCAGACAAGTGGCACATATTATCTATCTCTATTTATATGGAACATTCATAATGGACAAATTCACAGATAGAAACTAAATCAGTGGCTACCAGGGGATAGGAGTAGGGATAACATGGAGAAATTGCTTAAAGAATACAGAATTATATTTTGGACTGATGGGAATGTTTCAGAACTAGACAGAAGTCGTGATTGCAAATATTAGGAAAGTGCTAAATGCTAATGAATTATTTGAATTAGAATAGTTACTTTATATGACATAAATTACTTTTAAGAATCAAGATCCAACAAAGGAGGAATTTTCAGGAAAAACCTATTAAAATATTTTACAATATGTTTGTTAATGGTTGCTCTTGTTTTGTGGACACCAAATAAAACTTTATTCAATGATAACACACAGTATACCTAAAATTTATTCTCCTACTTACATAGATGCCAGCCACTAACACAGGTCCTGACTCTATTCCACTCTTAGCCACCTGCAGTAGTCTCTGAATTTTTTTAAACCAAATGTACAAAGGAGCCTTTTATTCAATCACAGTTATAATCATCAGTGAGAGAGGTAATTGGAATGTAGATCATTTAAATATTTCTCCTCTCCATCCAAAATTCCTATTGGCTTAAAGTGAAAAAGCACAATTTTCTTGATAAAGTCGAAATCATTACATTTCCTTTCTAAAGGAATGAAAAAACAGTCATTTATTCAGCAAACATGCCTCTGGTGCCACTGTGTCCCAAGATTCTCTCAGTCCTTAGGATACACTGGAAAGTGAAAAAGATAGTTTTTTTCCTAAAAAAGTTTAAATTCTAATAGGGTAGAGAGAAAAAGGTAAACATACACCATGTAAATAAGGAATGAACATTATGTTAGAAGGTGGTAAGTGATATAAAAAAAAAAAAAAACAAGGTAGAGGGAGCTAGGGTGAGGAGGAAGGGCATGAAAAACTGTAAGTACTAAGTTGGGAGTTAAGCATGGGAGCATCATTGAGAAGGCACCATTCAAAGCAAGACCTGTTGACACTAAGGGGCAAATATCTGGAAGATAAAGGTTTCAGGCAGGACCAAGCTCAAGGTAGGAGTGTATCTGGCACATACAAGCCAAGGAATAGAGGCTTTGCCACGTGTCTGAAGCGGAAGCCCTGGAAGAAAGGCTGAATGAAATGAACTCAGGGACTCCAGGAGCAGAAGGGAGGAAAGACCGCTAAGGCTTCAGCATTCCCAGGTACTGAAAAGAAAAGGCTTAAGCTCAGAAAGACTCTACCACATAAATGCCTACCAGAGTGAAAGCTAGATTTCTGAAGCTGCAGCAGCTCCATGTGGGAATTCTCCTAGAAAATGAAGAATGGATAGACTGCAAATCAAAACATTCAAGACTAAAACAATGGAGATAAAAGGGAGGGGTGATGAAATGCATGCTCACAGCAGATCAGTGTTAGTGATGTGCAGGATGTGTAGAACACAACAGAAGGACACAGCTAGAAATGCAAGTTGGCCTTGGCTACAAAGAGCTACAAAATGCTACTCTAAGTCTCTTTAATCCTTAAGCAGACGTGCACACAGAAGGTACAATGGAATGCAGCTTAGATTGTCAACTTAGAAAGTTATGAGAATAGAGAAGAAACTGAAAACTATTTCATTTTTTAAAAAGTATATAATAAAAAAATGACTATGTCAGCAACATGTGTGGAAATGGGAGATGCAACTGATCTGCACAGGTAGTCAGGATCCCTCACACCAAGGCCGTTTCCCTACCAAAGTGTAATCGCCTCTAACATGATCCCTCACTAGACTCTCAGACCTGTCCTCCTCTCCTTTCTCCAGTGTCCTGACAAAGTAGTAAGTACTTGACTCTCAGCTCCTTTTAAATGATATGACTTTGAGAATCAGATTTTTTAACTTATTAGAATCTCAGTCTCTTTACATTAAAATGGGCAAAGGCCCAAACCATATGATATTCCCTCCTATCACTCATTTCCCCCTTTTCTGTGTAAGAGTTGGTACAATCTGTTACCCTTTTGCTTCCAACAGCTGGTCTGGCCTTCTTAAAACCCAACATAACCAGGAATAATGAGAAATCTTGGTGTATTGGGGATGTGGGTGAAACTTCTTCATCAAGAACACATTCACAGAAAACACTTCCCTGATAAGGAAAGCGCAGAGATCCAAAAGTGGGCAGGGGATGGTGACGTCAGGTGCTTAGCTGCTTTTTCTACACTCAGTTATCTTGCTAAATAAAAAAAGAGTAACATAAAAAGCAATCCAGTGATTGTTCAACATTGGATTTCTGGCTTACCAAACCACAGTCTTTCATAGACTTTTATGTTTATATATTTGTGTACATATGTACACATCCATACACATATGGTAAAATCTATTATAAAAGTATTGTTGCCATGAAGAAATGACACAAACTGCAATTTTCTTTATTACTGGTGCTGAAAACACTGCCAAATCTGCTAAAGCACATAATGAAAATACAAATAATTGGCCAATTTTAAAAGCTCATATTTACTTTTATGCAGATACATTAGATTCAAAATGAAGTGAAATAAAACTAGGGAAAATAAAAAGACTATTATTCAGAAAAAGCACAATTTTAAAATGAAAAACATAAAAGCTCTAAAGACTTATAGCCCTCGTTTAAAAACAAACACAATTATCCCAATGGCTATTTCAACTCTTGTGGGTTGAATCTCACACTACAGAAGCAGAGAGCCAAACTGGCCCACTGTGACCTGTGAAACCCTGAAAAATAATTGGTTCTCTAATTGAAAAAGAAAAGAAGATTAAAGAAGGGAGAAGAGCCCTGATTCAAGAAGAACAAGTCTAAGACAATATGATAATAGAAAACTAGACTGGCGAATGACAAAGAGTCAACAATTAAATTAAAATAAATTGCTTATTTTGTGTAAAATGTAGTTATAACAGATCTTTTGATAAATGTGATTTCCCTCAGTGATGATTTTTTCCAATTAAAATAAAATTTTATATATTGTATTCTAAGTTATCCATTGAAAATATACAGTTATAATAACATATTTTGTAAGTTATAATAAAATTATATATTCATAGCCATTTGTGGATCCTTATTAGCTTTGGTAAAATTTGGATCAAGATACGGTCTCTTTCTTCTCAAAGTCCCTATCAGAAGAACATCAATACTATTTAGATAAAATGTTATTAAAAATGTTATAAAATATAAAAAGATAAGACTAACAATCTATATTTCAAAATAGAATTAACTTTAGGGAAAGTTAGTTTATTAACATGTGATGGAGAAATAAATATTGGCCAAAATTTAATAATGTATAAAATATTTCTTTTTCTAAATTAGAACTAGTCTGTCATCCTTAAACTAAATTATAATAAGTGGCAGTCATGAAAATTGTTTTTAAATGCCAATGGCTCTTCACCCTGGGTTTTAACACAGTACTTCTACATTTAAAGGAAAAAGAATGTGAAGTAACACCATATATAAGAATTTATTTCCCAAAAAATGAAAATAGTACCATTACAAAGTAGAAAATAAGTTCGTGCTTTTCAAGCTACTCTACCTTTGGAAACTTGTTAGAGAAAAAATAGAAAACTAATACAAAGCCTCATGTGGGCACAATAATTCCTCCTGCCTCTGCCAGCAACACTGTGTTAAAGTGTGATGAAAAGCTAAGAAAATGGCCAAGAAGTCAACCTAGAGACCTACGAGCATTGGGATGTCAAGTTACACAATTCTAGGACCCCCAACCACCAGACTTCTGGTTTCCCTGCCAGCAAACGTCCTCATGAATTCACCAGAAAAGATTAATGTACACCAGTGCAACACAGAAAGTTCCAAGCTCTTCTTCCAATCATAGACTTGGAAGCTGTAGGTCATATTCTGATATGAATACTTTTGAAGATATTATCTCTATTTTATCAATTACTTGATTAGCTGGTGGAGAAGTAGAAAAATTAATCCACTCATTCTCAACTAAAC
Organism: Heterocephalus glaber; assembly: GCF_053883595.1. Lineage (NCBI taxonomy): Eukaryota > Metazoa > Chordata > Mammalia > Rodentia > Bathyergidae > Heterocephalus > Heterocephalus glaber. The sequence continues at coordinate 4,121,139 of NW_028258406.1, read as the reverse complement.
CACAACCTAAAGACATTTCTTTATGTGGCTGTCACCAGTTTAGGAAACAACTGTTAAGTAGAAGCATATGAAATATTTGATATGTTGAAAACAGCAGGATTTCAATAATTTTATATAGTTCACCCAACTAATTTCTATTAGCTTATAGCATAGCTAAAGGAGGGAGCAAGGAGAAAGAGTACTCTATTCCTGAAAAATTATCGCTGCTCTGAACCTTCTGCTATAAAACTAAGAAAATTAACAGTTATCACCCTTTCTGCAAACCCTGGAGAGAATTCAGCCCATAAGCTTTACTTGGCATGCACATCTGCCTACCAACCAAAGGTTCCCTGTCCCTTGATGCATCTGAGCTCCATAATTACATGAAGCCATCCATACCAGCCTCACTAATCTCTGAAACGGTAAATAACTGTCAAAAATAATAATCAATTATTTTTTTAAAAGTAAGGTTTTTTAAACGACTAAATGAGCTTTTAAAAATCACTCTAAAACATCAACTCAATGTTCTACAACTAAATCACACCAAGAAAAGCAAAGTTTAAAATTTTAGCTTTTCAAGCTCATAAAACTACAAAAATTGGTAGGACCTCAACTCCATGAACAACTTAAAATGAAAGGAAAAAGACGGTGAAAAATAATCAGAAAAATATACTCAATATATTTTTATATTCATTCTTAATTCAACAAACCCCGGCTTCAAAAAAAACTAATAAATCACTTGATATAACATACTCTCAAATATGAAAGGAGCAAGATGCACAGAATAACCTATTATTATAAACCTTTCTCTAAAGTAATGGTACAAACCAGTGTTACATTAAGCTTCATAAGTGGCCAATAAGATAGGTCATTTAATGTAGTACTTTTGTGTTTTAGGAAGCATCATTTGGATCCCAGGCGGTAGCAATACTGCAAAGGTTCTAGGGACACACAAGGAGGCAGAACAGTCTTTTCAATAAATGGGGCTGGTAAAACTGGGTGTCCATGCTGTAGAAGAATGGAACTAGAAGCCTGTATCTCACCAGCTACAAAGGTCAAGTCTAAAAGATATAAATGTAAGACCTGAAACCATGAAATTACTAGAAAAAACCCACAAAAAACACTTCAAGGTATTGGAACCAGCAAAGATTTTGTTTTTACAAGATCCCAAAAGTACCAAAAAAAAAAAAAAAAAAAAAAAGCAAATATAGACAAATTAGACTATATCAAACTAAAAAGCTTCTCTACAGCAAAGCAAACAACATAAAAAAGAGAAAACCCAAGAATGGAAGAAAATATTTCTAAACTAAATGGCTGATAAAGAATTTATATCCAGAATATACTACAGGGAACTCCAAAGACTCAATAGCAAAAAAAAAAAAAAAAAAACCACGACATAGACATTTCTCCAAAGAAAAACAAAGGGCATTAGAAAAATGAAAATGAAAACAATACTGAGATTTTATCTTACTCCAGAAAGAATGGCTATCATCAAAAACAATAACCACAAAAACAGGCTGGCAAGGTTATAGAAAAAAAGTGTTAGTGAAAATGTAAACTATAAACAGTACAACCACTACAGAAATCAGTTTAGAGATATTTCCAAAAAATAAACAGAGAGATTCCATTTGACCAGGTATGCCTCTTCTGGATACCCTCCTGAAAGAGTTAAAGACATCATATTATAATGATACATGTATACTCATGTTTATAGCACCACAACTCATAATATCTAAATCATGGAAGCAGCCTATATATCCATCAACAGATGAGCAAATAAACAAAATGTGATGTATATATTCAATGGATCACTACTCAGCAATAAAGAAGGATAAATTTGACTTAGTAGAAAAATGGATATACCACGAGACTACAATACTAGGTGAAATAAATCAGACAAAGTAGGTTTAATATCTCATGGTTTCTCTAATATGAGAAATCCAAAACATAAATACTTCAAAGAATAAAACAGAAGAAATATAATAAACAATAAGATAGAATTTTTGGAAATAGGAAGGGGGTCTAGTGGTGGGAGGCCAGGAGGATGGGGAGAAAGGGAAGTAAAAAGGATCAAGATGCAATATGTATATGTACCAATTCCTCACACTGACTTTATTATATACACAAAGGGCAAAGAGATATAGAGAAGGCCAACAGGTATTTGAAAAAATGCTCAACATTACCATTAATCAGGAAATGTCAGTCAAAACATAATGTAATATCACCTCAATCCAACAAGAATGGCTATGACTAAAATGACAAAAAATGGGGAGAAAAGTAAACCATTGCAATTGTTGTATTCATTATGGAAAAAGTATGGAAGCTATAGTTAGATAGATAGATAGATAGATAGATAGATAGATAGACAGATATCCAGCAAGCCCACTACTTAATATATATCCAAAGGAAATGAAATAATTATGTCAAAGAAACATCTGTTCTACCATGTTGAAAAAAGCACCATTCGCAATAGCTAAGAAACACAAATAATCTAAGTGAATACATATAGATACATATATATACATATATAATGGAAATATATATTATGGAATATTATTCAAACATAAGAAAGAATGAAATCCGGGCATTTACGACAACATGTATGAAACTGGAGATAATTACGTTCAATGAAACAAACCTGACATGGAAAACGAAGAACACTGGGGAGGGCGGGATGGGAAGAGGCAGGCTACCTACAGGGTAATAAGGTTTAGTCAGGCAGGAGCAAGGCGCTCTGGTGTGCTGGTGCACAGCAGGGTGATAAGGGATAAGCAGTGGTGATAATGTGCTGCGTATTTCAGAAAACTAGAAGAAATCAACTGTAATGTTTTCACCATAAAGAAATGATAAATATGTGAGAAGACAGATGTTTACCCTGATTTAAGTACTATACAATAGAAACATATCAAAATATCACACAGTACATGTGTACTAAATGTGTACACATTTTATATTTGCATGTATCAGAAAAAATAAATTAAAAAAGAGAGATATAAACACTCAAAGGTAAAGATTTAAAAGCATTAATTTTTACTACTTCATCACAACAACCAAAAAAAATGTTATACTGTGAAAAGTTCAGAGATGATACACAAAACTTTACAAGTGAAAATAATGCCAGTATTCTCACTAAGTTAACATTTCCTGAGCAACACAATAAGCTGCACACTGAAAAAGATGCTTTACAATATTCATTATATAATCCTCACAAAAACCCCATGTGATGGGTATTATGTCCCCCATTTTATAGAGGAAAACTCCAGCCATAAAAGCCAGGGCTGCACTCTTTGGGGTGCATGCTACAGAGACCCTCACTTCTCGAGTATACTCCACAGCATGGTGTTGGTATTTACAGCTCAAATACTTGCAGAAGTGAATAGAGGCACCAAATGATGAAAGATGGTCTTAATAAAAAAAGGCAAGTTTTTAAAGCCTTTAATATAAATTGCGGCATGAGGGTGAACTGCTGTGGGGCAGTGGTAAGGTGGCAGGAGATGAGAGGAAAATTATTTTAAATCAAAGAAGAGCACTTTAAATAAAACATAATAGGATTTCTTTTAATCAGAGGAGCAGCATGGCACAGCAGAAAGAGCAGTGGCTTTCGACTCAGATCTGTATTCCGTTCAGAAAGGCTGCTCCCTTCAGCTGAATTTCACTGAAGAATGTAACTTTTTCTTAAATATAAAGTATACAGAATATTTTCCTTGGTTCTTTCACAGAATTATTTAGGGGAACAAATGACACAATATAAGTAAACATTTAAGGGCTAAAACACGTGCTACTAATATTGTTGTATAAAACCCAATTAAGAAGTGAATATCATGCTTTCTTTTAATGTTACATATACTTTTATTATCAAATGCACTACAGTAATCTCCTAAAACAAGATTTTTTAGTGAATAAGTGGGAGTCAGGCAAGGTGACGCACACCTTTAGTCCCAGCTACATGGGAAGCTGAAGCAGGAGAATTGCTTGCAGTCAGAAATTCAAGGCTATCGGGAGCAACATAGCAAGACCCTGCCTCAAAAACACAAAATAAAATAAAATAAATGAAAGCTGATGTTGAAAGGGCCTTAAAAATGTATTCCAAGTTGGATAAAACATTTTATTCTAAATAATGTGTTAGTCCCTTGAATTACAAAACAAAATAACCACAAATATTTGAATAAGCAGCAATCAAGCCCAGGCCCCTAACATCCACCTCATTTCCACCAGTGCACAAATCACAAAGGCTCCATAACCTATTCTGCCAAAGACTCCGTTATCAGTCAGAGAAGTGGAACCATCTTACAGTGCAACATTTAAAAGGCACACACACAAAAAAATACACAGGGATTCAAAGAAATCAAATTGTACTGCAATGCAGCTATTAAAACAGTGCTCAGGGTTCTGCAAATCGGTCAATGAGCATAAGGAGATCTCCAGCGATTCCCCTGGGCAATGGGGAGCCTGAGTCCATCCAAAATGGCTGGAACAAATTTTGCCATCATGTTATGGATCAATTAGCCCTGAAAATTCACACAACTACAGTATATCTTACCCTTAACTCCCATAAACCCTGTTTCTGGACAACTTTCAAGTTTCCTCAAAAGGCTGATGGATTTCAGTAGTTTGAGTAGATCTATGTTAATTTTTAGTTGGCAGCGTAACTTAACCAGATATGATTATGTATTGGTACCAAGAGATATAATTTTCAATAAAGCTATTGAAATGCAAAAAAAAAGAGGAAACAGCATTAAACACTAGTTTATAAAATACTAATACTACATTTGTGAGACAGCCATGGAGATGTACTGCTTAGAGCTCGGGTTACAAAAACACTTTCCATTCAGAGGCAAGGAGCACCTTTATTGGCAGGCCCCAAGCTCTCTGTATTTTCAGAATCCTTCTCAGCTTTTGAAGGAGCTTTCCTCCAAGGCAATCCCGGGCAGCACATCATGTGTAGCAGAGACCCGAACACTGCAGGACCTCATGTGGTCTCCTCAACTCTTTCCTTCCTCTTTCCTTCTAAGCACCCTCATCGCTGAGTTGGCCGAGAATTTGTCAGGTTTGAACTATGATCTAAGGTTCTTCCTTGCAATATAGTTTTACTTCCTTTTATCTTTCACATGAATTACCAACTCCTTCACTTCTTTTAAAAGCAAAAAAAAAAAAAAAAATCCTTGCACTCCAACTTCTTTCAGTGTCTGCTTCCAAAAGGAACCAACTGACAAAATGCCCTGTTCTCCCTGTGCTATGAATTGAAATCAGGTGCTCTATCTCGGGCTCTTTTTAAGAAATTTTATTGATTTATTTTAGACAAGGTCTCCCTAAATTGCCCAGGCAAGACTTGAACTTGCAATCTTCCTGCCTAGGTAGGTCCTCTTCAGTGCTGGGATTAGAGGCATGTGCCACTGTACTCAGCATGTTCATTAATGTTTTAAATAGCAAGATCTAGTGTTTGATCAAATAACTACACTGATTCTGAAATAGTGATGAGTTTAAATGATAATATATTTAAAATAACTGCCATCTGTTAGGAAGGTATGTGAACTTGGCTGGTAGAAATGTCCTGCTGTTTGTTGTCTGTAATTGAAGGAAAAGCTAAATTTCAATTGGAGGTTAGTGAAAATGTGATTTTTTTTTTTCTTATCCACATTCAAGGACACCTGATTTTACCCACAGACCTCATGTTTTAACTAATATTAAGTCTGTAACTGGACTAAGGTGTGTCTAATTTGAAATGTATATTTTTCTTAAGAATCAGAGATATACTGAGACAAGTTGGCTCTGTGGTGACCAAAAGTCTCCAATCTTGCTTTCCTACTCGGATGCTATGAAATAAGTGAAAGCTTGTGTTAAACACACCAATAGGTCATAAGGCATCAATTAGCCCAAGTAATTTAACCTCGACAGACAAAAAATATGCAGCTTAACTAGACACATAAACATGTAATAACTGCAAAATCTAACTTGTGAAATACAAAATTATAAAATACATAATAAAGTTACTTTGATTTTCTGTTATAAAATGATTCTGTTGTTTAATATCAAATTCCTATACAGCAGATGATCAGCTAGAAGTCCGTTGCATCTACTTGTGATACCTTGATCCTACTCTCTTACTATGCTGCAAGTACAGGATCAGGTAACAATGCTCACTTCAAACAATTCTGCCTGTTCCAAGTCAGGCAGAGTTTGGGGGTGGGGGCCACAGTACATTCAAAAGGATTACCATTATTTATATTTTCAGGTGAATAATGTGTACTAATTAGTGTGAATCTTAATACACACACAAGGCAAAGAATAACTGACTAGAAGAGAGAAAGGTGCTTCAAGCAGTCATAAGGCAACAAGAAATGTCCTGATTAAATAGGAAATAAGGTAGAAGATAAAGGAAACAGAAGAGAAACCCTAAGAGGAAAAAGTACAAGACAACAACAAAGCTATGTTAACTATTTCACAATTTGTTAAGAGATGATAGTTATCACTAAAATACTGAAACCTGCCACTAGAATTTACACACCAGGATGAACTTGGAATATTGAAGAGAGATAGTATTTTCCAATCTACCACCAGACAAGTGACTCCAGTCAAGCCCACTGCATTAATACCATTCCTTTCTGCAATGGAAGAAACAAAAATTTATGCACATAAAACAATATCCGCACATCAAGCCTCCTCCTTTCCTGTACACTATACAAGAAAGGCTTATAAAATTTTTATCACTCTGTATCAAAGATCTCCTATACAACTAAGCATGTAACTGAAGCATTATGTAAACTTGAAAGTTTTCTATGGCTCCAGGCTAAATAAACCCACTTTCTTAAGCCTCTTCCCCTTAGATTCTATTTCTATGAGGATTTAAGAATAAATTTTCATTTCTCCAGCAACTCAACAGAGAATACACCATAATTAGTAACAATGTGATGTTTTCTAATGGTGAAACAAGACGTTCTCCACTCACTTGGCTTCAGTTCTTCTGAGATTCAGTCAGAGAGAAAAAACAAGAGATTATCCCTAGAGAAATATTTAATTCCCCATTTACTGCTTCCCCAATCTTTCCAAATTAGTGTTTCTCAAATGTTATTTTCAGAAACTTTTAAGGTATGTAAGATACGTGGTGTTCATTTTGGCATAATCTGCTTACATGCATTTGCATGGACCATATTTCTATTATATATCTTAATGTAGACTTATGAGGTAAACTAGGACTTTTCATAAACCTCTGCAGAAATAAACTGTGTTTCAAATACAAAATGGTATCTTGAACACAGGCAAGTCACTGGGAAAATCCATTCTTTAACGCTTCCTACCCCAATACTTTGCCCACTGAACTATGATGGAAGAAATTTAAGCTTGATTTGTTTTTAAGTGCATAATCCATTAACCGTTTCCATATGCCATAACAATTCAATTGGGAGATTATTTATAAACTGGTTTGTTGGCTCTGTCTGGCAAATACGACACACCTGTTATAAATGGGATCATTTCAAAAAGCTAACAATTGTGGACCTAGATTTCCATAATAAATCAGTCTAAGTGAATTAGAATATCCATATACTTCCAGAAAGCCCTTTAATCCTATTAAGTTAACAGTTTGTGAATAATGAAAGTAATTAATATTCATTTTAGTTGACAAATCCAACACCAATAACCTGTTAGTATACTTTAATCCACATTCCAACAGCCTGTAAAAATTAACCAACAGATGCTTCCAATCTGGTAAAAAATACATAGGTCATTAACACTATTTTGATGATACCAAATGTTCAATATATGAGTATTATGATTAAGTTCCAGATATATATATAAATATAAACAGTGTCCTTTTTATAACCTTGTTAAAGCTTAACAGAAGCCAAAGATAGTAAAATATGGTATCTTTTCCAAAATCAAAATAATTTATTTGTTGTTTCACTCTTCATTCTTATGTTTCAACTAGGAACTTTACTCAGTTCCATTACTAGCATACAAGCAACATGAACAATGAGGACCACATCTGCCTTGCTCATTTCAGAGTCCTCAGTGCCAACACAAAGCCAAGTACGCAATATACACTTGAACGCTGACTTGAACATTGGTAGCCAAGAACAAAGAGAAAGAGAAGGTGGGAGAAGTGAAAGAGAAGGACTGAGAAAAGTGACCTGGAAAAATGTCACATTTCTGGGAGAATTTAAAATATGGAAAGCTAAGAGGTATCTCAAAAACTTAGAAAAGAAAGAAGCAAGAAAGCCAAAGTGAGATACTTAACAGAAATATAAACCTTAAAAGAACAACAACACAAGAAAATTGGGGGAAATGTTGATTTTACACAGGACAAGACTTAGAGAAGCTTCCTATACTTCTTAAGATATGGTACACAGCACTTTCCCTGTGAAGGAAAATGTTATAAATGGTCGTGGGGAAATTAGTTTAAAATAAAGGATAAGGAAGTTAACAGGTACGGTAAAGATTAAACAAGGTGATATAAAGAAGATCCAGCTCCAGGGACTGGTATAATATAGTGCTCAATAGATAATTATTAATTTCTCTTCCTTCTCCAACTCTAAGAACATTAGACCCAGAAATAGGTCTAGAAATAGACCTAGAAATATTAGACCTAGACCTAGAAACCCCAGTAATAAAAGTTCTGGTAACCTGCTACACGGATAAAAAAAAAAAAAAAAGAAAAAAGACCTACTAATATTGACAAAAAAGAATACAAGATATGTGAGAAAACTGCAAGGTTCTATTTAAATGATTATATTCAGTGTCCTTATTCATACTATTATAGCATATCGAATGCTTAGGAAGCACTTATTGTAAGTATCTGGGCTGGAACATCCATGTTGAAATTAAAAAACAACAAACAACAACAACAAAAAAACCCAGCCCCAATTCCTAGTCCAAAGAGTTACTGCAATAGAAAACAGAGACAGACCATTTTTTTAAGCCACCACATTCTTCAGCAATCTGAATTCTTTGTCTTTCCTGGACTAATCATGATGCAAACCAATGATTAAAATTATCCAGCAGTCAAAGCCTCTGTCTCCTACTGCATGTTAAGGAGTGGATAGGCAACTGGATTTTCACCTCGGACCAAATAATGTGTAAGTAGCTACATTTAATTCTGAATCTTTAGAAATTTTAAAGTATATCAAAACCTTTGGGTCCATGGGACATGAACAAATGCTAACATTTAGACCCAATGCCTCAGCAACCAGGCCATAAAGAAAAGAGACAAGAGGGAGTAACTTGTTCACTCCAACAGTCCACATTCTTATACAGGCTTCCTGAACATCTATCTCTTTCCTTCTCTTGTAATCATTCCCATTAAATATCTATAGTATCAAATTCTGTTTCTCTAAAAGCAGCAGTGACTGGCCTTTTCCAATTAAACATTTAACTACCAGTAATGCCAAAAAGTATACTTATGACCAATCATAGAATGCTTTCTAGGAAGTATTCCAAAAAATGCAGAAAAAAATTGTCACAGTTATAACCCATCTTGATTGGCATTATAAAATGATGGCAATGCTCAGGGCCACAACCTTGGGCTTCCCAATCTTTTCTATTCACCCTAAAAATATCATCCACAGTCACATAAATGTTACAGCTGTATTTGAGGGGAGACAAAAGATGCTGCGATCCTTTGAAAGGTTCTGAGGCAAGCCAGAGAGATACTAGACCAAGGAGCAGCATATCATACAAAGGAAAGAGGGCCCCAGGAGGGATGGAAGAATATTTTGAAAATGTTCAATTTTCACCTTAATCTATTTAACTACTATTAGACTGAGCAAATACATCATTTTTTAACCTTGAATCTCAAGGCTAAAGTTAGATGACTTAAGAATTTTTTAAAGGTTCAATTATTTCATTTAGGGCTAACACTACAGCTAAATTAAAGACATGCTAACAAGTTTCCCTTTTGAGCCTCATTAATTAAGAAAGTAATCAGAGTAAAGAGGGGAAAAAAGAAAGACTAGCTGGATGGCAGCATTACTTAAATAGCTTTTAGATACCACCATTTATACCTACTAGCAAAGCAAAGGGAAAACTAATCAATTCCAGATTAGGAAATCTGAAATTCTGAAGTGTTTTACATGTAAATACATATTTTAACTGCCACAGTCTCCTTGATTGCTTAAAGAGTGCAACTAATCTTATTCAAAGAAAATTTTGATTTTCCATAATCAAAAGGTAAAATTAAGATCTGCTTACTTCACAAGTTTTGCTATGGTGAGGCTGCTGAGAATTCTCCCTGCTTTCAAAGACCACAAAATTTCATTTTAATATTTTAGTCAAGACAAACGCTGCTCGGAAATACCTGGTGCCTGGTAAAGAATTTTGAATTACTACAAATTCTAGAAAGCTACTTTATTCTACAATTACCTTTTAGAAAGTGTTGCTAAATTACAACTGTTTTTTCAGAAAGAGTTTCCAATTTACAAAAGGAATACAAATGAATTTTTTAAGGTATCTGCCAATGTTCTTTGGTTGGTTGTAGAGATCAAATTTAATCAGGTATCTGAGTCATCTCTAGAATAATGCCTACTAAACAGTAGGCCTTTTAAGAAGTCAATTCCTCTCTCTCTCTCAAAACTAAACCCCAGCACCTCCATTCATTCAGTATAATCTCTCCCTGTCAGATCTCTCTGTCTTCAGTGAGCCCAGGGATAAAGACGTGTAAGTCTATAATGAAAAAGTTTCATTTTTTTCTGAACATTAAAAGGCAATGATTGGGGTCCAGGGATTTAACTCAGTGGTTCCGCCGCCTGCCTCGCAAGCACAAGGTCCTGGGTTCAATCCCCGGTACCAAAAAAAAAAAAAAAAAAAGGCAATGATTGATCTTAATTTCCCTGTGCTACAAACCAAAACTATAAGCTTTACATAATACTTAAAAATGAACAATATGTGTAGATACTAGACTTAAAATGTAAAGGGCAGGTCTATGAGACTGGATTAAATAAATTCAATTTTCAGAGTTGAATATAATCTAATTTTTTTAAAAATCATACCATACAAGTTAAAGCTATCACAAAACAATTTGGAAAATGAATACGACTGCTTTTAACAAAAAGATGATATAATATACTCAAATAATTTTCTTTCAAGCTAACTTTAAAGACACTGTAAATATGATATTTCTGTACCATGTGATTCACACAGTGACAGTCATTGTAATAATAAAAGGTCACAAAATTCTGATTAGAGGAAGGCTCACAATTTTTTTTTAAACTAAAGAAATTTTGATGCCAAATTAGTCTCTGAAAATGTCCTTCTTTAAGAAAACTCTAATCTCCAATGGCACTTTTAAAAAAAACTATTGTAGAGAAAAATTAAAGAATCAAAGTTTGTATTATTCATTTGTATTTTTTAAGTTGCTCATTTGATATACTGTCCAACAAAATTCACTTACATATCTCATTTCATTAGCTTATTTACCTATAGTAATGAAAAAATTTGAGGTATAGGATGTTTAAAATAAGGAGTTTTAGGGGTTGGTATATAACAGAGGCAAAGTTAAAATTCCAATAAAGTAATAACAAAGACATTAAACTTACCTTTTTGTTGGCAACAAAATGTATTCTCAAGTTTACAAAGCAAATTCGTATTTTCATACTTATTTTCATTTACTTTTATCCAGAAACAGTTTTCAGTCATTTCATGAGGTCGGATCTGCAATCAGAGGGAAGACTGATGCATAAACAGCTGGGTGTTTCACCTGTCCCAGCCCAATCACTACGGACAGACCCAGCGTCCCATAGCTGCCAACAGATGTTTATGAAGTAATCTCTGTAGATTTTTCCCCTAAGTCTGTCCGATGAAATACAAATTCTGAGGAATGTTAAGATCTTAAGAGGAAAAGTTTCCACGATCAACAGCTGGTGATCTGAAGCTGAATGAAATAAAGCTGAATTTATTTCTTCTCAATTCTGTTTCTCAGAGTGATTACTGACACCCAACTGCACTCTGCCTCTTGAAGGCCAGAATACATTACACAGCATATCCCATGTTTATGTGGCCATGAACCTATCTTTCTATAGGACTCAGAGTTCTTGTGACTTAGGTAGATATCAGCTTCTGACAACTACTTATATTTTCTCCAATGGCTACCAGCAGGGAACAGTTCCTAAAAACACTAACATTTTTGTACTTTTTCAAAAACATGTCATAAATATAGGGTTCCATTCCAATAATGATGAATTATCAATTTAATTACAAATCAAATCCCACTAAAAGATCAACTGTTGCCAAATTCATAAGCCAGAAAGGTTTAATCAACTGCAAAGGGATATCAACACTTCTATTTTTAGAAAAAAAAATTGTTTATTATCACTTTGACTAAGGTTCCCATTGAAAATTATACAATAGGCAATTAAATTTTCATCAAGGTAGAAGTATGTTTTCCTTTTTTTACGTGTTTTACCTTTAACCAATTCAATCTTCTCATGCTGATTTCGGGTTTAAATTCTTTCTTGGGTTTCAACCCAAATGGTAGAGTTGGTGGGGGAGGAGAGTTTCGTCCACCAAGAAACCCCAGGGGAGGTGGTGGAGGCACAGGACCACCAAAAGGCACAAGCATTCCTGGGAGTGGTGGAGGTGGGGGAGGGGGTGGTGGAGGTGGTACCCCTCCACAAGAGGGCGAGGGAGGGGGAGGAGGAAGTGCCGCCTGGCCAGTCCCATCTTCTTTCAACTGGAGCAAAGGAATTTTCACGTCACTTGGCAAGGCACCAAACTAGAGGAGAAAATAAGGAACATAACCAAGAACAATTTTATAGATATAAAAGTATGCTTTACAGGAAAAAAAGGTATTATTTTGAACCAAAAATAACTATCAGTAATTTCACGATTTAACCAAAACACAAATTTTTTAAAAAGTAATTCCAATGTAATAAATAATTTTAGCTTTTGTTCTCAAGAAAATGTAGTTGTCAAAAATATAACTCACCACTTCATATAGTGAAGGCTATGTAGGTGGACATGCCCAGGAGAGAAATGGGTATAGATGTATAGGACTGGAAAAGCAGCTGTCTCTGGGAGACAGCAAAGACATTGAAAGCAATAAATTCACTCAGTGAGAGAATATCTGTGCACAGAATTCTGTGGAACACTTGCACTAATCACTAAGTGATTAGTAAAAAAGTAAGATTTGAAAAAAAAAGATTTAAATGATATTTCCACATCATGCCTTTGCTCAAATTTTCTCAATGGTATATTAATGCATTTTGAAGAAAATATCTAAAATTTTTTAAATTTATATTTTCAAATGTTTTAAATTAGGGCATGTTTGAAGAGCACAATATTATTCTTCATAGGAAGTTGGTATGTGTACATAATACCTCTTAATTGTTTTTTATCCTCATCTCCTCACTTCCCCTTCCCTCCATCTCTTTATCCTCTTCCTTTTGTAAAAGATCTATTTTTCTACTTCCCATTATCTTATATTTTACTTTTTATTTAAATTTTGGGTTTCTCATGTAAAAGAAACCATTTGATATTTAACCTTGTGTTTCTGATTTCTTTCACTTAACATTGTAGTTTCAAGATCCATCCAAGCCAGACATGTGGTGCACACCTATAGTATTAGCACTCAGGAGGCTGAGGTAGGAAGATTGGAGCAAGTTCAAGGCCAGCATGGGCTACATAGTGAGTTCAAGGCAAGCCTGAACTATATAGCAAGACCTTATGAGTCAAAAAATAAAAGAAAGAAAGAAAAAAGTGCATCCACTTTCCTACAAATGACTCAAGTTCATCCTTCCTATGGCAGAGTAGTACTCCATTGTGTATAAATACCACATTTTCTTTATCCATTTATCTATTGATAGCTATATTGATCACTTCCAAGTAAAAAATCTAAAATTCTTAGTAGGGCCTTCAGGGGTTTGTCATGGTTTGATTCATACAAACTAGTCTTTCAAGTAATATTCTTCTAATTCCATGTATGTGCCAAACTCATACTGCCATCAGAGCATATGCCTGGTAATTCCCCTTTGCCTGAAACATTCCCTTCACCTGGACATTGCTTACCAACTTCTCCAGGCTGAGCCACCGTGTCCCTTCTGCAGCAAATTTTGATCTTCCCACTCATTTTACACTCATAGCACCCTATATTTCTCAACAGCTCTTCTCAATAATATAAAATCATTATCCAAGGGATCATTAGCAATTACCTCTTTGATACATTTTAAGCTGAATGAGGGTGGTGACTATGTTGCATTATTCACTTTTTTTCCCCATCACCTAAGGCAGTGATGGCAGACGACAGCCACTGAAAAAATGTTTCAGATAAAGACAGGAAAAGAAAAAGGCAAGCACAGCATCTTAAACCACAAGTGAAAAGATTGTCCCACAGCTACAGAAAACTTCTACAAAGTTCAATGCTAAAGAGAAACAAAGTAAAATGAGGAGTGAAAAGAGCCAACTGTGCTCACTGTTCACCTCTGTCTATGATTCCATGGTATGGTAAGAATTTAGTTGATGAAACTGGATCCTACAGAAAATTTTCTAGGTAAATAACTTCTTGAAATTATTAATTTCAATTCTAACCCATATAAACATGTATGTGTGTGTGTAATATGCGTGAGAACTACCCTGCAAATGGAAGACATTTATAAACTATTATTTTAAAATGTTTGTAACACAATTATGAAAAATAGATCACATGTGAAAGCCTGAAATCAATGCTATGCTATGAGCACAAAGAAAAACTGTTGTGAAAGAAATGGAGACTGGGAATGAAAATGCATGCCTTATTGAAACCATTAAGTGTGATAAAGAGCCCAGGGTTGCCACCCAGGGTTGCTGTGATCAAGGGTGGGACTGTCCTGGGAACATCAGAGATGAATATAACCTATACTAATTCCTGTACATTTTGTAGTTAACAAGTACTGTCTGAAAAGTATGGCTGAAAATGTGTTCCAGAATCATTCATTTGATAAAGTATGAATGATTTAAATATGTTTCAGGAGCAGGCACACTGTACATTGTAACTATCTTGCTTACAACTATAAGTGACTAAAGGAAGGAAATCACAGATAACAGGGCATATTTTATTCATCATCTTCATACTCAACTAGCTTTGATTAAAGAGAAGAGTGTTAAGATAAATGCAGACATTTCATGAGAAATACAAAGAAAAACCCAAAGAAAAAGTTTGCCAATTATTCTTCAAAGCTGAATGTGTGAACAATATTAAGTTTCTAATTCCAGGCTTTTCCCTGTTAGCTACAATCACAGGTCATTATTGTGCACAATTTAAAAGAATTTATAAGATTCCTTAATTTCAGTTTTGAAACATAAATTTATTCCCATTTTATATAAAAGCACTTTGCAGCAATAACATCCAAAGATAATGGGCATATTTTTTAAAATTTGGATTTCTGTAGAGTAGATTGGAAAGTAATCCTTCTACTGGCAAAAATTTAAAAGAAAAAAAAAAAGGTTCTTATATTTATATTAGCCCAGGGCATGAAAAAAATTGTCAAAAATATTGTAGCCAAAGTCTATAAATCAATTTGATTTGAAATACAGAACACAATCAAATGTTTCTTTTAATATGAAATAAGGAGCCATATGGGAAAGGTGAAAAATCACAATGAAATATAGTACTTTCTTCTCACAGCACTAAAGAAGTATTTATCTTGTAGACAGGTTTTGATTGTATAATTAAATTGAACACTAAGATATAGCTATCTCTTAAGGTATCTTCAAATCACTTCTGTAACAAAACATAACAGAAAACAAAATTGCCAATAATATAGGAAACAGTATACCTGAGACTACTTGGACTTTATCACAGCAAAACTATACTTACTGCTTACTGTATATAAATCTACGTGAAGAAATTCAGCTATGAATTCTACCTCCTTCCTTCCATCCACATAAACATGCAAGTGAAGTATTTCTTGCTATATAATGTTTTATGTGTAGAGCATGGATGTGAGCTATCTGCTTCATAATCCAGATTTGCTCTTTTTTGTCATGTTTTAAATCTGTTTACTTTTGGAAATTGAAAAATTATCAGAAAATGTTCTCATTCAGCTGGAGGTTATCTTTCACTGCGAGGTACCCATAGGCTGAAGGTTTTGAAAAATAAATAGCTTGAGCAATAATTTCCTGTAGTCGGATAAAGATCAGTGATGAATGACAAATCTAAGAGTAAAAGATTTTCTTAACCTTTATGCTTAATTACTTAGGAACATGAGACATCAGAAACACAACCTAAATGAAACAGAAAAAAGCAGTTTAAAGTGTAAAGCTTAGATATTCCTAAAATTATAAGTTGAAAAAGAGATGGCAAAGTAATTTTTAAAAATGTACACATAGCAAAGTAGAAGCACATACAAATTACACCAAAAAAGGAAAATTAAAGTTTAAACACTTTGATGCTATGAAGATCTAACATGACCTTTACTCTCCTGGTGTGGTTTCAATACCAAATTCACTCCAAATGGTATTTTACCTGTGCTTTAAAAGCTTGTAACTCTGCTTGAAGCTCATTAATCTTTGCCTCCTTTTTCTGCAATTGAGACTGAGTTTCTTGGTGGTCAGTAAACTCCTTTTCAAACTGAAAAGGAAAAAGAGAGAGAGAGGAGGGAAGGGAAAATGAAAATGCAAAGCAATATTCTTCATATAAAAATATGACTAATGATGTGCCAATAGGATATACATTTTTGAATCAACTTATAAAAGAAACAGTAGATTTCTGATAAGTGACACACAGCCTTTGTCTAGGTCTCTGCAGGTCCCACCAAAATCATTCATTCTCAAGGGAACAGAAAGAACCAGAGATGGAGTCTGTGACCTTCTTCTTGCCACAGAGCAAACGGGTCCACAGTTATCAATGACCTTGGCATTTTACTTAAAAGTCCCTAAATATCACTGTAATTTTGTGTAAAATAATACAGAGCAAAGCACTGTATTGAGTTCCTTGCCTCCCACTTGCAAAAATTTATACTTGAAACATATCTGAAGTTTATCAACATGATTTAAAAGTATTCCATTTAAACTTTTGTTAACAAACACCTCCACTTTATAAATGCATCAATTATAGACTTTTTCTTATCACAACACAGCTCCTTCTATCTCTGAGAGATAAACAGTAAATTAATTGTTCAAAGTCCCTAGTATACTATCTTCTGGGAGAAAGGTAAACAATAAAATTTGGCGAATCCACTGAGTTTTCTAATTTATTTAACCACTCATCACAAGTTCTCATCTTGCATTCAGATAGTTTCACTTTCCCATCACAAGGACTGAAAACCTCTCCTGAGAGAATTTAAGTAAGGTATTATCTCATAATTAAAAATAAGTATTTGGCTCCTTTTTAAAAAGAAAAGAATCAAATGACTGCAAAAAGATGTAACTGTTTCACAAATGTAGGCTTCTAGATATTAAATACAGTTAAAACTCAACCAAAAAAAATAGCAATATGAACTGAACAGTTTACTAAGGGCCTTTGTTTTTGTTTAGTTTACAAAGGGAAACCTTATATTGCTTTTAACACAGCGATAGCTACTACTCTACAGCTAGTAAAAGCTGTGAGATTTCACAGCCAGATTTTTCTGCCTTCAAAGCCTGAGTTATTCAAATAAACCCACACTACTTTGCACAACTGTTTAGATAACACTTTTCTGTTTTGATAGGCTATGTTTGGAGCAGTTTTAGGTTCATAGTAAAATGGAGCAAACTATATATACTACATTTCCTCCATGGCCCCACACATGCATATGGTCTCCCCATACCTTATTATTTTTAAAATTTGTATTAATACATATTTGTTATGCAGAACGAGTTTCACCGTGGTACACCAGTACATGAATATAACATGCTTTGATTATTTCCAGCCCCTTACTATCCCTTCTTGCTTCCTCCCTTCTCCCTCCTCATCCCCTTCCTCATCTCCTACAGCCATATTCCTATCATCTCTCCTTTTAATCTCCCTCTAATTTTTTTAGGTTCTTCGTATGAGAAAAATATGTAATATTCAACTTCCTGCATCTGGCTTATTTTGCTTAACATGATCTTCTCAAATTCCATCAATTTTCCTGCAAATAACATTTCATTTTTATGGCTGACTAATATTCCATTGTGTATATACACCATATTTTCTTTTCAGTTCATCTGTTGACAGGCACCTAGGCTATTTCCATAGCTTAGCTATTCTTTATCATGCTACAACAAGCATGGGCATGTAGGTATCACTATACTATGCTATCTTAAATTCTTGCATTTTTAAATGTCATAACCAATACTCTGTGAAAAAAGAAATATTTTAATTCTCGCTTTATAAGTGGGCAAGGTAAACTGAAAGCTATGGATCCTGGTTCCTATCCTTTAGCTCCTTTATGAAGATAACTAATACTAACAGATGAAAACCATCTGAACAGCCTTCATTTCACTCAGTCTACAACATTAGTACTATGGCTCCTCCAATCAAAATCTTCCTACCATGAAATAACTAAATAGACACAAATCTTAAACTGAATAAAATGACTATCTACAAAGCAACTATGTTCAGGCACCAAGGATAAACCCAGCTGCTTCTGCTACCCAGTGCTTCCCCAGGGACCTGCTAAATCAACTGCACCACCTTGGCTGCATTTTCACCCCTCTGTACATCTGTTCTTCATCTGACCCCTTAAGAGCCCTCTAATGTAATCCGACTCTGCTTCACAGTCACTTTTTTAGGCCGTTCTTAGCCCAAATTCACTTTTCTCCAAGGTTGAACTTCATGCATTTTTTTATCCAATACAACTTGGCAATCATTCTAACATTGCAAAAAAACATTATTTACCAAATTCCAAATCCCCTGGATTCCTCATAGCCTCTTATTGGGTGAACTCTCCTTAGGTGTGCTATTCAATATCACAACCACTGGACACAAGTAGTTATTTAAATGTAAATAAAGTTAAAAAGTTCAAGTACTCAATCATGCTGCCCATTTTAAAGTACACAACAGACACAAATGGTGCCAATGGTTTCCATGATGAACAGCACAGATTGTGAAACATTTTCGTCTCCCACGGTAGCCAGGCCTGTTCTACACATAATCACTTATAAATATGCCTCCATACTCAACCTCTCTTCTCCAGGTCCCTCCCATGACAACAGTCTTCTGGTTCTCCTGCTACTTGTTGACTGCTTCTACCAATTTTTAATTTGGATGTCATACTGCTTAAAATCCAACCCTCTAATACTGGCACGCTACAAGACTATTTCCTCACTCTACATTGCTCATAAAATTGTATCTTTTTCAATCACTATCCATAGACTAACAGCTTCCAAATCCCTATCACCATTATAAATAAATCCATATATCAATACATAAATATATATATATATCTCCATATATATCTATAACTATATTTCCAATTTATTAATGAAAATTTTTATGACAAGTGAAAAGAAAACGATCTTCCCTTCTAGAAACCTTGTTTTAAATATGATTATTCTTTGTAAAAGACAGTTCAAATAATATGATTCCTTTAGTCAAACCTTTAGAGGCACAACTACAATCATTAACGTCTAAGGACCCTCTGGGATCTAGACCAAAACTACATTATTTCCATTATACAATAAATATCTAACAGCACGCCTTGGATATGTCCCTCAGTGGTAGGTGTTGGAGAAAAGAGAGTTGAAAAGAACACAGTCAGAGCTTTAGTAAGCATAATGTCTGATGGTGAAGTAAAAGTAAATAGTCATCCCTAAATCCATGAAAACTGTCAGCAATAAAGGTCGAATGAGACTGAGAGCCAGTAAATGATTCCTGCAGCAGCAGTGCTGACCATGAAGTCTGAAGAAGCAGAGCAGTCGGTGAGAAGTGCAGCTATCATTTCACACAGAGGGAATAGCACAGTGCCCAGTCGAATGAAAAGCAATCCTTTGTGAGGGGGACACAAAGGAGGTATGAAAACAAACTGCAGGGATGAAACCAGAGATATATACAGGAATGAAACTGTTAACAGAAATTTTGTAATAAACCACAGAGTTATTCATTTTTCCTAAAGATCATGGAGGGCTAGGAGAGTATGTATTCTAAGAAGATAATGTGATCAAATTTGCACTTTGAAAAACACCATCCGGCAGCAGTGTGGAAGATGAATTGAAAGGGAAACACTAGAGGCATGGAAATTAGCTGAGAGGTGCTTACAGTTGTTCATGCAAGAACTGAGGGTCTGCCTGAACTGAGGTAGAAGAGAGGGTAACAGAAAGAAAATGGGACCAGACACTCCAAAGAAGTTTCTATCTGACTGAAAAAAAGAATAAATGAGAACAGTATATCTAAGATGACTAGAGTGTTGTGTGGTTTTTTATGCTGGAAATAAAGTATTGTAGTATGGAGTTAAAAAGTCATAAAATGCAGGGAAGGAAAGCATTTTTAGGGAGAAGAGAGATGAATTTGTTTGTAGGTATTGTGTTAGCTTCGCATCACTATAACAGAACAGATGACACAGGCTAGCCAAATGGCTTGGCCCCGGCTTTGTGGCAGAGCTGCTCCTTGGCTACAGCACCTCATGGTACAGACAACAATGGCAGGATTGTGTGTGGAAACAAGCACTGAGTACACCATGAACCAGGAGCAGAGAGGATGGGAAGTGCCAGGCTCACTCCTCTATATCACTCCTTTCCCTCTGCCAAGGAATGAAGGCGTTGAACAGAGAACCACTTCATGCCCCCATCACCCCAACCCCACACCTTAAGGTCAAACCACTTCCCAACTGTGCCACCGTGGGGACCAAGCTTTCATACAAAGGCCTTTGGAAGGACACATTACACCATGTCCAAACTATGACAGCTATGTTATGTTTGAAATGTCTACAAGAATTTCAACATAAATCTGCATTCAACTCTTCCGTGGTTATCTCAACTTCTTATCTCATACTGATCCTTCAGCTTTCACACTAGTTATCATCTTTGGGTAAATATTCTCTGAGCCCTCAAACTAGATGAGAAACCCTTCTGGTAGGATTGATTATACACCACATAGGGTGCTTCCACCACAGTAATTATCATGCTGTAATATGAAAATATTAAAATGTATCACATGCCTCAATAACATTCACCAACCTGGAAGCTCATAAATGTGAGACCTCTTCTATTTTACTCATCATGATTCAAGTGCCTTACACTTATAATTAAACTCAATAAATATTTGTTGAATGAAGTGCTGAACCAACTCCTGTCAAATCTTCCTTTATATGTCGAATGCCTATGTCAATATCATATATTAAATATTGCCACTCTCCCAGCATCAAAAATCTTTGAGGTCACTTTCTTTTTTCCCTTTTTTTTTTACAACTAAGACAAAGTTCATGGCTACAGTGAAAGAAAAGGAATTAATTTCTTCTTATGAGAGTAAGAATGAAGAAGCCGTTTAACAATATTAACATACACTATCCTACATCTAGACTAAAATTCAGAAACAAAACACATTATTTAGGGGACAAGAGAAAAGGCTAACATAACAATTATTTATAATTAGTACATGCTAGGAAAATTTATTAGATCAACTCGGCTATACTGAAAGCATCTGCATTTCTTACCAAAGAGATAAATTTGTACACTGTTGCCTATGAAAGGATCAGATAAAACATAATTTTGCTTTAGCATTTTCATAACATCTACACTAAAATCACTATAGCCTCGGGGATAAAACGAGTCTCCATTGAAAGCATACCTTATAAAAACTGATAAAATTGCCTGCTTCTCCAAAAAAAGAGTTGCTACAGCAATATTACACTTACAAAATTACACACAAAAATGTCAAGCAACACAGTTAAAGTTGAGGTTATACTTAATTTCATTCCCTAGGGTAAATGTATTAGTGTCTCTGGACAAGAAGGTTGATAATTCAATATCTTCTATATACTTTCTGACATTTCTGTTCTTCATTTTTCAAATTTATGCACCAAAATAAAGAATGTGTCTAGCAACTATGATAGCTTCCTGCCTAAAACCAAGTACTTACATGTGTCCTTATAAAGCTATCAGAGCAAAGTTTTTGCTGATATATACAAAATGGGATGGCAACAGAAATCTTTTATGGAGCAGGCAATATTTTCTAAGTACACCTAAGACGTACAATTTCTGACTAAAGAAAAAAAAAAAGACAACTAACCTTGAACAAGGTCCTACTTTTATTTGCATTTGAAGCTTACACTTTAAAAGATATCTACTGGGAAAGTCATATTTAACTCAAATCATAGACTCTACCGACCTAAAGATGATAACAAAAGCAAATTTATACTATTCAAGATATATCAAAATATAGTACTTGAAAGTTTACTACTACTTTTCCAAGAAAACTGAAAGTGCTTACTGAGCTTACAATATAAAGTTGGCTAGGGGAAAGGTCGCTCAACAACATGAACATCTACCAACTGTAACATTTTTGACAACTTAAAACAATCCATTAATTTGTTTCCCCCATTAAACACTCTGGGCAACAATAGCATATTCGTAGCTGTTACTCTAGCCTCAACTCTGTTACACTTCACTGGGTGTTTGGTCAACTGAACACTCTAGAACTTCCCAGACAAGAAATTTAAATGATTTTTCTAAATTAGTCCTAATTTACAAAAGGGTGCCTTTCATTTTCAAATTATGTTTAATCTTAAAAGTTTATAAAAAAGGGTTCCACGGCTCCCAGCCCAAGGAAAGGGCTTCCGGGCCACCTTTTCACCCCTCCCAGCTCAGAGGAAGGGGCTTCCAGGCCACCTTTCCTCTGCTCCCAAAACAGAGGTAGGGGCTTCCGGACCGCCATTCCACTGCTCCCAGCCAGGAGGAAGGGGATTCTGGGTCACCTTTCCACTGTTCCCAAAACAGAGGTAGGGGCTTCCAGACCACCGTTCCACCAATCCCAGCCCAGAGGAAGGGCCTTCTGGGTCACCTATCCATGACTCCCAGCCCAGACGAAGGGGCATGCAGGCAGCATTTCCACCATTCACAGTGCACAGGAGGTGAGCCGGGCAGGTGCCAACAGCACCATACCCCACCCCCTTCAAAATGAGAAGACATACAAACGAGTCTCAAAACCAGACTTCAAGATTACCTACAGCAACCCCAAAGGGAAACGAGATGGAACAATCTGGTACTCAACTGGACTGGCAATAAAAGAGGATCTGAAAAAATGAAATCAAAAATAATCTCTAAGATAACAGCACAGATTGTGCTCATAGTGCAAGACATGATTAATAAAGCTAGAGAGGACACAGATAAAAAAAATAGAGGAGCTGAGGAACATGATGGAATCCCAACATAGGAAACAAATAGAATTCATAAAACAGATACAAACAGATTTCCAAGAGATTAAAAACTCCACTGAAAGTCTACACAGCAGAATGGGCCAAAGTGAGGACAGAATTTCAGATACAGAAGATAAGATTGCAATTAATGACCAGACAAAGAAAAACTGCTTCAAAATTGTAAGGGCCCATGAGAAATCAATCCCGTGGCTGCTAGATGATGCAAAGAAAAATACCATAAGACTGACTGGAGCCAAAGAAGAAACAGGAGAGTACAGAGGACATTAAAAAAAACTGTTCACAAAAGTAATGGCAGAAAACTAAACAAGCATGGGAAAAAAACCTGACACACAGATAAGTGAGGCATATAGGACTACAAATAGCCTTTATCAAAAAAATCTACACATAGGCATATAATTGCTAAGATTCTAGAAACTCAACAGAAGAACAAAGTACTCCAAGCAGTTAAAGAAAAGAACAAATCACATACAAAGGAAAGGTCATTAGAATCACAGCAGATTTCTCAACCCAAACCTTCAAGGCAAAAGAGCTTGGAGTGTTGAATTCCAAGCCCTAAAGGAAAAGAGACCCCAACCCAGACTGATGTACCCTGCAAAACTATCTTTCAAAATTGATGGAGAAATTCATGACAAAGAGCACCTTAGGAACTTCATTACCAAACCAGCACTCCAAAAACTTTTAGATAATATCCTAGGAACAGACAATGAGGATCAAAACCCCAGGAAGCCCAGCAGAATGAATCCATCAGGCGAGACAAGAAATTAAATGTAAAGGGGGAGAATCCAACAAAAAGAAAATGTCATGACAATGATACCTCAATACGTATCAGTTATAACTATCAATGTAAATGGTCTCAGTTCAGGAATCAAAACAAATACACTGGCAGAATGGGTCAAGAAGCAAAATCCAATAATATGCTGCATACAAGAAATGCATTTAATTCAAAAAGGAACTCACAGATTGAAAGTTAAAGGGTGGAAAACAATAATCCATGAGATGGGAACATGAAAAAAGGCAAGAGTAGCTATCCTCTTTGTAGATCAAATGGATTTCAAACTAACAATGACTAAGAGAGACAAACAAGGGCACTACATCTTTGTAAAGGGAACAATCCAAGAGGAAGAGATGACAATCATAAATATCTATGCACCAAACACTAGTGTGCCCAACTATATAAAACAGATATCAATGGACATGAAAAGTCATATATGCACTAATACAATAGTAGTGGGGGACCTCAATACCCCATTGTCACAAATAGATAGATCAACTAGACAAAAAATAAGCAATGAAATACTAGAATTCAATCAAACTCTTGAATAAATGAACTTAACAGATGCTTACAGAGTCTTCCACCCCACAAAAGCAGAATACATATTCTTTTCAGCTGCACATGGGTCATTCTCCAAAATAGACCACATACTCACTCACAGAATGTGTTTGAGTAAGTGCAAAGGAACTGAAGTTACCCCCTGTATATTATCAGACTATACTGCTATGAAATTGGAGATTCACAGCAAAAGAAACCACAAGAATTTCATAAACACATGGAAATTGAACCACACACTGCTGAATAACCAAGGGGTCACAGAGGAAATTAAATACAAATAAATACATGAAAAAATGTTCAACGTCACTGCTGATTCAAGAGATGCAAATGAAAACAACGCTGAGATTCCACCTCATCCCAGAAAGAATGGCTGCTACCATGAAATCAACCAATAACAAATGCTGGCGGGGCTGTGGGGAAAGGGGAACACTGCTCCACTGCTGGTGGGAGTGTAGACTGGTTCAACCACTGTGGAAATCAGTATGGAGATACTTCAAAGAACTAGGACTGGAAGTCCCATATGACGCCGCTATTCCACTGCTGGGAATCCATAAAACATATGCAAACAGATTTTCAAGAGATTAGAAACTCCACTGAAAGTCTACACACCAGAATGGGACAAAGTGAGGACAGAATTTCAGATACAGAAGATAAGATTGCAATTAATGACCAGACAAAGAAAAATTACACTACTGGGGATCTTCCCCAACGAATTAAAAGAATCATACCCTAAAATGTATAATAGGTAATGTGAAATAGGAAGAAAAGGGGCAAAGGGGAAGGAAGTGGGAGGGCTAGGGGAAAGGATAGAAGAAAATGGAATTAATAGGAGAAAATGGAAAAATAGGAACAAAATCTTTGTAAATAGGGAGGAATGGAGGAGTTGAAGGGAGGGGTGGGCAAGGGTGAAAAATAAGAATCAAGAGAGATAATGTAAAGGTGCAAATTTCCAATAATGAATGTCATTATACTGTATACCTAAAATGTACCAATGATTAGAATGAATAATCGATAATGCAAAATAGGAAGAAAAGGTCCAAAGTGGTAGGGGTAGTGGGAGTGGCAGTGGAAAGGAAAGAAGGGAAAGGAAAAATGATGAGAAATGGAAACAATGGAAATAAAGTCTTTGTAAATAGGGAAGGGTAGAGGGTGTGATGAGAGGGCTAGGAATGGGGAAAAAATAAGAACCAAGATGCATCATGTAAAGGTACAAGTTCCCAATGAGAAATGTAATTCTGTTCTATACCTACAACGTACCAATGAAAGAATTTAACAAATAAAAAAAAAAAAAGAAGAAGAAGAAGAAGATCATACATGCTGACCAAGTGGGATTCATCCCAGGGATACAGTGATGGTTTAACATATGCAAATCAATCAATGAAATACACTACATCAATAGAGCCAAGGACAAAAACCATATGATTATCTCCACAGATGCAGAAAAAGCATTTCACAAAATCCAACATGCATTTATGATAAAAACCCTATAAAAACTTAGAATAGATGGTCTCTACCTCAATCTGATAAAACCCATCTATGAAAAACCAACACCCAATATCATACTAAATGGTCAAAAACTGAAACCCTTCACACTAAAATCAGGAACAAGACAAAAATGTCCACTATCATCAATCCTGTTCAATACACTTTTGGAAACATTAGCCACGGCAATTAGACAAGAGAAAGAAATAAAAGGAATAAAGAAAGGAAATGAAGAACTCAAACTGTAATTATTTGCAAATGACATGATACTCTATATAGAAGACCCAAGAACTCCAACAAAAGTATTCTAGACTTAATAACCAAATTCAGTAGAGTAGCTGGATAAAAGGTCAACACACACCCCCGCCGCCATCCCAAGCTCTTAGGACAGAGAAGCTGAGCTGGTCTCAGCACCGGGAAGGAAGCTCCCCCATCACCATCGCAAGCTCCTAGGGCAGAGAAGGTGAGCCGGTCCCAGCACCCAGAAGGAAGCTCCCCCGGTGCCATCCCACACTCCTAGGACAGAGAAGGTGAGCCAATCTCACCACCAGGAAGGAAGCTCCCCCACCATCATCGCAAGCTCCTAGGGCAGAGAAGGTGAGCCGGTCCCAGCAACCAGAAGGAAGCTCCCCCGGTGCCATCCCAAGCTCCTAGGGCAGAGAAGGTGAGCCGCGCAGGCAGCAGAAGCACTACCCCCACCCCCCACCCCCCATGGAAATGACGTAAACAAGTCTCAAAAACAGACTTCTGGATCACCTACAGCAACCCCAAAGGGAAACGAGATTGTTCCAAAGGGAAAAATCTGATACTCAAACACCTGGACTCTCTGAACTGGCAACAAAAGAAGATATGGGAAAAATGAAATCAGAAATAATTACTCAGATAACAGCAAAGATTGTGCTCATGGTGTAAGACATGAGTAATGAATCTAGAGAGGACACAGATAAAAAAATAGAGGATCTGAGGAACATGATGGAATCCCAACATAGGAAACACATGGAATCCATAAAACAGATGCAAACAGATTTCCAGGAGATTAAAAACTCCATCAAAAGTCTGCACAGCAGAATGAACCAATGTGAGGATAGAATTTCAGATATAGAAGAAATGACTGCAATTAATGACCTGGAAAAGAAAAACTGCTTTAAAATTGTAAAGGTACACAAGAAATTATTCCAGCAGCTGCTAGACGATGCAAAGAAGAATAACATAAGACTGATTGGACTCAATGAAGAAACAAGAGAGGGTGCAGATGACATAAGGAAACTGTTCACAGAAGTGATGGCGGAAAACTTCCCAAGGAGGTTGAAAAGAACTTGACATACAGATAAGTGAGGCATATAGTACTCCAAATAGCCTTGATCAAAAAAAATCTACACATAAGCATATAATAGGATTCCAGAAATCCAACAGAAGAACAAAATTCTACAAGCAGTGAGAGAAAAGAAACAAATCACATACAAAGGAAAGTCCATCAGAATCACAGCAGACTTCTCAATGCAAACCCTCAAGGCAAGAAGAACTTGGAGTGATGTATTTCAAGCTCTAAAGGAAAACAGCCTCCAACCCAGATTGATGCATCCTGCAAAACTATCTTTCAAAATGGATAGAGAAATAAGATACTTTCATGATAAAGAGCACCTCAGGAACTTCATGAATACCAAACCGACACTCCAAAAAATTTTAGACAATACCCTAGGAAAAGACAATGAGGATTACATCCCCAGGAAACCCAGCAGAATGAATCTATTGGGAGTGACAAATTAAATGCAAAGGGGGAGAACTCAACAAAAAGAAAAAGTCATGAAAAGGCTTTACTTTTAACTTCATCTCCCTAATGAGTGTATAATTCAATCTTGTTATTGCGTTGATTAGCATTTTTCTGGTTCTAGAGTTGCACCCCTTTCCTTGTGCTGTACTGGCTATTTACCATCTTCTTATGTCTACCTTTTAATTGGGTTCTCTATTAATGAGCTCTAAGAATTCTTTATATATTCTGGTCATAGGTTTTATGCATTGTAAATATGGTCTGTTTAAGGACTGCTTTTCATTTTAATGATGTCATTTAAAGTTCTAAATTTTGATGGAATCTCATTTATCAATTTTTTTCTTTTATACATCATGTTTTTTGTATCCTAGGTAGTTCTTGCCTACCCTGAATCCATAAACATCTTCCCTTATAATTTCTTCTTAAAGTTTTATACTTTTAGGCTTTCATATTTAGGTTCATAGATCCCTTCAAGTTATTTTCATGTATGGAAAAAAAAGGTTGAGGTTAATTTTTTATATACAGATACCAGGTGTTCTAGTGCCGTTTGCTGAAGACACTATCTCTTCCTTGGCTCTTGAATTGAGTTTATATTCTATAAAATGCTAATGTTAAATAATCTTTCAAAACTGAGTGGACCATATATGTGTGGTTCTATTTCTAGATTCTCTGTTTTATTCCAATGATCTATATGTTTTTCCTTACACCAACATTGCCTTGATTACTGTAGCTTTAGAAGAAGTCTTAAAATTAGGTACTAAATGTCTCCCAACACTGTTTTTGTTTTGTTTTTTTTTAACTTTCCTAGGTCCTTTGTACTCCTACATAACTTTTAAATTTCAATATCCAATTCTTCATTTATAGCAAGTATACACAAACCTGAATTTTTATACATACCTGGTGTTTTCTAATCCTGCTAAATTCAAATACAATTTCTTGGGGCTCCTAGAGATTTCTTAGTATTTTCTCTGTAGATGATCATCTCATCTACATATAAAGATTTTGCTTCTACCTTGCCAATCCTATCCTAATTGTGTCACTTTATTGCCCGACTATTTTGGTGGGGCCTAGGTTTCAAAGTTTAATGGACAGATAAAGAGTAAACATATAGGCCTTGTTCCCCACCTTAAGGAGAAAGCATTGTATCTTCTCCATTCATACAAGGCGTTCTCACTGGAAGTATGGAGTATATGTCTTTAATCTGTTGAGAAGGTTCTGTTCCACTTCTAGGCTCCTGACAGCTTTTACCATGAACAGCTGTGGAATTTAGTCCAATACTTTTTCTCCAACCAGTGACAGGATCACATGGCTTTTTGCTTTCCTCTGTTCAAATGATGACTTTTGGCGGTGGATCTTCCAATGCTGAACCAACACTGCCATCCCTATAACAAAACCACTTTCTACATACTGCCAGATCTGACTTCTAAGAGTTTGTTTTGTTAAACAAATTTCTATCTATGTTCATACTTTTTTCTTCTATTATCTTTATCCAGTTATAGGATTAGCACAATGTTGAGTTCCTAAAATGAGGGGAGAAGTGTTCCTTCTTTTTTCTGCTTTAATTGTTTGATATAATTTATCAGTTAAAATGTATCTGAGCCTGCTGTTGTCATATAGGTAGGTTTTCAAGCTAGGAATATACTTTCTTTAATAGATGCTATTCAAATTTTATATTTCCTCCAGAGTTAATTTCATTAATTTGTCTTCCAAGGTCCTTCTTGAGTTGTCAAATTTATTTCAAAACAGATTTTTGAAATATGCTCTCTATATCCTTTTAAATTCTGTAGAATCTGTGGTAATGTCTCCTAGATCTTGATATTGTAATTTTAAAAATGTATAATTGATATTGTGCAACAGGAACAAAAGTTCTAAAATTTCAGGGGAAGGGGAAGCGGTAGGGGAAAGGAAAAAGGAGAAAGGAAAAAATATGAGAAAAGGAAAAAAATGGAAACAAAGTCTTTGCAAATAGGGAAGGGTGGAGGGGGTGAAGGGAGGGCAAGGGAAGAGCAAAAAAAAAAGAACCAAGATACATCATGTAAAGGTACAAGATCTCAATGATGAATGTAACTATATTTTATACCAAAAATGTACCAATAAACTTAATGGGGGAAAAAAAAAATAAGTCCAACACACAAAAATCCATAGTTTTCCTCTACACAAACAACAGACTCACTGAGAGAGAAATAGGGCAAACAATTCCTTTCACAATAGCATCCAAAAAACTGACATACCTAGTAATCAACCAAACAAAAGAAATCAAAGACCTCTTCTCTGATAACTATAGCACTCTGAAAAGAGAGACTGAAGATGATATTAGAAAATGGGAAGACATCCCCTGCTCCTGGGTAGGAAGGATTAATATAGTGAAAATGGCCATACTTCCAAAATTGCTATATAGATTCAATGCAATTCCAATTGAAATCCCAGCAGCATACTTAACGGACCTTGAGGAAACAATCCAAAAATTCATTTGGAACAAGAAGAGACCCAGAATAGCAAAAACAATTCTCGGTAACAGAGACATGGCAGGGGGTATCACAACCCCCAACTTCAAACTATACTACAAAGCTAATATGATAAAAACAGCATGGTATTGGCAAAGAAACAGACCTGAAGACCAGTGGAACAGATTAGAAGATGCCGAAACAACTCTAGACACACTCCTCAGTCATCTCATCTTCAATAAAGGAGCCAAACACTCTCACAGGAGAAAAGATAGCCTCTTTAATAAATGGGGCTGTAAAAATTGGGTTTCAACTTGCCAAAGACTAAAACTAGACCTATATCTCACACCATGCACTAAACAAAAATCAAAATGGATTAAGGATCTAAATATTGAAATAGAAACACTGAATCACCTGGAACAGAAGCTAGGTAGACTTCTTGAAGACATTGGTGTAGGAAAAGATTTTATGAACAAAACCTCAGTTGCCCATGAACTAACACAATCAACAAGCGGGATCTCTTCTTATTAAAAAGCTTCTGCACAGCAAGAGAAACCACCAGAAGTGAGAAGAGACAACACACAATGTGAGAAAAAAATCTTCACCTGCTTTTCCTCAGACAAAGGTCTACTACCTCGAATCTATAAAGAACTTAAAAAGATCAGACCTCTCAAATTTAAAGACCCAATCCAAAAATGGCCATTTGAAATAAACAGACATTTCTCACACAAAGAAGTAGATATCGCAAATAAACATATGAGAAAATGTTCACCATCACTGGTCATTCGAGAGATGCAAATGAAAACAATGCTGAGATTCCACCTCACCCCAGAAAGAATGGCTGCTATCATGAAATCAAGCAGTAATAAATGCTAGTGGGCCTGTGGAGAAAAAGGAACCCTGGTCCACTGATGGTGGAAGTGTAAACTGGTGCAACCACTGTGGAAATCTGTATGAGATACCTCAAAGAACTAGGATTGGAAGTCCCCTTTGATCCAGCTATTCCCCTGCTGGGCATCTTCCCCAAAGAATTAAAAGAATCATACCACAGTGATGTATGTGTACCCAAGTTCATAGCAGCACAATTTATAATAGCTAATACTTGGAAGCAGCCCAATTGCCCATCAACTGGAGACTAAATAAAGAAAATGTGGTTTTTTAATAATACTCAGCCACACAAAATGAAAATTTAGAGACATTTGTAGCTAAATGCATGCACATTGAGGCCATACTCTTAAGTGAAATAAACACCACACACATGTAAATACTGAGTAGTTTCTCTGGTGTGAGAAACTGAAAGTGTAAATAAGGACTAAAAGGTATAATAGATAATGTGAAACAGGAAGAAAAGGAGCTAAGGGGAAGGGGACGTGGTAGGGGTACAGGAAAGGAAAGAAGGAAATGGAATTAATATGAAAAAATGAAAAAATGGAAACAAAGTCTTTGTAAATAGGGAGGGATGGAAGGATTGAAGGGAGGGCAGCGGAAGGCGGAAAAATAAGAACCAAGACAGATTATGTAAAGATCCAAATTTCCAATGATGAATGTCATTATATTGTATACCCAAAATGTATCAATAAAATAAAATTTTAATAAAAGGACAGTTCTCTCAAGATACATTTAGGAGCTACAACATGCACAATGTACAGTCCTTGGGATGGTGCCTAACACAGAGTAAAAATTCACTTCGTGAATATTCATTGTCAGTTGGTTGTGTTGGCAATAGTAACAGTGGTGGTGATTATTATTATTCCACCAATATGAGAAGCCAGGCTTAAAAATTCCAATCAGAATGACATTTCACTGAAATGTGAAAACTTCCACCAACAAAAACATCTAATATGTGCATGCTAAACTACAGATAAATGATCAAAACATTACTTTAAAGAAAAGTAAGGAATGGTTGTATAGTCAGAAATATTACTAGGTTGAAACAAAGAAGCTAGTAATATCTGATAATGTTTGACCTATGAAGGCAACTTTATATAGTTTGATAAAAAAATAATGAAGTAACTATAATCAAAATAAAAGGCAAATTAATCTTTCTCAAAATTTTACATACAATTTCAATTTTATGGTTGTAAATTACGATTTCTTGAGAATTACTCTAGTCTTAATTTTGATTATATATATTTTGTTCAATTAATCACTCACACATTGAAAAACAATGTTTTATGGTTCTTACACAAAGTGAGGAATTGTTCCTGGTGCATAGATATAAAACAAAAAAATAAGTTTACTCTAGAGCGAGAGATACCTAATATCCTCATATATACATATACAAATTACACAAATTATGTAACATATCAGATGATAATAAATAGGAGAAAAATATGAGAAAAGTGAGAGGGAGAATTAAGACTTTTAAATCATACAATGGTCTAC
Source organism: Heterocephalus glaber (assembly GCF_053883595.1). NCBI lineage: Eukaryota > Metazoa > Chordata > Mammalia > Rodentia > Bathyergidae > Heterocephalus > Heterocephalus glaber. The sequence goes on along the minus strand of NW_028258406.1, from coordinate 4,088,517 downwards.
AAGTTCCCTTGGAGAAGGGCATTTGCGCACATGACTAAAGTAAGCAACAAGTCCGTCTCTGAGCCCAATCATGTCTGTGGTGGTTTCCCACACAGTCTTGCTAAGTTAGTCCAAGTTACTTACTTTCTTATGAAGTTCTGATGCTTTTTCTTCAGACTCTTCTAGTTTTGCTTGATCTATGCAAACATCTAAAATTGCAATGACAGAAATTTTATTCATTATGACTTTAACAGTTTACAATTTTAAAAAGTATACAAAGAATTAGAAATACATTGCCACTGATAATGTAAACAAAAGAGAAAAATATTACAATATTAGAACAAAGAAGGATTTTTTAAAGCACAGTACCCAAAAAAAGCAGAAAACATAAAGATTAACCCAACTACAATTTTAAACTTTTGCCAAGCAACAGCAGAGTTCAACTGTAACACAACACTTCAAAGGTTTCTATTAGCATTCCATGAATATTCTGAAGGAAGAAGAAAAGATGATAGCCAATACAAGCCACACTAATAAACATAAAATTAGGGTAAAAGACAGTAATGACTGCTAAAATATTTGTTGCTCCCCAATAATATGAAAAAACAAAATTTTAAATGAGAAATCTTAGCAAAGATTAAATGATCCATAATGTCAAGTACCAGAGTTGATACAGAGAAATCAACTCACCTATACACTAATAAAAGTTGGGAAAATTGCCTATAAAGAACTAGGCAACACTCACTAAAAATTTAAACACACATTTTCCTTCATTCAATTCTATTTTCTAGTACTTTGCCCTTGGGCAAGAATACTCATTAAAATATTGTTTATTTTAGCAAAAAAATAAAAATAAAGAGAGAGCACTGGAAATAACCTAAAAGCTCATCAAGTAAGTTATGATATATATATATATATATATATATATATATATATATATATATATCTCCATATCATGGAATACTATGTCCAAAAAATGATTCATATAAACTTATCATGATATATTTTATCCCTCTTTTTAATGAAACTAATAGTCAACAAATCACTGCACCCAAATATCTGCTCCACTTCCTAAATGCATCCTCTTATATCTGTCTATATTAGATTATATTTCTGGATAGCTTCTTAATTAAAATATATACATATTGTTATTTCTTGATTTATTTAAAACATTATAGGTAACTCATTATAAAAGATGAAGATAGTTTTCCCTTTGTAAACCCAATTTTGCTTTTTACATTTACTTAGTAAATCTGGCTGGCTCCATAGAATTAAGTATTTAATCCTCTGATCTTGTTATACAGACAGTATCTCTTGATTCCCCCTATATCAAGTTATCTATTCTCTATGCTTTCCAATACTTTTCTCATCTACTGCCTAACATCATCTTTTCTTTATCTATTCATACAAATACATTTTCTCCTGTATTTAAGTCTATGTGTTTATTCTAAGCATTTAAAATTAATAAGTACAATTAATTTATTAAAGCTATGTTAAAATGTTTCACTTACATAGTCAAGCATTATTCAAAGATTATATTTTCTTCACAAAGGTTTAATTAAAAAACACCATAGCTATTTTTGAAAAGTTCCTAATGTTCAGGTAAAATTTTTCAAACAATATCTGAAGTCATTCCACATTTTAGTTTGCCACATATTTAGAGCATGTTTTTTTCTTAATTTGTGTTCCCCTCCTGCTTCTTAGAAGCTTTAAATTTTCTCTTTATACAGAAAACAGCATTTTCATTATCACTATAACTAATACTACCCAGTTTTTTTTTCCTTCTGTTCATTTCATTCTTCTTTCTGGGCTTACAAGAACAACCTTGTACAGATACACTGTTGAAAGGAGGAGATGTGTTTTAATAGCCTTGTCAGAGCATTGTGGGTTTTCTTCTTAGATGTTACACCAAATTTGACAAATGGAACTTCTTAAATAGTTACATAGGGAATCACATATATCAGTGGTGAAGTCTGTTGCTTTAAAATCACTGATCACTGTTGCACTTATTTATCTTTTGCCTATGCTGAATCTGTATCACCACTGATTCTTTGAAAAAACTCTTTGCTGAGTCCTGTTCCTCTTCCAGACACATCTCTTTAAACAGCATCAGAATAACCATATAGTGCAATATTCCCCACTGACCTTATCAGTAAATTTCTTAGTACTGAGAAGCTGTCAGACTGGCACAGTAAACAGAAGTTTTCAAAATTCAAATTTTTCACTTCTAAGTTTTAATTTAAGCTTTTAATCTCAAATTTTCTAATTGGCAACAAATTCTGTCAGTCATTTTCTTTGAAATGTAAGTTTAATTCATTTCATTTTTTAAAGTGGGTATCAAACACTTATGTTGAATGACAGTCTTTCTGGTTGGTTGGTTGGTTTGTTTGTTTGTTTGTTTATTTTGGTACCAGGGATCGAACTCAGGTCCCTGCGCTTGTGAGGCAGGTGGCGGAACCACTGAGCTAAATCCCTGGCCTGAATGAGAGTCATTGAAAATGGGGTTGGAAGGATTCTGCTCATAATTAAATTATAGAACTTTTTAAAATCATACTTTAGTAGACAGATATCTTTATATGTATATCCCATTTGTTAACAGAATATTAAAAAGATGTACTCAAGAATCAATATGCAATAAAATTATTCTTAGAACTTCCAGGAAATTTTTAGGTAAAAAAAAAAAAAAAATCAACAGGTGTTCTATTTGCTTGTTTGGGGAGGGGGATGGTTTGTTTGCTTTTGCAGTACTAGGAATTGAACATTGAACCTAGGGCTGCTAAGCAAACACTAGGCCACTGAGGTATATCCCCACCTCTTTTATTATTGTTTTCTTCTACTGAGTGCAAAGAACATAAAGTCTATTATTAGAGTTAGTGCCTCTAACCTGATTCATAGCAAGGTGCCAACAGTTTACCCACCATTGTTTTATAACACCAGTGCAAGATATTAACACAAATAAAAAGGCATATAATGCCTTAGTAGTATATGAAAATAGTTTTGACTATTAGTATCACCTGAGAGTCCTAAGGACTCTCAAAAATTGCATAGGCTACACTTTGAGAAGCAATACCCGAGAACTAGGTCATGAAATAAGATATTTCTATTTAAATAATAGAAAAATACTCACCTACAAATTTACTTAAATCTAAATCTAGTCTTTTTCGATATGTAAAGTCGGGATCCATTCCATCTCTATGCAACACAATCTGGGATACACACTCGTCAATTAATTTGAAGTACTGTTGTCTAAGATCAAAGGAAAGAGTCAGCATGCACTAAATTCATTAATGTAACTATATCAAAAAATGTAATTTTTTTGGTACACTTGATTTCAAGTTCCATAATTTACTATTTTATAGTTTTAACAAATAACATAACACACTTAACATGGGAGAGTAAATAAAATTGTTATCACTTTCCTTTGAACAATTTCAAACATATTTTTAAAAATCTTTTAGGAAATAAACTATGATTTTCTTATAATTTGTCCACAGTAAAAAAACATTAAGATAAAGTGATAGATCCTCCAGAGTGTTCCTTAGAAACTGTTGTCAACTTTGCACTGTACCACACTGAAATAGCTACCATAAATTCATTTTATTAATACAAAAAAACTTCAGTTTGTTACTTTAAAAAATCATATTAGTAAATACATGAAAAACTGTTCAATATCACTGGTCATTCGAGAGATGCAAATGAAAACAACGCTGAGATTCCACTTCACTCCAGAAAGAATGGCTGCTATTGTGAAATCAACCAATAACAAATGCTGGCGGGGCTGTGGGGAAAGAGGAACCCTACTCCACTGCTGGTGGGAGTGTAGACTGGTGCAATCACTGTGGAAATCAGTATGGAGATACCTCAAAGAACTAGGACTGGAAGTCCCATTTGACCCTGCTATTCTACTCTTGGCAATCTTCCCCAAAGAATTAAAAGAATCATACCACAGTGATATATGTGCACCCATGTTCACAGCAGCAGTTTGTGATAGCTAAAACTTGGAAACAGCCCAAATGCCCATCAACTGGAGACTGGATAAAGAAAATGTGGTTTTTTTTTTAAAATGGAGTACTACTCAGCCATAAAAAATGAGAAATTAGAGACATTCATAGCTAAATGGATGCACATTGAGGCGATACTCTTAAGTGAAATAAATAGGACACACATGTATAAATACGGAAGAGTTTCTCTGGTGTGAGAAACTGAAAGTGTAAATAAGGACTAAAATGTATAATAGGTAATGTGAAATAGGAAGAAAAGGGGCAAAGGGGAAGGAAGTGGGAGGGCTAGGGGAAAGGACAGAAGGGAATGAGATTAATATGAGAAAATGGAAAAATAGGAACAAAATCTTTGTAAATAGGGAGGAATGGAGGGGTTGAAAGGAGGGCTGGGTTAGGGTGAAAAATAAGAAACAAGAGAGATTATGTAAAGGTGCAAATTTCCAATGATGAATGTCATTATATTGTATACCTAAAATGTACCAATGATTAGAATGAATAATCGATAATGTAAAATAGGAAGAAAAGGTCCAAAGGGGTAGGGGTAGTGGGAGGGGCAGGCGAAAGGAAAGAAGGGAAAGGAAAAATGATGAGAAATGGAAAAAATGGAAATAAAGTCTTTGTAAATAGGGAAGGGTGGAGGACATGAAGGGAGGGCTAGGAATGGGGAAAAAATAAGAACCAAGATGCATCATGTAAAGGTATAATTCCCAATGAGAAATGTAATTGTGTTGTATACCTAAAACGTACCAATAAAAGAATTTAACAAAAAAAAATCATATTAGTAAAATTTTTCTCAGTACTATAATGCCCAGTGATGACTTCCTTTATAATAGAGCTAAAGTTTATGCAAATGTCCTTCAGCAGGCAAAAATAACAAAGAATAATGTGTTTCCAGATTCCAGGAATGCGTATCTATAACATAACCTCTAGGAGCTATTTCAATGAATTCATCAGAGGACTACATGAGAAACTTAATTAAGGAATGAACATAAATAGCCACATTATTTCACTGATAAAATTCCATTTTTGTTGGAGAATACTATGAAATCATATTCATGTTATCTGTGGTATTTTTAACAAATATCAGAATTATCTTCCATGTACATTCAACTAGCATGGTATTTTACACCTAGTAAGTCATTAGTTCTTTGGTACTGAACTGAATCTGATTTCATCTTCCAATTAACTTATTGCACTTTGATTTTTCCGCTCAGAAACACGGACTACATTTATGTACCTTCTCCAATGGAGTTACGTTTTAGTAAAATTTCTTTCTATCCCTAAGGTGAGAAATTTTATAAGATTCTAATTTTTACATCTCTTAATTTTTAAAAACCAGAACATTTTGCATTCTGTCATTTTAATCTATTAGAAAAAAAGAAAAGTTATATTTGTTCATATCAAAAAAATCATTTAAAATGTTATTTTAAAAATTATTTAGATCTAATAAGATCTGAAAATTCAGTAGATGAAACCAAAAAATGAAGTTAAAACCAAAAGAACAACCTCCCTAGAACTGTATACCAATAAAATTTAAGGTATACTGTATATAAATAAAAAGCTAAATAAGTAAAATATTTTAAAGATGAATATATGACAAAAATATGTAAATGACCACAATGGTGACACAATCTTATAATAAACACATAATCTTTTTAAAAGAATAAATAAATAACAAAATAGGAGGAAAAATGATTTTCTTGGGCTTGAATTCTTATGTCTTCAGCTAAAAGGAAGGATCACCACAGAATCCCCTACACATTTTTATCTGTTCTAAAGGCAGACAAAGCATCAAGCCCTCTTGGAGCTCAGACACAGGGATTAGAAATCGTAAGGGAGACACAGGCCCTGTAACTCTATCACATTCAAACCCCTGAACACAAACAACAGCCTTGAATTTATGGGAACTCAAACAGCATCAAATTACCAGAGTTTGACAGCACAATATGTACATGCATCAAAACTGGATGAGGTTACTTTAGAATGAATAGACAGAAGTTTCAATTTTATTTTTAAGTGGAGTAGGAATGTAGCATTACAATTAGCAGGGCACCAGTAATTTAAAAATCTTATTTAATAAGTATTTTGTATCCAACATTTACAAAGTGTTTCAATATTTAAGTTATCTCATCATAAACTCTCAGAAAACAGCAAATTAAACTTCAAAACAAGTTACTTAACTCATAATTTAAGATACTGATGAGATTTTAGCTACAAGATAAGTTTTACCCATGAGCTCTACTCATTCTGAAGAATCTGAAGTGTCAACATTCTGGCTCATTCTCCTGTTACAGGTCCATGAAAACACTCGTGCTCCACCCTCTGACTTCACTCAGAGGGCCCAGCCCGAATGAGGCTGTTCTAACTCTTCCACATGGATTAGTTAGGGAAAGACAGCTACCCACAATTTGACAATGAAATTTCATCAAAGTTCAATTTGTGCCTCTCCAAAAATGACTTTGTATTCAAAGATCTTAGTTTCCCTCGTAAGACAGTAATAAAAGTGGAAAGAAGACATAGAGAACTTTTACTGAGCATACACCATGTGCCAGGCACTTGGCTCTTAGTTTTACTCATGTTACCACATTTAATCTTCAGAGCAACACATTAAGTTCAGTGCTCATAATATACATTTAAGTGTGTTATGATGTAGGTGAAGTACAGAAAGCATAAAGAATTGGATAAGCTCAGATGGCTAGGATACCATCAAACTTAAAAAGCTATATAGTTTTTCTAACTCGTTACAAGCTTTAAATATGCCTATATTATTAGGGTACTTTCTAGCTACTTAAACAGCAATAAAAGTACTATCTGGTGGGCTTCATGTAAAAGAAAACTTAACATCATTCCTACTGCCTTAGGAATAACCAAAAAGTATTATACATCATAAGACAAACTAGTAATTTGTTGCTAATTTGCATTTTTATTCAGATGAAAGGTTGTAACCAAGAATCCACTGAAGCCTAAAAAGTTAACAGCATTATTATTTTAACCATCGTATATCACTAAATGTATGCCCAGAGGAAACCACACATTTTATAAATCAATAGTATGATAGAAACAAAAATTACTTGTTTATCTAAATAAAACAGCAAACGAATTTTACAATTAATAGATATTTTACTAGTGAAAGAAAACATCAGATATAAGTTCTTCTTACCTTATAAAATAATCATTTCGAATAAGCAAAAGATGCTGAAGTATAGAAACAAAATATCCTTCTGCTCTTGTTTCTTTTACTGTGTTCCACACCATATTATAAACATCAGATGCTTCCGTAAGTTGATTAAAGAACACACAAATTTTTGAATACTCCAAGCCCCCCAAAACTATAGTAATATGGTACAACACAGAATCTGCTCTGTAAGGCTGTGAAAACCTGTGTATCTTACCCTAATACAGGTATTAAGGTTGAGGGCAGGGAAAGCTCTGAAAATGACAACCTGACCTGACTCTTTCTGGCTTCTCCATTATAATCAACTCCATTCAATCTGTCTCTCCAAACTGAAAATGCTGCCGGGGGAGGGGGGGTCCAAGGGCCACGGCCAGCTAATGGTGAACATTGTGTTGAGCTCCAAGTGTGCTCTGACCAATGGAATCACCTCTCAGGGAGAAGCACTCACTTAGAGATGGGCCCTAGTGAAGACCACAGACATCTGCAGCCCCACAGAATTAACATGTGGCCTACAGGACCCTGACCACATGAGCAAGCAAAGAGCAGTCACTGGGCCGAGGCTACCAGATTCCTAACACTGAAAAGCACTGGATGGCAGGGGAGGTGCCAAATATAAAAAGAATAGATTATATACACACATAAGAAGCTGGTAGAACAGCAGCCATTTGTTAATTGCAAAATCTATTTACACATGTGCATGTTCACAAAACCATACATTACCAAAATAATCCCATTTTTCTGATACATGAAGGTTTAATTTCACATTATTTAAGAGAAATTGGTAAATATTTATAGGAAATGGTTGACTGTTTTGGATTTAGCAATAATTTTGTAGTCAAATTTTACAGTTAATTTTTTAGTCAAAAAACACTTTTTGACTAAACCAAAGAACAAAAGGATATTCAACTTCAGCTCTAATATCTTCAAAGCGATGCGAGAACTCAATCACATCTTCTTCCTTATGCTCATCAAACACTTTAAGTTGGATATCCAGGCTATCATTCTTAATATGCTTTAAATACTAGAGATATTAAATAGAAATTGTGATGAATGATTTTGTTTTTAATTATCAAAAAAATTAATGAATAACATATAAACAATAAACCAGCCATTCAACATGATTTATAGCATTCAAATATTTAAAGTGTTAAATAATACTAAAATCTTAACTATATTTCAAAACTAGATTTTTATTCTCAAGCCTTTTCCCACAGATAAATTATTCTTGAGGGAAATTTATCTAAATTTCCCCCACTCAAGTACTCTTCTAATTTAAAAATTAATAAGGAGGCTACAGGGCACTTACGGGCAATATCTCTTTCAATCCACCTCGCATAAATTCATTTCTGATGTGAAGCCTGAAGTCCAAGTCATCAGGAGATGTAACGAGGGCATTTATGAGCTGCATACAAGCTACCTACAAAAGATTACACAGTGAAACACAGACTTGGTTTCCAACATTAAAGAAAAAGTAACCAATTTTTTTAAATGCAGGTTTTGTTCCAAGTATAATCAAATATCTTCTCTTACAGGAGAGCCTATTAATACGTTAAGTTGTAAGTAAAATATTGTAGTCAATTATGTATTGTGGAAGAAATATAGTTTCAGTGGAATTTTTTATTTCTCATTATTTTAGTGTTAATGAGATGAAGGGCAGATGGAGCAAGATTAGCCAGTTGTATCTTTCTACAAAGAAATTCACTCAAAATCAAAAATTAAGGTCTTGTCCTATAATACCATTTATACACATACAATAGAAACTAAACATATCCTAGCTGAAAACTAAAAATATTATTGGATGAATAACATCTAATATAGAATAATAAAATAATCTTCCACTCATCAAAAGAAAACAAAATTCCCAAAGACCTCAAGGTAACAAGATACTAAATCTGGTTAATGATTAATCTGGTTATAACCAAAAACTATATAATAAGCATTACATAATTAACTGGAAGAAGTTAATTTTCCAGACAAAGTTTCTTACAGTTTGGTCAAACTTCAAAATCGTTATATGCTATTTTATTAATATAAAATATATAATTTAGCTCACTAAATAATACATAACACATGAACTTTTTTTAAAAAGAAATTTTTCAGTCCAGGTTTGGCACTCCAACTTTCAACTTTTCAATTTTTTTTTATTCTCTGGCTGAACTGTATCTTTCTCCATCAGAAAACATCTAATAGAAGCAAAAGAGAGTCTATAAAAGCAAAATAGTCTCAGCTGTTATTGATAATGCTATTTTTCTATGTCTACATCTTACTCAAAGTCTAGCAAGAACTACTACACTATTGATCAATATGTTTAACCTCATGCTGTTCCCTAAATTGTCTTTTCTTCATCCCTTAAGGCAAGGTTTATATGAATTTAAAATGCTGGTTTTGGATTAAGACAACAACAGGGGTCTCAGTTCCTGCTGGTTGAAATATACAATAATTGTTATATTTGATATCTAAGCACTAAAACCTGAGCACCTTTCCCTAACTGTCAAAACTTCAGATTGCTTAAAGTAGGAGGGAGAAATGTGCCAGGAGACAGAGAGGTGAAAGGGAAATACAATTTTAAAACAAAGCAAAACCTTCAACCATCTACCTTTCCAGTACATATTCACTCAGCTGTAACCAGTTGGTGTCAAAAAGTCAAGTTTAACTTCCTCTCCAGATATTACTCAGTATCAACAACATATTTTTCAGCAATACCATATAATTTTAAAAGATCTTGAAGTGTGTGAATACATTCACACATACATATATATGTTTGTGTGTTTCTCTACATTCAAAGAAAGTAAATCAGTTATACGTCAACCAGGTTCTAGAAAAATGAAAATTAGACAACTCAAAGAAAGAAGCAAAATTAAACAACATAAAAATTAATATAAGCCAGGCGTGGTGGCACATGCCTATAATCCCAGCACTTGAGAGGCTGAGGCAAGAGGATCACCATGAGTTTGAAGCCAGCCTGGGCTACACAGCAAGACTCTGTATCAAAAACACAAACAAACAACAACAACAACAACAACAAAATTTAATATAAAATGTCACCTAACTGGAATGCAAATACTGTAGTTAATTATATCATAAAAGTATAAGAACAAAGAAGAGATAATCCAAATTATTTCCAGGAAAAATAAGAAGGTCAATTCTCCATAAAAGGAAAAGTAGGAAGGTAAATTAAAATAATAAATTTTGGGTTAAATTTATAAAATCCTTTCCCAATTCTAATGGTAATTTGCCATTATCATGGTCTACAACCACTCTTTGATTGACTTATATCATGCAAATATATATCTGTGAATATACATATGTACCAAAACATATTGATTTTCCTTAGAAATAAAAAAATCATATAGTGAAGATAAGAGTTCCTTCTAATATATGGACCTTTGATATCATATATAGAGATATATAGAGCTGTGGCATCACACAGCTTCATACTAAGGTAGCATAGCAGAAAGAGGGGCCAACCCAGAATTCATGACATATCAATTAACTTTAGAGTCACTAAAAAAGGCTCAAGAACTGCAAAGATAAACAGGATAGGGTATCTTTCCAAATGAAGATAAACAAGTAAAGTGAAAAAAATATTATGTATTACAAGAGATATGCCTGACATAAAATGGGAATCAGAGATACTAAATAAGGACAAAGACTGCTTAATAAAAGCACTAACTGAAGGATTAACAGGAAAATGTCTGATGAAGGAGTAGACAAAAATGTTTCAACAGAGGAATTAATATGTTCAAAGACACGGGCCATTTCACATGATTACAATTAATTCAAATTTCATGAATAGCTTGCGAGAGGGTAGAGCAAGCAGGTAAAGGAGTCAGAAGAAATGAGGCCAGATGGGGTACATCCTTGTGTGCCAAACTATAAAACTCAGATTCAAATGGGAAAAGTGAAAATCACAAAAGATTTTATGCAAAGGAAGGACAATACTAGAGACAGTAAGTTCATGTTAAGAAGCTACTGCAAACACGTGCTAATAAAAATTAATTTTAAAACAGAAGCCATTGTAAAAGTAAATATGTTGAACCATGTGAGGAGGGCTTGGCCAACATTTAAAATACAAGAAAACCGATAAAGTGGAAACAAAGGGTTAAGGTAAAGGAGGTAACTAGAGGTCCCTCATGTTTGTTACTCAAAGCTGGAAATGATATGATTAATGAGGTACAAAATGCAAGAAGAACAACACGTTTTAGAGGAGAACGAGAAAAATCCTGCTTTTAAAATATCGAGACTGATAAATTATGAATCATTCTCTTTTTAAAAAATTGCTATTCAGCATCTACCTGTTGTCAACTGGGTATTTTAATAGAAACTCAAGAAAATGGAAATGAGAATAAGACCTTCATAAAAAATAATTATCATATTCTTCTTGACGTTCAAAATGTAGAATATGTGGTTACAATAACAAGACAAAAGCTACATCCCTTCTGGAGTAGATAAGGGTAAGAAAGTAAGGAATTCTGCTCTCCTTGGAGAATCCTAAGTTAACTAAAGGTTCTAATCTTTGTGAATTGGACCCAGTTCACCTACTTATTAACTTACACAAATCATTCTTTCCGTTTTATTTATTGGTATCTACTCTCTATCAGACTTTACTCTTGGTGCTAGAAATACAGTTATGAAGACAGAAATTCCTGTGAGAAAAAGGAGAGGACACAGACTGGCTCCAAGGTTTAGAGGTTGGACAGTTCAAAAGACCCAACTGCCATATATTCAGATGGAAAAGATCACAAGAGGCTGGAGAAGAAAGACAAGTACTTCAGTTTGGAGATCTGACATTGGAAATACCTACAGTGATCCAAATTAAAAAAAAAAAAAAAAAACGTTAAGGTGAGCCTGGTCCAAATTAGAGATCTCCAAAACATTAGTATGTGAAAACCAAGCTCTCTACTGGAATCAATTAGGGGAAAGTATAAAAAAAAAAGAGAACATTGATTGTAGTGTTTCAATTGTAGGTTTCAATTTATATATTTATTAGAGAAACAAATTAAAAGTAAAAAGCAATTTGAGAGATACATTAGGAAAAAAATCAAAGAGATTGCAGTGTCCTAGAAGCAGAGAGAAAGTCTCAACACAGACTGATCAACTGTGTCAAAAGCATCAAGTAAGTTAAAGACCCATTAGTTACCACTGCATTTGCCAACACAGACACTCTGGTAACTTAACAAGAACAGTTTCTACAAAAGAATAGACTGTTCAAGCAGCCAAACACTTGCCTTCTCATATATGCAACTGGTAAATAAAAGAAAGCAATTCAATTTGGCTCCTCTTCAAAAAGAAGTCTCCTGGGCCAGGGATTTAGCTCAGTGGTTTCGCCACCTGCTGTGCAAGCACAAGGACCCGAGTTTGATCCCCGGTACCAAAACAAACACACAAAAAGAAGTCTCCTTTTTGATCCAAATACATCTTTACATACAATAGAAATATTGCTCCCTGACCCTTTGTTTAAACAAATCTATGTAAAACCACTTATCTCTAGGTGTTAGTGAGTAAAGACTAAATTCTCATGTTTTGGAAAGCAAATACTTATTAAAAATTCACATGGTTATTCTCATCCCATTTACCAGAAAGGGTTGTCACCTGAAAAAAGGTAGCTTTAGCACTATAACTTCTACCTGGAGGGGTATGTGAGTTTGAGTTCAGTCTAGGATTTAGCACAGTTGAGGATTTCCTCAAGGGCAGCAGCAGACTGCAGATGCAGTACAAGAACTGAGACCAGCAAGTCCCAGAGAGCCTAAGACCAGGAAAGTGAACAGCCAAAAAGGTAATTACAAATAGTGGGATAAATGTCAGCAATGTCATAAACTAGAAGGTAAAGATTAACAAGAGACAACAGAGTAGATAAACTATCAACAAAAAGCTTAACGATACTCAATATATGGGATAGGCCCAGTCAACAGCAATCTTAAGAGCAAGGCAAATGATCAAAGAAAAATCATTAGTAGAGGGAGGTTAACAAGTCAGAAGAACATGCCACTATCTCTATCATTTAACCCCAGCAAAGCAGCTTCCTACCTTGAAGATAAGTGAGAAAATGTCCTCATATATGAATTTATATCACCTAAATTCTCTCTAGTACACAGTTTACTGCTGTCCATTACATGGCTCAACAAAGGTATTGGGGGGAGGGGGTGTTGCAGCTATGTTTAACCTTTGTTTTCTGACCATTTTAGACAAATAAATAAACACAAAATTCAAGGTACTCTAAACATGGTGATGCCCAAAACTCTCCTTAAGGCCTGTCCCAATATTTGCAAATGCTGCCAGAGTAGATGCCTTCTATTTGTTTGTGCTGAAGGAATTTAGAAGGTAGTCTAACAAAGAGCAAAAGTTCATTTTTGGGTCATCATGTTGATCCTGGATGTAGGTAAATGTGTTCACAAGTAAAATGATGCCTGTACTACACTGGAAAAACATATTAGCTGCAGAGGCTAAATCCAGATTGAATAGAAGTACCAGTAAAATACTTAAATAAAAATTCTGTCAGACTCTTTGAATAATTATTATCTGGGCCTGGAAGATACAGTTTAGACTGCTATTCATCTTCCCTGCCTCATAGCAGAAATCATCTGTCTCTCTGCACAATCAAATTTCACATTATCAAGTTAAGATGAGTCAATGACGCTTACAGAGAAGTATTTCGCCTCCAGTATAAATAAAGGAACTCTAAAGATTTAAAAATTCTATATAAATGCATTAATTCATAATTCATAGTAAAAACTAAACTGACTACATAATGTAGACAAACACAGAAACACTAAAGTATATCAACAGATGTAAAGTTCTATAATTTTATGTACATTCCCAATTCAATGTTCTTTAAATGATAGATATGGTAAGAGATCAAGTCAGAGCTTGAAAACTGCATATGCCCCTCTTACAGACTCAGAAAAATAAACTGCAAGACTCAGGCAGCTATAAGTCACATGAACAGGAACACCAAAGAACAAACTTGGATCTTTCTAAAATATTTATTCAGACACTTCCTCTGAGACATCATTAATTTCTTTTATACCTTCCTATGCATTTTGTTGAAGCTGCTAGTGTTGCAATCTTCATATCAAATATTCAGTAACTTGAAATTCCTGAGTATAAGCTTCTTCAGGGCAGGAGTGTATTTCATTCATCTTTGTAATTCCAACAGCTAGTATAACCCAGGGCACAATAGTCACTGAATAAGTAATTGGTTAATTATAAAAACTTAGCAATTGTCTTTGAGATATTAGTTAAGTTTAACTATCTAGTGGTCTATCATAACATTAACAAAGATACGTATTATGTAGACTGACAAAACTGGCAGTACATTCTATATAATTTAAACCACTACTTTATCCTTAGACGCACTCCATATGACAGTATGAGTTCAAATTGGAATATTATTTTGTTTTTAATGAATGTTAGCATAACGGCATATTATTTACTGATCTATTTTAATATTTGATAGTTTAGTTGATTCATAGTTAATCCTACTGATGCAAACCACAGTAAGAACACTAATCAAAGCGGATGGGAATTAAAATAAATTCATCTCCACATCCTTCTGGGATATCTCAACAATACTGTTAAAAATAAATCCTCTACTAATACTCTGTATCCTTCATTTTGTCCTTCATTACATGTGAAAATAATTTATTTGAAATTGAAAATAACTAGTTAACAGTGATTTGAAGGAGATACACATAAAGAAACAATAAATCAAGATATAGCTACTCATTATATGAAAATCTTTAAGTGATCTTGGACAAAATATAACAAGGAAGTTTTGAACACCGAAGTGGTGGGGGGGAACATAATAAAGCTAAAGAAAATAAACTTAATGATCTCTAGAAAGGCATTTAACCTCTATTTTGTTTCAGTATGAATCCCAATGTTTTATTTCTTAGTTACTGCCCAATAGTAGATTTCAATGCATAACAATTACAAGTCAAAAAATGATTTTTCTGTTTTTAATATTTTGATAAACCTAAACTAATTATATAATGGAGGAAGTTCTCAAAATAAAAACCCTGGTTACTTTTCCAACTTTGAGACATAGAAAAATAAGATCCACACAAACTTTCTAAGATCTATTCTATAATTGAAATGAATGAAATCCAGAGACTGACGAGTTTTGGAGGGTTTTGTTTAGTTTTTCTTTCAAGTTCAGAAAAGATTTAATTGCTTTTGTAGCAGCCATAAGAATATAACTCTCAATCTTTGACCATAGCTCCAACTGCTACCTTCTGAATGCAGCAAGTGTACTGAAACAGACTTGTTCAGTACAAGTCTGAGACAAAAAATATAGGACTTTGGATCAAGGATTTCCCAGTGGTCTTGCCACACTTTCCTAGAACTGCAGGGCAGCCAGAGACACCTCCCCTTGCCTTCTTTCCTTCCCTCTCTTTTCACTTCAGATCAGATCTCCATTGAATTGAACAGTTCTCCAGCTTTCTCTCTCCAGAGTCCCTTACCTGCATTTCCCGTAGGCCCTTGCAAATCAAACCTCTTGCTTCTCAGAGGACCCAGACTAACAGCTTCAGTCCATAAAGCAAGTTTCAACAACAGCATCATTTTCCAATTTCTTGTTCATAAATATTACAATTGAAACTTAATCAAATTTCAAAAATGTTTTAAGTATTTAATAGAAGACTTTTACTTTTCTTTGTTGTTCTTTATACATGAGCACCTCTGCACTTTTATACTCTATAATGAGGTATGTTAAAATCATGTGCCCACCAGATAGCTAAGAAGGTTTAGACCAGTTTTCCTTTAGTAAAAAAGTGCCAGAGATTCCAAAGGCTTGAATTATGTTGGTGGTTTTACTTCTTTGGAAAATGTATTCCAAAATACAAAAATATCTACTGTAGAAATCTTAGAAAAACATATTGATCATCTACCACCCCTTGCCCATGATTGCATTAATGCTATCATTACAGCTTAAGAAGTCTTATAAGACATGATGGTTGCAGAAAACTTTGCATGTACTTAATGTCAATTAATTATATACTGAAAATAGTTATATGCTAAATTTTATGTCATGTACACTTTACTGCAAAAATACTAAAGAGAACAGTGACTACATGTTTCAACTAGTGTAAAGAAATTCCAAGATCTGAATGCTCATTACAAAATAGTAAGAGGGTCACAGAAGCACAACATACAGCCAGAAAATTATTTGTATCTACAAAGTATACTAAATCAAAGTTTTAGAAACCTGAAGGCAGTAAAATAAAAGGATTTAAATATATTTTAAATGAGCAAGTTCAGAAACTAAAGATGCTACAGATTCATATCAAAGTATCAAAGACGGTAATTTCATCCCTCTGGGAAACAAGCTTCCCTATATTTTCCCTTATTCAGATTTGCTCTGTAACAGAACTCCTCCTCCTCTCTGGATTCAGAAACTATAGAAAACATGCTTTCTCTTTACAAACTAATGCAGGGAAGATATTCTTGCACCAGATAAACCAAAATTAGTGAAGGTTTTACTCTATTCAGTCTACATCCAAATGCACTGAACTTCAGAAACAACTCTAAAATCATCAGAGAAGAATAAGCAACCAAGAAGGTGACACTAGGAGGAGACTAAGAGGATACTAGGAGGACTTAATGGATTATTTTCTGTTGTAAGACAATTGTCCCTGGATCTCTTAGGTTTATGACTGCATTGAAGTAGAGGCACTAATGGGTTTTATTCTAGATGTTTTTATAGTAAATAATGTTGGAAGACAGAGACAGTATCTACCCACTGAGCAAAGGGTGGGCAAGCTCCCACCCCACGATAATAAAGATAATGCCGATAATGCCGTCCTTTGGCAAAGGGTGGGCACATTCATGCTTCATTCTAAGAGACTCAGGTTCCATAAGCTCTAAGTTCCTCTCCTACAGCACAATCGGCCATCTCCCACCAGAGAGCTCTGGCCATTTGGTTGCCATCACCTGAACTTTACTAAGAAGTTTGTCAGAACAGAAGACAGCCCCAGTTCCTGCACCACCCCTGCAGAACAACTTTCCCCATTCACGGATATCTGTCTCATTCCAACTCCTATAACTGTACGTTAGTCTTTCTGTGGAGTGGCTGAATGACACAAACAAAAAGAACGGATTGTACTGTCTTCAGACTGCCCTTCCAAAATGAAAGATTAGAATCAATTCTTTCCTGAGCTAAGAGCCATAAAGTTTATCAGCCAGTAGGAAGGTCATGCTGAAAGTCCTACTTTCCAGTATAGCCCTCTAAGTAATAAAGGCACCAACTTAAGGGTCCCAACAAGAATAAACAATATTTTCAAGAGTACCACAAGCACCTTCAAGCCTTGTACATCTCATGCAAAAAACAGGTATTATCTTTCCTCTCCAAAAATATTCTGACTTGTACCTTAACAGATGGTCAGAAGAGATGTTCAAGTGTTTAGGGAAACAGTACCAGCATATCGGGCAGCTCTGACAACTTTGGCAATCACTCCAAACACAGTCTACCCTTGGTTATTCTAGGGAGCTTCCTGCAAGGAGCACTGATACACTATGGGCATCATGCAGACACTTGTCCCTACACTGGGAGTCACACAATTAGAAAAGGTGGTTAGGAAATATGCCCTGATTTTATCCGACATGATCAATAATCCTCCATCAGCCCTGGACAGCATTCAGGTCAGCTTCAACTCATTGGCCAGAGTTGTTATGGATGAAAGAATTACCCTAGACCTCTTCCATGCTGAACAAAAGGAAGTCTCTACAATTACTAATATACCATTCTGCATATGAATTAATACATCCACTCAAGCAGGAAAATCTATTGAAAATTTAAGGAGAAAGTCACCTAGTATTCTAAGGTTGATGTTGATGGTTTATTGGTTTATGGGATCTGTTTTGCTGATGGGATTTGAGACCTGAAGAGATGCTGAGGTCAGTATTTCAGGTTGGCCTCATTCTACTGTTTTAAGACCAGTACACCAGGAGCCTTCATTAAATACTCGACGAGGCAATTTAAATGCATGTCATCATATCCTATATGGGTGGCAAACCTATGGCACATGTGCCATGGCAGGCACCCAAAGCCCTCTCTGTCAGCATGAGAGCCAAGTCACCCTACCATTGCCCCAGCAGCCAAGCATTCAGGTTTAATAGCAGTGTTGGCACTTTGCAGTAAGTAAGTGTTTTGGGTTGCAGACTGGACACTCAGTTTCTAGAAGGTCTGTCTCTGTCCTATATCAATCAGATCAATCAGAGTACAGTAGACTCTCGAGTTACAACCAGCCTCACATATTTGGGTTACAATCCAAATTTTAGTTTTAACTTATGACCAGAGTCTTGAGTTATGACCTGAATGCTGGCCGCTTGTGCGGGTGTAAACAAAGACTCACAATGCCAGAAAAGCGTATGTAAGAATAGGTAAGCATCAGTCTGAATCCAGATGCCTGTTTGTGGATGTGATTTCGGTCAGTGCTTTATATAATCACTCCGATTACAGCTATCAAAATGGCCCCAAAAAAGCTAAAAAAAGAAGGTAAGAGGGCCAGGGATTTAGCTCAGTGGTTCTGCTGCCTGCCTCGCAAGCGCAAGGTCCTGAGTTCGATACGCGGTACCAAAAAAAAAGAAGGGAAGAAAGGAAGGGAAGGTAAAGAAAGCAATCACAATCAAAAAGAAGGAAATTGTGGAGAAATGTGAGAGTGGTGTCTTTGTGAGTGATCTAGCTAATAATGTGCAGCTTATCGAAATCCAACATCTCAACAATCTTACAGAGAAAAGATTTGCGTATGGAAGCTAGTGTTGCTAAAGGTGTTACTCAAATTAGTAAGTCATGATCAACAGTGTTAGATGAGGTTTAAAGGCTATAATTAGTGTGGATAAATGAAAGGCAGATGGCAGGTTATAGCCTGAGTCTATGATTCGTGAAAAACCTAGGGCTACAAATGCAGATCTCAGATAATTCATCTATGAGTGATAATGGTGAAACATTTTTTGCCAATAAGAGGTGGTTTCACAATTTTAAAGTGAGAACTGGGGTTCATAGCATAATTAGGCATGGTGAAGCAGCCAGTGCTGATAAAAGGGCTGCTGAAAATTATATATACCACTTTGAAATGATGACTCAGAGGAATGTCTTTTGCTCTCATCAAGTTTTTAACTGTGATGAAACTGGGCTTTTCTAGAAGAAAATGTCCAGGAGAACACACAGTACCCAGAAAGAGAAGAAAATGTCAGGCCACGAGCCGATGAAGGATAGGCTAACCATATTGCTATGTGACAGTGCAAGTGGTGACCTCAAGATAAAGCTTCTCTTGGTTTATCACTCTGAGACCCCTAGAATATCCAGAAAACATAGTCATGAAGAATAGGCTGGAGGTCTAGAGTATGTCTAATGCAAAAGCCTGGGTAACAGGAGTATTTTTTCTTGAGGGGATCAGGGAGGCTTTCGTCCTACTGTTAAATATCTAGAGGACACAGGTTTACCACTCAAGGCTCTCCTCATCATGGACAATGCTCCTGTTCAACCGTGAGATTTGGAAGAACTGACCAAAGAATTTCCATGCCTTTCAGTCAAGTTCCTCCCATCTAATAAAATTCCTCTACTGCAGCCTATAGACCAGCAGGTTATACCTAACTTTAAGAAGCTATATGCCAAGGCACTGTTCCTAAAGTGATTTCAGATGGTCTCAGATACAGAACTAACCCTTAAAGAGTTCTGGAAGGAACATTATAACATCATTTCCTATGCAGGGTTAATTGAGAAATCCTGGGCTAAGGTCTCTCTAAGGACACGGAGATTTGCCTGGAAGAAAGTGTGGCCTAAAATTATACGGGAGACTTTGAAGGCTGTGTAGAGGAGCCTGAGCCTTCAATTGACCCTGTGGTTGATGACAGTGTCACTACAGAGGAGTCCACAGGCTTGCAGGAAGATAGTGGTGATGTTGACGAACTGTGGAGGAACACTCAGAGGAATTATCTACAGAGGAACCGCAGCAACTTCTGGTTAAGCAACAAAGAATAGCAGGTAAGGAGCCTTCTGAAGAGAAGGGGGAGTTATCAACAACCAGTGCAGCAAACTCCTTCTGAAATAAAGGAAATCTTGAAAAAATGGACAGAGCTACAAACATTTGCACAGAAGACCCACCTAGACAGAAAAAGTCAATTGTTGCATTCACTTGCTTAATGACAATGTCATGTCATGCTACAGAACATAGTTAAAGAAAAGACAGAAACAGACAACCTTGGAGCAGTTTTTAGTTCTGAAAAAGTTAAGACCTAGTGAACCAGAAGCAGGTCCTAGTGGGCTACAGACTCTCCTAAGGAGCCAGATTCCTGACGTTCTTATGGAAGAGCACTCTCCTTCTAAACAATAACCACTTTCCATTTCATCCTCCCTTCGTGTAAGCCAAAGATGTCAACTTGAATAGTGAGTGCAGTAGGAAATTGTTGTTTCTGGTAAACAAAGCACATTTTATAACTTTTTGGTGAATACACTAGGAAATTTATTAATGTTTCTGGTAAATTATGCACATTAAACAACCCTTTTTTATTATGAAAAGGTTAGTTAGGGGGTGCTTTGGGAGGTTTGGAACATATTACGGGTATTCCCAATATTTTTTAAGAGAAAAATAGTCTTGACTTACAACCAATTTGAGTTACAACCAGCCCTCATAAATGAATTGAGTTCATAAGTCAAGGATTCACTGTAACTGCTGCCCATGAAATAAAGTCTATATCCTCAGGGTCAGATTTAACACCCTGAAAACACTCTACCGCAACTGGCCCTCTTCACATCATACTTCACATCACAGCTTCATGCTATGGGAATGTGAGCTAATATAAAGCTAATAATTGGGCTGCTACTGCTATAACTAAGAACAAGTCAGGGGCAGGGCTTGTTTTGTTTTGTTTGCGGTACTGGGGGTTGAACCCAAGGCCTCCACAGTGAGCTACATTCCGAACCCGTTATTTTTTATTTCCAGGCAAGGTCTTTGCTAAGTTGCTAAGTTACTCAGGCTGGGCTCAAACTTGCAATAATCTTGACTAAACCACCCAGAGTTCTGGGATTCCAGGAGTACACCATCACACTGGCATTTTGGTTTTGCCCATAGGATTTTATGTCTGTTGGCAGCAACAACAAAACTGTAGTAGACTGACATGTCAGCTTAAAAGTAGTGGAAAACCCCAGGCCCTTCATGTTCTTTACACTTCCAAGCATAATTCCAAGGGGACTGGATGAGGAAAAAGATGTAGTGTGTGGTCACTGCAGGGTAAAGGACAAATGTAGAAAAGAAAAGCCAAATATCCACCAAAAATCTCTAGAATTCTCACATTTTGACCTTTCTTGAATAAATACACTACAATTCAATCAGCTCTATGACCAACAGCAAGGGTTTCAACAAACTCTTTGGAAACTAAATAGTGCTTTTTATAGCCTAGCAAAGTACGGCTCTGACAAGAGAAAAAAGAAAAGAAAAAGAGAAAAGAAATCCAAACACAGAGAGAAAAGTGCAGTGGCAGAAACTGCAGATTGGTTCATCAACACGTACTCCAACCCTCTTCTAGGGAAGATCTGGTCAACAAGAGGGGACAGTCACACATAATAAAGACAGGACTTTGACAGAGTTTCTCTTAGGACAGCTGTGGCAGAAGGTCTCTCTGTCCCTAGTGTCTCATGTGCTGGCCCGGGTATGTTTGGAACAGTGTTTTCATCAGAATGCTGCTGGGACTGGTAGCATTTCTTCTTCATCATCACCCCGGAGTGTATGTTGTCCATACAGATTGCCCAGGCCTACCAAAAATTCTGTAAGATACTCAATACCACTTTCTGCTCAAACAGCCTAGAATGGATGGGTTGCTTATATCTGAAAAACCTCATCTGATATATTTGAGGAAAGAAAATAATGTACACTTATTTTAAGTCTGATATTTGTATTTATACTTTCTTTCCTGAAAATAAGATTCTCTAAGGCCTGAGTATAACTTTAAATTATTTCAGGTATGCATTTTTCATTTTCTTACTACATCATAAAAGGGAAAATATGGTCGATTCTACCATAATCATAATCAAACTACTACGAAATTCAGAAAAAATGAATTTAAACGATACTAACATGGCCCTGCACTTCTTGATGAAAACTGAGCTTTAAAAGCTGTATCAAAAATTTATTATAATATTTATAAAACATCAAAATTTACCAATACCACTAATTACAACAGACAATATAATTACTTGCACCTATGACAATTAGTTTCAAATATAATCATTCCCTAATCTTGACAAGTTTCTCAAGAATTGAACCAAACACATGATTTCCACATCTATCAACGAACAATGTTACTGCTAGCCAGCCCTGTACCTCAATTGGCTTATATATGCTAAATCAAAGAAGCCAGTCACAAAGAACCATATGTTATATTAGAAGATAGTATTTATATGAAATGTCTGTAATGTGCCAATGTTCAAAAACAGAAAGTAGGTGAGTAGGGAGCTAGGTTTACAGAGAATAGAGGAATTGTGGGGCTACAGCTAAGGGTGAGGGTTTTCTACTGAGAACAATAAAAATATTCTAAACTTAGCTGTGATTAAGCTTACACATCTGAATAAAAAACAATAAAAATACTTTAGGAAGTTATATGATATATAAATTCTACCGAAATAACACTTAAAAACATGAAACAACTTCAAAACTTTCAAATTTTTAAATAGAATTTTTAAAATTTCTTCAAGTCTTAATGCCTTAATCTTGTGCTGGGTGAGAAGCCTAGGACCAAATGAAAACAGAAATGATAAAAGCATCAGATGACAAATGACACACTAGACAAAGGGGAGAAGAAAAGAGACAGAAAATAAAGGAGAGAAAGAAAGGAGTCAGAAAATGAGATACAAGAAAAGAGACAGAGGGCTGGGGATTTAGCTCAGTGGTACCGTACCTGACTCGCAAGTGCAAGGTCCTGAGTTTGATCCCCAGTACCAAAAAAAAGAAAGAAAAGAGATGGAAGAAAGTAGTAGGAATAAAGGCAAGGTATGGTAATAGTATATGAATTCAAAGATCCCGGCACAGAAAGAAACTCAGGTGTCAGACATGGAAAACACAGAGGAGCCCCCAACTCCGTAGCCCTTTGACAAGCTCAGAATGAGTGAATGGGGCTCTTCCCACAGCCTCTAGATACAGGACCCATCCAATGCAAACTAATGTTCAAATCTTCCATCATGCCTATTGCCAAAAAAAAAAACACACACCCAACCACAGGGCCCCTCATCAGCCACTCACGCTATCATCTGATGTGTCATATGTTCATCAGTTTCACAGTTCCTCGCCCATCTGAGTTTTCTTTACCTGTCACCCATGTTAATTTTTCATTTTCACTTAATATTTATAAATTTTAATATTCAGCTTTTCTTTTCTCATCACAGCTAGTAACAATAAACTGACGAGGTATATAGAGTTGTTCAAATTTAAAACTGCAACTTTTTACGCATGAAAACTTTTACATATAAAACAGATTTACTTCATATCTATTAATACACTGGTTTCCACACTTTTGCTCATTAGAAACACCAGAGGATCCTTTTTTAAAACTCTCAAAGGCCAGGTCACAACCAGGCCAAATGAACTTTAAAAGACTGAAAGTGAGAATTAGGATCAATACTTTTTTTAAAGATGCTCAGTTTTGATCATAACAATAATCACACCAATAAAAACCACATGTCTACTTTTTTAAAGCAGAAACTAAATGAATATTAATTATGCAGCTTGGAAAGTAAATTGGCTAAGTCTAAATGTGACTTTAAGGGGGAAAACGTATTTTAGAACATCTATAACCTTTGAGTTTCATTGTTACTAAAGGAAACAATGTTTCATTTCTGAAAAATAAAATAATGAAGTCATAATTTACATAATGGGCAAAATTGCTTTAAGGTTATAATTATCAGACTTATTGAATAAATAATTCATATTAATATAGGTTTTGTAGCGAAATCCAGTTATTTTACTGCTAGAAAAGAAGTAATCCTAGATGTTCACCAGGATGCATTTGTAAGAAAGATTATGATGTAATACAAATTGGAATTCTACATATTCATTAAAAATGCTATAAAATAATAAAATGACATGCAGTTTCATAACACGATGCTTACATATAAGCCAATCATTAATCAGTAACAAAACAATATGTATATCAATTAAGAATAGATGTTATAGGGCCGGGGATTTAGCTCAGTGGTTCCAGCGCATGCCTCACAAGCGCAAGGTCCTGAGTTCGATCCCTGGTGCCAAAAAAAAAAAAAAAGAATAGAGGTTATAGACATAAAACTTACTTGCAGTTGAATTGAATTGTGCCGAAGTCCTTCTACAATAGACGAAAATCTATCAATTTTTCTTTCTTCTCCAACTGAAGTTAAAGCTTCTAAAACTTCTTCAAGGCTATTAGAAATTTTGAGTCTATTAGTTAAATTGCAAGTAGCCATAATACAATTTTTTCACCCTGCTAAAGGAGTCGATATGTCAATAACATTTTAGAAGAAGCTTACAGAGTACCGAACAGATATCAAGCACTGTTCTAAATATGTTTTAATTCATTTATTCCCGACAATACCCTATGAAGATGGTGAGCAAGCAATTAAATCACACTTATCCATCACTATTTGAACCATTTGATAATTTTTTTATTTTTAATTGAAATAAAAATTGTACATATTTATAGGATGCCATGTGACATTCCAATACATGTATACATTATATAACACTAAAATCAAGGTAAGCGTATCTCCTTACCATTCATAATTTCTTTATGGTGAAAACATGTGAAATCCTTAATTTTAAAAAATATACAATATATTGTATCTAGAGACAGCCTATGGGAATTTTAATATATATAATAATTGTATGAGGTAGGTGCTATTATTTACCCATACTATAGATTTGGAAACTAAGACCGAAAAAGGTTAAGCACCTTGTTCAAAGTCTCACATCTACTAAATGGTGGAGCAAGGATTTGACAGACTGTGCAGCAAGGACTAAAATGCTCTTAAGCAATACACTCTTAATGCCTCTCAAATTGGTAGTGCTGTGACAGCAAAAATATAGAGCAGCGAGTTATTAATAAACAAATGTAAACTATAATAATTACACAAAAGCTATATTTTTCCTTCTGTTTCAAAGAATAGTTGCGGAACTAACTATTACAAAGACTTAGTTTGTGGGTGAAGGTGTGTAGTTGTGAATGTTACATCATTTTGATATACATTCTGAAGCCAAAAATAAAAAATATGGAAGAGTAAGAAGGAGGAGGAAAAAAAGAAAAGAGGGAAAACAGTTAAAGAAAGAGAAGGGAAAAGATGAGGATAGGAAAGGGCAAAAGGAAAGAAAAGGGAAGGAGAACAGAATAGGAAAAAGAAAGATGAGTCCAAGGGGAGAGAGAGAGGGAAGAAGAGGGAAGAAGAGGGAAGAGAGGTATTGAGAGAAAAAGGACGCTGGAGGAGAGAGGAAGAAAAGAAAGGGGAAGGGAGGTCAGAAATGTATGTATCAGGGCTGGGGATTTAGCTCAGTGGTTCCGCTGCCTGCCTTGCAAGCTCAAGGACCCGAGTTCAATCCCCGGTACCAAAAAAAAAAGAAAGAAATATATATATCAACATACATATATATCTGACCCACACTGACTCTTTGACATGCACACCAACATTTATATGGCCTTTGTAATTGGGAAAAGAAAAACACTAAAGCCAGATGCCTGACTTCTATACCTGGGACTCCAGTTGGGTTCAGCTAAACGCCTTTGACAGATACACACTACAGGTACATATTGAGGCAAAGAGCCAGGCCTCAAGTGGTGCGTCTGACTCTCTAACTAGACTAAGGATCAGACTAAGTCAGCTCAGTTCCACCTGCTTCAGGAGGATTTCCCCAAGGCTGATCTTTAAATGAATCCAAGAGGCCCCACATAAGGTATCTGCCTACGCTGTATGAGAGAAATATCTGTTCTGTTGGTTATTCAGTTTTCAGTCTTATCCTTCCTAAAAGACATTTTAAGTGCTTGCTTATAAGCAGAATCACAATCTTTTTTAAAAAATAAAAAAGCATATTATTGTCTTTAATATTTATAATAGTCTTTGAGTTACAGTGTTAACAAAGTAGTTAAGGTTTTTAAAGCTTCAGTATGTACTTTTTGACTAAAAACTTTATATACTCAACCAGTACAGTACTATTACATATGTAAATTTCTAAATCTGCCCTATAAATTTTTTTAAATAGTATTGTTGCTTTTTATAAGGAGATATACAAGACCCATAGTTTAAATTAATCCTATCTGAAAAAATTAGATACGAAAAAGAACACATTCATGTATTTTTTCAATCTTCATTTAAAACTTTTATTTTAGATTTGCATTCAAAATAGCTGTTTAAAATAAATATGATGAAGAAATCATTTTTTCACAGAAACATTTTATCCCATAACTTATATATCTATTAAGAGAAATAATTATTAAACATTTATATTCAGCAAATAAGAACCTAAATCAGCTGTTTAAGTATATTTCAAAATTTATTTAAATTCTAAAGTAGAACAGATGACATTAAAAACAAACTTTTTTTTTGGTACCAGGATTTGAACTTAGGACCTTGCACTTGCGAGGCAGGTGGCGGAACCACTGAGCTAAATCCCCGGCCCTAAAAAATAAACTTTTAAAAATTACTCTATGCCTAGGGATGGGGATGTAGCTCAGTAGCACCACGTTTGCCTGGTAAACGCAAGGTCCTGAGTTCTATTCCTGTTGGGAGTGAGAGGGAATTATTCTATACCTAGAGAAAAAAGTAGAGAATACTTACATGCTTTCCTCTCCTACAATGCAGACTGCAGAAAGGAGTTTAACCACATCTGTCATCACACTGGGATGCATGGGATCCATGGCTTTGGCCAATAAAGAAAGACTCCTCTCTTCACTCATAATTCTTTCCAAGCCATACTATCATGTTTTGGTAATAGAGGTTGAATATTAGGAGTTAGTTGGAAAATTAATGTTCTAAAGAAAATTCAGTTATTCAAAAAATTTTAGAGGATAATACATTTTTACACCTAGTAAAGCCTAAAAATATTTTTAAAAGACTTTGTAACACCCTGAAAAAAATCATATAAGTATTTACTTTATGTCAAAAACTATGGGTGCCGCGGATTTTAGCTCAGTGGTGCCTTGCCTGCCTGGCAAGCACAAGGTCCTGAGTTCAATCCCCGGTACCAAGAAAAAAACAAACAACAACCAAAAAAAACTATGGGACCCTACTGAAGTCCCATATAGAGAACTCATGAGATTTTTCCATCAGGAACACATAAAACAACCAGATATTAAAAGAGAAGCCATGAGGATCTTTTGCCTGGGAATGAAAGTTGGTAAGTAACCACAAGTAAACAGATCACCACTGTCCAAGAGAAATATAGTGTAAAAACCACATTACATGTAATTATGTTATTTTTTCAAGAAATAAATAAAACTTATTTTCAAGAAAATTAATCCAATATAACCAAACAGTAGGAAAACAATGTAAAACATTTTATTGGTGAGATAGTTCACTTTTTTCTTCCTAAGAACTGAAATCCAATTGTGCTTATGTAGCACATCTCAATTCAGACTAAACACATTCCAAAGCCATATTTGGCCACCATATTACACAGTACAATCCCACATGTTAGCACTTTGTATATGAGTGGGCAAAGGTAAAGGAAGATTTGGAAAGATACCAGGTAGAAAAATGCCATAAAGGGTATATGTATAAGAATATGTTTAAGAATGTATAAGAATGGTATTTATGTGGCATTTATGGTCAGGAAGACAATGCAGCTGTAATCTCTCTCTCTCTCTCTCTCTCTCTCTCTCTCTCTCTCTCTCTCTCTCTCTCTCACACACACACACACACACACACACACACACACACAGCGGATGATTTAGGATAAGGATAAAGTTTCTTTGCTTCTGCCATAAAGCTACATCCAAGTGTATATCCAAGTGGCAATAAACAATACTGTTTGCCTCTCATGCCTATCAGGGGATTCTTCTAAAGAGTGAAAAATTGGTTGATCAGAGTTATCACCCAGCACTAAAAAGGGGCCTCAATTCTAGTTATAAACATATCAGATGAAGCTCAAAATTAGCAGTATATTATAAGCACCAAAGTCAAATCTATAACAAACTTAGACCCAAGTGCTTCCATTATGAAGAAGTCCAATTAATATAACTTCCTTATCTTGTACGTGACACTTTTAGTAAAGAACACTTCTCACTGTACTGAAATACTGCATTTGTTTTAAGCCACTATCTAATGAACACAGATTCAATGGAGGAAGTACAAGCAGAACAGGCAAGGGCCTCATTCAGGACTGACTTCACTGTTTCATTGGTGATGGGAGAAGGTTTACAGAGACAATGAATTTAGTCAAGGACTGCTCACTTTTGTGATGCCCTGGGCTGTTATACAACTGGAACTAGAGAATGAATAAACAGGCATAGAGTAAGAAACTGGAATATGTCTCAGTAATCATTACAGTGAATTGTTAGCAGCTTATCAGGCACCATTCAGAACAGTATTCAGAGGTGGGAATTTTAGAAGGTGACTTAATTATGGGGGTGCTATGATCACCAGAGGAATGATCCACTGATGAGTTCATAGTTGAATGTGCTTTTAGGAATGGAGCCCAGGCAGAGGAGGCAGATTACTGGGAGCATGCCTTTGAAGGTGCTTTTTCTCTCCTCTCTCTTTCTTTCCTCTCTTCACTCTCCTCCCTTTCTCTCTTACCTCTCCTCGTTTTCTCCCCCTCCTCTCTCTCTCACCTCTTCTGTCTTTCCCCTCTCCTTGCTCTCTCCTCTTCTCTTTTTCCCTTATCTCCCATTCCCCTCTCTCCCCAACTCTCTCTACCCTCCTACCTTTCTGTTTTCTGCACACCATGAATAGAGCAGCTTTTCTCTGCCATACTCTTCCACCATGCCATTTCTGCCTTTGGACCCACCTGACCATGAACTGAAACCATGAGCAAAAATAAACCTTTCCTTTTAAGTTGCAGGTGTTGGGTATTCCATCCCAGTGACAAGAAAGTAATACAGAAAATTGGTACCTAGAGGGGGGTTGTTGCTTGACTGTACCTGACCATGTGATTCGGAAGCCGTTTGCACTAGTTTCTGGGAGGATTTTAGAAAAGTTCAGAGGTGCCGTCTAGAAAAGTTTTAGAATGCTGAGGCAAGGATTGAAATGAGATTCTGTTGGGAGATAGAAATGTGGGCAGTTTTAAAGGTCAGACTCATAAGGTTTTGGCTAGGAATTGAGAGTACTATTAGGAACTGGAGGAGAAGCCTTGTGTGTTACATTTTGACAACAAATTATGTACATTTTGCCAATATTCTAAGACATCGTGGGACCCTGCATTTAAAGGTGGAAGATTAGTTAATCTAACAGAGGAAATTTCAAGGCAGCCTAATGTTAAACCTGTGGTATGGATACTGCTGGCTGATTTCAGCCAGATTTACAATGAGAATCAGGAGCAAAAGGCAGAGCCAAAACATGTGAACAACTGTTTTGTGTAAAGTTGTTCAGTGTAAAGTTGGGACTGCATAAGGTATGGTTGCTGAAAATTTTAGAGCCAATAAAAGCCAAGTACTTTACACCTGAACAACAAGAAAGATTCCTTGAAAGGATCTCAAGAATTGGCTAGATTCTATTCATCATAAGCTCAAGAGTGTAAAAGAGTAAGCTCTTTTAAGAGACTCTGCTTTGAGAATAAAGCCCCATGGCACCCTGCTCACTTAGAGCTTCTAGTTTTAACCATCCAGGCACTTAGAGGCTACTACAACAATGGTCCAAAGGAGCCTGGTTACTGCTTGAGCTGGTGGCCAACCTTGGCATAATCCCTGTAGGGCTGGCTTTCCAGACATACAAAGTGCAAGAGTTTTGCAGTCACCAAGGCTTCCATCCAAATTTTAGAAGAAAAATCTAAGAGGCCAGGCAAAAATGTGTGACAGGGTCAGAATCTCTGCAAGGGACTATTAGAGTTAAGCCAAACCGTGCAGTGCAGACCCCAGGAATTTGGAGATGCCAGGAATATGGAGTTTCTGCCAGGGAAAGGCACATGCAGTGAGAGATGTCAGCAGCAGAGAGAGGTCATCTGGGTTGCAACCAGCTAGCCACAAGAGTGAGGCTGTCCAAGCCCTCTGGAGTTCATATTTCACTATCACGTGTTGGAGATGGAGTTACAGGGCTTAATATTTGACTAGCTGGTTTTAGTCTTGTTTTGGTCAAGACTTCCTTTCTATGCCTCTATTCCTCCTCTTAAGAATGGGAATGTTTATCCTTTGCCACTATACGCTGGAAGTATTTAACTTTCTTTTTTACTTTTACAGAGGCTCACAGATAAGAATTTGCTTTGAGTCTCAGAAGAAACTTTGGACTTGTACTTTTGAGCAATAGTGGAACTTGTTAAGACTTTGGTGATCTTTGGGCCAGGGATTTAGCTTAGTGGTTCTGCCACCTGCCTTGCAAGCTCAAGGACTCAAGTTCAATCCCTGGTACCAAAAAAAAAAACAAAAAAAACAAAGACTTTGGTGATCCTTAGATATGGACAAAAAGCATTTTGCATAATGAGATGGACAGGATGAAACGTTATAGTTAAGATCTAAAATGTTTCACCAAAGTTACATACGTTCAGAAGTGGACTTTTGGAAAGTAATTGGATCATGGGGATATTATATTCGTTGATGGATTAATACATTCATGAGTTCATAGTTGACTGTGCCATTGAGAGGTAGTGCCTAGGTAAAGAAGGCAATCAGTGAGGTCATGCCATTGGATGTGATATCTCTCTCTCTCTCAAGCATTTAATATATTCTCTCTCTCCTCATGCTTTCCCTCCCTCTACTTTCCTTTCTCCTCACTCTCTCCTTTCCTGCCTCCTTTCTCTGCTTTCTGATCATCATGAATTAAGCAATTATCGTCCACCAGGCCATTCCACCATGCTGTTTCTGTCTTGGAACAAGCCAACCATGGACTGAACCCACTAAAACTGTGAGCCAAAATAAACATGGCCTTTAAGTTGCAGGTTTTGAGTATTTTGTTCTAGCAAAGGGAAAGTAACTTATACAACATTCCACATCACTTTAACCATGATATTCTTCTTAAATTCAAATTATGATCCACATGCCCCTGTGGTTTTCTCTGCTCTTGTCCTTTCCATTACCAATGAAATTTCCAATTTCTGTATTTTCAGTTTAGAAGGATTTTCCTGAAGAATTCTATGTATGCAGGGGAAGAGATTGCTTCCGTATCAGGAGTTTATCTTTTTGTTATCCATTTACTCTTGAATTATACAAAAAACACTGGCTAATATGTCTAAAATCTAATTATTAAAGAATAGTGAAATCAGTATAAAAAGAACTTGTGATTTTTATTTTACTTGAAAATGACTGAATCTGATTTGAAGGGATAAGGAAAGAAAAATATTACATTGGTTAAAAATAGAATACTTAGCTCCAGAAAATTTTTCAAATACAGTACATAAATAATTCAAAACATACAAATATTTAGAAAATATATTTACTATAGTTAATAAAAAGAAAAAATAAATATTGACATATACTACCACTTTAAGTATACTGTCCTCCTGAAGTTTAATACAATAAGGAGAAATAGTAAACATTAAAATTAATCAATAGTACACAGATAGTTTTGCTATACAACAAAACTCATCACATCTTCATAGATAAAATTCCCTCCGATGTTCAAAAGCAATTAAATAGCTATCATTACTTCTTACATCAAGAGGTATATATGCTTAATTGTAGAAACTAAAGAAATAGGAGTCGAAATTGCTAATTTCAGCAATTAACAGTACATGAGAAAAAAGAAAAAAACTTAGATAAATAAACTTCAGTAAGAGCTACAGGATTTCTTCCTTCTGACGTATTCTCTTTAAATATGAAAAACCTACAGATATTATATATTTTTTTTGGTCTCAATATTACTTGTATGAGGAATCACTGTTCCATTTCTGGAACCCTGCTCATGTCACTTTACTTTAATTTTATTATAGATTTTAAGTTCTTAAATAAATTATAATAACAAATCTTTTCAAATTGATTCTTTGGTAATTGTAAACTATATCTAATAACTACATTTTTTGTTTTTGTTTTGAGACACGTATGTTGACAAGGCTGGTCTCGTACTCAACATCCATCTAACTCAGTCCCCTGACTAGTTAGGAATAGAGGTGTTCTCCACCACATACAGCTTATATATTAAAGTTGATTCGTGGGGACTTTTGAAAATTACAAGAGGGAAGATGAAACAAAAGGAGGGGTCAAAAAAGGGAAGAGGAGGGGAAAAGGGTGGAAGAAAAAAAATCTGCCAGTATATGGACAGTTAAGCACTATACAAGAAGGTCCATTCAATCCTAAGTCTCTCCTGTTGCAAGAGTTGGTTTCATTCGAAACTAGAATCTGATTCTATACTTTTTCCATTCTGCACTGAAAAGGGCATCTTTAATGTATATAAAATTCAACAGTACAAAACTAATTCACTTGAGAACTGGTAATGACAAATACTAATTATTACCTATGTGCATACCTGTGTATTCATCAAGGCCTTTAGACACTGAATGACTTTGTGTTGATTCTTCATTACAACTTTGTTTTGGCTGTATTAACATAAAAGATACCAATATTAGAATTATAATTGAACATACAAATGTAGATTGACTGAAAATTATTTATAATACTTACGTTTTCCCACTAAGCAGTTTTTCCAAAATGTCTAATAATAATCCAAGCCCTTCATGTCCAAAACTTTCCACCCAACTGAAAAAAGGAAAGGAATAAAAGTAGTTATACATTAAGTCAGTGTTCTAGTTTGGAATACCATGATAATGCTACAGACTGACAATCTAAGAATAGCACCAAATATAAAATCCTTCATGACACATGATCATAGTAGTAAAGTAAAGGAGCAAAGACAGGGTAAGCCAGTGGTGTGCTAAATTCAGCTTGCACTGACTTGTGCAAGCTAACCGTGCCCTTCTCCTCGGGGCTCTATGTTCAGTGACATGATTTATCCAGTATAACACAAGTGCTCACACTACAGAAACTAGCAAAAGCTACCAAGCAGAGCTTTATCCACCATCCATCTGCTAAAAAAACATGGACCAGCACAGCACATCACTGGATAAGCCTGACTTTGAACTATTCTGAAGAGTAGAAATTAAACACATTCAGTGAAGATGTATGAAGAAATAATGGAGACTGACATAAAAATATAAATGAGAAAAAGTAAACAACGGGAAAAGGGATGTTTTAAGAGAATTTTACTTATGATTAAAATGCATGTCTATCACTGTTAAGAGTTTCCTGTTTCTAGGTTCAGTTGCGTTTTTAAAATAACATCTTCAATTTATTTTTCTCCCATTATGTTTGCAGCACATAACGAACACATTCATTGTACAGATTAGTACATGTACATAACACATTTCAATTCCCTTCTTGTCCCCCTCCCTCTACTTCCTTTTATTTTTCTAATACCAGATTCATTTTACAGATTGAAATCCAGGCAAATAGGCCAAAGAACATACAAAACAATTGTACTAAGTCAAGGTACAATTTTAAATACATTATCCATACTGCATGACAAAACCTTTTTCCCTCTTTTTTTCCTATTATCTATCTTCTATTTAGAAATACATACATCCGTACATATATGTGTATATACATATCTTTCTTCATATAAGAGAAACCATGTGATATTGAGTCTGAGTTGATTCACTTAACATTATGATCTCAAGCTGCACCCATTTACCTACAAATGACTCAAGTTTATCCTATTGCAGAGTAATACTCCACTGTGTATAAATAGAACACTTTCTTTATCCACTTGTCTGTTGATGGACATATAAGCTGTTTCCAAGATTTAGCTATTATGAATCACGCTGCTATAAACATAGGTATGCATAATCACTGTGGTATGATGCCTTTAAGTCTTTTGGGAAGATGCTGTACCTACAGGGGGAATACCTGGGTCAAACAGAATTTTTACTTTTAGTTTTTTAAGGAATCTCCATGCTGATTTCTATAGTGGTTGTACTAGTTTACATTCCTCTCAACAATAGAAAAGGGTTTCTTTCTCCCCACAGCCTCACCAGCATTTGCTACTGGTTGATTCCTTGATGGTAACAATTCTTTCTGAAGTAAGACAGAATCTCAGTGTTGAATTACATTGCATTTCTCAAATGTTCAATGATGTTGAACATTTTTTCATGTATTTATTAGCCATTTGTATTTCTTCATCTGAGAAGTATCTAGTCATTTCAAATGCCCACTTTTAATTAGGTCTTTAAATCTGAGGGAGTCTAATTTTTTTGAGTTCTTTATACGGTCTAGATATTAGTCTGAGAAGTAGCTGGCAAAAAAATATATTTCCTGTTATGTAGGTTGTCTCTTTGTTATGTTAGTGGTTTCCTTTGCTGTGCAGAAGCTTTTTTAATTTGATGTGATGTCATTTGTTGATTCCTGTATTATTTCTTGTGCAACTGGGGTTTTGTTCAGGAAATCTTTGTCTACACCTATGTGCTCAAGAGTTTTACCTATTTTGTCTTCCACCAGGTTAAATGTTTCTAATGTTTAGATCTCTGATCCATTTTGATTAAAAACCATCCATTTCCATCAGTATTCCCATTCTGACTACACCTGTTTCACAAAATCGAAGATACATTTATGGTGTATAAGTAACAAGGACATCATTACTACTAGACAGCAGCTGACCTTGATTATAGAAAAACAACCTTGGTAGAAATAAACATATTATTTCTGTGGTAATCTGAAACCTTGGCAAATTAAAAAATATTGGTTATAATCTGCCTCTAAAACATGGAAAGAAAAAGAAATAATAGGACTTGTATGTGTATCTTTGTTTATAAACATGTGTTTATATGTGTGTGTAGTGTTTAACCAGTGAGATTGTAGACACAAAATTTCAACAAATAATCAAAATAGGAAATCATAAAGAATAAAAAAGTCACATGCCAGAAAATACTATTCTCTTAACATACAACACTTCCAATTTTTAAAAAATGAGAAGAAAAGCTGTAGTGATCAAAATAGCATGATAGTGGTTATAAAGACAGACAAACACACCAATGGAAAAGAATGGATAATCCAGAAATAAATCCACATAACCAAACTGGTCCACAACCAATTTTCAGCAAGTTTGCTAATAACATACAGTGGAGAAGAAACAGTCTTTTCAATAGACTGTTGGGAAAATGAGGTATCCATATGCAGAAGAATGAAACTGGCCTCCCATCTCTCACCAGTCACAACAACCAACTCTAAATGGATTAAAGACTGAAAAATAGTAATAAAACTATCCAGTTTCTTTTTAAAAAAAAAAAAAAGCATAGAGAAAATACTGGAGGATATTGAAATGGGCAAAAAATTTTTTTCAACAAGATAGCAAAACCATAGAAGCAAACAAAAAAAAAACGAGATAAATGAAACTCAAACTAAAAAGTATCTCTACAGCAAAGAACAAATCATCACAGTGAAGAGATAATCTAATGAATGGAAGAAAGTATTTCCAAACTATATATCTGGCAAGGGGTAATATTCAAGATACATAAGGAATTCTACAAACTCAATAGCAAAACCACAACCAACTAAAAAGTGGGCAACAGGTTTAAAGACTGTGATAAAAAGAAGACATACAAATAGCCAATGGGTATATGAAAAAATGTTCAACATCATTAATCATCAGATAAATGCAAGTCAAAACCACAGAAAGATATCACCTCCCCCCAGTAAGAATGGCTATTATCAAACAGATAAAAGAAATAGGGCATGGTGGCATACAGCTGTAATACCAGCACTCTGGGAGGCCAAGGAAGAAGGATCACAAGTTCAAGCCCCAGCCTGGGCAACTTAGCAACTTAGTGAGATCCTGTCTCAAAATAAAAACACTGGGAATGTAGCTCAGTGTGAAGGCCCTGGTTCAAGCCATAGTACTGTGAAAAATAAAATTTAAAAGATAAAAGACAACAAGTGCTGGCAAGGATGTAGAGGGAAAAGAACATTTGCACACTACTGATTGGAATGTTAAGTAGTACAACCATTATGGAAAACAGTATGGAGGTTCCTCATAAATGGAAAAACAGAACCACTACATGATCCGGCAATCCCACAAACACATACTGGGTATATATCCAAAGACAATACAAGCATTATGTTGAAGAGACAGCTGAACTCCCATGTACAGCCTATTCAAACTAGCTAAGAAATGGAAACCTAAGTGTCCTGGCATTAGAGACACCATGGACAAACCTAAAGATCACTATGTTAAGTGAAATAAGCCAGGCACAGAAAGACAATTATCAAGTGATCTCATGTGTGCAATTTAGAAAACATGACCTCATAAAAGTTGCAAATAGAAGGGGGGTTGGTTACTAGTGATTGGCAGGGAGTAGGTGGAGGGAGGGAAGAATGGAAAAGGGTACTAAATCAGAGTTAGGTAACAGCAGAAATTTTAGCATGCTTACTGGGTAATTACAGATAACAATTATGTACTGTATATCTCCAAAAGCCAGAGGAAAGCATTTTAAATACTTTTACCATAAAGAAACGATAAATGGGCAGGAGATTTAGCTCAGTGGCACTGGGCCTGCCTCACAAACGCAAGGTCGTGAGTTTGATCCCTGGTACCAGAAAAAAAAAAAAAGAAAAAGAAATGATAAATATTTGAAAAGACAGACATGCTAACCATATTTAAACATTAATATAATGTATATGTATCAATATCACACAGCATCCCATTCTATTTAAGTTCTCATCAGTGAAAAAAATTAAGTTTAAAAAAACACATTGTTTAAAATGAATGTAATGCTGGCAAAATAAAAGAGGGGTAGAGGGAAGGGAAAAATTAAGAATTGAGATGTGTCATGTACATGTACCAATTCCCTACAATGAATGTAATAATCATTGTGTACCACAAACATGTACTAATAAAATTTAAAAATAAATACAATAAAATAAAAATGAATCTTCCTCATTTGAGCACTCTGTAAGCACGGCTTGGCTACCCATAAATTTTCAAAACTGATGATGGTAGAAAAAGGAAAAAGCAAATGTCTTTCTAAGGAGTAAATTTCTTACCATTGAGATTGGCAGGCTACTGTAAGACTACTTTACTTAGCCCTTCTCTGCCCAGGAAAAGCCTTGGAATGATTAAATCAAGAATGTACATAGACAGGAAAGATATTCTCTACAAAAGACTTAGCTATTAACAATGAGGTAAAACACAAAGGAGAAGTTGCTGTTTTCAAACTAAGAAGCTACTTCAAACATGAAGAGTTTACTGTTCTCTATCAGCAACAGACAGATCACCTGTAGGCATTTCAAATCCTGCTTTCATGTTTCACGAAAATACCTACAGCATCTGCTTAACTGTTGGCCTTGTTGACATCCTATGCTGTATTTATTCTTATTTCACATGCAGCATGGAAGCTTGAAATCAAACATGTAAGGAGTAATTGGAGAGCTTTACTTGGCTGGTATTGAGATGCATGGAGAGTCTATGTTCATCAGACCCTCTTATGTTAGTACTTCCCAGTGGGCCTTCAATATTTTGTTTGAAGTGAATTTTCAACCATCTCTGTATTCAAAAGTATATCCATACAGATATTCTAAAGCTAATATGAATGATTTAGGGCTTTTTATACTTCTATCACCTTCAATCACTGTACAGAATAAAGTTATATTCACAAAACTGCCTTACACCAAAATACACAAAGTAATTTCAAATCATGTTAATATAACCAAAAATCCTTATTGCACTTAATATGCTTATTTTCTGATACATGATAAAATTTAGGAGGAATATCAATCCATGTAAATCTGTACGTTTTCTGAGCTGAGTAATTAATAATACAATATAGCTATTTAAAATTTATCACCCCTAACAATTATTACTACAATAATGGGACCCACAGAAGGTCTCAAATCAACTATTTCTAGACCCACTAGATACCTCCCTTCTAAACTACAGAATACGAATCATTAAAATACAATATACACCCACTCATGTACATTACATAAAAACTAATTCTGTATAAAACAAGACGTATTAAGGCTGCATGCAAGGATGCATTATACCAAATCACTCTGCATTACAATCTTTTAATTCATTATGGGAATTTATTTCTCAACAACATCATAAAATCACAGAAGTGAGCAACACTGTGAAGTGCACTTAACATCAAAAATAAAAGTGGGACAAGGTACTGGAAAACTAAAACTGCTGATAACTAAAGGAACAATATATTTAAGCATAAAAATAAAACTGATTACTAATTGAAAAAGCAAACAAATTAAATATGCATAAAAATTACCCCAGTTTTCTTTAAAAAAAATTCCAAGGCCAAAATATTGTTGCATTGACAGTTTGTCATTCGCAACCCGATCCTCTCAGGTGTCTAATCTCCACCCCTACAACTTTCGGAAATGTTGTCTTCAAGGATGGGGTACAAACATCATTCCCCATCTTCTGCCTAAGGGTGTTCAAGATAAAAAGTGATATTGAGTCAGCAGGTCTGCAGTCTTGACAGAGGTTTATTGAAATCCATAGCTTTCTACAAAGTGAAAAATTTCTCATCATCACTGTAAGAAACAACCTGGAAAAACATTATCAAGTGATCTATAAATGATCTATCTTCAGGAAACAAAATCTACACTATTTGTTCAGTGCCTGTCAGCATAGTGCCATCAGGCATTATGTGGCTTAACTACAAACTGCATCCATGAATGAATAAGCACTATGCAAATGTTTCTTCCCCATGAATAGAAATGACAAAATCAGTATGACATTTGTATTAGAAAAAATTGGTTTCAAAGAGCAAAAAATATGCTAAATGTGAACTTAAACAAGCATCTGCCTTTTAAAATTCTATAATGGAAGATATCAAACACTTTGCTTTTAATTGCCTTTTATTAACATCTAAGTATATGACCATGTAGCACTTCCAAGTTGGAGTCTCAATGTAGGAAAAAAGAAGAGGTAAACAGGTAACAGAAATTTTATAGAGAAAGAAACGGAGAGAGCAAGAAGGAAAGAAGAACAGGTCTCTAGAATTACACTGTTCAAATCACCTTTAAATGTTCAAAAGCAGCATAGGCTTTGAAATTCACTTATTGCTTCCAGAGAAAGAGGATGAAATCAAAAGTGTGTAGGTCGTTTCTGACACCTTGTTGGTTTTTAAAAGCAAATACAGCCAGTCACTTCAGTGAGCAATGGAGACAACAGTCATATCTCAGATTTACCTCCTGCCTAAAAGCAATGGAGACAACAGTCATATCTCAGATTTACCTCCTGCCTAAAAGGAACGCACAGAAAAGTTAAGTCTATTTTCCAGACAGTGGCCCTCCCACCCCTATTTTGTTTTGCTTAAAGTTATTACATCATAGATTTATCAGAATTAGAAGAAACCTACCAGATCATTTTCAATCTCACCCAGTACAAATTCCTTGAGAATAAGAATCATTTCTTATTGACTAGCACAGGGATAGATTAAGCACTCGATAAACAATTAAGAAGGAAACTGAATTCCCTTCAATTGTTACATATAATGAAAGGAATGTGCAGAAAAAAGTTAAGGTCCCTTTGCAATAGCAGTTAAGTGTACTGATCCCTAGGCTCGGGCCCTTCATAAATATGGAAAAAGACACAAGATGGTATCATCATTGCAGCATAACTAAGCCTGTGTCAACCCTCATGCTAAAAATATCAGTCCTGATTGTAGAACTGTTATCTATCCATACAGAACAAAGGATGAGGAATCTGGAGTCTCTGTCCTACATCACACTATAGGACTTGAATGCTGCTCAAAAGGTGATGCTTCATTACTACTAAAACTCAAGTGTTCATTAGCAAAGTTATTCAG
The DNA here is from genome assembly GCF_053883595.1 of Heterocephalus glaber. Classification (NCBI taxonomy): domain Eukaryota; kingdom Metazoa; phylum Chordata; class Mammalia; order Rodentia; family Bathyergidae; genus Heterocephalus; species Heterocephalus glaber. Next base: position 4,048,456 of record NW_028258406.1, on the reverse strand, counting down.
TCTTTTTAAGGGCTCTCAGTGTGCTTGATCCTCCATTAAGTATGAGAAAAAATGAACAAAATATGTTCTCTGCCCTTGAAAGGATAACAGACTAATGCTTGAAACAAATGTTGAACCAAATTATTTCCATAATTTAACAATGGCTATAATCATAGTGGTGTGGGAACAGCAAGTACAATATGTATCTCTTGATGAACTTCAAAGCAGATGACTTCTCATCTGAGTCTCGAAGGTGAAGCCATACAAAGGAAGAGAGATTTCTAAACAGGAGGGTATATAAGTACTACCTGTAGGACTTGTGCCAATCTCGAAAGCTGACAATGTTCCTCTCTGTATGTATCACTTTCCTAGGGTAGCCACACCAAAGTACCACAAGGTGAGTGATTTAAAACAACATATAGAGTCTCTTCTATTTCCAGAGGTTTCACGTCCAAGATCAAGAAGTCATTAAGTTTGTGTTCCTCGAGGCTCCTTCATGGCTTCTGGTGAAGGGGTCTATTCTTGGTGTTCCTGTGCTCCAGTCACCACATGGGACTCGGTGTCACTTTCTCTTCTTAGAAGAGTTGACCAAGAGCCTACAGTATTTTCTTTATGACATCTTAACTACTTTCACCATAATGACTCTATTTAAGAAAGGCACAGGTAGGAGATTAGATCTTAAACATGTTTTGTGGGCATTTTTAACTCAGAACATTCCCCACTCCTGTTTTCTGAGTTTTTATCATGAACAGGTATTGAATTTTGCTGAAAGTCGTTCTCCACAAATGTGATAGGACTTTTCTTCTCTGGTTTGTCAGTAATAGTGCTTTTGTGCCTCTCTTCAGGATGGACATTGGTCTGTAAATTTTCAGTTTCCTTCTTTATTTTATTTTGGCACTATCTTTGTCTGATTGAACTATCAGGTAATAAATTCATAAGACAAACTGTGCTTAGTCCCTGTGTTCTTCCTCCTTCCTGGGAAAGACATTATAAAATAGGGATTAATCTTATTTTAAATGTGCAGAAGACTTCTCTAGTGATAACATCTATACATGAAGATATTTGAGGGGATTTTCAAATTAGGAATTTAATTTCCTCAATACTCATAAGGTCATCTAAACTTTCTAGTTCCTGTGGTAGCTCATGCTTTTTTAAAAACTTGATCTGTTTCAACTAAATTGTCCAACTTGCATGTATAAACCTGTTTACAGTTGTACTAGTTCATTTTTTGTTACTTTAACAAAATACCTGAGGCTGGGTACATTACAAAGAAAAGTTCATTTGCCTCACAATTTTCAGCCAATACTGAACAGCCTGACATGTTCAGTTACTGGCGGCACATGTACAGGGATCATTGGCAAATGGCATCAAAATAACAGAAACTCATGCTGTGGCATACAACAAGGTGAGATCATATGGCAAAACAGGAAGCCAGAAAGAGGGGAAGAATCAGGTTTATTCTTCTTTATCAACTTACTCTCCAGTAAGCAACTGGAATCTCACAAGTACCTCATCCCCTGCTCCAAGGACAATGCCCCAAGGACCAACTAACCTTGCATTGGGCCCCGCATATTAAAGGTTCCACACCCTCTGCCAACATTACCACACTAAGGACCAAGCTCCCACCATGTGAAACCTTGGGGGACCACTTATACCCTGGCCAAACCATAGCACCAGTGTTCCCTTATTACCTTGTTGATTTTTTTCAGAGTCTGTAGCAATATTCCATTTAATCCGTGATATTGGCTGCTTTTCTGTTGTTTTAATCAATGTTATTATAGGTTTGCAAATTTTCTTAATCATTTCAAACAACCAGCTCATCCTTTCATCATTTCTTCTCAAATTTAATTATTTTCTATTCCTTTCTTCATTATTTCCTTTTTTCTGCTTGCTTTGTGTTTACCTTGCTTCTCTCATCCACTCAACAAGATTCCTGAGGTGGTAGCAAAGATTACTGATTTGAACATTTTTCTTCTTTCTAATGTGTTTAACACTATAAATTTCCCTTAAATGATGCTTCAGATGTATCCCACAAAATTTTAAATGTTGCATATTCATCAGTATATATTTTATTCTCTTTAAACATTCTTGCCAAAAATTTACTCAGAATTCTGCTCAGCTTCCAAGTATTTGGATATGTTCCTGAAATCTTTCTCTTACTAATTTCCTAGTTTGAGTCCTTTGTGGTGAGGGAACATACTCAGTATGTTGAACTGATGAACCTGATAAATTTTGCTTTGTGGCATCAGATGTGGTTAATCTTGATATAGGAGACTATGAAAAGACTCAATATTCTGTTGTTGTTGGGTTAAGGGCACTATAAATATCTATTACATCATTCTGCATGAAGGTCTTGAGCTCTCCTATATCTTTACTGATTTTCAGTCTTGTACTACTAATTTTTCACAGAAGAGTTACTCATTCTCCAAATCTAAGATTTAGCTCCTCTAATTCAACTCCTATTCCTCCTCACATCACAGAAAGAAAGAAAAGAAAGAAAGAAAGAAAGAAAGAAAGAAAGAAAGAAAGAAAAGAAAAGAAAAGCCAAGCCATACACAACAACCAAAGTTAGACATACTCAATAGGAACAGTAAAATAGGACCAGAGCCCTAGCTATCTCATGTCCTCAACTGTTCTTGCTCATCTCTCTTTTGCTAGGAGGAACAGATTTAGATGAATCCCCTCAGACTTATGTGCTGCTTCTTTCTTTGTATGACTTTACAAGTGTGAAATCTGGTTACTTAAATTTTGGATATTCACTTGCTCCACAGTTTGACCTTGACCTTGGGGTCATTTTTGTGTTATGTGCTGGATCCGAATTCCTCTGACCAATCTGTAGCCAAGGAGCAGCTGACACCAACGTTCTGTCTCCTTTTTCTGTGCACTCACCTGTCCCATCAGCACATTCCACCCAAATCTACCCTGTGCCCCTCTCAGCTCTCAGCGTCTGTAAACACACTTCAAAGTTGACCAAAGAGGGTTATCCACAGCTTCTAAGCCCACCATGCTTTTATCTGAAAGCAGAATACCTCCGCTTTATCTTTCAGATATGAAGGAACATGGAAGGCTGGATAAACTATTTTTTACAAGAAGGGTGCTTGCACTAAGCAGAATTTAAGAACTATTGTTCTGCATTATTGTTTCCTCATATTTTCCAATTTCAAATGGGTCTTCAAGGTAACTTTCCAGTCATTTCACTCATATTCTATTTCTTTCCATGCCTGATCAAAACCATCAGCTTTGTAAACCCAGCCTCACCTCTGGCACTCGTCACACATGACTGTGCTCCTGCCTTCAGTAAGCAGAGTGAAGCCAGGCACTCAGAAAGACTCCGCTGTCTTCATCAAGACCCATTTTGTTCTATCCAGATTGGACCTCCCTGTCCAGAGAGATGTGTGCTTTCTTCTTAACACTTTTAGCCACAAATCTTCAGGCTACTCCCAGCCCTTACTTCTCTTTAATCTACAATTTCTTTCTCTCCATTGATTCTTCTCCTACAAATCTTTCCAATATACCCACCTTCTTGCCTAAACCTCCCTCAATTCTGCTTCCCCTCAAGGCTACTAATTCATCTTTTCCTTTCTGTCAACACCACCAACTGACTAATGTGTTATACATTCACCACTGCCCTTCTTCACCGACACTAATTCACTTTGTAAGTCTTCCAGATTTGATTACCTTCCCCCACTGGCTCTTTCCCAGACCTGTTTTTGCAAGTAACAATCAGGAACTCCCTGATAGGTTCCTTGATACAGCTGGGTTTGAGCTTCCTGCTAGGCTTCTGCTGATCTGCCCCTGGCAGGGAGAAGTGGAAAGGCTGCACTACGTTCATCATGTGACCTCGACTGGCACAATGTAGGGGCTAGAGAATGGGGACACTGTTATCTCTGGGTGGTGGTGAAGGTGCTGCCTCTAGAGACCTCTTCTGGCACCGTTATTATTCTCTGGGTATAGCAGATCTGGCTTCCTATTTTGAATTTTGATAATACGGGTTGGGGCAGGGCTGCTTCTGTGGTGTTTGGCAGACAGACTACTGTCAAAGTTTTCTGTCCTGCTGGCTGCCTGTTTGAAGGCTTTTGGTTTAAAAGAAGGATTTTTTGGGACTTTGTGGTTTGTGCCCACTGATATTTTTGAGCTTTAGACTTCACTCCAAATCTGGAAAACACACATTCACACACACACACATGAACACACACACACACACACACACACACACACAGAGCACAAATTCAACACAATGTTGTTCCTTGGATTCTAAGTTTCCTAGGCTTCCCACCTTTTGATATTTGTTTCATAAATAATGTCCGAGTTTTTAGTTACGTTTGGCAGAAGGAACAGGATGCTCCGTCTTTCCAAAAGTGCAAGTCTCAACTGTCCACTGTTAAACGAGAGAACAGGCAAAGCATTGGGGAAAAAGGCAGTGACAGTACAAAGTTGAGAACCAAGTACTATAAATCTGATCTTTTAAAAAAAGTCATAATGAAAAAGAAAGTTTCAATAGGAGAATCAAGAATCAACTGCTAAAATTAGGTCATGTAAAGTAAGGACCAAAAGGAACTATAAAGAAATGAATTCAAGTAAAATGTATTAATAGTTCTATGGGAATAAAGCCCTGATTGTAAAAGAATTAAAGGAGAACTGGTGGTAAAACAAAGAAAATAAAGTGGGAGACAGAAAAAATTAGGAAGTAGAGTTTTGTCAGAAGAGGTCTGTCACTGGGGCCATGGCCTGGAACAGAGTTTGCCTTCCTCCCTGGCTCCTGCCTGGACCTCTCAAGTCCTGTCTGCCTTGCCATGAACAGCTCTCCTCTGCCATGCCCCTCTGCCACGCTACCCTGCCTTGGAGCTAAACATCCTTGATCTGAAACCTCTACAAACTGTGAGCCAAAATAAACCTTTCAAATTGTAGATGTCAGATATTGTATCCCAGCAATGAGGAAAGTGACTAAAACATACAGGAAATATGTTCAAGTCTGTATAGCTACAGACAAACATTCTTAATCATCCTCTAACTATCAGGTCAGTCAGTTACCTGCTGTTTATACCATTCCATGTGTGAAGCATACCCTGATGTTCTGGGGCCATGAACTCTCAAGGCTAATGTTCTACTCACTAATATACCCACATGCTTCTGCTCCTACCACCTATCAGTGTGCTCTATTTCCAAATCTGTTCTTGCACAACTGTACTATTATAATTATATAATATTAAGTCACATAGACAGGTAATATTACTGAGAAAACAACTGCTATTTCTACACTAAGCCTAAGGCTTTGGAAAAGCTCAAAAAAGATTATTTTTTAATTGCTGTAGAAATAGATGTGGGGACAACTGTAAATTAATGAGAGACAGCATCAAATCTCTTTTTTAAAAAAGAGAGAGAGAATAATTCTCCTACTTTGTGAGAGCCCCAAGATTCTGTTCCAATTTAAAATATAAACACCAGAGCCAGATATTTAGCTCAGTGGTTTCATTGCCCGCTGCGCAAGCGCAAGGACCCGAGTTCGATCCCTGGTACCAAAAAAAAAAAAAATATATATATATATATATATATATATATATATATACACACACCAGGAGACACTGCATAATGGGTGGGGCTTAGGCAATCAGTCTTTCTCTAGTCCAAGAAAAGGTCTGGGGTTCCATAAAATGTCTGGAAAAGAATGACCATTCTTTGAATTTTTTAAATGTTTTTCTTTTATGATTTCATCCTTTAACCAGTTTTCTCAAATAACCAACCAAAAGCATTGGACACAAAGACTTCTCCGTGGACATAGGTACTCTCACTTTCCTGCCTCACACAAATTTACAGTGTCTAACTAGGCATTATTCATTTTCCTTCATTTTGTTTTTGTATATTATTAGAGTTACTTTCTTATAATGAACTCATATCTTCAAAACAAGAAAAATATTTATTTTTAATCATGCAAAAAAACTTACATGAATGCCTAGGGAAACACAAACAGATTTTGCTACAAATCAACATAAGATGCTTATTAAGCGGGGGGGGGGGGGGGAGACATCATTGAATACATGTGACAAACTAACAAATTTCATACCTTAAACTCAGAAGGTCAGCTTTAATACTGAATAATATCCAGATCCAATTTACATTCCTCTGTCAGAGTAATATATCACCAATGCTGAATATAATTATAGCTTATTTTAAGCTTTCTTTTTCACCTACCCTTAGCAAGGTGACTAAATACTTAAAATGAACACTTCTAGGGGGGAGAACAAAGCAATTATTACGGGTCCTGTAGGGCAAAGGAAACATATACCCACATGCCATTCAATGGTCTAGCCACAAAAATTACACTAAATTATAGAGGCAGACTTAGAAATCAGAAACTGAAGAATGCTTAGTAGTAAAAATTACCAAGCTTCAAAGTATAATTGCTAATATATATTTTTTCTGGAAATTGACTTTTTAAAGAAATTATATATTTAAAAGTAGCTACTTTTATTCCACATGCACTATTAGATGAGATGGGAGAATGACAAATTTAATAATCTATTCTCACCAATTTTAGCTATCATATGAAAGCATGAAATATCTACAAAGAATATTCAAAATCAAATGAAAACAAGATTAATAGCAATAGTGAGAAACAATGCATAAGAAATGAGTTTTTGACCTACAGATGAAAATACAGTAAGATTACAATTTAAAATGACATCTGCTACCATATGGTATAATCAAAATTTAACTTCCTTAATAAAAAATATTGTAGAAAAATAAATACTCAGTTTAAAACAAGTATTAGTAAATATCTTTCTTAATATCAAATCCAATATCATTAATTCATGGCAGCATTAACTAAGTTATTCATCTTATATACTAATTTGACAACTAATATATGGGAAAAGAAATTATGGTCACATTTCAGTCTTACATAATCTTTTCCCATCTAAAATACTTAATACTATCCCACACTAGTAAGATCAGCCTTAACTCTATAAGCTGTCCTTGATTCTATAAACTTCATTACTACTTCTGTGCCTCAACTCATGGTGACCCCATCCCCCAGATCTGTGTCTTATGCTAACAATTAAAATAATTTCATGTTTCAGGGACCAAGCCAAATGTCCTTCTTCGAAATTTAATGAGTTTCTCCATTCCTCACCAAGTTCCATTCATTTGACCCCAGATACCACCCCATTAGTGCCCATTACTCTCCTTTTGTAGCAAAAGGTCCCATACAATTTTATCACATACATTGTTAGCACCTATTCTTAGGCATTCATCCACTCAATCTCACTTCAGACTACCAACAATTGCCTTACTCAAAGGTTATCAAAAACCCTCCTCTTGACAACTCTACAATATTATCTTGACTAACCTCTTAGCAGTATGCTAATGTAATTTGCCATTCCCTTCTTCTGAAACATTATTCCTTTCTTTGATTCAGGTAACCAGCTTTCTGAGTTCTCCTCCTCTCCCAATGGGCTATTTCCAATCTGTTCTGACTTTTCCTCCTTTTATGGATAATGTATTTCTTGACTCTTTCTAGGCCTAGAGTCCCTCACAGCTTGTTCTGAGCACCATTCTATATCTTTGCACCCTATATCTGTACACCAGCAACCTTCCAGAGATCTCAGCAGTTCTCAGGGATTTATGCAAAAACCTGGATATAAAAAATTGGTATCTCCACTGTAGATCTCTCCACTAAGCTCCAGACTCACAAATCTGCTTCCTTGATGTTTCAAACTATAAAGCTCTTAGACATATCAAAATTAATGTGTTTATACAGGATAGTTTCATTTTTTTCTCCAAAATGCATCAAACCAGTAACAACCACCATTTTCCTCCATCCTAGTTAACAGCACTACTAACTACCTACCAATTTACAAAAGTCAAAAAGCTACATATTATTTTGGATTCTCTCCTTTCACCCACACCCCAAACCAACCCATTAGTAGGTCCTTAAGTTTCCACCACCAATTTACCTGCAAAATCTACCCACTTCTTACCCTATCAGCAATACAATCCTTATCCATACCACTCACCATCACTGTGACTACTGCCAGAGCCATCTATCTCATCTGCCTGTCCACACTCTCCTCCCTCCAACCCATACCTCTTGCATCACCAGGAAGGATTCTTTGAAAAAGTCAAATCAGAGTATTTCATCTCCTGGTTGAAATTCTTCTGTAGCCTTCCAGTTACTTAAAATAAAAAGCCAATCTCTGTGTCAGGACCTTTAAGATCCCTCGTTATTTGTCCATCACCCACCTCTGTTGACCTCTCGGATTCCATCAACTTCTCCCCACTTCTGCCACACTGTCTTCCCACCACAGGGTCTCTACTGCTCAAGACTTACTATGGGCCCAGTACCACTAACCACCCTCTCTCAACCAGTTCCTTGTCTCTTTTGGCTTTGAAACTTCACAATCTCAGAAAAATTTTCAGTGATTAGCCTACATCAGAAAGCTATTTATCGCTCTCAGTTCCTTACCTTTTGCATAATTTATTTACTTAGTTTCTACATTTATCTCTCTCTCTCTCCCTCTCTCTCTCTCTCTCTCTCCCCAACCCCCTCATCTCTTACTAAGTATGTAGTACAGAATTTAAAATACTTGCATAGATTAAATTATGCCCTCTAGTCCAGTGTCAGGTTATCCTAGCACATACTTAAGGATTTAATTAGGTAAGAGCTTGTGATACCATTTATTCTTGAATGAATCTTAAACATTTCTCACCAAATGGAATCTCAGCAGTCTGAGGACAAGGAGAAACCTTTGCACAGGATCTACTTCTCCAACAAGACAAGGCATAAAGATACTCCATTACTTGAGCTCTTATCTTGCAAAATGAGTTACATATTTCACTTTATTCCATGCATTAATTTTCTCTATTGTCTTATTCAAATCCATTTAATACACTTCATCTTCCTTCCCAGAAAGTCATGGCATAAGGAAAATAGCCACAAAGACCCAAGTGCACAAGGGCTCAAAACCAGTGCAACAAGAAAAATAAATTTCTGATCTCTAAAAATGTCATCCCATACAATACCCATTAGCCACATGTGACAATTTCAAGTTCAAATGCCATTACTCAGTCACACCAGACACATTTAAATTGCCTAGTAACTACATGTGGTAAGTGGCTACCATACTGAACAGCAGAGACAAAAACGATTGTTGTTTTTGTAGAAAGTTCTATTGGATCTCAGCTCAAATGAGTAATTTCTATTCAACCTTGCAGAGGTACTCCAAATGACCTCAATGGTTCTAAACCTATGTGCATGCTTCTTTTCTGCTATCCTTTAAAAAATATTAACATACAAAAGAAACTATAATAAATTATGCCTGTTTATTTTAGACATATATTGCAAAATTGAATTTTAGTCTTACAAGTTTTTCTAAATCATAAATCTTAAAACCTCCTTCTGTTGTCAGTGTATACCTTTCTTTGTATTAAGGCCTTTCTTCATGCACAGATATGTATATGTACAAATATAAGGGAATATGAAGAAAAACATCATCATTTTGAAATGTAACTCAACTAGCAATACTCTAAAACATAGTACCAAGCCCCAAAAATGAGTATAAGAAATAATGTTGCTTCTTTGCATATAAAATACTAGAAATTTTATTACTGAAGTTCAATAATTTCTCTCATTGAAATATTTATCAGAATAGAAACCAAAGACCAAAATACTCAGTAAATAATTTCATACTGATAGCTGTTGTAGCCTTGAACACATAAGGTTTACATTCTCAGAAAACAGACAAATACACTTGAAAAGGAATTATCTTATACTTCACCTTTCTATCCAGGAAAAATTACATAAGCTTAATGCACATTTCCTTAATTGTTATAGCATAACACTCTATCTTTTGTTGTTGCTTTTTAAACAGTGAACTGATCTCAAAAAATTAGTTCTGTCATATTTTCTGCCTGTTATCTTTGAATATAAGCAAAAAAGGTCCAAAATTTTCCTTTTATAGTCATTTCATCTAATTCAGTTATACCAGCACCATTTCAAGTGCTCACCAGCCACAAGCAGTAAGCCAGCAGTGTTTCCAACAGCACAGACATACCACCTCTATCACTGTAGAAAGATACATAAATAATTCCTGTATTTAAAAAAAGAAAAGTTTGGAGCCCTATGTTACATTCTGACTGACTTTACATGTTAATAGGATATATTTTTTAAAATAAACCTATCTTGGCTATTCAAACAGAAATCTACCTTTTATTTTAAATAGATAGGAATAGATACAAACGTGTGTGTGTGTGTCCATATGTAATTTTTAAAAATAGACTAGGAGACTACAACTCTGGGACCTTTCAGGTCAACTATGAATTGAACTGAACATTTCTTATTCCCCATCTACAGAAAATACACATTGGTCTGTTAAAAGCAATTACTAAATTTTCAGTGTGCTCTACTTTTATTGTTAACCTTGCATTTAAAGTCAAAGCTTTTAAAATACAGGTAAAGTTTAACTTAGAAAGCAAATATTTATAACACATTTTACCACATGTATGAATGCCAATATACAAAAGATGAAGCCTCCTACCGGAAAGAACGTTCAGTCCTCTATAAGTTTCTGAAAAAATGATACTAGGTTTGGAAGGACTGTGAAAGCACTGTAAAATAATGGCTTTTCCTTTAAAAACATCAAGGTAGCATATATTTGAAGCATATATTAATACCTAGTTTCTTCCAGGGTACTTTTCATTAATATTCCTTTCAAAGCTTTTTAAAGAGCTTTTTAAAAGGACAGTAAAATAGTCTAAAATTAGAGGACATTTTCAGCAAGTATGCCTTTAATAAGCAATATTATGTATTACAAAGATTATGGAGGCTGAGTGATAATTAAGACATAAATAATACAAAGCACATCCAGAGATATATGGCAGTGTCTAAATGGAGAAGAAAGAAAGAATATTAACAGCCTACATTATACTTTCTGACTTAGTGGAAAACAACCTTGAAAAACAATGTTTTTAAGAGACAAAAGTAGGTACAGCTCTCTGAAAAAAAAAAAAACACCATTTTAAAAAAATGCACGCTACTAATATTTTTAACCTACCAAAGGAAAGGCTTCTATAGCTTCTATGATGCACCATTTCACTGATTCCCTCACTTCAGTTCTACTGTCAGCACCACATCTACAGCACAGGCTGTCAGACACACCTCACCTCACCTCACCTCCCTCACCTGGCTTCTCCTTCATACCCCATGGAAAACTCACTCACTCCCTTAGCCTGATCCTGCCTGCCAGCCCTCCCTGCTGAAGGCAACCTCCCCTAGATCCATCTCTTCTCTCAGGACTCTCTTGAAATGAATGCCCAATCATTGTTGGGGGTTTAAAAGATATGGTCCAATCTTCTAAAATGTATATAGTGTTATAGTCCTGGATACAACATTGAGAATATAACAACTATGCATTAAATATATCCAAGTACTAGGCAAACATACAGGAGAACTAAGAATCTTATGATAGTGTCTAATAAAACTGTTATGGCAGAAAGGGCCTGTGTGTGCTTCCAAAAGGACAGCCACTAATCACATGGAGCTCTTGAGCAATTAAAATGGGAGAATTTTTTCCATGGTTTTTTTTTCTTTTCGAGACAAGGTCTTGCAAGCCCTCGAATTCACAGTGATCCTCCTGCCTCAGCCTCTCAAGTGCTGGTATTACAAGCATGTATCACCACACCCAGCTTTTATTTATTTTTAATTAATTACATTTAAATAGTCATAAGTGTCTACTGGCTACTCTACTGAACAAAAGAAAAAGGAAACTTGAAAGTTGGCTCCATAATATACCTTCTTGATATTATTTCAAAACCAAAAAGAGAAAAGAATTACAGGGATGTAGATCACATAGAAAACTTTTGCTTGACCTGCTCATTTCAGAAACCATCATTACCAATTGAAAGACATAGAGAAGTCAACAAGGCACACAAGCCTCTTGTGCTTCAAGAGACATGTGCAAAGCCCTAGGAACCCAGCGTTCCTCTGTATGGTTACACAGCCCATGAGAAAAAAGTCAGAGTCTAAGGCCAGCACCAAGCTAGTACACAATGGCAAAAGCAGGGGACTCAAGGCCCACACCTTCAGTAAAAAAGTACACTGAAAATAAACTTCCCCATAAAAGCAGACTACAAGAAAAATTTGTTCTAAGAACTCACTGTAGAAGCCAGACTATGCCTAGGTGGGAAGAAAAATAGACAAACCTCAAAGCTATAAGTTTTATTTACAATGGTCCTGAGTCAACAGTGTCTCTACATTCCCAACAGAAAAACACTAACTCATCCTAGCAGCATGTATCCCCAAAATAAATCTCAAGAAAACAGTTTCAAAGAAATATGAGACCATGGTCTAAAATATTACCAAATACACTAAGAAACTGTTTGAGTAAATCTTTAAAGAAACAATCAATCCCAAGGGCAGATCAAAGAATCCTTCATTTATTAAAATTATAGACCCAGGGCCGGGGATTTAGCTCAGTGGTTCCGGCACCTGCCTCGCAAGCGTAAGGTCCCAAGTTCAATCCCCAGTACCAAAAGTAAAAAAATTATAGACATAGAATATAAAATACCTAAAGAATATTTTTTAAAGTAAAAAGGATTAAAATATTGAAGAATAAAGGTATAAATTATTGCAAGGATTTTAAAAGTAGAGCCAAATTATAAAAATAGAAAAGACAAAGAATACATCTTAAAACAACCAGAGAGAAAGGACAGATTAGATTGCCTGTAAAAGAATAAGTTTTGGATAGAGCCAACCTCTCAATAACAATGCAAGTCGGGGTGGGTGGCGTGGGTTAATGTGCTAAGAAAATATAAATCATAACTAGAAACCCTCAATGCCGTGTCCTAGGAATGGTATCTTTCAAACTCAAAGATAAATAAAGATATTTTCAGACACATAAAAGAGAATGTTAGCATCAACAGACTCGAAAGGATCTTAATAGGACCAGGGATTTAGCTCAGTGGTTCCGCCACCTTCCTCGAAAGCAGAAGGACCCGAGTTCAATCCCCGGTACCAAAAAAAGAAAGGATCTTAATAATAAGCTTGAAGCAAAAATAAAATGATCAGAGAAAAATACATAAACCAAAAAAGAAAATGTGTGTAAACATATATACAAAGACATATGTTTCTGGTGTAAATGAATAGCAATATTTAATTATACGATTAAAAAGAAAAGCAAAATATCACTCAAACTAGCATAGAAATCAAGGAAAGGTGATTGATTATTACAGTATTCTTTGGTTCCAGAGGAGACAATACATTATTGCTTACTTCGGTTCTTTTTAAGTACATGAATGTTGAATTCCTTTCCTGTTATAAAAAATTTTTTAAATTTGTCTTCTAAATTGGTAGATAAGAAAAAATGAAAGAAGAAATTAAAAATCTACACAAAAGTTAAAAAGGAAGGAGAAGAATAAGAGGGAAGAATATAGAAAAGAAAGGAGTAAAAAGAAGAGAAGGAGGGTGAGAGGTAGAAGAAATGGGAAAAGCAAACTTGGAAAAAGCATAAATGAAAATTCAAAATGAAATATTACATATGAATTAAAGTATGTTTTCATAATCAATACAAAAACATAAAATTACAAAAAACAAAGATTATCAGACAGATTTAAAAAAAACATATATAAACTGTTTGCAATAAATATTCTTAAAATATAAGGTCTGAAAAATGATAAACTGCAATGGGTATGAACAGCTACACAGAGCAACATGGACAAATTCATGCAACATAATATTAAGAGGGAAACATAAGTCTTAGAAGAATACATGAAGTCTATTTATATGAAGTTCAAAAAGATAAAAACAAATGATACAGTACAGTAATTTGGAATACACATACCATGAAATTATAATGAGAAAAAAATGAATGTTAAATTCAAAACTCAGGATAGGACAGTGAGTTGGCCCTGGGTAAGGACACAGAACTTAAAGAGATGTGTATGGTAGTTTCAAGGTAATAGACAACAGAATGGAGCCTCATGGTTGGGTAAGGGGCACTTATTTTACTGTGATGACAGTCTTCTAAATATGTTTAATATTTTACTAAGATAACTTTTAAAATAAGACAAAGAATTAGTCATTTCAAAGATATTAGTTCTTGAAGACTTTTTCTTCCTATCATGATACGAATGAGTATGCCATCCTACCTCTGCAAGGCCACACTCTTCCATCTACTTCATGTTTTTCAATCCCAGAAATGCAGAGGAGCTACATTCCAAAGCTGGCACTGATTAAATGGACTGACAAGAGGCACTCATCTATTTTAGTGTAAACACATTTTCCTGCACAATTCTCCACAATTATTTTATCAAACTTATAGTTATCAGCTTAAACCTATGTCCAGAATATTCTCCAGTCTTCAAACAAAAAGACAACTTCAGTAAGAAAATACTTCTTTTACACTTCAAAATACAAATTTTAATGGTAATTAAGGGAAAATAATGCCTAAACTCACAAAACACAAAGATTTCACAGAACTAATTTTCTGAGACAGAAATCTTGCCCAGACAGAAGCATAGCATTGAGAATATGAAGATATATCCTATAATTAACTTGGCATATACATAAATGGGTATGAACCATAAATGCTTAACTTCAATCATTATATGTCACCTGTTTATGTTTTTACCCAAATGTATTCAATCATCTAAATGTAATTATTGATTATGTCAAGATTCACTAAAAGTTATATTCGATAAGTTGAGGAAGTTGGTCTTTTCCCTAACTGTCAAAATTAACACAAACTGTCATCAAGAATACTGAATGATCAATAAATCTCATCAAACAGAACTTTTGTGATCTTCACGTCATATTTTCATAAAACAAACTGGTTTTCACATAATTCTCTATCTTGATAGTGTAAGGCTGACAAGGCTCATAATTACTAGTCAGAGTTTCAGAAGTTGATGAACAGCTCTAAAGACATTATATATTCACTAATTCGCTAATTTAAGGAGGGAGTCTATTTTTTCCCTTACTTTTGATTTAAATAAATTCTGATCCTAAACTAACTTTGGAGAACCATCATTAATCAGTCCACTTGTTCTTTTTTTTAATCTATTCATAGCATTAAATAATTTCTAACTTTATTTACTCAGAGATATCACAACTTTAACAATGATTTCAGAAGCTTACAAAAATAAAAATTCCATCTAGGAATTTGGTGGCATACATATATAAATAAGAAAACACGAAAAACTGACTTTATTACCAGGCACATCATGACTAACAGGAAAGTCCAAAGATTTGCTCAAAGGCATAGCTTCCAAGTTTTCCTAAGTCATTCCTCTATAATAGAAAAAGAAGTATTCTCAAATATCTTGTCAATTTTGTCTTTTCATATTAAGGGGTACAATTTCAGAAAAATTCTTTCAGTGATAAGGTTTTTCTATTCTTTTCACTTAAAAGGACTACTTCATGGAAAATATATGGATTCCTATTAATATATTTTAGAACTATCCATTCTTAGAGAAAAATAACACAAGTATTGGCATTTGTCTTAATACGCTTTTTAAAATAAAGACATACAGCATAATTTCCAGTGTTTTTAGGTAAAATCAAAATAAATAATCCTATCTACTGTAATATGTATACATTCCTACATAAAATCCTTCCATGTTGGTTTTTTTGTTTGAAAAGGAGGGAAGGAGAAAGAGAAGAAAAGGGAAGAAAAGTAAACATGCAGCAGTGAAGGGTATACTTCTAATTACACTGAAAAACAATTAATACCTTCAGTGTCCAATGCTGACAATACCTTTTCCTTACATTTAAACTCCACAGAAAGATGGCTTACATTTGCTTTGTTTATTCAATCCCCACAATATAATCTTGCAAATAATAGGGGCTCAATAAGTATTTTTTTAAAAAGTACATTTTACAGGTACAGATTAAGCTGGAAACAAAAGCTCTTCATATATTAATATATCTACTGAATTCTCAAATTCGATCTGTTTCGAACAACAGCCAAAGTAAGATGAAAGAAAGTTAAAATTAAAACCATATTATTTCTTTTCTTTTTTTTTTTTTTTTTTTTTGATACCGGGGATCAAACTCAGGTCCTTGTGCTTGCGCAGCAGGCAACGAAACCACCGAGCTAAATCCCCGGCCCAAAACCATATTATTTCAATCAATAAATCTCTAGCATTTCCTGTGTAATAAACAAGACGCTCGGTAAGCAGAGGTAAATAACATATATTCTCATGCTACCACTAGCTTACAGTCTAAAGAACAGACAAAGTGGCAAAATAGAAAAATAAACATAAAACTGAAATATACTAACGATTCTTCACTTACTCTTCCTACTCTTATTTAAACCTTACTCTCATGTCTCAATAAGTAGGGTCTTTTGTTTTAAATAATCGTGTGCTCAAGAACTATTTCACGTTATAGCCTGACTTCAGAAATGTCCAAAAAAGATCTTAGAATAGCAAAGAAATTATCTTCCATATCACTCCAATTATAGTATGCCATTCTAGTCTTCCCAATATGTATATACACACATTATTATTATGTAAAAATATTTATTTCTTAGACATCAGAAAGTTAAAACTGATCTTCCTCAGACCTTTACAGTTCAGAAACTTTCTGATTCTGACTACTCAGACATTTCATAACAACTTCTGCATACATTTTTTTGAGAATACTCTGGATTTAGCTACCAACCTAATTCAGAGTTAGCATACAGTCTCTATATATTGAAATTTCTCCTTTCAAACATACAAAGTATCACATATGATATACTCCTGGTACACCTTGTGTTTTTGTTTTATTTTTAACAAGTCTGTCTCCTACTATCTAACAATCTGACAATTTTAAATATACTCAGCTTATCAAAATTACATTCCTTTTTAACTTTTACATACCTTTACTTCTTAAAGTCATCAAATATTAATCTCACTCCAAAAGTCTAAAAAATTGATTTATAGAAACAACTATGGTAGTGTTACCAGATAAAAATTTTTAAAAACATTTAAATTTGGACTTCAGGTAAAAAAGCTTTTTTTAGTATGTCTGAAATTCAAATTTCATTGGGTGTCCTACATTAGTATTTGCTAAAAATAACAACACCAACCGATGGGCACCTACAAAGACACCATTTCCATTAAAGGAAATAATTGATGGTATTTCTTGCTATGTCAAACAGGAATCACCAAAACTCAGACTTAAGTTCAGTCACATTTAAACTGTTAGTTTCTGATACTGATTGGTTTTTTTTTTAAAAGCACCTCAAGTTTTTCAAAATTCTAAGGAACAAATGTTTTCTTTAAGTACATTAGCTATGTACTACTCAGCAATTAATACAAAAGGTACTACTGAGTCTATTTCTTCATGCATATAAATACTATGTATTTAAATTCTACATTCAGAAATTGTTGAGGTATAATGGCTATTTATTTGACAGCACTATGAAATTTAAATGAAAATGACATATTAGTGACATCTGTTTAACTTGGTAACATGCCCTGATGCTATTCATTTAGATAAATTACCTCACAGGATTACTGGTCAAAGACACTCGGAGGGATTCCAGGGAGGTGGCAAGTCTCTCATCCACAGACCCCATTTTCAATTCATGGATGAATTCCTGAGGTGAGATCTGTCGGCTGCTTTTAAGACTTCCCTATAAAATAAGTTTTTAAAAATTAAGTCATAAGCTCCAGACAACTACTATGATTACTATTATTTCAGGGTGTGTGGGAGTGATATCCTTACTTCATCTACCCATAAATCTATAAATTCATAATCCTTGGTATCCACAAAAAATAATAACATAATATCAAATGGACTGCAAACTAAAGTAAGTGTTTTTGCGAATGTAAGCTGTCCTACAAAATTACTAAGTGTATATCATAGGAAGTATCTTGAAATATAGTAGTATATTCTAGTTACATTCAAAAGAAATATGAAAACTCAATATAAGAAATACCTTATTAAAATTAGTGCTCTGAGCAATACAGGAAAAGCTCTTAAATCACTGATTCATTCAATTACCACTGAATGTCTTACTCTAGGCAATTTAGACCTAGGGATTATCAAACTCTAAATCTGGGAGGAAAAACACAAGAAGAATGTAATAATTTTCAGTGCAGTGTAATTCCTATGAGACAGAACTAAGAGACCTAAAGAATAAAGACAGTACCTACATTTGGCAGGGCAGCTTGGAGAAGCCTGAGTAACAGGGGAAAGGTAAATAAAAAACTATGTACTCGAAAAATTAGAAAAGAATTCAGACCAAAACATAAAGCACATGCACACACAAAGAAAACAACAAAAACAAAAACCATTCAAGATAAAGGTCACAGCATGGAGTGTCCGAACATCACTATTCAATTAGCTTCCCCAAGGGAATTTTGGAAGGCTCTAGATCAATATGAAATACAGGTTGGAAGTGAAGTTCTCTCCTTTGACAAACACTGAGAGCCTACTAAATTCTGAACACTATTCTAAGTGCTAAGAATGGTGCAAAAAATGAGATAAAAATTCTTCCTCCACCTAGCTTTATTCTAGTTGGGAGAGGCGGGCAATAAAATAATTCAAGTGTATTATAAACAGTGCTATAGAGAAAACAAAAGCAAGCAAAAGGAAGGAGGAGCTCACTATGAGGCATACAATTTTAAATAGGGCGGTAAAGGAAAGCTTCACAGAGAAGGCTTCAAAAACCTTAAACTTGAGTGTGTGCACAAAAAGCTGATGAATCTGAGAGCTAACCATGCAGATACCTGGAAGAAAAAAGAAAAACTGTGATAGAGGAGGCTGAAAACTTTACAGCCACCAGCTATGAAGACAACTTGGAATTTTACACTGAAATGAAAAATAGAGACCTGTTCCCAAAAAGGTAGGCACACACATCTGTGAGCACATGTGCAGGTGGAGGATGTTGAAGTCATAATAAAGAAAACTCTACATTATATCTCTTTAAATTACAGATTAAATCTCTAAGGGCAAAGAAAGGAACTGTACATGTTCAAAAGCAGATTACCCGAAATGGCAGGAATTCTTTCCCATTTCACTTGTTTTATTAATTTGCTGTAATTTTATTTGAGAAAACATAACCAAAGTGCAAAACAAATTAGTGCTAGAAAGACAAACTGTTTTTATTCACATCAGTATCAAAGTGGTATTTTATTAAAGAAAAATTCTACGGCAAAATCTCAAGAGAATTACTAATGACAAATAAAATAAAGTTGAAAGAAGAGATGATGAGAGCACTGAAAATGAACATCCAATTTTTGCTATCATTATTGATATCATAAAAAATATGTTCAATTCTCACTAACATATCATTTATCTATTAATATCTTTTTTGCTTAAAACTACCAAAGTATTATTCAACAAAAAAAAATTTGAAAAGCATGTACCCATATCAATAAGTAAGTCCTTCAGAATACGACTTGTTTCTGCCCAGCATTACTTCCTAATTAGCCTCTCACTCTCAGGCTGTAGCTGATTTACAATTTCTTGGTAACATGAATAGTTCAAGTTTCCACACCTTGCACTCTTGGCATAACCACCACAGAGATGCAGGTATAAATCATAAACAGTGAGGAAGCACTATCCATCCTCAAGTACAGTGGATATTTGAAGTATTTGAGATGTAAAACGGTACCACCACTTTGAAAAAGACTTGAGCAGTTGCTTTTAAAGGTAAATACAGATTGACCATATGACTCAGCAACTGCACAACTAGGGGTTAAGCAATAGAAAAAAAATAATAAAAACCAACTCATACATGTTCAGAACAGCTTTATTCTTAATAGCCAAAAACTGGGAAAAATTCAAGTATTTGTCAACAGATTGTGGTATATTCAAATAATATAATACTATTCCATAATAAAAAGAATTCATTTTTGACAAGTGCAAAAAGATAAATGAATAAAGAAAATTTTCCTAAGGTAAAGCCAAATCAAAAGAGTATAAAGCATACGGTTCCATTTCTATGTAAGACCAAACCCAATCTGTCAGTCTCTTCTTTGGGGCCATGATAGTTCAGGCATAGAAACAGAGCTCATAATCTTTGGTGTGTTTGTTAGAAGACGGTGATGAAGGGAAACATTTCAATGTTTAAATCGAACCAAAAGTACATTTTTTTCCCCAATAAGTACTGGGAAGGACAGGCTAACGCCATTGGCTCAAATAATTCTTTAATTTTTTTTTCCAATTTGAGCAAGTTATTGCCTCAAGGCCTCTCATTTGCTCCCAAGAATCTTACTTATAATACTCTCTCCACTTACCAAACCTTATTACCACTACTGTGCCCTTGGCCCAGGCCCACTCCTATACATCAGTTAGGCGAGAACTGAGAGTGACTCCCCAAAACCCTGCTGCCATACACCAAGTCCCCATCTATGTTTTTAATCTTCATAACACTCAGTACCTGAATTAAAATAACCTGAATTACTACTTATTAAAGGATATAGGGCAGTATCCAGAGGGGAACCTTGAGTGGGAATTGAAGTACAGAAAAAAAAACAAAACATTATGTTTGCATGCTGATAACAATGACCAAGCAGAAGAAAAAATGGTGGTGGTGGTGGTGGTGGTAGTGGTGTAGGAACAGATGCAAAAAAACAAACAAAAGCAAAATCCCTGTGCATAGGTGAGAGATACGCCCTACTACACAAGAGGAGGAAATGATATTATGCAGTTAAAGGGGAAATTTATCACTGTAAGTAGAGCAAAGCTGAGTTTAAAATCTGATAGATTTGGTGATTTCCAACTAAAATGACAGTTCTATCCTGGCTACATCACTGTTCTCAGTGATAACAATTAGCAATACAATCAGCTAAAAGTGAGGACACAGAACTAAAGGTATAAAAAAGAATGTGTGGCAGGATAGCTACATGCTGGTCAGGACTTGCTCATGAACTGTAGTCATTGAGAAAAGACTAGTCACTATAGCTTCCTCCGAGATGTAAGGTGTGCTCAGGTATAGATGCAGAAGAAGTGGGCAATTTAGTTCAACCAAGGGTAGGGTTTATATGGACAAAAAGACAAATGAACTGGTGGTTGGCAGAAAAGAAAAGAGAGAATATAACTGTGGGTCTTAGGTAGAAAAGGAGGGAAGTAAGAAAGAACATGGAAAGGCAGAGGTTATGGACATGAGAAAAATGCTAAGTCAGTGGATCAGTACATCCAATAGAATTATACAATTCTTAATATGGGGATACTACATAGGAGAGATAGTGCCCAGTAAAGGAAGTCTGTACATCATATTTACAGATTGTATTCTACTACTACCCCAGGTTACAGGTAGCTAAGATTTAGTAGAGAATCAAGTATAACTGGGAATGATGAAGTCAAGAAATAAGAGGGCTGGAGATTTAGCTCAGTGGTTCTGCCGCCTGCCTTGCAAGCACAAGGTCCCGAGTTCGATCCCTAGTACCAAAAAAAAGAAAGAAAGAAAGAAAGAAGAAAGTAATATTTTTCTGGAGATTGAACCCAGGGCGTTTACACTGAGCTATATTCTCGGCACTTTTTCATTCTTATTTTGAGACAGGACCTTGCAAAGTTGCCCAGGCTGGGCATGAACTTGTGATCCTCATGACTCAGCATTTTGGAGTTCTGGGATTCCAGGCCTGCTCCACGAGGCCCAGCTAGGAAGTAAAATGTTTGTCTGGATGGCTTAAAGATGATGGCAGCAGTAGTAGCAGGAAGAAAAGCAGTAAGCTAGGTAACCAAATCTTTCAAGAACAAGAAAAGGCCCATTAGTATATGCTAATTTCTTTGTGCATGTCTCTTTCTGCTAATTCATTTCCCTATCACCAGCCCTTTGTAAAACCTCTGGCATTCAACCAATGAATGAAGTTACAATAAAATGGATTACACAGACTAAGGATTAAAATAAGAGAACGAAAGAAGTCACACCCACACACAAATACAAATACACACACACATTCTGAAACAAATGCTTACTTAGGAATATTCCAAATTAAAGAACTAAAAATGTAGGAAATAGTCCAACTATTTGAAAGATTAGTTTTCAACATTAATTCACCCTTTCCTTACATTTATTATAGTACTATGAAAGTATAAACACGAAAGAAAATAGAGGGAAGAAAATATAAGAATCCAAAATATTCCTTTTCAGCACAGGTCTTCCTGTGTTTCTTTCATTTCACCTAACTTCAAAGGAAGTGGCAAGCAGAGGGAGCACAGGGAAGGGTACTCTGAGCTGCGTGTCTCCAAGTCCATTAGCCATGAAGATGAAAATACTTGGAAAGCTTTATCCCCTGTGGGATCAAACACATTAGTGAGATAAGGATGTCTGCCTGACATGAGAAAATTAGAAGGCTATTTATCCAACATAATTTTTAAATCTTTTTTAATCCCTTAGTAAATTTTACTCTAAAAGACCAAATGCAGGATAGTGAGGGGGAAAAAAAGTATATAGATTATACTTGTCATATTCCTTATTAAATGTATTCTAAGGTATAAAAAGTAATATACCTTTAAACAAGCTTTTTTCCCTGACCATTTCTATTTCTCTAAAGCCAAGCAATCTTTTTTTCTCTATGTAACTATTAGAGGTAATGGTTACCATTTCCTTTGACCTGTCTTGTCCAGATTCTTTTGTTCCTGCCTGCCTGCCTTTCATCTCAGTTTATGTGGAGGTTATTCAGTATATGTTTCCTCACCATTCTCTCTCATGTGTTTGCAGAGTAATTTGAGGTACCATTTCTGTGACAACATAAAAATGCACTGTATTTCCAGTTACTATGATAAAATACTGAAGAACTGACCTCCTTCATTTTTCAAATAATTGAGTGATTTTCATATAATCTTGAGGAATCTACCACTTAATAATGAACTGATTTTAAAAACAGTAAAACTAAAAACTATGTCTAGAATGTCTACACACTGCAGGAAGATGACAAAGCACACTGAAACACTATATTGTGTGCATCTATACACAAACAAGTTTGCCTACATTATCTAGACATCATAAGATTCATTCTTAATCACTACTCCAGTCACTGTAGACTGTTATCCAACAAGCCAAATTACACTTTACTTCTCCCAGCAGGTAACCCATACCAAAATTCATAATGTGGTATCCTAAACTGCAACTAAGCATTCAGTTTTCAATCACAAACCTACTTTAATATAAAGACCCAAAACATATAGCCTCTAGAGATTAAAAAAAAATAAAAGTTGGGGAACCAGTAAGATTGGTTGAAACATTAAGTTTGGCTTAGTTATTAGATTCTAAAGATCATTCTCCACCGTGTCTACTTTGTAATTTTAAGAGAAGGGGAGACACACCAGAAAAATGCAATCAACATAAAGGTCAAATTTTCCTAATAACTAGTGAATACACTCAGGCTTGCCTTGCATAAGTGCATGTGTTTACCTCCTTGGCTCTTAAGACAGTTACCATAAGTTAACTGCCTCAGTTTCTCATTTGGATAGCAAAATCTGAATTCTGGGTACCCATTCAGGTGAGGATATTTTGTAAGGAGTTAGATGATACAAAACGCCAAGAATATTTAAAGAAATAGTTGGCACTGATAATATTTGAAGAAAACAGCCAACTCAGCACAGTACAAAACAAGGGTAAACACTGTGACTGCCAAGAGGATAATTATAATCTAAATTACCATCGTGTATATTACTATTGAAATGCATTGCGACAATTTCCCTGCATTTTTCAAAAGATTTCAAGCATCTCTAATGTCACTGATCAACAGAAACACCAGGCTGTCACTGCAGCATGAATTACTCATTTCAGAACATTTACAACCCAAACAGATCTCTAGTGCCAATAAAATCTGTTACTCACCAATGATTTTAAACAAACGCCTAGCAGAAACAAGAAAGCTGAAAAGTACTATGGAAAGGTACACCCACCAAAAAAATTTATAGGGGAATTCCCTTAAAGAGTTATTTTTTTTGATACACATTTAATGAACACAATGTGCTAAAATACCTGTCTATAATTTTGGTAACTGCTTTTAGTGTACATGGAAAATAGCATTTGTTAAAAGTTTAAAATTACTAAGTGCATTTTACAAAGAAGTATGATAAAAATACCCAAAAAAAAATCTGCTGTTCTTTTAGTTTCTAAAACATATACACAAAGAAAAACTTAAAACCTAACAATCTAATGCTAATTTTAGACAATTATAAATTAACTTGAAATAATAAAAGAAATTCAATGCCTTATATTCTAGTATTATTTATCCATATTTAATTAGTATCAACCTCCCTTCTATTTACTGGGAAAGCTTTCCTGCACTGGCCGATTGCCTTATTTTATTTTACATTTTTAGGAAGAGCTCCTCAATTGCTAAAGTAATTCCCCTTTAAAGTAAAGTAATTTCCCCTTTAAAGGGGAAAAAAAGTATAGATTATTTAGGTAAGAAAATACACATATCTATTTATTTGTGTAAAAAGACACAGGAAGGAACAAGAAACTTCAAGGGTTAGTTGGGAATATGGTAAAAAAGACAGGGAAAGAACTTCCTCACTATTTACATAAGAGACAATGCTGTGGCAGTTAGGGTAGAGTATCAACTTGACTGGCTTTGGGATCCACCCAGGGGATTGGTTGAGCATGCTTCTTGCTGTCTTTGGGTAGGTCTTGGAGGAGTGACACTGGGTATTATATGTGATCCCTGGCCCATTTCCTGCCTAGCACTATTCACCTGCTCTGCTTCCTGGCAACCATGAACTAAGGATCTTTGCTCTACCATGATGTTCCTGCTTTAGAGCTAACCAGTTATGGACTAAAAGCCCTGAAACTGTGAGTCACATGAAACTCTCCTCCTGTAAGTGGGTGTTGGGTATTGTGTCCCAGAGACAGGAAAGCTGACTAATACAGATTGGGGAGGGGAAGTTACATGACAATTCTGTGTATACCTATTTGTATGGATCTGACTTTTGGAACCGTATTGATGTTTCATATATACATGCTGGAAAAAAAATCAAGAAAGATGAGAGGAAATCCTAAAATGAAATGAATCAAAACCAAAGGAAACTACATCTTCAATGAATAATGATGACAAAGTAATGAGCTAGATAAAAAATATGAAAGGCTAGAATGAGCCCTGTAGTGTTAGACTAACTGAAAGTTATCAATATGAATTTGTAGTTTTAAAATTGTGTGTGTGTGTGTGTGTGTGTGTGTGTGTGTGTGTATTTACAGGAGGGAGGGAAAAGGAAGGAGGTAGAGATACATAGAGAAATAGATATAGACATATGGTATGTGTATACATATATCATGTGTTTTCCATATATAGATGTGTAGTCAGCATTCCGTAACCTGGGGTTCTGCATCTGCAGATTCAACCAACAGCTTATTGAAAATATTTTTTAATCCAATCTGTACTACACATATACAGACCTTTTTTATCATTATTCCCTATATGATACTACGTAATTACTGACACTGTATTGGGTATAACAGGTAATCTAGAAATGATTTGAAATGAATGTTAATTTCTAATGGCTATTCCTGCTGCTCAATAACAAATACAAAAAGACAAAAAATAAAAATAAAACATGGGCGAATGTACATGCAAATACTACATCATTTGACATGAGGGACTTGAGCATGCTCAGATTTTGGTAGGGTCAGGGGTCCTGAAATCAATCTCTCCATACATACCAATGAATAACTGTACATATATCTCATATACATATGTATATACATGAATACATGCAAGAAAACACACATATTTTCTAGTTCTGTGTGAAAGGAACTAGAAATAAAGACATACTGTTAGAAGATCTAGCCTCATGGCTTCATTTTTAAATACCATTCTCCATTAAAAAGAACCTGGGCTCCTTGAGAAATGTCTGATTCAAGGGCTGGGATTAGGACAGAAAAGGAAGACCATGGAAGATCATGTGCATAGTAAAGAAGCACTCAGGATAACAGTTAAAAAAAGAAAGAAAGGAATTAGAGTGGATTTCCACTAGACAAGTCTATTGAGGACAGAGATAGGAAGTGACTGTTTAAAGGGTCCAGAGTTTCTTTTTGAGTTGATAAAAATGTTCTGAAACCAGATATCTGTATAATATTGTAAAGATAATGTCACTGAAATAATGCACTTTAAAATGATGAATTTAATGTAATTTGTAACATAATGCCAAAGATTTTGAAAAATATTTATAAAATAGGAGGGGAAAAAAGGAGCTCACAGTGTTTGAAGTCAGGAGAGAAATTAGCTTGGGGAGGAGAAAGGATTGTGACATTTGAATACTCAGGCACTGACCTATTTCCCCAGCTGAGTACTGATTACCCAGGTGTGTTTATTCCATGATAGTTTATCAAATGGTATACTTAAAATTTGTGGATTTTACTATGTGAACATAATCTAAAAGTACTAAAAAACATTTTGAAATTCATAACTATTTTATATTTTATGTTATTTCTAAAGTTAAGTGCATTCAAATCACGTCTCCTAAATCTTTAATCCAGTTTTAAAACATGCCACTTAAAATACTTTACATAGAATAGCATTATAGCACACATATAATCCCAGCACTCAGGAGGCTGAGGCAGGAGGATTACTGTGAGTTTAAGGCCAGCCTGGGCTACATAGTGAGTTCAAGCCCAGTGTGAACTACATAGCAAAACTCTGTCTTAAAAAAACAAAACAAACAAACATGCAAAGAAAACCATTATGTATTTCCGTGCTAAACAATAAAAAAATTGCATGAAAAAGTTATATAGTGTCAGGTCAGGCCACTTGTTTTCATTGAGCATCTTTGGTTTCATCTGTAGAACAAATTGTGATTTAAACATTTAAAAACAGCCCAAAGCTTGGGGTGGAAAAGCTGATGAAATAAACATGGATGTTCTAATTTGCCTGCCTCTATTTGATGGTTCAATGAAGGATAAAGATCTGTTTGGCACGTCTGAACAGATAGGAAAATGCACTGAAGCTCTTAGTCATTGGTTCATTATCTTCTTTATTGTGTTGATTATGTTTATGTTAAAACAAAAAAAGCACAGCAAAACTTCATTGGGCATTTACCAAAAGGGGGTGGGGAAATGAGAAAACACCAGCTGTTTCAGTCCTTAAAATTAGGCAATTTGTTTTTCAATCCCTCTAGGTAATCGTGCAATTATTTGCCACCACAATTCTGGGTTGTACTTTCAAGTGTAACAGCTAACATTTACAATTCATTCTCTTTTGCTTATTTATTTTCCTTGATTTAGGAAGACACTCACCTTGCCACCCTATATATTCATGCTATCTTAGCCTATAAATCTAATCTGTTTGTAAACAGATAAAAAAATACAAACAAGGCAAATCTAATACATTTTCTATATTACTTTTCATATAAATAATATCTAAATATAGGAAAAAAAATAAATAGGAGAAAGAAACAAAATCTTTGGATTCTATTCCATTAACACCAGCTATGGGACTTTGAGATGTGGTCTCCTCGATATAGATGTTCAGCAGTGGAATAGAAGAAACTGCAAGGAAAAGCCATTTGGAATATACTGACATGATCACAATAAGGGTATGCTCTTTTCTAATTAGCACCTTTTAAAGCTGTGCAGTTTATGGATCAAAAGAAGGAAGGACAAACCCATAGTCTACAGGCATGGGGAAGAGAGCAATATGATCAAAATGAGAAGCAACTGAAGTCCAACAGAAAACAGACTGTTGGTCATTTGTCCACACTTCATGCTTCTTATAACTGAGTTGAGAGATATAAAAAAGGCCAAAACTGTTACAAATGTCTATTTCCCAGAATTGCTGGGTCTTTGATGTTTTAAATAGCTACTATATAAATAATTCTTAAATAAATGAGGGCAACTAACAGAAGTTTACTAAACTACTGTACTCCTGGGAAGAACATTCAGAAACATAAAAGCTAAACATTGTGATACTCATAAAAATTCATATAGTTTCTAGGATGTTTCGTAAAACCCAGTTATCTACCTAAAAGATGCATTCAATAAACATGTACCTAAGTGTCTATTATTTACCAGTATGGTAAAACAAGTGGTAACACAAAGTAAAAGAAAATTGGATCAATGAAATGCTTATCATCGGGTGGGAAGCAGCATCTAAAGAGGTAAAGATTCCGCCGCCTGCCTCACAAGCTGAAGGTCCCGAGTTTGATCCCCAGTGCCAAAAAAAAAAAAAGAGGTACAAGATTGAGGAGGCTGGGAATGAATCAAGTATCTGTGAGCAGAAGGGAGGATGTCCCAGTTGTTGCCATTTTACATAAGAGACTTGAGATGGAATGGCATGATATACTTTAGAAAAGTAGTAAAGGCTTCCCAGTGGAGAAAGTCCAAGAACCAGGTCTTAAGAGATGGGGACTGGAAAGCAGAATAACACAAGCAACACGGACGGGCAAAGGGAAAGATAGGTGAATGAAATTGCTGGTGCATTTTAGGAACTATGTGGAACTTGTGGGAACTACAAGTGTTGTAAGAAATGGAAAGAATCAAGACACAAAATATACAGAAATTAGAACACAAAGGAAATTTATCCTCCACTAGGAAAGCAGACTTTAAACCACTGAGTTAAATGGCTTTCCAACTAACTTAGGTATTTGTTACAAATACCTAAATCAACTTAAACAAACAACAAGGAAGGTTTTCTGGCTCACAGTTTTAGAGGCTTCAGTCCATGGATAGTTGGCTCTATTACCTCTGGGCCTGTGGTGAGGCAGTACATCATGATGTAAGCCATGGAGGAGGAAGCTCCTCACCTCATGATGGCTAGGAAGCAAAAGAGAGGGAAACAGAAAAGAGCAGGCATCCCAATATCCCCAAAGCATGCCCTAAATGAACCAACAATCTCCCACTAGGTCCCACCTCCAAACAGCACCATGAACTGAGAACCGAGCCTTCAACACTTGAGCTTTGGAGGTATATTCAAAGATGCACTCTACAGCACTCACGGCTATCAGGGATTCACTGCAGGAATGGAAATAGAGTATAAAACACTGTACTTTAGGAATGAATATAACCCTATGAGAAGGCTTTTAAGATTACAAAGACAAGATACCAAGCTCACATGGACTTGTAAAGAAAGAACTTATCCTCTTAGTCCTATTAGAACTTAAGAAAGGGAAGGAAAGAGGGAGGGAAAAAAGAAAGAAGAACAGAACAGGAGAGGAGAGGAGAAGGGAGGGGAGGGGAGGGGGGAAGGGAAGGGAAGATTGAGTGCAGAGGGGAGGGGAGGGGAAGAGAGAGCTGAAAAGGTAACTATGCTGGTTATATACTCACTCCATGCAAGGAAATTGAACATGTCCCATCTACATGACACTTAGACAAAATATAGAGAAAGTTGTTTCTCCCGTTAATAGGAAGACACAAAGAGGCCTCTCAAGCCATCCCACCCTTCTCAAACACACAATTTGTACTTGTTTTTATAAAAATGAAAATTTTCCAAAACCCACTTTTCTAACCTCATCCTGCTGTTCTCTCATAGAAGCTTCACTCCAGACAAGATAAATACAATCCTGATGGATTTTCCCATGTGCACACATCTCTATTAGTGTGATTCCTACAGTTTTGTGTCTATCCACACCCCATCTCCAAGTTTCCAAATCCCACCAGCCCTTCACTCTTTTCCAGTGTCACTTTCCTAAGGAATTCTTTTCTGATCCCCTCAACAGGAGATGATCCAAATCTTCAAAGTCCCACTCTAGATTTGCTTCTCCTATTGTACTTTACTTCTAACTTGTTTCACTGACATATTAATATACTTTATGATTACTATCAGACTAAAAACTCTTTGTAAGATAAATGCTAGGTTTTTCTTTATATGCATCACAAAAAAACAGGAATTTGAATACCATGTTTAAAAATGTTTTTTTGACTTCAACCTTGATCAAAACCATGTTCTGGTCATTGGTTAAAACCAAACATTTACCCTCAGATCTTCAATCCATGACATTTGCTGAGCATCTGCTATATTCAGGGAGTGTTCTGCTTGTTAAAAACAATGAAATGAACAAAACAAACAAAATACTTGTTAAATTCTCCAAAAGAATTCTTGGCAATTGTACTAATTTGGGAGATAATTCTTTCCAAAGTTATTTTAATTTCACTGCTACTCAGGCCAGAGAGTCTGTATATTTCAAGTACCTGTAAACCTTAATATTTGGACATCTACCAAGCATACTCCCCCAAGTGTGATAGCCTACCTGACTCCATTTGTGTAAAGTCAGGTGATTCCAGGGGTCACCTCCCCATTCCCCCCCTTGGGAGTCTCCTCAATTAATGCATGACAGACCACATCCTGCAGTCTGCAACAGTATGTTACCTTTACATCTCCCATTTGGTAAAGCAATCTGCAACTATATGTTATCTTTACAATCTTGTAAACAGGATATTCTGCACCTGTGTGATATTTTGTTTCAACTAAACTGTGTGAAACTTCCCCTGACCCCCACTTACTTAGCAAAGTTTTGCTCCTGTGAAATTCCTCTTGTGCTCCCCCTCTCCCTGAGCCCTCCTTAATTAGAAGAGCTGCTTAAAAGAACCCACAAGCCACTTTTCCTCCTCAAGAGTTTTCCAGGCGCTAGCCACTCTTGAATGCCAGCTGACAATAAAGGACTCACATTTGGCTCAGAGTGGTGGCAATTCTCTAAAATCTCATGATTAAGTATAACACAAGAACCACATTGATAAAAAGGCATGTTTGTCTTGGTAGAAAAGATGAAAATGTCATATTCCAAGTTCTATGGTAGTAGGGAGGAAACTGAAAGTATTAAGAGTAAAAAATAATTAATACAATTCCTTTTGTTCTATCTGGCCTATAACATATTTACTGATTATTTCTGCCTCTAGAATATAAGGAACATAAGGGCAAGAATATAATCAACTTTGTTGATCATAACCTCTTTACAACCTAGAACAGTGTCTGATATACAGCAGTGTTTGTTGAAAGAAAAAAATTAATGTAATGAGACATCCCTACATCCCTAACATGAACTGCTATTAAAATGAAGATCTTTACCAGATGTGGTGGCACACACCTGTAATCCTAGCACTCAGGAGGCTGAGGCAGGAGGAGTTCAAGGTCAGCCTGGGCTACATACTGGGTTCAAGGCCAGCCTGAAATACAAACTGAAACCCTGTCTTGAAAAAAAAAAAGAAGAAGAAGAAGATCTTGACTTGGATACCTGCTCTGTATCTATCCATCAACATATTTTTCACCTCTGGATTCACTCTTAAAAGAATTTTCATGAATTACTAGAGTAGTCTGAGGCCCAATTGTTAAGTACTAAAATAGTTACTAAAACAAGAAGAGGGAAAAGTCTACCAATTACTACTTTTAGCAACAAAAAGTGGTATTCCATAAAGAATTGCACAAATTCAGGTATATTTAGGAGAGGAGAAATAACTAAGGTATCTTTTTAACATATATAGAAATTCAAAGAGAAAAGAGTGATCTTCAAAAGGCACTATTTAATCATTGCTTAAAGCAATATATTTAAATGCAGAGAAAGTCTTATGATGATCTTCAAAAACAGTCACTATAAATTATTTAAGTATCAAAATTGAACATTTTAATGAAATATTTTTAAATAGGCTAAGAAAATTCAAAGAGACAGTATAAATTTAATAGAAATATAATTTTAATGCTATTTCCACTCACTGAAACTTATCATAATAAACCATTTACTAAACAGAAATGCAAATTGTATTTGCAAGCACTTGAAGCACTACAATCCCCAAATTTAATGATGCAAATGAGATATAAATACATAGCTAGTATGAAAAACTATAAAAAGTAAGAAATATGAGCCATTGCATCAAGTGATTTCCTTCACAATAAATTTATTGCCATCTTCAATTTATGCCTGAAGTTTAGGATCTGTAATCCTTCTCAACTGTGATGGTTATAAAATTACTTTAATTTGAATATCTAAAACTAAATACCTTTACATGTGAATTTATCAACTTGGAATTGTTCTTCTTGAATTGTCTTTTCAGATCCCTATCTTGCTTGCTTGCTTGTTTGCTTTTTTCCTCGGCTCTTTTTTTTGGTAATCAATTCATGGAAACTCATTGTAGATCTGAGTATTAATATCTTGTCAAAATCATTAGAAAGTTGTTTTTTTAACCAGATCTATTATTTGTCTTTTCCCTGTTCCTGTCATTCAAAAAAGATTTAGCATTGATAAAATAGTTGATTATGCCTATGCTTTCTTCTATAGTTTCAAGGTTTCCAATTATTGGACAACACCAAAGGAACAGGAAGGGGTATGTCTGGGGCATTGGACTGATTCTAGTTATGGCTGGAATTATCTACATCTCTTTCAGATATAAAAGCCAAAAAAATTCCTCTGTTTACTCAAATTATTTCAAGCCAGACTTCTATCACTGACAACCAAAAGAGATTTGACAAATGCTATCATGTATTGGCCCAACTGAATTGGTTCTGTTGAAGACACTGTGGTTTTTATATCAATAGAAAAATTAGCACTATGTATTTTCCATTCTAACTACTCACATCAGTTTTCCTAGGTCTCCACATGTTTACACCAAGAAAATATCACTACCATTTAAGAAAAATGGAATCTAATTATTTCTTAATGCACAATACCTAAAGCATCTGAATTTTATGTAATTGACAGAATTGCTTAAATTACTCCTGAGAACCACAGTGATAACACATGTAAGAGTTTCTATTTGAAAAATGTCTTTTTCCTAACACATGTTCGTGAAATTTTTTTCTTTGTAGTTTATTTCTTTTTACATTCTAAATGAGATAAGTCTCATTTCCAGACACTGGGCTACCAAATTAAAGATGTGACAGCCAATACAAAATTTTATAAAATATTTATCAGTTTGCATCTTAGCTCTCTGGCCTTAATGGGGGGTCACTTTTGTTTGAAATCACTGCTAGACTGGGACTGTCTTGACCTATCTATAGACAAGGAATAGCTGATACTAAGGTTCTCAACTCTTTATCTTCCTTTTTGTGTACTCTACTGTCCCACAGGCACACTCCAAGTGGTTTCGCACTGTGGGCTCCTGTACATGTGCCTCAGAACTGACCAGAGGGTTATCCACAGCTTCTAAGGCCACCACCCTTTTTCAAGTGGAATAGCTCCATATTTATCTTTCAGCTATGAGGGAAGAGTGAAGACTGGGTAAGATATCTTTTACGAAAAATGTTCTTCAATCAAACACAGACTTTAAGAACGATTATTCTGCGTTACTATTTGTTTATATTTTCCAATTTCAAATGGGCCTTCAAGGTAGCCTCCCAGTAGTTTTCCTCATATCCCATTTCCTTCCACGTGTGGTCAAAACCCATGAGCTCTTTCAAAACCATCCTCACCCTCACCACTCTCTGCCCACAACTTTGCCCCTTCCTTCCCTGAGAAGAGTAAAGCCAGGCACTGTGACTGATAGCTCTCTTCTTTATCAAGGAGGCCAGTTTTCTTTTGTGCTCAACCCCCTGTCCAGAGAAATATGAGTGCTTTCTTGTTCTTAAAACTTTTAGCCTCAAACCTTCAACCTAATCCTAGCATCTATTTCCCTGCTTTATCTTAAATCTTTTTCTCTTCATTGACTCCTTTCCATCCATCTCAACTAGACCCAACTTTTCACCCAAACCTCCCTTAACTCTGCTTTCCTTCAGGCCACTAATTCACCCCTTTGTGACACCACCAAACAACTGACTAATGTGCTATATATATTCATACCCCTCTCATTCACTACACATTCACCTCATAAGCCTTCACAGATTTTGTTATCCTGCCCTAGGTCCACTCCCTGAGTTGCTGATATAAATGACAATCAGGAACCTCCTAATCTGTAGGTCTCTTCGCAATGCGAATCCACCATCTCCTAAGGAAAAGAGTATTGAATTTTCTCACTGAATACTCCTCTCTATATACTATTCCAACTAATTCTACTCTACCTTGTATCTACACATGTAAATATACCTACAGCAGCAGGTCTTTGTCCTTTATCAGGCCTCTCCTTCTTAATCCACTCATTAGAAGCTTTCACTATCACTCTATCTTTTCTCTCCTTTCTAATGAAATTTCATTGATTAGTCCCGTTCATTTGAATAAAGATATGGTTGAAAATTTATCTCTAGCAGACCTAATTTCATGAATTTAAGGGCAAATTTTTCATTCCCTTCTGTTCTCTATGGATAGTATTCACTAGTATTCTCTACGAAACATACAAACATATATATGAACATTGAAATTTTCCTTGAAATAGAATTCCAGAAACTTTAGGTGGCAAATGTATCAAAGTACACCTTATGCTAGTTCCTATAATTTACTAAGTGTCTGTAACAAACCTCAGAATAAAAGAAGCTGGAACACAATCAGGACCATAGTGAACTAAAAGAAGGAAACTAGTAAAATATAAGAAAAATCAAAAATAAGGCTAGCACTTGAGTAACTGAAAAATGCATCTATCATACGCATTGCTAGATGCTTTATGTCATATGGCAGACACCATAAACACAGTAATACTTCATTTACTCTCCATAACAACCTGTGGAGGATGGTATTCTCAACTTCATTTTCTAAGACTGAAAAAAAGTAACCAAAAATGTTAACAGTTACCTCTGGCAGAAAAATTGTGGATGGTTTTCATTTTCTTTTCTGTTTATCTGTATTTTCTACAATATCTATACATTACTATTGAAAAGATGTCTTAAGAAAATGATATCCATCAAGTTTTCAACTAAACAGCTTTGGAATCAGACTATAATTGACTATTTCCTGGCAAAGGAAGGAATCAAACAATTTTCAGAAATGGAAAGTAAGTTTCATGCTACCAGATCTACTCCTCTAAATTTTCAGACTAAAAATATCAGTTTACATAACCTTAAATTTCACAGGCAGACAGTAAAATCTAATATAAAATGATATTTTTCATATTTTAATGTACTAATATACCACTTCCCTGAATCAAGACTCAGCTTTCCTCTGTTTTTCATTTATGATGATATTTACAGCACCCAGCATTGTCACACATTGGTAAATTCTTAATAAACACGATTTGGCAATGATCACAAACTAAACACTTAAATTATTCATAGATTTATCCAGATGTTTCCAAAAGTTTAAGTTCTGTAAATGAAAGTATTAAATGAGTGCCAATTTACTACAGGAATATAAAATAAATCTGTGTGCTATTCCAAGTCACATTTAAAAGCTTCGTAAACAGCATACTATTAGCTCTGCTGATTTGTTTTTATTTTTTCTAATTGAAATGTGGTACATGTTATCAGGCCATCTGCACCATAACAAAATGACTCGGTAAACAAGACTCTAAAGCGTTGTTCTCTATTAGTAACATCAGATTTTGTTTCTGTTAAGAAAATATTATTCTGAAAGGATATTTTCTGGTACCAATGCTGGAAACATGGATAACAGAACACATCCAAAGAGAAGTGTCTGCTCATTCACAGGCATATGTTGAGACTCACATGCCCACTCTTTAGGTAAAAAAGGGTTCATATCATACTCATGCTTCTTTATTGTTCTTCATATTGGGTAACTTTCTAAATCAGATCTAACTCACTTATTTTAAAGCTATATTTCCACCATGTACTGTAAATTTCTCAATCACATTTCTATTGAACAATATATTGGTGGCTTTAAATACCTTGGCATTTCACCTTGTAAGAAACATCCTCATTCATAGATCTTTGTACTTTCAAGCTATTTGTATAAAATAGATTCAAAATACTGGGAATTTGGAATATACAAATTAGATAGATACTGTCAAATTATACTCCAAAAAGCTTACACTGATAATGTATTTCTATGTCCTCACCAAACAATTATAGTCAGCAATCTTTTTAGCTTTTCGTGTTGACAGATGAAAAATGCTCTCCGTATCTACTTTACTTTATATATTGAGATTGAGTTTCTTTTCAAAAGGCTGTTTGTCATCTGCAATTCTTGTTGGGTGAATTGCTTAATTATATTAAGCAAATTCTTTCTTATTGGGTTGTTCATCTTTTTCTTAATGATTTGTAGGTGTTCTTTACACTTTTATATACAGCAAATATTTTCATCTGGGATTCCTTTTTTAAATTTCTCCCAATTTTTTTTCACTCTGTCTCACCTTTGCTACACACAAAAAAAATTTTAATTGATTATTAGCAAATATACTCTTCTTTCCCTTTATAATTTTTGGATTTAAATTTAAGAACATTGTCATTCTAATATTATTCCTAGTAATTTCACCTCAGAATGATATTCTAACTTTCACATGATTAAGCCTGGTAAGGAAAAGTGAATTTTTCCTTAAGTAATTTAAAGTTTCTCCTCTCCCTCAGCATAGGCCTCACTCAGACAAGGAAATCTATCATGATGAACAGTGTGGTGGAACTTCACCATTTTCCCACCTTGTCCTTCAACTCCACCATCCTGACTCATAAGGCTTCCTCCAGCACCTTCGGGTGAAAGGAAAGGGGAAAGAAGAACAGGAAGATGTAGAAATCTGACATCCTGAGGTATTACTGCTAGCCTCTGGTGCCACTGTCTTTGGGATGTGGCCGATATCCAAGTGTTGATAACTATCTCTGCAGAGGAGTGCCACTGGCTGAAGAATTAGTAGTCTACTTTACACAGACTCTCCAGGGTGGGGTCACTGCACATGCAGGTGATCCGCAAGAATTCAAAAACCACATCTAAAAGGTCCACATAAGACCCAGGTTTAATGGGAAACAGGGAGATAGATCTTATGCAAATGAGAAGAGACAGATGGAGCAGGTAGGGAGAAGAGGGGAGGGAGCCATAAAAAGAATTAAGATGTGTTCTGAACATGTACTAACTCCTCATTATGAATGTAATTGTTATGTACTGCAAACATACACTAATAAAAATTTTAAAAATTTTCAAAACCAAAACTTTCAATGCAAGTCCAGTCTATTTCAACAATAGGTTTAATCCTTTTTCTTGGTTTGTCACCAAAGCATTTCACATAGCCACTGCCTATCATATATAGAGTATAGTTCCAATATCTGTGTTCATAACTCTAAGGGATACACATTCACATCTGAGCAATTCTCTTAAATGCCCACTCACTTGGCTCAAGACATTTATACACAGCAATCTAACACCTCTCTCCAAAAAGAACTCCCTGTATCCATCTTCCTTTTCTTGAATAATTGTGAACCTATTTTTTTTAATTTTTATTTTTATTAGTGCATGTTCTGCAGTACACAGTGATTACATTCATCACAAGGAGTTGGTACATAGACTTAACATATCTCAATTCTCTTTTCATTTCCTTCTCACCTTCTCTCTCCCATCCCTTCATCTCTTGGTCCCCACCATTTGCAAAAGATCTATTTCTTATTATCTGATCTTTGAAAAAAGGGCCAAAAACATACATGGAGGAAAAATAGCCTCTGCAATAAATGATGGTGGGAGAACTGGTGATCACATGCAGAAGACTGAATCTAGACCTCCATGTGGTCCTATCCTTATACAGTCTAAAAACAGATGCCAAGCTAAGGGCAGCACAATCAGTTTCACTGTTTCTTCTATGGCTGCACTGTTTTACTACCTGCCATGCTTGGCCTTTGGTCTTCTGCCACAACTCTAACTAGCATAAGAGGAAAAGTCACATATAGAATTTTTTGTATTACCTGAGTCATATAATATTCTTTCTTTTGCCTTTCCAAAATCAAAACAATCTTACTATTTTAGCTGAGTTCCTCATGTTTGATTAGTATGGTTATTTTGTCTCATTAATGACATCTTATATTTTCTAAACTTCTTGCAACAATGCATCACTTTTAAGAGAAAAAAAATATTGTTAAAACTACTATGCTTTAAATACCCTTACCACAGTCCCAATTTCTCACATTCTTACTTTGGATTTTGTTATTAATCTTAAATAAACATTATCTAAAAGTAATTATTTAAAGCTATTGTTTCCTTATTTTTGTTCCTTACCTACTGTGCATAAAGGACACTTAAATGCTTTTCTGATCATGTACCGTGAGAAAAGCATTCTTCCAAAGAACTTAATGTGAAAAGATTTTAGAAATCAATAGATCTTTCTTAATTTAAGTAGACCAGACAAAATAATAAGATACTAAGAAATTATTCTACATTGGGAACTACTTTATCTTTTTAAGTTGTATCTTTGATTTAAATAATCTTACATTTGAGCATCTGAATAAATGAATGATACCTGGAATGTCACTTGATTACTAAACAAGTTATTCTTAGAATTCCTAATGGTTTGATTATTTAAATAACTTTTATGTCCTAAGAAAATTCTCAAAGCTGACAGGAGATGCATAAAGATCCTGAGCCATAAAAGCAAAATAATCAAATAATGAAATGAGACAACAAGCTCCTGTCTGGTTGTCCTCCAGGCAAGAAGTGTACTTAGGGCACATAAATTTGTCAACTGTAACGTACCCTCAAATCTTAAAATATAATTAACATAGAAATTAGGAGTTAAATTAGGAAAAAAATATGTATCAAATATAAACTCTGTCATTAAAAAGATCCAAGGGTATACACATATGTAACAAGATAAAATGTGATCTCAAAGTAAAGTTCATTTATTACCATTAAAAATGTGATCTTTTCAATGTAAAGCCACACTGAGAGCAATGAGCACATGTCATAGGAGAAAGTCCCTACATGATACCTGCAAACATGTCCAGAGACCCAAAGTTCTGCAGAGTCCTACTGGTGCTCTGCAGGAAAGGAGGTGCCCCAAAACATTAATGCCAATATCTAGTCTGTACTGTGACAAATATTTCCAACCTTTATGGAAGTTCTACTCTACCCCATTAATTAAACGGGTTACTACATGAACTATGAGACCAGTTAAAGCAGAAGAAACACGGGCTGCCACAGGCACATACAATTTCAGGATCCATTGAG
Organism: Heterocephalus glaber; assembly: GCF_053883595.1. NCBI lineage: Eukaryota > Metazoa > Chordata > Mammalia > Rodentia > Bathyergidae > Heterocephalus > Heterocephalus glaber. The sequence continues at coordinate 4,009,659 of NW_028258406.1, read as the reverse complement.
TCCCAATCTATGGCCCATTATCTCCATAGATCATCCAACAAACCACACAACTCTTATTACTTGACTTCCTATAGAATGTGGACTATAATGAGAGAAGAGAATCCAAAATTCTTCATAATAATATTAGAAACTGTAAATTACTAAAGTAGCATTTGAGTTTTTAAACATCAGTATGTATATCAGTTTAAATTGCACGTCAACTCACTAAATGCATACTGAATCTTAGCATGTTGGTCAATCAAGTTTGTGAACCTCCAAAGTCTCCATCATATATTGACAATGACTAACTTATAGGGATCCATCTTACCTGGAAGATTCCACCTTGATTCATGTTTTTATGACTTTTATGTCCAAGTGTAGCCCATAAGGGAGAGAGCTAGGGCACAGGAGGAACCTTGACCACTAATCCAATAACAAAGAGAATAGCAATACTAAAGTCAGAATAGTACATTCAAACTAAGACTCTAATTAAATTTGGCTAAATGGAACACAGAATCTGGTTAGTTGCATAAGAATAGAGGAACCAGTATAAGGAAGAATAAGAAAGTTAGGACTGAGGTACAGTTCAGTGGTACAGCACATGCTTAGCATGCACAAGGCTCTGTGTTTGATCCCTAGCACCTAAGAAAAAAGAAAGAAAGTAGAAAAAACAGAGGTTAAAATGAACATTGGAAAAGTGCAATGGTTCCCACACACTTGAGCATGCTGCTCCCAGACCATTTCAGAATGAGTACAATAGGTTCAGTTATAAAAGACAGAATAAAATGGGTAATGGAAACTCATAATTGGGAGGAGAGGCAAGAGTAAAATTTTTAGAGGAAAAACTGCCTAAAGCCAACCAACCCCTAAGCTTGTCAGGTACACAAACAAACATGCTATGTTTTGAGTCAGTTTGAAGTGAATCAGTTATTGAAAAATTATTGGGGAAGGCAATAAAACAAGTCACAGAAAGATTTATTTTTATGACCCTACAAGGGAAAGAAATGAAGAGGGAGAGAAACAAACAAATAAACAAAAAAAAAGTGAGCTCTTTAAGGTTCTAGAAACAGACATTCAGTATTAGGCATTCCATTATTCTATAAGACACAGTGATAGATCCCTAAAGCATGTTGTAAACCACATATGTCTAGTTTTGTGAATTGAATTCTGTGAATACCAAAAGTTGATTTTTTGTGCCCTCAAACTGTTTGTGATGTGCTATAGTATCTCTGCTTGCTAATGGAATCATATGTGGGAATTCAGAGGAAATTTTCCTTTGATACATTACATTCAGGCTTCAAGAAAGACAAGATTATAGTAATTTGCTTTAAAAACTTGTTTCAAATTAGGAATGGGTAAGATAACTGAAGAAAAATCATACTATATACACCATACAAATCTCTTACAAGCCTAACATTTATTGCTTTATAAGTATAAATTCATGGTTTACTTAAGGCATGCAAACAAATGGTAATTACAGATGATGTTTCATGAGTAGGTCTCTTAGGTGGGAAAAACCAAAGCAGGAGCTACTCCTTATCAAAGATTTTGTTCCTGGATCCAAAGATTAGCATATATATGCATTTTTTACAGTGAAGTACAGCATGTATTTCTATGATTCTGAGACTTAACTTTTTTTTCCGCATATGAATCAGATGTAAGACCTCAGCTGTAACATTCATTCCCCCAGTCCCATTTTACACTTCACTTTGAGCTGTGTGATAAGAGAACTGTTAAGAGACTTTAGGAATTGGCTCAGAGCTTTTCCATACCTCACCCCACCCCTCCAAAAAACCAGTTAAGTTGTATAATTTAGCAGATGAGTACTAGAGAGGAACAATGAATTTTCTGAAATTACAGAGCTAGAAGCAAAAGAGAACATGTTTAACCCCTGGAAACAAAGCAGTCTGCCATATAATGGTTAATATAATAAAACAAAGTAAGTTTTTATAAAATATTATAGAGTGCAACTTTAATTTTCACCATGTAGCAAGAACAAAATAATGTATTCTTTGTTCCTATTTAAAATCATTAATGTTAGTATAATTCAAATAAGGTCAGTAATTTCCTTAGTATTTAGAGTATATAAATGGAATTACCATTCTTGTACTTTATATTACTATATATATTATAAAATCCTAATGTCTATAACACAATGTGTCTGTAACACAATGTTACAGAAATTGATGAGTTTAATTATTTAATAGGCACAGATCAATTTGAAATAAATTGAAAATGAACACACTGTACACTCTACTTAATCTTGTTACAGTCTTATTTCAGAACTTGCTTCCTAATTTGCAACCTAGTATGCTACATTTTCAAATAATAAATACAAAATTTTGTCTTATAATTCAGTAGTTAAAGCAAAAGCAACTTAAAGTAGATAAGAGTTCTACCACTCACAGGTCTGACATCAAGGGTCAAAAGATCCTATGCATCTATCAACTATACTCTCATTTGGCTTATTTGCCATACTCAATATTTTTATTAAAAATGAGGATGAAATAATTACACTTTTCTCTCTACCTGTGGAATAACTTTTAAATGAAGTATAGGCATTAAAGGTAGATAAGTTAATTTGTACACAAATGAAATAGTTACAAAACTGGTACACAAATGAAATACTTAATAATAATCACTCAGTGTCAATTTCAGTTTGGTAAGGATAGCACAGAACTACCCACTTAAAACAGGCTAATACATATTTACTCTAAAACTAATAATTCAAATATCTACATAAGGGGTCATGTATCACTTTTCATGTTTCTGAACCATTTTAAAATAGAAGGTGATAAAAACTCTCAGATGCCTATGAACTCCATTTACATGGAGTACATCACTATAATTTTTTTAAACATATTCATATTCAAATCTGAGAAACATGATTCTTAGCTCATCAGGCCTACTTAATTGCACTAACATCTGCAATCAATTTAAATTCTTTAAGATAGTCTTTCACAGCACTTGAAGTGATTTCATGCTGTGATAGATTTAACACACTCACTAACTTATAGATATACACAAGCAGATGAGACCTATTTTCCAGGGATGGAATATAACACTGAAGGGCAGTCTGAATTTCCCAACTATCAATGGGATACAGAAAAGATGCGTCACACATAACGTTCTGAAACCACGTGAGGAGATGATAGCATTGTACAAACATAGCACACAAATTAAGGCTAAAACTAGCATTTTATTTAAATCTAGGACATGGTCCATTAAGAGATTTGATGAAATTTACAGATGAACTAAATAGCAAAACCTAGAGCTATCAGTTAACGCTATACAGAAAAATCTCATTCCTTAATACTATATATCATCATTTTTCTCTCCCAAACAAGGGGGTGAAGGGAACAGGAGAAAATAATAATAATTCTGAATTAAATTGGCATAAAATAAAGAAAACTATGAGATTCAAAGTCAGAAGACTGGAGAAGCTGGGTACATAACAGCAGCACTATAGTTCTAGAGACTCCTTGGATCCTCACAGAAAGACACAAAATAACTAGCACAACTCTAAAACCTACAATATTGAACAACAGAGTTATCTTCTCCACAATTCTCAAAATACAAGCAGTTATAGACAAACCACCCACATTAATGATATCTTCATGGTCAATATTTGTGTGGGAGACAGCACAGGAACCAACAAGGTGCTCAATAAATGTAACAACAGGAGAACTCCAAAATGGCCTATAAGTGCTCACTAAAATCTTGGTAGGGCAATCAGAGAAATAGAGCAAAAGCTGGGTAAACTGCAACTGTGAATGAATGCAAAAGGCCCATAGAAGATCTGAAGAGGCTGGGCAGTCAGCGCCCTAGGAGATCCCAACACTCAGCCACCACTGCTCCAGTCCAGGATGGGACTCCACAGTTGGGACAAAGTGCTGAGGCTGAAATCAAACTCAGAAGAATATCCCTCCAGAGACAAACTGTAACTTACAATTTCACAATGAGTTGAGAAAAATTAAGAGAATAAATAAAATATGAAACAAACTCTCAAGGTATTAAACAAAAAAAATGAGGTGAGGGAACTAGGAGAAAAAAATAGATAATAATTTAAGAAATAGAAACTAGCCGGGGATTTAGCTCAGTGGTTCCGCCGCCTGCCTGGCAAGCGCAAGGTCCCGAGTTTGATGCCCGGTACCAAAAAAAAAAAAAAAAAGAAATAGAAACTAAACAACAGAACACAAGAATAAACAGAAGCAATTCCAACATGAAATAAATTATTTTTTAATCTTTTGTTTTTGCCAGGGCCCCACATGTCCTCAGCAAGCACTCTCACTAAACTATGTCTCCAGCAAAATAAATGAAAGTTTTTAAATTAAAAATAAAATAAGTAGCATTTAGGAGAAAGTGGCATATTAAAGATAGATAAAAATCCAACATATAGAGGATAGATCCTTAAAAAAGAAAATAACACTTTCATGACACTGGGGGGAAAAAGGAAAGATTTAAAAGGAAACAATGGAAGAGCATACTACATACTTGATAATCCGAACTCAGGCATCCAGATAAAAGACATTAACCTATAAAGAGTAAAATCCAGTTACTGGCAGCCTTTTGACAGTAATGTTGTCATGCTTTATGCTAGAAAGTAATACTTTAATTTATTTAAGATCCCAAAGGAAGGGGCAACAAGTAAGGCAAAGATTTATATCCAATAAAACTGACTCTCAACAATAAAGGGGAGAGACTGCTATCAACATGCAAAGCTCAGAAAATATTTTTCCCATAAGTCCTTCTAAGGAATCTACTAAAAATTAAACTTCAGGCAAAGAAAATGGCTAGAGAAATATCAACAAAAGGAGTAGGTGTGAGCATTAAAGTACAGTCACTCACAGAAACAAAGAGTAAATGAGGACTTGGAAGAAGAGAGTAAAAGTGTAGTAGTTATATATTCAGTCAGTGTGCATACAGGAAAGGAACAAAAGCATTTGGAGAGGGAGATGGCATATGCAAAACTTCTTAAATACGCATACACACACTTTCTCTTTGGCTATCTTCTCTGCTAAAAAGACCTAGAAAAAGCAACTGACCCATTATCAATAAGCATTTCTGTCATCTTGAAATATCATTGACACTAAAGGAAATGACTGCTTCTGGGTCTAGTGTGAAAAATATACAAGCAGAGCCAGATCATCTTTCAAGGTAGGAATGAAACAGTCCAAAGGTACTAGAATCACGTCAAATGACTAAGAGCCAACCAGACAAAGTCCCACCACCAAATATAGGATAATTTGAGCTTCACTAAGAATAACTGTGATGAATAATTTCTTAATCTCTACTTAGAGGATGGTAGGGAACACATTCACTATTTTGAAAACTAACAAATAGAAAAATCAAGCATTTATCCTAAATTTCCTATATCACTAGGTAATCAAATACTATAAGAGGAAATGTCCCATTATAGAAGTTTCCAAGGAACTGAATAACACCCTCTTGAACAACCAATGGGTCACAGAAGTAATTAAGGAAAAAATTAAATGGTTTCTACAAGTAAATGAAAATGCCAGTACAACATACAGGAATCTATGGGACACAATGAAAGCAGTTCTATGTGGGAAATTCATAGTAGTGAATGCCCATATTAGGAAGACAGAGAAAACTCAGATAAATAACCTAATGCAGAACCTCAAGCTCCTAGAAAAAGAAGAGCATAACGAATCCAAAGCTCATGCAAGAGAGGAAATTATAAAGACTAGGGCAGAAATCAACGCAATGGAGACTAAGAGAACAATACAAAAAAATCAATGAATCAAAAAGTTGGTTTTTTGAAAGAATAAATAAAATCAATAAGCCTTTAGCCAACCTTATCAAAAAAAGGAAAGAAAAGGCACAAATACATACAATTAAGAATGAAAAAGGTGTGCTCACTTCGGCAGCAAATATACTAAAATTGGAACAAAACAGAGAAGATTAGCATGGCCCCTGCACAAGGACAACACGCAAATTCGTGAAGCATTCCATATTTTTAAGGATGCATAGGTAATGGGGAAAAAAATAAGAACTAAGATACATCATGTTCAGGTACAAATGCCCAATGATAAATGTAAATGTATTGTACACCTAAAATGTACCAATTAATATATAAATTTAAAAAAAGAATGGAAAAGGTGAAGTCACAACAAATCCAACAGAAATCCACAGGATCATCAATACCTACTTCAAGAACCTCTACTTCAATAAAATGGAAAACACAGAAGAATGGACAGATTCCTAGATACATATGTATTGCCAAAGTTAAAGGAAGAAGATATAGAAATTCTAAACACCCCAATAACAATGAGTGAAATTGAAAATGTAATAAAATATTTACCAACAAAGAAAAGCCCAGGTCCAGATGGCTTCACTGCTGAATTTTACAAGACATTTAAAGAAGAACTAACACCATTACTCTTTAAACTCATCAAGGAAATTGAAAGGGAAGCAATACTCCCAAATTCATTCCTGGAAGCAAGTGTTACTTTGATTCCAAAACCAGGGAAAGACCCAACCCAAAAAGAGAACTACAGGCCAAACTCCCTAATGATTAGACGCAAAAATCCTCAACAAGATACTGGCAAACAGAATACAGAGTGTCATCAAGCAGATCATACACCCTGACCAAGTCGGATTTAGCCCAGGGATGCAAGGATGGTTCAACTTTCGTAAATCAATAAATGTAATACACCATATTAACAGAGTCAAAGACAAAAACCATATGATCATCTCAATAGATGCAGAAAAAGCATTTGACAAAATAGAGCCCCCATTCATGATAAAAACCCTACAGAAAATTGGACTAAAAGGTCTTTATCTTAACCTGATTAAGGCTATCTATGAAAAACCAACAGCCAACATCATACTAAATGGTCAAAAACTGAAAACTTTCACGCTAAAATCAGGAACAAGTCAAGGATGCCCACTATCATGACTGCTGTTCAATATAGTTCTGGAAACATTAGCCACAGAAATTAGAAAAGAGAAAGAAATAAAAGGAATAAAGATAGGAAAAAAAGAAGTTAAACTGACATTATTTGCTGACGATATGATACTTTACAGAGAAGACCCAAAAAACTCTACCAAAAGACTTCTAGAGCTAATTGACAGATTCAGTAGCATAGCTGGATACAAGGTCAACTCTCAAAAAACAACAGCCTCCTTGTACACAAATAACAGACTCACTGACAGAGAAATTAGGGAAACAATTCCTTTTACAATAGCATTCAAAAAAATGAAATAGCTAGGAATCAATCTAAAAAAGGAAACAAAAGACCTCTACACTGAAAACTACAGCACTCTGAAAAAGGAGATCGAAGAGGATACAAGAAAATGGAAAGACATCCCTTGCTCCTGGGTAGGGAGAACCAATATAGTGAAAATGGCCATACTTCAAAACTACTATATAGATTCAATGCAATGCCAATTGAAATTCCAACAATATACTTCACAGAACTAGAGAAAACAATCCAAAAATTCATTTGGAACCAGAAGAGACCTACAATAGCTAAAGCAATTCTAAGCAACAGAGACATGGCTGGGAGTATCACAATCCCCAACTTGAAACTATACTACAAAGCTACTGTGATAAAATCAGCATGGTACTGGCAAAGGAACAGACCCGAGGATCAGTGGAATAGATAAGAAAATGCAGAAACTCCAGACATGCTCAGCCACTTCATCTTTGACAAAGGAGCCAACCACCATCATTGGAGGAAAGATAGCCTATTTAATAAACGGTGTTGGAAAAACTGGATTTCAACCTGCCAAAGATTAAAACTAGACCCATACCTATCACCATGAACCAAACTAAGATCGAAGTAGATTAAAGATCTAAACATTAAGACAGAAACACTAAACTTGCTGGAAGATAAGTTAGGTACAACTCTTGAAGACACTGGCACAGGAAAAGACTTCAGGAACAAAACCTCAGCAGCACAGGAACTAACAGAAAGAATCAACAACTGGAATCTCATCTTATTAAAAAGCTTCTGCACTGCAAAAGAAACCACCAACAGAGCTAACAGACAACCTACAATATGGGAAAAAATTTTTAGCAGCTGTACCTCAGACAAAGGACTACTATCTAAAATATATAAAGAATTGAAAAAAAATCAGACCCCCCCAAATTCAAAGACCCAATTCAAAAATGGTCATCTGAAATGGACAGACATTTCTCAGACAAGGAAGTAAAAGCAGCAAACAAAATATACGAAAAAATGTTCAAAATCACTGGTCATTTGAGAGATGCAGATGAAAACAACACTGAGATTCCACCTCACCCCAGAAAGAATGGCTGCTATCAAGAAATCAACAAATAACAAATGCTGGTGGGGTTGTGGGGAGAAAGGAACCCTTCTCCATTGCTGGTGGGAGTGCAGACTGGCGCAACCACTGTGGAAGTCAGTATGGAGATACCTCAAAGAACTAGGACTAGAGGTCCCATTTGACCCAGCTATTCCCCTGCTGGGTATCTTCCCAAAAGAATTAAAAGAATCATACCACAGTGATATATGTGCACCCATTTCATAGCGGCACAGTTTGTAATAGCTAAAGCTTGGAAGCAGCCCAAGTGCCCATCAACTGGAAACTGGATAAAGAAAATGTGCTTTTTTTATAAAATGGAGTACTACTCAGCCATAAAGAATGAAAAACTAGAGTAATTTATAGCTAAATGGATGCATATCGAGGCCATACTCTTAAGTGAAATAAATAGGACACACATGTATAAATACCAAATAGTTTCACTAATGTGAGAAACTGATAGTGTAAACAAGGGTTAAAATGATTAAAATGAATAATTGATAATTTGAAATAGGAAAAAAGGTCCAAAGACAAAGGAGTGAAGGGAGGGGAAGGGGAAAGGAAAAGAGGGAAAGGAAAAACTATGAGAAAAGAAAATAAATGGAAATGAAATCTATGTAAATAGGGAAAGGGCAGAGGGGGTGAAGGGTGCACAGGTAATGGGGAAAAAAAAAGAAGAAGAACCAAGATATATCATGTACAGGTACAAACACCCAATGATAAACGTAAACGAATTGTATACCTAAAAAGTATCAATAAAAGAACTAAAAATAAATAAATAAATAAGTAAAAGTTTCCAAGGGATAAATGAAAATGAAATTATAGCATTTTCATTACAAACCACACATAAATAACTCCTGATAAAATAATATAATATTCCCACTGTCTTATCAAAGGGATCAAAACCTGAGTTTCTGAATCTGATCCAACCTCTAAATCTAGCTGCCACATTACAGGAAACAAAGAGAATGGAGAAACATGTTAGCTTTCCATGTGTATGCAAATCAGCAAAACCTACACTGCACTAGATAAAGAATGGGTTGGGAATCTAATAGTTCCAATTTTTAAATATGTGTAAACATAAGCTATGGTATGTTCTGGGTGATAAATCTATAAGGGAACCCAAGGATTTCTTTTAGAGGAAAATACACACAAATCTGAAGAGAGGTTTTACACTATGACAGGGTTGGCTTTCTGGGATGGCTAACAGGGTTCTGTTTATTAATCAGAGGTGTTCTTAGGATAACTGATCATGCTACGTATTTGTTTTATGTTATTCTTTGTATCTTTATTTTATTTCACAAAAGTGCTGAGTGGGAAGTAGGAGTATATGGCAGCTCAGTGGTAGAGCACTTGCCTAACATGCATGAGGCCCTGAGTTCAATCCCCAGAACCACAAAAACTGAAATAAAATAAACAAACATAAAAATTGCTAAGAGCACATTGAGTTGTACCTGCAGCACTAACTTGGGATAACTGAGGCTACCACATACTCCCTGAAACTTCCCAACATGCAGATAACTGAATTATATCAGAGCTAAAGTAAATTAAAATCATCTAATAACTACTAAATATGTCTACTAAATAAGAGGACAACAGAGCCATCCTTAACAAAACTAATGCCAAAAAAATTTTTTTTAACTTACCAAAACAATACAGTACAGCTTTCCAACAAAAAAGCCTATAAACAAAATCTAATATAACAGTAATATACCAGGAATAATCTACACTTAAGATTTTCTGAATTTACTTTTGGACTATGTTGCTTTCTGTACCTCAATGATCCCACAACAAATCCCTGATTTGCTTTATCTACCCTGGAATGAAAATGAAGAAACTAAAAAATAATTTTGCATCACATTGATAAAAAGCTATGCTGACCATATTTACGTTCTTGAGGGGAGGCCTACTATACTGCACCTGTTAGAAAATGTTAACAAATCAGGGAACCATGAATTTGGGAACAAATGCTTTTTGTACATCAAGACCATTAACTCATTAAGGACTTAAGTATGTATAGAATTATTCCACTTAAACATAACTAAAACCTGAAAGAATGTCTCAAGTAAGTCTAAACTAAATTAAATCATGTAAGCTTAATGCACCAAGTAGGAAGGTAAAGATTTAAAAATAAGCAAACCTGTCCCTTCCTAGCTGATATCTGTACTTCTGGCAGGTTCTTCTCTCACAAAAATCATCCTCTACGATGATTTAAATTGCCAAGTGCCACAGAGAAATTCCTAGTAAATACAGTGTTCATGCTACTTAAATCTATATGCTGATATTATGCACATGCAAACCAGTTGTGAAGCCACAGTTAGTAGAAACCAATGTTTTACTAGTACATGTTCCCCAAGCCTACCCTTTAAATCCAAGCAACTCCCAGTCTTTCGTCAAATTAATGTGACACTAAGTGGGATCTATGATGAGGCTCAACTCTTACAGACAGAAAGTTCACAGGGGAAATTTCCCCAGTACTAATACCTGAGTCCTGTCCACAGAATTCTAATTTAATTCTTAAGTGGTATAGCCTAGTCATTGAAATGTAAAATTTCTCAGATAATTCTAATAGATACCAAGGTTGAATGTTCTTTGCCACTTTTCTCTTTCCTTACTTCACCAATTACCTTTCCCCTTTGTTCATTGCAAACACAATTGTACATACACAGAACTTTCTTACTTTTTTCATTTTTTCCTTCAGAAATATTCCTGCTTTCACAAAATTCACTCCTTATGAACTTTTGCTCATTACTTTCACCTCTACTATAGCTGCTTATCTCTTTTTACTGGCACTTCCAAACTCATTACTACTTATGTGGTTATCAGATATAACTTTAATTATATTCAAAAGAATCTGAAAAGTCTGATCATAGCTAAATGTCTCAGATCAAGAAACAACTAAATGACCACCATGAAAACAACCTCAGATGACCTGCAATGCCAACAATTGGTGTAAGCATCCTAGACCAATTCCATAAAAAAAAAAATCAGCTGGAAAGTAACACTTTTTCTATATCTAGTGAGTCCTTAAAAAAACAAAACCATAATAAAATAAAAGGGATCTGTATTAGCTTTCCTATTGCTAGATCTAATGCCCACAACTTAAAGGAGAAGTTTAATTTTGCTCATGTTTTAAGTGTATTCAGGCCATAGTCAGCTGGCTCCAAGTCAGGAACCATGGTGGAAAGTGTAGCACAGCAGAGCTGCTTAGTTCATGACAGCCAGGAACTGGAGCAAGGGGACAATGCCAGAGAGGAAGGGGCCAGGGACCAGACACAGACTCCAAGGCCACACATCCATGATCCAAAAGCACATCCGAAACCAATCTTCCAAATGGATCCCAAACCTAATCAACCTGACATCCCTCTAGCTGCAGGATCTTAACCTGTAATATTTTTAAAAGACTAAAAATATATAATTCTAATTTGAACTTAATGTCATTTCTTCCTATAAAAATGAAAAGATGATTGGTTTCTTCAGTATCATCTCTTACCTAAAGAATAACACAGTCCAGCAATAGCAAAGAATGTTAAATGCCACTGGTGCTCCCCAGAAATAACTCATAAGGAAGCTAATCAATTTGAATTCTCGGAAGATAAGTTTAATTGTCAGAAATAAAACCTGCCCTATATAAACAGAAATGAAAATTAAAGTGTCAGATAGACTATAAGGAAACACTCCTAACAAGAAATTGGTTCACTGCCCTGAGGCTGAAATTTTCTCCTACTCAGCAGGCAAGACCTAGAGACAAATAGGCAAAATAATAGGAGCAAGGACACTGTTGTTATACACTTCTAATACTAACCACAAATTTTTAGTAAGCTTTTGTTTTACAGGGTGTCCTTATCATATCTAACCTGAAGTATAAGTCTAAAAGCAATTGATGTTAACTTTATTGATAATATGTAAAACTTTGGTCCATCTAAGTTTCTAGTGGTTAAAGTATAAACCTCTCCCACAACAAAAAGTGAGAGAAAACAAAAACAACTTGATTTACATGTATCTGACAGTGTTTTCTAACATTAACATTTGAAACTGAACTCTAAACAAGAAAAGTGACATTTAAGATATGGGTATGCCCTCACTACTACTACTACAGTATTAACAAATCAATGGCCAAACAAATTCGTTCTAGATTTTTCTTCTAGAAAAAGTCCACACAAATCTGAATAGAAGATTAATATTTTCTCAAAACATACTTCTTTTCTCATAAGAAGTACCAAGAAGGCTCACACTGCAGAAAGCATGTTTTCCATACTTGATAACACCATGTCCCACTAAAGCTGAAACACGTGGTAGCAGCTCACCTGTAAGGATCAGGTCCCTGCAACTTAGATACAGAGGCCAATGACAAACAGGGGAGAGGAGTTGGGAGCATATAACAACTCCTGGCTCAATGCTAGTATATTCAGAAAGGCTTTTAACTATAGGTACAAGTTTACATTTTGAAATTTTTAAAGCATTTTTCCATACCTAATGGTGTAGCCAAAAAGACAACATGCTAACACGTAGCAGCAACCTGCATAGTAAGTAAACTGTCTGGACAGTTTTATCATCATGATATACAAAAATAAATTGGAGGAAAGAGTCAATCCTAAAGTACTAACGAACAAATGCTCAGTTCTGCCAAAGGGTTCTTAAAGATATACCAAACACATTACAGTACATACCTTAATTTGTCGCTCGCTCTCTCTCTCTGTCTCTCTCCCCCCATGTGTCTGTCTCTCTCTCTGCATGTCTCTCTCTCTCTCTCTCTCTCTCTCTCTCCCCCTTCCTCCCTCTCCCTCCCCCTCCCCCTCCCTCTTGCCCAGAAACATTATCACTGCATAAAGGACCAGACATCTCTCTGGCTCTCCTTCCTTAGCTCTCAAATTTGACCATTCTGATTCTGCTCCTGACTCTCTATAAGTCCCTGTGAACCTCTCTCCTTTCAGGATCTTCCACTCCTTTCAAGGGTTTACTTTCACTTTTCTGAGATAAAGATTTTGGCTTCTTGGGCCTTCTCCACCTTCATATTGCCACAGATTACCGTGAAAAACCTATGATCAGAACAGCAAATGGAAAACTTTCATTACAACAGATGGAAATGGTACTGTACAGTTTATGTTTACTAATCTTCTATGATAGAGGAAAAAAGATCTTGATCTAAATCCTATTCTGATCAAGAATCCTTTTTAACATACATTTTAATTGTGTATAAATTACTCCATGATCATCTGTGACCCATCAGGGGAGCTTTTGATCACATTATGCAAGCATGATACACCTAGAGTCAGCTCACCCAAAATTCAATCCAAGTGCACACAAGAAAATAAGCACTAGTATCTCAGCTATAGGGGATGATGCACCCACCCTAAAAAGAAAAGAAAAGTAGGTAAGGACAGCAACTCTCCTAAACTTGGTTTCCCCACTTAAAGCACAAGAATCTCCACTACAGAAATTATCTTTTAATAATATCTGAAGAAGTGCTTTAACTATTTTAAGGGAAGAAAAAAGAAAAATAGATAAGCCAGGGAGAAGAAGAAGGGGGGGGGAATGGGTGGAGGAGGAGGAGGAAGAGGAAGAGGAAGAAGAAAATGATGATGACAACTTATGGTTAAGTATTACATACATTTATATAGCAGATTTGTGTTTTAATGTCTAGTTCCCTATTCTAGTTCACTATTTCTAGTTCACTACTTAGAAAATAGTGAAAATTCTCAAGAATTTTTAATGGCTTAAAAGATCATTGCCTGTTCTGTTCCAGACTATAATCCTCTTCCATTTTGCCTACCATGTCACATCCACTTTCAAGGTCCTTATCAATGACTGTGCAATAGTCTCACTTTCCAGCTGTCTAATCAAACAAAACTAAAGACCTTTTCTCCAATAAACTCACTGTTAAACATCTGGAGTGAGTTGCATGACAAGGTAGAGCCACAGAGCCCTGGAGCAGCTCTGACATCCATGCTCACAGAGAGCATAAGAGGTGAGGGGAGGATTTTTACCATTCTCCTTTGAATGGAAATAGCAATTTCCAGAGCGAATTAGAATGGGATCCCACAGAGGTAAAAGGGTCTATAGATGGTATATCAGGTCACATAGTGCAAAGAAAGAACTCCAAGCAGCTTAAATAAGAACATGCACCGCTTGACGCAAAAGGCACCACTTGACGCAAAAGAAGAGCCTGAAAACAGGACTCTATTGGAGCAGAGTAGCAGTACATGACGCCATGCTTTAAAAGTCCGTCTGCCTCTTGACACTAAGTCCACTGGCAGAAAAGAACTGGCTCTCCTGATCAGGGATCTCAGAGGAAAAGGGAAGATCCGTCTTCGAAGCCCCCAGCAGAGCTGGCCACCTGACTGCACGGAGCAAACCTGGATCACACAGCCATGCTGAGGAAGTAAGAAAAGCACAGATCTAGTGGTGTCAGCCTCTAGCATGACAACTGCTTAATAAAAGTTTATAACCTTTCCTAACTGCAGAATTTCAGTGTTACTATTTGACATCCTGAACTCAAAGTTCCCAAGATCTTAGCAATAAACTAGATGTTTTTAGGGGCCGGGGATTTAGCTCAGTGGTTTCGTCGCCTGCTGTGCAAGAGCAAGGACCAAAGTTCGATCCCCAGTACCAAAAAAAAACTAGATTTTTTTTTTTCTGTTCTAAAAACCAAATTCATCTACTTTAGACCTACTCGTAGGTTAATATTTTCAAGCATTTTAAATCACTGACTGCAGGCATGAGGACTGTTTTCTAAAAAGTGACTTACTACCACAAAAAGAATCTCAAAGAAAAATCTAAGGCTTAAAATCATAATAAAAGTATATGTGATACAAACTCCGCATATCCACTGTAGAACCCATGAATTTTGACTGTTTTTCTCAGAGTAGCTTTTTCAATATTTAATAATGTAAATAAAGTGACATGACAAAATCTGTACCCTAGAGTTAATAAATTGTGTTTCTACTTGCAGAACAGAAAGAAGTGACTGGTCAGTTTGAACTTTCTACAATGTTAACCATCTGCCAAATTATTCAGAACACTCCTAGGAAAAGCCATGATCCTCAACACACTAATTAAATAAGTCAATGCTGTAATCACACTTTAGATAACTAATCTATTTCAATCCTGATAATTTAATTACCCAATTCTGGTAAATAAATTCCAACCTTAGTCCACAATGATTAAAGGATTAAAGTTTAAAACCAGTGAATAAGAACTAAAGTAGAGCCATTCTTACAAAGTTCAGAAACTTCATAAGGTCTGTTCTTCTTTCAGGTGTCAATTTATTATCCTAAATCAAGAATTTAAATGTACTAATACCCCAAGATTTCCTAAACCCATTCTAAGTCATATAACCAGTTCCAATGGATGTAACTTAATAAAGCTGCTTGCTACATTTACAATTCCCTAGCAAAATGGTCTTCCCTGACTTCTCCATATGAAATAATTCACCACTTCCACTCACGCTGCTTTGTTTTTTGCACATCATTTGTGTATGTGTGTCCCGTGCTGTGCCAGAGGACAGAGTGATAGACCACCCTAGTTCTCATCTCTACTGTCTGACATATAAACACTAAGTAAATACAAGTTAAATAAGCAAATGAATGTCTCAAAATTACAGACTCACAAATAGCAAATATGTACTTTCGCCTATAGTTTTCCCTATATTTTTAACTATGATATAATGATCTCAATAGTAAGAATAAACAAATCACAAAGAAAAATGAACAACTTCTACTACTACCACTTCTACACAGGAGGCCACCACCAGTTTAAAATGTTATGTTCTAATAGTGGAATAAACAATTTAACTGAATGCTGATAATGAGCCTATAATGTAGGTATTCCCATTTCATGAATTAGAAATTAAAAATCAGAGAGGTAAAATAATTGCCCATGGTCAAATGTGATAAATAAAGCAGATCCAAAAGATGCAAGCTCTAACGCCTATACCCCTAAAGCTGATGTGTGGTATCTATGTATCAATAAGGGACAAAAGCCTTTAGTACCAGTATCACGACAGCTGGGTATAGAGCCCATCAATGGAAAGAACTGGAAAAAGCACAGCACTTTCTACACCTGAAGATTAGGCTGCCAAAACATGAGACAGATTTAAAAATTAAACATCACTTGAGAATTTCATCCAAAAGAAATACCTTAGAGTCACTGACTGGTCTTGTAGAAAGATGGAGTTAAGTATAAATAACTTATATGCTTGTAACCTGGCCTTAGGTTAAAGTATCCAATGAAAACTAGTACTGTATGCTAAGCTACTTTTTTTCTACCTCAATTCTATCATAAATTCAGCCAAAATTATTTTCTAGTTTTTTCTTTGGCTTCCATTTTATATTTTTCATCCAATCCATTTATTCACAATTTGTATACGACTAGTCAAGCTCATTTGTGGTTCCATGAATAAATGCCATTGATTCTGTGTGCTGGTCATGGTTTCTTAGCCATTTAGTCATTACTTCCGCCCACATATTTCATGTTTCCCTGGAAAACTGGCAGCCGCGTGGGGGCTTAATGCTCCTTTCAATGCCCACATTTATAATTTGTTACAAGATAATTTTATCCATCAGGAAACTCATTAAAAATATGCTGTTATGTATTCTGGTATAGGTAGAGAAAAATCAGTCTTCCTCTCCTATAACACAAATATTATCCCAATTTATAAGTGATATCAAAAATCAATAACCATCTTTATTCACTAACAAGAAAAAGGTCTTTCAGAGTAGACCACAGTGTTTCTTAGCAATTTGACTGGCCAAAAAACAAAAACATTTTAAAACTTATAAGATGTGAAGTATTAAACATCACTTGGCAAAAAAAAAAAAAAATTAAAACTTGTAAGATGTGAAGTATTTTTAAACAAATTTATTGTAATACTTGAGCCTTTAATTATACATGCAAAAGCCTTCTGATTATAGCTGCTGCGTACAAGCTTAAGCACTTCATTAGACAAATTCATTGTTTTCCACACTACAATATGTTTCAGTAGTATTTTTCAACTTGACAGTTTTACTTACTGTCTTAGAAGCAGTATTAATGTACTGCATCACCATTTCTTTTTTGATACCGAAGTCCTTTTCCCGCAATGGTGCCTTTTTATCTTCATTTAAATTCATATCTTCCTGGAAAACACAATTAAAATGGCTGACTTTAAAATCAAAGTAAAGCAGCAATTCTACATACACTACGAATGGAAAAAAATCAATAATTTGTGACTAAAGCAGCATTAATTGTTTTGGAATGATTTACGCATAATTCTGCCAGGAGGAAAGAGAGAGAGAGGAAAAATAGAAAAGAAAGTAATGTAGATCATTTTAACTAGTAAAATGCTTACCAAACAAAAATCTTAAATTCATACCAGGCTATTAAAATTATATTCATATCACTATCAATAATTAGATAGTTGCAGATTTCTGCCTTTCATAAGGTCATTAGGATTCACAATTTCAATATATTTATTTATTTTACAACAGCTGCACCTGAAGCTATCTTGTAATGTTTTTGAAAGAGCTGCTGTGTACTGTGAAAATTTAAAAAGTAAATAAACCACCACCTTCCATATTCTGATAGCTACAAGAATGTATCACCATCAAATACTACAATATTTGATGGAACTGGATCTCAGCAACTGGAAAACCATTCTATGGTTTTATTTGTCTTTCCCCTTCCCAACTGAAAATATTAACTAGTTATTTTACCTAATGATCTAATCACATAAAAGTTGCACTTATATAAAAGTTACCACCTAAAAATTTAACATTTCTCATAGCATCAACCAAAATAAAGGTTTATGTATCCTGTATCTTCCTATAGGACTAATTCTGACTAAAAGTACAAGTTAGGTTTTCTACAAAAATGTATGCATTGCTATCAATTAAGTTGCTTAAGAGGTTGTTCTGGCATCAGAAAGGAAGCTTGAGGTTAAAACATACCTGGCTGAAGAAGGGCAGCTCTGGATTTCCTTCTGACCTTAATCTTGGGCAATACATGATACAAAATGTAAAGTACTAGAATGTATGCAAACTCCACATCCACTCAGAATGGGTCTATAAAAATCAGGACTTTGGATCACCTATGGAACTCAGAAAGTTAAATTTCTTTGAAGTTTTATGAAAGTGTTACATTCATCAGACACTACTTCTGACTCAATTTTTTCAAACACTTAAATATCAAAATTCTCTTCATTTCATCTCGGTAGAAATATTTAAGAACTTAGAAGTTGTTCCATGTGACACTCCAAAAAAAGGCAGTAATTAGTAATGCCACTCTTGCTGCTCTAGTTAGAAATTTCCTTGAAATTGTGTGAATATTGGATTGTTTTCTTCATTTTTTTTTCCTGTATGCTAGTGATTCTCAGGAGGCCTTCCCACCACTTAAGAAGCAATTTTACAAAATTCTGGGGACCTTTTGGTTGCCACAGTGCCTGGAGTGATGCTACCAGCATTTATGGGACAAGGTATGCAAGACACTCTCCATCAGTCCTGCACTACACAAAAACTGTCATGTAGCCTATAGTCACACACCTTTTAAAAAGAAATAATGTTCAGAGCTCCCACTCTAAGTCAATGGAATTAGATATAAACTATAGAATAAAACATGTACATTATAACATATTAAATACTTTGTTTTGCAAGGTTTTAAGACATATTAAATTTTCCAAGATGCCAAATGCTCTGAGAGTTATAGTTAAATTCTTTTTTAAAAAAAAAGCTTTACCAATAATTTTGCTCTATTTTTGAAATTTGAGAATCCCGAGGCAATACTGTTTCAAATCCTTAAAAGAGCACGCCTATATCAATCTGTTACATTCATACTGGTGTGAAGTGAAGATTCAAGAATGTTCCTTTATTGTACTTGCTTGGGTATTCAGGGCCAACTGTTTATATTGAAATACAGAGTATTATCTAGTACAATAAGACATAGTGATTTTTTTAAATTATGAATGTAGGTTGCTTAGACTATAAATAATTTCACTGGAAATGAGCTAGACATAAACAAATACTACATGTTCTTACTCATATGGAGAGGCTTAAAATGTTAATCTCCAAGGAATAATGGAATACTGGTTATCAGGGATTGTGAAGCATAGCGGATAGGGGGTAAAGAGAAGGCTGGTTAGTGTATAAAGATGCAGGTAGACAGGAAGATTAAATTCTTTTTTTTTTTGGTACCGGGGATCGAACTCGGGTCCTTGCACTTGCGAGGCAGGTGGCGGAACCACTGAGCTAAATCGCCAGCCCAGGAAGATTAAATTCTTATGTTCTATAGCACAGTAGGGTGATTATAGTTAATGACTTATTTTATATTTCAAAACAACTAAAAGGATTTTGAGTGTTCCCAACACAAAGAAAGGATAAATATTTGAGGTAACAGATATGCTAATTACCCTGATTTGATCATTGTGTACTGTATACACATGTCAAAATATCACTGTACCCCATCAATATGTACAATTATGTGACAAGTAAAAAAAAAGAAGAAATTCACTGGAAAAAACAGGAAATAATAGGAAAGTTAGGAGATAATTGTTTTAAAAAGTGGGGGGACCTGAGAAGATTGAGCATCTCTGTTTTAAATTCTTCTCAATATTTGTATTCTCTGTCAAACATAATTCAGTTTCTTTAATGAGCTAATTAAAATACTTAATAGATACAGAACACTAAACAATGAAAGCCCATTAGTTGTGGTTGAAATTAAATTTCAAGAAGGGTAGTTGAAAGAAAGGGAAAAAAACTAGGCCACTGCTTTTTTTTTAGAAAGGCTTTTCCAGATGACATTAGTTAATACACATAGGAGGTTGCGATGATTAAGTTTAGGCGATGGTTAATGTTAGGTTAGTCTTCTGTATTAAAGGATTCACAGATACCTTGTAAAGCAGTATTTATGGGTATGCCTGTGAGTGTTTCCAAAAGACATCAGCATTTGAATCAATGGACTCATTAAGAAGATTCACCCTCCAGCTGGGGATTTAGCTCAGTGGTGCCACCACCTGCCTCACAAGCACAAGGTCCTGAGTTCGATCCCAGGTACCAAAAAACAACCAAAAACAAATAAGATTCACCCTCAGTGTAGACAGGCACTAACCAATCAAGAGAGAGTCCAAATAAACCAAAAAAGGAGAGGAAAGATGATTTCATTATCTCTCTTTCTAGAGTTTGGACACCCTTCCTCTCCTGACTGAGACTCTCCAACTGAGACTCTAGAACTTGTACCAGTATCTACCCCACTGCAATCCTTGCCCCAGGTTCTCAGGCCTTTGGCCTTGGAATGAGCCCTCTACTGACTTCCCTCATCAAGCCCTTCCTGGTTGATGATATTTCCTTCATAATTTAGTGGGCCAATTCTCTTAACAAATTCCTCTCATATATCAAACTATCTACATCCTTGTATATCTCTCTGGACAACACTCAATAGTACAATGTTATGTCTGGAATTATGGAAAAAAACCCAGAGTTTTACCAATGCTTTCCTTTGGCTTATACCATCTTTCTTATTTAAATGTGGCACTTACTTTCCTGACAAAAGTGTGATAACAGTCTCAATGCAAAAAGCAAAAAGGAAACAAAGAAGAAATAATAATACCACCCCAAAAAAAGGAAAGTCAACTACACAGCACCATATATCCTTATGGAGCACTCACTAGGAATAAAACTGCATCTAACAGGTATGCCCCTTTGTATTTCCAGGGGGAAATGACATTGCAAAGAGTAAGCTTTGCCCTTTACAAAGGAAAAAGAGAAATAAGAGTATTATGGAGAGAAAAATATGTATTAAAGTATAAAAGATTTTTTAAATAGATTTTTAATTTCTAGCTGTAGAGAACATGGGTAAAAGAAGAAAACCTCACGAGGCCACAGCATTTAACTTCTGGGAAACACGAAATCTTTGGAAAACTCATTGGAGTTTTTTCCTTAAAAGCACATATCTATACTTTATGTTACAATCTCAAAAGGATTAAGCATCCCAAAGGCTATTCTAAGAAACTGAGCTGGAGGTAGGAAGGGTGAAGAGGAAGGGAGTAGAAGAGATACAGTAAGCAAGTCATTAATTTTTGTTTTTTAGTGTATATTTGCTCAAAACTATCATACTGTATGTATCTCCATTGTCTTAGGTCAGGTACCCTAGAAGCAGCAACTGAGACAAAGTCAAATACAGATGGATCTATAGGGGGATGCTCTCAGTAGAAGGGAAGTGAAGAGAGAGAGGCAGAGGGAAGAGATATATCAAAATGTGGCCTGGGGTAGGTTCTTTCCTCAACCTGAACCCAACCTCATGACCACCTGAAGGGACCAGCCTCTACACCCTCAGATCAGCTAACACTTAGAACTAGGCCTCGCTTCTGACAGCTAATCATGGGAGAAGTCAGCAGCTAGGAGCCTTTTGAGGGCCCACACTCATCACCTGGGGGGTCTAGAGCAGCCTAATGAGGGGAAGTGAGGAGGGGCACCAACCAGTGTCCATTACAACACCTGAAAATAATTTACTTGATACTAATACAAGCCTCCTTTCTCGAACTGAATAAATACAGATGCCTACATAAATGATTTAAGCAAGCAATAAAAATCATTGTACATGAACTGATTCTTACATTCAAATTTAGATCAGGATACCTACTACATTACATAAGTATAAAATACATCATAATGAAGCATAGATTTATGGAGCCCTGATGGTGGTTTATTCCAATACATTATATTTTTTGGTATCAGGGATCAAACTCAGGACCTTGTGCTTTCGAGGCAGGTGGCGGCACTACTGAGCTAAATCCCTGGCCCTGTTCCAATACATTATTTATATTTCATGAAATATCTGTTATAGATAAATTACTAAGCAGAAAATACACGAAAAACATGTAAGGCTTGATGAGTAATTTGAATAAAGCAAAAATTTCAGTAAATACAAGTGTCTACTCTGTAAATTGAAAAATCTTATTGATTCACTATTTAGATGAACACACTTAATTCAAAATATTTGGGCAATCACCAAAACAAAAATTTGGTGTGTCTTAAGAGAATATTATATTTTATGTTAAAATTCTATTATTATAATAGCAGCAAACATTATGAATTGCCTCATTCACAACACTACCTTCATATGTGATTAGTAAGTTTGCCAAGAGAAACTGAGAGTTGCAACATTAAAAATTATTTTCCTTTAGTTGATTATTTTCCAATTAAAATCTATAGGTAAATTTAATCACTGTCCTATTTCACCATGCTAGCTAGCCTGATTGGCACTAGAAAAAAATTTATAAATACTATAAAAAATAATTTTTTTGTAAATTTAATACACAAGAACAACAAAAACCAGAGTTAAAAAGATCAAATCGATGTGGTACCAGAAGGTAGAAAAAGTGACTCCCAAAAAAGAACACCAAAGGAATACAAAAGCTCCCAGACGTGGTGGCGCACACCTGTAATCCTAGCAGTTGGGAAGCTGAGGCAGGAGGATCACCAGGCCAGCCTGGGCTACATAGTGAGTTCAAGGCCAGGCTAAACACACTGCAATCCTCTGTCCAAAAAAAAAAGAAAGAAAGAAAAAAAACGAAAAAGAAAAACCCAAGAGCCAACCTTAATGAGCTCTAACTAAAGTCAGAACAATCTGAGGAAATGATAGTATTAAATTATAACCCAAAGAATAAAATACATTGAGGAGATATTTTGAGACTGTCCAAATATCTTGTTTCTCCTTAACTACAAAGAGAAAAATAGTAACTTTACAATGAAGCAGATTCTACCTTAAAAGGGAGCCCAGGCTAAAACACAAAATGAGACATAATGCTGTTACACATCCCTAGATAACAATTACTAGGAAGGGTATGTGGCCTCCACAATATTCTTCCAAAAATATACTTCCATCTAATCATAAGGATGGAGAAATAAACAAGTCAGACAAATTCAAACTGAGGGCACTTTACAAAACAACCAGGATTCTTCAAGAGTGTCCAAAGTCATAAAAGATAAGGAACTGTCACTGACAGTAGGACATAAAGAAGACATGATGACCAAATGCAACATGTGATGTGGTTTGGGTCCTAGAATATAAAAAAGGCATTAAAAAAAAGGCATAAGTGGAAATAAAGTCCTGTAGTTTAGGCAGTAATATTGCATCAATGTTCACTTCTTAGTTTTAATAATCATCCTAATATAAGATGTTGACACTGAGGAGCTAAGTAAAGATTTTAGAGAAATTTTCTACTATTTGCAACTCTTGCTTAAGTTTGAAATAATTTTAAAGTGAAAAAAATCTTTTAAAAGACAAAATTGAAATAATTTTGATTAACAACTTTTAAGAATATGGGAAAAAGAAGTAAAATATCCTTCACTCATTAAAAAATAAAAAGAACTTTTTTCAAATCCCCTAAATGAAACCTAGAAGCTTATTTTTTAAAAAATATTTAGAGTATGGCTACAGTAAATAACACACCAACTGGTTGGACGGAGATAAGAGAAAAGAAGAAACCACTGTCAGGACAAATCCAAAGCTTCAAAAATTTCAAACACTACAAACAGAATTCTACTTAAAACATAGAAACCGGCGACCTTAAGAGTTTCCCAAACACAAAGCTCTTGAGTTACTTCCGCCTCCTCCCATTTTCACTCCAATCCTACCCTATGAAGGATCCTCACCCACTCTCCCAGCAGTCTTTTCACAAAGACTTCTAGTATCCCTATCATCTTAAATGATGGTTAAATGGTTGAGCCAGGCACAGTGCTAAACATTTATAAGCATCATTTAATCTCCACTGATGACCATTTGAGGTGTCCCCTCTCTATACTGAAGTTGAGGAGAATTTTTTAAGTTGACCATAGTCCTACGGCTTAGGTTTGAACTCTGATTTATATAGTCTCCCCATCCCTACTTCCATATTATTGTTGTTGTTGCTGTTGCTGTTGTTGTTTACTGGGAATGGAACTCAAGACCTTGCCTTTGCCAGGCAGGCATGGTGCCACTAAGCTAAATCCCTGGCCCTTTCTGTAGTCATGTTTAAGTAACTCCCATTTCCTGGGGGGTAAATACTGTCTGACTAAACACATGCTGCCAACTCCCTTGCCCTCCTCTCACACTCCTTGTCTACTCATTACTCAGGCCAGCTCCACATGTCCTCAACTTCTTTACAACCAGCAAACTTCACTTCTACTTTTCTCAGCCCATTTCTTAATTAAAAGATACAATGGACCTTTTCATTAACTAAAAACTGTTTCAGTCCATAGGGTCATCATCATCATTTACACGATTGTGTTAGTTACTTTTCTAGTTATTTTTCTCTCGTTGCTGAGACAAAATATCCGACACCCAAAGTTAAAGGGTAAAGGGTTTATTTAGCTCACAGTTTGAAGAGGTTTCAATCCATAATCGGCTGGCTCCAAGGCAGGGTGGCAGAGGGGCAACAGTTTATGGCGGCAGAAGCAGCAAAAGCAACAAGAGACCTTAACAGCATCTACCTGCTCCTTTTATCTTATTCAGACTACTTAAGAGCATGTATTACTCTCACTCTTAATCCTAGCACCTTCAGGCTTAGTCCCATCATGAATCAATCACACACTCTAGATTCAGCCACCTCCAAAATAGCCTATGACCACATGAGGCTTTGAGAGGACATCTAGACACAAACCATAACAACGATCCTTGCCTCTGACCTCAATCTCCTCCCTTTTCACTTCTCCCATTCCCAGACTACCTTCTACTTGACCCTAATAAAACCTGCAGCTTCCTCTTACATTTTCTCTCAATGCAAATCAACTCAGATAGAGATACTTACTTCAAATTCCTGCTACTGTCCAAGAGCTATAAAACTACCACTTCTACCTATCTCAGTAAGGAAATGTCAACTGCCTCTATGAAAATAAAGCTATCATTCAGTTTCCTATTTACTATATTACCAATCATTTCCACACTAATCTCTCCCTACCATCTCTGCACTACCCATAGATAACCCAATCCATCTATTCTTGGCATCCTGTTTCTTCTATCTCCTAAAAGGGTACTACACATCAATTTTTCTGTTCTATCCTATTGCACTAAGTTTTCTTTCAACTGAGTATCAATATATAAACATGTTAATCTTTGATGGACTAAAAGAAAAAAAGCTTCCCTTCAAATACAGCTCTGCTTTATATGTGAATATCTTTATTCTCCTCACAGGTAATTTTTTAAAGAAATTTTTCTACACCGGCTGCCTCTTTCAGAGTGAACAGTCTATTGTTAACTTTTTAAATATTTGTTGCATAAGACATAATAAAAGTTCCCAAATAGAATTTACTAATCCTATTTGGGGACAGACATGAGGTATGGGTCATTTTCTGGAAAATGAAACTAGAGCCAGAAAGAACTCTCACAGCCCTATCCTGGAACACTGAGCACTTGCTGTACCTGGAAGTCTCAAGAGTCTTCTACACCAGTTACAGGACCCAGTTCCAGCTCCAGAAGCAGAGTCTTCAGGAATGGAATTGACACTAGTAAGGCCAACCTCAACTTCATCTGTGTCACAGAGCACTAGCAGAACAACACAAAACTCGATGACAGCAACAGAACAAGTCTGTGACTGACTGAGCACTGCCCCATGGAACCTGGTGTAGGGGTGGATGGAACTGAGATGCTTCCCAAACATCACCTACCAGGCTGAGTAACTCTGTGTGTGGCTGTGCCCACCAAGAGGACTAGAGAGACACCTGCTTCTGACTTGTACAAGGGCACGAATGGGTCTGTGGCACCCCGACCTGGAAATAGGTCAGGCCAGAAACTTGGAAGCTTTCTATGGGTTAGATAGGCCAGAAGTCCCCATGAATGAAAGCATTACCAGTTTGCTACTGCAAATTTTAGGCACCTTGACTCCATCCTAGACTTGTAAAATATTGGTACAAAATAAGTATTTTCTACATTTTCTTTGGCAAAACTGAGAAAGGAAAAAAAGACATAATCTTAATGCATGAACACATACATGCAAGTAGTTAGAACACTAAGGAGCAATCAAGCAGAGAATGGCAACCAGAGAATGAACTGTTTTTCAACTGAATTACAAACATTAGGCTCAATATTTTCATTCATGGATGTGGACTTTACAAGACAGCATGCTCATTAAATTTACATACATCAAGTTGAATGGGATAGTTAATGTCATGGAGAGTCAGATTACATTTAAAATAATTGACTATTTGGAGAATTAGCTGAATATATACAAGCAGCAAATTGTTGAAGATGGTCAGGCCTGGGGGAATTCATCCAGAAAGAAAAAACACTGCCTACAGACAGAGGGATGATAAGAGTTACAAAATAGATACTGGATAAACAGTATTATAATGATCAAAACATTCATATGAATCAATAAGCATAATATTGGAAGTTAAAAATTGAAAGCACAGTAATAGCAAAACCAAACAATTTTTAAATCAACACCAATCATCTAGTTTCAACAGTGTATTATGTTTTCTTTCATAAATTAAAGACAGCACAATTATTCTTGGTAACACTGTATTACTAGAGCCACAAATGTGCTGAGCATGTTAAGCAGAGGTCTACAACAATTACCTGTTTCCTCTCTCACGGGAATTTAGAGCTCAATCTCCTCTACAAACGAGTTTTCCATAGTTCTTGTATAAGTGTCATTCTGTTCTCATCCACATTTTAGATCCTCTTCCACAGCACACAATTTCAAAAGGTCTTGCTGATGTTTATCCCCACATTAAGGTAGATTTTTACTACCATTAATGGTTTAGTGCCAAAAAAAAAAAAAAAAGCAAGTAGGGCAGACTAAATGACTCTCATTTAGTTCTACGATTAATTTTTTTTAAGATTCCGGCCCTACCGAGGTCCCGAGTCGCATGGAAGACGCCAAATCACCCTGCTGCGGATAGGCAGGTCTGCACACGCCCTACCGAGGTCCCCAGGTCCAGAGTCGCATGGAACACGCCTAATCAGCCCTCTGCAGACAGGCAGGTCTGTGCACGCCCTACCGAGATCCAGAGTCATGCAGAAGACTATGAATCACCCGGCTGCAGACAGGCAGCCACCTGGTTCCACGCTACAAAGACCCAGAGGACACCGGACCACCAGACCACAGTACTGAGCCCTGCTGCTCCCGGCCCAGAGGTAGGGGCTTCCCAGCCACTGCCCCTCCCTCTGCTCCCAGCCCAGAGGAAAGGGCTTTTGGGCCACCTTCTGTCCCTCTGCCCCTGGCCCAGAGGAAGGGGCTTCCAGGCCACCATCCCTCCCACCGCTCCTAGCCGAGAGGCGGGGGCTTCTAAGCCGCCATCCCACTGCTCCTGGTCTAGAGGAAGGGACTTCCTGGCCACCATCCCTCATGCTGCTCCCAGCCCACAGGAAAGGGCTTTTGGGTCACCATCCCTACCGCTGCTCCCGGCCCCTGCCCCACCTCTCCCAGCCCAGAGGAGGTAATCCGTGCAGGCGCTAACAGACCCCCGCCCCCATCAAAATGAGAAAACACTTAAATAAGTCTCAAAACCAGACTTCTAGATCACCTACACCAACCCCAAAGGGAAATGAGATGGAACACTCTGATACTCAGCCACCTGGACCCACTGAACTGGCAACAAAAGGGAATCTGGAAAAAATGAAATCACAAATAATTTCTCAGATAACAGGAGAAATTGTGCCCCTAGTGCAAATCATGATTAATAAATCTAGGGAGGACCTCAGGAACATGATGGAATCCCAACATAGGAAACAAATGGAATCCACAAGACAGATGCAAAATAGATTTCCAGGACATGAAACAATCCATTGAAAGTCTACACAGCAGAATGAGCCAATGTGAGGACAGAATTTCAGATTTAGAAGATAAGATTGCAATTAATGACCTGGAAAAGAAAAATTGCCTCAAAATTATGAGGGAGAACGAGAAATCAATCCAGCAGCTTCTAGACGATGCAAAGAAGAATAACATAAGACTGACTGGACTCAATGAAGAAAAAGGAGAGAGTGGAGATGACATAAAAAATCTCTTCACAGAAATAATGGCAGAAAACTTCCCAAACAAAGGAAAAGAGCTTGACATACAGATAAGTGAGGCATATAGGACTCCAAATAGCCTTGATCAAAAAAAATCTACACATAGGCATATAATTGTTAAGATTCCAGAAACTCAACAGAAGAATAAAGTTCTCCAAGCAGTCAGAGAAAAGAAACAAATCACATACAAAGGAAAGCCCATCAGAATCACAGCAGACTTCTCAACACAAACCATCAAGGCAAGAAGAGCTTGGAGTGACATATTCCAAGCCCTAAAAGAAAACACCCTCCAACCCAGACTGATGTACCCTGCAAAACTAGCTTTCAAAATTGGTGGAGAAATAAGATACTTTCATGACAAAGACCACCTCAGAAACTTCGTGAATACCAAACTAGCACTCCAAAGAATTTTACACAATATCTTAGGAACAGACATTGAGGATCACAACCCCAGGAAGCAAAGCAGAATGAACCCATCTGGCATGGCAAGAAATTAAATGTAAAGGGGGAGAACCCAACAAAAAGAAAAAGTCATGGCAATGACAAGTCAATACATTTCAGTTATAACCATCAATGTTAACGGTCTCAATTCACCAATCAAAAGAAATAGGCAGAATGGGTCAAGAAGCAAAATCCAACAATATGCTGCATACAAGAAGCACACTTAATTCAAAAGGAAACTCACAGACTGAAAGTTAAAGGGTGGAAAACAGTACTCGATGCGACAGGAACCCGAAAAAAAGCAGGAGTAGCTATCCTCTTGGCAGATCAAGTAGATTTCAAACCAAAAATGATTAAGAGAGACAAAGACGGACACTACATGCTTGTAAAGGGAAGAATCCAAGAGGAAGAGATGACAATCATAAATATCTATGCACCAAACACTAGTGAACCCAACTATATAAAACAAATACTAACGGACATGAAAAGTCATATATGCACTAATACAATTGTAGTGGGGGACCTCAACACCCCACTGTCACAAACAGATAGATCAACTAGACTAAAAGAAGGTAATGAAACACTAGAACTCAATCGAACTCTTGAACAAATGAACTTAACAGATGTTTACAGAGTCTTCCACCCCACAAAATCAGAATACACATTCTTCTCAGCTGCACATGGGTCATTCTCAAAAACAGACCACATATTCACACGTAGAACATGTTTAAGTAAGTACAAAGGAATTGAAGTTATCCCCTGTATATTATCAGACCATAGTGCAATGAAATTGGAGATCCATAACAAAAGAAACTAAAAAAATTTCATAAGCACGTGGAAATTGAACAACACACTTCTGAATAACCAATGGATCACAGAGGAAATTAAAGAAGAAACCAGACACTTCCTTCAATTAAATGACAATGACAGTACAACATATCGGAATCTATGGGACACAATGAAAGCAGTCTTACAAGGGAAATTCATAGCACTAAATACGCATATTAGGAAAACAGAATGAGCCCAATTAAACAACCTGATGCTGCACCTCAAGCTTCTAGAAAAAGAAGAGCAGGACAAACCCAAAGCTCATACAAGGGAGGAAATTATAAAGATCAGAGGAGAAATCAATGCAATGGAGACTAAGAGAAAGATACAAAAAAATCAATGAAGCCAAGAGTTCGTTCTTCGAAAGAATCAACAAAATTGACAAATCCTTAGCCAACCTTGTCAGAAAAAGGAAAGAAAAGGCCCAAATCCATGCAATTAGGAATGAAATGGGTGAAATGACAACAGACCCAGCAGACATCCAGAGGATCATCAATACCTACTTCCAGAACCTATACACCAATAAGATGGAAAACACAGAAGAAATGGACAGATTCCTAGATACATATGAATTACCAAAGTTGAACGAAGAAGACCTAAAAATTCTGAACAACACAATATCAACCAACGAAATTGAAAACGTAATTAAAAACTTATCAACTAAGAAAGGCCCAGGCCCTGATGGCTTCACTGCTGAATTCTACAAGACATTTAGAGAGGAACTGCTGCCACTACTGTTTAAACTCTTCAATGAAATTGAAAGGGAAACAATACTCCCAAATTCATTCCTGGAAGCAACCATCACCTTGATCCCCAAAGCAGAGAACGACCCAACTGAAAAAAGAGAACTATAGGCCAATCTCACTAATGAACATAGATGTAAAGATCCTTAATAAGATAATGGCAAACAGAATGCAGAAGATCATCAAGAAGATCATACACCCTGATCAAGTGGGATTCACCCCAGGGATGCAGGGATGGTTCAATATATGCAAATTAATCAATGTAATACACTATATCAATAGAGCCAAGGACAAAAACCATATGATTATCTCCACAGATGCAGAAAAAGCATTTGACAAAATCCAACATGAATTTATGATAAAAACCCTACAAAAAATTGGAATAGATGGTCTCTACCTCAAACTGATAGAAGCCATCTATGAAAAGCCAACAGCCAATATCATACTAAATGGTCAAAAACTGAAATCCTTCACACTAAAATCAGGAACAAGACAAGGATGTCCACTATCACCACTCTTGTTCAATATAGTTCTGGAAACATTAGCCACAGCAATTAGACAAGAGAAAGAAATAAAAGGAATAAAGAGAGG
The DNA here is from genome assembly GCF_053883595.1 of Heterocephalus glaber. NCBI lineage: Eukaryota > Metazoa > Chordata > Mammalia > Rodentia > Bathyergidae > Heterocephalus > Heterocephalus glaber. The sequence goes on along the minus strand of NW_028258406.1, from coordinate 3,978,823 downwards.
AAATGAAGAAGTCAAATGGTCATTATTTGCAGATGACATGATACTCTACATAGAAGACCCCAAGAACTCCACCAAAAGCCTTCTAGACTTAATAACCAAATTCAGTCAAGTAGCTGGTTACAAGGTCAACACACAAAAATCAATACCTTTCCTCTACACAATTGACAGACTCACTGAGAGAGAAATAGGGCAAATAATTCCTTTCACAATAGCATCCAAAAAACTGAAATACCTAGGAATCATCCTAATGAAAGAAATCAAAGACCTCTTCTCTGAAAACTATGGCACTCTGAAAAGAGAGATTGAAGATGATAACAGAAAATGGACAGACATCCCCTGCTCCTGGGTAGGAAGGATTAATATAGTGAAAATGGCCATACTTCCAAAACTGCTATATAGATTCAATGCAATTCCAATTTAGATCCCAGCAGCATATTTCATGGACCTTGAGAAAACAATCCAAAAATTCATTTGGAACAAGAAGAGACTCAGAATAGCAAAAGCAATTCTAGGTAACAGAGACATGGCAGGAGGTACCACAATCCCCAACCTGCAACTATACTACAAAGCTACTGTGATAAAAGCAGCATGGTACTGGCAAAGAAACAGACTTGAGGACCAGTGGAACAGACTAGAAGATGAAGAAACAATGCCAGACACACTCAGCCATCTCATCTTTGATAAAGGAGCCAAACATCCTCACTGGAGGAAAGATAGCCTCTTTAATAAATGGTGCTGGAAAAATTGGGCCTCACCTTGCCAAAGATTAAAACTAGATCTATATCTCTCACCATGCACTAAAGTAAAATAAAAATGGATTAAAGATCTAAATATTAAAATAGAAACTCTGAACCAGTTGGAACAGAGATTAGGTAGAACCCTTGAAGACATCGGTGTAGGAAAAGATTTTATGAACAAAACCTCAGTTGCCCGTGAACTAGCACAAACAATCAACAAATGGAATCTCTTCTTATTAAAAGGCTTCTGCACAGCAAGAGAAACCACCAGCAGTGTGAAGAGACAACCCACAATGTCGGAAAACATCTTCACCTGCTCTTCCTCAGACAAAGGTCTACTATCTCGAATCTATAAAGAACTTAAAAAGATCAGACCTCCCAAATTTAAAGACCCAATCCAAAAATGGGCAGCTGAAAGGAACAGACATTTCTCAGATAAAGAAGTAGAAATAGCAAATAAATACATGAAAAAATGTTCAACATCACTGGTCATTCAAGAGATGCAAATGAAAACAATGCTGAGATTCCACTTCACTCCAGAAAGAATGGCTGCTATCATGAAATCAACCAATAACAAATGCTGGTGGGGCTGTGGGGAAAGAGGAACCCTGCTCCACTGCTGGTGGGAGTGTAGACTGGTGCAACCACTGTGGAAATCAGTATGGAGATACCTCAAAGAACTAGGACTGGAAGTCCCATTTGACCCTGCTATTCCACTGCTGGGGATCTTCCCCAAAGAATTAAAAGAATCATACCACAGTGATATATGTGCACCCATGTTCATAGCAGCACAGTTTGTGATAGCTAAAACTTGGAAACAGCCCAAATGCCCATCAACTGGAGACTGGATAAAGAAAATGTGGTTTTTTTATAAGATGGAGTACTACTCAGCCATAAAAAATGAGAAATTAGAGACATTCATAGCTAAATGGATGCACATTGAGGCGATACTCTTAAGTGAAATAAATAGGACACACATGTGTAAATACCGAATAGTTTCTCTGGTGTGAGAAACTGAAAGTGTAAATAAGGACTAAAATGTATAATAGGTCATGTGAAATAGGAAGAAAAGGGGCAAAGGGGAAGGAAGTGGGAGGGCTAGGGGAAAGGATAGAAGGGAATGGGATTAATATGAGAAAATGGAAAAATAGGAACAAAATCTTTGTAAATAGGGAGGAATGGAGGGGTTGAAGGGAAGGCTGGGCAAGGGTGAAAAATAAGAACCAAGAGAGACTATGTAAAGGTGCAAATTTCCAATGATGAATGTCATTATATTGTATACCTAAAATGTACCAATGATTAGAATGAATAATCAATAATGCAAAATGGGAAGAAAAGGTCCAAAGGGGTAGGGGTAGTGGGAGGGTCAGGGGAAAGGAAAGAAGGGAAAGGAAAAATGATGAGAAATGGAAAAAAAGGAAATAAAGTCTTCGTAAATAGGGAAGGGTGGAGGGCATGAAGGGAGGGCTAGGAATGGAGAAAAAAGAAGAACCAAGATGCATTATGTAAAGGTACAATTCCCAATGAGAAATGTAATTGTGTTGTATACCTACAATGTACCAATAAAAGAATTTAATAAAAAAAAAAGATTCAGTTGAGACATAATTAGAAAGCCGAAATGCAAAAGCTGCTAAGAACCTGGACTTTGGGATTAACTTTATTGCTACTTCCTATGTTCAAGATGTCAATAAATAACACTAACATTACTAAATACTTTTTTCTTTGGGCCATGATTTTTCCCCCATATGAAGAACTAAACCTACACCTTCACACTGAGCTACAGCCTCAGCTCCCTTTTTATTTTTGAAAGCATCTCACTAAATAACCGTGTTGCCCAGGCTGGGCTCAAACTTGCTATCCTCCTCCTTCAGGCTCCAAGAGTGCTGGAATTACAGACATGTACCAACTTGCCTGGATATTTTTTACTTCTATATAAATCTTTACAGCAATATTTTTTTTACAAATATGACTATAAAGAGGCAGGAGTTTTGCTTTATAGGTAGTTCGTTTAAATTTTCAGTGTTCTATCTACACTATCTTTTTAATCCCCATTAAAATTAATAGGAAGGGAGATGACTAGTCCATTAACAGAAGATCAGTCAGAAAAATGACATTCACCTAGAGACTGACGAGTCATACACTTTACTATTTGACCAAATATTCTACCTGGTGATTATGGGAAGAGTATAAACTATCTTAACTGACAACCGAACCTCAATTTATTCTAATGCCAGTATCAAGAAACAAAAAAAAAGAAAAGAAAAAAATTTAAGTATCAGTTTTATAAACTATAAATGTTAGATGAATATGCAGGGTGCTGCACAAGTCTAATTTATTTTTTAATATAATGCCATAACTATTCAATCACATGCCTAAGCACCTGCAATCACAGACAGAAGTTATGATATCCTACAGATAAGAACACTGCTGCTGATTTAAAAAGTTGCATTTATTTATTTGCTTTTCGACTTTTCTAAACAAATGACTCCTCATAAATTACATAAAGAGAAAGTGGTTATTTCACTTAAGATACAAAGGCTAACTTTCCTATGGAAGAAAATGAGAGTAAGAAAAGGCCTTAGGAGTTGTAAAAAGATGTGCCTGCAAATCTCCTAATTGGTGAAACAGCAGACTTAAACATTACCGTAATATTTATCCTTTTAAATTCCTCTCTCTAACCATTTTATTGGTGCTACAAAGTGCCACCAGGCAAAATCCAATGCTCCTGAATCATTTATTTTCTCATTTATCTGGATCTGGAAGAAACAACTAAGCATCGACATTATTCCCCTGACAAACACAAGCCATGAATCAACTTGACAATTGCCTCACACCACTTTCTCTTCCTCCTCTTCCTCCTCATATTTGGATTATTATTTGGATTGCTCTTAGACCATCTTTTCCTGAACTTTTCAATTTCTGTCCAATGGAAAGGGGAAAAGGTGACAACTAATAGATCAGACAAAGCATCCCCATGGGACCTCTCTCATTTTTGTCTCATCAACCCTAAACATACTTTTTAGATTGTAAGAAATACAAAATGCTCATGATACAGAAAAGTAGATTTGTAAAGAATACTAATACTTGAAATAAAATAACTGCTGGTAGGAATATATAGCAGTCAATAAACATTAGAGAATTGACACAAAGAGGTCTTTGTTGGTTTTTCTTCTCATTCTGACTCCTGGTGATCCTTAAGGCATAACTCATATGCCCAGCACAATAGGCATTCATTTATCCCAGTAAAGAAATAGCTATGCATAAATCCTTAGCACCACGGATTAAAGAGGAAAAAAGGCAGAAATAAAGAAAAATTATCACTCGTGGGTAACCAGGGAGTGGCAACATGGAGTAAGTTTAGCTACATGAATCCTCCTTCCCATAAAGTACCAAAACATCAAATATAGATAGCAACAATTTTACCAGCTCACTTGAGCTCGCTCTTTCTTCCTTTGGATCTTAAGTTTATCTCTGTCAAACATATTCTTCTAAATTGACTACAAAACAGAGAAGAGCAGCAGACATCTTGATATTTAATGATATTTAACTCTATAAGTACTGACATATCTGATTGTTTTAACATGATACTCACCAAAGCAAAAAAAAAAGTCAAATTTTTCAACAATTTACTGCTGAATATGTGCAATGTTCAGCACCAGGCACTGGGCATGGTGGCTTACACCGGTAATCCTAGCACTACAGGAAATTGAAGCAGGAGGGTCATAAATTCAAGCTAAGTTTGGGCAACTGAGCAACACCGTATCTCAAAATAAAAAGTAAAGCAAAGCCTGGAATGCAACTCAGTGTGAAGGCCTTGGGTTCAATCGCCAGTACCACCAAAAGAGAGAGGGGGTGGGGGGTATTAAATGATCTTAGTCCAGTGAAGCATGATTCTGATAAAAACACTGGAAAATTGGTCTGAAATAAATCAAGAAATATTGTGTCACACATAGTCAATCATTTCATCAGCAACAGAGAACATGTTCAGCTTTTTAAGGGATTAAAAAAATTAGCAGAATCAAGCATGTTCCCTACATGAAGGCAAAGTTTAGTGAGAGATGAGTCAGTTTCATGTAAGTAAAATGCAAAATCAGAAAACTAAATACTTTAGAACTAGAGAAAAAGATATTAGTTAATGCTATTTTCTGGATATCAGAAAAGGTGTCTTGGAACGTGGCTGGTCAGATCTTCATTTGAGAGCAAACGAATGCTTAGGAAGGTAGGACAAGTGCTGTGTAGGTACACACAGAAATATTCAACAAAGAATAGCTTCAAGGTCTAATTCAGGTTGTCCTTAATTATGCTTGGAATAAAATCTCAGATTTAAAAAATATTTCTAAATAGTCAATACAACTTTTATACTCTTTAATTGTACAAATCTACTCACTACAAAGAAAAAAAGTAGTAAATGAAAAAAGAAAGGGCCAGGGTTTTAGCCAAGCGGCACAGCACCTGCCTGGCAAGCACAAGGTCCGGAGTTCAATCCCTGGTACCAAAAAAGGAAAAAGAATAGAAAAAGACAAAACAGTTTACCCAGACATTCTGATTGTAAACATAAAAAATATGAAAGAATATGAAATATGAGAAGAAATACAAGAAATATGAAACAGTAAGAGCTATGGGAGTTCAGTAAGGTTACTGGATACCAAACACAATAAACAAGAGTTATTTTATTAAGAAGATTATTAATATTCTTAAAATATTGTACATGTATTAGGGGGCTGGGGATTTAGCTCAGTGGTTCTGCCGCCTGCCTCGCAAGCGCAAGGACCTGAGTTCGATCCCCAGTACCAAAACAAAAAAAATTACATATAGGGCCAGGGATTTAGCTCAGTGGTTTCACCGCCTGCTGCTCAAGCACAAGGACCCGAGGTCGAGCCCCGATACCAAAAAACAACAACAACAACAACAAAATATTGTATATGTATTAATAATAAACATAGGAATAACTCTAATAAAAGATGTGCAAGACTTTTAGGTTTAAAGTTATGTTTTTACTATTTAGAAAGAGAAAATGTAAACAAGTACCTTGAGATATATAAATATAGATATGGATATAAACAGAGATATAGATATAGCACTTATAAGGGCTGGGGATCTAGCTAAGTGGCACCATGCCTGCCTCACAAGCACCAGGTCCTGAGTTCAATCCCCGGTACCAGTGTGTGGGGGGGTAACACTTATAGATAAGAAAATTAGTACAGTATGACAAAGGTATCTGTTTTGCCTAAAATAGTAAATTCATGAGATTCTAATAAAGATCCCATACGGTTTGTAATGATATTTAACTAACTGACTTTAAATTTAATATGGAAAAGATAAAGGTCAAGAATAGCCAAGATGATTTTGAAAAAGGAAAAGGAATCTTAGATATAAAGGTAATTAAGACAATAGATATAAATGCAGGGCTAAACAAGCCAATTAATATTTATTATATTGGGCTATTTATTATATTTAGCTCAGTGGTGCTGCCGCCTGCCTCAAAAGCACAAGGTCCTGAGTTCAATCCCCGGTACAAAAAAAAATTTATTTATTTATTTATTTATTTATTATATAATAATAGTAATTAAGATAATAGATTTAAATGCATAACTAGACAAATCAACTAATGGACCAAATCAAACCTTAGAAACAAACCCATAACACTGAAGGCATTACAAATGATAGAAAAGAATACAATACTCATGAATGTTGCTAGTGAATCTATCTATGAAGAGAAAAATGAACCTAAACTCACATTGGACAAAGAGATATATAATAAATCTAAGATTTTAGATGGAAAATAGAATAGATTATGATGTCAGGATAAAAGATTTCTTCTATAATAAACAAAATGCCTAAATCATAAAAAAACTCAATCAACTTCCCACCAAACATGAAAGACAAGACTCAGACAAGATATCTACAATAGAAATAAAATGGAGATAAGAGTATCATTCATGATGTATAATAAATTCTACAAATCAATAAAAAACACCAAAAATCTAACAGCAAAACGGGAAAATTATATAAACATGATATTCAAAAAAATAGACCTGAACGGCTAATAAGCATATGAAAAGATGTTCAGTTGTACTTGTGGACATAAAAAAATGAACTGTTTATGAAGTATCCTATTTGCATTGAACAGATTTGTAAAACTTAAAGTCTTATAAAGCCAGTACAAACTCAAGAACATTCTACAAATTAACCAGCCGAGAATCTTTAAAATGGTTAGAGAGAGACAGACTGACAGACAGACAGACTGGCAGACAGAGACAGAGAGAGAGAGAAAAGACAGGTACTATTCCAGACTGAGGATTTTCAAAACATGACAACCAAATGTAACATACAATTCTGAAAGGCATTATTGGTAAAACTTGAACAGTGAGTGAGGATTCATTAGAAGAAATTAACCAGTGTTAACTTTCTAATATGGGCAGTTGTTTTGTGGTTATGGAAGATAATGTCCTTATTTGTTTGTTTGGGCTTTTTTTTTGGTACTAGGAATCAAACTCCGAACCTTGCCCTTGTGAGGCAGGCGGCCAAACCACTGAGCTAAATCCCTGGCCCAATAATGTCCTTATTTGAAGGACTCAAGTATAGCATTAGAAGATTTGAGGGCACTGACTCAGCCCTTTACCATCATATACCTCAGAAAATAAAGGGGGATTTTCTATGCTTGTGATTTCTACATAGGAAAAAAAAAAAGCTTTTTTAATGAATGAGAATGAAATTCAGGGTTTTGTTCACCTCTAGGAAGTAAGGAAGAGGAGGGCTGGAAATTTAGCTCAGTGGCACTGCGCTGCCTTGCCTGAGTTCAATCCCTGGTACCAAAAAAAAAAGGAAGAAAAGAAGGAAGAGAAAAGAATGGGATTGGATGCAGTACACATGGAATTTCAATTATATCTATGGCAGTGTTCATTACAATACGTTCTATACTTTTTTTGTGGCCTGAAATATGCTATAATTAGGAAAATGGCACTGAACAAAAGTAGATTAAATTTTATATTATACACTGAAAATTGTTTCAAAATCAAACGTGAATGTCTTTAATGTTATTGACATTGTTTCCCCTCACAAAAAAAGCCAATGTGTAGATAGGTCATCTACGCTCTTAATGCCAGGAGATAATTCAAACACACTTAAGAGATGATGATGATGCCATTTTATAAATGCCTTTTCTCCTACATTAGGACAAAACTTGATAAATATCCTCCCAGGAAAAGATTAGAACATCACTATTCATACTTAAATACTTTGAGTAATTTTATTAGAGTATTTTTTTCCACACATCACAATTCTGGACAGAATGTTCGGAATTTAATTTTTTTCAGGATGATTCTGATATTATTGGCACTCATCTAATGTCTGTTAATGATACATCTTGACAGATGACCCTTCTTGCACAGCTTTTCCTTCTGGACAGCAAAAGTGAGAAAATGAGGAAAGGTATGATACGAGGTGCATGAGTCTCTCCTCCACTCATTTTAATGTTTTTGTTACAAGGCCTACTAGTAATTAAAGCTAATCTCTATTTAATCTTACCATCTACAGTGAAGAAAAATATATCTTACAGATCTTTGAAGTTAGGAAATTATACTTCATTCAACAGACATTTGTTTGGGGTTCTAATATATGGAGTTAATTGAGTAGGGAGACAGATATTCAAAATATAAAAACTAAGTCAAATAAGTGATTCATGAACAGCAGCTCTGAGAGGCAGGGTAAGCAGTGCTTAGTCTGGACAGCATGGGAAGATACTTAAAGGAAGAATATTTGGGCTAAGATAGAGAGTGAAAAAGATCTCAGATAGAGGCACAGTGAGATGAATGGGGGAAGCTCCTTACCGCAATAGCTCAGTAAGGGAGAACACACCTTGAACTAAAGCAGGGGAGAAATACAATCAGATCTAATAAGGACAGAAAAGTAAAGTACAGGAACATTTTCTCAATGGGATCAAGTATAACTCATACTTCAGTGTATGCTTCTTACATAGGGAAGTTTTTGCTGTTTTTTTAAGAAATACAATGTATTCAGTTTCTGATCTGTTGAGATTTAGCATCTTCTAGAGAGCCGGACTGTACCTGCTCTTCTGTACAAGACATAGCAAGGTATCAGAATGTAGGGGATGTTCTACAACAGGAAAGGGCTCCTATCCTCCAGTGGGAGTGCAGACAAAACCAACATATATAAAAGCAAAGAGGGCCCAAAGACAACACACAGAAAATAAAAGGACAGATATAAGAGGAGACAGAAAAAGTACTAAACAAAGAGGATGAAAACCAAGAAAGGGAAAGAGGTTATCATGCTACCCAAAACGAAAAGAGAAATCCCAACAAGCAGAAATGATCAGCGAGTCGCACGTGGCAAAGAAAGCCTGATTATTAAAAAGCTATTTATAGGGCCGGGGATTTCGCTCAGTGGTTTCGCTGCCTGCTGTGCAAGCGCAAGGACCCAAGTTTGATCCCCGGTACCAAAAAAAAAAAAAAAAAAAGCTATTTATAGTTAGAGGGGTAAACATCTGAAACAAAACCCTGCAAAAATTATAAATGATTGGTAGAAACAGCCAGAGTGAACTACTCTGTAGAAAAAAGGGTCTGGAGGAACAAAACAAAGGATATATTAGCAGAATGTGGATCCCAGGGAAAATTCAGGCCTGAGTCATCTTAGAAGTGCTGCATCCAAAAGGTAACTCAAGCAGAGTAATAGACTCATGAAAGATAGGACAGATAGACAAAAGAGAAGTCACCAGTAACATGGGAATTGCAGGTGAGATTAGGAGGAAGCAGAGCCATGATACCTAAGGAGCAAAGAATCAGCATTTGTCATCTTCCATACCTGTGGTAGGCAGACTGGCCCCTGTAAAGAGGCCCACTGCCCTCCCTAATGCCTGAACCTGGTGAGTGTTATAATGCATGGCAAAAGGAACTGTGCAAATGTAATTAAAATAATAAACTTTAAATAGGGAGATTATCTTGAATTATCCAGGTGAGCCTAATCTAATTTGAGCCCTTTAAAGCAGAGAACTTTCTCTGGATAGACACAAGCCTGGTACACTAAAACAAGAAGCCTGAAAAATCCCAAGCATGAGATGGATTTGAAGCATTTGAAATGTAGGACCTCATGTAAAGGACAGGGCAAAAGCCTCTTGTAACTAAGAGTAAACCCCAGCTTTCAGTCAGCAAGGAAACAAGGATTTCAGTTCTACACCTTCAAAGAATTAGATGAACAAACTGTGAAAATCCTTCACAGAGCCTAAGAGCCAAACAGTTTACACTGACTTCAACCATGTGAAACCTACCAAACCAGTGACGCCAACCTAGAATTCTAATCTACAGAATTATGACACATTTGTGTTGTTTTAAACCCCTAAAATCATGGTAACTTGTTATTCAGCATAGGAAACTAATATAACCTGCTAGGAAACCAATGGCAGGTTATTAAAACCCTATTCCAAAAGGAGACAGACTTGGCAAAGAAAGCAGGGAAGAGAAGTAAGGACAGCCAACAGGCCAACTCCACCCTAATAACGACCCCTACTGTAGAGTGTAGCTAGCTTGAAGGGAGAAAAGGATCAGCTATCTTTAGATAATGATTCTGTCATTTATATTAATCCAGTGTCATTATTACTGGCAGACAATAAGAAAGCTCTAGGATCTGCCTAGCATTTTATCCAGGGTCAGAAAAAAAACAAGCTGAGAGGGCTGGTTCAAAGAGCCAGCAGCTGGAATAAACAAGTCACTTTGAACTTGCATTTATCATGTCCACCTCATTCAAAAAACACATGTCTACAAGGAATGCAAAAGGTAACCACTGAACCTGACTTCAGAAATCAAAACTGTATATACAGTGAGGAACACAACTATTTCATATATCTAAGATCTACAGAGAAACCAGGGTGGGCTTTCAGCTAAAAATTCATCTTATATAAAAAGAAAAACAAGGAAAAGGCCCTTACAAAGCTTAACTAAAACTTCATCACTATTTCAGCAAAAGACATAAAACCAGACTATTACAGAGATCAAGTAAATTGATTTCCTAAATGTAGGTAAAATGAGTACAAATGTTGAAGTATGAAACTGTACTTCGCATTGATTAAGTAATCAAGTAACAGTCTTTCAAAGGACTGTCTAGAGGAGAGACAAGAGGTGTTCTTCAAAACAGTTTTTACTCCATGTAAAAATTAAATACTTTTGATAATTGATAAATAAGAATAATGATTTTTTAAATTGTGCATTGCCAAAATAAAGAACCCGGATAAAGAGATTTTAAATCGTATGAAACTTCTAAACACAAATGCTAAAAAGTTAACATGGCTGATTATTGAATATTGCTTTCTTGGGAAACTTCTTACTAATAAACACATTACAGATATCTGCAGGCCAAAATTCAAATCCAGTTTAAATCTAACATTCTCTATACAAACCGCTTTAATTTAGTAAAAAAAAATGGTACCTAAAAATCCTCAGACATACCACAAATCCACATTTAAAGAAGGTAAATACTCTTCCTCAGCCTCTTTAGCATTCAGCTTCAGAATCAAAAGCAGTCTTTCTCTTCAGAATATTGCAATATACTCAGAGAATCAAACAGGGAAGGAAAGTCTGTTCCTTATTTTTGAAAAAGATCTTAGTTGTGACTACCTTGTTCCTTAGTATATTGAACAGCTTTAAGAAAGCAAAAATTTCATTTTACTTCTGCTGAGTAAAGGGAGGGTTTGATTGCAAAGATCTTCTGCCAAGCAGACTTAAGATTGTCATCTGGCCCAGTAATTAATAAGGTTTCCTGTAATCACTTCAACAATGCCTATATCCATCTGCCCCGTACATACTGTTATAATTGATTGTCTTCCTCTCTGAAGAGTATCAAAAAAATAGTATAAACTCTGTTTAGTACTTTCTAGGTACTTGTCTTTTTAACTGCTTGTGGTCATAAAATATTTAGTAATAATATTCAATAGTAATAAATAATAATATTTAATAATAAAAGGTCCATAAAATGGGCTGGAAATGTAGCTCAGTGGTAGAGAGCTTGCTATCATGTGCAAAGCTCTGGGTTCAAGCCCCAGTACTACATCCCCGCAAAAAAATCACTCCATAAATGTTTCACATCAATAAGCTACTTACAGCCAGGCACAACAGCACATTTCTATAATCCCAGCACACTGGGAAGCGAAGGCAACAGGATCATAAGTCTTAGTTAGCCCAGCTTGGGCAACTTAAACAAGCCCCTGTCTCAAAGTGTAAAAAAATGTGGGACAGGTTGCTAGAAATGTAGCTCAGTGCAAAGACCCTGGGGGCGGGGCTGGGGGGGTTGCTCTGCTTTCTTGGCTGACACCTACTGTTATAATTCTTTAAAACAATTTGAAGAGAATCACAAATGATCCACAAAAGTACCATTCTAGAATTTCGTGGATAATTAAGGTAAGTGGTTCCACTTATAATGCATGGATGAGAGGGAGGAAAGGGCATTTTACCATCCTGAAGTCTCAAAGAGAGTACAGAAGAAAGTGATCTTCATGCAAGTCTCATTAACAGTGTCAAAGGCTAACAAGAAAATGTTACATTTTCTTTGTTCTTGGCTGAAATTATATCAACTCATGATGCCAAAAGAGGGAAGTTATTATACACGCATGGTCAACAAGCCAAAATTAGCACTTCACCAAGAGTTGGCATACAATAAATCGGCTTCCCAGGCCTAAAGTTTATAAAATATAAGCAAAATAAATACTAAAGATATACATTCAGTGAGGGAAATTTAGGAATCTCTGGCATTTATTAAAAACCCTATAAAGACACAAACTAGGCACTCATCCTTTCTGGCATTTCTGAAGCTCCATGAGTAACACTGGGCACAAATAAATACAACCCAGTGTAGTTGTGAATACACTGATTTCAAATGAACAATGGACAGATCAGCTGTTAATATTTCTCAAATTTCATGCTCATCTCATATGTAAAAAAGTGGCTCAATGCAATGATGTCTCTAAAATGTGATAAGGTTGTCAAAACTAATAGGCAAAAGAGTAAACACTGGGGCCAGGATTTAGCTCAGTGGCGTTATGCCTACCTGGCAAGTGCAAGGTCCTCAGTTCGATTCCCAGTACAGGGCAGGGGGTGAAGCCTGCCCGAAAGTTCGAGCCCAGCCTGGCCAACTCAGTGACTTAGTGAGACCTGTCTCAAAAAGGGCTGGGGATGGAGCTCAGTGAAGGGCAGGGTTCAAGCCCCAGCGCCCACCTCCAAGAATAAACATATACCAAATAAACCATGATTCAAAAAAAAAAAAAAAAAACCAACTCCTCAGAACTGACATTCAAAATCCCTTCATTATCTGTTCCAAGTTTCCGCTCCAATCTAATTTTCCTGACCTCTCTGTACCCTAGCTCTATATCTTTGCTCACTTCTATTTCCTCCATCTCAAGAAATTGCTTTCCCTCTGCTTATTATCCAAATCCTGAGTTAAGACTTGGCCCTAGTTCACCGCCTGTACTAAATTCCCCTAATGTATTATAACATCCTGTCTTTTGTGGTTTCTCCTAAAGCTAACTAGGTATCTCAAAACCTAAAATAGTTTCTTCCTAAACTAAACTTATAAAGAACTTAATTATTGCCAGGGATTTAGCTCAGTGGTTTCACCGCGTGCTGCGCAAGCGCAAAGACCTGAATTCGATCCCTGGTACCCAAAAAAAAAGAACTTAATTATTAAATACTGCCTTCTGGCATTTCTTACTCAGTTAATTTTTCAAATGTTTGTTTTGAATCCCAGGAGATAAGCAACTTGAAAGTAGGAACCACGTATATAAGTAAATATATTTAGATGAAATTTGCATTCATTTATAGTAAATGGTTTGAATATACTTCAAATTAGTTGGGTTACTGGTCAAATTATTTCAGATGACTTAAAAACCAGAGGCTGAGTAAGTCAGTGAATCACAGTTAAAAACCCAATGAAGACGGCCCCAAAGGATGCTGTGTATCTCTACCATAAAAGTTACACTCCAGAAGGATTGAGTTCAACTCTACAGACATAAGTGCTGCAGAACAAAAAGAGCATGGATATATTAAGGACAAAAAAAGGAACAAAACAAGGTAAAAGAAAATAAGTACACTTGATGTACAGCACTGTGACCATCTTCTAAATTCTACTAAACTCAAACCACTCAGATTATCTATTTAAAACAAAAATACACCAGTTGATACATTGGAGTGTATCACTACAATATACTATACAAAATACTATATAAAAACAAAAACTGGTATGATGTTTTTCTTTACTCTTACTTTTGTTATTCAAAAATAATCTATGACTAAATTGCTACCTTAAATGACATCTAGAATCACCCTATGGAACATGAGTTCCAAGTATGTCTAAAAATTTCATTGACATAAGCAAAAACTAAAACTTTTCCTGAAATATTTAATAAAGAAGAAAACTCTTACCATCATCTTTTCAAAAAGCTGTAAGACTTCATTCTCTAACAGCGGCATTGGAATGTTTTCCATCATCTCTGGAGATGCCAATGAGCAGTCGCTGCTTGCAAATGCAGTCTTCAGGTTGTGAAGAGGAGGTCGCTCTTTCTTGCTCCCTGGAATTCTTATGCTGGCAAATTTGTCCAGCTACAACGAAGGAAAAAATAGCATATGTAAGTATTTCCTTTCCCAACAACATTTATCTAATTCCATAAATGGAAAACAGAGCCAGTCACATTATCACTATTATTCTGTTACGAAGCATTCAGAACTGGAATAGTTAAAATTAAAAAGTATAAAAAGTGCTGTAAAGTTTTCAGTACCGATCCTGTCTAAAGGCCAAAGAGAAATCACACAAAAAAAGATTCCTTCTAATCTTAAAGTCATATAATTATAGATTTTGAGATCTTAGTGACAGGTAACTTTTCTCTATAGATTAGTAAACTAAGTAGTTTTACAAAGGTAACTTAACTAATTTAATGGTGGCACCAAATTAGTACTTGTTCCCAGGCCACCCCTTAGCCCCACTATCAAGTATTCAAGTATATCTCATCAGGGGGCAGGCTGGGATGTGATTTAAGAATTTTAGGAATTGAGTTCTACTTATGTCTGCATAGCTTTTTAGCAGGATAACACATTTATCTTTGCTCAGATTGGTCTGTATTTGCAGTTCCTGAGCGTCTACCAAACAGGATATGTAAAGCCTTAGGAAATAAAGTTATATTTCTGTTGTAATGAGATTTCTTCTACAACGAGGTCAAACACTTCGTTGATATTGAAAAATGTATAGGTATTAGTTTATAAAGCAGTGTATTTGAAATTGTTTGAATTTCATAAGTTCTATTCCTCACAAAGAACCCAGACTTGTATTTTAAGATTCACATTTCAACAAAAGGGCAAAAAGTCTCAAGGCAGGTGTCAAGAAAAGCATGTATATTTTAAAAGCATAATCAACCATCCTGTGAATTGCTCATTGTTGCTGTATACTTTAGGTTATTATCTTTACCACAATAAATGTAGGATATATATTTCTTACTTTGTTCATTATGGTAGCCACAAGCTATATATAAAGCTATTGAATAATATTAAAAATTCATTTCCTTATTTGCACCAGACAAATTTCAAGTTCTCCAGAGCCTTATGTAACTTGTGGCTACCATATTGGTCAAAGTGTATGTAAAACATTCCTATTATCAGAGAATGTTCTGTAGGACAGCTAGTAAAGAAATCTGACAACCAAAAATCTCAATTTAAGCACATGTTGATTATTTAATTCATAAGAAGTAGAATGGAGAATCAAAAGAAATTTCTACATTCATCCTAAAAATAGGCATCAGGACTTTAAAGCAGAAAGAAATATCCCACAGTTTCGAACACCGGCAGCCGAGCTGCAAAGTCAAGAAAAGATGGGCAGATTCCCATTAGTGCCCAGATCCTAAGTCCCCAAAACACATGAAGCCATGGATGAGCTAAATCAAAAGTAAAGAAGCAACAAAGCCCAGCCTCAGGTCAAGTGGAGATCAAACTGACTCAGCCCCCAAATTTAGCAGCATAAAAGAAGAATGGAATGGCATGCCCTTTTGAGGGGGAAGTTATTACTTTATATAACTTTTGAGGGGGAAGTTTTACTACACAGTACTTAAATGTCCACTATATAATTAAAGATTGCTAGACACACAAAGGGGCATGAAAATGTGACCCACAATTTAAAAGACCACAGACCTAGAGATGGTGCAGATGTTAGAACTTACCAGAGAAGCACTTTACAATACAATTAAGAAAAATGATGAAGGAAATAATGAAGAGTGGATCGGACACCACACGACAGATAGAGAATTTATTTCAGCAGCAAATTCATAGAAACTACTTTTTAAAAAAGATCCATTGGGGAAAAATAGGAACAAAATCTTTGTAAATAGGGAGGAATGGAGGGGTGGAAGGGAGGGCTGGGCAAGGGTGAAAAATAAGAACCAAGAGAGATTATGTAAAGGTGCAAATTTCCAATGATGAATGTCATTATATTGTATACCTAAAATGTACCAATTATTAGAATGAATAATCGATAATGTAAAATAGGAAGAAAAGGTCCAAAGGGATAGGGGTAGTGGGAGGGGCAGGGGAAAGGAAACAAGGGAAAGGAAAAAATGATGAGAAATGGAAAAAATGGAAATAAAGTCTTTGTAAATAGGGAAGGGTGGAGGGCGTGAAGGGAGGGCTAGGAATGGGGAAAAGAGAAGAACCAAGATGCATTATGTAAAGGTACAATTCCCAATGAGAAATGTAATTGTGTTGTATACCTAAAATGTACCAATAAAAGAACTTAACTAAATAAATAAATAAATAAACAAACAAAATATCAACCCAGGAACTAAACCAAGGACAGTACCAAAAACAAAAGTGAGAAGACATTTAAGCAAGGCACAAACTCAGACTTCCACCCCACAAAAGGCAAACTCTGGGGGAAATGAGGTGGAGAAGTCTGATAATCAACCACCTGGACACCCTGAACTGATAGCACAGGAAGTAACAAAACAGATGAATGAGGCTCTAGAAAAATTCAAAGCAGAAATAATCTCCCAGATAACTACAGAGATGGTGAGCAGAGTGAAGGACATGATTAGAGGCTCTAGAACAGAAACTGATAAAAAAAATAGATGAGTTCAGAAATATTCTGGAAGCCATGAATGCCCAGCATAAGAAAGAAATGGAAACCATGATCGCCCAACATAAGAAAGAAATGGAATCCATGAAACAGATTCAAACAGATACTCAGGAGATTAAAAACTCCACTGAAAGCATGCAGAGCAGATTAAGAGATCTGAAGATAGAATATCAGATATAGAAGACAGGATTGTGGTGAAGGACCATGGAAACAGAGATTTCTTAAAAATAGTAAGGGACCATAAGAAATCAATCCAGCAGCTGCTAGATGATGCAAAGAAGAATAACATAAGACTGATAGGAGTCCACGAAAAAACAGGAGAAAGTACAATTGACATAAAAAAAACTATTCACAGAAGTAATTGTAGAAAACTTCCCAGACAGAGGTGGAGAATTGGACATACAGATAAGTGAGGCATATAGAACTCCAACTAGTAGTGATCAAAAAAAATCTACATCTAGACGTATAATAGTCAAGATCCCAGAAACCCAACAGAAGAACAAAGTCCTACAGGTGGTGAGAGAAATGAAACAAATCACGAATAAAGGAAACCCAATCAGAATGATGGCAGACTTCTCAACACAAACCCTCAAATCAAGGAGAGCCTGGAGTGAAGTATTTCAAGCCCTAAAAGAAAATAACTTCCAAACTAGACTGTTGTATCTTGCAAAATTATCTTTCAAAACTGATGGGGAAATTAGATGCTTCCACAACAAAGAACACCTGAGAAATTTCATGAACAACAAACCAGCACTCCAAACAGTGCTAACCAATATCCTAGAAAAAGACAATGAAGGTCACAACTCCAAGAGGCCCAACAGAGAGAAGCCACCAGGCAAGGTAAGAAACTAAAGGGAAAGGGGGAAAAAAGAAGAAATAAAAGAGCCAACAACAGTAAAACATCATGACAAGGGTGAGTCAATATCTATCAATTATAACTATCAATGTTAATGGCCTCAATTCACTAATCAAAAGAAACAGACTGACAGAATGGATTAAGAAGCAAAATCCAGCAATATGTTGTATACAGCAAACAAACCTAACTCAAAAAGAAATTCATAGACTGAAAGTAAAAGGATGGAAAACAGTTCTCCACGTGAGAGGAACCCTGAAAAAGGCAGGGGTTGTAATCTTATTTGCAGACAAAGTAGATTTCAAACCAAAACTAATTAAGAGAGACAAAGATGGTCACTACATCCTTGTGAAGGGAACAATCCAAGAGGAAGAGATGACAATCATAAATATATATGCATGAAATACGAATGCCCCCAACTATACAAAACAAATATTAATGGACATGAAAAACCAAATAAGCACTAATACAATTGTAGTGGGGGACCTCAATACCCCACTATCACAAATAGACAGATCATCTAGACAAAAAATTAACAACAAAATTTTAGAACTGAACCAAGCTACTGAACAAATAGACTTAAGAGATATTTACAGTGTCCCCCCCCCAAAATCAGAATACACATTCTTTTCAGCTGTACACGGGTCATTCTCCAAAACAGACCACATGCTAGCCCATAGGACACGTCTAAGTCAATGTAAAATAACTGAGATTACCCCTGTATATTATCAGACCATAGTGCAATAAAATTGGAGATTAATAACATGAGAAACTGCAAAAGTTCCACAAACACCTGGAAATTGGATAACACCCTCCTGCACAATCAATGGGTCACAGAGGAAATCAAAAAAGAAATTAGGCAGTTTCTACAAGTAAATGATAATGCCAGTACAACATACAGGAATCTATGGGACACAATGAAAGCAGTTCTACGTGGGAAATTCATAGCAGTGAATGCCCATATTAGGAAAACAGAGAGAACTCAGATAAATAACCTAATGCAGAACCTCGAACTCCTAGAAAAAGAGGAGAATAACAAACCCAAAGCTCGCACAAGAGAGGAAATTATAAAGATCAGAGCAGAAATCAATGCAACGGAGATTAAGAGAATGATAAAAAAAATTAATGAATCAAAGAGTTGGTTTTTTGAAAGAATAAATAAAATCAATAAACCTTTAGCCAACCTTATCAAAAAAAGGAAAAGAGAGGCTCAAATCCATGGAATTAAGAATGAAAAAGGGGAAGTCACAACAGACCCAGAAGAAATCCAAAGGATCATCAGTACCTACTTTGAGAACCTGTACTCTAATAAAATGGAAAACAGAAGAAATGGACAGATTCCTACATATATATGAATTGCCAAAGTTAAATGAAGAAGATATAGAAATTCTAAACACCCCAATTACAATGAGTGAAACTGAAAATGTAATAAAAAATTTACTAACAAAGAAAAGCCCAGGTCCTGATGGCTTCACTGCTGAATTCTACAAGACATTTAAAGAACTATCGCCATTACTTTTTTTTTTTACTTTGAAAGAATTTAATGTGTAAACAAATACAAAAGAAAAAGCATTATAGTGACCAGTTTTGTTATAACAATTTTAAAGATGCTTCACCAATAAGTAGTTTTCTACATATATAAAGAAGCTATTGCTGCAAAATATTGTTTACCTTCCTATGGAGTAACTTCACAGTCTCAGATCTTAAGCCAGAAAAATAAGGTTTATGTTGGTAAAACAACTTGCAGATTCTGCCTTCACAATATCCTTTAAAATTATAAAAAGATCTTCCAAAAGGGGAAAGAATATACCTAACAGGGCCTCCTAGGGCAAACCCATGCCCAGAGGGACTGCCCTACCACCTGCAGGACTAGCCCAGTGAGGATGGGCTGAAATCTAGGAAAAGTGACCTACCTTCAGTGCATCTGTTTGAGTCAAGAGGTTATCAGCAGATTTGTAAGAAAGAAAGCAAGAAAACAATGTAGAGATAAGATTCTAAACAGTAAGATACTAAACAGTAGTATTTGGCTGTAATACCAAAGGAGTCAAAGAAGAGTAAAACAACTATGTTGATTATCATTCCCAAATGACAGCTCTGCCATTATTATGGAAAACTTCATGTGAGGTTTCCATTCTTAGGAGATTGCAGCTTGAAGACTTTCAAATTAGAATCTTAAAGTGTGATAAGTTCCTTTAAACATTAAGTTACATATAATGAATATAGCACTGAACTAATAAGATGGGCTTCTAACCCATCTTGAATTATTCGTGGAAGTGTTGCCATTGAAAGATCTTTTTCCTGAGACAGTCATTGTGCAAAGTCACACAAGACAACACAAAATTTCTCCAGTTTTCCCTACAAATAACAGATAGGAATAACTGATTACAATAATATATTTTATGAGGAAAACATGTTTCTTAAAACTGTGTTTTCAGTTACAGCTATGACTGATTAGAAGGTAAGAACCATGATCATTTTTATAGGCATAGAGAATGTACACGTAAGTTAAAATTCTGGTTAGTGTTTAAAAAACTTTTATAGGAAACGCTTTACAAGTGGAGAAACTAAGGCACAGAAACTTAACCATGTTCAGGTTGAAGGCTGAATTTAATATTCTAGGTAGAAATAGAATTTAGAGCTCTGGTGCTCAGGCAAATGGGTGATAGCTTCCCAAAGAGAAAAATATATTTATTTTGGTGTGTGATATTAATAAGTTGGTTTTGAAATATATAATATGAATTTTTTTGAAAATCTTTGGCATTTTTAGTTCTGTGAAGGCTGAGGTTTCTAGTTATTTTCTCCTCAAAATATAAAATCAAAGGGGAGCTAGCTTTTAAATTAAAATAGGATAATGTTAATTCCAAAATGACCTGAGTTCATTCTGCATTATTATATAAGCAGCAGTACAGAGGCCTCCCCCCAGCTCACACTTAGGTGCTGCTGTGAAGCTGATATAAGTGAAACCTACTCCACACTTACATCAAGTACAAAATTAAACAGAATGTCTCAGTCTAACTTTTAATAAACTCAACTATTTGAAGATGCCAAACTTATTATAGTGAGATCACATATAGTGGTATGGTCTGAAGTAGCCCAAAATCCAAGTATTCTATTCATCCAGCATGAAAACCTCTTCATACTGAGGAGTGAACTGTGAACTTACAGATCATATGGACATCTTTGCCTATGTGTATGTTTTTAATCACAGAACTTTGAAGTTTGCATTTGTGACAGCTCAGGTAAGTTTCTGTGGTCATAATGTAGTAGTACAAACAAGTACATTCCACGTAAGAGTAAAAAATAATTTTCAAGTTTGTTTTTAAAGTGCTCCATGTGCTGTATTGTCAACTTTTACATTATATGAAGCCATTATGACTCATAATAATCTTTAGAAAAGATCAGCAGTTAAAGAAAAATGATTTGTAGGGCCGGGGATTTAGCTCAGTGGTTTCGCCGCCTGCTGCACAAGTGCAAGGACCCGAGTTCAATTCCTGGCACCAAAAAAAGAAAAAGAAAAATGATTTGTTCAAGTATGGATATATAGATTAAGAGATGCAAAAGCTCTTTAGGCACATTCAAATCCAATGTTTTCAAAAATCTACTAGCAGACATAAGAGGGATGGCAGAAGTATTTAAGAGGAATGTCAGAGTTTCAGAGATTACTTTACAAGGTAACTAGTGTGTAAACTCAGAGCAGTTTACATATTTTGGTAACAAGTATTTATTCAGCAAAATAGGAAAAAAAAATAAACTAGGTACTCATTCCTTATCAGAAACAAAACAAATCAAGTTTGTCCAAATACTCTGAAAGTGAATTATAAACATTTTTAAAAGAAATTTCATGGCTAATAGGTTGCTTCATCCATGTTGTCATCACTGTCAGCACCAAAATCATCCCTGTCTTCAAAGTATGAATTAATGTACTCATTTTCCTCTTCTACCTCTTCATCATTGTAGTCTTCCTGTTCTGCATCATTATTGTCATCGTCGTTGTCATCACCTTCTTTACTTTTCTCTTTGCTTCCTTCTTTCTCTTCGTTTTCCTCATCAGATTTTTCACCATCACCTCTCTTTTCCAATTCCTCAATTTTTTTCAGCACATCTGCAGTATTAATGAGTGAAGAGACTTTGTCTATACCTTTTGTGTTTTGGGATTTTAGGTCTTTTCTGCATTTTTTTCCACGGCATCATCTCTCTTGGGAGTCTTCTCCAATCTGGTATCCATTCTTCTTTGTATGTCTGCATGTATTTTTTACTATACCTTTCAATATCTGGCTTCTCTTCAGGTTTTTCAATAAAATAAGGCTTTCTTTTCATTGTTTCTCTCAATTCCTGCTTCAAGACCAGCATGTAATCTTCACTTTCTCCTGTTTTCAGTGGCACTGGCTTATAATCTGTATCCTAAGGAAACAGTGGTGGTGACTTCAACACAACATCAAGCAACTTTTCACCTTTGCCAAAGCCAACAGCCTCAATATGAAAGGTATAGGCAGCACGTCCTCTTCCCTTATTCCCAGCCATCAAAACTAGTTGTACCAGAAGAGAGGGCAAACACTGCTCACTAAGTCTCGAGCCTTGGCCAAGAGCTGTGCAGTCCAAGTGCCAGCCAGGCAAACAGGGGTGTGAGGAGCGAGCCTTGGGGCCACAGGTTGAACCTGGGAGACACAAGTGCACCACCCTGCACGTGCCCAAGGAGCACACTCCACGCCCTGCCAACCCGCCCCAGCCATTACTCGTTAAAGTCATCAAGGAAATTGAAAGGGAAGCAAGGCTTCCAAATTCATTCCTGGAAGAAAGCGTTGCTTTGATTCCAAAACCAGGGAAAGACCCAACCCAAAAAGAGAACTACAGGCCAATCTCCCTCATAAACATAGATGCAAAAATCCTCAACAAGATACTGGCAAACAGAATACAGAGAGTCATCAAGAAGATCATACACCCTGACCAAGTCGGATTTAGCCCAGGGATGCAAGGATCAACATTTGTAAATCAATAAATGTAATGCACTATATTAACAGAGTCAAGGACAAAAACCATATGATCATCTCAATAGATGCAGAAAAGGCATTTGACAAAATCCAACACCCATTCATGATAAAAACTCTACAGAAAATTGGATTAGAAGGTCTTTATCTCAACCTGATTAAGGCTATCTATGAAAAACCAACAGTCAACATCATACTAAATGGACAAAAACTGAAAACTTTCACACTAAAATCAGGAACAAGACAAGTATGCCCACTATCGCCACTCCTGTTCAATATAGTTCTGGAAACATTAGCCACAGAAATTAGAAAAGAGAAAGAAATGAAAGGAATAAAAATAGGAAAGGAAGAAGTTAAACTGTCATGATTTGCTGATGATATGATACTTTACATAGAAGACCCAAAAAACTCTACCAAAAGACTTCTAAATTTAATTGACAGATTCAGTAGAGTAGCTGGATATAGGGTCAACACTCAAAAAACAATAGCCTTCTCATACACAAAGAGCAGACTCACTGAGAGAGAAATTAGGGAAACAATTCCTTTTACAATAGTATCCAAAAAAATGAAATAGCTAGGAATTAATCTAACAAAGGAAGCAAAAGACTTCTACACTGAAAACGACAGCACCCTGAAAAAGGAGATCAAGGAGGATATAAGAAAATGGAAAGACATTCCTTATTGCTGGGTAGGAAGAACCATTATAGTGAAAATGGCCATACTTCCAAAACTACTATATAGATTCAATGCAATGCTGATTGAAATTCCAACAATATACTTCACAGAACTAGAGAAAACAATCCAAAAATTCATTTGGAACCAGAAGAGACCTACAATAGCTAAAGCAATTCTAAGCAACAGAGACATGGCTGGGAGTATCACAATTCCTAATGTGAAACTATACTACAAAGCTACTGTAATAAAATCAGCATGGTACTAGCAAAGGAACAGACCCAAGGATCAGTGGAATAGATTAGAAGATGCAGAAACAACTCCAGACATACTCAGCCACCTCATCTTTGACAAAGGATCCAACCACCCTCATTGGAGGAAAGGTAGCCTATTTAATAAATGGTGTTGGAAAAACAGGATTTCAACCTGCCAAAGATTAAAACTAGACCCATACTTATCACCATGCACTAAACTAAGATCAAAGTGGATTAAAGATCTAAATATTAAGACAGAAACACTAAACTGGCTGGAAGATAAGTTACATAGAACTCTTGAAGACATTGGCATAGGAAAAGACTTTAAGAAACAAAACCTCAGTAGCACAGGAACTAGCACAAAGAATCAAAAACTGGGATCTCATCTTATTAAAAAGCTTCTGCACAGCAAGAGAAACCACCAACAGAGCTAACAGACAACCTACAATGTGGGAAAAAATTTTTAGCAGCTGTACCTCAGACAAAGGACTACTACCTAGAATATATAAAGAACTGAAAAAAATCAGAGGCCCCCCCAAATTCAAAAACCCAATTCAAAAATGGTCATCTGAAAAAAGCAGACATTTCTCAGACAAAGAAGTAAAAGCAGCAAATAAGCATATGAAAAAATGTTCAACATCACTCATCATTTGAGAGATACAGAGGAAAACAACACTGAGATTCTACCTCACCCCAGAAAGAGTGGCTGCTATCAAGAAATCAACCAATAACAAATGCTGGCGGGGGTGTGAAGACAAAGGAACCCTGCTCCATTGTTGGTGGGAGTTCAGACTGGTGCAACCACTGTGGAAATCAGTATGGAGATACCTCAAAGAACTGGGGCTGGAGGTCCCATTTGACCTAGCTATTCCCCTGCTGGTTATCTTCCCAAAAGAATTAAAAGAATCATACCACAGCGATACATGTGCATCCATGTTTATAACGGCACAGTTTGTAATAGCTAAAGCTTGGTAACAGCGCAAGTGCCCATCACCTGGATACTGGATAAAGAAGATGTGGTTTTTTTATAAAATGGAGTACTACTCAACCATAAAGAGTGAGAAACTAGAGTCATTTATAGCTAAATGGATGCATATCAAGGCCATACTCTTAAGTGAAACAGGACACACATGTATAAATACCAAATAGTTTCTCTAGTGTGAGAAACTGAAAGTGTAAATAATGATTAAAAGGATTAATAACAAATAATTGATTCTTTGAAATAGGAAAAGGTCCAAAGGGGTAGGGGTGGTGTCAGGAGAAGGGGAAAGAAAAGAATGGAAAGGAATAATCATGAGAAAAGAAAAAAAAAATGGAAACAAAGTCTATGTAAATAGGGAAGGGTGGAGGGGGTGAAGGGTGCACAGGTAATGGGGAAAAAATAAGAACCAAGATACATCATGTACAGGTACAAGCACCCAATGATAAATGTAAATGTACTGTATACCTAAAATGTACCAATAAAAGAATTTAAGCCAAAAAAAAAAGAAGAATGTATTATAATACATAATAAAAAACAAGAGTGGCATACCACTCACCAACATAAACATTTTCTACTTTGGGATAACTCTCAAACAAGAGTCTCTCCATGAATGTATGTTCAGAAGTTGCCATCATTTATATACCTTTGCATCCCAATTCTTTATTTCTTTTTTAAAAGTATAACACATCAAAAAAAAGTTGTTTTAAGAAATGAGACTAGATACTCTGCCTATCTCCTGAGTCACTACTCCAAGACCATCACCTCTGTACAGGTAACACCACTTCCTAAGGGCAGAAAGTGTACCGACTCCTCTTCACACACACCCAAAGTGTAACTTGATTAATATGCCAAACTTATAATGAAGTGAAATTAAGCAAAACATTATTAATGCAACATCAATATTACAAAGGTAAACATGTCAATAAGTGGGAATAGCAAGCTCAAGCACTTAACAAGCTAATATGTAAATGCATACCCTAATGGCTTTCTTGGTGACATCTCATAAAATTTTACTTTTCAACAAAAACCAGTACTTTTCTAATAAAAAAAAAAACCTTTACAAATCATAAAAGTAACAATGACTTTAATTGTTTTCCTTTGTGGTGCCACAGACTGAACCCAGAGACTTTTCACAGAGCTACGTCCCCAGTCTTTTTTATTTTGGGGCAGGACTCACTAATCTGCCAAATTGCAAAGGCAGAGCTTGAGCTTTGGATCCTCCTGCCTCAGCCTCCTAGAGTGCTGGGATTACATGCATGTGCCATCACATCCAGCTAACACTGACTAATATTTATTGAGCTCCCTCTCTCTGTCAGGTATCATGCTAAGAAATTTTATTTTAGAAAAGCATTTTGGACTTTGTCCTTTACTTAAACGCATAGATTCTCATTGTAAGGAGCAAACGTATCTAACTTGATGGTGCATTTCAATTTCTTAGTTTAGATACAATGGCACTTCCTGTACTAGAACAGTAAACTGAATCTGTTGAATACCTCAGACCTAAAGGAAAAGCATAACCAGGTATGTGATTTTTTATTGAGCACTCCAGGGCAATTCCACAAAACCTGGGCAAAGTTAAAAAGCTAGAATAAAGTGAGCTTTACTATTGCATCATTTTAAATGTGCTAAAGAATTTTCTTCTCTTAAAGCAATGCTACTATGATTTCACTCCAAATGAAACAATCACTCCTAATTCATCTCTCAGGGAATTGCACATACAATTTCCTCAAAGCAAGGCACAGCAGAACACACAAGAAAACTTTACAAATACTTTGGTTCATAAGAGCATTTAGAAATCCCATGATACTGACTGCATGTTAGCTATTCCCTTGATTTTTGGCAATTTGGTTGGGGGTAGTTGAAGTGTGCTATTTTATAATCTGTGAACTTTCAATTTTCATATAAAAATTTCAGTCTTATATGCAATTTCCCTTTTAAAGTCAGGCTAGAAACTCAATGCAGACAGGTAAAGTACACAAGTAATCCACACTGGTTGAGGAATTGGTTAAACACACACACATAAGCCTGAGGGAATTGTGTTATAATGTTACTTGTAGGTGGTACACCACACTTAATTAGGATGGCTTTGTGTCTGGAGTGTACTAAGTTTTATAAATTAATATCACTTATCTTCAGGGGAAGTTAAATGAGCATCCTACTGAGTATTATCTCATACTGAGTAATCACACTTATAATCAGTAATGACAGCTTAAATAAAATTAATTAAACAAAACCGGGCTCTAAAAAAAACCTATCTGGATTTTTAGCTATAGTAAAACACTAAAATAGTGAAAATCAGTGTTTAGGGTTTCCACTATCACATTATAAATACCAGCAGAGTAGTATGGGGTTGGTTATTATTGTTATCATTATTTCAAAGGAAAACAATTGTAATTAGTCATCTTAAAATTCCACTAGTCTAAAAAAGTTGTATAATCATAAACATACTTCTTTAGAAGCCAGAAAGGAGATGAAATTCTCATCCAATCCAGAAATTTTTAAGTAAACAAAAGCTCCTTCTAATTATAGAATCAATTCTATCTAAATGAACATCTGAAATGTAAAATATATTGTTAAAATTATCTACCAACTTTCATGCAATTTGATTACATTTAAAAGAAGGTAAAAGCCTAACAACTAAAATAGCTTAGCTTTTTGATAGCTTTATTAATAACCTGGCAACTTGTTGATTAAAAACATGGCTCTAGACTGAATTCTAAATTCTGCCCAGAACTGACTTGCTGTGTTACCATAACTAAGCAACTAAACCATGTGTGACAGTACCTATCATAGAGAAGTGTTAACAGGAAATAAAAGTGAAGGTCTAAAAGCCTGCAATGTCTTCCCCGACCTCTCAATCCAAAGTAGCCCACGCACCCAAACCATTCTCTATCACAGCACACAGTATTCTCTTTTCATGGCCTATCAAGTAACTTATAAAAATCTAGAATTTCATTTGCTTCGCAATTATTGATTCTTTCTCTTTCCCACTCAAATATAAGTGTCACTCTGGACAAATTATCAGCTATCTTAGTCACTGAGTAGTCAGTCTCTAAGATGGAAGCCACTGGTTCTCTGACTTATGTAGCTAATAGGATATTATGGAAATTAATGAGTGTTACAAGACTAGATTTTAGAAGATGGTTTTTGTCTTGTTCCCTCTTAGATCACCCTCTCTGGTTTACGCCAGCTGCCAGATAATGAGAACACATAACACCTACAGGGAGGCCCACAAAACAAAGAACTGAGACCCTCTATCAAAAGATAAAAAGGCCCCTTGCTAGCAGCCACATGCTGGAGTCACCTTGGACTTCAGATGTGCTTGTGTTTCAGATTTCCTCCTGGTATAAGATATGGATCAGGGCCATTTTCACCCTTGGAGACATTCTGGTGTCTCCATGCTGATATAGGACACCTGGACCTTGGGACAAGAGTGGCTAAGAGGCCTAAGATTCCATGTCTACTGTTCTATGGGGTACCTAAAACAATCAAATGCTACTGTCATTTTCTTTTGTATTTTGGCACACTGATAGGTTTTCATTTTTCCTACATTCATAATTGAGGAAAAATACTAACTTCCCCTTAGAGGTTAATAAAAGAAAAGACTGAATATTTTTTCTAAGACACCATGAGTTCTAACAACAGATCCTTTGGTGGTCAATGGACTCCAGGTTAAGAGCTCCTGGTAAGTGGATATGGGACAGTAACAGATTTAACGGTCAGAAACAAGAAAGTAACTCAAGTTCTAATGCCTTCAGTGAATCAGTAGGAGGGAACAGAAGACCTACACTTGTGACCAACAGGAGGAGTGCACCAGGCTACATACTCTGATGGTCTGGGCTTCAAAAAGAGCTGGAAGCTTTTGAAGGAAGAAGCTACCAGGAAAATAAAGCCATCAAAGAATATCCTGGTTTCAATTAGAGCAAGAAGGAAAGGAAACATTAGTAGATAGCACACTCTGAGTTCCAAAGGGCAAAGTAGGAGGGTCTGGGAAGCCTAGAGGAGTTGAGATAACAGATTAGGGGAATAAAAGGATCCAAATGAGAAGAAAAGCAAAGGAGTGTTTACAGATTTTTTTTCTTTTTTTTTCCGGGACCAGGGATGGAACTCAGGTCCTTGCGCTGCGCAGCAGGCAGACAAACCACTGAGCTAAATCCCCCACCCATGTTTACAGATTATATGGATTGGCAGAGAGAAGCTCAGCCGGTCCCAGAACCCAGAAGGAAGCTCCCCGCCTCCATCCCAGGCTCCTAGGGCAGAGAAGCTCAGCTGGTCCCAGCACCCGGAAGGAAGCTCCCCCGCTGCCATCCCAGGCTCCTAGGGCAGAGAAGGTGAGCCGATCCCAGCACCCAGAAGGAAGCTCCCTTGCCGCCATCCCAAGCTCCTAGGGCAGAGAAGCTGAGCCGGTCCCAGCACCCAAAAGGAAGCTCCCCTGCTGCCATCCCAAGCTCCTAGGGCAGAGAAGGTGAGCCACGTGGGCACCAGAAGCACCCTCCCCCCCGTGGAAATGAGAAAACACATAAACAAGCCTCAAAAACAGAGATCCAGATCACCTACAGCAACCCCACAGGGAAACGAGATGGAACAATCTGATATTCAACCACCTGGACTCTCTGAACTGGCAACAAAAGAGGATCTGGGAAAAATGAAATCAGAAATAATTACTCAGATAACAGCAAAGATTTTGCTCATAGTGCAAAACATGATTAATAAATCTAGAGAGGACACAGATTAAAAAAATAGAGTATCTGAGGAACATGATGGAATCCCAACATAGGAAACAAATGAAATCCATAAAACAGATGCAAATAGATTTCCAGGAGATTAAAAACTCCATGGAAAGTCTGCGCAGCAGAATGAACCAATGTGAGGACAGAATTTCACATACAGAAGATAAGATTGCAATTAGTGACCAGGAAAAGAAAAACTGCTTTAAATTATAAGGGAACACGAGAAATCAATCCAGCAGCTGCTAGATGATGCAAAGAAGAATAACATAAGACTAACTGGAGTCAATGAAGAAATAGGAGAGAGTGCAGATGACAAAAATACTGTTCACAGAAGTGATGGCAGAAAACTTCTCAAGGAGGGAAAAAGAACTTGACATACAGATAAGTGAGGCATATAGGACTCCAGTTAACCATGATCAAAAAAAATCCACACATAGGCATATAATAGTTAGGATTCCAGAAATCCAACAGAAGAACAAAATTCTACAAGCAGTGAGAGAAAAGAAACAAATCACATACAAAGGAAAGACCATCAGAATTACAGGAGACTTCTCAATGCAAACCCTCAAGGCAAGAAGAGCTTGGAGTGATGTATTTCAAGCTCTAAAGGAAAACAGCCTCCAACCCAGATTGATGTACCCTGCTAAACTATCTTTCAAAATGGATGGAGAAATATGACATTTTCATGATAAAGAGCACCTCAGGAACTTCATGAATACCAAACCAGCACTCCAAAAAATTTTAGACAATACCCTAGGAAAAGACAATGAGGATCACAACCCCAGGAAAACCAGCAGAATGAATCCACTGGGTGTGACAAATTAAACACAAAGGCAGAGAATCCAACAAAAAGAAAGAGTCATGACAAGGCTTTTAAACCTTTTAACTTCATCTCCCTAATGAGTGTATAATTCAATCTTATTATTGTACTGATTAGTATTTTTCTGATTCTAGAGTTGCACACCATTCCTTGTGCTATACTGGCTATTTATCATCTTCTTATGTCTACATTTTAACTGGGTTGTCTATTAATGAGCTCTAAGAATTCTTTATATATTCTGGTCATAGGTTATATGCATTGGAAATATGGTCTGTTTAAGGACTACTTTTCATTTTAATGATGTCATTTAAAGTTCTAAATTTTGATGGAATCCATTTATCAATTTTTTTTCTTTTATACATCATGTCTTTTGTATCCTAGGTAGTTCTTGCCTACCCTGAATTCATAAATATTTTCCCTTATAATTTCTTCTTAAAGTTTCATACTTTTAGGCTTTCTTATTTAGGTTCATAGATCCCTTCAAGTTATTTTCATGTATGGAAAAAAAAGGTTGAGGTTAATTTTTTATATACGGATACCAAGTGTTCTAGTGCCATTTGCTGAAAACACTATCTCTTCCTTGGCTCTTGAATTGAGTTTATATTCTATAAAATGCTAATGTTAAATAATCTTTCAAAACTCAATGGACCATATATGTGTGGTTCTATTTCTAGATTCTCTGTTTTATTCCAATGATCTACATGTCTGTCCTTACACCAACACTGCCTTGATTACTGCAGCTTTAGAAGAAGTCTTAAAATTAGGTACTAAATGTCTTCCAACACTGTTTTTGGTTTTGGTTTTGTTTTTAACTTTTCTAGGTCCTTTGTACTCCTACATAACTTTTAAATTTCAATATCCAATTCTTCATTTATAGCAAGTATACACAGATCTGAATTTTTATGTATACCTTGTGTTTTCTAATTCTGCTAAATTCAAGTACAAGTTCTAGGGGCTCCTAGAGATTTCTTAGTATTTTCTCTGTAGATGATCATTTCATCTACATATAAAGATTATGCTTCTGCCGTGCCAATCCTATCCTACTTGTGTCATTTTATTGCCAGACTATTTTAGTGGGGACTAGGTTTCAAAGTTTAATGGACAGATAAAGAGTAAGCATATCTGCCCTTGTTCCCCACCTTAAGGAGAAAGCATTGTATCTTCTCCATTATATAAGGCATTCTCACTGGAAGTATGGAGTACATGTCTTTAATCTGTTAAGAAGGTTCTGTTCTACTTCTAGTCTCCTGATAGCTTTTACCATGAACAGCTATAGAATTTAGTCCAATACTTTTTCTCCAACTAGTGACAGGATCATATGGCTTTGTCCTTTCCTGTGTTTAAATGATGACTTTTGGGGGTGGATCTTCCCATGCTGAATCAACACTGCCATCCCTATAACAAAACCACTTTCTACATACTGCCAGATCTGACTTCTAATAGTTTGTTTTGTTAAACAAATTTCTATCTATGTTCATACTGTTTTCTTCTATTATCTTTATCCAGCTTTAGGATTAGCATAATGTTGAGTTCCTAAAATGAGGGGAGAAGTGTTCCTTCTTTTTTCTGCTATAATTGTTTGATATAATTTATCAGTTAAAATGTTTATGAGCCTGCTGTTGTCATATAGGTAGGTTTTCAAGTTAGGAATATACTTTCTTTAATAGGTGCTATTCAAATTTTATATTTCCTCCAGAGTTAGTTTCATTAATTTGTCTTCCAAGGTACTTCTTAGAAGTTGTCAAATTTATTTCAAAAAAGATTTTTGTAATATGCTTTCTATATCCTTTTAAATTCTGTAAAATCTGTGGTAATGTCTCCTAGATCTTAATATTGTAATTTAAAAAATGTATAACTGTTATTGTGTAACAGGAAGAAAAGGTCTAAAAGAGCAGGGGAATTGGGAGGGGTAGGGGAAGGGAAAAAAGAGAAAGGAAAAAATATGAGAAGAGGAAAAAAATGGAAACAAGGTCTTTGCAAATAGGGAAGGGTGGAGGGGGTGAAGGGAGGGCAAGGGAAGGGGAAAAAAAAATAAGAACCAAGAGACTCATGTAATGGTACAAGATCCCAATTATGAATGTAACTGTATTTTATACCTAAAATGTACCAATAAACTTAATGGGGGAAAAAAAACACCAGATTATATGGATTGATTATGATTGACTTCAGACATCGATTTATATTACCTGAAAGGTGATATGAATTACGATAACTAGTAAAACTTAATAAAGAAACAAAAAATAAATCATGTGGATTCTACCTTATTAATTTACCTCCTCTCTCCATCACCCTAGTTTAAGGCACTTAGATAACTGCTACAGCCTCATAACCTGCTTCCAAGTGTCTTAGTTACTTTTGTTGTTGCTGAGACAAAGCACCTAACACCCAAAGTTAAAGGAGGAAAGGTTTATTTCAGTTCACAATTTGTAGAAATTTCAGTCCATAGTCAGCTGGCTCCAGCTGCAGCATAGCAGAGAGGCATCACAAAGGAGAAACAGTTCATGGCATGGCAGGCAGAAGGCAGAAAGGAGCAAACAGCAGTGGCAGCAGTGGCAGCAGCAGCAACAACAAACCTACTTGCTTTGGTCCCATCCAAGCTACAAGTCTACTGATTGATGCCACCCATTCCCAGGGTGGAGCTTCCATTATTCACACTCTTCATCTCAGTATCACACTTTAATCCATATTCACACACCCTAATCCAGACACCTTCAAAATTCCCACCCATGACCGCATGAGGCTTTGGGGGGACATCTAGATACAACCCATCACACCTAGTTTTCACTGGTCCTCTACCCTACTGCTCCAAGCAACCCTCAATGCCAATATTGTGATCTTACTGAAAATGTAAAGCCAATCACATCACTCACTCTTGTTTAAAACCTCTCAATGGCTCTCCATTATTCATAAGATAACATTCAAATACCTTACTATGATTCCAAGGTTCACCCTTATTTAAACTTTACTTCCTCACCAGAAAATCTCTTTAGCATTCTACCACCTTTTACTGTAAGATCTAGATGTAATAACATAAAGTCAGTCTCCTAGGCATGGTCATGCTGTTCCCTGTATCTAGAATCTATTAAAGTAGTACAAGTAAAAAAGAGACAAGAAAAATTATAAATTTTAAATTGCACTTTTAAGAAAAACTGTAGCTTCAGGACCCAAAACTTACTCCGGCCTTTTTTCTATCTAGGAAACTCACTCCAAAAAACTTCCTAAAGTTCTAAGTTGACCTTGTTGGCTCATGCCTACAGTTCCAGCTCTCTGGGAAGCTGAGGCAGAAGGATCACAATTCCAGGCCCAGCCTTGCCAGTAAATTAGTAAGACCCTCATTCAAACTAAGAAGTAAAAAAGAACTGTTGAAAATTGCCTATCCTCTCATAGACCTCCATGCTCAAGGAAACAGCAATGTTAACGGGCCAGCATATAGCAGTTTCAAATACAGGTAAATGGCTTGCATTCTAACATAGCTCACCTGATCAGTAATCCAACACACAGTAGAAATATAAATCCTAGATCGCCTATCTCAGGGACATCCCCAAGACCACATAAAAACCTTCAACACTTGACCATAACAACCTCTCCCTTGAGGGCCTGCACCAAGTGTGTACTTCTTTCTACCTAATAAACCTCTTTATGCTTTTCACTGATGCACCCTGAAAATTCTTCTTCCATGATGGGAGTCAGCAAATCTACAACCTCCCCCATGGGTGGGCTGAGTTGGGGTCCCCATCTCCTTTTTGTGGGACTACCTTGGACCCTGTCTCGTGACAATATTAACCCATCCTCCTTACCTGGTTATCATCAAGTCAAGCATCAGCTTTTAGTTTGAGGTACAGTTCATGGAGAACCCCTTCCTGAGGACTCCATAACAAGTTAGATAACCAGACTTCATGCTTGCCATTACACAGTAGGCATACTATTCCAAACCTGCCTGCTAATGTATACATTTAGTAGACAGGCTTGAAGTCCTTAGGAATAAAGATTTTTATTTTATTCTCTAGACTAGCCCTGGAACCTAGCATAACTTAAAGCACAGAGTGAATGTTTTGCTAATATGTGTTGAGTAAATTAATAATTAACTTCCTGGCTTCCAGACCTGGGACACTAGCCACTGCTTCTTGCTATGCTAAGTTATTCTTAAAAATGTTTTTAAATAACAGTAGATCAGGAAACACGCCAGGTGTTTGTGCCTTTTATATATGCAACAAGAAAAGCCAGACTCTTCCCAATGCTATAATTCATAGAACAGTCCCCCTACACTAAAAACAAATATGAATTTTTGGAATGTAATACCATGATGTAAGTAGTGTTATAGTTTGTGTATTAGTTACTTTTCTCCTTGCTGAGACAGAATATTCAACAACCAAAATTAAAGGAGGAAAGGTTTATTTAGCTCACAGTTTGTAGAGGTTTCAGTCAATAGTTGGCTGACTCCAAAGCAGGGTGGCACGTGGCAGAGGGGCAAGAGTTCATGGCAGCGGAAGACAGCGAAAGCAACAAGGGACCTTAACAGAGTCTTCCTGCCCCTTTTATCTTATTCAGACTATAGTACTTAAAGAGTGGATAGCACTCGCACCCTTAATCCGAGCATTGCACCATGAATCAATCACACACTTTAGATCCAGCCACCTCTGAGAAGCCCCAAAGACCACATGAAGTTGGGGCTGGGGTGGGAGGTGGCATCTAAACACAAGCTATAACAGTTTGGATACTGAATGTTCCCCAAAAGCCCATGTGTTGAAAGCCTGGTCCCCAGTCTGTGTCACTATTAGGAGATGGCAGAACCTTTAGCAGGTGGGGCCAAGTAGAACAAAGTGACGTCACTGGGAGTGTGCCATTGAAGGACATCCTGGGACTCCAAGCTCCTTCTCTTTTTGCTTCCTGGCCACCATGAAGTGATCAGGCCTTCTCCACCACATGTTCTTGCCACAAGACTGTATGCCATTAGAGCCAAAAGCAACAGAACCAAGTGACCATAGACTGAAACTGTGAACCAAAATATGCCTTTCCTCCTTTTGAGTTGATTATCTCAGTTATTTTCTCACAGGAATGGAAAGCTGACTAATGAGGCAATAGGAAAAATAACCCTTCAAATGGAAGGAGCATCTCTAAAAAAGAATTTAATAATCCAAAGTTATATCTGCCCATACCTACTCAAAGTATAATTTTAATTATACATGTTCAAATAGTAATAGTATATACTTAAAAGAAAATGTTAGCTCTCCAAAAATTATACTTTATTTTTAAAAGGCACGGCGTAATATAATAATACACAAAAATCATCTGAAAGCATCAACAACTGCTTTCTAACTGCCAACCTGACATGCTTCCACTAGCAATCCATTCCAATGATAGCCTAGAAGTACCACAGGGCAAAAAATTTCAACTCCTTCCAACCTGGATTCCAACTTGTCCTTCAAAATTTAGTAAAAAAGTAATCCACTCTTCATGGTCATCTGCAAGATCAAGTGGATTCTATTTACTATTTCCACTGAACCCTATATGCTGTCGCAGCCTCGATCAACCACACTCCAACTATGGATTATACACACATCTGTTTCTGAACTGTGCCCAGAAGACAGTCATTCTTATAAATCTTCATCTTTCTCTAACAGTCCCACCCACTCAATAAATAGTTAATGAAAGAGTGGACAAAAGAATGAATAAACAAGTATGCACACTCCGGTACATCTTAGCATATTCTACTCTGAGAGCTCTTGATTTTATTTCCATGTTTCTACTGATTTAAGGAGGCAGTCTCTAAACTATCCCATAAATATTTAAAGATTCTGAGATAGTACTTAAGTGCTACTACTGAAAACCTAAGTACAGGAAGTCCTAATTAACTCATATTAATGGGCTTTGATAGGCCCACCTGACTTAGCAAATACTTTAAATCTTATAGAATTCATGATGCATTCTCTTACACAAGCTGAATTGCCCTAGTCAATGCTGCTAGTATCTATCTACTTTATACAGAAATGTGTGTTTTAATACTATATAAATCTGAGAGAAAAATATTATCACACTTTCTGCTGTATCACTTGTTTTTAATTTACCAATGAAAAAGTTAAGGAAATGTGAAAAAGAACTTGTAGCACAGAAAGTCTTCTATGCTACGAGACCATTATAATAATTTTAAATAATTATGGTAAATTGAGCTCTCATTGTTTTTAAAGCTAAAAATTTGTATTCTATTGCATGGCTCCAAAGTTAGGCACAAAGTCAGGTAATCAACATCATTTTTTCTTCTTAAGTGTAATGTTCATTTCCACATACATCTGCAGGACCTATTATATCTCAGTAGACA
Organism: Heterocephalus glaber; assembly: GCF_053883595.1. NCBI lineage: Eukaryota > Metazoa > Chordata > Mammalia > Rodentia > Bathyergidae > Heterocephalus > Heterocephalus glaber. The sequence goes on along the minus strand of NW_028258406.1, from coordinate 3,942,361 downwards.
GAGGAGTCAACAGTTAGAAAATATCCCACCCTATTCAGCCACATTCATCTGGTGAACTATCTTTGAGTGAACCAGTGCCACAGAGGACATTCAGAATGTGCATGAGTCACAGGGTAACAGGTAATTACACTGAGTGAAAGGGCCCATGGGGAACAGTCAGGAGGCCAGAGAACAGGGCAGTGAGAGATTCTAAAAGCAGTTGGTAGGACTCACCCCAAACCAAGTGATACTATCTACAGTGGCTCAAAGACTCTTTTTCCATGAGGAGTTTCAAAGAGTACCAGGAAAGCCTGTCCCTGTATCTGGGAGAAGGCCATAGCTGTGGCTGGATTTGTGATTTCCATGCAGAGAAGATGTTCTGTATTCTTCACAATTAGAAGAAATCACATATCCTTTACCTGCTGATGTCTCTCAAATATCCCTATTCCTTTACAATAGATCTTTTTTAGTTCTGTGTACTTAAAATATTCACAACAGTTCATTTCTCATCACAGAAAACTTCTTACCGTACATCGTCATAATTATAATTTTCTCAGGACCAAGGTTAATGGCTCTGTTTTTCCATTTCATTTTAACAAGTGAAAAATCTCATATAGATGGCTTCCAGAGAAAAGCAGAAAATAGTAATATAGACTTCTAGATCTCAAACTTGGCACTCTCAGTAGAAAAAGGGATAGTGCCTAAGTGGCAGTACAATGCTTTAGGTAAAGATGTTCTCTGGAGCCTGCCTGCCAGGGTCTTCCTGACTACTCACATGACTTGTACAAGACATTCAAACTCACTTGCATCAGTTTCTCCATCTTAAAAATGCAAATAACCACACTTAGAGGCTTAAGTGAAGATTAAATGTATTTATATAGCTAATATTTAGAATACTACTTAGCATGTAGCAAACAATTATACAGCATTTAGTGTACATTTTAATCACCAACTATAATTCCCTAGTTAGTGGTTTTTTTCTTTTGATTTCTTACTTTACAAGTGTTTGGAGTATAGGAAAGTCAAGCCTAACTCCAGCTACCAGCTCACTACCAGCTCACTGGTCACATGTGTTCCAAGGAATAGCCTTGGATCAGCCTAACCTAAGCCCATGGATGCCCAGCCTCTTCTGGGATCACCCCAGTTATGCTTTAACACTCCCTAAGTAACCTTTCTAGTCTCTGGAATGTTCTTGCATATTCACTGAGGGATGTCTATCAAGTTAAGAGAGGCAAGGTCTTATCATGGAGACCTGATCTGCCATGCTAAAGAATTTAGCCCCTACCTACAGAAAACAAATAAGGTAAAATAAGTCCCAAATACAGTAAAACATGACTAGATATGCAACATAAATAGGTCACTATGGTTGCTGTGCAGAAAGCTGGCTTCTTGGGGAGCAACAGAATGCTGTTCAGGAGTCCAAACAAGAGAAAATGGGGGAACTAACACTGACAGAAGGAATTTGGAGGAGATAGTCAAGAAATAATTGGAAAGAAACTTGGAAAGGGTAAAACTACCTTCTAAGAGAATATATGAATAAAAAACAAGTTTTGAAGGAAATTGAAATATTTCTAGTATAAACAGGATATCCGTATGGAGGAATCCAGTAGGTCAATGCATTAATATGTGTCTATCAGAGGAAAAAATGTTAGAAAGAAGTATAAATGGTAGGTACAATCTTCAGAAATGATCATCCTACTAAAGCACTATATGGAGAGAGGCAAAGAGCGGTTTGAGAGAAGAAAACAAAGAAATAACAATAGTTTAATATATCCAAAAGAAAACACACATACACACAATAGAGATGGGAAAGGAAAGTTCAGAGGGATATGAAACCAAGAAAAGGTGGTATCGTAGAAACCAAAAAGTCTTTCTTCAAAGAGGAAGCAGGCAATTTTACCTAGCAGTATAGTTAAGTTCAGTAAATTTCCAAGGACTAAAAACTAATGACCACCACTAAAGATAAAAAAGGTCATTTCATAACGGTAAATAATTCACAATAATCCTAAATGTGTATAATCAGCTCTCCACATCCACAAACAACTGTGGATGAGAAATGTAATTAGGTCTACACCAGTGGAGTCTGTAATACTGTGTATGTACTGATAGTTTTCTTGTCATTATTCCCTAAACAATGCATGTAACAGTTATTTCCATAGAGTTTACATTGTATAAGGTATTATAAGTAATGTAGGGATGGTTATGAATTATAAGGGAGGATATATGCAAGTTGTACGGTAATACATCATTTTATATATATGACTTGAACATCCACAGATTTTAGTATTTGAAGGGGTCCTAAGAACCAATACCCTGTGGATACCAAGGAACGAGTATATGCTCTTGACCCCCCACCCATTTTTTGTTGTTGTTGTACATGTTTGCCATTCATGTTTATATTCCTTGTGTGGAGTTGGTGCATGTACATAACACATCTTACTTCTTTTTTTCATCCCCTTTCCTACCCCTCCTACCCCTTCCATCCCCTGATCCCCTTCCCTTTTAAGAAAGCTCTATCTCTCCAATTCTTATTATTTATCTTTTATTTTACTCTTTATTTATACTTTGGGTTTCTCGTATAAGAGAAACCATGCAATGTTTGTCAGTATGTCTGATTTATTTCACTTAACACTTTTACTTAATTGTCCATTAATCAAGCCCTCAAAATAGGGATACCAAAGCTCAAAAGCTAAATAACTTATACGAAGTCATATAACTAGTAGGTGGCAAAGCTGTCAATATAACCAAGCTGTCCTACATGCAACCACATGTAAAAAAGAATAGACGCTAATGGAAAGACCTCATGACTTCTCTAGTTTCTGTGCAGGCCAATGTTTGTTTTTCTAGCTACAGTTGTTATTTGTGGGTCATGAAATCCATTTAGTGGATTAGATCACCATTCTTTTTTAAAAAGTAATGGAGAGAAGTGAAGAAAAGTGGAAGAAAATGGAAAGGAAAAGATCAGAGTTCATTATGCTTGGAAACATTAAATACTGGTTATAAAAACTTTAGTTTCAACTGAGAAACAGTTTGAAGAGTTATGGGGGCCAGGCAACACAATAAACTGTTATTCCTTACTGTCAGTCATAAATCGCTTCTCAGCCTTTTGGCTAAGATCAAGTGTACTGTCAGTCATAGAAACACAAACACATGTGCATGCTTGCATAAACCATTGCTGCAGGCCAAAAAGGGACCACAGTAATGTTGGCTGCAAAAGGACAAAAGAAGAAATGGAGATTGGTAGGAGTATGGTACTGTGGACAAATAATTATAAGGGATAAGGGAGAAAAGAGCATGTTGAAAACAACTGTTACATTCTAAAAACAATCAGTGAACACTTGGATGGATAATTCAGCATTAAGTCCATGTTCCATTTCTTCCAACTTACCTTGTCAAACTTGTTTCCTTTCCTCTCACTCTCCCTCCTGCCAATCTCTTTGCCTTAAGGAAAATCTTCTCAACCCAGGCATAAACAATGGATGGTCATAAACTAAACAATGGCACTCCAAACTATCTTATAACAGAGAATTCTCAGATATTTATAGAAGATACACTGCTTAAAATCTTAACCCTGCCTGGGGATCCCATCATTCCTATAAGACTGTAGTAATCCTTCATTCCTAAGAATGTGTCCTATGAAACTCCATTCAATAATAACTTAATGTTGAAACATGAAGCATTTCTGCAGGCCTTTAACAAAATAACTTAAAGAAACGGGCTTTTAACATTAATACTTCCTACAATGTTTCTATTTGATGTTTCTAAATACTATTATTCAAATGAATGACTACAGCAGAACTATATTCTTATATGCCTTCGCTCAAGTCTTGCCCAAACATGGCTATTCACTTTAAGAAATTCTAAATTTAAAGCATACATGGAAGGTATATGCTGTGGGGGTAGCAAACTTTAATTAGAAAACATATTGCCAGAACATATCACAGCATCAGTGGCAAATGCTTCTCTGAGCTCTAACATTCCAGAAATAGTTTAAAGAACCCTCAAAATATCCAGCTACCCTTTCCCTTCTCACAGCTCAGCATTGATCTGTAACACACATCCCCTGCAAGGCTCAGCTGCAAGTGTGTCACACCATCTCTCTCTCCACACATCAAGAAACATTTGTAAAAGGGGTAAAAGGGATAGAACTAAAGCAACAGTTCGACATACTTCAGTTTAAATGACACTCACCAAAACCATGTGAGGAAAGGAGCAAAGGTATCATTAGTCCTGCTTTATAAGAGGGCAATCAAATGCCTGAAATGTGAAGGTCACAGAGTTAAGTCATAGTGAAATTCTGTGTTTAACAAGATTCTTCTGATTCCAAATCCAATGCTTTTTACACACTGCGTCAGTCAACAATGAGTAAGATTCTATTTTGGTATCTCCTATCCAAGACAGCTATGCTTATGCTCAGACCCAGATCCAGCTACCTAAACTACACGATCCACTTGATCTTTCTCTTACTAAACTCCTGGCCTCCTCAGGAGATGAGCTAAAGCACAGGTCAGATAAGAGCAGGGAAAATGAGAAAAATAGGTTGGTCAGCAAGACCATATGGAGAGCTCAGCAAAAAACTCAGAAGATGGTTGGTCATGTGTACACCCAAGAGGAAAACAGGGGCAGGCAATAGTCACCAACCACATAGATGGTCAGAAAGACTGGTAAAGTCAACAACAACAACAAAGAATTAGAAGGCTCATTACATCTCAGACAAGATGCCAGTCACTCAAAGATTTAATAACACCACTATCTCTGCCTTTCAAAGGTTTAAAGAAAGACAAATAATATAGTGCTAAAAATATACACTAGGCACTCAAAGTTTTGATGCTACCAAGGCAAGGATAAAGATAGAAGTAAAGAATGGAAAAGAATAATGTCTTAATTGAGGAGGAACCCACCTAACAGAAGATAGAGTAAGATGGTTTGTGGAATGGCCTGTTAAAGCCACTCCATGACTGTTTCTGAAACTTAGGTAAAGATTGTGGGTTGACAGTGTGCAGGGACAGTCTTGTAATGAAATTAAGGGGTATCTGAAAAAGAAAAGTGTAGTGTCCATAAAATACAAATCAACCTCAAAAATATCATATAGACTAGTACCCAGCAATAGAAAGGAATGAAGTACATCCAGCATTGCAGATGAACCTTGAAAACATTATGCTAAATGAAAGAAGTCAGTCACAAAAGACTATGTACTATTCAGCTCCAACTATATGAAAAAGCCAGAAACACTCAAATCTATAGGAAGTAGACAGGTAGTTGCCAGAGCTGAGTGAGCTGAGAAAAATTGGGGATAACTATTTACAGGTATGAGTTTTCTGTGGATGGTGATGAAAATATTCTAAAATTGACTGCAGTGATGCTTGGACAGCGTTTGTGAATACACTAAAAGCTACTACTTTATACACTTTTAATGGGTGTCCATGCTACATGAATAATACTTCAATAAAGCTGTTATAAATACACTATCCTATATTCTCATAAAAATTTTCAAACATAAAAATTGTACATGGTTTTATTGTTGGCTTTAAGAAGCCATTTGATGGATTAAAGATCTAAATATTAAAATAGAAACTCTGAACCAGTTGGAACAGAGGTTAGGTAGAACCCTTGAAGACATTGGTGTAGGAAAAGATTTTATGAACAAAACCTCAGTTGCCCGTGAACTAGCACAAACAATCAACAAATGGGATCTCTTCTTATTAAAAGGCTTCTGCACAGCAAGTGAAACCACCAGCAGTGTGAAGAGACAACCCACAATGTCGGAAAAAATCTTCACCTGCTCTTCCTCAGACAAAGGTCTACTATCTCGAATCTATGAAGAACTTAAAAAGATCAGACCTCCCAAATTTAAAGACCCAATCCAAAAATGGGCAGCTGAAAGGAACAGACATTTCTCACACAAAGAAGTAGAAATAGCAAATAAATACATGAAAAAATGCTCAACATCACTGGTCATTCAAGAGATGCAAATGAAAACAACGCTGAGATTCCACTTCACTCCACAAAGAATGGCTGCTATCATGAAATCAACCAATAACAAATGCTGGCGGGGCTGTGGAGAAAGAGGAACCCTGCTCCACTGCTGGTGGGAGTGTAGACTGGTGCAAGCACTGTGGAAATCAGTATGGAGATACCTCAAAGAACTAGGACTGGAAGTCCCATTTGACCCCGCTATTCCACTGCTGGAGATCTTCCCCAAAGAATTAAAAGAATCATACCACAGTGATATATGTGCACCCATGTTCATAGCAGCGCAGTTTGTAATAGCTAAAACTTGGAAACAGCCCAAATGCCCATCAGCTGGAGACTGGATAAAGAAAATGTGTTGTTTTTTTTTAATAAAATGGAGTACTACCCAGCCATAAAAAAATGAGAAATTAGAGACATTTATAGCTAAGTGGACGCACATTGAGGCGATACTCTTAAGTGAAATAAATAGGACACACATGTGTAAATACCGAATAGTTTCTCTGGTGTGAGAAACTGAAAGTGTAAATAAGGACTAAATGTATAATAGGTCATGTGAAATAGGAAGAAAAGGGGCAAAGGGGAAGGAAGTGGGAGGGCTAGGGGAAAGGATAGAAGGGAATGGGATTAATATGAGAAAATGGAAAAATGGGAACAAAATCTTCGTAAATAGGGAGGACTGGAGGGGTTGAAGGAAGAGCTGGGCAAGGGTGAAAAATAAGAACCAAGAGAGACTATGTAAAGGTGCAAATTTCCAATGATGAATGTCATTATATTGTATACCTAAAATGTACCAATCATTAGAATGAATAATCGATAATGTAAAATACGAAGAAAAGGTCCAAAGGGGTAGGGGTAGTGGGAGTGGCAGGGGAAAGGAAAGAAGGGAAAGGAAAAAATGATGATGAGAAATGGAAAAAATGGAAATAAAGTCTTTGTAAATAGGGAAGGGTGGAGGACATGAAGGGAGGGCTAGGAATGGGGAAAAAATAAGAACCAAGATGCATTATATAAAGGTACAATTCCCAATGAGAAATGTAATTGTGTTGTATACCTACAATGTACCAATAAAAGAATTTAATACAAAAAAAAAAAAAGAAGCCATTTGAAGGCTAAGTTAAATCAGTATAGTGTCCATATGGAACATAAGAGCTATGTAGAACAAGACTGAAGCTACAGCCACATCACTCACTGGTTAGGCATATTTGTTCAAGCTTCTTGCCTAGCTCAGCCTCTGCATCCTCAGGTATAAAATAAAGACAAAATCTACCTTGCAAGGTGAAGAACAATTATGTGATCTATGTAAGTGTTCTATATTTCTAATGTTTTCTAAATACCAGTACAGTTCATGAACCACAGAATGCTTTAGTGAACAACAGACTCCATATACAACACTATACAGTCTAGGTTTGCAGTAGGCTATACCACCTGAGTGTGTGTAAGTACACTCTATGTGGTTCACACAATTAAATCACCCAACAGTTTACTTCTCAAAACATATCCCTGTTAAGCAATGCATGACAATATACCAACAAATGTATCCAGAAATTTTCATGCAAATATCCTTTTCTTACATATTAGTCATAGAAAAACATGTCAACATTCTAATTCAAGTTTCAAGTCATTCATGTCAAGATCTGTCTCATTCATGTTTACCTATCCACCTTACCCAGGAACCAAAGGCAGCACTTTGAATATCAAGTATGCAAAACATTTTGAATGTTTACTATGTTCTAGGGACTCTGCTTCATTCTTAATACTTGGTGATGGTGAATTCAAAACCTGGTCAAAGGAGTGTCATGTTTTTTCCTGTGTATCATGCTTACATATTTTTGCTATTACTCTTTATTTGGGCTTTGTTTTTGTTGCTATTGTTATGTTTTACCATTACCATGAATTAAATCAGAAACTATATTTCTCAAATTTTATTTGAATATGCAAGTATCCATATTTGCCAAGTATCTTTAATGATGTTATAAGGTAGTAAGGCATGCCTAGTTCTGTCTAAAATTTCTAAAATATATGCATAATATTTTAGTCTAGTTTACTTTAATTAGCAACTACATATTTCTGAAAACCCAACATATCTTTAGCTTTTTTTTCTACCTCTTTTTGAAATGTGCAATTCATCCCCAAAGAATGAGAGCTGATTTGAATGATTCAAAGTTGAGTAACAATTTGTAATTAAACAAATTTTTTAAATTAACATATTGACTATTCCCTTTTACAACGTAAAAGCAACCATTTAATGTATTTTACCAGTTCTGCGTCTTATTTTAGTGCTATAAAAACAGTATATTTCCAATACATGCAATTTTTAGTCATTGTAAAGGTGTTAGCACAGCATGGCACCAATATTTTATGGTTAGTTAAAATTCATAACAAAGAAAATGAGGAGGATAACCTTACCATATCATCCGTCAGTATCCTAATATTTAAATGCTGCAAATGAAAAAAAAAATCAGTCAGTAATTTATAACAGCTTTTTTAAACTTTAGTTAATGGAATATATGCAAAATTCTACAATGCTAATTTGAAGATAATTAAATTCTTGACAGTCTAATAAAAAAGCATTATATATTGTTTTAATATCTTTCTCAAAAAGATGGACAAAAGTTACCATATATACCACAGTTTCAGATATTTACTAAAATTTCTTTTGCTTTGTGAGTCTTACAAAGTAGACATGTAAGTGTGGTACAATAAATATATTCTCCCAATTAATAATATTAATTGCCATTAAATATACAGACTTGGAATACAACTGATACATTTAAATATAATTTTCAGAAATTTTTTCATATAAGGCAGTGAAACTTTAAAATTACCTTTACTATGCAACATAATAGATAATAAAGCACTTTGCCAACTTAATTAACTTAATTCTAATAATGAAAAATGTACTGGAATGACTATCTGCATCTTTAACACCAGTCTAATTTATCACCAATGGTGATACTACATACTTCAATGTCATTGCCAACTTTTCTGAGAACCCTTTTGCTGATTTCCTTGCTAGACAAACATAAGGCACTTTAAAAAGTGAATATGTTAATTTCCTGCAAAGCACAGTTCAAAAGAAAAATAATTAGGAAAAAAAAAACAGAAATCTGTTTTTTGTTTTTTTGGTACTGGGGATCGAACTGGGGTCCTTGCGCTTGCGCAGCAGGCGGCAAAACCACTGAGCCAAATACCTGGCCCTAGAAATCTGTTTTACAAATCCTAGAACAGGGAAAGATTTTCTATTCGCATGATTGTAATCAATTACCAATTCTCCCTTCCTCTTGTTCGTTGGAGAATTATATCTTTCAAAGACCAGAGTCAAACATTTTCTAAGTAGGAAATCAGGCCTATTCCTTCAAAATTATAGAAGGAAATATGGAAACAATCCTTATCTAGTAGAGTGACACAAAGTTAAATTCAGCATTTATTAAACAGAATGAAATTTGGCGTTCATGTTTGTGTAATGAAGTGTATCATTATCCCTTCTGGAGAAGGGGCAGTGCAGAAGATTGAACCCTGGGCCTCATGCATACCTGGCGAGCACTCTACCCCTAAACTGCATCCCCAGTCCAAGTACCTCTTTATGCTCATCACTCTACCTTAGTGATGATCCCACTTAAACATCTACAGACTAAGTCATTATTCTAGATTTTCTTCCTTCACCAAATGTTCCTTCTAATACATAGGAAAAAAAGAACCTTGTATACACCAAAGAATGTATTCAAATTAATAGTCATTACTAGTCACACTACTAGGTTCCAAATTAAACCCCCATATAATTAGAACTGCTTACTTTGACCTGGGAATAAGAAAGTAACAATACTGGATAAACTGAGTCAATGTCTATTCTTAAGCTACACAATTTGCTTTTCAGCAATACTACTTTCAGCTTTTGAAGTTAATAAGTATGCACAGTTGTCCTTAAGAATGCATATGATCCTGAGCAACACTGTTAAATTTTTAAGGCATTTACAGCCAGTGTCAACTCAGGCACATTTAATTACAATTAAACCCAAAACTACACATCTCCGAAATTTGAAGGGAAAAAAAAAGCAAGAGAAGACCCTCTGAGGTTCTCTTGTTAACAGAGGTTTCTAGCCCACTGCATTTGGTTAACTACATCTTTTTATGAAGGGAGGTTATTATCATCCCAAATACAGCTCATATTGCTCCTAAAAGGGGTCACTTTCAAGGTCCTGTCACAGGAAAAAAAGGAAAATAGTCAAGTTCTAACAATACCATGTGGTCTAATGCTTCCAAAGTAAAGCCAAGGAAGTCAAGTATAAAGCTAAAATAATGTTTAGAATAGTATGTCACAATAAACTGAAAACACCTACTTGCACAAATGAAATATTCCAAGACCAGTGTGAGTTGCTTCAGGGAAATGTCATGAAAGTGATGGAGAGGGAGGGAGGAAAGGAGGGACAGAGAGAGGAAGGGATATATATATATAGAGAGAGAGAGAGAGAGGGAGAGAGAGAGAATTATTTTAAAAGAAATGAGACTAGACAAATAATAATTTATTTGTCTAAAAACTAAATAGAAGGTACAGAAAACAATAGGTATGAACGTAGAAAATGAAAGTTACATGACAAAACGTAGACAATGTAAACATCCAAGAGAAACACTTTTATTATTTTATCTTCAAAGGTCTAAACTTTGACGGCCTTTTAAATTAGTTATGGTCACATCCTTCAGGAAAAAGAGTAGTTACTCTTATTTAAAACCAAGAGGGCCGGGGATTTAGCTCAATGGTTCCGGCACCTGCCTCACAAGCCCAAGGTCCAGAGTTCGATCCCCAGTACCAAAAATAAATAAATAAATAAAATAAAAACAAGAGAAGGATACCTTTTTTGTTACAGTTGTTGGTTTTTTAAAATTTTTCCTTTTTTAAGTTTTGAAGCTGCCTGACTTGCGGTCTTCTAATGGGATTCAATTAACTTACTGAAGACTTGATCTGTTTTTCAAAACAATATTAGCACATATAAGCCCATTTGGAACCTATACCCAATATTTCACAAAAAAAGAATATGTGATAAATCACAACAGAATTATAAGGCAGGAGTAGCAAACAGAAAAAAAAAAAAAGAAACCCAAAGGAATGTAGGTATGAAAAATACAACAGAGTTTGAGAAAAAATTCAAGAAGCTAAGGTCAAGTTCATTATTCCTTGTCTTCTGGAAAACACTTACCTATCGATTCTCACCAGTAGCAAAAGCAGCCAATAGGGCAGGAAATTACAGCATATTCAAGAGTCCATGATAGGACTGAACTGACTGACACAGAGTAGCAGTGATCTGAGAAATTTGTTTCTATACCAAAACAATAAAGTCACTGTAGGTTTCATTTGAAGATTTAGCTTTCTAAAGAAGACTACATGGCTATTTCTTTACACACACACTCTCTGAAAGAAACTAATGAAGACAAGCTAAAATTAAAAGTCTGAATAGACCTAAGCACTAGTAATTTCCCCTAAAAACTGCTGTAACTGGTAACAGTCTACTTCAAAAACATGAAGGAATGGACTCACTTTAGCAGCACATATATTAAAATTGGAACTACATAGAGATTACCATAGTCCCTGCTCAAGGATAACACATGAATTCATAAAATATTCCACATTTGGGCGGGGGGGGGGAAGATTTGGGGATGGGGGAAGACAGAAAGGCAGGGAGGGGAAGGAGAAATAAAAAAGGACCAAGACGTCAAATATATCATATATATGTATATTAATTCCCCATGATGAATGAATTTATTATGTATCACAAACATATCCTACTTTAAAAATTTTTGTTAATTTTAAACAAGAAGGAAAAAGAAATAATCACTGAATATCTGGTTTTAAAAAAGAGGTAGAGACTATATCAAGTGACAACCATTTGTAGGATGTATGAATGTTAATTTTAAATTCAATTTGATAATGGTAAGTTTACATTATCTCAAGGTTCTGCTTCCTTGACTCATACACTTGTAAAATGAAGACTATCCATTAAGTTGAAATAGCTGAGAAGGAGAAAGAGAATGACTACCATAAAATTCTCACACAATTCTGTGGGGTTTGGGGCCTTACTTTTGTAGACACAAAACCATGAGGGTAACAGCCTTAATTAAAGAAATAACTATATAGCACCAAAAATATTGCTTTTATACTGGTACTTGAGGTACTGTTTAAATGTCTGGTTAACCAAGACACTTTTAAAAATGAAGTACTTCTGTTTTATAGCCACCAGCAATGCACTTTACTATCTTCCAGTTGGGGAAAATAGGAACGGTGCACATCAATTCAGTTCCTGAGTAGCATTTGCTGACATTCACTTCCTTAAATGAAAATTCAAGGAATATTAAATAAAAGCAACTAGGAACACCTTTAAAAACAGTAACATAGCAGCAACTTTTAAGGGCTGTATTTACCCACAAAAAAGAAAAAGAACATACAGTCTTAGACATATTAATGTGACTTTATGAATTTTAGTTATATTACCTGACCTATGATTCCATAGGTGTTATTAATGTTTTATGGCATTGGTATAGAATAAAACTGGACATATTAAAAACACACAATTCTGTCCACAGGATCACAGGTAATTGGTTAAGGTGCAGGATTAAAGGATATCAGGCCTCTTTTCCTAGGCCAAACATTCACCCTTTTTTTTGTAGTCCTATGTTCCTCAACTTGCTAATTCTATTTTTCTCCCTAAAAAGTAAGGAGCACCACATATAGATGGGTAACAATGTTTTCTGCTAATGACAGTTCCTAGGACGAATGGTCAAAAGGGTCACTGTGGAACTGAAAGAGAAAAAGGAGCCTTTATAGATTTTTTTCCTCAAAAGAATATAGGATCCAAGGGGAAAAAAAGTAGAAACACAGAACATAGGTCTCTATATTCCCATTTAAGCAATGCATCAAAACTTTTATTGAAGACAGTGCCTACGGTCAAAAAATAGATTTAGAGCTTTTCAGAGCACTGTGCTAAATGATGTGACTATCACCACCAACTTAGTTTATAAGCAAGTAACAAAAATGGACAACTGCATGACACACAAAGCAATATATAAACCATACAAAGAAAAAAGATGTCAAGGTAGATCCCAAACTTTTAGCACATGTTATGTTTTGTTTCATTGGTTAGCACATGTGAACTAGCAGGCCAGTGGAGTGAAAGATCTATCTTTTGATGTCACTAGAAACATGACAGCCACCAACAATTGTCAACCTTGCAGCTTTGATCAACTTGTCATTGTCATCATACTCAAATATACTAATATAACATAATTTGGGGTCATACAATTCAACCCATTCAGTTTACGTCATCTAACTGGGTTGCTATGAAGGATTACAACAGAAAGGAAACTTGTAAGAGGAAAGCTTCCAAACATACCTGACTCAGTTAACAGTTTTCATCAAGTAGGCCCTCTAGACCACTGGGTTTTCAACTTTTTAGTATGCACAAAAATCACACTAAGACTTCTTTGAAAAAGTAGATCACAAGGTCTCTCAGATCCCCAAGACTGATTCAGCAGTTCTATAGTGGGACTTGGGAACCCACATGCCTAACAGGCACTCTGGCAATGACTTAGCACACCAAGGACCACATGAGAAATTCTGCTCCACGTTCCAATTCTGCTCCACAATCAGCCATTAAGCATCCCCTTAACCTGCTCATATATGAATTTCTCACATGGCTTACTTTAAAAGATAGGTGTCCTGAAACCAGTCACATGAAGGGTATAGATAAGAAGTACAAGAGGATTTCAAACAAAGAGACAAGGAGCTGGTGTCACTGGGTCAGGCCTGATTGCCAAGAAATGACAGGTTAATACTGTCATAAGAGAATTCAGCAGTCTAGTATGCAGGATAATTGCCATCTGTATCATTTACCCAATTGTTTAGTCTATGATGCATCCATTCATAAGTATATATTTGGTACCTAAATATTGAAGATCAGTCACATCAAACCATGATATGACACTATTTGCTAGACAAAATGAGTAAATGACAAATTACTGACCCAGCAAAGTTATACCTGCAGGGAAAAAAAAAAGCAAACATCAGCCTTCATTTACTCATAATCTGTGGCTGAAAATGATAAGTTAAAGTGTTGTTCACATTTTTGTTTTAAAATCCAGACTAAGCCGGGCACAGTGGTGCAAGCCTACAGTTCCAGATACTCAGAGACTGAGGCACAAGGATCACTGGAGCCTAAGAGCTCAGGGCCAGCTTGGGCAACATACAAGACCCCATCTCACGAAAAAAAAAAAAAAAGGTCAGACTATTCTTTTTTATCAATTACTTAGGAATATGTACTGTAACCTAATAACATTTCTGGCTCATACACTGGTGCTTACCTTAATGTCAACACCAATTAGAAGGACTATGAAAGTGTAAAATAATTACTTCTTTTTTAAATGGACATTTATATTATTTTTTAATTTTTATTAGTATATGTTTGTAGTACAAAATGATCGCATACCTCATGGGGAGTTGGTACACGTAGATAACACATCTTAATTCTTTTTTTAATCCCCTCCCCTTCCTCTCCTCCCCAGTATAATACTTCTAACCATGACACTAAACACATCTACAGAGTCCATCTTCCAGGTAATTACAAAATACACAGATGTGAAAATATTGTCCTTCAAGAGCTCTGGATTTAACATCTCAGAAAGGAACAAAAATAACACTGAAGTTTTCCTACCATACCCCTTAGGACAAGTGTAGAGCTGGCTCTTTGATACCATAAAGAAAAACTTTTAAGGTAGCTGGTTTTTTATGTAGCTATGTTTTTAGTCTATGTAGAGAAAAGTGGGAGAGGAGATGTTAGGAACAGGTGAAAAATTTGGAAAAACTCTCCAAAATCTTTTAATCACTCAGGCAAAGTTGTAACCCTGCCTACCTCTGAAAGACAATCACCTCATTCCTTAGGGCTTCTCTAGGGACACACTCACAGGGGGAATCCATACCTCCCTTTCCCATGATCCCTATTATGTGAAATGAGACTCACCAAGAAAGACCAGCTCTCAAAAAACAGCATCAATCAAGTGTCCACAGAAGAGAGTAAAAAATGCATTTTTATGAGAACACTACAAGGTTTCAAAATGACCAAAAGGCTGCAACATGTACCTGCAGGGGTGGAGGGAAAGGGGCACCTCTCTAGAAAAACCAATAAATTTTGCCTGCAAATCTCCCCTAGATTATGCATCATAGTGGTTGGCCAGCTAACAAGTCATTTTTAATTCTAACAATTCTAGTGCTCCTTTTCCTTCAATGAACTCATTCAAAGCTGAGGCAAAATTAAACTAAAAATACAATGGCTAATTCCAGTAACAGTTTTAAAACCTATTTTAAGATTTTTTTCTTCAGATTTTCCAGCTCTTTAAATCTATACCACCACACCAAAAATTCTTCTACAGCATATCCAGGGAAAAGCAATCCAAATCTTTGAACCATTTTACAAGTGGGTTCAGTTCTAGGTTAAGCAAATCCAAATAATCTTCTCATCTGGAGAAGATTATTATATTGGTTCCAAGGCTCCCAGAATAACCACGAAGCTTATTAAACTACCTACTAGGTTACATCTGAGAGTGCCTCAACCCACATGGTAGCACAGGCCTGTAATCCCAGCACTTGAGAGGCTGAGGCAACAGGATTCCCAGCAGTTTGAGACCAGCTTGGCTTCATAGTGAGTTCAAGGCCAGCCTGAACTACATAGTGAGACCCTGTCTCAAAAAACTAAAAAAAAAAAACCTCTTGTCCAACAAAGAAATTTAAACAGGAAGTTCCAGAAGATAATATGACACCATGTATTATTTCATATATACTGTAATTGAGAAGGATTTCATTTACATTCCACCATCATAATAAGGAAATCTGATTAGACTTTTCTAATGAATAATTTGGTTATAGAAATCCCATGCACACATTTAAACCTTCTATTTCTAGTATTTATACTTACAAAATAATAGAATCATGTTTATATATAAATATGTATCACTGCAGAATTACTTTGAGTAGCTAGAATTGTAATCAACCCCAAATTTGCCAAAACTTGGTGAAGATGAAATAAATCATGATGCTGACATTATGGACTATAATTACATGAAAATGCTCACAATGTGATGTTACATGAAAAAAATTGTTGCATTTAAAATTGTATTTGCAATATAATTCTAACTTTATAAATAAACATATTTACAGAATAAATAAGAGAAACTGTTGCTAATTTTATATATCTAGGTTGCGGGATTTACAGTATTTTTTCATGATTTCGTGTATTTTCCTGGTCATATACAATGCATATATTTATTTTTATAAGAAAAGGCTTTCTAAGTTACTATGGATAATACTTTCCTCACTGAACAGAAAATATAGATTAGTTCCTTTTCATATAAAAATGTATGTATTAGTAAAAAAAGAAAATCTAATACTGTGAGCTAGACTTTTAATAGGCTGAGTTTTAATGCATATTTCCAAGTACGTCAGAATATATTAAACACATTATTCATTTGTTACCTAATTCACATATATAAATTAACCAATCTCAAAAAGCTCCTTGGTTCTGTGAATTATTGATGTTGTCACCTGTTAGAGACTTAATCCCAAGAAAAATATACGAATCACTGTATCACAAGCACAAATCCTTTTGACACAAACTCAATTTCTGTTGCAACAATAATATATTGACTTTGCTTTATTTTTCTATTTTATGACACTTATTAATAGTGGAGATAAAAGAAATCCATCATTGTTTCTTATTGTAAATGCAAACAATATCGTGCCATCTTCAGAAAGTGAAGGTAAATACCACGCACCACTTTCATTACCACTTGATCAGCTCTTCATGTAAATAAGGACATGATGGCGAAATATAAGAAACAGAACAAAATTTCTTTAAGCCAGGCCTTGTCTCATAATCCTAACTTTCTTCTTCTACACATATAATTAGGCTGCCAACATATGCAAGACATTATGTTAAATATGAAAAGCACCCAATCTCTACCCCTAGGAGCTTACAACTGAAGAGCTGCAAGATCATTATGCACATAACCAAAATGGAAGACAGTGGAACAAACACAATTCACTGGTGATTGAAGGAAAAAGTAAAGACTATACCTGTTAATTAGACACACTTACATGCATGCTAATTAACATGCAAACATTATGATAAAGATCTAAGACCAAAGCCTTATTTTTAGCCATGATTAAGCTAAAACTTGCAATATAGAATCCATTCTTCTCAAAGAACAAGATTCTTAAAGTATTTTCATGCAAACATCAAACATTACTATATTCTTCACAAGGCATACATCAGTAAATAAAACCGAGATTTTTGTCCTAGAACACTTTAGAAACAAACAATGAACAAGTGAAATTACAAAGGATGTCAAAAGGTGATACATAAAAATGAAAGGTTAAACAAAGGGGAGCTTTCAGTTTAGGGTAAAAAGTTTGTAGGTTACAATTTTAAATATGCAGAACTGGGTAGGGATAGGTCTGGAGTTAGCTGTGTGGATAGGGGAACAAGTGTTCCAGATAGAAAGAATCCCAGAACAAGGCTAATAGGAAGACATACCTTGTATTCAAGAACAAGAAGCCAGTGTAGCTCCTGCAGTACAAATGAAGTCATAGGAGGGAGAAGAAAGCAGACTGGGCCCAGACAATTTTTTTAATTTTTATTGTTGTCAGTATGTTTGCAGTACATAATGATTACATTCATTGTGGGGAGTTGGTACAGGTACGTAACACCCCTGAATTCTTTTTATGTCTCCTCCCTGCTCCCCAGACCCTTCTTCCAACTCTTGGACCCCTTCTTATCTGCAACAGTCCCAGGCCATTTTAAGGACATAGAAATTTACTCTTCTAACTGAACTGTCACAAATACTAAGTACAAAACATATTTTAGAAATAATCGACTTAAATAGTGCCTACTAGTCAAATCAGCATATCATGCAAGTTACATGGGAGGGAGAGGCTAGGGAGAGAAAGGTCTATACTCAAATAATTACTTACTTCAGGGACCTACAAGTAGCTTGTTTGGTTACGCTGCCAGGAATCATCCCCTAGGTGTTAGAAACACTCCCAAAGCACAGGAGTAAACAGGAAAGTCAATGAAAGCAACTTTTGGAAAAACTCAGTTAATTCTCTTAATAAAACTATTTTTAATATAGAATTAGTCCAGAAGAGTGGAGGGAATGGCCAAGCTTGCTTACAGAAGAGGATACAGAAAAATATAAAGATAGATAGATAGATAGATACAGACAGACAGACGGACACAGAGAGAGACACACAACCATTTAAACATAATCCCAAATACTCCTCAGAATTCTGAGTTTCATTCCTAAGAAGTCTTCCCTCAGAGGTCTACACTGTTTCACACATATCTGAGCCCGGGCCACAGGGACACAAGGCTGCCTCTCCTCTAGCTCCTGTGTCAGGAGAACTCCCCTCCTCTCTGCAGTTACTAATCCCTAGCTTACAGAGGCATCTCCAACTTGCCGACCCCTTTGAATACTTCCATAAGTGACCCCATATTAAATCCTCCTACCTTGGTTCCTATTTTTTGTCTGGGCCTTAAGGCACTGTCCCCTTCACTTCCCAGTGCTCAGGCTGCTTGCAGCACCCTACATGCCCTCTTACTCACCTTTCAAATGCTACCTGTTTCAAGAATGTTCTTTTACTTCCCTTCCCCAAATCAAATGTGGCTCTCCTCTGAGTCATGTGCTGAGTTGTGGCCAAAGCAATACTTTTTGGAAGCAAACAGTGAGGTTCTGAGATCAAATTCACCTGGATTGGAATCTACATCAGACACCCATCAGCTCTGTGACCTTAGACACTTCCTCTTTGAGCCTAGCAAGCCACTGTCCTACGGGCTTGGAAGGATACTTAACAGAGAAAGTTACGTAAAGTACATAGTGTTTTACCTGGAGTGAGAAGACTTTCATCAGTTTTCTCCCTTTTCTTCCCACTAAGTTTCCAACAGGCTTCAACTTAGTTCAAGCAATCATTCTCCTCAAGGCTTCCCCTCCCAGTCTCCTCTCCATTCCAGGCCTGTGATCATTCTCTAATCTGGTTAAATCCATTTGTAACTGGTAAGTGTGTGCCGATCTCCCCCAGTGGCCTTGTGCATGTTGAGGACGGTGATTTTTGTCATGGTCACTTTGCCATCGGCTCTATTTTGCTGAGTGTCAGTTATGTAGGCTGTCCTCTTTTCAGCTACGGGCGCCTCCCGTGCTTTGTCAAATTTCTTTGGAGCGCAGAACTGGGGGCTAATAACTAAGAAGTGATGATTTCCCAATGCCATCGCAGAGTTCACATGCTGCCTGGGCCTCAGGAAGCTCACAGCCAGACAGATGAATGAGATGTGAAGTAAACAGGACCAGCAGGCATTACCCATATAAATTCACGGCAAGGTGAGTCAACCTTCGTTATCATCAAGAAATGAAGCCCCACCTCTGTCGCCCCAGAGCCCTTTGTCTACAGTTCCCTTGGGTCACTGATTACTATTTTTTGTAGTTTAATGTTTATGCATCATCTGTGGGGCTTGTTTTTCTATTTTTTTAATGTGTTGGGGACAATGTTTCCCTCATCTTTGAAACTTTAAAGCTACTACAGCCTAGGGAACACATTAGCCAGTGGTTTTCAATCTGACTTCACATGAGAATCACCTGAAAATTTGTTTCTTTTCCCAGTGCTTATACAGGACAGATGTCTAACTAATCTGCCCACCAACCGAATCAGAATACCCAAAGGTGGGGCCTACTGAGAATAGTTTCATACCATTCTCAGGTGACTCAAATATACAACCAGGGTTAGAGACTGACTATTTTAAGCTGAGACTTCTAGTATCAAGGAATCTCCACAGACCCACAAACACAGCTGTGGTAGACTCCTGTTGGTTAATCTGCCTCATGCACACCGTTCCCTCCTGCAAGTGCCTCATCACAGGCATGGCCCAGCAGTCTTCACTGTTCTTTGTGAGACAGACCTGGACACTGGTGAACAGGAGGCAGACTACAAAACCAAGCAGAGCCAGTGAAATCCTCTCCGGGAAAACTGACACTGAGTCAGAGATGAAAAATCAGACTCTGCTTTTGCACAGACAAAGGGCCTAGGTGTGTATCTGGAATTATGAGCTTCACATTTGGTTGTATGAAGTTATATGCAGTGAAAGCCACATTATACAGAGATGCAAATGTGGCTCAAATGCCTAGTGAGATGCAAAATGAGACTACAAAATATGGCTTCTGAGGGACAGCGAACAAGAGAAGATGCCAGCTTTCAGTTCTCAGTTCTAGTCCCTCAGGAGGGCCAGCTGTACTTACTGTGTTTGATTTTGGGGGCTATCCTGTGTAACTTTTCAATGCCCCTTGTCAAGCTTAAATGAGATAATACATAGGGACTGAATCCTTTAAGCCAAATGGTCCTTGACTGAGACAGAACCAGAGATTGCTACATGGGTCCCTATGTACCCATATGATATTTCCCAGCCTACTGTCATCACTACCAGTGCTTTCTGAGGAGTGTACTTACCATAACTACTAAATCCACCCAACAACCCTATAAATTAGCTTATCTCTGCTTTAAAGATCAGGAGACTGAGTGGTACAGAAGTGACTGCCAGAGGTGATGAGTGAGTGGCCAGGCCAGAGCAGAAACCTCAGTCACCCGACTCTAAAAGTCAGGCTCTACCACCTTCCCTCCCCTCAGTCTCTGCTTCTATAACCAGACAACCATTGTTACCAAACCTGGAGGCAGTTTGGGTTATTAATGGAGCAAAGAAACTTGAAGACGAAATCTTAATAAAATCAGCATAATTCTAAGTAGGTTGTTATTAACTGGTACAATTACCACTGATTATAAATGCATACCTTAAAATTTTTAAACTTTAGATGAATGAGCAGAAGAACCAAGAAGATAGCTAGGGCACTTGTAATTTCTGTAAATTGCCTAACACTGATTAAAACACACATTCTACTAGAAGTTCCCCCCTATGTTTTTAAAAGTTGCTTTCTCAAGTGCATAATAGAAATATAATGCACAGTTGCTTTTTAATTTCTCATTTATTCAGAAACTTTGATATATATTGTAGCTGGCTGGCATGGGTGCTTACTTTAGAAGAAAAGGAAATTAAAACTAAAGCACAGATTTAGAGGGAAAAAAGCTTTAATGGAAAAGTTGAGAGAGACGAGAGGAAAGGATTCCAGCTTAAGTAGCTAGAAGGGGTGTAGTCTGATCCTGGGGTTCACACCCACTGCCTTGCAAAGGCAGGAGGCCAGTTTTTCAAGGATTAACTGAAACCTGGGGTCCCACTGATCATTATCTCAGTCCTGGCGTCATAGTTCTGTAATCTTTAAGGCTGAGGGATGGTATTCCTAGGAAAGGATTGTCTCTGTGGTGATCTCAATCATGTAGAACTCTGCCTTTCCTGGAATCCAGGTGACTACAGGTTCAGGACAATGGCTGGAGACTTCTGGATGCAGCTGGATGTCCCTGTAAACCTCTTATCTTGGTATCTGGGGAGTGAAATCATGCAAATTCAGGCTAATCAACCCTGTCCTGCCAGCTCCTAGACAGACATTCCCCAGATGATTAACATACCCATACCCAAATGCAGAGCTGAGAAGAGATTTGACCCAAGATTTACAGGAACAAAGGACACAAAATGAAGGTCAAGCTTTGGTCATGCTTTTAGTTATCTAGTGGGCATCTGTAAACCCAAATGAAGAGTCATGATTCATAGCAAAAAATAGCTCTTAAATCCCAGAAGAACACACAAATCATGATTTTAATGAGTAGCAGGTGAAGTTTCGATTTCTGCACATTTTCCATCCCTATTGTATCCCCTAACTATGTCATGACTGTGTCAGTACACAAGCCTTATAACCATGACCTCCTGATTCAGGCTAAAACATGCATCACAAAAATATCCATATTCCAGAATAGCGTTTAAAAGTCAATTAAGAAATTAATTATAGGACATTAGCTCATTAGAGAAAATTTAACTATTAAAGTATTGATAAAGTTGAAAATATTGATAAAGTTGAACTTTAATAAAATAACAAAATTACCACCATGTTTTCTTGCAAATTAGTCAAAAAGAAGATTGTACACTTCACAAAGTTAACATGTGAAAAGGGAGAAAAAGCACAACTCCAGCTCTTATATGAATTCCAGTATTATGCATAAAATGTAGGATACATTTTACATTTCTTTTATGTTGTAGAAATCAAGTAAGACAAAGGTTTGAAAAATCATCCACTGGGTTTGTAAGCCATGGATCTGCCAAAGGAATTTCAGAGGAATGGTAACTATGAAACCAAATTGAGGAACCAATGGAAGGTGGCTCAATCCCTCTTTACAAGTGCACCCTACACTTTATCCAGGCTGTCAAAAAGAAGCAAGAAGCTAAGAGTTGATTAGAGGTTATCTGTTAACTAATTATAACACATCAAACCATCATATCTAACCTATAAGTATTGTCTTTCTCATTTCATAGCTACAGGAACTATAGAACATAACTCCTCCGAAGTCACACAGCTATCAAAAACGAGTTAGGAGCGGGGCACAACTGCTCTTGGGAAGCTGAGTCAGGAGGACTGTGAGTTCAAGGCCAACCTAAGCAACATAGTGAGACTCTGTATCTAAAAAAAAAAAAAAAAAAAAATGCCAAGATTTAAGCCAGGGTCAATGCCAAAGGCTTAGTTCTTAAAGGTTATACAACATGGATTCCCCAATAATACTTCACACACCTGCCCTCTCCATACAAGCCTCATGAAGTCAAGGACCTCATTGTATCCACATGTGCTATGCTCAGTATAAAGGGCACTCAGACATTACTGAATAAATGAATACAATTAATTCGTAGAAAGTGGTTAAAAGGGAGGAAGCAGACAGAACATGATATTCTGAGAGGCAAAGTGTCAAGGAAAAGCTGGGGAGAAGGGCTGTTTAGTTGTCCTTCTGCCTTTTTCTTTTACAATAGAAAACACTGGAGTGGTTTTACAGGAAGGAGCCTGAAAGGAGTGAAATATTCCCAATGGAATGGGGCTGGGTTAAGAACAGTGGTAAAGAGATTAACCTTGAACAGGAGAACAGGCATTTCTTTGTGGATACTATAAGAGAAAGGATGAGGAACGGCTGCAGATATAGAAAATAATAGCAACATGACCTCTATTTTGTCTCTGAAAAAGATGTGCAGGTGAGTCCTAAAAGTCCAGGGTAATCATATATAAGATCCTTTCCCTGAAAGCTGTGGTACATTCACTCCTGTGGGTATTAGAGGGTGCTTTACACATAAACACAGAGCATCACAACAATGCTACAAAAGAAAAGAATTAGAGGTGTCATTGTGGGGAGCAGGGGTTATGGTCTGGGATGTAAATTTCACTTTGTACCTTTACACTGTTGGACTTTTTAAGAGATGTAAATATTACTATTTCAATTAAAAAATACATCATATACAACAAGAAGAAATCAGATCCACAAATGAGGTGAAGAGAGTGATAAAGGCTTAGCATAAATGCTGAGAAAAACGGAAAGGAAGCAACCAAAGAGCTGGTTAAAAGTCAAGATCCTGGAATCCAGCCTACCTATGCTCAAATCCATCAAGCCCTATTCCCTGCTGTGTGCCCTCTGGAGAAAGTTCCCCACCTCACTCAATTCCATCCTGTGCAAAATAAGAGTAATGAGAATATCTACTTGAAAGGAGTTTGTAAGGATTATATACTTAAAGCAACATCATAGCCATTATGACCATGATTTTCACACAGTGTTCAGGACCCAGAGGCTAAGGGCTCCCAATCACATAGCTGACGGGGTTTCCGCAAGGATGCAGCAGCCTAGTTCAGTCAGAAGCCTGCCAGGCCACTCCCAGCTTGGAGAACTGAGGCAACTGGACAAAGAGCTCAAAGGTCATCCTATTTATTCATATTCTATCTTATGGGAGGTTTGGGGAGGTGGCCAGTTTGAAGACCTCCTAGTTCAAAACATGAATTCAGAGTTACTGTGGTGGAGTGTGGGATTAGGGTCCAGCAGATCTTGGCAGCACAAGGCTTACAGAGAAAGACAGACCCAATCCAGGTGCTGCAGGCTGAGATGGAAGAGTAAGGAAAGAAATATGATCAGGGACTGATCCTCCTGCTGTATGTCCCAGTCCAATGAAGGACACGGTCCCTGAACACAATCCCTATGTCACACAGGAAGTGAGAAGGAGAAAGAGAAACAGGACGAGGGAAGATCAAAACGCTGTCATTAACTAAGACTCTGTCACATTCCCTTCAAGATGACTGGCACTAGCGGATAACAACTCCCCTACTTTGGATTCTGTGAAAGAACCACAAAAATACAACTCATAAAAGTTGTCACATATTAGTGTGAAGCACTATAACTAGACTACTATAATACACATTAACTCAACTAATTCAACAACCTATAAATGTCGATTATGATTACTTCCAATATACAGATAGAAATTCTGAGGGACAGAGATGGATTAATTGGGCCAAGAACCCACAGCTACAATGAACCCAGCCTAAGCCCTTTTTACTGCAGTGTTTAGGTTTGGCGCTATAATGCTACATTGCCAGGACCAGTTCTCAGATGATCCAGATAGGTATCTGGTAGCCTTTATATGCCTTGTCCGTCACCATTTCAGTCTGATACGAAATGAAGTGGACATTAAGGGCGTACTAATAATGTTTAAACTTAAGTTAATCATGAATGAATTACTGAACTAGGTGGTATAAGATTACAAGAGTTATTCTGCATAGATTTCCAATTAGCCAACCATTCAGATTCCTACTCTTAAGTATAAGTCTAAACCAGACACCACAGAGAAAGTGACTTCCAAAAGTTTACAAACATACATGTGACCCCATTAAGCATAACTGTCAACTTGATTGGCTACAGGATTAGTAAAGCATATTTCTGGATGTAACTGTGTGAGTCATGGAGGTGTAACTTTGGATACTTTATCTGGCCCCTGGCCTCTTCCTCTCCTGAACTGTTCACCTGCTCTGCTTCCCAGCCACCATGAACTGAGCAGCTTTGCTCTACCACTCTCTTCCAACGTAATATTTCTGCCTTGGAACCAGCCAAGCCTGGCTGAAATAATGAGCAAAATAAAGCTTTCCTCCTTTAAATTGTAGGGGTCAGGTATTTTGTCCCAGCAACAAGAAAATAAATACAACATTCATAAAGTAACTACAGGCAACTCAAGATCGCACATCAATAAAAGCAAAATACCCTCAGAAGAAAGGCTGAGTGAAGTTAGAACATGGATTTAATTGAAGACCATCACCTTTTATAAAGAAATGAGATTGTCACATTGAATTTCTGAATATAGATTATATACACTCCATTTTTCATGTTCACTTCTCAGGCTGTCAAATTTTTCATTAGAAATGAACTTTAATTGTCATTATAATTGAATTCTATCTGAGATTTCAATAAACAAAAACAGTTTAATTCTAAAGTTCATAATTAGCATTACCAGTGTGCAAGTCTTTTATTTACAAAATGAATGAAGTCAGGCTTGGAAGCGCCTTTGAGGCTAAGGCAGGAGGATTGAGTGTTTGAGCCCAGTCTAGGGGACTGAGCAAGACCTTGTGTTAAAATTATAAACGGCCAGAGCTATAGCTGAATGTGAAGGTGAAGGCTCTGGATTCAATCCTGAGTTCGTAGGAAAGAAAGAAAGAAAGAAAGGGGGGGGGGAAGAAGGAGAGAGAGAAAGAAAGAGAGAGAGAAAGAGAGAGAAAGAGAGAGAGAAAGAGAGAGGGAGAGGGAAGGAGGAAGGAAAGAAGGAAGGAAGGAAAGAAAGAGAGAGAAAGAAAGAAAGGAAGAAAGGGAGAGAGAGAGAAAGAGAGAGAGAGAAAGGAGGGAGGGCAGGAGGACGGGCAGAAAGTGAGAAAATAGGAATTTAAAAAATTGAAACTGTTACAAAACTTGAGTTTATGACACCCAAATAAACAGACCACTGGGAAAATGCAGCAATTAAAGAATAAACTCCCCAAATATCCTAGGAAAATAATTCAGAATAAAATTAGCCAAATAAATTCAGTATTATGGCTTTCACAATTAGCCTTATATCTTACAAGGGGCTTCAAGAAAGTAAACAGTGTTACTCTGAGTCAGCTATTTAGCCATCTTTAACTCACCAAGGTGTAACTTAAACCACAACTATTTGGGTCCACCCCAAATCCCTCACACACTGAAGGTCCTTATTTGACAATCCTAGTCAAACCTTCCCTTCCAGTGTTTAAGATGTGCCATGATACTCAAAGATGGACAGATTAGAATGTTATTGGGTATTAATTCCATTCACAGGTTTACTTTTAGGGAAAAGAAATATATATAAATTGGAAGCCTTTAAAAAAAAACAAAATTGAAATTAAAGGGTTAAAAAAAAGCCAGGTAAGACCTTACCTCAAAGAAATGAAAAGGAAAGATTATAAGGAGAAACAGGAAGGGAGAAAATGAGCATTTTAACAGATTTTATGAAGTGTCACTTCTTAAATTCAGTGGACAGAATACAGTGTTCTACACCTCTTTTATGATAAATAAAAACAGTCAAAATGCTATTTATAATTCCAAAATGATACTATTCAGGTAGCAATGCTCCCACACTATGGAAAGTTAAATTTCGAGAGAAGAAATTAATATAGAAACTGTTAATAATGGTTCTGATTCTTTATGTTTTCTCAAGTTTCATACCATTTACGAAAAAATGTTGATATATGGCTGTTTGCTTCTTATAAACAGGTTTAAAACAGCTCACTACTTCACACACTCTCTGAAGACCCTGTTAAAAAAAGTCATGTTTACAGGCAGTCCTCCATCAAAAGTGTGAGACTCAGTCTTTAGATTCATCAACCTTTATTTATTTTCCTTAGCCTCTGGGATTTCATTTCTATCTGAGAAGCAAGGTGGCAAAAAGAAAAACAGCTAAACATACACATATTTTCCACTCTTAAATCCAATAATGATGACTTAATTTCAGCAAAGCATCATCATCAATCACATTAAATAGTGTTGTTAATTTGGATTTTATAGATTTTATAGTTTTGTTTTGGATATGTAAATCTATTTCAGTTTCATAGTTGTAAAAGAGCTATAAGCATAAAGAGTTATACTTAGTTTTATATCTATACATATATTAGAACATCATTTTCATTATCATTCAAGTCCACATTGGAGTATCATAACGAATTGTTTCTCTAAGTTTGAGATTGTTTCCTATGTAGGTTTCTTTTTTGTAAGTTTCACTTATAAAC
The DNA here is from genome assembly GCF_053883595.1 of Heterocephalus glaber. Classification (NCBI taxonomy): domain Eukaryota; kingdom Metazoa; phylum Chordata; class Mammalia; order Rodentia; family Bathyergidae; genus Heterocephalus; species Heterocephalus glaber. The sequence continues at coordinate 3,915,142 of NW_028258406.1, read as the reverse complement.
AAGTTTCATAGTTATATGAGCTTCATTTTACAAATAAAGAGTATACCCCTCAGAGATTGAGGCGGGGGGAGAGGGGAGAAGATGGGAAAGTAAAAAGAATTCAGGCATGTTATGTACAGGCTAACTCACCATGATAAATGTAATCATTATGTACAGCAAACGTAATTTGTTTTTTTTTTTAAAAAAAAAAAGCTCTAGAAACTCAATCTGACCATTCAGCCATCAGTTCAGAACTCTGCATTGATACAAACATCGCCTAGCACGCGAGGATGAGAAGCAAAAAGTTCTACCGCCACTATACCACAAAGGAAAAGCCTCGCTCAATTAATATAAGAAAATTACTCAAATAACCAGTGTATGTTCCCAATGCTTAAAATACAGACAAAAATAATTGTCCTATTACTAATACTACTAATGATAATGGCAACAAAAACAGCAATCCTATAAATGCCAAATATTTATAGAGGTTACAATAACCCAGGTACTATTGTGGGCTCATAATATATGGATTTATTAATTTTTTATTTGCATACATGTGTCTTCCAGAGAACCTGTAAGGATGGCAGTGGGTCCATGAGAAATAAAACCTACGGTAAGCATTTCCAAGTAGTTTTCAATAAGAAGTCAGTAATTTGAATGTTTCAGCACCAAAACTCAACTTATTTAAGCTCCTTAATTCGCCCTAAAGCTAATAATGACCACTTGATTTGCTATTTAAGAAAAATCACTCCCAATGGTAAGGTATTTCGACGACACCCTGCTGCTACTGAGGGGAACGGTTACCTTTGTAGATCCTGTTCAAAGAAAGCCCATACTTTGATCCTTAATATCTCATGAAGTAAAAGGTTATGTTTAATCTATATTTTATAGATCTAAAAGTCAAATTAGTGTCTGGAATCAACAAGCAAGAGTGTGGTGGCAAGCATATTCTTTAGTGTTCACTTGATTCCTAGTTTAGAGGATACTATGTGCTGAGTTAAAGACAATTACATTAGTGTAATACGTGGCAGTTTTTTCTTGAATTATTCTGCAAGCATAAACAAGTTATATACATGTTAATTTACATTCTATATAAAAAGCCAATTTTAAATCCAATTTATAAGGCAATAAATATATAAAGACTCTAGGACACAGCAATAAAGTTATGCCATAAAGTAGAGTTAATTCAAGTCAACAATAATAAAAGCATGACAAATTTTAGCATTCCACCAACTGCACAAAGGTGTTTCAGGTAACATCTGTTCAGAAGCAATTGCTACAAGGTAGACTAGATGAGATGCAAGGTTTCACAGTGTAATAAATGTGTGTCAGTTTGCTTGCTTCATAATTAAAGACATGAGTCTCTGAAAAAAAGCAATTAAGCCTTGCTCTAAATCTGAGATAATCATTCCTACCCCTACCCCCTTTTTATGCTCAAAGATCCAGAGTAGTCCAGAAGTATTAAATAGCATTTATCATCTAATTTCAGCAGCTAAATGTAACCCCCCAAAAGCCACTTGACATACGTCCTTTAGATAAATCATATATTAAAACAAACAAACCCGGGGTGGTTTTTTTTTCCTGTTGTGTTAGGAATAGAAATGAAAAAGTGGAAAAATTCAGAACAATCTCTTAGAAGAGTGGCTTGAATAAAATGATTTTACTATCCATCTGAAGGTTCCTATATCTGATATGTTAGGGAGAATTCTGATATGAATAAAACTTAGGTGCCTAAAGCCTTCAACTAAGAACACTATCTTGATTCTTGACAATTTAATTCTAGGACAACTGAAAGCATCAGCTGAGGATTCAGCGAAGAAGTAAGTTTAAAAAAAAAGCATACTAAAAAAGGTACAGTAAACAAAAGCCAAATGAAGATTTGCATTATCATTCCAACCGCTGTTTATTATTTTAATAATTAATAATTATAATTTGGTTGTCTTTCATATAGTATTCCCAAATTACAAGCCTCCCAATTTTTTTTTTTTTGGTATCAGGGATCAAACTCATGACCTTGCACCACAGAGGCAGGTGTGGTGGTGCCATTGAGCTAAATTCCCGGCCCTTACTTCCCAAATTATTCAAGTGATAACACAAGGTAAAGATTTAAATGGATCTGATGGTCCTCCTAAAACCTTTCAATATGGCCAACCTCATAGGGTTGGTTTTCTATGGCAGCTGTTACAAATTATCACAAATTTCACACTTAAAATGCCAGAAATTTCATTCTCTGAGCTCTGGAGGCCATAAATCCCAAATCAGTTTCACTGGGCCAAAATCAAGGTGTTGGTAGACTAACTCTCTTACCCTCTCATGCCTCTAGGCCAGGGTAAACCACTGCTTCATTCTTGCAGCTTTCCACGTTGTATTGCCCATTTCAGCCTCTGTAGCCCAAACACCTTCTCTTTTGTAGTCATAAGGATACATGTCGTTGCATTTAGGACCCACCCTAATCGTCCAGAATAATCTGCACATTTTTATATCCTTCATTTAATAGTATCTGCAAAGTCCATTTTTGCCATACAAGGTAACATTCAGATGGTCCAAGAATTAAAGAGTGGGCCGGGGATTTAGTTTAGTGGTTTCATGCGCAAGCACAAGGACCTGAGTTCCATCCCCGGTACCAAAAAAAAAAAAAAAGAATTAAGGAGTGTCTATCTTTTGGAATGTCTCAGCCTACCACATCTGCCTCAAAATAAACTCAAAGCAATTAGGCAAGGCTGCACTAATCTCAAGCCGACTCTGATTTCAACTCTAAATTTTCAACACAATAAACAAAAGTTCTTTAACCTTATACCTCTTCTCACCTCACAATCTGCCCAAAACCAGGGAATCACTAATCCCACATTCATTAAAGCCATTACAAATTATCGTTAATGGTTCTTGCATGGGAAAAGAAGTGGTAAGGATTAAAACTCTCAAGAGCCAAGAGAGAGTAATACAGAATGGTGATTCAGGATCAAAGCTGTGTGACCTTAGGCAGCTGAATCTCTGCATAACTTGGTCTCTTCGTATGGCAAACAGGGCTAATAATATAAAAGTATGGGAAATCATTGACTTGGACCAAGCACCTGCACTGAGCCCACTAGGCCAAAACAATGTAGTTTAATCACAGTAATTGAGTTTGGCTGGTTCCAGAAGGCCCAATAACTAGTAAACTAATTAGATTATAGACAGGTAACTGTAATTGAATGACTGGTGTTTGAGCTGTAGCCAATTAAGTTGTTTTCCATGCCTCACTTTTGTTTTCCTATAAATGCTGTGTGATCACGATGTTGGTTGAAGCTCTCAGAATTGTCTCTACTTCTGTGAGCTATCCAATCTGCTGGTCATTTTTGTTTTGCTTTGCTCAAATAATTTCTAAGTGTAATTGCCCTAAGGAATTCTTTTAATACTACCCACCTTATACTCTAAGGGAGTTGATATTTATAAAACACTTAATGCTTGCCTATTCATAAAGGGTAACTGATTCCTAGCAATGCCCAAATATGGGGCACATAGATATTGATGGACAGGCTGAGAAATTTCTCACAACCAAAAATTGAGGGTCATAATTAAATGATACAATTAAACAATCTATTCAATGACTATTACATGTAAGATTGACATAAAGTCTATGAGAATTTTTCGAGGACACTCCTAAAAACTTCACCAACTTAAAGGCCTCTTTTCAAAGGACTGACCCACATCCTACAGATGGAGGCTTCTCTCAGAAGCTACCCACCCGTCTTGCTCTCAGATTACATCTGGTGGCCACAACTTAGTGTACTGCATGTTTTTAGTAGTAATGAAGAGGTACCACTGAAAGGCTTTTCACAATGAATAGACAACTGCTCTGTTCTCAAAGGGGAAAGGATAATCAGATTCAAGTATTGAGAGTGTGACCTACAGCGGGTTCCAAATTTACTGGTTCACCTAAATTCTATCTTCTTCACAAAGTCTATACCCAGCTATCTGCCTGTCCTCTCAGCCTCCTCCAACTGTATTGTTTCCTTTAGCTATACCCAGGATCTCAACACTCACTGACTAACATATTTTTTTTATTGAAGCCAAGTTTGTTAGTTCACAAATAGCCTCAAATGTTTGATTCATGGTGCAAACTAGCATCTAATTACAATAATTACAATAGACTATGCTATTTACACTGAACAATGGGGAGAGGTTCTAAGCTGCAAATTTTTTGTACAAAATTTCACAAGTGACTTAAAGCCCACAATCATACATTCAGTAGAAAACAAGATTTAAAAGAAAAAAAAACAAGATTTATCAGGGCTCAAAGTAAAACAGAATTTCAGTGGGCATCAAAGCTCTTGCTTTCTTAAATTGAGACAGGAGCAAAGTGACCACTCAGTTCTACGAGCTTATAGCTTTGTAGAAATGTGCAAAATATTAAACTATTCACACTCCTATCACGTCACCAACCACTTATCTCTCATTCCCCCTCCTCTTCCCCTCCCTCTCTGTCCTGCCCCAAGATCAGATGACTTGAGGACCTGAAGAAATTTAGGCTAACATTATTTCATCCTAATCAAGAAAAAGCCAAAGACTTGACATTTGGTAATAAAGCTTAACTACCAATCAACCACTCTTTCAGGCACTGCTGAGATTCTTGTCGGGTTCAAAGATCACTCTTCATCCTAAAAACAAGAGTCACTGTTGTGGGAAACCAAGGGCAGTGAGAGTAAGTGGACTAAGAGGAGCTACTTGGAAGGCAGCCTTAAGAGTGGGATACTGAGCCTTAGGCCAGAAACAGGTGGAGCTGAACTGGGACCTCCACCCTGTCTTAAGAATTCCAGCTCAGGGCTGGGATTTAGCTCAGTGGTTTCGCCACCTGCTGTGCAAGCGCAAGGACGCGAGTTCCATCCTGGTACCAAAAAAAAAAAAAAAAAAGAATTCCAGCTCATCGGAGTAGACAGTCCCAAATCTGGTAGCATGCTCAAGCTCCTGGTGGAAACAGATTCAAAATATCTCCACAGAAAAGCATTCCCAGGGGCAAGGGTATAGCTCAATGACAGAGAGCTTGCTTAGCATGTGTAAGGCCCTGGTCTTGAGGTCCAGCATAGGAAGAAGGAGGGAGAGAAGGATGGAGGGGAGAAGAGGGCAAAGAAGGAGGGAGGGAGGAAGGGAAGAAGGAAGTGAGAGGGAAGGAAGGAAGGAGGCCAGCCTCCTAGAAATCCTACAGATTATGACAAAGCAATGAGGTTACAAGGATCAACACGGAAAAAGAGAGAGCAAGCCAAATCAAGGCAGACCATTCAAAAACAAAACATACCAGAACTGTTATATAAATAACAGCCAAGCAGAAAATGTCTAAAGAAATAAAAAAGAAATAAGGAACTATCTGGAATGCCCAGGAAGACTTGAAAGTGGTACTTGTCAAAACAAAAAATAAATGCTAAAATCAAATATTCAGAACAAGTTAAACAGCAAATTAGACACAGATGATGACAGAATTAATGAACTGGAAGATATACCTAAAGAAATTACCATATTAATTCCAAAGATAACAGAGAGTCCAAATTACTTCTAAATGAATTATTAAGTCATTATTCAAGTCAAACTCCACAAATAGTATTTTAGATGTGCCTATTAGTTTTCGAGCCTAAAAGTATTGTCTTTTAGAAGTCATCTTTACAAAACAAGTGACATGCTGAAAAGGTCGAGAGAAAATACCTAAGAAATGAAAAAGACTAGAACACGAATCTTCTGCTATGCCTTCAATAAAACTAAACATAAACATTGATTGGAAAATTATATCTCCTGTATTCTAGACTCTAAGAGTCAAGACAAAATAAAATGAGTTTGTTAGCCCAAAATAGATCCTAAAGGGAAGAAAAGTCGTCCCAGTGAATTCTTCTCATACTGGGCAGAATCTTTCACTGTCAAATTAACTCTCTCCTAATCATCCTTCAAATCTGTAAAATAACAATCAAATATAGTACAGAACTGACCCTACCAGTACAAAATGCCACCATTCTTGTGGCCATCGGCAGCTCTAAATAACGAGTTTCAAATACTTTGACTTCTTTCCAAACTAAACAAACATTCTTTAGCTATGACCACATGGCCCGCCAAGTTTTAAAACAAGCTGTCTCAACTTGAAAAAATGTACCTACCTTAAAAAGTTCTCATTGGATTAGAATATTAATCAAAAAAAAGAAATACTATTGCCTAAAGTTTCACTTTATGCCTATAGCCTCTTACACTAAGGGATAGGGGAGAAGGATGACTAAAAAAGCAAAATGCAATGTCCACCTAGATGACGTCAATACATATACATTTGAACTGCTTTTCACTTCAGCTTTAAGAAAGGTGGGGCAGCACGAAGATGGGGCATTTGTCACAAGATCTGAATCGGACCCTGTCGTTGTCGACCTCTGAAGACCGGCAGCTCTAGATACCTAGAATAAAATGTAGTACCCCCTCCCAGTTTGTTCACCCTTAGCTGTCAACCAAGTCAGAGTCCAATGGGCTTGAAGGATACCCGGACCCTAGTCGCAGCCCCTCTGATGGACGGAACCGCTCCACGCGACACTTACAAACTTGGAGCGTTTCTCCCCGGGCTCCTCGAGGCTGCCGAGCAGCGGAGGGTGCTGAGGGCCCTTCCTGCGAGACATCTTGCTTTCCCGGCAGCTGCGGAGCGAGGCGGAGGAGGGATAGGGGGCCCCGGCGGCGAAGCCCTGGGCCGGGTGGTGCAGCCGCGGCCTGTGCCTCTCCATCTCTGTCTGCGGGTCGGGGATCGGACAGAAGGCAACAGCTCAGCACGCCACGATCAGAAAGCTCGGGGATCCTCGGGGGTCCTCCTTCCCGATTCAGCCACTCGCGCCTTCAACTCAGCTCAGCCCAGCCCAGCCCAACCGCTGCAGCCAGGGCCGGTGCCAAGACTTCCGAAATCTCCCGCCACCACTGGCCCGCTACGGACTCGCCAATCCCGTACAGTCGGGTCAATTACATGGCGGGGTGCCGCCCCTTCCGGAAGAATTCCAAAATCCGATTGGCTATGCTGCCCGTCCATTCCGCTACTCAACCCTTCCGGCGGTCTGTGATCCTCACCTTGTGAGTTTAAACTCAGGCTGAAGGCGGGTTTGGAGATTCACTGAGAACTCATCAGAAAGTCACTAGCCTGGATTTAGTTGGAATTGAAGAACCTGGAATGTAGAAAGACTGGCTCTATGATCTTTGAGCGGCGCAGGAATGTAAAATCCCTTGCTAACCCTTTTGCACGTCTCGGGAGACCTCGGTGCGTTGCCGCTGGGAAAAGTAGTTGTAGGGTAGGTGCTGGAAAGGGTGGTAGACGAGAGCCCCCTCGACCCCACGGAAAGACGCGTACTAGACATATTTAGTGGGCACCTGCAGAGCGTCTAACTGGTGAGTGCTCGCTTTGGGGTAGCAGAGGGTTCCACCAAAAATCAGAATGTGCCTGGCTAGGCCATGTCCTTAGTGAGCTCGCAGTGCAAGGTGGTTCGCAAACCTTTACACAAATGATAAAGTGACGTTGCCGCACTTGTTCTACAAGATCGTTGGGAACACAGTAAATTGGAAGGCTCAGATCTGGGGGAACAAAACGAACGATGCGTGGATTTTCAGTAGGCAGAAAAGAGTATTCCTATAAAAGGCATTCCAGGCCAGAGTAAGGACAAACAGGGTCAAGAGCACGAAGTCGAAGAAATAGGCATACATAATGAAGGACCTTATGAAACCATGCTGAAGAATTTGTTGTGTATACCCAAGATCAGCTGTGAGGCTAAAAGTTTTCTCATACACCAGTGTGCTTTTTCTCCTTTTAAAGCCATCTTTTCCTTTGAACTATTTCCTTAAACTATCGATCTTCTCATTATATGGAAGTGATGTGGGTCAAGCCTCTAGTAAACATGCAGTATTGATTGTGGTACAAGAAAAGAGGCTCAGAAAAAAAATGGATCTTAGTTCCAGCTAAGTCTTCACTCTACAACAATTTTGGTTTAGGGACTTTTGTTTTAGTGATGCCAAATTCAGTACCAGTCTCTGTCCTCAAAGAAAATCTAATCTTAGGGAAACTTCCAAGGAATCAGCAAGATCAGGAGAACTAGAAGTAATTCCTTATGTCTTCATGACAGATGCAAATTTTTATTAATAGCGAGTTACTATTTTATGGGATCACCTGCGAGACAAGCATTATTTTAATGTAAATATTCAGAGACATAGCGATAAGGTTGGCAGGTATTTACGTACACTGATGCAAATGTAATTTACTGGACAAGTAGGCAAATACCTAAGCAGTTTATCCCAACCCGGTCCAGCAGAGCACAACCAAGTTTCAACATTTCAATTTTAAAATTAAAAAGATAAGGTTAAGTACACAAGATCAATTTGTATAGTATATATTCACCCTCAGAACATGCTGAAGATGTTTTGTGTAGTTCTGTTGCACAGAGGGTTCTTTCCCCGAGGACACTTAAGGAACTCTGGAACTGTTAATAGTTCTCTATTTTGTAACAGAATAGCAATTTTAAAATCTTTAAAAAAAAATACATTACCTTCAACATGGAAGATCTCACTATTAAATATCCATGAAGTAGACAGACTGGTTTGCATATCCTTTTTGGAATTACAAACAGCAAATAAAGTACATTGGAAGCATTCAAAATATAATAAGCACATATTTATAGAAAGGTTCTGATATAAATTATATAGCAATCATGTTCCTGTAATATCCTAGTCTAATTTATAATGTCAGAAATAAGTTAATGTAACAGGGTTTAATGCTCTTGTTCCTATTCGCTTCAGGTTACATAGTGAAATAAATAAAATGTCTTTGTAAGGATGAGGAGCACTGGGCCATGGCAAAAAGGTACAGTACTGACCAAAGGAAACTAAGTCAAGGCTACTGTGCTGTTATGCTACAAACAAACATCTTCACACATTTGAGTATTAAAATAATGTGTAAGATCTTCCACACTGACACCAGAATATCAAAACCACCCCTTTGTTTCTCAGGTGTATTTACAACTTATCAGTCAATTTATGAGCATGTTCATTAAGACAGGTATCAAACACCAGTATTTACTCATTCTGATCAAGAAATTTCAGGGAAATTTCAACCCTCCCACCCCTGGAAATGTGCACAAAACTTTTATCAAAATCTTATCTTAAGGCAGGGGATTTAGCTCAGTGGTTCGCCACCTGCCTCACAAGCTCAAGGTCCCAAGTTCGATCCCTGGTACCAAAAAAAAAAAAAAACAATCTTATCTGATACAGTGCTGCGGTTTTGTAAAATAACTAAATAGCTCAGATGACCAATAGCATGATCCTGTTTAAGCAGACAGATGCAAATTTTATTCCTGATGTTTACTAGCTATATAATGTTGGAGATGATCTTTAATGTTTTTTGCTTCTCCATTTTAAAAGGGAGGTAATAATAGTAATATTTACCAAATAGTAGTATTTTTCAGGCTTAAATGAGATAACATATCTAAAGCTCTTAAAACTGTCATTTCCTCCAGCCAAAGACCACCAAGAGGAATTACCTGTACTTGGAACAATCCTGTTGGGTTTGTTACAGAGAATGAGAGTATGCACTATGGCGAGTCAGGTCATCTCAGGATGAGGGTGTTAAGAAAGCACTTAACAGATTGGGCTTTGGTTAGGTGATTTGGAGAAAATTCCACAGAATAGAGCGAAAAGAACTGCTCTGTATTTTGTCCTGTCAGGAAGGGGAGACAGTTCGATGATTGGGTGTCTTTGTAAACCTTATTCAGGAGCATGGCAGGCTAAAGCTATAGCTGACAATACAGCAGTCATTCCTATGAGTGTGTGGAAGGGGTGGTCAAAAGATAAAATTACGACAAATCTAGTTTAAAGATCTAATTGGCTGGTATTTGTAATTCTAAAATAGAACAATATCTCATTCTATAAATTAAGTGTTCTACTGAGCAGAGCAAAGGAGTATGGCTTTATAGGAAGAAAAGGGCTGAAGAAAGCAGAAATAAAGAATGAAAAGCAGATTTGTTTTTTCATTTACTTTCCTTATAGGGTCAAAATAGAGGGAACTTTCTTAGCATAGCAGCTTGTATAAACCAGGCCTCTTCTAATTGATTACAGTAGGTCTCCTAGGGTTTTTGTTTGTTTTGTTTTAACCAGTCTGTTTCGGAGTTTAAGTTGAATGCACAGCTATAAACAAGGGTGACTCCACTCTAGTTTGGTCTTTCTGCTGGAGCCTACTTAGCTCAGCAGCTTGTCCCAAAACAGCTGAGTCAAAGATGCCTTCCCATGAATCTATTTAATGTTGATATTTTGTTCTTTGCACACTGACCTTTTTTTGTCTGTGTTTAGACAAAATTAGGAAGTGGTATTGTTTTGTCTCATTTCATCATGGTCACAGAATGACCTTGTATGATTTTGGCGTTCTGTAAGAGGCTATCCATCAGGAGAACAACATAACCTAGCTTTGAGTGGCAGGTCAGTTTGTGAAAAACACTGAGCATAGCTGTAAAGTGTCAAACTAGTTCCCTGATGTCAAAGACTGTTGTTTTCTTTCTCATATCCTCAGCACATAAAAAATAATAAACAGGAGCTAATCATTGATTTTCAAGTTTACGTTGAACATTCTGAATTTTTTCTCATAGAAATGCTTTATGACCATAATGCATCCCTGAAAATAGTATTACTGTACTAACTTTGTATAACTTTACATTTATGTGTGTTTATTACTTAAAGCTCACAGTAGCATATACTGCCTCTTGTTCTGATGACTCAACAAGAAGACAATACACTCCAATGAGTCAGTAATTATGGAAACACTACTTTGTGCCAGGCTTAGTGTGCAGGGGTGAAACAGAGTTGAAGCAAGGAAAAAACAAAACAAAACGTATATAAATAATTATGCAGGGGATTTATTAGGTAAGCTTACAGGATCAGAGGCACAAAAGTCCACCATGGCTGACTGTGTTTTAGAGAGTCAGAGGACACAGTAGTTACTCAAAGAAGTTTTAAACTGCAGAGCATGTGGGATCAAGAAGACAGCACATCAGTCTGAGACTGAAGGCCTGGAAGCTCCCTGGAGATGCCCTGGTGTCATTCTGCATTGAAAGACTGGAAAGAAATTGGAGTCTAATATCCATAGGTGATAGCAGTAGCAAAAGATGCACCAGTTCAAGCAAAAAAGGAGCTTATCAAACCTAGGCCAACTTCCTCCTTCTTTTCCTTTCATTCCATTCAAGCTGCAACCCAATTGAATGGTGCCACCTACAATATGGATGAGTCTTCCCCCATTTTGGCGACTTATATGCCAATCATCTATCTCTAGGAACACTCCACAAACACACTCTGAAATGTGCTTTATTAATCTACTAGGCATTTCGAATTCCATTCAAGTAGACATTATCATCATTAACTGTCACAATATTCTTTATCATTTTTTTATACTTCAACCTTCAGATAATTACTAATGTCATCCTCTTAAAGGTTCACTTTGAATGACAATAGAAAAAATTGGAGAAAGTTGAAGAAAGGAATTGATCATCCCTATTAACTGGGGGAAAAAAAACTACCATTCTGCCCTCAAATTTACCAGAATTACAAAGTTCCATGTCATCAAATTTGGCCAATGTGTAACAACACATGAATTGCCACATTGATGGTGGAGGTGCAAAAATTTGGGCAATCACTTGGTAATGCTAGTAAATGGTCAATGCACCTATAACCCAGAAATTCTATACCTACATATCACCCTGGAGAAACCCATATTGGTGAGTCCCACACCCATGGATTCAACCAACCAAGGATGGAAAATATTTGAAGAAAAAAGTTGCATCTGTACTGAACATGCGGAGACCTTTTCTTCTTATCCCCCAAACAATACAGTATAACAACTATTTACATAGAATTTGCATTACTTTAGGTTTTATAAATAACTAGAGATGATTTAAGTATACAGGATAATTGCATAGGTTGTTGCAAAAATTATACCATTTTATATGCAACTTGGGCATCTTCAAGTTTTGGTTAGGGCAGGTGTTTTGGAACCAATCCACCAAGGATACTGCAGGACAAGTGTATTCATTTCTCTTGAGCATATACTGTTAAAGAAAAATTACCTATGACATTTATGAAGGATAGGCAGATTTTACTCAAGGAAGGACCATCAAGGTAGGTATAGGGACCACTGTCTTGATGTCTTTCCATAGGGGAGAGAGATTAGCCTCAACACTCAATGCAGTAAGGATAAGTGGAGATTGACAGCGAAGGGGTAGAGTGAGAGTCTGTGGATGGAAAATCACCAAGAGGAAACATCAGGGTGAAGGGTGTTCTTGAGGAACCAACTCAACAGAATTCTTGCCAAAGGCAGGCCAAGGTTATAAGATACTAAGTGGACTCAGATACCAAGGGTTAGGAAAAATTATGTTAGCAGAATTCTTGCCCAAACTGGATTCTACAAAAACAAAGAGGGAAGCCCAAGTTCAGGCCCAGTCAGAAAGTACCAAATGAAGTCTGGCTCAGATTTGAACAAAGGAAAGAATCTTTGTCAATACAAAAAAGAGAGATTCCTGAATCACACTGCAAGTAACCCTATGTTAGAAAACTGCCAGACTTTTCCAAATTGGCTGTCCTATTTTGCATTCACAGTAGCAATGTATATACAATTTTATCACATCCTGTCAACAATTTTTTATGTGGCACTTTCTTAGTGGCTATGAAGTGGTTTTGATCTGCCACTAATTTTTGTGAAGAAAATGTCACTGGAATATAGCCACACTCATTTTTACATATTGTCCATATGTCTGATTTTGATCTACAATTATAAAGTAGTTACAACAGAGATCTTACGACCTGCAAAGTCTAAATATTGGCCATCTAGCCCTTTACAGAAAGTGTTTTCTGATTCCTGCTAAATGATTTTTTTTCTTTTGGTGTACTACAATCACTTTTGTTTAGTTGTTTCTTGCTCTTCAGTGTGACTAACATTCTAGGAAAAAATAATTTCAGGATGGGGTTAGATTCTTGCTTTTGGCATGTTACCCACCCACACAGGATTTAACACTTTTTAAAAAATCTATTTAACAAGGTCAGAAAGATCTTGCCACTATAATGATTCACAGTGGAGAACAGACTTGATTTAAAGTATGTATGAAAATCAAAATTATTATATGGATATGTGAATCATCTTAAAATACAGTCAAGCAATTTGTGCTCTGATAAGTTTTCTCCAGGGTCTTAGGCTGGAAGTTCAGATAGAAATTCTTCATAGGAAATGTAATTAGTATAACACAGTTTAATGTCATGCTTAATAGTTTCCCAGAATGTTCTGATTAGAAAATTAATCTGCCCATGTTTGTAGATGATAGAGCCATTTAAAAGAGAACAGAATGTTCCTATTAGTAAGAGACACTTAACTAAAGTTCAGTTGAAACTGTTACATGTCACTACCAGATCACACTCCCAATATATGAAATAAATAGAAAAAAGGAATTAGTTAATTATTAAGACTGCCATAAGATTATGGTTTAATTCTTCCATATTAAAGGACAATTGCTACAGCCTAAGTATAATTTTTGAATCACTTGGAAAATAATTTGTCTGACAATAGCAAATAGTAACTATGTCACTCAAAGCTACAAATAAGTAAAAATAAGCTGCATGAATTCTATGGTGCCCCATAGAAATTTTCGAACTGTCTTTTTCTTTCATCTATATTTCTATATCATCACTACATATGTTTTTCCTTTTTCAATCTTCAGGTGAATTGCTGTGTTCTGGATATTTTGTAAGGTCAAATGTATATGAAACCTGTCTTTATTGAGGTCTCCCATTAAAGCGTCTATTTGTGTACATTATTTGCTTTCTGTCTTTAACTGAACTTGTCTTACTATAATCCACTTCATGCTATTTCTTCGATTTGCTATGATTAACACATGAGTGATTATTTTTGGATTGGAGAAAGGTAACGTGTAATTAGCTGTAATAGTTAGCATCCTTACCTGTTTGCTAAGATGTCTGAAATACTTGCAGTTTTCTTTGAAATCAAGCTATGCCCACAAGCTCTCCAAAAACTGCGGTCACAAGTCACCAGATAATTTTATATTGTCAAACCCTCATTCCCTGTCCTTAATGTTCCTCTATTTGCTGATATTGATTACAGTATCCTTCCTGAGAATCTCTTCTCACTTATTGTTCTCATCATCTCTCTAGTCTTTCCGTGACCTCTACTGGGCCATTTCTTCTGTGTGTCAGTCTTCTGGTGTCACAGTGTGTCTTGCTACATAGTTTTATCAAGGTAGAATGCCTATTTTGGTTCTACTCTGTTGATGACTTCCAGACAATAAACTGACTAGAGGAGTTATGCTGACACATTACAAACTTGCCTCAATTTTCTCATCTGCAAAGTAAGGAAGTTGAATTGTGTTCCTCTGACATTCAAACTAAGACGCTTGGAGGTCTATGCTTTCACACTGGTGCTTCCAGGGCCACAACAGAAGGTGAGGCATCCGTGATTCTGAGCCTTCTCCCCAGCAACACTTAAGCCAACATTGCTTTTACCTGTCGAATGAGTTGTTGCCTAACATGAAATTTCATATGAAACAAATAAGATTTCTGAAAAAAGAAGAAAATAAAACATTCATTGAATGAAATGTGATAGATCACTATTTCACAACTGTGTTTTTATCATCACCTTAAAGTCTTGTATACATTTTCCCTATTGCCCATCCCCATGAAATTTTAAGATTTTAGATATTCTATATGTCTAGCTATGTAATGTATGCAGATTAATTCTTTATATATAAAAAGAGACAACTTCTATGCCCCCTGAAAAACAATTTTCATAACACTGGTATCAGGTACCAAAGGTAATATCACTTCCCTTCCTCTAACTAACCCACTATCTCAAAACAAACAAATAAACAAATAGGGTTGGTGAAGTTCCTGGATTCAATCTCCAGTACCACAAAAAAGCAAATTAATCTATGAAAAATATTCAACAGATGTATCAGAAGTTTCGTGGTCAGGATTGGAAAGGAGAGAAAAATGAGACTATCTTATAGACACCTAAAATCCAACATATACAAAAGTAAACTGAACTTCTTTTCCTTAACACCTGCCTTACTCAAGAAACCCACAGTGCTGAATGGCAGCTCAGTCTCACCCGTTACCTGAGGAGAAACCTGTTCTGTTGCATGTTTATATCTAACACCTATCATTTTGAGTTCTTACAAGAAGCAAGTTTAGGCCTTGCTTTGGGAAGGGAGTGATCCCTGAGTTTAGCAAGCTTTTAAAATACTTAGTCATCCACTCTAGGCAGAGTCTTTTCTCTGTACATTAGGAAAATATTTACATTTTCTTCTTGAAATAAAGAGATTTGTATTTTATTAAGTCCACAATTCATTCAGTTTGTTTTCAGTGTCAAAATGGGTTTTGATTTATTTTGGGTTTTTGTTTGTTTGTTTGTTTGTTTGTTTTGGTACCAGAGATCGAACTCAGGATCTTACTCTTGTGAGACAGCCGTGGTGCCACTGAGAGCTAAATCCCCGGCCCTTGATTTATTTTTACAAATAATTTCTTTGGGACCTCTGTTCAGTTCATCAGTACTAATCTATCCTTTCTGTAATTATGAAGCCTGATTCAGAGTTCTGCATTGTTTAGAAGACTATTTCCCTTCTTCATTTTTCTATTTTAATTTTATTGTAAAACCTGTCCAAATTTCTGCAGTTTAGACCTGTATCAGCATTTTTCTTCTCTTTTCCACCAAATCTTTTCTTTACCTTAGGTTGTTTCTCTGTAAATAAGTTTCCAAAATTTTTTTTTCTTAAAGGCAAATACTGGAGCCTAATTATCCTTCCACCATATGGTTTCTCTTCTCTTCTTTATTCCTCAAAACTATCACGCAGTCCTTCTGCAATTGTTATCGAAATTCATCTGACCTCTTCCCATTATATTTGTATACCTCTAAACCTACCATCTGTCGTTGTCCTTCAGATGGTTACTAAATCCTGAATTCATTTTAAGGTCTTGCCTTTTCTATAACTCAATTTCTCACCTCTCTCAGTTATATGATTCCATAAACCTAATTTCCATTTCATACTAACAGGAGGGAGTGAACTATTGTAAACAAAATAAAACATCCTCTCTTCATTTACACAATGACAAGTAAGAGTTGCACTTTACCTTTTCCCTGAAAAGTGGTCTTGAGCAAGGACAAACTACACTAGCATAGGAGGAAATGAGGCAAGCTACTGAAGGTGTGTGGCAAAAATGATTCTGGCAGACAGAGACCTTGTTGGAGTCCTCTGGGGAGATGGACAGCCCAGAAGACTTGTCTTAATCTTTCTGAGCTGCACTAACAAAGTGCACTTAAGTGGGTGGCTTATAAACAACAGAAATTTATTTCTCACAGTTGTAGAGGCTGAATTTCCAACATCACAGCATCAGTAGATTCAGTGTTTGGTCCAGGACTTAACTTCCTTAACTAAGAGAGATGAGAAACAGAGTTAGAGAATGCAAAACATTAAAATGAATTCACATTTGCATGATGGAAGGGTCACAACTACTGTCCAGGGCCCATTTTATAAGGGTAACTAATCCCATTCACCAGTCCACAGAGGGAAGAGTCATATGTCTTAATCACCCTCCCTAAAAGCTCTTCCCCAAAGTCAAATGACTATGAAGGGTAAATGATGTGAAGTTATTCAGAACATCAAAGCTGCCATGACAGTGCAACTAAAGACACTCACGAAACAGGACTTCTATAACTGCTTTAGAAAGTAGCAAGAACAATGGGATGAATGTGAGTGAAGCAAGGGGGAGTACTTTGAGGAGGATTAATGGCAATGGATCTTTTACTGTAATCTGTTTATAAAGTTAAACATTTACCTTTTTTTTTTCTTTTGGTACTGGGGATCAAACTCGGGTCCTTGCGCTTGCACAGCAGGCAGCGAAACCACTGAGCTAAATCCCCAGCTATTTACCATATTTTTGATCATGTCTCTTACATATGATTTCAGACCTCTTGATCACATCACCCCTAGACTTCACTCCTGTTGGAAGCTTTCTGATCTTTGAGTTCTGTTGTGATACAGCAGCACCCAACACTTGCAGGTGTTTCTGGTGATCATAGGCGATTTTTCTCTACTTCTCTATATTGTTACCAGCATATGATAACCAATACCACAAACTAAATTTTAGATGTAGATGAGCCATGCTTTTATATCATAATAGAATACAATTTTCAGTAACTTTCAAAATATTCAAATGGGAAAATATATCAATTTCCAGAAAAAGTTTACTTATCAATGCCCTCTCTTTTTTTCCCCAAAACAAAGAACTTCTTATACATTGTATGTGAAAGTATTTTTTTATAAACTGGGTCATCATTCCAAATAAACTGTATTTTCCTTGTATGTGTTTATTACATGCTATCTAGGTATCTCTTACACATATATGCCTTAGTTACTTTTCTTGTTGCTGAGACAAAATACTCAACACCCAAAGCTAAAGAAGGAAAAGTTTATTGTAGCTGACAGTTTAATAGAGTTTTCATAGTTGCCTGGCTCCAATACAAGTTGTCATGGCAAAGGAGCATCGCAAGGGAGAAACAGTTCATGGCAGGCAGAAGGCAGCAAGAACAAGCAAGCAGTGAAGTAATGAAGCAGCAGGCAGTGGCAACAGCTGCTTCTCCCTTTTATCACTTCCATGATACCTGCCCTTTGGGTGGTGTCACTCATACCCAGGGTGGACCTTCCCATTATCCACACCAATAACTATGCCAAACCAATCAGTAGACTAATTTAGTAATCACACACCCTTGATCTCAGCGTCACACACCCTGGATCCAGCCATCCCTGAAAAGCCCCAGCTATGATTGCATAAGGCTTTTAGGGGCTATCTAGATACAAGACATAAAAGTGTGTATATAAGTATATTGTAATTTAAATATCCATTCTATTGTAAATATTGATATTATATGTATTTATATAAGGAACAAATTTAGTAATTTTAGAACATTGTTAACATTAGTTTTCATTCCATGGACTATCTATCTAATTGGTATTGTGAAGTTAGTAGAAAGCATGATAGATGGCAGGAAAATAATATTTAGTGTTAAAAATGTGAATAATTTATTCATAAGTGAATAATTTATCCTTCACCATATCAGGAGTTGATAATATCACAACTTGAGGACTGATAGAAAGTGTATGTTTGGAGATATACAAATGTTTGTCACAACAACTTCTATCGCAATTTACAAACTCTCAACTCAAACTAGTTTGCTTAAGCACCAAAAGACATTTTATTTTCTCAAAACATTGAGAATAGCATTTGGGAAGTTCACATAATAGAAGGAATTAGATATGGAGCTGGTGATCAGGACTGGCTGCATAATTCACAAAATTAAAAAACAGTGTGCCTTGGGCCTTGAGCTCAGTGTTAGAAGGTTTGTCTAGCATGCATGAGGCCTTGGCTTTAATCCCTAACACTACAAAACTAAAACAAAAAATAAACAAAATACCAGGTTCTCTGTTTAAAAATTATTAGAATTTCCAGATGGCAGAGCATTAAACCAAGCGTGAGGCCCTTCTGGGTTCAGAATTATGTGTGGCTACCTAGGGTGCATGCCCATAAATCTGCTCCTGCTAGTGAGTCAAGCTAGATTCTGCTTTTCCCCCTAGGATGTGTCAAATCCATTTTTCGTTTTCCTTCTCTGTGTTTTTCTTATTCTAATCTACTGAAGACAGTTTTAGCCAGCTGTTTCTGCTAATTCAAGCAAATAAAGTTTCAGACAGAGCTCTGACTGGTCAGGCCTGAGTGAAATGCTCAGGTATGTTGAGGAGACCCCAAGGGAGAAATGGAACAACACATGTAACAGTGCGGTGGTTCCCTATATCCATACCATAAGGAACAGGGGAAGGGTTTCTCCAAGGAAGTTGTGATGCTTACATTACTCTATATTGTGTTCTCTGTCCAATAACACAATAGCACAGAGTGGGTGAGTTATAAAGAAAAGAGGTTTATTTTAGCTGATGGTTCTGGAGGTCCAATATTGAGGGGCTACATCTGGTAATATCTTGCTTGCTGGTGGGGTCTCAAGGTGGTAGAGGGCATCACATGCCAAGAGAAAGAGAGTCCACACATGTTATATTTTCAGGTTTCTCTCCCTTTTTAAAAATAAAATTACTTGATTTAGAGGGGCAAGGAGCTCCATCCTAATGACTTTATCTAAACCTAATCACCTCTCAGAGTTCCCATCTCTAAACTCCATAGGCAGATTAAGCTTTCACTTTCTTACTACCTCACAACTGTGACAGAGTTTCAATACATGAATATTTGGGGATATATACATACAAATCATATCCACACCATAGTACGAGAGCCACCTGGTTCTGCTGTGACTGGTAAAACTAAGGTAGAATAGTATTCTGAACTGGCAAAACTGAAATTACCACATAAAGTTCACATAGAGTTTGACGTGGCATTCTACTAGTTATACTTTTTTTTTTTGGTACTGGGGATGGAACTTGGGTCCTTGCGCTTGCAAGGCAGGCTGCAGAACCACTGAGCTAAATCTCCGGCCCTACTAGTTATACTTTTTAATCCACATTGTTGTGGTTAACATTACGTGATGCCCATCCAAAAAATACTAGTTTCTCTGACATTATCTAATGTTAGTGTGGGCCTCAGTGTATAAAAGAATTTGAGATAAAAGGTGTAATTGTTAAATTTACATGTGAAGATGAATGGCACAGTGATTCTGGCTGTCTGTGAACATTTTTTCCAAACCCATAAATAAAATGGTTGAAAGAAAGCTGAAGGACAAATGGATGGACAGGTGACAAGAAATTTCTGTTTACTATAATGACCATTACTTTTTTCCAGAGCAGGTTTTCCTAAGTAGAAACAGTGTGTGTTATTTGTAAGGTTTTGATCTGTCCCTTAATTTCCTTTAATACAGAGGCACAGCCCATAATGATAACCAAAGCTCTGATGAAGATTCAGAGATAACAACAGGAAATTTTAAAAAGTTACCAAATCTAGCTTTCCTAAGAATCCCATGGCAAGCTCTTTTTGAGAGATTCCCTACTGGCCATCACCTGTTTCAGGTATCCAGCCTGTTTTATTTCTGTGCTTTTCAAATTCAACTTTCTGAACTGCATTCTAGACTCTTGAGTTTCCTTTCTTGTACATGTGAGTATACTGGTTACACTTTAGCCAATGCATTATTGAAAGTTTATTGAAGAATAGAAAAAGGCTCTCTACACCATCATAAAGAATGAAAGAAAGTTTAATTTCTATGAAGAGCTGAATAGGGAATTTATAACAGACAAGAGAATTGATAAAAAAAAAATAAAGCCAGAGAACCAACATTTTGCTTTCATTACACAAGCAGAATAACATGGGGAATTGACCAATCATCAGTATGAATAACCAGTTTTCATAAAGCTCAACATTTAAAAAATTATCTATTTAACTATCTTGATTCTTTTCTGTACATCACTTATGCTAATGTGGTTATAACTTCAGAACTAAACTGAGAAGTGAAAAAACGTTTTAATCATGTTAAATGGCTAATAGGTGTGTGTGTGCGGTTGAAAAATATACTTCATAATTGAATATTTTTGGCCTGAAGAAAGCATGCTAAGTGCTAAATACATGACCTTCTTCTTTCTTCCTTTCTTCCACTGTAAATAGTAAAGCCTTTATGGCAGTCCTAGGAAAGCCATCCTCATAGATGCAAAATAGAGTTCCCCATGTATCCAGTGATAGCTACAACCAAACAAATAGCTATTTGCCTTAATCACCATGTGTAAGATTGGACAACAGATGTTCTCCTACATGTGGTTTGCTAATTTATTTCATTCTTTTTGCCCATTCACATGAACTAGTCTGAAAATTAGTATTGAGAAAGTATAATCAAATCATTTGCTCCTCTTCACAAACAAAACCTAATCATCATTAATATGTTATCTTTCAATATCAAAATGTAGGGGAAAGAATGCCTATTGCCAAGTACAACCTTACATCATGCACAAATAAAAAACCCACACCATTCCCAGCTCCATGCCAAAACACTGAAATGTATTTTTCTAAGAACGGAAGCAGGGAAACAAACAAACACAGCTGTTGCCACATCATCACGCTCTCTAAAGGGTTTTAAACACCCCTAAAAGGTTATTTGATCTTTACTCATGCATTCTGACAAATTCAATCATTTCTCCTACCCATATTGATGTACATTCACGCACTCCCTAGGAATCTGGAAATTTTCCCACAATTATATTTAGAGTCATGATTTCAACGTAGCTACTTTTGAAAGAAATGAATGACTTCTGCTATAATTACTAAATACCAGGCATGTTCTAGAAAACCTTTTAAATCAGGATCCATTTTTCTATTATGTCTACCTTATACTCGTAGTGCTAAAGTGCCTCAGTCCACTCAAAAGAGGAAGCTGACATGCTTTTCCATTATGTAGAATAGCTGACCATAGACAATTTAAATTGGTTTCAAATTTTAGGTTAATGTTCTTACTGCTATCCTGCTACTTACCTTAATTCATCTTGGTATTTTATGGTGTTAGATATCACTGTCTGCATAATGAGCACAGAAGTTTTAAATGTAATGCCTCTTCCTGCTCATTAATGCCACTACTAAACTTCACTTCTTAAGGAAAAATTATCATATTATATATATATTTTGTATTGCAATGCTATTGCCCTGTATGTTACCTTAATTATTTATGTGTTATATAATTTGATTGTAAGTACCTAGAGAAATGAACTAAATTTACCATTTAAAAAGCTGTAAAAATAAGATAAATGTGGCAATAAAAATCAAACCTTATAAAAATTATAAAGTACCATGTAAAATTCTCCATTCTCTACTCTTAGTTCTATTCAGAAGAGATAATCACATTTAACTATTTCTATTTCAAGTTCTTCTGGTCAGTATTTCTAAAAAAGTATTATGTGTATGGTGCCTTTTCTCAATTTTTTGCTGCTCAGCAAAAGATGAGGTAATGAGTTTATTTCTACTCTTTTTACCATCTTTTCTCCTCCTCTTAATGTTTGCTAATATGACTTTTATTATTTTTCAACTCACTACCTAATGTCTTTTTTTTTTTTTGAGACAAGGTCTCCCTGTGTAGCTCAGGCTGGCTTCCAAATTTTAGTGATCCTCCTGCCTCAGCCTCTTGAGTGCTGAGATTATAAGTGTGCACCATCACGTCCTGCACTACCTAATATTTTGACACTACTAATATATTTATTATTAGTATATTAATACTTCTAATATAATTATTATTAGTAGATAAATATAATAATATCATATATATATTTGTGTCTTAATAGTCTTTTTCTTTTATCTTTTTTGGCCAAATTCTCCCTCCCTCAATTCAGAAACACTCCCTCCCCATCAAAATATATTTATAACATACGCAAGGACCTTAGTTCAATTCCTGGTACCAAAAAAGATATATTTATCACTTTTTAAGATTCTTTTGAGCCAGGTGTGATGGCACATGTCTGTAATACCAACACTCTGAGAGGCTGAGGCAGGAGGACTGCTGCAAGTTCAAGGCCAGCCTGGGCTACGTAGTGAGTCTCTGTCTCAACAAACCAAAAAAAGAAAAAAAAATTCCTTCAACATTCTTCAAGATTATAATATAATATATACACTTTGTTTAACAGGTATAGAATTTCAGTTTTACAAGATAAAAATTATAGGAAAGCGGGCTGCAGATTTAGCTCAGTGGCACCATGCCTGCCTGGCAAGTGCAAGGTTCTGAGTTCAATCCCTGGTACCAAAAAAAAAAAAAAAATTACAGGAAGGCTCTGATTCAAAAAACTAAAAAAAAGATTAAAAACAGCTCTATAATAATTAACACTGCTGAAGATTTTTATATTTAAAAATGGTTGATGATGTAATTTTGTTATGTGCTTTTTGCCACATAAGTAAAAATTCATGATTATATATTTACATGCATATGTAATATACAGTAAATACTCACTTGGCACAATTCCTATATACATGAATTTCCATTATCACTATTTGGTCAAATAATGCAACTTTCCAAACAACATAGGTTAATCTTGGTTGCCATGATTTGTATATTAACTGTGAATGATTGCATAAAATTTGACTACTAGCTTGTCAGTCTACAAATTGCTGTGTAATAGCAAATCAAGAACATGATCAGTGACCAATCATGTCACTTCTTTCAAAATCTGTTGGTGATCAGGCATTGTACATTTCTTATTTCCTTCTTGCACAGACGGCAAAACATGCAGTTGTGTTACTTCCTTGATGAATATAAGAGACAAATGGTACACAAAGATGAAAATGATAATGCTGGATGTGATGTTAGAATTGTTCATAAAGGGGGTAGTAAAAGAAAATGGCTGACTGTGAGAATGTTGACACGCCCATGTGCAACAATGGTAGCTATCCAGCCAGGGGTGCTTAGTAAGTGAATGAAGTGACATAAATGCGAAAAGTGATTGAGATAAAGAGAACTTCCCAGAGGAAGTGATAGCAACAGAAAAGTTTACATTTAAGGAATCTCTAAAGATATTTCACAATATTGAAAGTGCAAAGTGTAAAATATCAGTGCTGATGCAAATTTAGGAGTATGACAATTTGCTAAGGCATATTCTGTATTGTAAGTTGCATATCGAGAAAAATGCAGTGTGCTCCAAATACTTTTGTAAGTTTGTTTTAATAATGTTTTTGCAGATAAGTAAAATGTTTTAATTATCAATGTTTCTTATGTTTTAATTTACTGGGTTCTAAATAAATATTAGTTTTACAATTTTTTATTTCTCTACATATTTACAACAGATAGTGAGAAATATTCTGATGTTTTGATTAAATGTCTTAAAAGTCTCAGAACAATCATACTTTTTTCCATTGATTGTTAAGGTTACTTTGCATGGCATCAGCTTCCATATGGATTTTTGTGGTACTACCCTACATGCAAAGGGATAACTGTGTGTATAGACTTTTGTTGGGTAATTGTTTTATTTAAAATTGAGATCAGGTTATCAGCACTTTTCTGCATTTTTTTCTTTACTATTTTTTATTACCTTGTGGAAATAATTCTAAATGAAATGTCATAGCTTTAACAAATTATTTCTAAGTGGTTGCAAATTTCATCATATATTTACTCTAATTTATTGAGACATTCCCTTACTAATGAACATTCTTTTTAGGTGTGTATACCACAAATGAACATTCTTTTTAGGTGTGTATTGCTTCAATAGACATACTGTACAAATATTCTTGAATACACACACACATACACACACACACAACACACATATCTATACATAAAGTAGATTCCCAGGAGTGGGATTGCTAGGTCAAAAGTTATGTGGTTTTAAAAAATTCTCTTAGATATCACTAGATGGATTGCACAAAAGGCTGTATCAATACACATTCAGTTTCTTATCAGTAATTTAAAGTAAGTAAGGGAAGCTGAAAAATTTCCTCACCAGAAATAGATTTTAGAGTTCTTACATTGTTGCCAGTCTAACAGGATAAGGTGATATTTCATTGATAATTTAATTGGCTGTTACTACCAAAAAACTTAAATAATTATGTTTTTTGATAATTCAAATTTGCTTTTTTTGTCCTTAACTTTGTGTCCTTTGTTGCTTTTAAATTTAAGGTCTTTTTCTTATCCACCTTGAGCTCTTTGTATATTACAAATTAAATAGCTAATACGTGTGGAAAAGAAAAGCAATTTGAATGGGTTCGGGCTTGCTTTATTATGTGGCAGAACATGCATTCATCAAATCAATAAAGTATCTGTATAGGAGCAGGTAAATGGATATGTATGGCAGAATAATGTCCAGAAACAAATGCAAGTATATATGATAATTCATTAAATTTCTTTTTTTTTTTTCATGTAAGGGAAGAAATGATACATTTACTTAAGTGGGAAAATTTGCTTAATAAATTTTGCTGGCAAACTGAATGATCATATGAGAAAAGTAAGTGATCCTATTTTAGACAAAAAATAAATTTCATAGGAAGCTAAAAATGAAAAAAAACATTTTTTCACAAAATATAGTATACTATATACAGAATCTGTGGACAGGAAAATTAAAATTTCTGAAAGAAATGAGATATTTGACCACACAGAAATTATTATTTTTAATTTTTATTACCATCATCAATATTATTTCTGCAGTACTGAGGATTAACCCAGGACTTTTGCACTGAGTTGCATGCCCAGATCTTTTTTATTTTGAGACAGGGTCTCCCTAAGTCACTAAATTACCCATGCTTTTTGCAAACTCACAGGATCCTTCTACCTCAGTCTCCCAGAGTGTTGGGATTACAGGACTGTACCACCATGCCTGGCTAAAAATTGAAACTTTGTAATTAGAGTTCTATTACATGACAAACTATTTACAAAGTCAATAGACAAATTACTTACGTGTATGGGTGTAAAAATGGTATACAGATGTGTATTCATCATTTATCATTGCATAATAAATTGTTTTCAGAATACATTAATAAATAATACCAAAAAGAAATATAACAAGCAAGTTGATTATCCAACAATTTTCTTGGGTTGGGAATTTGGGTGTGTCTCACTTGGGTACGTCTGGCTCAAGATTTCTCCAGAGGCTGAAGGCACAAGCCTTTCCACAGAATCATCTTACAACCTGGTCACTAGTAATCCAAGAAAGAACAGGAGAATCACCCATGGTGGAATCACAGCCTTTTTTATAATCTAGTCTCAAGCGACATTTTATTACTTCTGCTGCATTCTGTTTTTAAGAAGTTAGTCAATAAATGCTCAATATGAGGGATTTACACCAAGATGTTATCACTGGGGGTGATCTGAGAAGGTGCCTACCACAATAAATGACGCTTATAATTTTCAATAATGTCATATTTCAACATCTTTGGATAATATCTCTACATTCCTGTAAGATGGGGAAATTACTTCCGTCCACCTCTCTGTTAGGAGTTCCCACCTGTCATTTCTATCAACTAGTCTGTTACCCTTACACTTAAGATAGTTATACTTAATTGTCAGTTTGATTGGTTTGGGAGCCACCTAGGGGACTAGAAAAGCACACTTCTGGGAGTGTCTGGGCAGATGATCAGGAAGTGAACTTGACATCTACTCCTGGCTCCTTCCTCTCTAGTGCTGTTCCTTTACTCTACTTTCTGACCACCATGAGCTAAGCACTTTTGAACCAAATTAAACCTCTCCTCCTTTAAGTTGTTTTGGGTATTGTGTCCCTGTGATGGGAAAGCTGACAATACAATATTGTCAAATTTTATATTGTTTACCTGATAGATATAATGAAATCTATTGATTCTCTTACCATTAAGTACAAGACCCAGGAATAGTCAAGAGACTTCTCCCTACCTTTCAATCTGAGGAGAGTTTAGGCCAGCAGACAGCCTGTACTCTAGAAATCTTCCCCCTTCACTGGCAGATTATTCTGCTTATTTTTTAACCCAAGAATGAAACCTGCACAGCTGGTCTATAGGTACTAAAACATATAATCACCATGATATCTGTCTTACTTCTCACCATGATATCTGTCTTACTTCTCGTATTTCTAAACCTAACAATAGAGAATCTGAAGTCTTCTAGGACTTGACAGCAAATGGGCTCATACCTACTAGGAGGTTTCCTGTGTAGGTTTTGGTCCCTAAATTTTCCTACTCAATATGTTTGAGTAGGACAAATTAATATGATCCCAAGAACTTTCTGTCATCTTGAAATTCATTAAAATATCTTATCTGTTGACGTTCCCTCTTATTTTTTGATTGTTGATGTTCTCTCTTATTTTTTTATTCTTTCACTAATATATTCTATTTTATTCCTTACTAATATTTGAATGAAATTCTGGGGAGAATGGCAGGTAAAATTTTTTGCCTCAGTGTGCTGTCATGGAACAGAGTCAACCCTATCTATCTACAAAGTAGTCAAGGAGTGCTTAAAAAAGGAATAAATTCACAGACAAATGGTGAGTGTTACTGTATTAAATTCTATTGCTGTCAAAATAAATTACCAAAAGCTAGCCTTAAAACAGCAGAAATTCTTTATCGTATGGTTCTGTAGGTCAGAAGTTTGAAATGAGTCTCACTGAGCTGAAATCAATGTTATCATTAGGGCTGTGTTTATTTCTGGAGGCTCTGGGGCAGAACTCATTTCTGTGCTCCTGGAAGGTGTTGGCACAGTTCTCGTCTTTGTAAATAGAGCTTCCCATTTCCTTGCTGGCTGTTGGCTAAGGGCTTGTCTTCGCCTACAGACTACACTCATATGCCTTGTCTCAGGAAACAGTTGCAAAGATTTTTCAGGTTAAATTGACAATTCTTGTAGGGGAGCTCCAATGAACACTGAGATTTCAAAATATGTTTTCTTAGGAGGTCAACATACATAGTGAAAATAGTGAAGATAACTAGAGTATATGAACATTATAATTCTTTTTGTATTTATGCCCTTTAATATGGAAACAAAACCATTCATAAAAATCTTTGTTTCCACATTAGCAGTGTGAAAAAGCCAAATGTTGCTCTCGTATAAAAATATCTTTTTCTCCATCATAAAGAAAAATATTTTCCTGCTTTTCATGGCATAGGAAGAACATATTTTAAAAATTTCCCTTTATTGTTGTTATACAGACATTTGTATAGTAAAATATGTTAGTATTAGTAAATAAATTTGCAGTTATCTTTCATATTTCCAACTCTATATAAACTGTATCACTAATTAATACTTGATAAAGATAAGCAATAGGTTTAATTTTATTGATTGACTGTCGTTGCTTTACTATGTAGACAAAAATAAATAAACATGTTTATATTTTTTTGATGAACATATAGGTAATATAATCAATCCATAGTGCTATGTTGCCTATTGAGATACCATATTGCTTAAAAAGGTACCTTTAACATGTCTAAATGTGCACATAAACATTGAAAGCTGTTGTGGAGATAAATTTGCTTAGTATTTCCTATGAATTGAAGAACTCTATGTGAGGTTTAAATATGTGCTTAATATTCATATTTACTACTCACAAGCACAAAAGTTACTCAAAATACATTTCAAATATCTTTAGAAATGCTAATTTTATTTCATAAAATTCTTCTACCTAATTTCTAGGTACTATTATTTTTAATGACTACAATATCATCTTGACATCAAATGATGGTTGTGGGTTTATGAGCATTTTTATAATGTCAGAATTTTAATATTTTAATTGTGAATTTTTAATAACATGAGTTCCTTCTATGCTAACTCTGACATCTTTTGTCAGGGGGATATATAATTTTATTTTAAGGAGAACAAAGTCAGTATTTCTGCTTTTAAAATGGTCATTTGTTTTATTTCATCCCTCTTATACAGTGTTGGATAAATTAAGAAAACTTTCAGTTTGTTCTAGGCTTTTATCAGGAAGAGAATAATGACTCAGTCACTTGCCCTTTTTTTTTCTATCTAATTTTGCATTTCTTAGAGATATCTTTCATGTGCCATCTAGAAGATGACAAAACTAAATTGTGAGAAATCTCATCCTTTTAAGTTTTATAGCCCTAAGTTTTTCAACAGTAACAGGCCCTTACCATGTATTTACAAAGCCCTCTTTTCCTAAATACCACTGTATGCATAAGTTTTGCTATGAAATGACCACATGAGTCATTAAACACAAATCTTTTACTTTGTGAGTTGCTTTGTGCATGGCCACAAAAATTATTAACTACATGGCTGATTTGAATGCGCAAGCAGTATGGGTGGCCAGCCTTATTCACTAAGGGACTGAAGTACAAGGAACTAGAATTAAAACCTCTAGCAAAATTAAAAATTACAATTTGGGATTATCTAAGTAATCTAAGGTAGAAAGGTGGAATATGTGAATGCTTAAGAACAATTTATTGCATATGATTTATTAATACCACTTAGAAAACCTTCAGGAAGCAAAGTAGAATGAGGACTCCCTCTTCATATGGAAAAGAATTAAATAGACAACTTTAGGGAAGACTGGAAAATCTGGTTCAGCAAGAGAAATATGGTGATACAATGTGGCATACCAGCAAAGCCCAGGGGTGTCTCAGATTTAAACATAAATTCTAATTCTTCTGTATTACTTTCTCTCCTGGGCCTCATTTACTCTTCAACCAAATTACATGTTATCCTCAACTCTTTAGAAAAAACTTTAACCAAAACCCCATGAAAGCATCAGTAGGAGAGTTTTGATCCTGGCACAAGGTTTGAGGACTCCTGAATTTAAGATTTGGGAGGAGGAGTAGGTCTTGAATTGGCCTTGTCACTGCTGTTTGTTCATGTGTTGTGTTCAGCTCCTCATTGCTCTTATTTCTTGTTTGTGTGGCTTTGCCTATTCTCAAAACTGCGACACATGGAAAATGCCTGTTGGCTTATTGTCTAAGATCTTCTGCTCACCTCTCTGGATGCACTGGCCATCTTTCTTCATCCAGCTCTATGTCCTATGTAGACTTTCTGTGAACTTCCTTGCCTCCTGCTTTATTATGAGTTTAGATAGGAGAAGGAGGCTGAAGTATTAATTCTTCAATCTTTTCCCTATAGCACAAATTCTTGATAGGGGCAATATCCAAGATGGTGAAAATTAGTACTTAAGGGAGAGAGCGAGAGTGAGAGAGAGAGAGAGAGAGAGAGAGAGAGAGAGAGAGAGAGAGAGACCCGAGTGCAACCACTGTGAAAATTAGTGTGGAGATTCCTCAAAAAACTAAAAGTAGAGGTTCCGTTTGACCCAGCTATTCCTTTCTTGATATATTTCTAAAGCATCATACCACAGCGATATATGCACACCCATGTTTATAGCATCACAGTTTGTAATAGCCAAATCTTGGAAATAGCCCAAGGGCCCATCAACTAATAAATGGATAAGAAGATGTGGGGTTTTTTTATACAATGGAGTACTACTCAGCAATAAAGAAGGACAAACTTGAGACATTTCCAGGAAAATAGATGCACCTTGAGACCGTACTCTTAAGTAAAATAAATTGGGCACACGTGTTTAAATATTGCATTGTTTCTCTGGTGTGAGAAAAAAAAGGGTAAATAAGAACCAAAATGTATAATCGATATTGGGGAATAGGAAGAAAATTTTCAAATGGAAAGGGAAACAAAGGAGGGGGAAGGGAGAAAGGAAGGAAGGGAAAAGAAAAATAGAATAGAAGAAAAATGAAAAGAAAGCTCTTATAAATAAGGAGGGGGTGATAAGTTGAATGGAAGGGAGGGGATTGGGAAATATTTGTTTTTAAAAAAAGAGATCTTAGTTATTACAATGATTTGTGGTTCTCTAAAAGCCCCAGTACAGAAACACACATTAATACTAAGTCTGCAGTATTAAATTTTCATGAAGAAGTGATTAGGTGTAGAATGTCTATAATGGCTCTGTGGGACACTGCTAATGACATAACTGTCCCACAGAATCACTATCAGCTTGCTAATCCTCCAACTGGAGATGAGGTCCTGAGACAATGGGGTAAATAGATGAAAAAGAGAGATACCGGGGAGCTTGAAGGGCTCTCTTAGTCACTTGAACTGCTCAGAAGACAAGAGTTAACACTTCCAAGAGAAGAACAAGAAGGCCTCCCTTTCACCCCCCATCTTTGCACCTAATCTTGTTTTAACTTATTCTTTTCCCCAGACCAAGTCTTTACCTATAGTTCAATTAACAGTATATTTTCTGATTCCTAACATAAGGAAGAAATTTTAATAAAATTTTTTTTGTGGAGTGTTAAAATTTATATAATTCTTTCAAACTGTGCTCTTATTTTATTCCCAAATTATTTCTTGTATTGCTATTTTATAGAGGAGAATGCTAGACACAGTGTGCCTACATGATCCATCCAAGATCATAGCTAGTAAACAGTAGTGATAGCATATTTTTTATTGCGTGTGGTACCTGGGGCTAAACATATGGCTTTTGCACTGAGCTACATCTCCTGTCCTTTTAAATTTTTTTATAGTGAGAGAGGGTCTTGCTACATTGTTAAGTTTCAGAGGCTGAGCTTGAACTATGATCCTCTTGCCTCAGCCTCCTAGAATGCTGGGCTTATACCTATGTGTCACCATGCCCAGAAATAGCACTACTTTTTTTTTTTTTTTTTTTGGTACCGGGGATCAACTCAGGTCCTGTGCTTGCGCATCAGGCAGCGAAACCACTGAGCTAAATCCTCGGCATACTTTTTAAAGATATATTTTGTGCTTTGTCCATTTCAGCAAGTTCCTCAAGTTATTTGCTACTAAGTAGAGAAAAAAATCCCCAAATTAAAATAATCTTCCAAATGAATCACTTTATTCTTAGATTAATTCTTAATATTAAATGATAGATACTTTGATAGATACTAAATGATAGATACTGTTACAAAACAGGTAAAGGACAATGTCTTAAGTCTTTTTAGGAATTTTTAAAACATGTTTTGTTGAAAATGCAAGTAAATGTTTTGTAGAATATTATGGTCATAAAAGCAGTTATGGGCACAGAAAATTATACACTTCAGCAGAGACTTGGCTATATAAAACTCATGAAAAAACTCCAAATAATCCAAAATGCTACAAGAAAAATATGCATCAAAATCAAGAGATACAGAAGGATTCTTTCAGGAGATTTAATTAAAACCCAGGGTATCTTTTAACTTCTTTAGGAATAAGAGCTCTATAGAACAGTGGCTTCAGTATAACCCTGCTGAAGGTTTTTTTTTTTTTTAAAACAAATAAAAATCTGTGTGAAATAAGAACATGACAGGGAAGCAAAGCAAACACATCAGATAAGCAGACAAGACGATAGTTGAAAAGAGATGTGTTTGCAAGTAACCATAATATTCTAATAACATAAAGGATTAACACTAATCAGCGGGGTGCTAACAAATGTATCAGGGGAAAGAGATATACAAAAAGGAAAGAAGTTTGCTAATAAATGAGGACAAGAAAGAAATTAATTACATCCCTTAAAGCCTATGCCATTGAAGTAGTTTTTTAAAAAACTTTCTTTAAAAAAGAAAAATGAAAAGAAATTGGTGCAACATAGAAATTAGAAAGATCTTGTCAAAGTATCAATTGATAACTAGCATGATAACGAAGTTAGGTATTTTAGACATACGTAAATCAGCATCACAAATAAGATGGTCAGAGATGAAAAGAAATTAGACAGAAGGCTTACTGGGTGCTTTGCCAATTTAATTGTTAAAAGCTGGAAATCTTTAGAAAGCATTCGTTGAAAAGAATTTTGTACTGCTGAAAGTAAAAGTCAAGGAACCAAAGCAGAGGCACTGACCATCTGGGAAATACATTGTTAACTATTAACAAAATAGTAGCACAGGTGGAAACTATATATCAGAAGAAAAAATGGTTCCAAGAAAAATGAATAGCAACACATTATCAAGATAAAAAATCCCATTCAGAATTATCTTTTTAATGGAATTATCTAGAAAAAGTTTGGTATTTCAACATTAATAACACTTCTGTGTAGTCTTCTTGAACTTTCTGTTGGACAAAAATGAATTCAATATAGATAGACTGTGGTTAAGGGTAATCAAACTTTCTGAATGAATGTCTGTAGTAAAGATTATAAGATGAAAATATATCAGATATTTTTCATACAAGCTACTTGACTTTATCAGGAGAAAAACATAGTACCTAGAGTTTCAACTTTTAACCAAGCTCTTTTCTCAAAACCAAATTAAAGATTCCTAGCATTCCAGCTGTCTGACATTTTGAAATAGCCAATAAAATATTTTTGGGCCATAAGTTATTTAAAAAAATAAATACATTGATTTTGCTTACATTCATTATTTAAAAATTCTTGAATATGTGCATCTGTTAGGAAAATTAAGTTTCACTTGATTAAAGTATATCAGAGGAAAATATCCAACAAATATGATTTTAAAATGTATGTTCAGACCTTTTAATACCTGTGTAATATTCTATAGTATCTTTCCCTTAGCTATTTCAAGTGGGGACATTTAGGTTATCTGCAGCATACTTGCAGTAGCATTTATTTAGAAAACTGTCTTAATATCACTTCATCCAGAATATATTTGAAAGAGTTACTGAAGTTTTGAAAAAAATACCATGTTAAAGTACTTTTACCTATAAAACAATTACATGGCATGGATTTTTCTCTTTACAATCTGTCTCTCTCCAACTACCATCCCCCATACCAAAGGCAACAATGTGTTGAAATAAATATCAGTTCTGTGAATCAAATGTACATAGCATGATTATTCTAGTAAATAATACTGTATTATTTACTCAAACTTGAAGAGAGCAGATTTTAAGTGTCCTTACCACACATGCAAGCACACATACATACACACAAATGTTAACTATTAGTTGGGATGAATATATTAAATTGTGGTAATCACTGCAAAAATATATCAAATCATCACATTGTATACCTTGAATATATATGATTTTATTTGTCAATTAAGTATTAAACTTTTTTTTATTGAGACAGGGTCTCACTATGTCCTTTAGGCTGACCTTGAACACACTGTGTAGTCCAGGGTGGCCTCAGACTTGTAGCAATCCTCCTGCCTCAGCCTCCTGAGTATTGGGATTACAGGTATGCACCACCACTCCACGCCTAAAAATGTTTTTGGAAAAGATAAAGCATCAAGACTATGGCAATTATTTTGTATTTAAAGAATCCAAAATAGTGTTTGTATTTACAAAATACAAAATCACTGGTTGATTTCATTAGTTGTTTGTTTCATACAAACAACGGTTCATGTAACAGCCGATTTAATTACCTAATTGAATTAACTGTTTTCTTCAGTCAGAAGGTTTGATCTGGCTGTTTAGTGCAAATACCATCCCACCCAGTGTTCCCCCTGTTATTTCAGAGGATACATTTTCCCTGGAGACCAGGCATGCACCTCCCTGGCAAAGCTCTTTACCCTCTGGACAGATGCAGAGGTGATTGTGACGTGTGCAACAGTGATTTGACTCCTGTCACATATGTCTGAATAGCAAGAGGCTACAGTGAAAGAAGCCGCCTGGAAAGTAAGTGTTGTGAATTCTCTTGAAAATTCAAACAACTCTGCAAAGGACAGACGTGGCAAAAAGAGGTCTCAGGTGAATGGGTTTTGGAAAGTCTATTAGTTTGTAGAATAAAAAGATGCCGAATGTGAAGTATAATTCATTAGTTGAACCACAAACATTAAATGAGCATGCTTTCAGGGGCACATAGTGCTGTAAACATTATTATATAAGTATGGAAAGTCATTCAGTTATGCCTGACAGCCTTTAAAGACCCTGAATCTTCAGTTAAATCAAAGGACTGTACATTTACTTATTGGTTGATTTATTTATTATGAAAAAAAGGCTGTTGGGTTGTGTCCCTGAGAATGATTTAAACTAACAAACAAGAAAAACTTTTCTACCTAATCCAAACATTCAAATATAACATTTTGCAAATCACACACAACATCATAATTAGAAGCTGGAATAATACTAAATACTTAAAAAGATGAGTGACATACTTGACAACCTCATGGGGCAGAGTAACCATAAAAGTAAAAAAAAAAGTAAAACTAGCTGAAAAATAAATGGACAGGACAAGTATGGGGGGCAGGAGAGAATTGTGATGCCACATAAAGGAGTAATGCAAAGAAAACAAATAGAAAAAATGGGCTGAGAACATGACTGAAGACTCTAGAAAAGAAATAGAAATTAATATAGAAGAAATAGAAATAGTCAATTAATATAGAAGAAGATGATTTTATTGGACTAATAATAAAAGTTATAAAAAGTAGAATACAATTTGATATTTGTGTAGTTTATTAGAATAATGTCTATAAGTGAACAATGTGAGTAAACTGAAATGTTCACACATTTGGGTAATTGTGAATGCAAAAATTTGTACAAACAGTGGAATGATTCCTCTCTTCAACATAAAAGAACAGCAATTTGGCAACAAGTCATATACAAAATATGCATACACCTTAACCAAGAAATTATGTTCTCAGAGATTTCCTTTAAAGAAAAGAAAACATAAATGATCAAAAATGAATGTACAAGAATATTTCCTTCTAATTGTTCTAAACTAGTAAAATTTTGCCCTTAATCAAAATATCGAAAGGCAATTGGCTCAATATATCCTGGAGTAGACATTTAATCTAATATTATGAACCATTTAAAAAGTTGATGGAGGTCAATATGAACATTGTTCAAATACTAACCCAGGTTCTTGCCTCACTTGTCATTGAACCAATGCATTTATTGGCCCAGGGAAAGGACAAATGTAACTGAGAACAAATATTTGCATGAATACAATTCTAAACTTATGTCAGGAAGCTTATTGTTTGCAAGAGCTGGACTTTTGAGGAAAAGATGCTTAGTTTAAAAAGTTTGGTTTTGCATATTAATAGGTAAAATCCTCATGTGTAAGAACATACAACAGATTTGGCAGTGATGTTTGCTCAATTTTTACCCCTTACTGGACACAGACATAGCTTTATTTTTTACAGAAAAAGTATAGAGCAATAGAGTTGTCTGCTGTGTTAGTCCTGCTTCCTGTTGGCCATGCTTTGAAGATGGGGTAGGTAAGAAGAAGCATAGAAATTCAACTGAGTTTGTGTGCCTGGAATCGAGAGAGAGAGAGAGAGAGAGAGAGAGAGAGAGAGAGAGACGGAGACAGAGACAGAGACAGAAACAGACGTTTTCCTTCCCTTGATATAGTCCAGGGACACTGCAGGACTTTTAAAGAAACTCTACATTCACTGTGTGTGTTAGTTTCCCATTGCTGGTGTAGCAAATTGTCACATACGTGCTTCCCTTTTAGAAATTCTCTCGTTATTACACCAGGCCCATGAGAAGTTCATAAGAAGTCCCTTTTACCACGTATGGTAACACATATATAGGTGCTGGGAATGAGAATCTGAACATCTCTGGGGGCGGCTGGTCAGTCCTCTACACTGTGGAACCACTAACAGCAGAAGAGCAATGAATGCTGCATGCAGGTGGTCCCATGTTTGAAGCTGCGAAGGCAGCTGAGAGGCCACAGCTGGAACAATGGGCAGATTTTAAATGCCTTGTGTTTGGAATAAGGAGGTTGAGGAATGTGAAAGCCAGATGTTAGGGGATGATTCCAGTCCTTTAAGATGTAGCAATAAGAGAAGTGAAATGACAGATCCAACTTGAATCTGTCGACTGTACAATTGATTCCTAGCCCTGTCTATTTACTGAAAATTCATCCCAGATGAAAGGAAAGAGAGGAAAGAGAGAAAAAAATGCCAAAGTAATGTGACCATGTAAAACCAGGAAGAATCAAGAAAACATGAGACTGAGACCATCATGAATGGCCAGATTGACTTTCCTACTAGTTGTGGAATAAATTAAATGGCATTTTAGAAAGGTACGGTCTTTTACATCTTAAATTCATAAATAAAATATATATTTATTGATATGGAAAGGTAACTATAATATATTATTACATGAAAGAACCATACTACAAAACATGATTTATTTAGGGCTGGGGATTTAGCTCAGTGGTGCCGCTGCGTGACTCATGAACACAAGGTCCTGAGTTTGATCCCTAATACCAACCCCCCCTGCCAAAAAAAACCCTAAAAAAATGATATATTTAATATCCCATTTTAATTGTTATCTTGTATTTACATGTATTTATAAATATAAAATATATTCAAAGCTTATAGCCCTATTTTGTATGTTTCTTCCTGGGTGACTAGATAATGAGTGATGTTTTTGTACTTTTTTTCTTTATATCTATTCAACTTTAGATGTGTACAATTGTTTGTATGAGCATGCATTATTTAAATAATCAATAAAAACAGAAAAGTCATTCCCATTTTGAAGAAAGCTATGGAAAAAGATGTCATCATTTATAACAGATAGCGAGACAGTGTAGAAAGATCACTGAGCAACAACTCTTTCCAGAAAAATTTGATTAAGTGTTAGATTTTCAGTTTACTAATCATATAACCTTGGGCAACCTACCTACAATTTCTGGGACTCATCTGCAAACTGGGACTAGTGATGTACTTGGTACTAAGTAAAATGTATTGGCTTGACATTTAATGTGTTATTTAATCCTCAAAACAACTCTTCATGTGACTATTATTATACCATCATGTAAAATCAAATATAGAGAATACATATTCCAGCTCATTGAAAAGCCATAATGGAGACCTAAGAAATTTCTGTAACATAATCAAGAAGAAATGCTTGCTGTGCTTAGCAGTTATAGATGCCACTTACAAGCTTGTAAAACAATATATTGATAAATTTGTTTTCAATATGCATATCATATTCCTCTGAGAATCTCATTAATTTAAAGAGAGATCTGTATGTTCTTTGCCTTAAGACAGTCTATTATTTAAAAACAGAAATTTCAGTGGGATACCTTCTTACCTGCTGCCACCCCGGTCTCATGATTAAAACTTTGTCTGAGAAATAGACCATTGAATGAAAATATTTTAAACTTGTATTTACTAAATACGAGGTATTTTCCATAACAACTCTGTGTGTATATACATAAATATGTGATAAATATAAATATATACAAACATATTATCATTTAAAGTGCTGAGTGATTATTAATTATCTGATACTTTGAGATATAATTTATAGACCCAGGTGAAGAAACTAGGACTAGGAATATGGGCCAAGTATAATGTTATTTGAAATCAAAGTGTCTAGAATACTTCCATATAACCTAAGTGGGGGAACTAGTAACAATTTATGCCTGCTTATCAAGAACCTTTGAGGCTAGAAGTATTTTAGAAATCAGAAATTGTTGTTTTTCAGGGAGGTGCTTAATGCATACACGTTATGTAATGTACGGATATATATTATGTAATATGCCCAACAGGTCTGTGCCCTGTAATCAAGCACATTGTTATTTTTGCAAAGGAATGAATGAATATTCATCGTAAGTAGGATAAAGAAAGTCTTTAAGCAGCACTATATCAGTTCAGATTTTGCTGCCAAATGAGTTTGCATTAAACTTAGGGAAAACTTTTCAGTTCAGTTAAACTCCATAATTGGAAATGAGGTGCTTCCGTTTTCTTTGAGTTGTTTTCAGGTTTTCATTTGCTCCTCATTGTGCTGCTCTTGCTAATGTGTTAAAAAGGGCTGAGACATGTGGAGCCCCGTCCCCGCCTCACAGCAACCAACCAGTGACCCAAGGATGAGGACTTCAGCCAGGTGGGGTTGGGGCTGCCACACTGCTCCCATCCCGCCTCTGAGTGAGGAGCAGATCCCGCCCCCCGCCCCCCCAGCCTCCTGGCTGCATCAGTACCTGGTTCCACACTGCAGAGGCACAGGATGTCATAAATGCCATTGTCCTGAGCTCCAGAAGATAGAGCAGAAGTGAACAACATAAAGAGAGCCTCTGTCAGGCTCCTTAATGAAAATTGAAGCCCACTGGAAAAGTGAAGAGAATCTCTGCAATAAAATAAATAAAGTAAAAGTGAAGAGAATCTCACACCAGATCACTGTAGTTCGTAAGTTGGAGGGATCATCACCTCCCATCGGAACCTGGACTATCTTAAGGGGAAGGGCACCTGGAACCTGCAGTAGAACCTTGCAGAGTTCAACCCTGCAGGAGGGCAGGGAGCTCAACTTGAGACTTGCAGCCAGAAATCAGCCAGAATCTCACAGGTCTGTGACTGGCTTTCTGAGACTAATTGACTTATATCTGTACACTGCTATCCACATAGTCTATTGTGACAGCAGAGACATACCCTGAAGGAAGCCCTTCATTTTTATTTTTTATTTGTCATTCTGAAAATTATTATTCTTTTTTCTCTTATTTTTAATTTTTATTTTTTTTCTACTCTTCAAATTCTCTCTCTCTCTCTCTCTCTCTCTCTCTCTCTCTCTCTCTCTCTCTCTCTCTCTCTATCTCTCTCATTCTGTCACTCTCCCACATTGTTCTTCATCTCCCTTTTTGTTCCTGTTCTGGCCCTAATTCAGATTTCTTCTTTCTTTTTCTTTTCTTCTCTTTTTCCTTCTCTCAATTGTCATTAGTTTTAAAGGAAAATAAATACAGTTTCTAGCCTCCATACTCCTGTTAGGTTGTTCTGTTCTCGTCTTTGTTCTTTCATTCTGTCTTTTCCTTTTGTCTTCAACAGTTTCCTAGAGTTTGTGTGTTCTTCCTCTGTCCTCTGGCCTCACTGCTAACCTTTCCTTATCTTTCTACCTATCTATCCCTCCTTCCTCAACTCCATCTAAGTCCCCATCCTGAAGGGTAAAATTGCTATATTGAAGAGTTTATTCACTATAAACATATTTTGGGGTGGTCCTAGATTTTGATTTAATTCACATAGTTAAAGGTGATAGATTAGTAACTACCACAAATTGTTATTTTCTAAGCTGTGGTTGATGCTATTGTGTTGCTGATTGTATCACTTGGAGTAAGGTGTTGTGATTAATCTAATCAGTTGTCCTTCCTGGTAAAATGAAAATGAGATAGCTTCAGAGTTATTAGAGACTCAAAACCCAAAGACCAGCTGTATCTGGAAGACACCTCTGAGAAGCAATCATTCCATAAGGGTTCTAAAAACAAGCAACAAAGATACTTACAATAAGCAATATCGAAGTATCAACCCAGGAATTAAACCAAAGACAGTACCAATAACAAAAATAGACGTGAGAAGACATTTAAGCAAGGCACAAACCCAGACTTCCAGCCCACCAAAGGCAAATTCTGGGGGAAATGAGGTGGAAAAGTCTGATAATCAACCACCTGGATGCCCTGAACTGATAGCACAGGGAGTAACAAAACAGATGAATGAGGATCTAGAAAAATTCAAAACAGAAATAATTTCCCAGATAACTACAGAAATGGTGAGCAGTGTGAAAGACATGATCAGAGACTCTAGAACAGAAACAGATAAAAAGATAGATGAGTTCAGGACCATGATGGAAACCACGAATGCTTAACATAGGAAAGAAATGGAATCCATGAAACAGATTTGAACAGATATCCAGGAGATTAAAAACTTTATTGAAAGCATACACAGCAGACTGAGCCAATCTGAAGATAGAATATCAGATATAGAAGACAGGATGGCTGTCAGTGAGCATGAAAAGAGAGATCTCTTAAAAATAGTATGGGACCATGAGAAATCAATCCAACAGCTCCTAGATGATGCAAAGAAGAATAATATAAGGCTGATAGGAGTCCATGAAAAAGCAGGAGAAAGTACAAATGACATAAAAAAACTGTTCACAGAATTAATGACAGAAAACTTCCCAAACAGAGCAAAAGAACTTGACATACAGATAAGTAAGGCATATAAGACTCCAACTGGCCATGATAAAAAAAAAATCTACACCTAGACATATAATACTCAAGATCCTGGAAACCCAACAGAAGAACAAAATACTACAAGCAGTTAGAGAAAAAGAAACAATTCACATGCAAAGGAAAGCCCATCAGAATCACAGCAGACTTTTCAACACAAAGCCTCAAGTCAAAGAGAGCCTCCAGTGAGATACTTCAAGCCCTAAATGAAAACAACCTCCAACCTAGACTGATGTATCCTGCAAAACTATCTTTCAAAATCGATGGGGAAATAAGATCCTTTCATGACAAAGAACACCTGAGAAACTTCATGAATACCAAACCAGCACTCCAAACAATTCTAAATAATATCCTAGAAAAAGACAATGAAGGTCACAGCTCCAAGAGGGCCAACAGAGCAAATTCATCAGGCAAGGCAAGAAATTAAAGGGAGAGGGAAAAAATAAAACTGACCCAACAACAGGAAAACAACATGACAATGATAAGTCAATATATATCAGTTATAACCATCAATGTTAAGGGGCTCAATTCACCAATCAAAAGAAATAGACTGGCAAAATGGATTAAGAAGCAAAATTCAACAATATGCTGTATACAAGAAATGCACACAGCTCAAAAAGAAACTCATAGACTAAAGTAAAAGGATGGAAAACAGTTCTCCATGTGACAGGAAACTGGAAAAAAGCAGAAGTGGCTGTCTTATTTGCAGACAAAGTAAATTTCAAACCAAAACTAATTAAGAGAGGCAAAGAAGGTCACTACATCCTTATAAAGGGAACAATCCAAGAGGAAGAGATGACAATCATAAATATATATGCACCAAACACTAATGCCCCCCACTATATAAAACAAATATTAGGGGACATGAAAAACCAAATAAGCACTAATACAGTTGTAGTTGGGGACCTCAATATGCCACTGTCACAAATAGACAGATCATCTAGACAAAAAATCAACAACAAAATACTAGAATGAACCAAGCTTTTGAACAAATGGACTTAATAGACGTCTACATAGCGTTCCATCCCACAAAATCAGAATTTGCGTTTTTTTCAGCTGCACATGGGTCATTCTCCAAAATAGACCACATACTAGCTCATAGAACATGTTTAAGTACATGAGAAGGAATTGAAGTTATTCCATGTATATTATCAGACCATAGTGCAATTAAACTGGAGATCAATAGCACAAGAAACTGCAAGAACTTCACAAACACATGGAAATTGAATAACACTCTCCTGAATAACCAATGGGTCACAGAGGAAATTAAAGAAGAAATTAGGCAGTTTTTACAAATAAATGATAATGCCAATACAACATACAGAAATATATGGGACACAATGAAAGATGTTCTACAAGAGAAATTCATAGCAGTGAATTCCCAAACTAGGAAAACAGAATGAATAAACAAATAAACAACCTAACGCTGAATCTTAAACTCCTAGAAAAAGAAGAGCAAGACAAACCCAAAGCTCATGAAAGGGAGGAAATTATAAAGATCACAGCAGAAATCAACGCAATGGAGACTAAGAGAATGATATAAAAAAATCAACTAGTCAAAGAGTTGGTATTTCAAAAGAATAAATACAATCGATAAACTCTTTGCCAATCTTATCAAAAAAGGGAAAGAAAAGGCTCAAATACATGCAATTAGGAACGAAAAAGGTAAAGTCACAACAGATCCAGCAGAAATCCAGAGGATCATCAATACCTACTTCAAGAACCTGTACTCTAATAAAATGGAAAACACAGAAGAAATGGACAGATTTCTAGATACATACAAATTACC
Source organism: Heterocephalus glaber (assembly GCF_053883595.1). Lineage (NCBI taxonomy): Eukaryota > Metazoa > Chordata > Mammalia > Rodentia > Bathyergidae > Heterocephalus > Heterocephalus glaber. The sequence continues at coordinate 3,873,124 of NW_028258406.1, read as the reverse complement.
AAAATTGAACGAAGAAGATATAAAAATTCTAAACACCCCAATTACAATCAGTGAAATTGAAAACATAATTAAAAATTTACCAACAAAGAAAAGCCCAGGTCCTGATAGCTTCACTCTGAATTCTACAAAACATTTAGAGAAATTTTGTCACTACTCTTTAAACTTTTCAATGAAATCGAAATGGAAGCAATACTTCTAAACTCATTCCTGGAAGCAAGTGTTACTTTGATTCCAAAACCAGGAAAGACCCAACCAAAAAAGAGAACTACAGGCCAATCTCCCTAAGGAAGATAGATGCAAAAATTCTTAATAAGATACTGGCAAAAAAAATACAGAGGGTCATCAAGAAGATCATACACCCTGACCAAGTTGGATTTATCCCAGAGATGCAAGGATGGTTCAACATATGTAAATCGATAAATGTAATACACTATATTAACAGAATCAAGGACAAAAACCATGTGATCATCTCAATAGATGCAGAAAAAGGATTTGATAAAATTCAACACCTATTCATGATAAAAACCCTGCAGAAAATTGGAATAGATGGTCTTTATCTCAACTTGATAAAGGCTATCTAAAAAATGAGAAACTAGAGACATTTATAGCTAAGTGGATGCACATTGAGGCCATACTGTTAAGTGAAATAAATAGGACACACTGTGTAAATACCAAATGAAAAACTAAAAGTGTATATAAGAATCAAAATGTATAATTGATATTGTGAAATAGGCAGAAAATGTCTAAAGGAATAAGGGAAGTGGGAGGGGAAGGGGAAAAGAAAAAAGGGGAAAGAAAAAATATGAGAAAAGGAAAAACATGGAAATGAAGTCTTTGTAAATAGGGAAGGGTGGAGGGGGTGAAGGGAGGGCAGGGGAATGGGGAAAAAATAGGAGCCAAGATACATCATGTAAAGGTACATGATCCCAATGATAAATGTAACTGTATTGTATACCTAAAATGTACCAATCAACTAAATGAGAAAAAAAGGGCTGAGAGTTGTACAAAGATATGATATGAAATCACAGTGTTGACTCTTATCAGTCTCACTGATGGTGATAAGAAAGTTGTCTACAGGGAGGAAATTTCTTCCTTCACAGCATCAATGTTTGGTCCCAACATGAACAAAACATATCTATGTCACTGGATATAAAGAGTTGATAAACTTGTTTCCCATGCCAAGGCTTTTAGAAGCCTTTAGTTTGCCCAAAAATATAACTCTTGACCTCTGCTCTCTGGGCTCCTGCTAATGGTATGGCTTAATATCTATTTCAAGTTCCGTGACCTGGTTGGAATTATTACCACTGTTGATATACTTAGCCAAGATTGTAGATACTTTTATCATTTGGGTAATTATGTGAGTAAGGTGAATAAAGGGTACATTTTTCCTAAACTTTAGATAAAATATATCCATTAGTAATAGTTCAAATATAAATAATGATAAAGTTGTAGAAAAATTTCGAAGCAGTGACTGAGAAAACTTTCTACTTCAAAAGGAAGTAGGTATCTAAGCAATGGCATCAGCACTTAGAATGTTATAATAGATATGATGTCTGTGGAGATATAATAAGAAAGGATGTAGAAATAGTTTTTAATTCTTCCCCACTTTTCAATCTGCCAGCTATTCTGTTAACATTGACCCAGCTATGAATGAAGAAAATAGATGTGTTGCATTTACTGGGCTATGAGGAAGGAATCTCACAGCTGTAGGCTAAGGAGAGCAAAAGTTTGGAAGGCCTTTTCAACAACCTTGAAAAGAAAAAATGGACTTCTTCCTAAGAATGGAGAAATGATACTAGGGAGGTTAGGTAGTTTGTACAAAGATCATTTAGACAAAAACGATAGAGCCTGCAACCTGGTCTAGAAAAAAAAAAAAGGAATAAAAATGATAACTTGGGGAAGAATTTATTTGATGTACTTTCTAGCAAGCTTAAGACATAGCTACACTTTATTAAATTGTACATTTATGTATGTATTCTGTGGACATACTCTGTAAAGCACAGGAACAGTGACATTTTATGATCAGGAGAAAGGGAGTAAAATAGAACAAGGAAAAACTCAAGAATAATGAAAACCTTTTTTTTTTTCACCCATCCATATAGTCAGCAAGGACATTGTTTCTGTAGGTCTGGAACATGAAGAAGTTGTGTAACTGTGTGCAGTACCTCTCCAATGTGACAAGAGAGTAAGAGATAAAGATCTCCTTAAGTGAGTGGCAGCTTTGTTTCCGGTGACAGTTCAAAGAGCAAAGAAAAGTCTTATATACCAGCCATTTTAAACTACTCTCTTGAGACAGACTTTAAGAGTAATTTGGTTTCTAATTTGTTCTAGTAAAAATAAATCACTTTGCCTCTGCATGTATTTACATTTTCTGCATTTAAACTTATAATCTATATCCACACCCCCACATGCACACAGAAACCCATAGGAAATATATCTGGAATAGAACTTTTCAAATTTAATTATAAATAATACATTTCTAATTGGGTAAGTCCCAGCACTCTTATAAACCTGTGGGGAATAATTTTTAGTTTAAAATCCTTTACTCGGAATATATGCCAAATGGTCTTAACCAAATGCTTGACCCTATGGAAGGGTTATCAGATATTTTCTTACAACACTGGCTCTTTTTAGCATGGTGTACAAATTTTAATTTTTGAATGTTCAGGTGTGTTAAATTTTTTCCTGGGATGAAAAAGTCAGGGTAAGTTCAATTAGATGTTGAACTGAGTGTGTAAGCATATTACTGAATAAATTTCACTGGACTCATCTGTAAGAAATAAGAAGAGGGATTACACAATATGTAGATATGTAGTAGCTTATGTTTTAATAAGATTCAATCTCCTTGGTCAGCTGGATCCAAGGCACAAACATCAAAGTGGAAAGGTATGACAGAATAAATCTGCTCAGATCATGACATCCAGGAAGCAAAGCAGTGGAACAGTGCCAGAGAGGAGGGGGTAAGGGAGCAGACATAGACCCCAAGACCACACTTCTATGAGCCACACAGAAGTGTGTTCCACCAATCCCTGGGCAAATCCCAAAGCCAATCAAATTGAAAGTTCACCCTAACTGCCACATCCCACCCCTTGTCAACTTCATACAAAAACACATCTCTTTAAACTATACTTAATCTCCTAGTAAAGACAACAGCAAGTTATAATTCCAGATAACACAATACAGCTATCCTGTGTACAATCAAAACACAATAATCCCTTCCCCAAAGTTTCAGTAGTTCCAGCATTTTTAAAAGCCCAAGTCCAAATCTCTCCTGTTATTCAAGGAAAACTCTTGTCTTGAACCCCTGTAGAACAAAAAACAAGATACATAAGCCTAAGATACAATGGTACAGGGTAAACATTCTCCTTCCAAAAATCAGGAATAGGGGAACAGAAAAGAATTTGACAAATGCATGACTGAAACCCAGCAGGGCAAACCTTAAATCCTGTAGCTCCATATCCAGCATCCAAGGCACATGGTAGTAAAATGTATGTTCCAGAGGGTTTGGGTAGTCCCATGCCCAAGGACTAGCTGGTTTTAGGCCACAAGGCCTTTCTTTTGGGCTGGCTCCAGCTATGTCATGCAGCTTTTCTTGTCAGACATTCCACATTCCTGGCATCTCTGACTTCTTGGGGTCTCAGCTGAACTTCCAATTTCATTTTTCCAATTTCACAGACTACCCTCTCAGAGTCTCTTTGACCTCCCAGGCTTTCGTTTGAAATCTGCATGGAAGCCTCCCTACCCTTACAACTGTTGGACTCTGTATACTGGTAAAATCAGTATCATGTCGATAATTCCAAGGTCTGCTGTCAGTGAGAACAGTAGCCAGGCCCCTTGGACCACAGCTGCAATGGCTTTTGAATGCCTGAATATTTGCACAGAACGAAATTAATACCACAAAATCAATTTGCTAGAGGGTCCATCTCCAGCAGAGGACTCAAGGGATCTCTTTTCAGATGAAAGGTTGATGTTCTTTCACACTTTAGGCACTGGTGGGTAGGGTCTTGATGATTTCTGTTATTCCCTCAAGTCATTTTTCTTCTCCTTCCTGTGCAAAGAACTTTTTTTTTTTTTAAATGGAGTTAATTTCTTCAACAGCCACAACTCTTTTGGCCCCAGTTTTACATTTGGTTTCTTTTAGATCAGATTTTAAGTTTTTCAAATTGTCTTTGCTTTGCAAAATCCCCTCCCCATTCTCACTATAAATCTGGTTAAAACTAGCCAGCAGTATCCACATCACAGCCTCAATGCTGGGTTGTCTTGAAACTTCTTCTGTCAGATTAATTAGTCCACCATCCTTAATCTTAGTTTTCTTTTGCGGCTCAGGACAAGGACAAAACATAGACAAACTTTATACCAGATATATTTGTTATTTTTCTCATTGCTGGGACAAAATATCCAACACCCAAAGTTAAAGGTGGAAAGGTTTATTTTGGCTCATAGTCTGTAGAGGTTTTAGTCCATAATCAGCTGGCTCCAATACAGAGCAGTATGGTATAGGGACATGGTGAGGAGAAATAGTCTACAGTAAGGCTGGTAAGAAGCAGCAAAGAAGTGAAGCAGCAACAGCAGGCCTGCTTTCCATCTCTCCTATTATATTCCCTCCAAACTATAAGCCTATTGATTGGTGCCTCCCATACCTAGGATGGGGCTTCCCAAACCCAGAACTATGCTAAACCCATTTAGTTATCACACACTCTAATCTAGCATCACACACCATAATCCAGCCATCTCACAAAAGTCTCACCTATGAGCATGTGAGGCTTTGGGGGAACTTCTAGATATAAGCCATAACAGCAGAGCATAACATGTAGATGAATAAGCAAATAAGTCCTGAAACCTGGGTCTAGCCTTTACTGTCTGCTTTTCTATAAGCATTCTGGTCCTCTGAGCTCTGACCAGAATCACCCATCAGGCTCTGCTTATTGCAACCAAGGGCTTCTCTAGCTTGCATCTTCAAACCTTTCCAAATGCCTTCAGTAAAGTATTTCCAAAGGCTTCTAAACCACAAGGTCAGTCACAGTTGCAGCAAGGTCTCCACTTCTCCAGCACCAATTTTCTACCTAACATAGCACATTAAAAACAACCAAATAGTCAAGAAAAGAAATTCTAAAAAATTAGTCTGGGAATCAAGGAATATGAATTTATTTTAATTAGGTTTATGATCTGCTACTTCATCTCCTAAATATGAAATTATTTTGTATGCCAACAAGATAAAAGTTGTAAGAAATTATTATAAACAGAACCCAGTTTATCTTCTTTATGCACAAAATATACAAAGACCACTGGGCAATGAAAAACTATTAGGTTAAACACAATGGTCAGAGGGTTACCGTAAGAAGGAGCTCATTAAAATTGATAAGAAAAACACTGAGACCCTAATATGAAAATGAGCAGAGGACATGAACAACAGTACATATTGGCAAAGATAATTAGCAAGGAACATATGGGGAAATGTTTAACCTTGTTAATTTCAAAGGAAAACAAGCTAAAATAATCGTGTTAATATCTTACACCATTTAAATATGTAAGATAAATGATAAATTCTGGTAAGTTCTACCAAATATTTAAGAATAATTAGCATCAACCTTGTGCAAACTCCTAAAAAACAGAAGAGGGCAGAATGTTTCTCAATTCATTTTATTAAGCTAGTATTATCTTACTACCAAAACCACACAAAATATTACAAGAAAATAAAACTATAAATCAATATTTCTTATGAACATACAAAATATCTCTTATGAGATACAAAACTCTTCATAAAATACTAACAAATCAAATCCAGGGACATATAAAAAATGATTATACACCATGACCAAGTAGATTATATACTAGGATTACATGAGTAGTCTAACATGAAAAAAAATCAATTTGTGTAATACAGACATTATTACTATGAGGGGAAAAAAACCCACACTGTTATCTCAATAGCCATAGAAAAAATATTGACAAAATACAATACTGTCATGAAAAAAAAAAACACTCCATGAGCCAAAAATAGAAGGAAATTTTCTGAACTTAATAAAAGCCATCAACAAAAATTGATAGCTAACACAAAACTAAATGGGGAAAGACTTGGTGCCTCTCCCTAAGATAAAAAAAATACATAAATATCTGCTGTCATTTCCATTTGAGATTGGAATATCAGTTAGAGATAGTAGAAGGAAAAATACCAAGAATACACAGGAAGAACCAATAAAGAGAATTCACAAAATTATAGATATAAGACCAATATATAAACATCCATTGCATTTTTTATAGACTATCAATGAAAAATTTGTAATGAAATCAACAAAGTAATTTCATTTATCCTAAAGAATGCTTAGGGGGGCAGGGATTTAGCTCAGTGGTGCCATCATCGCCTGCCTCGCAAGCGCAAGGTCCCAAGTTTGATCCCCAGTACCAAAAAAAAGAAAGTTGAAAAAAAAAGAATGCTTAGGAACAAATTTAACAAATGACATGCAACACTTCCCTATTAACAACTAGAAAACATCATTTAAAAAATTAGAGACCTAAATAAATGAAAAGTCACCCAATGTTCATGAATTGAAAATTTTCATATTGTTAAGATGACAATACATTCTAAATTAATCTGCAGATTTAACTCAAAATCTTTCAAATTCCAGCTATTTGGGACAGATATTGACAAGCAACCGGTACAGATGCACATTGCTAGCAGATTAGAAACCAATATGATTCTTTTCTAAAGCAAATTTGACTATATGTTCACCATATAAGTGATCCCATCTGCCCCTGGGCATTTTTTTTTTTTTTTTGGTACCGGGGATTGCACTTGGGTCCTTGCACCTGCAAGGCAGGCAGCGGAACTATTGAGCTAAATCCCCCGCCCTTTGCCCCTGGGCATTTAAACTATGCTTAGTGACAAAAGTTTGGAAAAAGCTACTTGCTTATGGATATTCACACTTCATAACATAAAATAACTGAAAAGATCATGTGTTGCACAAAACAAGAATGGATTCTTTTTTTTTGGTACTGGGGATTGAACTCAGGACCTTGCACTTGCGAGGCAGACAGCAGAACCACTGAGCTAAATCCCTGGGCCAGGAATGGATTCTTAAATAACACTTTATAAGTATAAGGAACAAATTTTTAAATTTCTGATGTTAGTTTTGTGTGTGGTGCTGGGGACTGAACTCAGGGACTGTGCATGTGAAGCAAGTGCTCTACCACTGAGTACGCTCCTAGCCTATGATGAATTAGGCCAAAATGTTCAATATATGATTATGTCTTTTAAATTATTTATATATATGGACAATGGAAAACAAATGGTTTGTTAGCGTGCTACAGTCCTTGACATTTCTCCCCTCTGTTTCTTGTGTTATTTTTGTGATGATTATGAATCTACCACAGTATTCCTGGCTCCTATGATGCTGTTATATTTAAGATGTTCTCAAAACATTTGAAGGATGATTTCTGAGTGTTCTTTTTGTTATGTCTGACAGGCGATTGTAACAAGAAGAAAACACCAGATAACCATTGCAACACCTGGAATAGCTTGCTGACCTCAGTGTCCATTCTGCACATTAATATAAACAGAATCACAAAGTATGTGACATTTTAGATCTGGTTTCTTTCTCTGAGCCTGATATATTTTTTTAGGTTCATCCATGTTGTAGCATGAACTAGTACTTCATAATTTCTTGTGACAGTATTCCACTGTATGGATACAACATATTTTGTTTATTGATTTGTCATTGTGGGGAGCTTACCTGTTCTGCATAGCAGGCTGTCCAGAATTGCTCCCTGGTGGATAATCAAGCTGGTGGGGATATGTGAACCTTCTCTACCAACAAAATGTGGGATTACAGAGTGTGGATATGCCGAAAAAGAAATTTGCAATTACAGCCAGGAAAGGGAACCCTGAGGAATGTTCCTTATATAAAATAAGGACTGGAATACATCATTGCATCCCTTAAAAATTATTTTTAGTAGAAGTATAATATTATTTTACAATATACTTTTATATGTAGTAAAGTACACAAACTATTAGTCTACAACTGGGTGAATATTTATATAGACATGAACTCATTTTGCTACTACTTAGACACAAATAGTATTTTTTTGGCAGCACCAACAGCCTCTCATGCCCACTCACAGTTAATACTCCTGCCAACCATATCCCATGGATACCCCCGGCTGACCTGTATTACCATAAATTAGGTTTATTGCCTTTGAATTCAATAAATGTGGAGTTACTCAGTACGTGTGTGTTCCCCTTCTCTTGTTCAGCGTTATGTCTGGGAGAGTCAGCTATACTGTGTGTGCAAAGATTAGAATTCTTTTTCATTGTCACTGGACGATGTAAACTGCTTCCTAGAGAACATAAAACAGTGAATTTCCTTTTATTCAAATTTCACTAAATAAACAAATGTTTAAATGCACTCTTTGATCTCACAGAAGTTGAGAATGGAAGAGTGGTTACCAGAGGCTGGAGAAAGTAGCAGACAGGGAGGGATGGAGTAAGGCTGAACACTGAGTCCTCCAATTAGATAGGAGCAGAAGTTCTGTTGTGCTATTGCACAGTAGGGCAACTATAGATAATAATAATGGACTGCACATCTCAGAAAACTAGAAGAAAAGATTCTGAAAGTTTTCATCATAAAGAAACAGCAGGGCCAGGGATTTAGCTCAGTGGTTCTAGCCCCTGCCTTGCAAGCTCAAGGTCCCGAGTTCGATTCCCAGTACCAAAAAAGAAACAGGAAATGTTTGAGGAAATAGGTATGTATGACCTGATTTAAATATTACACTATATATATATATATATATATATATATATATATATATATATATGTTTTGGAACATTACATTATACCCCATTAGCAAGGACAATTTTTATGTATCAATTAAAAATTTTAAAACTAACTAAAAAGAATGAACTATCTCAAGATGAGAAAGTTTGAAATAAAAAAAATTCACTTAAGATTTGACTCCAACAGAAAGTCAGTGATAGTCAACCAGAGAGCTGTCATTTCTGCATAATAAAATGAGTCAGTGTCAGGAAAGATTAGGGGGTTGTATGGCAGATAGAAGCAGAGAGTGTAGACAGAGCTGGACAGGAGAGGACAGAGAAGCTGGCCAAAATAGGAAACAAAGAAAATTGGCAAGGCCAGGAGAGTTTGTAGGCAACACGTGCTCTCAAAACACTATCTGGCCATTAGGGCTAGAGGTACATGCTGTGGTGCTCCAGTGGACTCTTCTGTTGTACCAAAAGGCCAACTTCCCTGTCTCAGGCAGATCAGCTCAGGTTCCTGAGGGAGAGATGAGATGTGGCTTTCATTAGAGTCTTATCCATTAAAAAGCCTCAGTGTGCAAACCCCAGGTCTCTGTACTGCAGCAGACAGGCTTTGGTCAGAAAAGCAGAACAGATTCAAGAGGGCTGTAAACTCCATTTTGGAGCTTGCTTTGGGAGGGCATTAAGGTTAGGTTAGGTTACTTAATACTAGTGTTTCAGTTACTTTTCTGTCATTGCTGAGACAAAATACCCAACATCCAAAATTGGAGAGGAAGGAGTTTATTTGGCTTACAGTTTGTAGAGGTTTCAGTCCATAATCAGCTGGCTCCAAGGCAGGGATGGCAAACAGGCATTGCAGAGGAGAAACAACAGAGCACACACAAGGTAGCAAAGGTAATAAAAGAGTTGCATCTTTTTGCCCCTTTTATCTTATTCAGACTACTGGGATTAGGGCAGTGTCAAACTAATCACTCACACATAGTGGTTTAGTAATCACAGGCCCTTAACCCCAGTCTCACACGTTCCAAATTCAACTACCTCTGAAAAAGATAGCCCCACCTCATCAACATGAGGCTTTGGGGGGACATCTAAACATAAACCATAACAATTAGTGATAGTAATAATGATATTATTGGTAAAACTGTTCTAATGGAATGAGGGAGATGGAGGCAAGAGTTTTCTTCATCCAATCTGGTCATTTCAGTGGTTTCTCTGCAGTCTGCATTTGTTTCTCTCTCTCTCAGCTTGTGGTACTGAGTATTTCCTAGAAAGGTAAGGACATTTTAAATTTTTGAATCTACGGAAGCTGGCATGTTCTTTACTAGAAGCTTACTGTCTGCTCACCAATCCAGCTTTCTGCTAATAGAAATATTGTCAGAACTAAACATTAAAATGTATAGAACAGGGCCGGGGATTAAGCTCAGTGATTCCTCCGCCTGCCTTGAAAGCGCAAGGTCCCAAGTTGGATCCTTGGTACCAAAAAAAAAAAAAAAAAAAAAAAAGGTATAGAACATATTTGAGCAGTAAAATCGTTTTACTTTTCCTATAATTAAGGTAAAACAGAATTAGTTTCCAGTGTAAGTTAGCACTCTGACACTAAGCTCTGCCTGACCTTGGGGTAAGACTTCTTGGAGTCTGAGTTTCCTCAACTGTGAAACTATGAGCTTAAATTGAGAAATCGCTAATATGCATTTTTAAATGCTAATATAATTTATTTCTAAATCAAGTCATGTAGAGAACCTAAAGAAAATAGTTCCCTTTTGATGTTCAGCTTAGCCTTCCATTAGCATTAATTCCAGGAATAAATATTGGATTAGAAATGACTGAGGATGATGTTCTGCTCCATTTAGGAGATTGCAATGTACTCTACCCAAACAGCATGTGAGCAACAGGATGCAAAACAACAATCACTTCTGGAAAAAGAGTGATGAGAGCCTGGCCACAGAGTGGTCTTTCTGATTGAGATAGAAAAGTGCCAAATGTCAGGTAACATTAGATTAATTTGAAATCCAAGAACATTTGGGTCAGGTTACCAAATTTATCTTTATTTGAGCTCTTAGAAACCTTATGCCAGGTGTTTATTTCTCTTGCATAAGTGCCTCTGTTTATCTGGGAAGTGTTCATTGAGACACGAGTCTCCATTAAACAGGTGTGACATTAAGTTATAGGAAATTGATATATCAAGCTCATGCTGTAAGGGTCTGTGTCTTATTATAAGGAAATGTTCATGATTAAAAATTTCTTTATGAAATTTAGATCAGACTTGTGTTTTAATTGTCTCAGATTATAAAGCCATTACCTGAGAAATGTGACATCATCCTTCATGGAATTATACTTATTGCACCACAATTATTTCTGATGTCCATCTCTCCTTTTTGTTCCCCAAAATACAATATCTCTGGCTGTCAAATGCTGATTCAAGGGATGGAAATTCCATTTTTCTTTTCTTCTACAGGAAACGCAAACATCCTCCCATGTAATCTTCTGGGCTATTGTCATACAGCATGATTTATGTATTTCTTGTATGTTTCTTTCTTTTTAAATCTGGAAGTATATTCTTTTGTTTTATTGGGCTATTTATTCTCTTGACATTCCTGGGTGTGAGTTAATGGAACCATGATAAAAGGATAGAGCAGTAGCACAAATAAGCCTGATGGTATAGATTTAGATTCAGGACTTCCAGACAGATTAGGGATGGCAAGGATAAGAACAAAAGATAAAAATCACTAGATTCATGTGCAGAAAGATTGTCCAAATAAATTAGCACTTGCAAATTACACAATGCTGTACCTCTAAAATAAAGGCAGAAGAGATCAGGAGTTATAAACATTTTAAAAAGGTATTTATTTTCCTTATAAAATTACAATACACAAAATCTAAAAGTTTAGTCTAAGATGCTGGGTGTGGCACATGCCTGTAATCCCAGCACTTGGAGGCTGAGGCAAGAGGACCACCATGAATTCAAGGCCAGCCTTGGCTTACATAGTAAGTTCAAGACCAGCCTTAGCTACATAGAAAGTTCAAGGCCATCCTGGAATACACAGAAAGATCTTGACTCAAAATAAGAGAGAAAAGTTTAGTCTAAGATCCCAGAACAATGTTTACACTACATGAACATTTAATAAGTATTCATTAAATAAAGTCAGGTAAAGGAGTTGATAGATGTGAGGATGAGAAATGTTAGTGGAGAAAGAAATAGTAAATTTTGTCTGCCCAGAAGAGCACCCACTCCCATTTTGGCTGTACCTCATCCATATGGCTAAGGGTATAAGGTGTCATCTTCCTCCAGATCCTGCTGGGACAGAAACCTAAACTAAAATAATCCCAGTGACTTCCCTCCAACTGGCTCAGAGAAGTATACTTAGCACAAGCATAGCCAATTGGAGGGTTTCTAAGGATTTTTCGCATTGGAACTATGGAAGGTGATGAGTATTGAATGATACATCTGGAATATTATAGGCTAGAAAACTGCAGGTGACTACTGTTTCGTACTCAGGGGCAAATGAATCTGATTTGGAGAAACTAAATTTTGGATAGTGCTGACCACATTTGGCCTTGATTTCAGCTGTCTCCAAGATCCAGCTTTATCCCTGTCCCTCATGAGATTTTGTTACTGGTGCCAACATTCTTCCTTGAAAGGATCCCAACTAATGAAAGGGACAATTAAAGTAGAACTAGATTGATTTGGGAGTAATCCCATTCTAAGCAATGTGAGATAAAGGATAATGTCTTTCATCTGTATAATCATCATACATAAAATAGTGCTTAGTATACAATTGGCAGTCAATAAATTTACAGTCCTTTAAAATATACTTATTAAGGGTTCAGGAAACATGTTTAATGGTGAGAATAAAATAGTGTGCAAGACAAATACAATCTTTGCCCAAAGAAGCTTTCAATCGAGTGAAGAAAATAGAGAAGATAACTGGCAATGATAATAAAAAACAATATTTTTGATAGTGAATATATTAATCTTGTTTTAGGGAGATAAATTGACAGCCTAGCTAAAGCAAGTTAAAAAGGTAGTTATTGGGTAGTTTGGTGTTTCACAGAACACAAGAGGAAGAATGCAGCCTTGCAGTTTGGTTTTAGCTTTAGGTAGAAAAGGGACCAGAAATTGGAGAACTACTGAGTCTCCAGGAGAATTAGTATGGCCCAGGAGGGAGACAGTCAGGAAGCAGAGGAGAGAAAGGAATAGACACTTTCACCTCCATTTCATTTATAGTAGATACTATCCACATTATTTACAATATATGAATAGATATTTTAAATGGAAACTAATGAAAGAGGTGAGTCCTGAGTCTGAGCAAAATGAGATGGTGGACAAGGGACAAGGACAACAAAGTTACCACCCGGAGGGGCTGAGTCATTCGCTTGGTTAAATTTCATACTGGCACTTGCAGAATGAAGATGCAGTTTTATTAATCAACATACAATAGTGGACACATTATTCTATCATTAGCACCTTTGTGTTTTGACATTTAATAGCAGTAGATCCAAAGCTAATTCTATTCAACATGAAACACTACACTAGAATTTAGCAAAATTAAATGCTACATTATATTCCATTACTTTAAAATTTTACTCTTAGGAATAATACTGAAGTTATTTAAAAATTCCTTCAATGTTGTTGCCTGGCTGCCTTTTCAAATGAAATGGTTAAACAAAACAAAAATCTCATATTGTCAAGGAAGAAATTCTAATTGGCTGATTTAAGACAGGTATGATTGACAAAGAAGTGGAATCTTAAAAAAAGAAACTTTATGTTGAGTTGAGGTGAGGGGCAGTTAAGGGAATTTATTGTTAGCTGGTCAAATCTTTTAAAAGGTGTTTAGTATGTAGAAGAAATGGATGTTTTTGGAACATATAGGAGAGGTGTCCAATGTGCCTAAATAGTCTTTGAATAAACTGAATATTCTTGGATGGTATAGCAAAATTTGTGATATACACAGAAGGAAGACAAAGCCATGAGGTAGTAAGCGTCCAGAGTAAGAATAAGACATAAAGTAGAAAAGAGAGTAAGAAGAATCATTAAAGGCAAGAGAAGTCAAAGCCAAGACAGAAACACCAGAAGTCTGCTAATAAAAAGGGTACATAATATAGCTTGTATCTAGATGTCCCCCCAAAGCCTCATGCACTCATAGCTGGGAGTTTTCAGAGGTGGCTGTATCTAGGATGTGTGAATATGGATTAAGGGAGTGTGATAACTAAATTGGTTTAGCATAGATCTGGGTGTGGCTAATGGAAGCCCCACCCTGGCTGAGGGTGGCACTACTCAAAAGGTTTGTAGCCTGGATGAGATAAAAAGGGAAAGGAAGGCTCACTGCTTGCTCCTTCCTGCCTACCCTTTCATGGACTGTTTCTCCTCTGTGATGCTCCTCCACCATGACACCCTGCCTTGGAGCCAGCCAACTATGGATTGAAACCTCTACAAACTGTGAGCCAGAATAAACCATTCCTCCTTCAACTTTGGGTGTTGGGTATTTTGTCTCAGCAATGAGAAAAGTAACTAAGACAGTGCATAGTGAGATACTATCAGTTGGCAGCTGAATGCTAGGTCAGTTCTCCTTGAGGTCTGACTTTGTGGGGGAAAAAAAGCACTGCTATCCTCAAGACCTTGTTGTTTAGCTGCTAGGCTTTTTCATGTTTTTCCTTACTTCCTTATTTTTTAAGTCTCCTTACAAATCACCCCCATTACCTGAGATGATGTAAACATATTTATGATTCTGAGAATGTGAAAAAGTTAAAAACTTTAAACGACCAAGGAAGGAAGGATGGAAGAAATGAAAGAAAAAAGGAAAGAAAGAAGAAGGAAAGCAAAAGGAAGGGAAGGAGGGAGAGAGAGCGAGAAAGAGCATATAAAAGAAGGCATGTCAATTGCTCTCCTTTTCTCATAATTTCTGCCTTCCTCCCCATCTCTACTTCTTTACTCCCTATAATCCTTTCTCTCTCTGCCTCTGAATGAAAACCCTACTCTATCCATCATTCTCATTTTCCTTTCTCTTTAGTTATGGTATTATGATGTACAGATACCCACCAAGATATTTATCACTTGAATTATGTAAATTTGACCTTCCATAAATTATTATATAAGGCATATAGTAAAATTTTGCAGATATAGAAAATTTTAAATTATGTAGGGAAATGAAAACTTGTCTAGTGCAAACATAAAAGTTGAGGAGCCAGCTCAAAATAGCCTCTACCACCAAAAAAAGCAGCTGCTCCTGGCTTGTCATCTCTTGATGCTTTCTTTGCATTATATGCTATTGCAATTACACCTCCCCTATTTCCTTCATCATTTCCTTTTACTATAGTACACAGATTAAGTACTCAGCCCCTGGAATCCAGCTGCCAGGATTTGTATCCTTTTCCAACCATTTTCTAGTTGAATGACTATGGGTAAATCACTTAGCCCTGCTAAGCCTCATTTTACTAATCTACAAAGTAGGGATAAGGTTTTCTTCCTCAAAATTTTGATGAGACATAAATCAGATAATTTTAGTATAATGTTCAGTCTATAGTAAATACCTTTGCTAGTAAATTGACAGGCTGATACTGTTGCCCCCAGTGACAGTTTTCTTTCTTTCCTGGTCTACTGGTTAAATCCTGTTCAACTTCTAAATTATGAGAAAACAAATAGAACAATTGGACAAACTGGGGAACATCTACAATAGAAAATGCAAGCTGGGTAGTGGTGCAAGCCTATAATCCCAGAGTATGGGAGGCTGAAGCAGAAGTATCACTGTGAGTTGCCAGCCTGGGCAACAGAGTGGGTTCAAGCAAAGCCTGAACTACAGAGTGAGACCCTGTCTTAAAAAAAAAAGCATTTTGGGGGGCTCCACATCTAATATTAGCCTTTTTCCCTCCTAAAAGTTGGAGTGATCTGAATTAATATGGTGATGAAGTGAGTTTGCTGTTTCCTCAAAATTCTTTTACAGATAATTAGCAAAACTCTCAATTACTTTTCTCTCTCCCAATCCTTGTCTTTCATTCTAGGTTCTCCTGGATACTAAATGTGGAACATTAAACAAAACAAAACAAAACCCAAAAGAAAAATAATCCACTTAATCCTTATTTGGAGAAAATGATAGAGAAGGGAGGGGGAATAATATTTAAGGATTGTAACACTGATATTCTCCTTTTAGAGACAACTTTCTGCAGAAACTCAGGTCGAATGTCTTTAAGCTACACTACGGTAAAATAAAACATTCTCCAGCTCTCGTTGAATGGGTAATTTATCAGGCTGCATTTTAGAAAATCTGCTTTTGTGGAACTAGCCAGAGTCTAGGGAACCATGTTCATATCCATATTAATGAAGCTAGGTAAGGGCACTTGACTCAGATTCTGCCCATCAAAACAAACCATCCCAGCACCATGTGAGAGGCTTTGATAAGGCTCATCTGAAGACAGCTTATATACTCCATTTGTCATTGAATATGGTTTCACCCTTAGTACAACATTTTTAAACAGCTTAATTTTTTTAAAAAAATCAATAGTCCTTGAGTAAGGACGATATCAGGACAACAATCTTAAATTTAATATTGAGCCCCTCCCCACGTCTCTGTTAGCTCTAAACCAACTGGCCTGCATCATAGTCAATTCCAACAGTGACTTTCCAGTTCTGTTAGATTAATTCTTTCTTGCCTTTGTCATGTAGCAAAGGTACAACCTCTTCTTTTATTAACAGGGTTTTCAAACTTGAATTTTGTTTGATAAAAATCTTACTCATAACTCAATAGTGCAATAGAACTTCTCAGGAAGCATCTCCTGCCAGGTAGATCCCTGGAAAACCACTGCCCTATACCAAAATATTTTGTTTCATTGGCAGATTTCATTCGAGAATAGAGAAACTTTGAAAGTGCAATTTGCTCAAAGAGTGCAAATTTGTTAAGCAATGTATAAATAGAAAATAATAATATATAGTAACTATATTCATGAAAAATTACATTACAGTATTATGCTTTGTCACTAGAAATTGAAATGTCTATACAAGGTATAATTGATAAATATGGTGTATGTATAAATAAAAATGTGTATTGCAGTAAGACACATAATCATTAATCCCCCCAAAACACACCTCCATCCCTTCCAACATACTTATCATTCTTGCCACTTTCTGATGCAGTTCTGGACGTCTTCTTTCATGAGAGTCTTTCATTGTGCTATTGAGGTTGCCTGGAATCACTTCAAAATATTTCATGGTCATTTTGACTTTGGGAAAGAGCCAGAAGTCATACGGTGCAAGATTAGGTGAATAAGGTAGATGAGGACACAATATAATATGCCTCTCCATTAGACGACACTCCATAGCAGTATTCACTATACTTTTCATCACACTTCTTAAAGACAGTCATGAAAGAGGACTTTTAGAACCACTTCAGAAAGATGATGAGACAAGTGTGTTTGGAGCAAAGAGAAAGTATTTTGAAGAGGATTAAAGACAATGTGTCTTATACTGTAGTTTTTGAAAACTCCATTTCCTAGTCCATATTCCTCATCTTCTTCCAGGTGTTATAGGCTGGGCCCTTGTAGCAACACACTAGCAATTGGATTTCTTTTCCATCTGCTGAATGGGTATCCTCCCAATGATTAGAATTTACACATGCCCTAATTCCAGCACTTTCAAATCTTGGTGACTGATCCCAACACTGGGATTGTGAGTCCAAAATATGGTCCATCTGGAAGAATCCTATAGCAGAGATCATACAAAGATATTTTCCTAAGTTACTCTGACTTTGACATAAGACTGGAGAGAATGGAGCTTTTCTCCAACACAGCATGCCAAATTTAATTTTGCTAACAGGAGCTTTGATTCCAAAGGCATTCATTGCTCTGCAGATAATAATTCTCTCTGTATTATATTTAGGAAGACTAACCATCTTTATCATGAGCCCTCATTTTTCAATTCCAGAGTGGGTCCTCATGTTTTTATAAACCTGCAAAGGAAAAACAGCATTTCAATCTCTTAAATAAAGTTACCTAGCAGGGTTGTGAAGTAGGGCAGACTCAATAGCATGGCCCTACTTGCATAGCACAAAGCTAGACATGTCAAAGAAGTATGAATTGTTCAGCGGAAATGACAGTCATGACAATATATTCTAATTTTGTACTGTTGCATCAAAAAGCTTCTTTTCCTGAGTCTCCTACTTTCTCTGTTGTGCCTTCAAAGTAGGCAGTCACTATTGCCCAGAACTGCTGCTATTCCTGTAAACAAAGAGTTTTGTGTTTTGTATTTGTCTCCTCATAACCAGCTCCTTTCATTAAGCTTATTAAGGAGCAGTGGAATGCTGGATCTGGACCATACAGGCTCAGTAGAGCTGACTCCAGTTTTCAGGAATTTTGCAAGCCATTATTAAAAATAAAATTGTATAAATTTAGGAGTTTGTTTTAAAAGGTAACAAATACCCAAAACTCATCACATCTAGTTATGTCACATCTATGTGTATTCATTATTTATGCTTAGTTCATATCTATGCTAGAAATATCACATGATAGTTAGCTACTGTGCAACTCTTTCTCATTCCACATTCAGTAATATCAGGTTGGTAGGTTGAAATGAATCATGATCATTTCTGCCATAGAAATCAGCAAACCCCCAAAATGTGGGACAGTTAAATATTAAGTGTTTCCCATCACCCCACTGATGATGACAGCATGAATAACAGTCAATTTCTTTGCCAAAACCTGACAAAACAATTACTTATGTTTACATGACCAGCTAGTGGGCTATTTGCCATCAACTAGCTATTTTTATAATGTTGTGAGCTTTGAAACTCACAAGTAAATTCTCTTTATCATCATGAGAATTGTAAATCAGCAGCAATAAGGAGTTAAATTGGGTTTCAACAAGAAATTAAAGCTATGCCAATCAGGTAGGTGGGTAGCACTTTTGTAGTTAGAAAAACAGTAAAGATATGAAACTCATAAATCTATTGCATGAATATATCAGACAGAGATAGGGGAAAAGGCTATCACCAGGGAAAGGACACAAATTGCTCTATGAGAAATGTGCTAACATAAAGAAATGTACTGCATGGATTCACAATTTGGTAAAAATTCAAGCTTATTAGCATGGGTCTGGTATATTTTTGCTGGGAAGTAGTTTGTGCCTGATAGAAAGAAAATTTTACAGAATATTTAGGGATTAGTCATAGAAGAACGATTTAGTGGACATCTAATCAAATCCGGCCCATCTGCAGAGGTTGAGTCTCTAGTGTGGTACCTTTCTGTTTAATTGCTTTTCTGGAGTTCAGTCCCAGAGTTCCAGAGTATTCATGTCAACCTTGTCTTACATCCTCAGTCCTCGATATTTGTACGAAGATTAACCACTTTCCTGAATGATTAATCCTAACATTTTCATTTTGGTGTAAGGGGTGTGTGTGTGTGGCGGGGATGTTAACAAGGGTTGGGGTGCAAAGTTTTGGGGAACTAAAAACGATGTAATAAAGATAAATAATATTTTAATGCAATATCTTTAAAACATCAAAATGAATTCTCAAAGATGTATTGCAGAATATCAAACTCTGAAATGAGGATAGGATCATACTTTTGTAAAAAGAGTGATATTTTCACCAACCAGACTTCTAAGTGGAAAGCCTTTGCTTTTTTGTCTTATCTGAGTTTGCTCAGCAATTTCTTTTCTCTCTTAAATTTTCAGCTTCCTCCTCTGTATTGCTATTCTCCCCACAAACCCTACAAAGATGTTTATCTCAACCCCTTTAAAGCAAAAACAAAAGCAAAAATAGTCTCATTTCAATTGCCTTGGTTTCCTTCCGACAGACACCTTCCTCAGGTCTTCCTTTGACACCAAAGTTCCTTGAAAAAATAATCTATGCTGAATGTCTTTGTAATCTCACTTCCCATTTGGCATTTCTTCATTGGGAAATGTTGATTGTTTTTGTCTTCTTGAGAACTCTCCTCTCTTTTGATTTCTATATACCTCATTTACATTATTTCTCTTGCTACCTCCAAAGATTCCTTCTTAGTCTTGTTTGAAGTCTCATTTGTTTCTACCCTTTCTTAAAATGTTGGTAATTTTTAAGTGCTGACAATAGTCCACTTGACCCCTCAGTCTCCCCGGGTGACCATCTTACCACCCATAACTATCAACAAACACATGCATGGCTCTTATTTCTAGTACTCTGAAGTTTCTCTTGAGCAATAGACTCCCATAAAGCACCTACTGAACATCTTCATTTGGCCACCACATTGATACCTCAGACTCAGCATATCCCAACTGAATTTCCATCCCACTCCAGCCTGCTTTACCTATAGCATAAGTCTAGTTGAATGGCACAAGGAATTCAACAGAGAGGCTTGGAGTGACTCTTGAGTCTTCCTCTACTCAGTGGGCTGGTGCCTGTGTATTCTGAAGACATCATCTCCCATCAGTGGAGCTGCCAATTGAGGCCCTTAGACTCTTCAGACTGTACACAGGACCTACAGAAAAACCCCTACTCTGCAGAGACAACAACCACAATCAACCCAAGATTATCCCACCAAATACTTCCTCTCTGCCCTCTTGTCTTCTTTGCCTTCACTTCCTCTGAACCAGAAACACTAGCCTTCCTATTTCCATGTGGTAGTTAAGCTTGTCAACTTGATTGGCTTGGGAGCCACCAGGGAACTAATAAAGCACATTTCTGGGCATGTCTGAGTAGGTCATGGATGTGTGGTTTTGGGGGCCTACCTATTGTCTCTGACCCCTTCCTTCTCTGATGCTCTTTCCAATCCACTCTGTTTCCCTGATGCCATGGACTGAGCAGCTTTGCTCTATCATACCTTTCTGGCATGATTTTTCTGTCTTAGAGCCAGCTGACCATGGATTGAAACTTTTGAAACTGCGAGCCAAAGTAAACTTACTTCAAGTTATGGATGTTGAGTATATTGTCCCATAGACAAGAGATCTGACTAATACATGCTGCCTGGACTTTTCTTCACCCAGATATTCACATGGATCTCCACTTTCCTTCCCCAGCCTCTCTGCTAGTGAAGCTTTCTATCAGAGAGGTCTTCCTTGACTACTGACATAAAAAATATGGATCCACTGTCCTGCTATTCTGTTATCCTATCTTGCTTCATTCTTCTCAGAGCACCTAAACATATTTGCTTTGTATTTGTCTGTTTATTTTCTTTCCTTAAGTGTAGAGTTTGTTTTGTTTTATTAATTGGAAATTCTCATCACCTAGAAGCATGTTTGACATTTAGAAGACAGTCTCTCTCTCTCTCTCCCTCCCCCCCCTATATATGATTAATCTTATATTTAGTTCTTTAGCATTTGATGTCTCTATTAGTTTCCTATTTCACAGAGTGAGTAAATCTTTACCTGGCTTCTCCTATGAGGCCTGTGTAATGCTGAATGCTAACTCTTCTCACTGCTCTAGATGTCTGGACTCTTGCAATTGTCCTGACTGGTTTTCTTACTTAAATCAGTTCTTCTCTTTATTTGTTCTATACAATGTGGTTACATTGTCCTTCCAACTTAGCTCAAAGTGATAGCTTCTTTGTGAAGCCTGTCTGAGTAATTTCAGTAGAATTATTTAAACTTTGTGCCTCAATGTACTTTCATTGTTCTTCAGAGTATGATGGTTATCATGGCACATATAGATCATGCCACCTGCATATATTCACACACCTGCCATATTCTATTTGACTGTAAACCCACTGAGGGCAGATGCTGTCATTTATTTGCCCCAAGTTTAATTTATCCTCACTATTTAACACAATGTCAGGGCTACTGTGAATGTTTGATAATGTTTGTTGGATAAGTGAATTAACCATGTATCACAGAATTATCTATGTTTATGCCACGTTTAAAACATTTGCACACAGATCACAGTGTATTTTCTAACTTATAAAAATGATGTGACCACATATCTTTGTACAACAGGTAAAAAGCAGGTATTACTATCTCTCTCTCACAGAAGGAGGATTTGAGTTATATCTGCTTCCTAATATTAGCTTGCACTAAACCTGGATTGATAGCATCAAGTCCAGTGTGTGGATTATTAAATTGGATGCTGAGGGATTAGCAAAGAAAAATAGAAATATTTTCTGCTTTCAAGGATCATACTAAGTGAAGGAGAGGACAATACCTATAGAAAATGGGTAGAAAGATAGATTCACTGAACTCTTTAACAACCCTAAAAATAGATCAACCAAATGTCTAGACAGAAAAAGGAGAAGTGCAGAAAGGGTCCCCGTGGCCAAACCAGAACTTCCATGGGAGATCAACATCCTAATCCAGTTGATAGCTGCTGTACCTACAGAACTGTGCACGGAGGGACACAAGTCACCTCTTCCAAGCCTGTAGCGCCCCCTACCGGCCAGTTGTCCAGGGCACGCAGCAGAAAACAGCATTCTGATAAAGGCTGGGCATCACTTCTACAAAGAACCCTGCGGGGAGACTGAAGGCAGATTGGCCAGGGAAACAAAGAGGAGCTCCTAATAACTACTCTAGGTTAAATGTCACTGAAAAGTTAATGGGTAGGAATTCCACTTTGAAAGAGGCTGCTAAAAAACAACACCATGTTTCTAAAACTAAATCAAGTCTGCAACTTCAAAATTATGATATTCTGGTTTCTGGGGAATCTATGTGCGCAAAAAGAATGAGGCAAGAAAATAAATGAATATGTACAGGTTAATGTATAGGTTAATATGTAACAAGATTCCATGTATTTTGAATTGTTCTCTAAAACCCTGTCCCTGAAATAATTCTCAGAACAATTTGTAAGATAAATATCAATAGTCCCATTTTTATAGGTGAAGATATTAGACAAAAGAAAGATCTGCATAAAATTATTTATATCAGTATGGACTTGGATATTTAATTCTAGAAGTTATAATTGCTTTCATATGTTTTGCTGCTTTTCCCAGCCTTGGCCAAAGGGAGCTCCCTCAAGTGGATTCTCTTGTCCTTTTTAATGCTCTGCCAATTTTTGACCATTTCCTTACATTCTGGCACCATTACATCTTTCAGACTCCTCTTGTACTTTTTTCTTTCTCAGCTGTTGAATAAGTCAAGAAATCCTGGCTATACAAGAGAGGAAATTATAAAGATCAGAGGAGAAATCAATGCAATGGCGACTAAGAGAATGATACAAAAAAATAAATGAAACCAAGAGTTGGTTCTTCGAAAGAATCAACAAAATTGACAAACCTTTAGCCAACCTTATCAGAAAAAGGAAAGAAAAGGCCCAAATCCATGCAATTAGGAAGGAAAAGGATGAAAATACAATGGACCCAGCAGAAATCCAGAGGATCATCAATACCTACTTCAAGAACCTATACGCCAATAAGATGGAAAACACAAAAGAAATGGACAGATTTCTAGATATGTATAAATTACCAAAGTTGAATGAAGAAGACCTAAAAATTCTAAATATCCCAATTACAATCAGTGAAATTGAAAACGTAATTAAAAACTTACCAACTAAGAAAACCCAGGTCCTGATGGCTTAACTGATGAATTCTACAAGACATTTAGAGAGGAACTACTGCCACGACTGTTTAAACTCTTCAATGAAATTGAAAGAGAAGCAATATTCCCAAGTTCATTCCTGGAAGCAAGCATCACCTTGATCCCCAAAGCAGAGAAAGACCCAAACGAAAAAGAAAACTATAGGCCAATCTCACTAATGAACATAGATGCAAAAATCCTTAATAGGAAGATATTGGCAAATAGAATGCAGAAGATCATCAAGAAGATCATACACACTGACCAAGTGGGATTCTTCCCGGGGGTATAGGGATGGTTCAACATATGCAAATCAATAAATGTAATACACTCTATCAATAGAGCCAAGGAAAAAAATCATATGATCACCTCAATAGATGCAGAAAACGTGTTCAACAAAATCCAACACACATTTATGATAAAAACCTTACACAAAATTGGAATAGACGGTCTCTACTTCAATCTGATAAAAGTCATCTATGAAAAAACAATACCCAATAGCATACTAAATGGTCAAAACCTGAAATCCTTCACACTAAAATCAGGAACAAGACAAGGATGTCCACTATCACCACTCTTGTTCAATATAGTTTTGGAAACATTAGCCACAGCAATAGACAAGAGAAAAAAATAAAAGGAATAAAGATAGGAAATGAAGAAGTCAAATTGTCATTATTTGCAGATAATAATTGTCATTATTTGCAGATGACATGATACTCTATATAGAAGACCCAAGAACTTATTCATTTGACCTATTTTTGAGTATGACTTACATTGTCATTGTTACAAAAATGAGAATATATTTGAAGGAATGGTACACTAAGAGAAGCGTCACTTTCTTCTCACTCTTTCTCCTTTGTTCTCATTTTCCCATTCTCTCCATTCAGTTCCTGGGCACCTCCTTTAGGTAACAGATCTCATTAGTAATGGTTTATTCTCCCCATGTTTCTATTTACACAAGTGACAAGATAGGTGTATACTTTTTGGACTATATTATACATACTCTGACATTATTTTTGTTTGTTTTATTTTGTTTTGTTTTTGGAGACAGAGTCTCACTATGCAATTTAGGCTGGCCTTGAACTCATTATATAGTCCAAGCTGACCTGGAACTCAAGGTGATCCTCCTGCCTCAGCCTCCCAAGTGCTGGGATTACAGGCATGTGTCACTGTGCCTGGCTCTGACACTCTTTTATACTTGGCTCTTTTTACTTAAAACTACATCTTGGATATTAATCCATAAGAGTCATTAAAGCATTAAATATCTTTCTCATACTATTCATAACAGTTATGCATTGATTTAGCCACTCTTTAATGCATGTGTGTTAGGTTGTTTCAAATATCTTGGCAGTTGCAAATAATTCTAAAGCAACTACTTGTGTTCCTGTATAGCTCCATGTTGTTGGAGATGTATCACCAGAGTAAATTACTAGAAGGTAAAGGCATACATAATTTTGCTAGCTGTTGTCAATTCCCCCTAAAATGGTTATCCTAGTAATGCTTAACAGTGTCTATTTTCTCACACCTGGCTATCAGAATATGTTATCATATTATTAATATCACTAATCAGGTAAGAACTTGTATCTCATTTTATTTTATTTTTAATCTCCAATTATGAGTGTGTTTGGACATATTTTCATATACTATGGACAATTTTTATATCTTTTGATGAATTTCTATTGTGTCTTTTTCCCATTTTGCTGTTATTAAGCTCTTGGTCTTTGAACCTTAATTTTTCCATTTCTTTTCCCTTTTTTTTCTTCAAAAGACAGGGTCCCACTGTGTAGTCTAGACTGGCCTTCTGGTTATAATTTAGTTTTCTTTTAATATTCTTATTTCCAAAAGAGAATAAATAATTTATTAAATTTTGCAGGTGGTACTACAGAAGGTGTTTTCAACACAAGAAAGAACAGAAACAGTACATACGGAGATTAGTACATAGTACATAAAAAGATTAGAAATACATGGGGAAGCAATAGTGAAATGTGATTTATCTTGGAAAAACACCCACTAATGTTCATTTGGGGAAAACATTAGTATTACAAGTCCAAAGTGACCCAAGAATATAAACTCCAATGGGCTTAGGAGTGAGAATAGACTGTTGCTGCTACCACTAAGACTAAATGGACCTATTATTAGTAGGAGAATTAATAATATAAAACAACATACATTCAATTGGAAGAAATGAAAAACAAATGAAGAATAAATATCTAGGAGCATTCATCACCCACATGAGAGATCATAAGTTTGCTCTGTCTGATCAAATTCAGCCAATCAACATTTTTTTAAGCTCAAAATATTTTTTTAAAATACACTTTTTTTTTGTACCAGGGATTGAACTCGGGTCCTTGCGCTTGTGAGGCAGGCACTGGAACCACTGAGCTAAATCCCCGCCCCTAAAACATACTTTTTAATTCATTTGGGTTTTAGCATTCATTTCCTATTTATAATATGGCAAATTTTGCCCATTTATTTATTTTCTTGGCCCCATGTAAGCATTCATGTTTGTATCTTGAATACTATAACACCCCAAGCCCATCCAGTTACCCATTTTTAATGCCCTCAGTTTGTTAAACAAACTGAGGGAGACTATAGCGCATTCTGAATTTGACTGTATTACTGTTGTAACATTTAACTTGATCTTATGCCCATTACATTCTTGAAAATTGTAAGAAATCTCTAGAATGTGTGTTGGCAAACTTTTTCTGAAAATGACAGATAGTGGATATTTTAGGTTTCATGCTAAATATGTTCTTGGCACAACTATCCAAATTTGTCACCTTAGCAGAAAAGCAGCCCTAGATAATATGTAAATAAGGGAGCATGGGTGTGTGTCTTACTGAGTCTGCTGGGATTACCATAACAAAATACCACAAGCTGAGTGGTTTAAACAACAGGAATTCATTTTCTTACAGTTCTGGAAGCTAGAAGTCCAAGATCTAGGTGCCAGCATCTTGGTTTTGGTGAGGGTTCTCTTCCTCGCTTGTAGACCATAAATGTGTCTTTACATGAGTGGGAAGGAGTAAGGTTGCTCTTTGATGTCTGTTCTGATCTTTTCAGAGCCTCATCTTTATGAACTCATTTCACCTTAATGACTTTCTTATTCCAAATATAGTCTTTTTTTTTTTTTTTTGGTGCTAGGGATTGAACTCGGGACCTTGTGCTTGCAAGGCAGGCGATGGATCCAAATATAGTCTTATCAGGGATTAAGTTTTCAGCACATTGATTTGTTTCAATAAAACTTTATAAAATCCAGTGATAAGTGTTGGGCATGTGTGATCTGGAGACAAGCGAAACTACATCATGTTCAAGGAACAGAAAGAAATTCAACATTCAGGGGGTAGAGGGGAGAAAAGTTGGTAACATACCAGAAGAGTTTAACAATTCCTTTTCTACTTTTGCTCATTGCAAATTAGCCTTCCTCTATCTTCTAACCAAAGTCATCTACAACATTCTTGTAGGTCAAACATTTCATAGTTCAAACCTAGCAGCTATTTACAGTGTAATCACAAATATAAGTATGCATCAATCTCCTTCCAAAATGGGAGATAACTTTGCTTTCCCTCACAATATTTATTGAGCATGTAGTTGGTGTCAAGCATTGTGCTAGACATTAGGGGCAAGATGGTGAGGAAAAAAAGACAACATTTTCTCTCATGTAGTGGGAATAGGAAAGATATTGAGGAAATAACCATAAAAGTAAAAGTGACTCTTCTACAAGGAACTGGATACTATAGCATGAGAAAAGTGATTCTTGGAGAAAATGTGACAAAAACATTTGACCTACAATGGGAGTAAGTGAAAGCTTTCTGAGAAAGCTTTCCTCCATTCCAATTTCATTCTGCCCCCAATCTCTTTGGAGAGGCCCAAGGTGAGTTGAACATCTCTCTTCTCAGTAGTAGTTCGGGCTAAGTGTCGTTGTTTCTTCAAGCCTCTGCTTTGGTCCCAATTTTATAGCTTGTAGGAGCTCAATTCTCTAAAGAGTTTGATTCCATTGAGGCAGTGTTTGTCTTCCTTCTGTTTTTGCTCTTCAGGGGACCTCTTGCCCATGTCTCTCTCCTGGGATTTAGACAACACCATCCCTAAGACATGGCCAAGCTTGCATATCTCCTTGAGTCCAGTCCTTATGAGGTTCGGTGCTGTGCCAGAGTCCAGATGGCTAGAGAGCAACGTGAGTAAAAATGAAAAAGAGTCCACTAGATGAAGGTATGGACCTAGAAACAGGCTGTAAAAAGATGGGCAATGGCATGGGCCTGGCTTTGACTTATTTTACCCTCTCCCACACTACCTGTTCTGCTGCCTCTGAGCCTTCTCTACCTCTTTTCTCCTTCAAAGCAACTGTAACATTTATTGTCTTCCTTCCTCTGTATCTAAGTGTTTGAAGGAGGGCTCATTCTTTTCTTCAAAGTTTTCCTTGTTAAATGATGTCACATAATAGCGTTCCTTTCCAAATTAGTTTGCTATACTTTTCAAATACTCAATCAGCCTTGGCCTTTGCCACCCTGTAGGGTGGCTTTCTGTGTCTCTGAACCTGCAGAACTCTGGCTTGCCTGATAAATATATTACTTCCTTTGTTACATGGTCCCAGGCTACCTTTTCCTGGAAACCCAGCTGTATGAGTACAGCCTCCTTTATGCTTTTATAGTTCCTTGTGTGCTCTCTATTGCAGCATTTACCCCACTATGTCATTATATTGTCATTAGTTTTGACAGATCTGGCTCCCCCAACTGGACCAGAACTACTTGAGGCCTAGGATAATTATATCTTTGTGTCTTCAGTGCCTTCAATATCGGCCACATAGTGGATGCTGAACAATGTTTTCATTAACTCTACTTGTCATACATGCACAGACACTTTGGAGAGATGTAGAAAAAGTACAACTCGAAAGTCATTTCATGTACTCCTCTAATGAAAGGGAGAAAAAGCACAATGGTTGGGTGAGGTTGGTTTTCAGGTAATGAAGCTTGCTTAACCCCCTTTAAAACTGAGAGGGGCAGTGAATAAAATGGTCAGATTTCCCACAATCCCTTCCCAGGCCAATTGGAGAAGTTCTGCTGCTATCAGTCTACCTCTTGTTCAGACCCAAAGATCTTGGAGTTGCATGGAAGTGTTGCCTTATTGAATAGCTCTTTCTCTTCTGGGATCAAATGTCTATAATAATTTAGGTTTCACTGGATTGTATATCAACCATTAATTGCATAGCTCATTAATTTGACCTTTCAATTACCAACAACCTATTGACTTCAAATTTCTTAGGGTTCTCAGGGCAAGGAAATAGTATCTCCTGGGAAGGAGAACAAAAATGAAATAAACCAAATGAAGTCCAACACCCAGCTATGCTAGTATCTTTTGAAAGTACTAACACCATAATAAAGGCTTTCTGCTTCTGTTTCATTATGTGACAGTCAGAGACTATAAACACTGTCAGAGGCAGAGAAAATAGTATCTAGATACAAATAAGAAAAACTCAAGATGAAACCAGGAATATGCACACAGCTTATGCTTTGGTATTCTGTGGTCATGACAGCTTGTGCTCTTATGGAAGTACTGTGTGTGGTGCTCTTTTTCTCTGTAATGATTTCTGAAAGGGTGTGACTTGTGGAATTTGCCTTAAAAAAATGCAGTGTATGTAATCGCTTGGGGTGTGAGTAACCACATTCTGTTCAAGGATGCTTCCAGCCCTCGCCTTCCTCCTTGTCAGTGACAGTACTCCAAACACTCGTCTCAATTTTCAGATCAAAGCTGATGAAAAACATACCTCTAAAGGGGTTGAATTGCCTTCTGCATTTTTGTTCATCAGAAGAAAATACCTATATTACTTGGAAGAGCTGAGTTTTTTAGTGTCTCATCTTTAGATTGTAATTTCTTCTCTGCCTCCCTGCTGCTTTATTTCTTACTCTGTCAATGTCATCTGCTTCATGAAATGCATCTTTTAATTAATTATTCTTGTCTCAACTTGTCTGCTGTGGCTTACTGTCAGGGCAAGAATTCGTATCAGTAGAATAGGATCTTTCACTAAAGGGGAATAGCTTGCTTATTTCACCATGGAATTAACCTCATTTACTCAATAACCACCGTAATTGATTTTTTAGATAAATCTTTTTGTTATTTACATTTTCTTTGAAGTTGCATGCAACATGGCTTTTCTACAAATGGCAGACATTCAGAAGCATGAAAATACTAAATTACAGAAAAGTCTAGGTGCCTAATTAGAGAGCATTTGGGGAGAATTCCAGTGCCAGAAATCCAGCCAACAACATGAGAACAATTCCATTCATATTTGCACCATGAAGCACCAATATGGGAGGATCTTCAAAGAATACTTCTCTGAAACAAGTCTGCAATATAGAGAGATTTATATAGATTGCACATATTCTGCTTGGATTTATTAAAATAATGAAGGTGACTATAAATAATACAACAAAGGCTTATAAGTTAAATGAAAGTAAATGAGGTTATAACAAATGGGAAGAAGGTGAGTGATAAAATAAATCTCTATGATTTTCCTAAAGGCAACCCAGAAAAACAATGGTGGATTTTCAAAATTAGGATATTTACAAAATTGAATAGAACCAAATTTTCCTGTGCTTTGGAGAACCATAATTTAGTCCTTTTGGAAAGAAATTGAAGTTTGAGGATTTACATATATTTCTACATTCTTTTCAGTATAATCCTTCAGGAATGAATTTGCACATTTTTTTTCCTGAGAAGAGGGAATGAAGGTCAGCCTTTTCCTTTTTAGTCCAGATATTAGAAACACAATAATGTGATGTTTAGTCATTAAAACTAACTGCACGGTATATAGAAAGATCGCTGGACTAGAAAGAAAGAACTCTAGGTTCTCATCCCAGATCCACCATTAACTATATTTGTGAACTTGGGGAAAAAAAATCAATGAATTTGATAATTTTTCTTAAGCATGTAGGTACTATACAAAAACAATGTGTTTCTTTGACTTTCAATTGTTTTTTCTTTAGTAGAGAGAGGCTGACAGTAAAATAATAATAATGATAATGATAATAATAATACAGACCTGTATATACAAATTAGAAGTAGATAGGGTAGGGACGAGGCAAGCGGCAGGAGCAGGCATTTCAGGGACTTCAAACCCTTTTGTCTTGCTGGTTACATTAGTCTGTTTTCTTTGCTATAATAAAATATCTGGCCTGGGATAATGTATAAGGAAAAATATTCTTTTGGGTGCAAATATTACAATTATTTTGCAAAAATTAACTTACTAAAATATGTTAAAATCAAATAGCTCTGCCTTCAAATGCTGGCTCTGCCACTCCTGGACAAATCACTTAGTTTATCTGAAAGTCGTTTTCTTATCTCTTCTCAAAACTGGGTCATTATATTGTATACCTAAAATGTACTAATGATTAGAATGAATAATCGATAATGCAAAATAGGAAGAAAAGGTCCAAAGGGGTAGGGGTAGTGGGAGGGGCAGGGGAAAGGAAAGAAGGGAAAGGAAAAATGATGAGAAATGGAAAAAATGGAAATAAAGTCTTTGTAAATAGGGAAGGGTGGAGGGCATGAAGGGAGGGCTAGGAATGGGGAAAAAAGAAGAACCAAGATGCATTATGTAAAGGTACAATTCCCAATGAGAAATGTAATTGTGTTGTATACACAACATGTACCAATAAAAGAATTTAATAAAGTGCAAAAAAAAAAAACAAAACTGGGAAAAATAATACCTTCTATCGCATAGGGAAGTTGAAAGGCTTATGAAACACAGACTCTATGTTCTTAACTAGGCAGAGGGCAAGGACATTATAAATGGCAGGGATCGGGCCATACTACAAAAACTTGCTTCCTATGAATCTAAGGAAGAATGAAAAAGGCTTTTGTAAATGAGAAGTGTGCCTTATAACTCAAGAAACTCTGTGAGTATTCGTGGTGAACAGGATTCAGCCGGAACAAGTGACTATAAAGTCTGTTCACACTCTGTAGTTTTATGAAGATGCATTGATTTCCTGTGGTTTATTTCAGGCATAAAACATGTGAATTCAGATTTCTCAGAAACAGCTTTCCCTATTTTTAGCATCATCTCTGTCTTTGTTTTCCCTTTACTGTGGGGCTCTCCACTTTGGGCCCACTCATCTCATATGCAGTAATAACAAAAAAAGTAAAGGGCTCGCTCAGTCAATCCATTGGATGGATGATTAGTACATCTGATAGGATGAAAGGGCTAAGAAGGAGAGACGTGGGACTGAATATGATTATTTTTTATGCTGGGTAATTTGAAATCTGGGAAGAGAAGATACACAGTGGACTTTAAGATGCAATCTTATTTGAAAACTGATATACTCACAGCATAAAGCAAGACAATTTCCATACTTTCTGATTCAGCTGGGTCCTCAAGCAACATAGTTCAGGAGGAGAAGCAAGAGACCAACCAGGAGATAAGCATTGTTGTTTTGAAGAGCCTATTGCCCACAGAGCTCATGAACCACAAAACATGAATACTGACATCAGCTGTAGGAGTTCGGCAGGAATCAGGCGCAGCACAGCTGCAGCCTGTGCAGGGGACAGGCTGTCTATCTGCAGGCCCTGGAGCTCACCAAGATCAGAGGATAACTTCCATCTGGTTTCCACACCCATGGGGCAGAACAAAAGGTTTGGGGTTATAATCCAGTGGGAGATGTTTGGCTTAAAAGAGGTCCAGAAGTCTCTCTAAACTCTCATTCAATGAACAGTGTGCTTTTCTTATCTCTGAGAAGAGGGAGCATTCTAAAAAAATCAGTGCATTTTTGAAAAATTGTTGAAACTTCATAAATGTTTGTACTTTAAAAAAAAATTTCAACTGGAATCGGCATGACTCTTACAGACAGAGCTTCGCTTTTTGAATTGGAGGTGTGCCATTGGCGAGGAATGATGGTATCCTTGAGAGGAGTCAGCGCCTGAAGTAGATCTCAGAACTTTTTGGGAGCGCCAATGTAGAACACTACAAGAAATGGCTGACAGTAGTGTACTAACATCCACTATGAGGTGGACTAGCATGGCCGACTCTTCCATTTTTGATTCTAAAGTTACTGAAACTTCAAAGGAAACCCTATTTATTGGTTCTACTTCATATGCTGAAGGTGCCAGAACCACTGAGCTAAATCCCTGGCCCTAAATGTTTTAAATTTTAACCGAAGAAATGCCTCAGATTGAAACAAGAGTGGTGATGGTTTAAGAAGCTGGAAAACAAGAAAAACTTATAAAACCTTAAAGACTATTAAAATAACGGAAGTCCCTGTTATAAAGATAAGATAAAGTTGTCCTGGAAAATCAGATGAAAAATTAATAAAAAGTGTTATTGATATGGAAATTAAAGTATCCTGTGTAAAGATGGACTCAATGTAAGAATTTGAAAGTTTGGATTCTCTGGAATTTGAGAATGTATTCATAGTCGCAGACTTCCAGAACTGTGTCTTTAATGACTTACACAAGGGTGATTGTAGAATTACTGGATGACTAACTGCATTAGACTGTACACAAAAAGGAGAGCCTTTGCCATTTTCATGTTGTCCATTGTATTCTACAAGTATGATGAATTTAGTCTTATGCTTTGCTGGATTCAGGAAGAAAGAACTAGTCAGATTGGTGACACTGGTTCATCACATGGGTGGAGTTATTCAAAAAGATTTTAATTCAAAAGTTACACATTTGGTGGCAAATTGCACAAAAGGAGAAAAATTCAGGGTTGCTGTGAGTCTGGGTACTCCAATTATGAAGCCAGATTGGATTTATAAAGCATGGGAAAAGATGGAATGAACAGGATTTCTGTGCAACAGTTGATGATTCTAGAAATGAATTTAAAGTTCCTCCATTTTGAGATTGCATTTTAAGTTTCCTGGAATTTTCAGATGAAGAGAAAAACAATATGGAAGAAATTATTGAAATGCAAGGAGGTAACTACCAGTTGGAGATCAAAGATGCACTCACCTTATAGTTAAAGAGAATACAATAAAAGAACTTCCATTTGAACCTACAAAGAAACTTTATGTTGTCAAGCAAGAGTGGTTATGGAGAAGCATTCGAACGGATGCCCGTGCTGGAGAAACTATGTATTTGTATGAAAAGGCTAATACTCCTGAGCTCAAGAAATCAGTGTCAGGGCCAGGGATTTAGTTCAGTGGTTCTGGTGCCTGCCTTGCAAGCCCAAGGTCCCGAATTCAATCCCCAGTACCAAAAAAAAAAAAAAAAAGAAATCAGTGTCACTGCTTTCTCTACGTACCCCAAACAGCAATCACGAAAGACGTCATTTAAGAGTCACTTGCTCAGCTTCCAAAAGAGAGAGACATGTCACCTTTTCCTCCCCATAAGCGTCCATCAGCTGAATATTCTCTTTCTATTGGATCACTCCTTGATATCTCCAATACACCAGAGTCTCGCATCTACTATGGAGGAACTCTAAAGTCTTGTAGTAAGTCTTTTAAAAATTCTACCCCAGGGAAAGAGGAACTCTGCTCCACTGCTGGTGGGAGTGTAGACTGCTGCAACCACTGTGGAAATCAGTATGGAGATATCTCAAAAAACTAGGACTGGAAGTCCCGTTTGACCCTGCTATCCCACTGCTGGGGATCTTCCCCAAAGAATTTAAAGAATCATACCACAGTGATATATGTGCGCCCATATTCATAGCAGCACAGTTTGTAATAGCTAAAACTTGGAAACAGCCCAAATGCCCATCAGCTGGAGGCTGGATAAAGAAAATGTGTTTTTTTTTTAATAAAATGGAGTACTACTCAGCCATAAAAAATGAGAAATTAGAGACATTTATAGCTAAGTGGATGCACATTGAGGCAATACTCTTAAATGAAATAAATAGGACACACATGAATAAATACTGAATAGTTTCTCTGGTGTGAGAAACTGAAAGTGTAATTAAGGACTAAATGTATAATAGGTCTTGTGAAATAGGAAGAAAAGGGGCAAAGGGGAAGGAAGTGGGAGGGCTAGGGGAAAGGATGGGAGGGCTAGGGGAAAGGATGAAAGGGAATGGGATTAATATGAGAAAATGGAAAAATAGGAACAAAATCTTTGTAAATAGGGAGGAATGGAAGGGCTGAAGGGAGGGCTGGGCAAGGGTGAAAAATAAGAACCAAGAGAGACTATGTAAAGGTGCAAATCTCCAAGATGAATGTCATTATATTGTATACCTAAAATGTACCAATGATTAGAATGAATAATCGATAATGCAAAATGGGAAGAAAAGGTCCAAAGGGGTAGGGGTAGTGGGAGGGTCAGGGGAAAGGAAAGAAGGGAAAGGAAAAATGATGAGAAATGGAAAAAATGGAAATAAAGTCTTTGTAAATAGGGAAGGGTGGAGGGGGTGAAGGGAGGGCTAGGAATGGAGAAAAAATAAGAACCAAGATGCATTATGTAAAGGTACAATTCCCAATGAGAAATGTAATTGTGTTGTATACCTACAATGTATCAATAAAAGAATTTAATAAAAAAAAAAATTCTACTCCAGGGCCGGGGATTTAGCTCAGTGGTTTCGCCACCTGCTGCGCAGGTGCAAGGACCCGAGTTCGATCCCCGGTACCAAAAAAATAAAATAAAAAAATAAAAAAATAAAAATTCTATCCCAGTTCCTTCAAAGCAATCGGCCAGGTGGCAACTTGCAAAAGAGCTTCATCAGACTGTAAGTAATTTTGTAAACGTACTGGCAACAATTATTCAATTATTTCAGGTGGCATTGGAAGAGGAAGGACAACGTGGAGGCCCTACCCTTGCACCAGAAGAGATTAAGACTATTTTTCATAGCATTCCAGATATCTTTGATGTGCACACTAAGATAAAGGAAGATCTTGAAGACCTTATTGTTAATTGGGATAGGAGCAAAACATTGGCGATATCTTTCTTAAATATTCAAAAGATTTGGTAAAACCATACCCTCACTTTGTAAACTTCTTTGAAATGAGCAAGGAAACAATTATTAAATGTGAAAAACAGAAACCCAGATTTCATGCTTTTCTTACGATAAACCAAGCTAAGCCAGAATGTGGACGACAAAGCCTTGTTGAACTTCTCATCCTACCAGTACAGGGGCTCCCCAGTGTTGCATTACTTTTAAATGATCTTAAGAAACATACAGCTGATGAAAATCCTGACAAAAGCACTTTAGAAAAAGCTATTGGGTCACTAAACGAAGTAATGGCTCATATCAATGAAGATAAGAGAAAAAAAGAAGCACAAAAGCAAATATTTGATGTTGTTTATGAAGTAGATGGATGTCCAGCTAATCTTTTATCTTCTCACTGAAGTTTGGTGCAGCGAGTTGAAACTGTTTCTCTAGGTGAGCATCCCTGTGATGGAGAACAAGTAACTTTTTCTCTTCAGTGACTGCCTGGAGATAGCAAGAAAATGGCACAAAGCTATTGGCACTTTTAGGAGTCCTCCTGGCTATACCCAACCCCCAGTTTCTCTTAAGCATACTAATGCCCCTTTCTTAGATTAAGGAGGTGCTGGATATAAGAGAGACAGAAGATTGCCATAATGCTTTTGCCTTGCTTGTGAGGCCACCAGCAGAGCAGGCAAATGTGCTGCTCAGTTTCCAGATGACATCAGATGAACTTCCAAAAGACAACTGGCTAAAGATGCTGTGTCGACATGTAGCCAACACCATTTGTAAAGCAGATGCTGAGAATCTCATGTACACTGATGATCCAGAATCCTTTGAAGTAAATATAAAAGATGGATAGTACACTGAGCAGAGCATCTAGAGCAATAAAAAAGACTTCAAAAAAGGTTACAAGAGCACTCTCTTTTCCCAAAACTCCGAAATGAGCTCTATGGATGGCTCTCATGCCATCCCAAAACTCAATGGAGGGAAGAACTCCTCCCAGCAATGATAAACATGCAGGGAGTCGCCTTTCTAGCACATCATCATTAGCAGGTATCCCATCTCTTCCCTTGTCAGCCTTCCTTCTTTCTTTGAAAGGGGAAGTCATACTTTAAGTAGATCAACAGCTCATTTGATATGACATTTAAATTATAGAAACTTGTACTCAAATAAGAAACTGATTTAAATGGTACTTGTAATTAGCACTTGGTGAAAGCTGGAAAAAAGATAGGTAACACTAAACTATGCCATTTAATTTTCTTCTTAAAAGACTAAGGTTTACCTCTTCCACTATTCAAGTTAGTTCATGTAAAAATTATGTTGATTTTGATGCAGTTTATCTCTTTGCTCATACCTCTCTGAAGACCAGAATTTAAGTTATTCTTGTTTCAGTAGCTTTGTAGCCCATAATACAGTAAATAAATTTTATTGGTGGGTGCCAAATACTACTGTTCATCTGTATAGTATTTGTGAATGAATTTATAAAAGCACATATTTGTGTATCTCAATTTGTGCAGAGATTAAAAGATATTACAATAATTACCAGAAAAAATCTGCATATATTTCTGATTAAATAGTATGGCACTGCTTCACATGTACCCTTTGGTGTACTTAACTGCTCTCTTTGCTCTTTATTTTCTTCTCAAATATTTTCAAGATCTTGTATGTGGATTTAAAAAGATCTGCTTTTATTAATAATTATAAAGAAGATTGCTTCAAAATATTTTTGCAAATTGAGAAAAGCAAAGAAAGTTTAAAAAATATTGTATATATTGCAAAAGCAAGGTATAGGTATAAACAGATAATATGGTTCTGGCGATTTTAGCCACTAGTAAATTTTTTTCCCCCTTAAATTCTTTTATTGGTACATTTTAGGTGAACAATACATTTACATTTATTACTGGGTGCTTGTACCTGTACATGATGTATCTTGGTTCTTGTTTTTTTCCCCATTACCAGTGCCTCCTTCACCCCCTCCACCCTTCCCTATTTAGCCACTAATAAATTTTGATTCACTTGGATATTGTATTGAATTTTACTTCAAAGTATAGAACCGTGGAAGAATTGTGGTAAAGATTGTGTATTCTCTTTACAAAGTTGCCATCAGCTTTGATAAAATATATGTATGGTAAACTTTATTTGTGGTTTATAATTAAATGTAAAATTGAACATTTTCTTTTATAAAGTATTCTTCAGAGTCTGATGTTATTTTTCACAGTTTTCTTTATAATCAGTAATACAAAAATAATAAGTTCCTATGAATAAATGCATTTTTATTTCCTACTGTTTAGGGAGTACTGCAAAAGTTTCACTGTTACTTACAAGTTTTAATGATCAGCTTTAATAGCTTGACTCTGTAGATTTTTTTCTGTGCCATATATGTACCAGTTCACAGATTAATAATTGCTATATTTTAAAAGTAGTTATATTACTAAGAACTTTGTAAATAAACAACTTTAAAGCCAAGTGTATTTTATGTGTCACAGTTCCTTCAAACAAATGTTCATTGACAAAGATGAATACCTCAGCAGCCTGTACTCTAAATTTAGCTTGCTCACTTGTTTATTCCTTCCTCCATTAATATTTTGAGCATTTATGCGTTTACGTACATTTTTTTTCTGTCAGAAAACACATAACCTTTATCATTTCATTGTGGAGGCATGAGTTTCTCCCAGAAGGATGAGAGTTTGCAGAGATGAGGAATGACATGATTTACAGCATGAAGTTAGAAAAGTATTGAGTGTTCACTCGAAAAATATAGCAGGTGGTTAATTTTAACTTTAAACTTTCTCATTGTCAGTTTGCACGTATGCTTCTTCATGTGTTGAGATTCTGATTCATGCGTGACTGCTAAATAAAAACTTTCTTCTCTAATAAAACAAAATTTCAACTGTAGTTAAATGTTCCAGTTTGCCAGAGAGCTGCTGAAGAAGTTTTGGATTTTATTTCCATAGTCTTTTTCTTTACAAATTCTTTCTTTCCTCAAATGAATTTTGAGAAAGAACTATAAATCACTTATTTTCTAAGAAGTCCCTGTACTCCTACTGCAAATCAGTGTAGGGTTCTTTTGCTCAATTCAGATGGAAATTGTGAATCAGCCATTTGGAACTCTGCTAGCAGTCCTGATGTCACCAGATAATGTTGGTGCCAACATTTGACACAACCAGCTTCTGGTTACTGCCACTGCTGGCCATCACTGTCTGATACCAGCTTCAGGTCACTGTAGGCAGCAAGGCAGTACTGGTCATTGTAGGCTACTCTACTGGGTGCTGGTCTCTGCTGCTGATATTCATAGGCTGCTGTTTTTGGGCTCAAATCTCTGTTTATTACTGTTTCTTTTGAAACTATGGCTCTATCCACTCTACACAGGATAAAAATCTCAAGTAGATTTATAGGACTTTTGGAGTTCACGGGCTTATAGGAACACAAAAATGAGTCTTTAATAGGCCTGTGCTGCTGGGGGATTGATACACAGGAAGGAGCCCTCCTAGACTAAACCCCAAAAAGTGGCTGGAGAGTACTGCTTATTCAGCAGCTGCAAGCCTGTGTCAGTGAGGGCAAGGCTGAAAGCTTGCTATGAGTATTGAGTATGCAAATAAGGGACCTAGATCTCTCCCTTCCTGATCTTAGTGAAGCCAGGGTGCCCTCTCCCTTCCTCATCAAGGAAACAAGAGCAGCTGAAGTGGTGAGAGCAGGGGGAGGTGCCATGCTGACAGTCTGGCTGCATTCATGTTGGAATGGAGAGTGGCAAATTGATAGTCAGGGAGACATTGCTAGGTAGTCAGGGAGGACACTAAAGTACACTGTCCCAGTCCATTGGGGCAGGTGAGGGGCAGCAAAGAGAGGCAAGGGAGAGGGATGTGATAGCCACCAGCCAGGCAACATCCTCTCTCCAGCTTGCACAGTAAAATGAGAGTTAGGTGCTTCTCATCTGTTGCACTCCCAGAAGTCTGCTATGGTTTATAGCACTCATCCTAAATATCAGAAGGTAGGCACTCAAGCTTAAATAGCACATGGTTTCTCTCATATGAGAAACCCAAAATATAAATAAATTAAAGAGCAGAATAAAAGATAACAGGAAATAAGGAGATGGATCTTTTGCAAAAGAGAAAATGTCTAGATGATAAATTGAGGGGGAAGGGAGGGCAGGAGAAGGGAATGAATGAAGAATTAAAATGCGTTATGTACATGTACCAACTCCCCACAATGAATGTAATCATTATGTGTTGTAAACATATACTAATAAAAAACAAAAATTTAAAAAAGAAGGTAGAGAAAAACCAATCATTAGAATC
Source organism: Heterocephalus glaber (assembly GCF_053883595.1). Taxonomy (NCBI): domain Eukaryota; kingdom Metazoa; phylum Chordata; class Mammalia; order Rodentia; family Bathyergidae; genus Heterocephalus; species Heterocephalus glaber. Next base: position 3,833,780 of record NW_028258406.1, on the reverse strand, counting down.
TCTAGGTAGATTTTTGATACTTGCTCTATTAGTCAGGTTTTCATTTCTATAATGAAATACCCGAGGAAGCATACTTTATAAAAAAAAGAAGTTTATTTAGCTCAGTGCAGGAGGCAGGAAGTCCAAATAGCATGAACTAAGAATGGGGATTAAATTCATGCCTGCATGAGTTTATGAAGACAAAACATATTCAAATCATAGCATACACTTCAACAGTTCTTATATGGTTTAGTCATTTATAGTGTCTAGAGGAGTGTTATTGTTCTTGGGGAGAAATATGTAGATTCACATTACTACATTATGGATTAATTTTTGAAACAATTTCATGTATTGAAAAATTGCAAATGTAGTACAAGAAAATTTTTTTCCCTCAACGATTTGAAAGTAAGTTGTTGACTTAATATCACATAGTCCCCAAATACTTCAGCTCAAAGGCACATTTCTACAAGTACCAAAAAAAAAGGTGATCAAAGTCAATATTTTACTGCTACCTAATCCTCAGGCTCCAAGGTTTGCCAACTGCTTTAATGATATCTTTTACAGAAAAAAGATCTTCAGAATCAAACGTTAAGCTTAATTGTTATGTATCTTTAGTTTTCTTCAGTTTAGAAGAAACTATTTCCTCAGATTTCCCTTGACTTTTGTGACCTTGACACTTCTAAAGATAACAGGTCAGTTGTTTTGTTTTTTTAAAAATAGAGTGCACCTCAATTTGTTTTCTCCTGATTAGATTCAAATTATGAGTCCTTGAGAGACACTACTACAGAGATACTTCTTCTCATTGCATCCTCTCAGATGTAAGGTGATTTGTTTAAGGTTTAATGGTAACTGTTATGATTTGTGTCTAAATGTTCCCCCAAAGCTTCATGCAGTCATAGGGCTTTTTTAGAGGTGGCTGAATCTAGAGTGTATGATGCTGGGATTACTATGTCAGTCTGCTGATTGGCTTGGACCACCCTAATCCTGGTAGTCTGGATAAGATAAAAAGAGGCAGGAAGATGCTGTTAAGGTTCCCTTGTTGCTTTTGCTATCATGTGGGTGCCATGAACTGTTTCACCTCTGTGATTCCTCTCTGCCATGTCTCACTCTGCCTTGGAGCCAGCCAATTATGGACTGAAACCTCTACAAACTGTGAGCTAAATACACCCTTTCCCTTTAACTGTGGTGTCAGGTATTTCATCTCAGCAAGAGACAAGTAGCTAACACATTAATTTAGGTCAATTGATTCAAGTTGTGTCCGCTTGTCTTCTCTATAGTTACATTTCCAGTTTTTAAAATATTAAATATTTTGTGGAGAGAGACTTTAAGCTATGTAAATATTCTGATCCTCTGCTAATGTTTGTTGTATTTATATCAGTTTGATTCATATCAATTTGGTCACAATTTTACTCAAAGGATTATAAATTAGTATATTTATTTTGATACACAAATTATCCCAGATTTGGCTAGCAAGATCTTGCAGTGCACATACCTACATGGTGGTGAGAAATTTATATTTTATTTGGAGAAAAAGTTTGGGCCATGGACTGACACACTCTGTAAGGAAAATTCAAGGCCAGATCCAATTTTTTGGATATTTAAGTATTTTGTGAACAGTTATAGGACATCCTTATCCAAACTAGTGGCTTTCTTACTCTGGTTAACTATTATTATTACCTTGAGAGATTTTATAGAGCACGCTGGTACCCAGTATCCACCGCAAAAAGCACTTGAATCATAACTTCTTGGGTCTGAGCAAGGACTGTTACAAAGGCTCTACAGATGATTCTAATGTGCTGCTAAGATGAGAACTACTTAACTAGTTACACATCCTCACAGGGGCCTAAGATTCTACCAGTAGTAACCATTTCCTTTGGAATCCTTCTTGGTTGGTTTTTAAAAGATCTTTGATTTAGCATACCAATTTTCTAATAAGTTAGCAGTAATGAGCATAGCAGACATTAAATGAAGACACAAAGAATGATATCATCATTTGCAGAAACTATACATGCAGCATCCTCACTCTCCTGTACGTTTTTTACACAGGAGATAGCAGCTACCTAGACAAAGGTGAAATCGGTGGAAACAGAAAGAAGCTTGGCAATTAGAATGGTCTAGACAGGAACCTTAGTGATAGATCTGGACTCTGAAAACAAGAATAACCTGGGAGGTAAGTGATCTTAAAAAATACAGCCCACTGTCTGCATGACTGTAGGCAAGTTACCTAATTTCCAAAGCCTCAGTTTCCATATTCAGAAAAATTAGTCTGATACTAATACCTATTTCATAGCATTGTGAGAATTCAATAGTTAATAAAGGTAAAGTTCTTCACATGTACCTGACACAGCAAATACTTAGTAAATAGTTGCCTTTAAATGAGGAATAGCTACCTATGTTCACTCAGATGACCGTTTCTGCATGAGCCAAGTGGCACATTGGCTGACATCTGCTTCTTGAATGGTCTGTATATAATATTCAGTAATATTATTTAATCTTAATTTTACAATGAAAGTTCTGAGCTGAGACAAATTATTTTTGTAATTGGTATGCATTTCTTGATTTCTAATGAAAATCCAGTAAAAGAAAGCTATACTTGAAGAGACATTAATTTTATTTTTTTAGCTTTTATCTTTTATTAGTACATGTTTGTAGTAAATAATGATTCCATTCATTGTGGGAAGTTGGTACACGTACATAACACATCTCAATTCTTCCTTCATCCTCTTTGCCTCCTCTTCCTCCCCTTCCCTCCATCTCTCAGCCCCCTTCCCATTTGAAAAAGATCTATCTTGCTACTTCCTATTATCTATCTTTTATTTTGTTGAAAGACATTAATTTTAAATTCTTAAATTACTCAGACTAGTTGTTAGAATTTTACTGAGGTGATGAATGGGTCCATAATATATATAGTATTAAATATTAAATATATAAAAATACATTATATATGTATAAAATATATACATATAGTATATGTAATGATATAATTACATATAACAATATGCTATAATTATTTATTGTACTAAAGTTCCAATGCTATAACATTTGCATTGTCATATGGATTTTTTTTTGGTATAGGGGATTCAACTCAGGACCTTGTGCTTGTCAGGTAGGTGCTGTGCCACTGAGCTACATCTCTGGCCCTCTCACTGTCATGTAAGTATCATATATTCTCAAAAAGTGACATTAGAACATGTGGTGGTCATGGATGATACTAAACATAGAAATTCATCATGATGTTTGTTATTAAGTGTATATATATATATATATATTTCTTATCTCACTTGATGCATAAGAGTCAACCAACCTTGTGACATTTTGAAATAATAGACAAAGCATCTCAGAAATAGGCTCAGAATTATGTAGGCTAAGACATGCACAATTTCCTGTAGTGTTAAGTAAAATGAATATGAAGTGGATCCTTAATAAGCAAAAACTGATAGCCTTTATAAAGGGGGGATTCTCTCAAGATATATATATATATATGAAAAATCTATCAATACAGTTCTTTTATTTAAAGGAAATTGATGGTTTAAGTAAACTGTATTTATACAGTCATCAGTTCTCTATATAAAAAAGTTCTTCCACTGGGAAATTTTTGCACCCGTTAATCAGTTCCAAGACACGGTAGATTGAGAGAGTTAATACTGATACCTACATCAGGGCAGAGGTTGGATAGTTGAGGAGAATATCAAACACATTTGTTTTCAGCCAGTTTATTTTTCATGAAGTATTCAGAATGAGCTAGCTTTGTGTTAGGGATTGGGTAACCCAGGGCTGGTATAATCTAATAAAGCATGAAATATTAGAGAACAATGAACTTTTACAAACTAAATTGATGGGAAATATTTATTTGGATTAAAAGACTCAAGGAACACTGTGAGATGGGACCCAATTTGGGTCTTAAAAGTTTGGATAGTTGGATTGGAGAAAAGAGATAAGTAGCATTCTAGGAAGAACAATGTGTTTATGCAAAGAGAGGTGGGAATAAGAAAGAGATGTGCTACATTCATTAGTTATTGTTATGTAACAAATCACCCCCAACTCAGTGACTGAAATAAAAGCTAGTGGCTATTATCCATCATTCCAGGCCTGGCTGAGTGCTTCTGCTGAGCCGGGCAGGCTCCCTGGCTTGCAATCAACCTTTGCTATTAGCTGGCTGTAGTCAGCGGGAAGGTCAACTGCACTTGTCTGGTCTAGAATAACTCACACATTAGCCTCACTGGCTGCTTGTTAGCTGGCTGTAAGCTGATTGTTGGGTGAAATGCCTCAGCTCACCTCCACAGAGTCTCTTATCTTCCAGCTGGCTAGTCTGTGTTTGTTCTCTGCATATGGCAAGGATACAAGAAAGAAAGACGATAAACATGCCAACTTCTCCTGAGATCTAGATTCCAGCCTGGTACATTGTCATCTTTTCCACATGCTATTAGTCAAGGCATATCACAAGGTCAGCCTAGATTCAAGAGGGTGGTGAAGAATGAGACTGTATCTCTTAATGGGAGGAGCTACAAAGTCACTTTGCAAAGGGTAAAGGGAGGGGCTATTTTTGCAATCTTCCACATGGGCCAACTTACTAAAGTACAGAGGATGTGAAAATAAAATAAAATAATTCTATAGGAAGTACAGTTCAGCAATAGCCCACACTCACATTCGAGAAGTCAAGGAAAAGACTGAAGTTAAGGACATAGGGAACTGTACCAGTCATCCTAGTGAGACGTACTAGGACCATAGTAAAGGTAGATTTTTTTTTTTTTTTTCTGAGACAGAATCTCACTATGTAGTTCAAGCTGGCCTTGGACTCACTATGTAGCTCAGGCGGTTTTGAACTTGCAATGATTTTCCTGCCTCAGCCTCCCAAGTGCTAGGATTTCAGGCATGAGCCACCACACCTGGTAAGGATGGATTTTATTTTGATAAAAGTAACCACCAATGAGTATTTCCATCTTTTTGGGTGCAGTTTTGAATTGATCTTAGCCCTCAGCTTACATGTTTTTGATCTATGTCTTTCACTGTCCATATTTTTGGGCTGCAGCTTGTCCGTGGTCTTTGGCTGATCATGAGTATACAATATTGTGCTGACTTCCCGAAACAGTACCATATCCAACAAATCTGCTGTCATGAGCAATTTGGGTGCACATTCATCAGCATTCAGCAATTCAACAACTGAAAGATTATTTTATGGTGTTTGCACTCTCCTAAGCTGAAAGAGTTTCCAAGAAGATTTGAAAGAAAAATAAAAAAAAAAATCTTGGTTTCGTAGATCCTGTTTGCAACTTCAGGTATGCTTATTCAAAAACTGGGTCTACCGCCTGCCTTGAAAGCGCAAGGTCCTGAGTTCGATCCCTGGTACCGAAACCAAAACCAAAACAAAAGAAAACTGGGTCTATCAGCCATTTTGCTTCATTCCTTTGTTGTTGAGACTGTCAAATGTGCTATCATAAACTATGGCCTGCCAAACATCATCATGTATTAACCTTACCTCTAGATCCATAAATGACAGTGTTATTCCTTCTGGCAATTGCAGACATCACATTAGGTTAAAGAGAAGACGTGGGTAGATTTACAAAATCCTAAGATTTTATGTGACAACCAACTTTCACAGACTTATTCAAAAAGCTGACTTTTAAAAGTATTTTTCATTTCTTTAGGACATCTGAAAAAAATAATTGAGTTAACTGATTTTGGTGTTGAAAAAAATCTTAAGAGGGTCATTCTGAGAATGCTTGCCTTCAAAGAGAAAAATCATTTAATAAACAAGTAAAGATTTCAGATACTCATCATACTTCTCAAATTGATTAAAAAATTCATTTCTTTAATAACTCAAAGTCCAATTGTTATTACCTACCCTGATACTCTTTTCAAATATCCACATTGTTTTATTCTAATGATTTTGCTTTTCCGAAGACTTATGAATTTTATATGCAAAGATTTAATTGCTTCCTCTGAAGGAAGGAGAAGATGATGAAAATGCCTGAAGTGGGACTTCAGAAAAACAATGCATTTATCTCTATTTCTGTCTGTGGAGATGTTTTAAGGTTAATAATTGGGAATTGCTCATTTTAAAGCCACATTGCATTAAAAAAGACACATGGTTCCTGCTGATAGGATTTTCAGACTGCCTAGGATTTATCATAATTTTATGAGAGAAAAATCTTAATAGCTCAGCAATCAAATACATTATAAAATAATTTTAGAAAATCCAACTATTTATAATTTTTCTAATTGTTCCTTGTAAATTTCACTTCCCCTCTTGTACAGTTATGCTATCAGGATTTAGAATTTTAAATTGCAGCTTTCACTCATTTTACAACAGTATGATGAATGTTTTATCTTCCCTGGGAATTATTATTTCCGGAGGTAATAAGAACAATCATCTGTTACATAGTCTGCATTTCTTGAGTTGTTTTCTATGCTTTCTGTTGTCAGCTTAGGAAAATTAATTAGATTAATTCCCTAAATTCTGGAGAATATTATTAGATATCAATTAAGCATTCAGAAATGGTTGTTTTAGATAGTAGTTTATAGACTAATTTTATAAGAAAGTAAACCAACCTCGATGCATTAATTTTAATAGTGTCACACAACCTAATATCTATTACTCTTTTCATTATTTTAGAGGAATCTAGTAAAAAGTTGTTTATATGTATTCTAAATAAAATATTAGTTGACCTCAGGCATTATTTTCCTGTTTATTTCTTTATCTACATTTTAAGTAGGCCCAAATCCTGGTGTAGAATTAAAAACAAAAAGGGGGGAAGGAAAAGAAAGAAAGATATACAGAAAATCATAAACCCAGATTGGTAACCTATTCTAAATACTCTGCTGGCTGCTCTTTTATTTTATTAACTTTAAAAAATTATTTTAAGAATTATTTTTCAAAAAGTTAACATGCATTATGGTTTAACCATAAAGTATAATAATATTCATCAGTTGCCCATCCCACTTCTCAGCATCTTACTCATTAGAGATACAGCTTTCAAACTCAGCTCTTAAAATTTTTGATAGATGACATTCCCTCCACCTGCCTTGTGTTTTATTTTATTATAGTAAGAAGATTTAATATGAAAACCCTCTTAATAAATTTTCAGGTGTACAGTATAGTACTGTTATAGATAAAATGCTGTACAGAAGATCTCTAGAATTTATTTATATTTTTAACTGAAACTTTGTGCCTGCCTGTTAAGCAGTAACTCCATATTTCCCCTCCCTTCAGTCCCAGCCAACTCCATTTCACTCTTTAATTCTATTAATTTTAGATACATCATAGAAGAAGAACCAGACAATATTTGTCTCTCTGCACCTGAATTATTTCATTTAGCATAATGTTGTCCATGTTCATCCATGTCATCAAAATTACAAGATTTCTTTGTTTTTAAAGGTTGAATAACATCTCCATCATAAATCTATGCCACATTTCTCTTTTCATTTTCACCATTCATTTGTTAATGTTGATTTATTTCCGCCTACTATCTATTGTGAGTTGTGCCAAAATGAACTCAGGAGTGCTAATATCTTTTCAAGATTCTGATTTCAATTTTTTCTGATAAATGTCAGAAGTGATATTGTTGGATTCTATGATAGTTTTATTTTTAATTTATTGAGGGATAGCCATACTGTTTCCATTGAAGATACACCAGTTTACTATCCCACTAAAAGTATTCAAGGTTTCAATTTCTCTACATCCTTGCCAATACTTTACAATTCTACAACTTACATAGAACTTGAGTAGCCAAATTATTCTTGAAAAACAACAAAGCTGGAAACGTTACACTTCCTGCTGTCAAATATGTTATAGAGCTACAGTAATCAACATGGTATAGTATGTAGACAGAAGAACAGAATAGAAGTAAATGCACACATATATGATCAACTGTTCTTTAATAAGAGTGCCTAAAAAAGAAAATAATAAAAGGATAGTCCTATCAACAAATGGTGTGGGTAAACAGGATATCCACATCAAAACAATAAAATTGGACCTTTGTCTTAAACCATATACACAAATCAATTCAAAATGGATTAAAATGTTAGAAGTAATACCTGGAACTATAAAACTCCTAGAAGAATATGTAGAGGAAAAGTTTCTTGATGTTGGTTTTGTCAGTGATATCATGGATGCTATTGGCTATTTGTGGCCTCCAAATCCTTATGTTGAAACAGCAATACCAATGTGAGGGTAGTTGGCGTGAGGCCTTTGAGAGGTCATTAAGTCATGAGAGTCTGGGATTAGCGCCTTTATAAAAGAGACCCTGAGGAGTCTCCCATCCCTTTTGGCCATGTGAGGTTTTACATGGAACAAGGATGTTACAATAGAAGATGGCCATCTTTGACAAAGTGGCCTCTCACCACACACTCGACCTAGTAGTGCCTTGATCTGGGACTTCCTAATATTTAGAACTATGAGAAATAAATTTATGTTGTTTATAAACCAGACTGTGATATTTTGTTATATCAGTCTGAACAGACCAAGACAATAGATATGACACCAAAAGCACAGGCAATAAAAACAAAAATAAACAATGGAGATACATCAGACTAAAAAGCTTCTGGACAGCAGAGAAATCAACAAAGTGAAATGGCACCCTGTAGAATAGAATAAATATTTGAAAAGCCACTGTATCTGATAAGGAGTTAGTTTCCAAAATATAAGGAACTCTTAGAACTCAATAGAAAATATAAAAACCCTAATAACTTGAATAAAAATTGGGTAAGGACTTGAAAGGTATTTCTCCAACTTGTCTACACAGCATATGAAAAAATGTTGAACATTACCAATCATCAATAAAATGCAAATCAAGACCACAGTGAGATATCACCTGCTTCATATAATGCTACAATGATGACAATATGCTGGTATGATAGCTGCTGTTGGTTTTAATTAATCAATTTAGGAGGAAGTGGGATATTTTATTTAACATAAATCAGAAGTTATCTTTGGCATCTGAAGACTAAACAGGACCTTAATAAGTAAATTTACTTATTTTCTCTCTCCTGTTGGCATTAGGTACAAATCCATATCCACATAAAAACAAAACCTGTCACTTCTGCATTCCACTTATTCTTGCCTAGTCTCAAGTAATAAAATTGAGTTTTGAAAATGTTAATTTGAAAAACAGCAGAGATAAGATTCAAGGATGCTTGCTCTCAGAGAAGGATTATTTATTAAGGGAAAGACATCCTTTGAAAATTATCATAATTATCACTAAGAACCCAATTCTATATTTCTTATGAAGGCAAAATCCCTATTAGGCTCACAGAAGACGGATGTTGATTGCAGTGGGATACCTGCCTGAATAGGGCTAAGTAATCAGCTTTGAAATGTCACTCAGAGGGAATCAGCAGAGCAGAGGCTACTCTCTGGCAGGTATCAATATTATTTTTGAATTGTCAAGGTTTTTGACATCTTTCTTGCATCAGTAACTGTTCTGGATAAGTCCAGAAGCAATATTTAGGGCTCAAGGAAAATTATATTGGAACAAGGAAAATGTTCAGTCCTTCCCACCTCTTCACTTCACTACCACCTCCTTGAGCCACCTCTCACATGGATGAGGCTGTGAGATTCCCCACTGGGTACTGACACTCACAACTCCTCCAATCAGTGTTCTCCACAGTAATCACAGTCATCTTCATATGTCATGAATTAGTACAGGCTGCTTTTCTTTGGAATTAACAAGCAGATGCTATGTGTATATCCTCCTACAAAATGGCTACTCTGGATGGCCACAAACTTAACCTGATCTGTGAACATCACTCTGCTACTAAAACTTTTCTAATGGCGCCTTATTATATAAGAATGAAACCAAACTCTTCATAAAGATGTATATGGACCCCATGCAATCTTGCCCTTGTTTATTTGACAAAATTAGCCCCTCAAATGCCTCATGATTTTAGTAGTCTCAGGACTTTACACATTGTGGGAATGTGTAACATTTCTCTCTACTGGGAATATTCTTTTTCCCTTTTTAATGTGACTATTTCAATTGGTGGCATACATGTCACTTTTTCAAAGAGGTCTTCCTCTACAATGTACCATGTATCACCTGTTTGTTTCCTACAATACTCTTGCCATCATTTTCCTGTAATATTGTTTGGTTGGCTATTAATCAACTGATGTTAGGCCAAGGATCGAATCTATTTTATTCTCTAAAACATTCAGAACTCTGGACCACTGTCATATTCCAGACCTTCAAAAATGTTCCTAGACTGAGTGAAGAAATGAACAAATAAATGAGCTGAGGCAATTAGAGAAGTACAGAGTTCTATAAAATTCTTGGGAGTAAGTGAAACTAGTCAACGGCTGAGCACCTGGAAACTCAGAGGTGGGTGGCTATGGCTTGCGACTTGAGCACTTGATACCCTTTAGGGAAGAAATTATGCTCTATAGCAATATTTTAATGTCTGAAGATATTAATTGTTTTGGAATGTAGTTTTTAAAAAAATGTCAAGTGTCTATTGTTTGATGTTTAGTGTTTCAAAGTGATCTAAAGTAAATTGAATTCTCACTTTTACTCATAAGATTGTTACATGGCCCCAAGGAAGAGTCAAGCTCTACAAATGAAAACAGGAATGTCAGCAAATGAAGACTGAAATGGGCTATCATTGCAGATCTCCAGGTTTCCTGGCATGGGCTAGAGAAACATCATGGCAAGGTCACTGCTGAGTAGTTACTCATTAGCGTGGACTGAGACAAAACAGGTTTAATTCTGAGAGTGCATGATTCAGCAACTCTCAATATATTCTTTGGACTGATTCACTGGATTTGAGATGCTACCAGATCTCTAAGACGAGATGGCTAGATGGAATTTTAAATCAGGGTATCTGAAGAAGTCATCTAAAGAGGTGAAAAGGGAGAAGATTCCTCAGGACTGAATCCTGGGAAACAGCAACAAATAGAAGTCAAAGAGATAAAGAAGGGTCCACAAAGGAGTTGGAGCAGGATTTGGAAGGAGACAGCAGGAAATATAAGAGATTGTCTTGTCAGTTAAGCACAGATCTGAGGGGAAGCGGGGAGAGAGGATGAAGTGTCTACTGTATGGAATGCTGGTAGGATGCTGGTTGCTGACTTCAAGAAGCATAGTATCAACTCAAAATTAAATGTATTATCAACTTAGTTATTTAATGTGTGTCCCACCTATTAACATATTTCTCCTGTTCATCTGCAGAAATGACAACTACTGTGTGAGTTATGAATACTATCAAATCCCCTTCTTTAAAGCACAACCTTTAATCTTTTTCTGCATAAATTCAGATTATTCTGGAATTCTCTGGATTATTTCCACAATTCTTTCTATTTTGCCATCATATGCAGAATCTAAAATCTTCAAAAGTCTTCACCTTTAAAATGCAAACTATTTTAGATGCAGTTTATTATCTCTTGAAAATCATCCACATTCATTTAAAAACATATTAGCTTTTCATCTTCAATGTATTTGAATTGTGTTATAGAAGCCTTAGAATATTAAGCTTATCGGAAAGTTAGGACAAATTTTCCCTAGAGGACAGAGAGTAGTTTTAAATTCAAAGTGGTGGGGGAGAAGTGCCATATCTTAAAATAGAAGCAAATTTTTTCTCTGTTTCACATTCTCTCAAGATATCCGCAATCCTTTTTAAACTCTCTATTTATTATTAAATACAAGCAATTTAGCTCCTTTGTAAGGTTATGCAAATAACTCATCCAGAATTAGCATTTAACATGCAGTTCTTATAACCACACAAATGTTTTGTATAAAGTTGTTTTAAAAAGATTCAAATCTTTATAATTAGGAAGGGAAAATATATTAATAGGAATAAAGGGATACTCTGCTAATCTCCCATATGTAAATTAGCTTATAATTTCCATCATTTACTTTAGAAGCAACAGAACAATGGAACTTGTATCCTTCAATATTGCTGTCTTTCTCCTTCTCCTGCTAGAAAGTCTGTGCTTATATATGTATATCTAAAGGAAAATAAGAGGGAATGTTAAATATTTTAGCTTTGTGAGAAAGAGAAGCTTGGGTAACTTGTTCATGGGATTGAGGTTCATACTCTGGGCTCTGGGAACAGAAGGGATAGACTGAAATGCAAACCCTCTTAGGTTCTCATTTCAGTTGTGTTGCCTCTGCTAATGGGGATGGATCCAACTGTGCCCACCTGGAAAATTCCTCACCAGTACTCTTCCCCCCAGCTTTCCATACAAGACATTATTGTAGAATATATGGGGAAAATGAAACTGTTCACTGTCTTGTAGGGCTTTCTCATTATTTGAGTCTCTACCTTGGTCTTTGGAAAAAGGATCATGGAGGCTGCAGGTGGATGTTGGTCAATAGTATAGTACTGGCCAGATTCTTCAGTTTCACAGACCTTCTGGAGCTTGACATTTCTCTTTCAAGGCTCTAGAAATACAGTGTGTAGTCCTAGAGTCCAGTGTAATTAGGAGAACTAGAAGTAGGATGCTGAAGGATACAAAACAAAGTCAAAGAAACGTTGAAAAGATATGGCTGGTTGTTGATCCTAGGAGTCAAGATTGGAGCCAAAGAGATGTTAAAGAGACAACAGATTTAAGTATGTTCCTTGTACTTGTCTAGTGGTAGAGCTAGGAATATTGAATGTATGTTTCTCACTTAACAAACATTTAGGAAACCACCAACTGTCAGGCAGAGCTCTGGCAGATTAGATTTAAGATGAAAATAAGCATTCATTCACTTCAAGGAAGTTACTATCCAATGAGGAAATAAACCCATACGCAAACAACTTAAACAGGTCATAAAGGACACATCCATAGAGGTGTGCAGTGTATTCTATGGAAGAATGGAGGAAAGCACCCTAGACCAGGTTGGAGAATCAATAAGAGCTTAAGTAACAGCCAACTGTCCTTTGTCCTCTCTGCCTCCACCTCATCCAAAGCTCCACTATCTTTCATCTAAATTTTTCCAGCATCTCAGGCTGTTCTCTCTAGTTTTGCTGCTTCCACTCTTTCATCTATATTGCAGGCGAGTAATATTTCCAAGAAGGAAATGCTATTCCCCCACTAAAAACCTTCAGTAACTTTCCATTATGATATAAATAAAATCTTAAACCTTAATGTGGCCCCTACTTAAACTTTTAGCTTTTCTTTCATTGCTCTTCACCTTAAGACTTCAGTAAAAATGAATTGCATGCCATTTCCCTAAGTCATCATTTCTTTCTGACTTCTGGGCCTCTGCAAACGTAGCTCTCCCTGCCTGAAACCACCTGTCTGGTCCTCAAAAGTTCATGCATACACAGAAAAAGAGAGACATATGGGTGAGCTTAAAAGCCTGTGCGCACATAGGTTCACAGACACATCCACATACATTCACCCTGCACACTTCCTATTCTGCCCTTAGCCTTATTAATCCATTCTTTTTTTTTTGGGGGGGGGGGTTTGTTCTGTTTTGCAGTGCTGGAGATTGTGGGTCTCATGCAAGCTAGATAAGCACTCTACTATTGAGCTACATCTCCAGCCCTTTTTCAATTTCATTTTGAGAAAAGCTCTCTCTAAGTTGCTTAAGCTGTTCTTGGACTTTCCATCCTCCTGCCTCAGCCTCCTAAGTAGCTGGGATTACAGGTGTGTGCCACCACCACATCTGGCTTACTTCATTCTTTTCTCCCTCTAGTGTTCAGCACCCCATCTTGGTGTTATCCCTTCTGTAGGTACACTCCTGTGCAGTACCCTCCCTATGCACCTAAACAATGAGTCCATCACACTGTGGTATACTGGGCTGTTTACTTTTCCATCTTTTTCATTGGAAGGAAAGATCCTTGAGAGTGGGAGCTTATCTTATTTATCAGTGTATACCCAGAAGCTACCATATTTTCAAGTACATTGTGGGTGTATATATAACACATAAATATAGATGAGTAAATTGATCTATTGAACAAGGCTATGCAAAAATGTGAGGAGGCAAGATCCCTGTCCCCATTATTATATAACTATATGTTACACATTTTAGTGGAGTGACTGTTACAAAAATTTTGAACTTTGAGAGGTTTTTACACTGTGCCTGAATGGGACAATATTATAATTTCCAGGTACAACATTGAGGGTGAAATCACAGTGTAAAAACAATCTTTCATAACAAGAACACCTGAGTCCAGCCAGCTTCAAAAAGCTGGATGAACAGACTGTTAGAACCCAAGGCTACTTGGCTAAGTTAAAGGAAAATCAGGCTTTATACCTTCCAAATCTTGTGAAGGTGCAAAAAAAGGACCTGTTCTCCCCCAATCCTACCTCTGCCTTGCTGTTCCAGTAACTTCCAACTAGTAGCATCTGCATTTTTTGAACTTACCCTTGCTGTCAGAGCCCACTCTGTAGCTTATGGGACAGGCTGGAAGTACCAAGTAATCGACTTTCTCTTGAACCCTCAAGTAAAGACCAATAAGGATTTGTATGTAACTGCCCCTCAGGTGGGATAACATGAAGGCATGTGTTGTTTCCTGGCTCCTAGAGCTTCCTCACCTCACCTGGATTCCCTCCCTTTACTTGTTCCCTGCCAGGAAATTCTCCTTCATAATTTCCTATCATCATCATTCACATAAACGTAAATCCTTGCCTCAATATTTGCCTCTAGGGGAACCTCAAACTAAGACAACTGCTGATTAGCAAATGTCCTTTCAATTTAGGGCACACATATGTCAGTGAAGCCAGAGATAGGTGGAAATTAACATGAGGGCTCATCTTAATAGTTTAGACTGGCAGGCAGGAAACTGAGACTGGACACTGCCTCAGAGGGCCAGGTTTAAGGGGTGGTTTTACAGACACATGTTTGTATTACTTATTAAAAAAGAATCATGCCTTTTCTCATACTCAGGCATCTTAAAATTTGACTAGGCCAAAATATTATAGAAGTTGAGCAGACCATGGGTCAATATATATGTACCTATCCATGGCCTTGGAATGGTAATTCCATATGGTAATTAAAGACAACAATTGCACAGCTCTTACTCGAAGATGTTCTTTTCCATCCTAGAGTTTGTCTTAGGGAGGCAAAAGTTCTAACCTAAGAAAGTACCAGAGTTAATCAGAGATCCTCAGCATTTAGAATTGGAGCCTTAAGGTTTACTAATCACACCACCCAACTTTGGCCATGAACAAACTGAGGCCCAGTGAGATGCTCTCAGTCACAGGTAGGCTCTGAATTCATACTCCACTGCTCTTTCTACCAGATACCACCACCTCGAATATAAGGCAGGATGTTTATTGAAATTTCTCTCTTCCCTTCTTATTTCTAATTACTTGTACTTTAGATAATAATTTGTCCCTTAGAGCCAATTTTCCCTGTGAGAACATGTTCCTAATGGGAGGCTAACACTGGTCACAAAAAAATCTGTTCTATGAAGGATTCCATGAGACTGATTCATTTTGGAGTCATTTTTTTTAATGCTCAGCTAACCAAGAGAGAGGCCTCAAGGTGTAATTTTGATTAAAAAACAGGCCCCACAGTGTCATCGGGGGGGAATTATTAATAGGATGTCTTAGACTGACTTTCTTTTCTTAGGACCTCGGGTAGTGGGTGTTCCAGATCTATCTGGATTCCCTCTTTTGCTGCTGTTGCAAGGCACATCCACAGCAACTTCTAGTTGGCCTCCTCCACCAAAAGGAGGTTCTGTTTAGTTAGTGCTTTCTTCAAAAGTGCAATGATTATTATTAAGTCTTCACAGTTATGTGACCCCAGGAGTCCTCCATTAGAGGATAGATGTTCATTGGTTACTTTCAAAGCCTTACTTGGTAACTCCAAAAGCTATCACCATGACCTTTTTCTGTTGTAAAATCTCAGGTTACCTCACATCGATTGAGGAGACCACTGCTCCATATGGAATTGGGCAACTATGAGTTAGCTGTGTTATTAGGCAACTAGGTGCTAAGTATGGGTTAACTATGGTTAGCTATGCTCTTTGTAGAATGCACCTGAGTAGCCATGCAACTTCTGTACTCTGTCACCAAAGGAGCATAATGGACTCAGAAAGTCCTGCCAGAACATTTTGCTCACCCTCTTTCCACTGCTCTGCTTTGTATAAATCCTGCTTGTTATATTTCCAGGGATACTCCAATGGAATTAAGCTTCATATATGTAAAAAGAGGTATATAAGGAAGCACAAACTTCTATTTGGAGCTCTCGAGACTGACAGGAGTCACTAGCTGAGCCACTGGTGTCATTAAAAGCCACTTGTTGCTCCTATCTTCATGTTAAAGAGTTGTCTGTCCAGGGTCCTCACTGTTTCCTGCTTCAAATTAACAAGAAAATCATTCTGAAAAAATCATCTCAGAAGGAGGAAAAGAATGAAGAGAAGGCTTATATCTAGGCCTCATGGAGAAGGTCTATATTCTAGTATTTGGTGATCAAAATGACTTAACTTTTCTCCTCTGTTGTTTCTGAGAAATTTCTCTCCACATACCCTTTATCTACTTTATGACTCTTATGAAGGTGCCTGCTGATTTATAACCTTTACCACTTCATGGCCTGTGCAAATGGCCTTCTCTCTGAGTCTTCACCTTCAATCCCTCTGCTAATTGTTCAACTTTGAATTTTTATTTTACTTTCAGATTCCTGATAAAAATCTCATTGTCTTCCCTAATCAACATCATCTCTTTCACTGTCGTGTCATACCATCTAATAAACCTCTGGATAGCCTATCTAGTAACTAGCTTTTCACCACTTGGTCTAGTCTATGGTGTGTTTTAGAAAATGTTATATAAGATAATTAAAGAACCATCCAGATCTGCCTTCTTTGACTGTGGCTGGGGATGGGGGCTTCTAAGGAGAGCCAGGAAACTTTGGCTAATCTAATCCATATCTCAGGAATAAGAAAGACTCTTGGGTCCTCACGTTATTGTATTGAATGCAGCAAACTCATAGCTTCTAAGCAAATGACAAACTGTGCTGTTCTCTCTGCCACCATAAAAAAAATTTCAGATTCCTGAAGAAAGAAATATTGGTAGCCTAAAAATATGGACTGTTTCTAGATTTCTGCTTCCTACTTGTATTCCATATAGCAATTTAAGCAACAGAGAAAACTGGAATTTGGGCCTCTTTGAACTAAACTTTAAATGTATTTTGGCATGTGATTTATTTTCAGAAAAAGTGATGATTGGCTAAAAATATGACCTCATGATAACTTGGATATTGAAAATGATGCATCTGTGTTTTGGCCATCTTTATGGACAAAGGTGCTCTTGAGTTATGGATGATTCATTCCTCACTATACAAAGCATTTGGCATTACTAAATGAAGTTTAAATTGGAGAGACACTATACATTGCACATGGAAAAAATTTGCATTTTAACATCTCCAGAATGCTATTAAATATCTCAGAAAGATCCATAAAGGAAAGTGTGTCCTAGAGCTTGAAATAGAAAATGATTGGAAAAAGTAGAAATAGAGTTCCTATTTTTCAGAAAGAAGCCATATCATCCCATAAATCTCTGAAAAGAAGTTTTCTTGGGCTCCGCTCTAAGCATTCAAATGCTTCTCAGGAGCACCTTGACCTTAAATTAACATTTATAGAGTTTAGCTGACATCAAGCGCTGCAGTTTAATGGAAGGTTTAAAGCTGAAGAAGGTAAGTAGTCTAAATTGGTATTGTATATTAAGTCCTGAATAAGGATGCATCTCTACAACTGCCACCATTTTCATTTATTTCCCCCTCTAGAACAATAATAACAATTGGTGAAATATATGAAATGCATTTTCTATCATGAATAATACATTTTTATATGTTAACCTCATGCAAACAGGAATAGTTCAACAGTAACAACAGCATTAATGCTGTCTTCTTCAGAATGGGTATAAGTGACAATGTCTGCACTATATGACCTTGATAATGCTATTTTCTCTAGACTCTGTGATATAAATATATGTCCCAAAATATTAATCAAATGCTAAACCAATAAACAGGCACCTTAAAAAGTAAGGAAAGTAGAAACTATTTAATGTTACCTACAGATGGGATTACAGATCAAATGAAAATGAGGTAAGTTCCATTCTGTTCAAACCAGGAGTACATTTGAGGCAGAATATGAATGTCTGGGGAGTAATAGATGAAGCATGAAGATGCTTCTTTAAAATGCTACTAATGAGTTGCCCCTTGGTCATATTGCAAATATAAACAAGTTTCCAGTGTATCCACGCTTTTCTACACTGCATAAAGCTCAATTTGTAAACACTTAGTATCACACAAAGGAAAAGACCATTCCTTCAAGTGTTTAATTCTAGGAAAGATGCTTTTGAAAAAGGAGGTGTCTAGAACTGATAATGCTTTTAGATTCAGGCCTAAAGATCCCATCACTGGGCCCTGGACTTGACTGGAGTGAGGGGGAATTCACACTCTTCTCTCCTCACTCATATTCTGGAGCAATTTCTTGAAGATGTCCTAAGTCCTTCTCTGATAATAGGAACCAGTCACAGCAGCAGTGCCATTTAGGCAGAGAGCCCTGAGCCAGACAAGGCCCTGTGTGGGTCATAGCCCAACTGCTATCCTTTTTATCTCCCACCCCCAAGTGTAGGGTCAGCCAGATGCTCTGAAGAACTCCAGGAATCATATTTGTGGGGAGTTCCTAGGGTTCCGTGGACAGCTGCTAGGGCCTGGTGAGCAAACCATTCTAGATACAGGCTCGGTGTCTCTTTCGCTGAATTGTATGACATGGGTCATCAGAATGGTGGTAATAAGCTGATTTGGGGACATATTGATGTATTCCTTGGAAAAACATTTCTAGTAACAGAAAGGGCCTCATCTCGTCTATGGCATTCTCTTATAGAATCAAACTCAGTTTCAGACCCTCCTGACTTATTGGGTGCTGCCTCCTGTCTTCTCTTCCCAGTTTCTTGTTATAGTCATGACTACTGTAGACAGTTTCATGTATGTTTTGACCCATTTGATGCTAAGAGCATCACTTTTAGCATCCGCCCTGGCCTCCTCATGCTATTCTATAGGACACTTAGGACTGAGGGTTTGGGAGGGACTTATTTTCCAATAAGCAACTTTGACTCTCCCAAAGGATATCTAGCAGATGGATACTTTTCCTTTTAATTCTTTTCATGGACTATTCTATTCTGACATTCAGGGTAGCAGCGGGGTAAAGCTTCAGTGGCCCACAGTGGTGACCAACTCAATAATACATCCTTGGTTTTCCTTCTCTTTCTAATTTCCTTCTTTCTGGTCTTTTATTCCTGTTCCCTGGGATGCATTACAAAATATAATGCTTACATAAAACCTCAAGTCTCAGGCTTTGTTTTATCTGGAGGAAGACAACAGACTCATACCACAGGTCTCTGTAATCATCCCCTTACCTTCCACCACAAATGACCTATTACTTAAACATGTCTCAGTGTATCTCAAAGAGTTTTTCATATGTGATGCATGTGTGAAGCTGATTACACTGATGTAATGACACATGTGATTATCCCATCACTTCCAGATAGAATATTGATTAATAAAGCAGGATCCATATCTTCTGTCCTTCAGTACCTTCTACTAGCATCCAGAATGTTATTTCAAATTCACTGGAAAGTCTCTGGTGTCAGGCCACTTGTAAGCTCAGAAAGTGTCCATTTAAATGGTCCTATTTAATTACAGACTTCACTCAACAAATTCATGTGAATGAATACAATATTTTCCTCTAATATTATGAACAATAAAGTACTACACAGGGGCTTATAAAAATATGGTGTGTATTTAAAGTTTTAAAATGTATTACAGTAAATGACACATTGCCATTAATCCCCCTCAAAATACTCCCTCTCTCTTTAAACACATTAATGCTACCATTTTTCCCACTTTCTGAAATAGTTCTGGAAGTCCTCTTTAAACTAAGATCAAAGTGGATTAAAGATCTACATATTAAGACAAAAACACTAAACTTGCTGGAAGATAAGTTAGGTAGAACTCTTGAAGACATTGGCATAGGAAAAGACTTTATGAGCAAAACCTCAGTAGCATGGGAGCTAGTGTGAAGAATCAACAACTGGAATCTCATCTTATTAAAAAGCTTCTGCACTGCAAGAGAAGCCACCAACAGAGCTAAGAGACAACCTACAATGTGGAAAAAAAATTTTTAGCAGCTGTACCTCAGACAGAGGTCTACTATCTAGAATATATAAAGAATTGAAAAAAATGTCATGAGCATCTTTAATTGTGTTGTGCCTACCTCTATGTCCTGAATTGATTCAAATGTTTATGGCAATTTCTGTCAAATAAAATCATTATAGTGTGTTCTCATCCACCTTATTCAGCAGATCTGGCACCATGAAAATTCTGGCTCTTTTCCAAAGTCAAAATGACCATGAAAGGTATATATTTTGAATTGGTTCAAGATATCAAGGCAGCCATAATAGCACAACTAAAGACATTTATGAAGGAGGACTTCCAGAACAGCTTCAAAATGTGGCAAGAGTGATGGATAATTGTGTTTGAAGTGAGAGGGAGTGATTTGAGGGTGATTAATGACAATATATCTTTTTTATAATTGAGTTTATTTGTAGTTTAGATGTACAGAATGATTACATTCATTGTATGGAATTTGCATCCATACATGGTATATATTGATTCTTTTTGTTTTCCCATTCCCCTCCCTTCTATCTCTCGTCCCCTTCTTATTTACAAGAGTTTTGTTTTCATTTTATCTTTTGTTTCTTGGGTTTTTTTCTTTTCCTTTCCTTCTCCCCCTCCCTTGTGCCCCTCCCCATTTGAACATTTTCTTCCTATTTCACACTATCTGTTATATATTTTGGTCCTTATTTACATCTTCAATATGTCTTTTACTCTAATTTTTAAAAAAATTTAAACATTCACTGTATGTTTTGATCACAACTCATATTTTATAAGATGTCTAACTGGCTTTATAAAGATATACATATTTATTTATC
The DNA here is from genome assembly GCF_053883595.1 of Heterocephalus glaber. Classification (NCBI taxonomy): domain Eukaryota; kingdom Metazoa; phylum Chordata; class Mammalia; order Rodentia; family Bathyergidae; genus Heterocephalus; species Heterocephalus glaber. Next base: position 3,812,947 of record NW_028258406.1, on the reverse strand, counting down.
TTCTACCAACCTACTAAGTGTCAATGAAATTGATATAAAATAACTAGCTGCTGTGTTTGTATAAAATAAAATGATTGTCAGAATATTCAGAAAATTTTGTCATCCCTAGGATTTTGTGTTTTAAGAAAAACATTTACAGTTATGACATAGTGTAATTTAAAGGGTTGAACCCAGGTTGCCAAAATATTAGAGTTTCTTTAAGACTAAAGAGTATACAGGATGCATAGAAAAAGAGAAGTATTTGTTCAAAATGAACAAGTAAGTCAGACGTTATACACATACCTATTCACACATGATCAGTTAAGCCTGAAGCATTTGCAAGGGGCAATTTTCCAGTCCCAGTGAGAGAATGGGATGATTAAAGTGTTTTTCTTGGACAGGCTTCATTGCTCTTTAAAAAGGAAAAAACTCTAGTCAGCATCTGGTTGCAATATATTATTGAAATATACTCCAGACATTTCTTCTTTTGGTCAAACAGCTGTAACCTTTTTTTAAAAAATAATTTTAATATGCCTCATCTTCAACTTTCTCTGGTTGTGGAAAGCATGAATGACAAACATACCCTCTTGGTGAGTCTCTTTTCTGTTACAGGCTTGCAGTGTAATATTTCATATATGTTATTCCTATGTATAGTCATGGAGAATTGTACAACCATAAGCTACATACAAAAAGGTAGACTCTGCATGTTTGCATGCTTTTTATTGCTATATCTTATACTTCTGTTGTTACAGTATTCTACATAATTTAGGCTCTAGGCAGGAAAATAGAAGCCAGAAGAGGTATTTGGAGGAGAGGGAATTTCATATGGGGAATTAATTGAACTGGAATTTAAAGGCTAAAAGAGCAGAAAAAGAATGCTGAAGTAGTCTTGTATTAAGGTTTTCCTGAAAAATAGAACCAATAGAATATCTCTCTGTCTAGATAGATTACAGAAAGAGATTTGTTCTGAGAGACTGTCTCACACAATCACAGAGGATAAGAATTCCCATGATCTGCTATTTGCAAGGCTAAATAAAGTCCAGGAAAACTGATGGTATAGTTCTTGTCCAAAGCTGAAGGCCTGAGAACCAGCAGCACCTGTGTGTGAGTACAGGTGGAGATGGGCATCTCAGCTTAAGAAAAGAAAGAGGATTTGCCCTTCTGAGCCTGTTTTGTTCTGTTCAGACCCTCAGTAAATCAGATGATGTGCATCTACCTTGGTGAGGATGGATCTTCATTCATTCTACTGATTCAAATACTCATGTCTTGCAGAAACACCTGCACAGACACACCTGAAAATAATGCTTTACCAGCTATCTTGGCATTCCCTAGCTGAATCAAGGTGACACATACAATTAATCAAAATCAAACAAGCAAATGCTCACAGCAGCTACAACCCCTGGGCCTGGGGAACAAAAGAAATGAGGTCATTCAAACCTAGGAGCTCACAGGGGGCCCTGCCTCATCCAGGCTGATGCTGGCCCCCTGAATCGGGAGAACATGTCCTCATGTTGGCAGTACCAAAAGAATCTGGGGCTGGAGCAGTGGCTGTCTAGGAACTGGAGAATGTGACAGAAAAACCTTCCCCCTTTTTTCTACGTTCGCTCTCTGGTTGGCACCTTCCATTATAGAGCCTAAGAGAAGGCAGAAGTGAATATAGTTTACAGAATCCCAGGCCTAGCATCATGTAGTGATCACAGAAAGGTAGAACTGAAAGACAATAGATGAATCATCAACCCATACCTGTTGAATAATTATTAGCTAATATAGTAGATTTATGTTTAAATTTTGTACAGAGTGGGCAAATTTTATCATTTTCTTTAAGACTGTCTTACTTTTCTCCTTGTTGAGAAAAAAGTTAAAGGAGGAAAGATTTATTGTACCTCACAGTTTGTAGAGGTTTCAGTTCATAGTTGGCTGGCTCCAAGGTAGAAGGTGGCATGGCAGAGGAGAAGCAGTTCATAGCAGGCAGGAGGTAAAAAGGCAGTGAGCAGCAAAGTAGCAAAGCAGCAAGTGATGACAGCAGCCCTCTTTCTGTCGCTTATATTCTATACAGGCTACATGACCTTAAGACAGGTAGCATTCACATCCAGGGTGGGCCCTCCCATTACCCACTTCTAGAACCCAGCCAAACCAAGCAGTGAACCAATTTAGTAATCACACACTCTTAATCCCAGCATCATACACTCTAGATCCACCCACCCTTGAAAAGCCCCACCTATGACTTCATGAGGCTTTAGGGGGAAATCTAGACACAAGCCTTAACAGACTCTAAAATCATTCATAGTTTTTTACCTTGGAACTTAGTGACAATAAGATATGTAAAGTAAGGTTGGATCTCATTATCAATAATACCTCTAAAATATGAAATGAAAATATTGGTTTTTTTGTATTAAATTCTTTTATTTGTACATTGTAGGTGTACAACACAATTACATTTCTCATGGGGAATTGTACCTTTACATAATGCATCTTGGTTCTTATTTTTTCCCCATTCCTAGCCCTCCCTTCAGGCCCACCACCCTTCCCTATTTACAAAGACTTTATTTCCATTTTTTCCATTTCTCATCATTTTTCCTTTCCCTTCTTTCCTTTCCCCTGACCCTCCCACTACCCCTACCACTTTGGACCTTTTCTTCGTATTTTACATTATCGATTATTCATTCTAATCATTGGTACATTTTAGGTATACAATATAATGACATTCATCATTGGAAATTTGCACCTTTACATAGTCTCTCTTGGTTCTTATTTTTTCACCCTTGCCCAGCCCTCCCTTCAACCCCTCCAGTCCTCCCTATTTACGAAGATTTTGTTCCCAGTTTTCCATTTTCTCATATTAATCCCATTCCCTTCTATCCTTTCCCCTAGCCCTCCCACTTCCTTCCCCTTTGCCCCTTTTCTTCCTATTTCACATGACCTATTATACATTTAGTCCTTATTTACACTTTCAGTTTCTCACACCAGAGAAACTATTCGGTATTTACACATGTGTGTCCTATTTATTTCACTTAAGAGTATCGCCTCAATGTGCGTCCACTTAGCTATAAATGTCTCTAATTTCTCATTTTTTTATGGCTGGGTAGTACTCCATTTTATAAAAAAAAAAACAACACATTTTCTTTATCCAGTCTCCAGCTGATGGGCATTTGGGCTGTTTCCAAGTTTTAGCTATTACAAACTGCGCTGCTATGAACATGGGTGCACATATATCACTGTGGTATGATTCTTTTAATTCTTTGGGGAAGATCTCCAGCAGTGGAATAGCGGGGTCAAATGGGACTTCCAGTCCTAGTTCTTTGAGGTATCTCCATACTGATTTCCACAGTGCTTGCACCAGTCTACACTCCCACCAGCAGTGGAGCAGGGTTCCTCTTTCTCCACAGCCCCGCCAGCATTTGTTATTGGTTGATTTCATGATAGCAGCCATTCTTTGTGGAGTGAAGTGGAATCTCAGCGTTGTTTTCATTTGCATCTCTTGAATGACCAGTGATGTTGAGCATTTTTTCATGTATTTATTTGCTATTTCTACTTCTTTGTGTGAGAAATGTCTCTTCATTTCAGCTGCCCATTTTTGGATTGGGTCTTTAAATTTGGGAGGTCTGATCTTTTCAAGTTCTTTATAGATTCGAGATAGTAGACCTTTGTCTGAGGAAGAGCAGGTGAAGATTTTTTCCCACATTGTGGGTTGTCTCTTCACACTGCTGGTGGTTTCTCTTGCTGTGCAGAAGCTTTTTAATAAGAAGAGATCCCATTTGTTGATTGTTTGTGCTAGTTCACGGGAAACTGAGGTTTTGTTCATAAAATCTTTTCCTACACCAATGTCTTCAAGGGTTCTACCTAACCTCTGTTCCACCTGGTTCAGAGTTTCTATTTTAATATTTAGATCTTTAATCCATTTTTATTTTAGTTTAGTGCATGGTGAGAGATATAGGTCTAGTTTTAATCTTTGGCAAGTTGAAGCCCAATTTTTCCAGCACCATTTATTAAAGAGGCTATCTTTCTTCCAGTGAGGGTGTTTGGATCCTTTGTCAAAGATGAGATGGCTGAGTGTGTCTGGAGTTGTTTCTGCATCTTCTAATCTGTTCCACTGGTCCTCAAGTCTGTTTCTTTGCCAGTACCATGCTGTTTTTATCACAGTAGCTTTGTAGTATAGTTGCAGGTTGGGGATTGTGATACCTCCTGCCATGTCTCTCTTACCTAGTATTGCTTTTGCTCTTCTGGGTCTCTTCTTGCTCCAAATGAATTTTTGGATTGTTTTCTCAAGGTCTATGAAGTATGCTGCTAGGATCTCAATTGGAATTGCATTAAATCTATATAGCAGTTTTGGAAGGATGGCCATTTTCACTATATTAATCCTTCCTAGCCAGGAGCAGGGCATGTCTGTCCATTTTCTGATATCATATTCAATCTCTCTTTTCAGAGTGCCATAGTTTTCAGAGAAGAGGTCTTTGATTTCTTTCATTAGGATGATTCCTAGGTATTTCAGTTTTTTGGATGCTATTGTGAAAGAAATTATTTGCCCTATTTCTCTCTCAGTGAGTCTGTCATTGGTGTAGAGGAATGCTATTGATTTTTTGTGTGTTAACCTTATAACCAGCTACTTGACTGAATTTGGTTATTAAGTCTAGGAGACTTTTGGTGGAGTTCTTGGGGTCTTCTATATAGAGTATCATGTCATCTGCAAATAATGACAATTTGACTTCTTTATTTCCTCTCTTTATTCCTTTTATTTCTTTCTCTTGTCTAATTGCTGTGGCTAATGTTTCCAGAACTATATTGAACAAGAGTGGTGATAGTGGACATCCTTGTCTTGTTCTTGATTTTAGTGTGAAGGATTTCAGTTTTTGACCATTTAGTATGATATTGGCTGTTGCTTTTTCATAGATGGCTTCTATCAGTTTGAGGTAGAGACCATCTATTCCAATTTTTTGTAGGGTTTTTATCATAAATGCATGTTGGATTTTGTCAAATGCTTTTTCTGAATCTATGGAGATAATCATATCGTTTTTGTCCTTGGCTCTATTGATATAGTGTATTACATTAATTGATTATCATATATTGAACCATCCCTGCATCCCTGGGATGAATCCCACTTGATCAGAGTGTATGATCTTCTTGATGATCTTCTGCATTCTGTTTGCCAGTATCTTATTAAGGATTTTTGCATCTATGTTCATTAGTGAGATTAGCCTATAGTTCTCTTTTTCAGTTGGGTCTTTCTCTGCTTTGGGGATCAAGGTGATGGTTGCTTCCAGGAATGAATTTGGGAGTATTGCTTCCCTTTCAATTTCATTGAAGAGTTTAAACTGTAGTGGCAGCAGTTCCTCTCTAAATGTCTTGTAGAATTCAGCAGTGAAGCCATCAGAGCCTGGGCTTTTCTTAGTTGATAAGTTTTTAATTACATTTTCAATTTCATTGGTTGATATTGTGTTGTTCAGAATTTTTAGGTCTTCTTCATTCAACTTTGGTAATTCATATGTATCTAGGAATCTGTCCATTTCTTCTGTGTTTTCCATCTTATTGGTGTATAGGTTCTGGAAGTAGGTATTGATGATCCTCTGGATTTCTTCTGGGTCTGTTGTCATTTCACCCTTTTCATTCCTAATTGCATGGATTTGGGCCTTTTCTTTCCTTTTTCTGATAAGGTTGGCTAAGGGTTTGTCAATTTTGTTGATTCTTTTGAAGAACCAACTCTTGGCTTCATTGATTTTTTTGTATCATTCTCTTAGTCTCCATTGCATTGATTTCTCCTCTGATCTTTATAATTTCCTCCCTTGTATGAGCTTTGGGTTTGTCCTGCTCTTCTTTTTCTAGAAGCTTGAGATTCAGGATCAGGTTGTTTAATTGGGCTCATTCTGTTTTCCTAGTATGCATATTCACTGCTATGAATTTCCCTCTTAAGACAGCTTTCATTGTGTCCTGTAGATTCTGATATGTTGTATTGTCATTGTCATTTAATTGAAGGAACTGCCTGATTTCTTCTTTAATTTCCTCTGTGACCCACTGGTTATTCAGAAGTGTGTTGTTCAATTTCCACATGTTTATGAAATTTTTTGAGTTTCTTTTGCTATGGATCTCCAATAACATCACACTATGGTCTGATAATGTACAGGGGATAACTTCAATTCCTTTGCACTTACTTAAACATGTTCTATGTGTGAGTATGTGGTCTATTTTGGAGAATGACCCATGTGCAGCTGAGAAGAATGTGTATTCTGATTCTGTGGCGTGGAAGACTCTGTAAACATCTGTTAAGTTCATTTGTTCAAGAGTTCGATTGAATTCTAGTATTTCATTACTTATTTTTAGTCTAGTTGATCTATCTATTTGTGACAGTGGGGTGTTGAGGTCCCCCACTACAATTGTATTAGTGCATATATGACTTTTCATGTCCATTAGTATTTGTTTTATATAGTTGGGCGCACTAGTGTTTGGTGCATAGATATTTATGATTGTCATCTCTTCCTCCTGGATTCTTCCCTTTACAAGGATGTAATGTCCTTCTTCATCTCTCTTAATCAGTGTTGGTTTGAAATCTACTTGATCTGCAAAGAGGATAGCTATTGCTGCTTTTTTTCAGGTTCCCGTCACATGGAGTATTGTTTTCCACCCTTTAACTTTCAGTCTATGAATTTCCTTTTGAATTAAGTGTGCTTCTTGTATGCAGCATATTGTTGGATTTTCCTTCTTGACCCATTCTGCCAGTCTATTTCTTTTGATTGGTGAATCAAGACCATTAACATTGATGGTTATAACTGAAACGTATTGACTTGTCATTGCCATGACTTTTTCATTTTGTTGGGTTCTCCCCCTTTCCATTTAATTTCTTGTCATGCCAGATAGGTTCATTCTGCTTTGCTTCCTGGGGTTGTGATCCTCAATGTCTCTTCCTAGGATATTGTGTAAAATTCTTTGGAGTGCTGGTTTGGTATTTAAGAAGTTCCTAAGGTGCTCTTTGTCATGAAAGTATCTTATTTCTCCATCAATTTTGAAAGATAGTTTTGCAGGGTACATCAATCTGGGTTGGAGGCTGTTTTCTTTTAGGGCTTGGAATATGTCACTCCAAGCTCTTCTTGCCTTGATAGTTTGTGTTGAGAAGTCTGCTGTGATTCTGATGGGCTTTCCTTTGTATGTGATTTGTTTCTTTTCTCTGACTGCTTGAAGAACTTTGTTCTTCTGTTGTGTTTCTGGAATCTTAACAAGTATATGCCTATGTGTAAATTTTTTTTGATCAAGGCTATTTGGAGTCCTATATGGCTCACTTATCTGTATGTCAAGCTCTTTTTCCCTGCTTGGGAAGTTTTCTGCCATTATTTCTGTGAAGGGGTTTTTTATGTCATCTCCACTCTCTCCTGTTTCTTCAATGAGCCCAATCAGTCTTATGTTATTCTTTTTTGCATCATCTAGCAGCTGCTGGATTGATTTCTTATGTTCCCTTATAATTTTGAAGCAATTTTTCTTTTCCTGGTCACTAATTGCAATCTTATCTTCTATATCTGAAATTCTGTCCTCACATTGGCTCATTCTGCTGTGTAGACTTTCAATGGAGTTTTTCATGTCCTGGAAATCTATTTGCATCTGTTTTATGGATTCCATTTGTTTCTTATGTTGGGATTTCATCATGTTCCTCAGCTCCTCTCTAGATTTATTAATCATGTCTTGCACTAGGGGCACAATTTCTCCTGTTATCTGAGAAATTATTTCTGATTTCATTTTTTCCAGATCCCCTTTTGTTGCCAGTTCAGTGGGTCCAGGCAGTTGAGTATCAGAGTGTTCCATCTCATTTCCCTTTGGGGTTGGTGTAGGTGATCTGGAAGTCTGGTTTTGAGACTTATTTACATGTTTTCTCATTTCGACTGGGGCAGGGGGGCTGTTAGCGCCTGCATGGATTACCTCCTCTGAGCTGGATGAGGTGGGACAGGGGCCGCAAGCCGCGGTAGGGATGGTGACCCAAAAGCCCTTTCCTGTGGGCTGGGAGCAGCCGGAGGGATGGTGGCTGGGAAATCTCTTCCTCTGGACCAGGAGCAGTGCGATGGTGGCCTGGAAGCCCCTTCCTCTGGGCCAGGAGCAGCGGGACAGAAGGTGGCCCAAAAGCCCTTTCCTCTGGGCTGGGAGCAGCGGGAGGGATGGTGACTGGGAGCCCCTTCCTCTGGACCAGGAGCAGTGGGACTCAGTACCTTGGTCTGGTGGTCTGGTGTGCTCTGCGTCTTTGTACTGTGGAATCAGGTGGCCGCCTGTCTACAGCAGGGTGATTCGGTGTCTTCTGTGTGACTCAGGACCTCGGTAGGGCATGGGCAGACCTGCCTGTCTGCAGCGGGGTGATCAGGCATCTTCCGTGCGACTCAGAACCTAGGTAGGGCGTGCACAGGCCTGTCTGTCTGCAGCGGGCTGATTCGGCGTGTGTTCCGTGGTACTGGGGACCTCGGTAGGGTGTGTATTGTTGTTTTATTAGTTAATATTCTCATAATTTATCCAAAAGATCTTCCGAAGATTTTTCTTTTTTTTTTTTTTTTTGGTGGGGAGTTGATAATATGATTCAACTGAGATAAAAATTTGGGGATAGCTAGATGAGTTTCTACTTGTTTTAAGTCTAAGGAGTTACAAAATTTCAGGATAAACTTTCCAATAGCAGAGAATATGGTTCCAGATCTATTTTCATTAAACTTTGTGGAAGTCAAGTTTTTACAAAATCACAGTGGCTCTAAATTAGTAACATGTATCAACTCTTCCTAATATTTTCAATTAGTCACCCAATGGCTTTTCCCCTAAACTTCCCAGAATATTAATTTTCTTATATTGTGCCTTTATACATAAAGAAGTATTATTTATTTACTATAACTAAGTCAATGCCCAAAGTTAGAAGTGAAACACCTTTCTTTCTGGTGAGGGAAGATAATGAATGGGGAAAAAAATTAAGAATTAGAAAAACTTCTGTTCAAACTCTGTTATGACATCTATTGTGTGTGGTATAATTATATATAGTATATTATTCTATGTAGGGTTTTTCACGTTTGACATTTTTGAGATTTTAGGCCAAATAATTCTTCATTCTGAGGGGTTGTCTGGAGCACTGTACGATGTTTAATAGCCATTGACACCCATCCAATAGATCCTCAGATTTTGTGACAACCAAGACTGTCTTTAGGCATTGCTAAATTTTCCCACGTGTACAAAATTACCTATCTCGCATCCAGTTGGGATCAACTACTCTAGAGTGTAAATTTTCTTGGCTAATTTTAGATTTTTTTTTTTTTTTGGACCTGGGATCAAACTCAGGACCTTGAACTTGCAAAGCAGGTGGCAGCACCACTGAGCTAAATCTCTGGCTAATTTTAGAATTATTAATTTTATATTATTGTTGTAAGGATGAGATAAGATATTGTGTATACACACACACACATCCTGACATACACCCAATTTAACAGATTTGTACATATAGGAAATTGGTAAATGGGGAGGAAGGCATGACTACTTGGAATAAATTAAAATTTTTTAACTATGAAAACTTACTAATCAAAATGTGTTCTCTGATTAACATCAGTTGAGATCTTTAATTCTGTATTTAAAATTTGGACATTTTGTTCTTCATGGATATTTTGGTATAAATTTGAATTTTTCAAAATATATTATGTATCTTAAATATTCCATTTTTGTCACCCCCTTAAATTTTGTCTCTAATCCTGCCTTGATAAATCCATAATCACAGTTTGCATGTTTGCTTGATCCCCAGGTGATTGAGATGTATAATAAAGTTCAAGAAGCACTGCTGCCATTGGCTAGAGAAGTGATACTGGGGGTGGGAGGTGGGGTATGCAGGAGGCAGGGATTGGCTAGGACACCTTAAAGCAAACCACAGATACCTGTGGCATAAAGTGGAAAAGGGAACACTCCCTCCGATCCTGTAACCAACATGGTGAAGCATGCATGAGAAGCCATCAGGGAGTACGCCAATCCTCTGAACCAGCAGATGGCTGTGTTGAAACCCCTGGGAGATGGCATTTTCTCTTGCAGGGCACTGGTGCATCTGTGGACACAGCCCAGGAGAAGTGTGTCAAAAGACACAAGCAGAACAAGCTGACACACCTGGGGTCTCAGGGACCAAAGGCCTGAAGTAGGCTGGTGTGTGTGGGAGTCAATGAAAGTGTGTGTGAATCATGTAATTGTATTAGTAAGTATGGATTGGAAAGAGGGAACAAATCTAGGTGACATATATTCACTTATTTATTGTTATTTGAAAATTTGAAGGTTTACTATGCTCCAAACAATGGCTTTGTAAACAAGGGTAACAGGCATGTGGTTAGTCTTTAATAAATTTAATTACCTAAGTGCACAAATCCTGGGTTTGAACCATTTGTCTTGGACCACATTATCATGCCTCTCTACACGAATAAATCATAGACCTAGGAAAGTTGATGTGCTCTATAACCCACCTAGACCAACGATTCCCAAGTCTGTAGCACCTATGCAGAAATAAGGTATGTCAAAGAACAGACATGTTATTATGCACACCAAAAGTAGACTTCATGTTTCTCACTTGTTTATACTGTTAAAGAGCATGTAGAGTCGCTATTGTGCTTAATCAAATGCAAATTTGCTTGAAATTTTATTGTTAGCTTTATGTCATCCTGAATATTCACCTTTTAACATATACCAAATATGTAATTAATTCCACATAGGAATCTGTGCATAATACAGTATATGTATAACATGTTAAAAATATGTCCATTGTATTTTTAAAGGGGCTCATATGGTAAAAAGTTGAAAACCCTAAGTTGTGGACTATACTTTTATACTCACATTTAACAGATGAGGATATTGAGAAATTAAAGTTTTGCCCAGATAATTAAAAAGTGTACAGAATTAAAATTTTTTATACTCTAGACTCTTGTCCTTGGGCTCTATTCTCTCTGCTACTTTAACTCAGCAGACAAAAAGTAAACTATATGAAAGAAAACTATTTTAACTATGAAAGGTGACCTGAAGAAAAATCATTTCAAGACCAAGTTGGTTGTAGCAAAATTCATTAGCCTCCTCCAGGATGAAAGCTGGTGTCTGGGTGACATTCCAAGGTTACTAATACTTGTCAGTCCAACAACTTGCAGACTGTACATGATGGGGAATCTTTGGGGTTTGGCATCAAAGGAGAAAGGATGTAAAAATGGCCCTGATGGATGTTCTGAGGTTGTTTGATCTAAATCCAGAGAAAATAGCAGCTATCACAGCTGATGGAGTACCCGCTATGACTGGGAAGATGAATAGGATGGAGGAAAAAAATTAAAGTCAGAAAAGCTTGTGCCAGATATTTTATCATATTTTTTTATTTTAGTTTTTACAAACCAAGCTTGACAACTTGGAAATCCCTTTGTGCATTTTATAAAATAATGAATTCTAAATGAAGGCCTAGATTCACCAACAGACCAAGCAATTATGTAAACAATTTCTGTTGCCCAATATGGCTCCTTGTCATTGCATTTTGAAGTCAAATCACTTCCATGAGGTGGAACAGTAATACATGTGATACATATCTTTGTAGCGCTGGCTATCAGACATGGTGAGATGCCAGTTTCCTGACATTCCAATGACAGCAAAGGTATCCTGTGTTATATTTCTACTTCTGATTTACACTCAGAGAAGAGTCAACTGAAAGACAAAAGTACTACAGAATAATTTGTATTCTTGTATCATTTCTGTTCAGCGACATTTATTCTCAAATTTCAATATCATGGCTGTTAAGTTTTAACTTCCTTTTAAACACACACACATGCTCATGCTCACACCCACTCACACATAATTCTTTCAAGTTACAATTAGTCATGTGGTTTCCTATGCGTGTCTGCTTTAAAAGTGTTTACTTGTGTTAATGCAGGCTTCTCATTAGCTTACAGGCTTCCAGAGAACAAGAACCAAGTGTATTATGCCCTTCGTATTCTCCCCACACAGTGAGTGTTCGATAAATACTATTGACTGACTGACACATCTTCCTCTTTTTTTCTTTGTCTCTGACACCTCTGTTTTCTTTCAGAAATGGTATTTTTTTAAGTGGCAATAATCCCCACTCTGAGCTTATAGAAAGCTCCTCTCAGCCTCTAACTTTTCTTTATGTAAGCTTTTTAACAATAGACAAAATAGAGGTGGAAGGAAACCGATATTCTACTACCCCTTAACAATGAATTGTGTTTCTAATTGGAACGTGGCAAGTGTCTTACAGAATGGAAGCTTTTGCCCCAAGAACAATGCTAGCGTGAACATCTCTGTTGAAGCAGCCATTAAAAAATAATAATGCCTCCTGCCTGTTCTACCCACTCCAACTACTCCTGAATTCAGGGCAAGGTATTAATGGACAGCCCCAGCTTTAGTTTTCTTCTGTTGTACAGTGGGTCAGACACACTGTCTATATTCAGTGTCTCTGTTGTTCTCTCACAGAACTTAAATAACAATTTGTTCTTCTTTTGAAATAAATGGCCAGACCACAATTATTTTTTTAACCTTACCTTACAAAAAGACTTGGTAGTTCAGTGATAACCAGAAATATGGACTTTCAGGAGACATTAAAGTGTGCCCTTCATCAACCGAGCATTGTCTGATCTCATAGAGTTAAGGATTTTTATAACTGTTTGCTGCCTCTATTACAGCTATTATGGATTGTGCAGTTGTGAGGATGATTGTTACAAGGAGATTGCTGTCATGTCATATCCCTCCGTTTGTGTCAGCCTCCTGGAAAAAGTGCAGGTGAGAAAAATCTCAGCCTGATGTGGCACCTGCTCTTCGCAAGCATCTCTCCACTCACAGAAATTATAACATAAAGCAGCATTCTCTTTGGAGCAGCTTCCTTTTCTAATATCCCTAGTTTAACGCCTCTTGGAACAAAAGAATATTCAGAAAAAGAGATGGCCACAAAAAAGTCATGGAGCTTATCATAAGGTGGAAATGTTGATGGTCATTTCTCATTTTATTCATCTGCTGACAGGTGTTCACCTTGCTGCTGCTGCTAACACTGGGCTATAACTGCTGAGGTCCCCTTACCTATATGAGACCCTAGTAATACCTCAGAAAAAATGGCAGCACAGTGTCTTAGTTTTGGTTTCTTCAGAAGCAGACCCAAACACAAGATCTTAGGGAAAATTGTTTACCAAGGAATTAATCCCAGAAGGTCAGGGAAGATGGTTCCCTCTGCTATCAGAGGTCTGGGGCTTTTCATAGTTATGGGGTGCATGGGGGACAGGTATCCATGGTGGGCTGACTCCCTTTTCTGTATGTTTCTGGGTCTGTCTCCCATGTATATAAGCAGAACAATTTGGGGAAGATACAGTACAAAGAGAAAGGCAGGAGGGACACAAGGTATGATGGCTCTGGCCTGCTATCTGGGGCTCTTGTCCAGGTATAGAAGGTGCCAATGAGTGACATCCCTGCCTGTACCCAACTTCCTCAGGAGCAGAAGCCCAGGATGTGGATCATTCCATGGAGTGAGAAAAGATGTAGCCAACAGGAGTTATAGGAAAATCTCAAATTCCCGTTTTTACTTTTTAAGCCAGAGAGAGAAAACGATGAACTGGGACCAGAACAACCAATGGACTCTTAATCTGCTACCTAAACACATACCTAGACTATTTCAGGGCCAGGAAGACAACACTAAGAGGCAGCAGGCATAAAGCATTCATAATCCCAGGCTCTAATTTGGGATATACCTATGTTTTATGATGGAAAGCTAAAGCATGGATAGATTAAGTAATCTGCCCTTGGCCACACAGCTGTTGGGTAGAAGAGCTGGGACATGAACTCTAGCAACCAGATTCCAGGACATGCTCTTGTTATCATTAGACCTACTGCCATGGGGAAATAAGTTATTGACATTTATGCCCATCTTGACTTCTTGTCATTTTCCTGACAGAAAGGAAGAAACAGTGGTGTAGTATTTTGGGAACTGCATAGTTTCCTTTAAAAAGATTCTTGGATTTGAGCATCATGCCTGGGGTTGCCTTCCTTACGTGCCCTTTATGATTGGTTTGTATAAGTTTGTAAAAGCATGATTTACCAAAGCAAGTTGGCCCAGAATAATTTCTTGGCCTATGGTAAAGTGCTCTGTGCTGATATTATAAAGCCTTCATTAATTCATCTCTAACCTCTGTCATAACTTTATAGTCTTATTCCTACTTTAACATATCTATTTTCTCCATACAAATGATCCGAGCAAAGAAGTTGAAACCATTCCTTTTTCCAAAGGCAGTGACTACAATACATAAGGGAAATCCTGCCAGTGAAACCCTTTGATATTTCTGTCTGGAAAACATGTTTGGTGTGATAATTATTCAGGTAATTTTTTCCTCCCAGGAGGGCAGGCAGTTATTTTAACAGCTTATTTAACCATTGCAGGTTAAGTTTACATGGCAATTAATGGGAATACACCAGTTAATAGTCATGAACTCTCAGGGAATAATCTTGAAGCCATTTCCAAATGTCCTTTATGGAAGCATATGGTCATATCCTCCACTTCATCACCAGGTCAATCAGGAGTTGCTCTTTAATATGGTATGTTCTTCATCCACCAGTGAAACTTCCAAGCTCCATCATGTTTGTTGTTTCCCCCCATGGTGCTTGAAAGTTGCTTAAGCCACTGATTATTCCATTCCCATGAGCTCTGATCACTCTTCTAGAGAGTAGGGTTTTAGATGTCATCTTTAATTTGTGATATTAATATTGAACTCCATCACTGTTCAGTGGTTTTAGTAAAGTATTTACATATAGACTAGCACAATGTTTGAGCAGTGCAATGAATACTGTCCATTCCTAATTGGAACTGTAAAGTTTACCACAGCACCTGCATAACATGGATATGATTTCTGGCTATAAAGTGGCCTTGGAGGTTTGCTTTCAAGAACAAATGAGAGACAGCTGCCCCAGGTGCAGAGGAGGTGAACCTTCTAAGTTGCCGTACCACTGCCCTCAGCGCCAAGGAGGTGAGCCAGGGCACCAGCAGCATTCCCACCCCCCTTGCTGAAATGAGAAGACATGTAAACAAGCATCAAAACCAGACTTCCAGATCACCTAAGGCAACCCCAAAGGGCAATGAGATAGAACAATCTGATATTCTATCACCTGAACTCCCTGAACTGGCAACAAAAGAGGATCTGGAAAAAATGAAATCAGAAATAATTTTTCACATAACAGCAGAGATTGTGCCCATAGTGCAAAGACATGATTAATAAATCTAGAAAGGACACATATAAAAACATAGGGGAGCTGAAGAACATGATGGAATCCCAACAGGAAACAAATGGAATCTACCAAACAGATGCAAACAGATTTCCAGGAGATTAAAAACTCCATTGAAAGTTTACGCAGCAGAATTAGCCAATATGAGGACAGAATTTCAGATACTGAAAACATGATTGCAATTAGTGACCAGGAAAAGAAGAATTTCTTTAAAATTTTAAGGGACCACAAGAAATCAATCCAGCAGCTGCTAGATGATGCAGAGGAGAATAACATAAGACTGATCGGAGTCAATGAAGAAACAGAAGAGAGTGCAAATGACATAAAAAAAGCTGTTCACAGAAGTGATGGCACAAAACTTCCCAAGGACAGGAAAAGAACTTGACATACAGATAAGTGAGGCACATAGGACTCCAAGTAGCCTTGATAAAAAACAAAATCTACTCATAGGCAAATAATAGTTAAGATTCCAGAAACTCAACGGAAGAAAAAATTCTACAAGCAGTTAGAGAAAAGAAACAAATCACATACAAAGGAAACCCATCAGAATCACAGCAAACTTCTCAAATCAAACCCTCAAGGCAAGAAGAGCTTGGAGTGATGTATTTTGAGCCTTAAAGGAAAACATCCTTCAACCTAGATGAATGTACCCTGCAAGGCTATCTTTCAAAATTGATGGAGAAATAAGATACTTTCATGACAAAGAACACCTTAGGAACTTCATGAATACCAAACCAGCACTACAAAAAATTTTAGACAATATCCTAGGAAAAGACAATGAGGATCACGACCCCAGGAAGCCCAGTAGAATGAATCCATGGAGCATGACAAGAAATAAAAGCAAAGGGGGAGGATCAAACAAACAGAAAAAGTCATGACAATGATAAGTCAATACGTTTCAGTTATAACCATCAATGTGAACAGTGTCAATTCACCAATCAAAAGAAATAGACTCAAGGCTCCCAGTGCGGAGGAGTCTGCTGGGTAGGCATGCCACAGCTCCCAGCACAGAGGAGGCTTCCAGGTCGACATGCCATAGCTCCTGGGCCAGAGGAGGCATCTGGTTTGGCATGAAATAGACCGGCAGAATGGGTCAAAAAGCAAGATCCAACAATATGCTGCATAGAAGAAACACACTTAATTCAAAAAGAAACTCATAGACGGAAAGTTAAAGTGTGGAAAACAATACTCCATGTGAAAGTAACCTGAAAAAAAGCAGGAGTAGCTATGCTCTTGGCAGATCAAGTGGATTTCAAACCCACACTGATTAAGAGAGACAAAGAAGGACACTACATCCTTGTAAAGGGAAGAATCCAACAGGAAGAGATGACAATCATAAATATCTATGCACCAAACATTAGTGCACCCAACTATATAAAACAAATACTAACAGACATGAAAAATCATATAAGCACTAATACAATAGTAGTGGGGGACCTCAATACCCCATTGTCACAAATAGATAGATCAACTAGACAAAAGACAAGCAATGAAATATGAGAACTCAATAAAACTCTTGAACGAATGAACTTAACAGATGTTTACAGAGTCTTCCACCCCACAGAATCAGAATACACATTCTTCTCAGCTGCACATGGGTCATTCTCCAAAATAGACCACATACACACAGAACATGTTTAAGTAAGTGCAAAGGAATTGAAGTTATCCCCTGTATATTATCAGACCATAGGGCGATGAAATTGGAGATCAATAGCAAAAGAAGTTGCAAAAACTTCATAAACACATGGAAATTGAACAACACACTTCTGAATAACCAATGGGTCACAGAGGAAATTAATGAACAAATCAGACAATTCCTTCAAATAAATGACAATGACAATAAAACGTATCAGAATCTATGGGACACAATGAAAGCAGTCTTACAAGGAAAATTCAGAGCAGTGAATATGCATATTAGGAAAACAGAATGAGCCCAATTAAACAACCTGATGCTGAACCTCAAGCTTCTAGAAAAAGAAGAGCAGGACAAACCCAAAGCTCATACAAGGGAGGAAATTATAAAGATCAGAGGAGAAATCAATGCAATGGAGACTAAGAGAATGATACAAAAAATCAATGAAGCCCAGAGTTGGTTCTTCAAAAGAATCAACAAAATTGACAAACCCTTAGCCAACCTTATCAGAAAAAGGAAAGAAAAGGCCCAAATCCATGCAATTAGGAATGAAAAGGGTGAAATGACAACAGACCCAGAAGAAATCCAGAGGATCATCAGTACCTACTTCCAGAACCTATACACCAATAAGATGGAAAACACAGAAGAAATGGACAGATTCCTAGATACATATGAATTACCAAAGTTGAATGAAGAAGACCTAAAAATTCTGAACAACACAATATCAACCAATGAAATTGAAAATGTAATTAAAAACTTATCAACTAAGAAAAGCCCAGGCCCTGATGGCTTCACTGCTGAATTCTACGAGACATTTAGAGAGGAACTGCTGCCACTACTGTTTAAATTCTTCAATGAAATTGAAAGAGAAGCCATACTCCCAAATTCATTCCTGGAAGCAACCATCACCTTGATCCCCAAAGCAGAGAAAGACCCAACTGAAAAAGAGAACTATAGGCTAATCTCACTAATGAACATAGATGCAAAAATCCTTAATAAGATACTGGCAAACAGAATGCAGAAGATCATCAAGAAGATCATACACTCTGATCAAGTGGGATTCATCCCAGGGATATAGGGATGGTTCAACATATGGAAATCAATTAATGTAATGCATTATATCAATAGAGCCAAGGACAAAAACCATATGATTATCTCCATAGATTCAGAAAAAGCATTTGACAAAATCCAACACCCATTTATGGTAAAAACCCTACAAAAAATTGGAATAGATGGTCTCTACCTCAAACTGATAGAAGCCATCTATGAAAAAGCAACAGCCAATAGCATACTAAATGGTCAAAAACTGAAATCCTTCACACTAAAATCAGGAACAAGACAAAGATGTCCACTATCACTACTCTTGTTCAATATAGTTTTGGAAACATTAGCCATGGCAATTAGACAAGAGAAAGAAATAAAAGGAATAAAGATAGAAATGAAGAAGTCAAATTGTCATTATTTGCAGATGACATGATACTCTATATAGAAGACTCCAAGAACTCCACCAAAAGTCTTCTAGACTTGACCAAATTCAGTAAAGTAGCTGGATACAGGTCAACACAAAATAATCAATAGCTTTCCTCTACACCAACAACAGACTCACTGAGAGAGAAATAGGGCAAACAATTCCTTTCACAATAGCATCCAAAAAACTGAAATACCTAGGAATCATCCTAATGAAAGAAATCAAAGACCTCTTCTCTGAAAATGATAGCACTCTGAAAAGAGAGATTGAAGATGATATCAGAAAATGGAAAGATATCCCTTGCTCCTGGGTAAGAAGAATCCACATAGTGAAAATGGCCATACTTCCAAAACTGCTATATAGATTCAATGCAATCCCAATTGAAATCCCAGCAGCATACTTCATAGACCTTGAGAAAACAATCCAAAAATTCATTTGAAACAAGAAGAGACCCAGAATAGCAAAAACAATTCTTGGCAACAGAGACATGGCAGGGGGTATCACAACCCCCAACTTGAAAGTATACTACAAAGCTACTGTGATTAAAAACAGCATGGTACTGGCAAAGAAACAGACCTGAAGACCAGTGGAACAGATTCGAAGATGCAGAAACAACTCCAGACACACTCAGCCACCTCATCTTTGACAAAGGATCCAAACACCCTCACTGGAAGAAAGATAGCCTCTTTAATAAGTGGTGCTGGAGAAATTGGGTTTCAACTTGCCAAAGATTAAAACTAGACCTATATCTCTCACCATGCACTAAACTAAAATCAAAATGGATGAAAGATCTAAATATTTAAACAGAAACACTGAATCTGTGGGAAGAGAGGTTAGGTAGAACTCTTGAAGACATTGGTGTAGGAAAATATTTCATGAACAAAACCTCAATTGTCTGTGAACTAGCACAAACAATCAACAAGTGGGATCTCTTCTTATTAAAAAGCTTCTGCACAGCAAGAGAAACCACAGTGTGAAGAGACAACACACAATGTGGGAAAAAATTTTTACCTGCTGTTCCTCAGACAAAGGTCTACTATCCAGAATTTGTACAAAACTTAAAAAAATCAGACCTCCCAAATTTAAAGTCCTAATCCAGGGCCAGGGATTTATCTCAGTTGTTCTGCCACCTGCCTTGCAAGCACCAGGACCCGAGTTCGATCCCCTATACCAAAAACACCCAACAAAAAACGACCTAATCCAAAAATGGGCCTCTGAAATGAACAGACATTTCTCAGACAAAGAAGTAGAAATAGCAAATAAACATATGAAAAAATGTCCAACATCATTGGTCATTCAAGAAATGCAAATGAAAACAACACTGTGATTCCACCTCATCCCAGTAAGAATGGCTGCTATCATGAAATCAACCAATAACAAATGCTGGCAGGGCTGTGGGGAAAGAGGAACACTGTTGCATTGCTGGTTTGAGTGTAGGCTGGTGTAACCACTGTGGAAATCAGTATGGAGATATCTCAAAGAACTAGGACTGGAAGTCCCATTTGACCCCATTATTCCACTGCTGGGTATCTTCCTCAAAGAATTAAAAGAATCATACCACAGTGATATATGTGCACCCATGTTCATAGTAGCACAATTTATGGTAGCTAAAATTTGGAAGCAGTCCAAATGCCCATCAGCTGGAGACTGGATAAAGAAAATGTAGGTTTTTTATAAAATGGAGTACTACTCAGCCATAAAAAATGAGAAAATGGATGCACATTGAGCCCATAATTTAAGTGAAATAAATAGGACCCACATGTGTAAATACTGAATAGTTTCTCTAGTGTGAAAAACTGAAAGTGTAAATAAGGACTAAAAGGTATAATAGATAATGTGAAATAGGAAGAAAAGGGGCAAGGGGGAAGGGAAATGGGAGGGGGAGGGGAAAGGAAAGAAGGGAATGGAATTAATATGAGACAATGGAAAAATGGAAACAAAGTCTTTGTAAATAGGGAGGGATGGAGGGGTTAAAGGGAAGGTAGGGAAAGGGTGAAAAATAAGAACCAAGAGAGATTATGTAAAGGTGCAAATTTCCAATGATGAATGTCATTATATTGTATACCTAAAATATACCAATAAAATTAATTTAAAAAACAAATGAGATGTGTTTTTCAGCTCTGTATTTCCTTACCCATTCAGTCCATTAATGATTGGTGGTGACAATGCTCTGAGAAGTGTTTTTAACATTCTCATAGACTTTTAAGAAGATTAACTATCTCAAAGAGTTTTTACCTGGGAATCACATTTAAAATTAATGAACTAATTAGTTAAGAAATGTATTACTTTATTATGGAAAGAGAAACCTTGCACCATAATGATAGTATGAAATGCATGATGTGTCCTTTTATTTTATGACATTAGAGGAAGGTGGACTTGTTAAGGAACATTTAGACTGCTGCTATTCATTATCTGATATAAAGATCACTTCACCCTGTGAGAAAGATGGATTATCATCAGTATTTGAGAGCTTCAAAAGCATTAAAGAGAGAAAAAGAGAAAAGAAAAAGGAACATCTTCCTAGTTGTGTTGTTAGATGACCTTGTGCCCTGGTATGTTTAAATTGCTTACTTCCTATAACTCTATAAACTTCTGTATTTTCATTTGCTGGATTAGATTGAAGTGTCAACTATATTTGATGAATGACATTGGTAATATATGTTCATGTTCGTCTTTGCTCCTTCTGCTTTTATTTATATAGAGTCAGTATAATTTATTTCTCCTGAAAAAGCTTTCGGCAAAAAAAGATTTTTTTAAAGTACAAATACTTTTTAACAGGAGTCTAGGGTTTGTGATGATCAAATTACTCATCCTTCCTCTTTCTCTCCAGCCTCCTTGTCTTTCTTTCAAAACTAGCCACTAAAAAAGGACATAGGAAAACTCAGCAGTTGTACCTAAGTGGAATAAAGTTAGGATTGTAGACAGTCTGTGTAGCTCATTCTATGTCCATATTAGTGGAATGATATAAAGAATTGCATAATTATCTGGATAATTTAATTTAAAAATACCAGCTTTCCCTATTCAAACATTCAATTCTTTCATAGAGAGTCAGGCCCAAGACTGCGGGTTTTTTCTTCTTTTCTGGCTGAGTAGGGACTTTGTGTCGTTCTAAGGAGTCGGAGGGAATGAATCCCTAGTAACCTTGAGGTCATAATGGAGCTAACTATTAACAGTCCCACCAGTTACTTCTTCTCATTTTTTACTTAGAACAAAATCATGTTTAGATTAATTGGATGGGAGGGGAATGAAGGGACAGAAGTCACAAAGTCAGTCTAATCCAACTCTGAAAACTATCCAGCATAAGAGTGGCTACAAAACAAGAAGTCGGGGAATATATAGTAAACAAAAACCCAAACGGGGTGGGGGGTGTCCTTCTTATTGCTGATATAAAATACTCAACATCCAAAGTTAAAGGAGAAAAGGTTTATTTGGCTTACAGTTTGTAGAGGTTTCAGTTGATAATTGGCTGGCAAAAGCAGGTTGAAAGAGGGGCAACAGTTCATGGTGGGCTGACAGTAGCAAAGCAACAGAGACCTTAACAGTGTCTTCTCCCCCTTTTATCTCATCCAGACTACTGAGGATTAGGGTGGTGCCAACCAATCACTCATGTGTAGTGGTTTAGTAATCACACACCCTTAATCAGCATCACACTTAAAAGATTCAGCCACTTCTTTAAAAGAAAGCCCCATTTCATCCGCATGAGTCTTTGGGGGGACATCTAAACACAAGCCATAATATTCCACCCCTGGCCCCTACAGACTCATGGACATCCCCTTATGCAAAAGGCACTTAGTCCATCTCTTAAAGTTGCCAAAGTCCTAACAGTTTCAGCATTGCTGAAAAGTCCAAGTCCAAAGTCTCCTCTTAGGTTTAAGGCAGATTCCTAGCTACAAGTCCCTTTACAAATGAAAGAAAGTTAAACACTTCCAACATTCAATGACAAATGATAGACAGTACCATTCCAAATAGGGGAATGGGAGGATAACAAATAGGGGGAAATAAATAGTGGGCTACAAAAGAATGGGACCAAAGCAAGTCCAAAATCCAGCAGGGCAAACATAAAATCCCACAGTTCCACTTCCAGCATGCCCTGCAATCTGTGGCAAGTTGTAAACTTCAAAGGGCTTGGGTGGCTCCACCCCTATGGGACTGCCAGTGGTTTTAGCTCTCATGGCTTCTCTCTTGGGCAGGCTCTGCTCCCTCCTTACAGTTTTCCTCAACAATCCACACTCCTGGATTCTCCAAACTTCTGGGGTCTCCACTGCACTGTCAGCTTCACACTCACAGCTTCACACACTGCCCTCTCAGGGGCACACTGCCTGGCCTCCCAGGCCTTCGTCTGAAATCTAGGTGGAAGCCTTCCTGACCCAAGAACTCTTCCAATCTGCATGCACCTTAAACCAGCACCACGTGGATGATGCCAAGGTCTGCTGCCAGCTGGAGGAGTAGCCATCCTTCCCTTGCTCTTGGTGGTAGGGGTCCAGTGCCTATGAACCAAATCCCCAGGAACAACTTTCCTAGGTTGCTGCCATTCTGGAACATGGTGCTCTGGGTCTCTCTTCTCAGAGTAAAATCTTTCACTTGTGAAATTTTGAGGCTGCAAAGGATAGAGTCCTGCTGCTTGTTGTGATGCCCTCAGGCCATATTGTCTATTCTGTTCCTTCTCTGCAGTCAAGATCTCCTCTGTTCTGTCTTTGCAGGCCACAACTTTAGGGGACCTTCCTTTCTGGTCAAACTCGAAATGTTTTAAATCATTCTGCTGGGCTCTTTGCTCTTGATTCTCAACAAAGATCTGGCTAACAGCCCCCAACAGCAGCCTTGCTGTGGCCTCAACAATAGACTGCTTTGAAATTCCATCTGCCAAATTTATTAGTTCCCCACCCTTAATCTTGGTCTCATCAAAGTCTCTGGATATGAGCAAAATAGAAACTTTCTGCCAAGGCATAACACACATCGTCTGGAGTCCACTGGCCAATGCAGTCCTTCTTCCCAGCAGAAACCCCCTGAGCCTGGTCTTTACAGGGTTTCTGGTCTTCTGAGTTCTGGCCAGAATCTCCCATGCAATAAAGCCTAAGGTATTCTAGCTCTACTTCTTTAGCCAGCATCTCCAAACCTTTCTTAACTCTTCCTCTTTCCACAAGCCAGTTCCAAAAGTTCTTGAGCCACATGGCCTGTTAATGTCACAGCAATGACCCCACTTCTTTGGTACCAAATTTTGTCTTAGTCACTTTTCTCTTGCTGAGACAAAATACCTGACATCCAAAATTAAAGAGGAAAAGGTTTATTTGGCTTATAGTTCATAGAGGTTTTAGTCCATAATCAGCTGGTTCCAAGCCAGGGTGGCAGAGGAGCAACAGTTCATGGCCGACAGACAGTAGCAAAGCAACAGAGATTTTAATGATGTCTTCTCCCCCTTTTATCCCATTCAGACTACTGAGGACTAGGGTGGTGCTAAACCAATCACTCACGTGTAGTGGTTTAGTAATCATATGCCCTTAATCCCAGCATCACACATTCTAGATTCAGCCACCTCTGAAAAAGAAAGCCCTACTTCTGCATGAGGTTTTAGGGGGACATCGAAATACAAGCCATAACAGGTGGTATGCCTTGTTTGTCCTTTCTTATCCTCCTTTAAAAAAATTCATCCTTATTCTGAACTGTACCCTTTCCCTCATTCCTGTTTTTGTTCTTTTGGCCACAACAGAATTTCTCCTGCTAATTGAAATCTCAAGTCTTTTTATTGCTTACCTAAAGGCTGCTGAAACAAGTGATAGATGTGATAAAATGCCCAGGTTGTCCAGTTCAGTCACAGAAATAATGACACACCGTTCTAACTATATTTTTGCTTCACATATTCACTGTCCCTGAGCCATAGTAATAATGATTACTGTGTCAGAAGATAAAATTACAACAAATTTAATTATGGTTCACATTGACTTTTGTTTGTGATTCATGAATCAGAATGGCCTCCACTCTACAAAAGAGAATGGGAGCTCCTGCTGGGCAGTAGCATAATGGTGGGTTTTGTAAGTTGGGAACAAGGGAACAGAACAATGGGGGGAAATAACTAATTGATTAACATCAGTTTACTTTGTATTACTATTTTGTGAGGGTTAAAACAGAGAGGACTTCCTTATAACACTGACTTAGGTAGACTGGTGCCTGTTTTCAGAAAAAATCTGGTCTGTTTTGGGAGCTATCTGCTTCTTTAAAGTACTGATTTGATTCTGTAGTATTTAGCAGGAGTGACTCCATTTTGGTTTGGTCTGGTCTGTTGAGGCCTAGTGCAAGAGCTCAGTCCAAAACAACAATCTCCCATAATTTATGTTTAACACCACTTATACACAACTTATGTTCTGGGTGTCCCAGGCATAGATCTTGACTTCTCTGAGACTCTGTGAAATGAAACAGGATGATGTATATGCTTCTGGAACACTGAACATATTTTTTCTGCCACCAGAGAGTCAAAGACCTTGAACTTTATTTATTTTTTTAAATTTTATTATTAGTAGTACATGTTTGCAGCACATAGAGATTACATTCACCGTGGGAGAAGCTAAAATTTTTAAAAAGTGAAGAGAAAATAAGAGTAGCAAATTACAGTCCTGCATGACTGAACTCCACATATCAGCTTATGAATTTTAAAAAATTAGAAATAAGTCAAATTTGATTTCTCATATACATTAGGATAAAATGAATAATACATTTATAGCTTTTTAAATGCAATGGTTTCCAAATTGTGTCATTAATATGCAAAGTGAGTTGGATCAAATTCTACCTTTGCTTATTCTTATACAACACTTGGCAGTCAGTTGTTATAATTCCTGTTCATTTGAGAAATAAATATGTTAACATTTGGACTAACAACATATTGCAGAACTGGTATTGAACACAGGCCTTTGCACTAAGGTACATCCCCCCGCCCTTTTGTATTTTTTTTTTAATTTTGAGAGAGAGTCTTGCTAAATTACTAAGTTGCCTGGACTTGAACTTGTGATCCACCTGCCTCAGCCTCCCAGCATGCTGAGATGACAGGCATGCATCACCATCCCCAGCTAGTTTCCCCTATTCAACACTTTCAGTTTTATTCTTCTTGTTGTTTTGTCTAAAAATATCAGAGTCTTCCATGTCCTTTCTGTGTTTCTCACATGCCTCATTCAATCCTCCAGCAACCCTTGTTCAATCTATTCTCAAAATATGCCTCAAATCTGACCACTTCTCACCGCAGCCATCACTACAGCCCTCTCGCCTCTCTCCTGTTATGGTAACAGTTGTGTAACTGGACCCCCTGCTTTCATAGTTGCTCCAATGCAATCTCTTCTTAACAGAATAGCCAAAGTGATTCTTTAAAGATGTGATTCAAAGCACAATTGTCTTCCCAAAGCCCTGCAGTGCCTTCCTTATCCCTTAGTATAAAAGCCAAAAGCTTACAACACCCTAAAGGACAAGAATCCTATTCCATTTTGTACTTCACTTATTACTCTCCCCTTTGGTCATTCCATTTCTGTCACCTTGATGTTTTTCTCTTCCCCCATTCTTACTTCTTACAATATCCTCCTGGATTGGTCCATTGTCTCCTTTATGTCTTGGCTCAAAGGCTAACTTACCAACAAAGACTTTCTTAATCACCTTATCTAAAACTGTACACTATACTTCCTGCACTATTTTTCCTTCCTTCCTTCCTTCCTTCCTTCCTTCCTTCCTTCCTTCCTCTCTCTCTCTCTTTCTTCTCTCCTTTCTTCCTTCCTTTCTTTCTTAGACAGTGTTTCACTATGTGCTTCAGACTGGCCTTGAACTCACTATGTAGCTCTGGTTGGCCTTTAGCTCATTGATCCTCCTACCTCAACCTCTCGAGTGGTGGGAAAACAGGCATGCACCTATTCCTGGCTCCTGCTTATTTTTCTTCATAATGCATATTATTATCTAACTGTGTATATATATGTATGAAATAAATATGTAACACTATGATAATAATACTGTATGTTCATGTATATACTATATTAATGTATAATATTGTATGTATTTACATATTACATAGTGTATATAAATATACATGTAAATATATTCACCACTTTGTTGTCTATACTTTTCAACTAGACTGTCAGTTGTATGAGGGCAGAGATTTTTGGATGTCTTGCTTACTACTGAATACCAGTGCCTCGAACAGTAACTTGACACATAATAGGTGCTAAATAAGTCATTGAGGGAAGCAGGGTATTAGATAAATAAATAAGTGACTAAATGAATCAATAACTAATGATAATCAATAACTTAGCTTATTTATTTCTGAAAGTACATC
Source organism: Heterocephalus glaber (assembly GCF_053883595.1). NCBI lineage: Eukaryota > Metazoa > Chordata > Mammalia > Rodentia > Bathyergidae > Heterocephalus > Heterocephalus glaber. The sequence goes on along the minus strand of NW_028258406.1, from coordinate 3,786,355 downwards.
ATGAGATCACATCAAGTCTTGTTTTATTAAACTATGAAATTGCTGATATTCCATTTTTATCTACACAAATGATCATTTCACATGGTTTAACCTCTTAATATATGTGCATTTTCCTTCTGTTTCTTACCTTTTGCCTCCTCTGTCTTCTCACACCTCAGATCCGTTCTGGTTTACATTCCTCATTTGCCCCAACATTTCTCAAACCACTGCCAAAGTGAAGACCTGTCATGGACAGTTCATTTCATGATCCTATCTTCCAAGGATTTGTCACAGCCCATCTGAGATCTGCCCCACACCCTCCATACCTGTCTCTAAACAGTAGAAACACTGTGGGAGTCAGATGCACAAGGATACTTATCTCTCCCATTAATCTGGAGAATCAGAACCAGGGTCAAAATTGGTCAAAGGATGTAGCCAGTTAACAAATACTGTGCTAATGCTTTATTGTACACATACTTGCTTGATTGTTTGTGTATAACAGGTGAGCCAAGCTGTGACATGATCACTTAAAATGCAATGATCACAAACAGAATAGACAAAATAAAAAATTAAAGGTATAGTTAGACACTGTCTAATAACAGGCCTTTGCTTTGGCCTGGTCAGAAATTAGAGAATAAGCTTCTGAGAAGGACTTGGCCATGGGGTAGGAATGAGACTGGAGAACTGAGCAATGGGTATCACCTGGGAGCATAGGTTTGCAGTTCCCAGTTGAAAGAAAGACACTTTCTAGTCAGTCTCTGGGTGGAGGGGCAAAAAAGTGCTGCGTGGGCTGGTTGTTCTAGCTGGCAAGGGCGGAGAAGGATCAGCAGGGACACAAAGACAGAAAGAAGGGCTACAAGGTGGCCCACCCTCTATCCTTGATCCTGGAGAGAGATTTGGGCCCCTGGGGCCAGCCAGGAGCTCACTTCAGGAATGGAACATAAATGGTGTGCCCAGGTTTTCTCAGCCTGGGCCTAGGTACAGCAACTCCTCGCAAACTCTGGATTTTCTGGACTTTGTTTCCCCACAGAAGACAAATACATTGCTATTATTCAAATATAGTTCATCTACACAAAGCTCATGTTGAGGCTTATTCCTCCATGTGACAGTGCTGCAAAGTAGGGCCTGGTGGAAGGTGTTTGAGTCATGGGGCAGAGCCCTCATGAGTAAATTAATGCATTTCTCCCAGACCAAGTAGATTCATTACCATGAGAAAGGCTGTGATAGAATAAAGCCACTCCTATGTTCTCCCTTTCTCACATGTGCCCACTTACCCTTCTACTTCCCATCCTGAGTTAAAGCAGCATGAGGTTGGTACCAGGCAAAGCTGCTAGATCTTGGACTTTGCAGCTCCTCAATTGTGAGCCAAAATAAATCTTTCCTTTATAAATTATTCTGTTGAAGATATTCTGTTATGTAATAGAAAACAGAGAAAGGTATACACAAACTCTGATGCAACACATCTACCCCAATATGGCACTTACATAGACTGGGCCTTCTCTTCATATCTCCTTGACCTTAAAGCAATGAACAAGGTGGGAATGTATGACAAGGATGGGAAAAGGACTGCTCTTCCTGGAGAAAATAGGGATTATTTTTTTTCTGACAAATAGATCACTGGGAAACATTGAGACAAATTTGTATGCAGAAGGGTATTTATATATTTCTCTTGTTGACGTTGAAAAACTTTTACTATAAGATCTACAAATTACAAAAGAGTTCCTATGTATCCCCCACCAAATAATACCCTGTTCCATAATCAGAACATATTAAAATCAGGAAATCAACAGTGATAAATTCCTATTAACAAACTGAAGTATCTTATTTTATAATGGCAAAGAAGGACTTTGTATCTTCAATTACATTGGCTTTTGCCTAGGGCAACACAGCCACTCATATCAGTAGCCTTCCTTTTACATTTCCATCTGATAGATGTACTAGGATTATCAAGAACTGGATGCTTGTATAGTGAGTGAGCAAGTGTGCTTAAATGCAGTCATATCCTCCAGTTTTGCCTCTCTTTGAATGTTCATGTTTGATTGGATACTGGGTCTTCACTGATCTCTGAGATGTGTGACTTCCAAGTCAACACATGTTAGCACCATGCAGATTCCCAGTGCTCAGACAGGTGGAGGACCAGCCACAGCAACAGCTTTTCATCTGCTGATTGTTAGTAAGAGGACAGGCTGTGCTCTAACTAATCGAGCTTCCATCTCTTTGCATCAGTCCCAGCTATTTTTAGAACACCATGCAGCTTTATCATTTCCTTTATCTGAGCCATCCATCTAGGGCTCTATTATGGCAGTCTATGCAATGTAGAAATTGATTTTCCATGTGAATTGGCTGTAGATGGAGGTGGGTGATGAAACTGTGCTTTCAGAATGGGTCAGGCTCTGGTGGTACATAATTTTTTCATCTTCTTCCCCTGTGTATAGTATTTGAGTTTAATAATTTCATGTGCATTCCAGCCCTAGAAGTCAAAAATCCCTCCAACACCACCATTTTGACAAAAGCTTCCTGGACTTTGTGAAAATTAATAAAAGATACAGAGGGTTCCCAAATAGAAATGACATTTGACTTCTGTGGAAATCACATCTCGCTTTCCTGGGTCTTAAACACAAACTGACACAGTCATCTTAGATACACCAAATGTAAGACAATTATTTTACCAGGTTCCACAATATTATGGGCCCCACTTTATTGTGCTTTGACAAATTGATGTTACATGGGCAGAGGCTCAAATTGCCTTTCTAAGTCCACATCTCACTATTGACATTTGAGGAGTGAAAAGACAGCGCTAATCAGACAGGTGAGTTTTTTTTGGCAAGATGCTCAAAACTTTTCTTTATCTGACTTTTTTTGAGGTAAATTAGAAATTGTTTCCTGGCAAACTGAAGGATCAAGGTAAATTGACTTTGCCTTTAAACAGAGCTTCCTATGAACCACTGTAATAATTAGTTGAAATTATTTTCCCCATGATATTATCTTGAGAGACTAAGATATTCGATAGAAACCAAGGTTTCCTAATGCTGTTATTGCTAAGAGACAGCCTTGTGCATATATGGGGTCCTGAAAATGACTTCTCTTATCAGTCTGCAGAAAACCAGTTTTTGCAAGCCTGGATATCTTGGGAGAATTGGAGATTGAAACATTTGTTTGTCACTCAGAGCAAAAATATGTGTATCTTCTACAGTTTAGTGAAGAATATTTATAGGAAAAAGTGTGAAAACTACATGGAAAATTAAAGGATAACCTGATGAACTCATAAAAAACTTAGGACTCTGGATTGTGATCTTTTGTATCTTTGAGAGAAGATACACAAAGAAAAAAATGTTTAACATTTTCTTAGGGTTAATCCCAGTCCTGGAGTCAGCAACAATAATTAATGGTTCTTTGGGTTTTGCTTTTAATTTTGGCTCCCCCACATGCACTTGCCCACCCCACATGCAGCAGACAATCTTGCCTCTCAGTTAATCAAATTGAAGCCATTGAGCATGACCTTTCTTGAATTCTGACTCTTTACCTAGACTATATGCACTCATACCTGTACTCAGTCTCTCTCCCCCATCTCAGGGGCTCAGGTGTTCACTTCTGCTGGCTAGAGCCAATCTGCCTGCCTGTCTAAAGCCAGGCACCTTCTGCCTTTTCCAGAACTTTGTTCTATCTGTATGTGCCCTTCCCAGGATTCAAAATCTATGCAGAAATTTCCATGTTAAACTCAAGACTCTGGAAGAAATTGTTTTCCTTCCATTTTGGTGCCTTTTCTCAGTCAGTAGTTTATACTAGATTTATATTTAAATTCTCTTTCATCGGCAGGGCCAAAGATACATTAAGGGGATAGAATGCGTACAAACGTCCTCAACACATCGATAACTTCTTTTTGAAACAATTTAATAAAATGTACAAACTTGGTACCTATGGAAAAGCAATTAGAAACAACCTTCTCTATATTTAAATAGCATAACTCAACTCAATCCCTGGGTAATTCAGAAGGCAGTTTTATCTTATTTAAACACCTGCTTTTTAAAATAATAGGACCCATATAAACTGGTATTTTGATAACTCACACTAATTATACTGCACTAATTTCTGTTTGAAGCCTTTCTTAGTGTGCATATTTCCTCTTCCTTGACAAAAGATGTTTAATAAAATATAGCATTTAAATTTTAAAATTCTGTGGAAAAATGAATTCACTATTTCTTTTTGCATCAAGGTAAGCCCATACCAAATAAATGTTCTATTGTTTTTTGCCAAAGAATGTTTTTGCCTTTTCAGTGTTACTTGACTGAAATGTACTGGCAATATGGTAGTGACAAATATTAGTAAAAATACTAGTGACAATAAAATTCATATCAATATAGTGCGTTACAAATTACAGAGTACATCACAGCATCGTCTCGTTCTTTTGGTTACAACAAGGCATGTCATATGCTGTCATCAGCTTCCTTCAACAGATAAGAAAATCAGGATATAGGAATATTAAGTGATGCAACTGGAAAGAGACAATGTTGATTATAAAGCTATGTCATCTGACATTTAAGACAATAGTAAAGGACAAAGTATTTGGCTTGATGCTGTATTTGTACATAAACATAAGTAAACATTTTGGGGGAGTACTGAAGTGATACAACTATTTCTGGCATAACTCAAGTAATTAAAAATGCTCCTCAATTTTCACATTTGTTTATAAATGTAGGAAGAGGATAAGAATTTTTTTCTTGTATTATTTTCATTAGTTATTTTCTTCCCATTGTTTACTTTGTGCTATTATTTTTAGTATTTCCCTAAATACACCATCGGCCTTTGGGAAAGGCTCTAAGTTTATCTGCTTTAGTGTCTGTTAATTGCATCTTTTTGAAACTTCTAGAAGAGAAACTCTGGCTCCAGTGCTTCTCTGATTGCCAGTGACTAATTTTCTGTTTTTTAGTTTAGGTGAGACTGTGATTTTCTAAGATGCTTTCTTTGAGGAAGTATATTCAGACCTGCAGTACCTATTCAACTTTCCTATCAACACATTTGAACATGAAGGCTAAAATTCATTTATGCTTTTGACAATGGTACTGCTCTTTTGCACATCATTCCTGAGTTTTCTCTGATGCTCTTACTGCCTCCTTCAGTGAGCTTGTATTCCATCATCTTGCAGTTTTGTAATATTTCTGAGCAGACCCTTCATTTAATTCTCAGCTTTAGCTTGCTTTCTCATTGTGTAATGTCTTTGAAGTTCAGGCTGTAAACTTTGTCATCCTCTCTCTCTATTCTATATCTTATGCCTCTGATACTAGTTATTCTTATCTCTGATTACTTCCCTCAAGTCCTATTCACTGCAGTGGCCCCTTTCCACTCTCCAGGGCACCTACTGTTAGATCATTCACAGAACCCTGGGAGAGCAAGTAATTGCTTCCTGAACACTTTCCATTTCTTTCCCTATTTGCTCTCTCATCCCTCTGTATTGTACTCAACATGGTCTCCATTTTTTTCAAATTGCTTTTCTTCTTTTTTTCAGATTAACTTACCCTAATCATTAAAATTATTTGAAGCAACTATATCATACCATCTCTATAACTCAGACCCAACAGATGGACTTTTATAGTTCTCCTTTTGTAAGAGTTGCTTTACATCCCTTATGCTGGTACAGTTCTTCGTTTTGTGCACTAAATATACGCAAATCTAACTTACATGGAATTTTTTGGCAATAGACCAAAGATAGCCTGAAAATTTCCTTTCCATCACTTTCTGAAAATGGGGTCTGTGAAGCAAAGCTCTACCCTAAACAAAGAAACATAATTAAATGTGAATCACACTATATAGTATAATTCTATAATTTCACAGACCATAAATGAGTTATCTATTTTCAACAAAACATAGAGTTAGGACCTTTACTAGGTAATTGGCTCAATAAAAAAAATTTAGAAATATTTCTACTGATTATATTTCTTTCACTTAAAAAGAGCTTTTCCTAAGATCGTTTTGTTGGGCTCATGTTTCTATGGAAGTATGTAGCTGTCATATTTGTCTTAGGGGCTCACTTTTCTGCATCTGCTCTTATCACATGTTCGTTTTTATCAAATTCTGATTGCCCAATGCCGTCTGTCCATATTTTTTCAGAGGCATATTTTACTTTTTTTTTGGTACTGGGGATCAAACTTGGGACCTTGCACTTGTGAGGCAGGCAGTGGAACCACTGAGCTAAATTCCTGGCCCTCAGAGGCATATTTTATGTCTTCATATTTCAACCTTTTTTCCCCCCTGGAAGATATTTGTTGTTATTGCATTTAGGTGAAATTCACAAAACACAACATCACTCACTTTAATATGAGTAATTGAGTGGCATCTAGTACATTCACAATGCTGTGAAACCCACCACTTCTATCTAGTTCCAGAATATTTTCATCACCTTGTACTCATTCAGCAGTTCCCTCCCATTTCCAGCATGTGGCAACAATGAGCCTGCATTAGTCTCCAAGGATTTCCTTATTAAATGGAATTATACAATATATGACTTTTTGTATCTGAGTTTTTTCATTTGGCATAATGTCTTCAAGGCTTATCCATTGTTGTGACATGTGTCTGTACTTCATGACATTTTATGCCTGAATAATATTCCATCGTATTTATATACCAAAATTTGTCAATTCACCCATTGACAGACATTTGAGTTTTCCACTTTTTGATCATTATGGATAGTGGTGCTACTAATATGCACGTGCTTTTCTTTTTTTGAGTACCTACTTTCAATTCTCTTGAGTATGTGTCTAGAAATGTTATGGCTGCTTGACATAGTAATTGTGCTTAACTTTTTAAGGAACTGGCAACTTGTTTTTCTCCTTAACTTTTAAAGGATAGTAAAAGCTAAAATTTTAGATAATATATCTCTAAAGGTCAACATTCCTTGAGTTACAATGTTATGGCTTAGATTCAAGGTGTCCCTCAAAACCCTCACATGTTTGGAAGGTGACTGGATCATGAAAGCAATATATTCATCAGTGGATTAGTGGATTAACTCACCGATAAGTTCACAACTGACTTGGTGTCAGGGTATGGGGCCTGGTTACAGCCAGCCCTGAGTTCATAACGTGGAGAGTGTTATTTCCCTTCCTGGCTCCTCCTTCCTCTCTCTGCTTCCTGGCCACCATAATGTGAGCAGCTTTCTTCCGCTCAGGCCCTTTCACCATGCCATTTTGCCTGGAGCCATCTGACCAGAGGCTGTAACCCTGAGCCAAAATACATTTCTCCTCTTTTAAGTTGTGTTACATATTGAGTGTTAGCAATGAGAAAGTAACTAAGACATACACTCAGATTTTTAAAATCAAAATCATTAGTAATTTGATAAATTACATGTTTCTTTGAATGAGATGAGCTTCAAGAAAAAAATATGTACAATACAATTACTTAATAAAAATATGAAGTTTCTCTGCTATGTTAGGTATTGACAGAAGGGAAGTAACTGATGACTCAAGTCATTGAGAAAGACCTAACATCTGCCAGGGTCAGCCTAAAACTCACTCAGCTGCGTCATCAGAGACACATGAAATCCTCTGTAAGGAACTCTCATAAAGAAGTGTAGTAAAGTCATTAGTTTCAAGTAACTTCCATTTTTATTTCATTTATTTCCTTGTAATATTTTCTAAGTAGGAGTTAGCTCAGTTATATTAACACAAATGGAATGCAAGGAAGTAAAACAGAAGAAAAAGAGGAAAAAAAGCTGAAGTAAAAAGTCTAATGTAACATTAAGGAAAACATCTCTTACAATCAGTATTTGTAGTCATTTGGACGTAGGGCTGCAATTAATTCTATTAATTATTTATATTGAAGGCCATTTTCAATAAAATAATGTTTTTTCAGTCATTTTCATTTTTCACAGTTAATATTTATGTTTTTCTTGTAGAAGTGACCTTTTTTGTAGAAAATTTAAGTGTCAAAATAAAAGACTAATTTTAAAGAAAAAAATAGCCACCTCTTCCTGTTTGTATGTCAACCTGTGTATTTAAAATTATTACATAGATAAACCAGAGATAGCTCTTCATATTTGAGTACTGTACTATTGTTTTTCGGTGTCAGGCAAAATGTTGATAAAATTAATACCATTCTAGGTAAGAATATTTATTTTCATCTAACCTCTTGCAGTTTTTTATAATGTTTTAAGGAAAATTAAATAGCCCTTGAAAAGTGAAATGCAAGGATGAAGTTACATATTATCGAGGCCAAGCTATGTCATGTTTTCTTTTATTAAAAATGAATACATCAGTTTAGATTTATTTGACAATGGTTTATGCCTTCAGTGTCCAAGCTTTAAAGATGCATTCTGTACAGTAATACTTCAGCAAGATACATCTCCCTCATCTGTGGGATCTCATTTATAAGCCAGGCTCACCTTCTGCTTCCTGCAATAATAAACGTTTTTGCCTGCAAGATTTTAGATGAGATATTGTGTTCGCCTTCTTATCCCCTTTTCAACCTATTGCCCTATGAAAAGGGTGTTTCTTTTCTGTAGCCTTTAAAGGGAAAAAACTCACTTGACTCATTTTTCCAAAGCAGCTCTTTTAATGTGTTTGGAATTGCTTTCTGAATACTGTCTCTCATGTTACTGTTGAGGTGTTTTGTTATATGTGAGACAGAAAATAGGAAAAACCACTTAGATGACTGCTTTCTTGATTAAAAAAATATAGCTTTGATTCAATACAAAAATTTTTCCCATGTTTCTGTCTTTGAGTTTTTGATGTTTAAACAATTTATGTAACAATTGACAAAAAATGTATTTAAATATGCATAGAAAACAATGTAAAACACCTACCCCCTAATCACCTTAAAACAGGAGTGATTGGGCCAGGGATTTAGCTCAGTGGTTCCGGTGCCTGCCTCTCAAGCGCGCAAGGTCCTGAGTTCGATCTCTGGTACCAAAAAAAAAAAAAGCAGGAGTGATTTTTGAAACAGAAAATGAAATATGCTTTGGCTTGTCTCCTGAGGAAGAGTATTCTGAGGCAGCACAGGTTTTACAGGGTTGTAGAACATTTGCTGCATACACGGTAGAGAGCAAAGATGTGTGCACTCACAGTCTTTAAGCAGATGAGCACTGGGCCATGGAAGGGCAGTCACAAAAAACTGTATCTTAGAATAAAGAAATTAATACCTTGAGTCTCTATTTCTTTATCTATGAAATGAAGGCAATATTATCTATGTTAAGCTGGTACAAAGATTCAAAGAATTATTAGGTGACTAATAAATGGTAATAATTACAACATATCTTAAAATACTGCCATTAAAATAAAATTCAATTTCACAGAACACATTAATTTGAAAAGTTTTTTGGGGAGTTAAAATTCTCAAATTCATCATATTCCAATATTATCAAACCAAATAGTAGATCCCACAAAAGCCTCCTGGAGGAGAAATTTTAGACAACCCCATTTGAAGTTTAGAGCATGAAGCTAAGAGGAAGCATATTTCCACTTCTCCCTCAATTAATCTGTCCGTGTCTCATTCCTCCTTCTCCAGCTTTCTGCAGCTATATGGTTGGTACTGGGAGGCCCTTCAAAGATTTTTATTTTATTTTTCTTGAGATAACAAATATTTTGGCATCACTGATTCTCAAATGTGAAAAGACTGGAAATGGAGGAATAAAATCAGACCTTCCAAGGTTAAACTGGAGGAAAGATTCTTAGCTTTATTTCTCTACTTACATTGGATTTAACTGTACAATTTAATTACAATAAAAAAGCACATTGTGAAAATAACCATGCCAAACAGCACATAGGGTGAGAACCCAATAATGTTTTCATTTATTTTACTGTATAAGGGAATAACTTAGGAATGATATTTTACAACTTGGAAGATAAATTTTATGTAAATGGACATAAAAAGGCAGGGTGTTCCTACTATGTGTAGGGTATTTATTAAGTGTTATAGATATTCCAAAGGCAAACTCTCCCCTGCTTTCTCAGAGCTGTTAATAATGGGGGGAAATAAGACATTTTCACAAATATCAAAAACTATAAAGTGTGCAAGAAGTGCAACAAAGGTTAAAGAAAAGTATTTATGGGAACAACAAAATAATGGAAGTGAAGACTGCCTGCTGAGACCTTTAGGAAATCTTTAGAGTGGTGGCATTTAAACTGTATAGGATTTCAACAATAGGGACGTATAAGGTTAGGAGGATCCAGGAGAAAAACACAACGTGAACAAAGGCGTGGAAACAGCCAGTAGCCTAGCGTGGCTGGATATACAGGGGCAGGGAGAGGTGAGGAACATGCTGGTCTATGGGTAGTAAGTAGTCAGGAGGGATTGCGATATTTGAGGGATACTGACAGGACATGAAAGATCAGAAGGAAGAGTAAAGCAGGAGGAAAGTTCTCAGAGAGCAGAAAGGGACTATTCTATGAGGCCAGGAAGATGAAGTGTTTGCTGCTAGGCTTGGAAGAGTAGTGGAAGAAAAGAATAAAAAGAGAACAATGAAAAAGTATCGCCCTACTCTTGAAGGAGATGCTTGTAGGGTGAGGTGGAAGGGAAGAGGCATAATGGGGGCTGATCAGGGGAGCAACATCCTTCATCCTACAGCCTCAATATGTCTTTGCCAAGGAAATCTTTAACTTCAGCCTCTCTGTTAAATTATGTCAGACTATGCAGCTATTTGATCTGAGTTAGGATCCCAGTAGGAATTGGGTGGCACACTCAAACTGGGACATTGACGACAAGGAGATAAAGTGTATGTAAGTAAAGTGTATGTAAGGTTTGGGAAAACCAAAAGGATAATGAGGACTGTGAGGCTGACATGCAGGAGCTGTGACTACTCCTAGTCCTGAGCTGCAAAGGAGAAAGTGGTTCTCAGAAATTCAAGAGAGGAATGCAACTATTGTCTCACCCATATATGTCCATAGTTTTCTATTGCAAAGCTCTGCTATTCCCAAATGCATATCAGAATTCTTTGGAGACCCTTTCTCTGATAGTGTCTTATTTAGATTGATAGTAATTATGCTGACCAGCCCTCTTACCTCATGCTGATCCCAAAAGGAAGCCAGAGCTCGAGGGAACTCCAAGGGATGCAGCCTAGGAGGGTCAGCCTCCCAGGGCACAGAGCAAATAAAGGGGAGGACACACATGGAGGTTGAAGTGAGAGTAGCCATCTCACCTTCTTTGATCATTTCCTAGTTACAGCACTTGACACAATTTTAACTAAAATTGGGTTGTATAATTGGTTGTTTAACATGCATCTTCCTATCAACTACCCTTGAGGTCTTTTACTCTGATCTACTGGTACCTAGCCAAAGGCCTCATAGATAGAAAGTCTCAAGAACTATTTATTGAATACATTAATAAAAACAATGAACTTTCTTATTTAATATTTATTATGGGTATTTTGAAAAATGTTCAAAAGGCTTCAAATGAAATATACATATAGCTTTGTATTCATTTTAACTATGTGTAGCAGAAAACTGTTAAGCTGAAAGTTTCTTCTCCTAGCTGTGGCTATAATTTTATTTTTCTCACTGATTACCTTACCTGGAGTCAAGTCCTTGAGATTTATCTTTGTGTGATTAGTCATAGAAGGTTGAAGGTTCTGAATATTTGTCACCATTCTACAGGCAATCATGGTGACTGGCACTATAGGATAAAATAAACTCACAGAATCCTTTCATGTCTCTGAATCTTCTACAGACTGAAAAAATTGCTTGCTAGGGCTAGGGATTTAGCTCAGTGGCACCGCACCTGCCTTGCAAGCCCAAGGTCCTGAGTTCGATCCCTAGTACCAAAAAAAAAATTGTTTGCTTATCTTATTTGCCTTGTGTTCATCAAATAAGGGTCAATAAATCTGTATTGACTGAAAATTCAGTTTAAATCAGTAACAAAATTCTTCATCAATTTCAAGTGAGAATAAGGCTCTACCAGAGCAATGTTAACTGTGAAGTATGCTGGCTACAGGGAAGAGATATACCTGGTAGAGTGAGTCATTCATCTATTTACATTATACTTAGTTAAGTGCTAGACACTCTGCTAGGTTCCTTAGATATAGTCATGGGCAGAGTAGGCATATTCCCTGCTCTAAAGCCTCTTACCTTTATGCTCTGATTTGCAGCATAATAAAAGAGTCGGACAACGAAGAAAAATAAAGGAATAGAAGTGCTATAGAGGAGTTGTAGGGCTTTGATAAGGGGACAAGAATACACTGCTCTGTAGATCAGGATTGGTAATGCATTCATACTTGGAGATGGAGTGAAAGAACAGGGCAACTGGAGAAAGCAACTTGTGGGCTGGGGCCTGAGGGAGAAGAGGTAAGACTCAGATGATCTGGAGTGAATTGTGTGTGGGGGGGGGGCAGGGGTGGTGCCACCACTTAAGGGTATGCTAAATCTGCATTTAGACAGATTATTCTTCTTGGCTGCTTTCTGCAAAATGTATCAAAGAGGGGCAGGAGCAGAAGTATAAACCTACTAAAGAACCTATTGCAGTGTCTTGGAAAAGAGATAGGAAGAGAAATGGGAAGATTCTAGACATATTTTGAGGAAGAAATGAGTCTTTTGAGCCAGGATTTGCTAATTGATTGTGGGTAAGGAGGAGGAAACAAGATGAAGCAAAATGTCCCTTAGAATTACAGCTCGATCATCTGTGCGAATGGCAGTTCCCGCATCCAAATTGAAGACTGGAAAGCAGATCATTTTGAGAGTTAGGGAAGGCTTTTGACAAGTCAGTTTTTAGATGTGCCCTTGATATGGTGAGGACATAGACACTGGATAGATGAGTCTGGAGGTGAGGGTGTGTTCAAAGCCAAGGAGGGGATGCGAGTGCATGGGGAAAGGCTAACAAGTGAAAAAGACAGGATGGAGAGAGCACTGAAGCCCTCCAATATTTACTCAGACTGGAAGTAAAAGAGGGAAGAACCAACAAAGGAGGCTGAGGACAAGAGTTCTAAAGGGTAGAAAAGAAGCTCTGCAGAGTGGAGTTACTTCCAGAAAAAAAATTATCTATTGTGTTAAAAACTACAGAAGCGTTACAATGAGGACACAGAGATACTAATTTTATTCAGTGACCTGAGATGAATATTTCAGTGGAATGGTAGATATAGAAGCCAAACTGATGTTATTTGAAGAGAAAATGGGGGTGAAGAAGTGGAACCAGCAAATACATAATCAATTTGATGGTATCTTTCAGTAAAACGCAAAAGAGAAGTATGGAGAACACAGGAAGGAAATAGAGAATAAAGAAAGTGGTGGTTGTTTCAATAGAACACAATAGTATGTTTGTTGTGCTGATTGGATAATCCAATAGAAAAGGAGAGAAAATAAACGTAAGAATGAAGTCCTTGAGAAGGAGAGAGGAGATGGGATCCAAGACACAAGGAGAGGACTATAAGGAGAGGAAGAAGTAACACAAGAAGGCAGAGAAACTGAGAAGTAGATAGGGTTTCCTACTTGGTTGTGGGAAGAAGAGAAAGTTCCTAATTTTTTGGATGCACAGTAAAGAAAGGTTATCAGCTGGAGACAATAAGTAAGCATGGGAAACAGGAATAAGATGTGAAAGAATGATTTCATGTTCTGGGAAAGAACTCACGAGGAAATGGAATGGGATCGTTGGGCACTGCTGAATGCTCATTTTGGGGTTTTAATCATGATTTTGAGTGCAGCCAGTCATTGCACAGGTCTTGTGTGTCATTTTCTTAGCAAAGGTTAGCAAGTTTGATGTAGATGTGTGTTCAAGCAGGGTAGATTTTTGACAGGTGAGTACAATATAAAAGAGGGGAAATTTGTTGTGGGTGGTCATGGGAGTGATGGACCATAAAATCTAAACTGGGAAGCGGGGATGTGAAAACAGAAAAGGAATGATAAATAGTAGAAGGTGGTCATTTTTATATATCAAGGGGACCAAAGAATTATTACATTTTGTGCAGTAGAACAAGTGAGCTGGAAAGTGAAGAGGTGATATTGAAAAGGTAGCTTATTAAATATGCCATTTCAGGAGATGGCATTACTGGAAATGAACATAGGAAGGTGGCTAAGGTGGTAAGAGGAAAAGCAGATGGGAGTTGGGGATGTCAGGAACAGAGAGGGCAGGATGTGTATTTTGGGAAGTTGAAAGTCACCGAGAATGTGACAACTGACTGGATGGAGAGGAAGACAGAAAAACCTCTAAGGAAAAGAGTCTAGGGAGAGAGTCAGTAGGTAACAGCCAAAGAAAGAAAGAAGATTAAGCAAACAAGAAGTCGGGAGGCTCAAAGGGTCTGGAACTTTGAAGGAAGTGGCTTGGGTATGGGAATGAACATTTAACACTTCTAGCTCTGACATAAATGGAATGTGTCTGCATTGCCAGGGATCTGCATCCTCCAACGATGGCTAGATTTAAGGTACATTTGGGAAACAGCAGTCACAGGCATTTGCTGATCATGGATCTAGAATTCTATATGACCCAGGAAGGTCTAAGAGATGACAGGAAATGAATTGGGTTAGATGAGTTGCTATATAGAGAGCAAGTCTGAAAAGGGGACAGGAAAAAGACCAGGGTGAGGGATAAATATGGAAGGGAGGTAGTCTTGTTAGTAGAGACAAAAACTGGCCCTCTGAAAACTGCACTGAAGGGAAAGTTGTTCCTTTTGAAGTCCCCACAATAAGTTTGTTGTGTTTTTTTCCCCAACACTTTGAAATTGATTTTCATGTTCTTTTAGGGAATGAGGGGGCTGTCAGGAGAGATAAAGAGAAGAGATACATACAGAAGGGAACAGAAACAAACAATTTCTTTGGTCACTTGCAAAATAAAAGATTTCTTTTTTGCCTTTAATCTTCATTGAGACTATACAGATGTTGGGAATCACAATGACGAGAAGGAAAGCTGAGAAAGCTCACAGGCAACAGCCCTGATTGTCTCAGAAAGAGGAGGAAATGATATTAGCAACAGAGTGAATGCAGTAGGGAGGACTTGGAAGCTTTAAGGAGAATGGAAAATGTCTACATGGCTGCTGTGGTGACATCAACAGGAAACTGACATGGAAAGGAGAGTTACTGAGCTACACTGGGCACACAGATAACTGAACTCTGTTCATTTCTCCCCTAGAATTCTAAAAGTTAGCATTCTACCAAGTCTGAGGCCACCAGTACACAGATAGCAGGAGAGGGGTGCGGGGGGAGAACTTGGAAAGCATCACTTATTCGATAAAATTCAAACCAATATTTTTTGTATTGTTTTTTGAAACAAGGTCTCCTTATGTAGTTCAGGCTGGCCTTGAACTCATGATGTAGCTGAGGCTGTCCTCAAACATGTGGTGATTCTCCTGCCTCAGTCTCCTGAGTGCACCACCATATCCATCTCAAAATTTCTAGCAATTTTTAAAGATTGTATCAGCCAGACTGAGTTTGAAATTCTTCTTTGTGATTGCCACAATTATCATTGGTAGATACTGTGGGATTATTCTTTTCTCTCTATCTGATACTTAAGAAATGAAAGAGAATAAATTGACTTTTGGAGGATGGTTTGTTTCTTTTCTTTTTCTCCTTTCCTTTCCTTTCCTTTCCTTTCCTTTCCTTTCCTTTCCTTTCCTTTCCTTTCCTTTCCTTTCTTTCATTTCCTTTCCTTTTTTTTTTGGTTTGTTTGTTTGTTTTGAGAAAGTGTCTCTCTCTTGCTCTGTAGCCCTGGCTAGCCTTGAACTCATAAGTATCCTCTTGCCTCAGCCTCCAAAGTGCTGGATGCTCAACTAGGAAGTGACTTTTAAAAGAATATGGTACCCAACTTATTTTGTCATATCCCATAAGCTTAGGGAAGACACCCAGCTCCTCAGGCTGGGAATGTAGCTCAGGGGCCCTGTGCTTGCCTCGAAAGCACAAGGTCCTGAGTTCGATCCCCAGCACCAGGAAGAAAAAAAAAAAACAAAAACCTCCTTAAGAACAGCAGTCATTTTGCATTCACCCTGAATTAAATCACATAATTGAGACTTACGTAAGAGCTTTTATGCTTCTAAGTCTTTTGAATATACTCTAAAATAATTCCTTAAAATTCTTTTCCTAAGTAAAACTTCCACATTTTAGGAAACGGATATGCTTTGTAAAAAAGGAAAGAAGAAGAAAAATTTCTTTCCTACTTGTTTTCTTCTTTGTCTGTAATACAACTTTCAATAATTCTGCTATTGTTAAGAGTCTTAAGCACCAAGGTCATGATTCTTGCTCTTTCTTTCTCCTGACAGCACCAAGACACAGGGTAGCAGCAGGTTCACAAAACCACTGACCCAGAGAACAGAGGTGGACAGCACCTGGCCAGGAGGGCAGCACAGCCTGGGCACGTGGACCAGTGGACAGGCGGGAGCAGAGGATAGGAGATGAAAGGGATCTCACCAGGGCTCAGACACCAGGGAGCCCGAGGGGCCTGACCAGAGGGAGAGGCTGTGGCAGATTCTCAGGCAGAGACAGGACCAGGCAGCTGCAGAAGGAGAAGATGGGCACTCAATGTCAACGAAGCTTTATCTTTGGAAAAAAACTTCCTGCCTGCCTCCACTTCTTGGTCTTTCTAAGTGGCTCTGAGCTAAACAAGCAACATAAGACTTTTATGACTGAGATGAGGGGCTTTTTCCCTTTTAGAAGTAGCCTGAAAAAAGAATGCCCATCAAATCCTCATGAATCTTTTCCCCTGAGGTTTTGAATTTGAGATAAAAATTCTCCTGGGATTTTCCTTACTAAATGAGTAAATGTTCCCAGCACATAGATTTGTTTTTTTTAATTAACCAGCCAATTGTGTTCTCATACATTGTAAGGAAGACCCTCAGAGTACATCTTCTGCCCACAGGGTCTTATGTCCTTCAGAAACCAAAGGCATTCTCTTATCTCTCCTTCCCTGCACAGAGGGCAGAGACAAAGGAGAAAACATAGACAAGCCAGCACCCTAGGTTTATTTCCTTTTTCCTTATTTTGAGTCTTTAATATCCTTTCTCTTTCAATCCCAACTTTTTAGCTTCTGCAGAATTCTCCTTTTGTTTGGTTTTTCTGTCCATTTTATACTGATAGTGAAATCTGGGAATAATAATAGATACCTTTAGAACAGTTTCCCATAGAGAGTAGGTACTCAATAAATAACTGGCTCAATTCACTTAAAAATGGTCATCATTATTAGCACTTCTTACATGCTAGACTACATTATTTAATAATTTCATTATATTATCATAACAGTTTCAAATTGGGAATTTTATCCTCACTCTACAGAAGAGGAAACTGAGTCACATATAGGTTATGCTGCTTCTCCCAGCATGTACCAATCCTGCATGGTAGTAAATGGTAGGTCTAGGATTCAAACTCAGGCAGTCTGAACTGGATCACACACAGTAGGGTTCTAAATTCAGTATGGTAATCATTACCAGTGGGATTAGGATAAGGAAAGCGGGCATAAAAATCTACTTTACCTTAATATCATATAGCAGTTCCCCAAATTTTTATTATTAAAATTTTCAAACTTAAAAATAAAGAGAATGGTATATTGAATATCCTTATATCCATTACCAGTTTCAAAACTTATCTTGTTTCAACTAAAATTGTAGCCCCCACAATGCCCCAAATTATTTTAGCAAGTCTTAGACAATATATCATTTCATCTGTAAATATTGTATACATTTCTAAAAGGAAGTAGTTTTATCAAGACTTTAATATTATTATTTCAGCTGAAAAAATATAAAATTAAAAACAGATTAATCTCAGTCTTTAAACATTAGCTTAAAATATCAAAAACTTTCCTTTAAGTTAAAATGAAATGGAGAGAAAGTTATTCTCAAATAGCTTCAGGATGTAGAAATTCCTGAAATGTAGACATCTAGTTGCCTCTTCTAATAGGAGATAGACTACTGAAAATAAGGTGAGGTGTTACAAGAAAGAAGTTTAATGTTAGGGTATATGTGCAGTTCAAGCTTGGAGATTTTCCTCCTTTCTCATTTGTTTCTTATCTAGTATGTGTCAGACATTGTGTTAGGATTACATATAAAGTAGTAAATAATACAGATGCAATCCCAGCCATTTCGCAGTCTCAGCCAAACATGTAATCCACCCAAAATATAAAATCAGAAACTGTGAAAGAAAAGAGCAAGATACTATAAGGAATAATAAGAAAGCCTCATTTAGACTGAATTGGGAGGGAATGGAAGCTCATACCAAGTGTTATGTAATGTGACCTGAAAGATGACTGGAGCCAGCTAGATGAAGTGTTTGAGTAAGACAGGTTCAGACAGAGAAAACAGAAGTGCCCAAGGCATGAAAGAATCTGAAGAGCTCAAGGTCCAAAGGAAAAGCAGACATGGTTGAGTGTAAAGGTGTCTTAATTACTTTTCTACTTGTTGAGACACATTAGCTGGCACCTGAAGATTAAAGGAGGAAAGATTTATTATGGCTCACAGTTTTACAGGTTTCAGTCCATAGACCACTGGCTCCAAGGCAGGACTACATAGCAGAGGGGCATGGTGGAGGAGAGCTACTTCTGGCACGGCAGACAGGAAGCAGAGAGACAAGGGAGGAGCCAGGAAGGGAGATACAAACTTCTGGGCTCTTCTGACCAGGCCCACCTCCTAATGCCCTGTAATCCAATCACCTTCCAAAGGTCATGCCTATGGTCACATGAAGTTTTAGGGGGACATCTAGATATAAACCATAACAAAAGGGCAAAGTGAAGTGGGACAAGATGAGGTTGGAGACAGGCAGGGCCTTATAGACCATGTTAAAATACTTGAATTTCACGCAAAAGATAAGCCATTGAAAAGTATTAAGTCAACCAGGCATGGTGGGACATGCCTATAATTCCTGCAGTATGGGAGTTTGAGCAGGAGAACTGCAAGTTGGAGCCCAGCCTGGGCCACTCAGCAACTTGGAAAGACTCTGTCTCAAGATATGAAAACAATAAAAATGGCTGAGGATGTAACTCAGTGCAAAGGCCCTGGGTTAAACATTAAATAAAGATATTAAGTCAAAGGTCTACTATCTCGAATCTATAAAGAATTGAAAAAGATCAGACCTCCCAAATTTAAAGACCCAATCCGAAAATGGGCATCTGAAATGAACAGACATTTCTCAGATAAAGAAGTAGAAATAGCAAATAAATACATGAAAAAATGTTCAACATCACTGGTCATTCGAGAGATGCAAATGAAAACAATGCTGAGATTCCACTTCACTCCAGAAAGAATGGCTGCTATCATGAAATCAACCAATAACAAATGCTGGCGGGGCTGTGGGGAAAGAGGAACCCTGCTCCACTGCTGGTGAGAGTGTAGACTGGTGCAACCACTGTGGAAATCAGTATGGAGATATCTCAAAGAACTAGGACTGGAAGTCCCATTTGACCCCGCTATTCCACTGCTGGAGATCTTCCCCAAAGAATTAAAAGAATCATACCACAGTGATATATGTGCACCCATGTTCATAGCAGCACAGTGTGTGATAGCTAAAACTTGGAAACAGCCCAAATGCCCATCAACTGGAGACTGGATAAAGAAAATGTGGTTTTTTTATAAAATGAAGTGCTACTCAGCCATAAAAAATGAGAAATTAGAGACATTTATAGCTAAGTGGATGCACATTGAGGCGATACTCAAGTGAAATAAATAGGACACACATGTATAAATACAAAATAGTTTCTCTGGTGTGAGAAACTGAAAGTGTAAATAAGGACTAAAATGTATAATAGGTCATGTGAAATAGGAAGAAAAGGGGCAAAGGGGAAGGAAGTGGGAGGGCTAGGGGAAAGGATAGAAGGGAATGGGACTAATATGAGAAAATGGAAAAATAGGAACAAAATCTTTGTAAATAGGGAGGAATGGAGGGGTTGAAGGGAGGGCTGGGCAAGGGTGAAAAATAAGAACCAAGAGAGACTATGTAAAGGTGCAAATTTCCAATGATGAATGTCATTATATTGTATACCTAAAATGTACCAATGATTAGAATGAATAATCGATAATGCAAAATGGGAAGAAAAGGTCCAAAGGGGTAGGGGTAGTGGGAGGGTCAGGGGAAAGGAAAGAAGGGAAAGGAAAAATGATGAGAAATGGAAACAATGGAAATAAAGTCTTTGTAAATAGGGAAGGGTGGAGGGGGTGAAGGGAGGGCTAGGAATGGAGAAAAAATAAGAACCAAGATACATTATGTAAAGGTACAATTCCCAATGAGAAATGTAATTGTGTTGTATACCTACAATGTACCAATAAACGAATTTAATTAAAAAAAGATACTAAGTCAGGAGAGTGCTTTGGTCTTTTAAAATATTGTAAAGATTATTTTGTTTGTTGTATAGAAGTTTCAGTGGAGGGTTTAAAGGGAGGAATTAGATTTAATTAGGAGAGAGTTGCCTTTGTATAGGCAAAAGAAGGTGTTCAAGGACAGAGAAGATACTTATATATTGAAGATATATTTTGGAGTAGAATCTATAGGACCTAATGATGTATATTCATCTCCCTGTCATTGTAGCTCATATTGAGGTCTTCATCATCATCCCAGGTCTTAGGTTTTTCATATAAGACTCCTTTCTAGATATTGCTAATGCTGTCATTTGCATAATCTCCTATTGTACTGATAATATTGATTGAGCACTCATAATGTGTCAAGCTGTATGCTAAGTGCTAGACTTTGGGATCTCATTCAATTTTTCCTTTAACTCATTGAGTACAAATTTTAGAGATGAAGAAATAGAATTTAGAGAGGTTAAGTGACTTATCCAGCCACATGGACAATAAATAAGCCTGGGACTAAATTTCTTCTGCCTTCAACACTTGTCCTCTGCAGCACAATATGACATTCCGTCAACACATCTACAGTAATAATGATATGGTAGACGGCTTTGTCAAATGATCCCTAGAGATTCCTACAGGCCATTATGCACTCCCTTACATAATCCCCTCTGCTTGGTATAGGAGGGAGCTAGTGACTTGCTTCTGACAGGCAGAATGCAGCAAAAACAATGGGATGTCACTTTGAGATTAGATTAACGGAACTTTCACTAGCTGGCACTCTCTTTTGCCTTCTTGTTCACTTGCCCTGATGAAGCAAGTCAGCACCTGAGTGGCCTATGGAGAGCCTACACTGAAAGGAGTGGAGGGCAGCTCCTGCCAATATCATATGTAGACCTGAATCATGTCAAGAACCACGTGAGTAGGAACGGAAGTGGACCCTTCCCTCTTGAGTACTGAGATTGCTGCTGACCAGGTGACATCTTGATTTTAGCCTGCCAGACTCTGACCTAGTTAGTTCATGCTTCCAAAAATGGTTGTTTCGAGCTACCATGTTTTAGGGGTAAGTTCTTACACAGCAAAACCTAACGCAAGTGATAATGTCAGTATTAATAATATTAACTATCATAACATCTTGCATTTATGTAACATTTTAAAACTCTCCAAAGAAAAGTCAAATTTTAAAATAGTAAAATTAGAAGAAACTATTTCTATTATCTTCCCCCTAAACATAACAGCTGCACTTGAAAGTACCACCTGCATTTTGAACAAGAAAAATTGGTATTATTCACCTGGTTTTCATTACCTCAATTCCCATCTCTAAAACCATTTGAAACATGGTACCTAGCAAGGGAGATATTTTCTTCTTTATACTAAGCTATTAGTAAAGAGGCATGTTTAAACCATCTGGTCTGGGTGTTCTTTAGGACCTTAAATTTGTAGCTGCCAATTGGATTTCTTACCCTGTGCTGGGGTTTTGTAATCCCTGTATTAATTCTGCTCCAAGAGAGGGACATAGACTTTAGGCTGTCAATCAGTATTTTTACCAGTTGAGATGTAATATAAGGGATCAAATTTTTAAAAAATTAACATAAGACCAGAGCTCAGATTGGGCAAGATCACAAAGGATTTTTCTAAAAAGTTCATCCCAGAAGGAGCTAATTACTGTGGGAGAAAGTAATCTTCATGTTTGGCTTGAATAACCACAGAAACAACAAAATGCAAATATTTTTTAAATTATGGAAAAATTAAAGGAAGAAAAACTTTTGCACCCTTAGGAGGACTTACATTTTTTAAGATACTGAGTATATCTGTAAATGTGCATATGCCTACATGTAATATGCATTAACAGAATGAGAAACAAAGGAAATATACTAAAAAATAATACATTTATTAATTTTGCACATTGTGATTAAGCATCTAATATGTGCCAGGTAACTTTTAAATGTGAAGAATATGCCACAAAATAAGATAAATACAATCTCTATCCTGGTATAGCTTACATTTTAGTAGAAGAGATAGATACCCAAAAGCCAAAGCAATAAATAGATTGTGATAGAGATTAAAAATAAAAAGGAAGAATTGTTTACATTAGAGTCTCAAAAAACACTTGTCTGAGAACTAAAGGAAGAGTGGGGTCAGCTGTGTCACAACCTGGGAGAGATCTTTTCAGGAAAAGAGAATAGCAAACACAAAAATCCCAAAATAAGAAAGAATATGGAGCTGGGGATTTAGCTCAGTGGCTTCACCTCCTTCCTTGCAAGCGCAAGGACCCGAGTTCAATACCCGGTACCGAAAAAAAAGAGAAAGAATATGGAATGTTCTAGAACTGTCAAAGGTCTTTGAGCCTGGTGGAGAGTGGTGTGAAGTGAGACGTGGTAGTGACAACTCGATCATTTAAGGCCTTGTCTAGTAAAAGGAGTGTGCTTTTACTTTAAATTTAAAGAGAATCCACAGACGCTCCTTAGGGCTCAAGTGGCATTTTCTGATTTATGTTTCAAACTACTACTCTTCTGGCTATGTAAAGAATAGATAGCAAGAGTGGACTTCAGAAGCTGAGTAGAAAGCAAAATCGCAATATTACAAGATGAGAGATGACAATGGCTTAGAGCAGAGAGTGGTAAAAAACATGAAGAGTAATAGATTTTAGTATGAGAAGGACTTGAAGGGGGATTGGACATGGAGGCTGAAGGAAGTGATGAATGAATCAAGTACACCTCTTGAGCCTGGGGTTCAGTGGGTGAATGGTGTCCTGTATTGTACTGAGAAATTCCTGCAAAGATCTGAGTGGTGCCAGACTCAAGGGACTGGATTTAAACATACAAAGACTGAGATGCCTATGAGATAATCAGGTAAAGATGTACTTTAGGAAATTAAACTGTGAGTTTAAGCTTCATTTAAACTTATACATATTACATATAGTTTATACATATACATGTGCATATTATAGTTAGCCTAAATATACCAAACATATATTATAGCAGAATATGTAATTTAATTCCTTGGTTTTTAGAGAACCAAAACTAATTCCAGAGCCCTTTCAGTTATTTTTTTGCTTTTAATTGAAGTCCAAACAAAAAATCTGATTGAATTTTTTGCAATTTCATGTGGATTATTTTAAAATTTTGACTGTTCTAATTCTCCACTACAAAAAGAGCTTTTTATTTCACTAAAGAAAGGGAGACAGGTCTAAAATTTATAAGGTACACTTACTGTGAAACAGGAGGAATAACATATTATTTCACTTAGGCTTATAACAATTCTCTAAAATCACCTCCTTTCTGCAGGTGAGGAAGCTGAAGTTCAGAGTATTTAAACAACTTGCCCAGTGACATATGGTTAGAAGTCAAAGCCAAGTTTTCTATTGGCACTAAAAGCCATGTCCCCTCTTTATAGAGGTTATAAACCCCGGAGCATCTCCTTTTGTATCTCTTTTAGTTTCCCTATTTTTCCACTGTTCTTACATCTCTTGTATAAATTGAAATCAGCAGTCAGTGCATCCCTTCTATTTATATTGTTACTAACTCTTTCTGCTGAGTTTTGGACATGCTTCATTCCTCACCTCTACCATTTCATGGTATTCTGCCATTGTCTCAGCTGCTTAATGAAAATAAATCCCCACTATCCCTCCTTCTCACAATGTCATAAATGGATGCTACTGCCTTGGCAATTTTCTGGACCTCTGCATCCAGTGAGGATTGGCTGTTACCTAAACTGTTAATTTTCTTCTGGCCATAATCCACAGGAAACTAAATTCATTAACTCTGAGACTTGTTTAATGGAACAAACAACTTGATTTTCCTCCTCTTTTCTATTTGTTCTACCCAAAATATTTTATTATATTTCCCATTCTATTTATTTCACATTTTATTTTATTGATTTCTTTTTATGTTGTTTTAATAATATAATGCCGTTTTCTAGTCGGTTTTTTCCTTGTATTTCTATTTTTTTGCTCTTTTTGAATAGGGCCAATTGAACCTCTTTGTTTATCTATTTAATCCCTCTAATAGCCCCAGGGCTTGACCACTGTATATCAGGAAAAAATTAATAGTTGTCATAGAGTGATACAACTACCTTAGTTACTTAGTCAAAGTAATGCCACATAGTTTTAAAATCCTTTGTAGCAATTTCTGTGTGCCTGTCTCTGTTGTAAGCTATTATTATCTGCATGTTATAGGTGAAGAAACAACTGGGAAAAAAGAACAGGAACTCAGAATAGAAAATCTATATCTACTTTTGCACATAGAAATAGAACTTAACCCTAATCACTCAATGCCAGTTTATATTTGGGGTGCCGTATGATAGGAAGAGGATAAGAACCAAGAAATGGGGTCTTTTACTGTGCAAAGATGTGGGGTATGCACAGAAGAGAGCAGAGTTCCAGACGGAGAGAACTGAAGATGGGGGCAGGACTCACTCTCTAAGCAGGAAAGGTAGCTGTGAGGGAGACTGACCTCCTTGTAAATGTAGAAGTCTCTTCCTTTCCTTTTGATGCCAAAATAAAAATTTTACGTTAGCTAGAAACTTCTCTTTCAGTCTGATAGAGCTCTAGGAGAGAAATTTCCATATACCTGCACACTGTGATGTGCTTCTTTGAAGAGACCAAAAACATATGGTGGGCTTGGAGAAGATGGCATCAGCTTATTGAGTAGGCCATGGGACAGATCCATGTGGCAATTAGCAGTGTTGTTGGGTAGTCTCAAAGGAGAATCTTAGAGGAGCATTCGAATGAAAAAAGCTCCCCCCCCCGAAAGCTCAAACCTAGTAACCCTTACAGAATGGTGAATGTTCTCTGAAAGGGGAAAACGGACAACTAGGAAACACTTGCATCCTAGACCACACATGAAGTGTTCATGCTTGATGGAAATAATATGAACATTATTCCTATTTAATATTAAAATACCTAGAAGCATTATGATATCCTGATTTCGTGTTGTAAGTTTGAAAAAATCCACTGATAGTCTATAGCCACACACAAACCAGTTTTTTGGTGAGAGTTGCTGCTTTATCAGGAGTAACATGGGTTCTACTTAGATCCCAGTGTGTGCATGAATCAAAACCTAGTAGTTGAAAAAAATTATAGGCCAAATGAAAATAAAACAACATGTATGCTTAGTCAGAGGGGGCAAAACAAACAATTGATAACGATACAGCAAGTGTCTTCTATAACTAAATAGTAAGACTATTAGTAAATCAAATTATGACCAATGTAATATAACATTGTTGATATACTACTAATAAAGGATACTTTCAGAAAACAGGAGAAATTTAAAATATCTGCAATGCATAAATAGTAAATACTTTTCAAGGTTTTTCAACAGACCATAGAATACTGATTTAGAATGCCCAATAAATTCAAGAATAGGTTTAGTTTATGAATACCACATTTTAGTAATTTTTAATAACACACTCTCTGTAACAGGAATGTTTGGGGATGTAACAGGAATGTTTGGGGATGTAACAGAAAACTACAGTAACTTAGGTCAAAGGAATATTTATTGTTTCTGTAACAGAAACTGGGAAGCATATGGTTTGGAGATTAGCTCAGCAGCTTCAAATTTTAGGGCACTTGGTAGATGGCTTTGCGCTTCTCTTGGCCTTGCCTGTGGCGCCAGTTATCATATTCTTAGGCCTCAGAATTTAAAGGCAAGAAGCAAAGGTGAGGCTATAGTACTGAAGGAGCTTCTTTCACATGTCAGTCTCCTGTTCTGCTAAGTCTACACGTTAAATCTATGTGTGTGTGTGTGTGTGTGTGTGTATTCAGCTTCTAGAGATGATGATATGCAAAAAAATGAAAGTTGGGAATGTGTGTTGAATATTTTGTTTTATGGGTGTTGAGTATTTCATTAACAGGTATTACCTATATTTTGTATCTTAAGTCTGTTTAGGCTATTATAATATAAAATACTTGGATAGGAGGGATGAACATGCTCTTAGGACCTCTTTTATACAGATACTGATCGCATTTGTGAACATTGAGCCCTCATGGTCTACTTTCCTCCTGAAGACCCCATCTCTTAATCTTATTACACTGGGAATTAGGTTTCAACAAATGAATTTTAAGGGAACATAAACATGGAGATTATAGCATTTTCCATGTTTAAAATCCTTGACTTTCTCTAATTTTTTCAAAATATACTTTTATTTTTCACTGACATATAGTAATTATATATATTTATAGGATAAGTGTAACACTTCAATATAGGTATACAATGTGTAATGATCAGGTCAGGGTAGTTGACATATTTCTTACTTCTAACATTCATTTCTCCTTGTTGGGAACATTCAAAATCATTTCTACTGGCTCTCTCAAAATGGTCAATTAGTTATAGTCAACCATAGATAAACTACTATGCTATGCAACTTGAGAAGTTATTTCTTCTATTCAGTTGCACCCCTGTACCTGTTAACAAAGTTCTCTCCATTCCCTTATCTACTACACCCTTCTCAGGCTTTGAGACCCACCCCTCAAACCTCTATGAGATCAATTTTTAGTTTCCTCATATAAGTGATAAACAGGTGGTATTTGTCTTTCTGTGCCTAACTTATTTCACTTAACATAATGATTCACAGTGCCATCCATTTTGTCATAAATGACAAGATTTCATTCTTTTGCCAGCTGAAGAATATTCCATTGTGTGTGTGTGTGTGTGTGTGTGTGTGTGTGTGTGTGTATCACATTCTCTTTATCTGGTCATCAGGTGTTGGATACTTAGGTTGATTCCATTTCTTGGCTATTGTGAGTAGTGCTGCAATAAGCATGTGAGTGGAGATGTCTCTTTAACATACTAATTTCAATTCTGAGGATATGTTCCCAGGATAGGGATTGTTGAATCATATGGTAGTTCTATTTCTTGTATTTTGAGGGAACACCACACTTTTCTTAATAGCTGAACACTCCTACCAGCAGTGTATTAGGGTTTTCCTTTCTGTGTATCCTCACAAGTATTAGTTATTTACTTTCCCTGAATTTTCTACAATATAAAATCAAGATTGCTTATATGGTACAGACCTAGGCCCCTTCCAATGAGTTCTGTAGACTCACGTCATTTCCCTCTCCAATAATCAAGCAAGGTACTAACCACACACCAATCTCAGTTGCTATACCTCAGCTTTCTGCCCTAAATATGTCTTAGCTTTTCTACTCACACACAGTCTGTTGTTTTCCAGCCTCCTCTATAACCCCAGGAAAAAGTTCTGTTTTCATCTAAATTTTCACAGCATCCAGTGTTCTTCTATATAACTTGACTGAGGCTCAGAATTAAGAATGGTTGAAGGATTTGTTAATGGGTAGGGGCACAGAAACCGTGTGGGCATCTCAGGAGCACAGGCCTCTGTGCTACAACATGAGTTCTCATAACTTGAACCGACTTTAATATAATTGATTAATTAGGGAACATTATTTATATTTTGCAGATTGCATTGGCTATAATTGGATAGGGATTGGGAATTAGCATCAATCAGAACAGAATTGCTGTTCTGATTCAGCCAGCTTTGTTTAAACGTCTAAACGATAAGATAGGTGATAAAGGTGATAAGAACTGTCTTCAGATGAGCACCATACTTAGGGTAGTTCTGCTGGTGACTAGAAAAGCAATTAGCCTGCAGTGGAGTAGGATTGCTCCTTCTAAAATAAGGGGGAATTTTTAGTTGTCAGAAATAATCAGTGTGGGTGATTCACTGGCAATGCATGGGTGGAGACCAAAAGTGCTGGAGTCCCTGTAATCCACAGGTCAGACCTACACAAGGAGGAACTGGCTTGTCCCAAAGATGAAAGGTCACAAGTTTCACTGCCCTAATCTTGCGACCCCAAGGACAGACAAGACAGCTGAAGGAAAAGCAACGTTCAGGGCAGTAGTGGTGAACCTATGGCACGCTTGCCACAGCAGGCGCTCAGGGTCCTCTGTCAGCTCGTGAGGCATGTTGCCCCAGTATGGCCCCAGCAGTGGAGCATTCAGGTTTAATTGCAGTGTTGGCACTTGGTGATTAATAAGTGGGTTTTGGGTTGCAGTTTGGGTACTCGGTCTCTAAGGTTGGCCATCAGTGGTTTGGGATTTAATAGCTATTTGGTATATAAAATTATTAAAGGAAAACTTATCATCATTTTGATGACTGAAATTATACAGCCCCCTCCCTCATCCTCTTTTTCACTGAAACAAAAGTTATTGCTTAAACCTATTTTTCTCTTTTACGTAAGTGGAGTTTTCTTAGGAAGGAAACAGTCTTCTTAGTAGGGAAGATAGTAAGGAGAAGGTACTTCTCACTATCTGATTTGTCACAGATTCCCCCAAGTATAGGTGGGGTTGGCTATACTTATCAGTTTTCACCTCCACTTTGGGTAACTTTTCTATTCGAAAGTGAAGTCTGCTGTGCTGTAGGGAAATGTTGGCTAGCTTACACTTCTTTTAGATGTTATATACAAATCTGGAAGTATCTTTTTCTGGAAATAAAGAATTCTTCACTTCAGAATAAAGTTCAATTTACAATGTATATTTAAAAAAATATATAATATATATACATATGTGTATATATATATGTGTGTGTGTGTATATATATATATATATATAAAATATCCCAGTGGAACATTTTAAATTATTTTAATAGCACATAGCTAAGTTCAACACTACGAAAACTCTCCAGGTTATAAAAGTGAAGAAATCTCAGAGTAAGAAGGAATTAAAGCTCAGTAGTCACAAAGTACCAGGATACCATAATTGGGGCTTTAATACTTTGTAGAGATACAACTCTAGGGGCAGGGCCTGTACATAGCAAAAACTCGATTGCCTGCCTAAAGTGAGAAACCAAGAGTTTTTCTGCCATGATGCCAAGAAACTTAAACAGAGCACAGAGCCAGCCATCTGTCTGAAGGTGTAAAAGAAATAGTCTGCAATACATAGAGGACTCAAATCTACAAGCAGATGAAAGTACCTAAATTTACATGACCCACATGATGCAGAGATCTGAAACAAAAGAAAACAAAACAAAACAAAACACAATAGTTCAGAACCTCAGTGAAAACTAGGAAATCGCCTCTAAAAGAAGACTCCAGGCCTTAGTTGATAATGCTAGCAAGGTAATTCTTGCAGAAGATGAATGCATAAGCAGGAATTATATTAGAATATTTAGTGGCAAACAAGCCACCCAACAAAATGCACTATCTTGTCAGTGGTTCCTTGCTGGGCCTATTGGGCTTTCCTTTGAAATCTCAGTGGAAGCAAGGTTACTACAACTCATGCATTCTGCATGTCAGTAAAACCATCATCATGTGGATGATAACCAGGTCTGCTTTAAGTAGAAGCAGAAGCCATGCCCATTCGGACCATGGCTGCAGTGGTCTCTGAAAGCATGATGGCTGAACATGGTGAAATGAATCCTAGGAAATTGATTCTCAAGCACAGGGTGCAGGGGCTCTCTTCTCAAATGAAAGATTGACCCTTTTACACTCTTGAGTCTGCAATAGATAGAGTCTTGATGATTCCTGAGATTCTCCCAAGGCATCTCTCTTCTTGTCCCTGTAGATAGTACTTTGTTCTTTTTTATTGGCATTAATCTCTTTAGCAGCAATACCTTCCCTGGGCCCCAAATTTATACATAAGTCCTTCTAGACCAAATTTGTTCTTCAAATTTTTCTGCTCTGCCTTTTGCTCCCAATTCTTACATAAATCTAGCTAAAAGCAGTCAGTAGTACCCATGTCACAGTTTAAATGTTGAGCTGTCTTGAAATTTCTTTCTTCTGCCAGATTGATTAGTCTACCTCCATTAAACTCAGTCTCTTCTATGGTCTCAGTACATGGGAAAATGTAGACAAATTTTCTGCCAGAGTTTTACACCCATGGCCTACAGTCCAACTGCCAATGGAGTACTTATTTGCAACTGAAACCTTCTGAGCCTGGCCTTTACTGTGCATATGGTTACCACCGTCACAGTCTTTTGAGCTCTGACCAGAACTAATCATCGACCTCTGTTACAGAGTTTGACAGCTACTCTTGTCCATATTTGCAAACTTTTTCAAACTCCTCCCAAAGGCTCCTTCCAAAGGCTTCTAAACTGGATGGTCAGGTACAGTTACAGCAATAACCCCACTTGTTTGGTACCAATTTTCTGTATTAGTGGGATTTCTTGTCACTGAGACACTTATACCTTAAAGGAAGAGAGGTTCAGTTTGCTCACAGATTTAGTCCAGTAATTAGTTGTTGAAAGAATGAATGAATAAATGAGTGATCTTGTTAAGTATAGCTCCTCCCATGCAAAATGTAACCAAAATGTAATCAAAGTAACCACTTGACAGGACTGTGAGAATTAAATGATTTCATTCCCCCACACCCAAAATCCAGCACGGTATCTAGCATAGAATAAGAACTCAGTAAATATTAACTATTACTAATATACAGAGTTAGTTAAAGTACAAATCTCAATGTCTGGACGTAGAATAATTTAAATAATTATATATTCTTGTTACATTTTCTTTTATTTCCCCTATCATATCTGTTATTTATATTTTCTTTTGAGAAATGTTTGTTCTTTATAGAGTCATGCTCATAGATAGTACTAAGAACTCAATTTGAATTCATAATTCTATGGTTTATCTCAGATTAAATTAAAATAAAGATTGTGACATTTTTATATATTAGTAACAATGGGATTATTTTTTCCAGGTGAGTATTTATTACACTATTAGAAAAATAAAATCAAGAAAGAAGCTAAATAGAGGACTGGCATCTCTGTACCAGTAGAAATATCATGTCATAGTGTTCTAAGGAGAAAAGGGTTCCATACATATTAAAAACAAGGAAGAAATAAAAACACAATTTTCCCTGAGTTCATTCTGATTTTCAGTTATTACTTTTTAAAAGGGAGTTAAAATATCGTAAAGAAAATTAGATCATCATATAGTTTTGTGCTATTATATTCCTTTTAATATTCAACTACAATTTATGTAATTTAAACTATAAATTTCAGAATTCTTTTGCACTTTCCTGCTTGACAGAAAAAAAAAGAAACTTGCAGTGCCATCTTGTGAAAAAGATGCAGAACTGCATTATGTTAACTCATTCGGATACGTTGAAAGAAAGGATACAGAGTTAAAACTTCTGGATAATGAAGATTAATCATATTTCTGTTGGACTAGTTAGGTTTAATGTAGAAAGATAAAATTCAGATGGTTTTTATGCCCTCCAAGATATTTCTATGTTATGAATAATAGCCGTACCAGAAAGGAAAGTTTAATACATTGAGTTGAAATTGATCAAATTTTAGAATATTTTGATTCCCAAGGGAAGGAGAGGAGGAAAAAATTAGAAGTGACGCTCAGAATTGCAAGGTTGTGTATATGACTGAACCAAAGATGTTGCTAAATGTGAATGAGAAGAGGGTATTTTGCCCAACACTGGTTAAATACCTCAGAGCCTACTTGAGGCAGGAATACCTTCTAGTTGTCAAGAGAATTTGGCGGGAACTGACAGAGGTTATTGTAAGTTATAGAAAATAGTTATCCCTTATTAATGAAAATTATTTGATTCTTAAATTTGTACTTTTCTTTATGAAGATATAGGAAACACTGGTTTTCAGCCATAATGTGAAGCATTTTACAGCTGAATTCAAAGTCCTTTGAATCATGTGATGAAATAAAGAAAAAGGTGTTACTTGCCAACCAATCCTGCTGATCATATCAGAACACCCCACATACATGGATGTTGATAAGAGCTGTGAATCACCGTCAGACAGTAAAGAAAGTTTTTTTTTTTTTAGAATGACTTAATAGAAAGAAAATACCAATGGGAGACAGAATCTGAGAAGCAGTGATTGTGTGGGGGTGAGGTGATTAGGTCAGGTGGAGGAATGGTTATAGCACATGAAACAGAACCTTCCTTTTTGTGGTATTATTTTGATGGCCAAAAGATAGCTTCCAGGAGGTATAGTGAAGAAAACACCAAGCACAAAGAAAAGAAGGGAGAAGAGTAATAATGAAAGGCTTCATTTGGAAACAAAACGAAACAAAAACTGAATCATTCCCTTATGACTCACTCTTATTAACAGTATTTTGAGTTTCTTGGTTGATAGAAAGGCACCTAGGAGTTGTGTCAGCTCCATAATTTAATTGCCTCTACTCCTTCCTGTATGTTTAAAGAAGCGGTCATGCACATGTAGTGAGGCATGAGACTGAAGGAATTTTACTCCTAAAACCTTGCTTTGAATTTTCTTGCCTTCATGGATTTAACTTAGATCCTTTAATGCCATAATAATTTGGTTTCATATTGAATGTCCTTTGAGCTTTCATTGTCATTTATTTTTTTAAGAAATTTTCCATGAGTTCAAAATAATCCTTTTGGTGAAAAGGCAATTCAATTATAGTGACAGCATAAAAGGAACCAAATATGATACAATTCTCCATTGAGATCAGATTTGCGCTAAACCCAGATGATTTTATAAAACCAAAATTTGTATTTGCATTTCGAGTCACTTGACTGAGAAGCTTGATCAGAACCTAAAGCATCAAATAAAAGAGAATCTCTCATCTAAACAAGGCCAAGTTGAATTAAGGGTTCAAGAAACTCTTTTGGGTAAATAAGTTACAATGGCATAGGCATTTAAACAAGTTTGAGAGCATGATTCTTAGATATCAAATCTCCCTTAATAGCTTTCCATTCATAAGCAGAGGAGAAAATGTCCAATTCTTTCCACATCCTGAGGAAGTTTCCCATGGCGTAGGAATGGTTAACACACATATTCCAACCTTATCACAAAGATGAGTTGATTGTATTCTCAATTTTTTTTATCTTAAAAGGCACCATTCTCTGATGATCTATGTGTCTATATTCAAATCATGAACTGTACCATGCATATGACTGCATGGTATAACCTTTGTATCTCAATTACTGTATATTCAATCCACAAAATGCAGTAGTATCAGTGTCTATATGATAGACTTTTATGAGATAGCAGTGCTCAATATATTTAAAGCTTCCCATAAGTGTTAGGTATTATTATTGTATACAAAGACTTGATATATAAATATGTATGTATACATATATATTTACTAGTGTTCATAAAGATGACAGCATAAAACTCAGTATTATATACCAGGAAAATGGAACTTTTCAAAAGCTGATTATGACCAAGGATGCGACAGTAGAAGCCAGAATGAGGTCCTTATACAAAGGTTTAAGTCAAACAAAGAAGAAGCAAATCAGAGGAGGGAAATAATAGAGCAGAGAGATGCTTTTGTGGTGTGGAGAGAAAATTATTAGTCATTAGAAAGAGGTTAGTAAATTTTTAGAGTAGAAGTTGATGGCAGAGGCTTAGACTAGGCTCAGAAATACTGAAATAAATTAGAAGCAGACTGGGAGTTGGGGGTGGGGTGAGTGGGTATTGAGGAAGAAGCATGACCTGAGATTTCGAAGATACTCCCTTCTTCCATTCTCAGTTTCTCATATTTTTACCATAGCATCTGTAATTCTTTATTGAACTTAACTGCTTATATTTCCACCTTCTTCTATTGCTGTTCAAAATGTGATCCTAGGACTAGCAGCTTGGGCCTCACCAGGGAATCTGCTGGAAATGCAGTCTCAAATGCCATCTGAGGCCTCCCATATTCATATCTGCATTTTTAATAAGAAGACCAGGTGATTTCTAGGCACCTTACAGTTTGAGAAATGTCACTTTTATAGGCCTTCACCCTTTAGCATGGTGCCTGGCCCTAATCAATGTTAAATGAAATTTTATTGAATGAAATAGTATGAATTCATGGAGGCCACCAATTGAGCTCCAGGTAGAGATGAAAAAAGTAATATCAGTCTGACACCAATATCTTGATTTAGAGCTTAACTTCTAAAGTGATTACAGATATAAGAGAAATCATCTGCATTGGCCAAGGGATAGAAGTTAAGGTACCAAAAGCAGAGAGAACAAAGTGATTAAGGATTAAGGATTAAGGATTGGATCCAGTGTACCCAAGATGAAGTGTAAGAATCAGCCTATGGAGACCCACTGTATACATCATGAGACTCCTCCCAGAGCAGTACAATCTATCAAGTTCTTAAAGAAAATTATTTGTCTCCTACACTGAGAAAAACTACATCTGACAATGGGAGAGGCCTGGTTGGGAAGAGAAGACAATCCCATCCCCCTTTTGGGTGGTGATGGGGTTATTAGGGAGCTTTGTCTAGAGAATCACCTCACGGAGCTTAAATTGCAAAAGGATTAAGTAGAAGAGGTCTTTGCCTCCTGGACCACATTTTTAGATGTACATACAAATTGCCATATAAACAAGCAATAACCATAATACTGGCTTTTGGAGTTCATTCTATCTCATTGGATAAGCTGACAATGACTTTGAAATGCGTTTGAAATATAAATTTAAAATACTCATTTTCTAGGCTTCCTTTAAAAAATCATACTCTTGTATTTTAACTTAGCTTTGATAAGAGAGAATCATCTTTCATCTTTTTTCTTTACATATATTCTACCTATAATTCTTATCTAACCTTTTCTCATAATCAGAGCCTACATAAATGAGTCAGTGAATTTATAGAGGAGGTTGAAGGCAGCACTCGAGGCCCTTTTTGCCCTTCCATCCCTCTGTCATGGAAGGAAACAGTGTTCTTCCACTCTGGGGAAATCAGCATTTGGGGTGCCATGCTGGAAACAGAGTACTGAACACTCACAGACAGTGAAACAGTCAGCACCTTGATCTTGGACTTCCAACCTCAAAACCTATGAGAAATACACTTCTATTTGTATATCAACCAATCTGTGATATTTTCTCACAGCAGCAGGACCAGACTAAAGCCTTCCCCCTTCCTCATGTTTTATTGCCTAAAATCCAATTCTCATTTTTCCCTCTTCCAGCCACCACTCACAGATGCTGCCTTGCTCACCTCTACTTATGAAATTTCCTTAAGGGTACACACCAAATATCTCTTTTCTCCTTAACATAATCTGATTCTCTGTGGTAGAAAGACCTTCCATTCCTTCACATTCCTGTTGTTCGCATTACTTACATATTCTATGGTATTTTACGTACAGAAAGTAACTTTCACCTTTATGTCTCACTTTACTCAAAATGCTTAATAATAATAATAAAATTATAAGACTATTTATTGAGAGTTTACCATTCCTAGGTATATTTTCATTGAACATCTTACATGTATTATCTCGTGTTTTCATCACACTAAATATAAAGATATGAATGGGCTGGGGATTTAGCTCAGTGGTGCCGCTGCCTGCCTGGCAAACAGAAGGTCCCGAGTTTGATCCCCAGTCCCCCCCTCTCCCCCCAAAAAGATATGAATATTTCCTCTTCTAAAAAAAAGTAAATAAAGGAAGGATTAATGATTTGTCTTAAATTAAAACCCAAATGCTGTATTTTTAAGTAGTATGGGTTTTTTGAATATAATACCTTGTAAAGTCCTTACTACATTTTTATTTAAAAAATAAAGTCTAGTTGCAAAATTTGGGAAAAAAAGATAGCCAGTCTGCATAATATATGCCCTATACCACTTCTTTTCTCATATATCTCTTCCCCTTACTTTTTAAATTTGACCCCAATAAGCAAAATTGTGTTTTCTATGTTGATTAAGTTACCTGAATATCTGCTTCAAACTTTTCCATTTTACCTTATCTATGTATTCTTTTTTGGTTTTTGGGGGGTACCGGGGATCAAACTCAGAACCTTTTGCTTGTGAGGCAGGTGGGGTGCCACTGAGCTAAATCCCCAAACCTAATAAAGAGGACTATACACTGATCTATGTATTATTTTGTTTGTTCAACAACAACAAATACCTGGATTAATTGCTTGTATGTGACAGTGTACTTTTGGCTCTATCAAACTACTTCAACAGAACGTGACTTAAACACATACTGCTTTCTGTTTTCTCCCATAATAGTCCCACTGGTCACTGCTAGGTGGATGGAGCAGCTTAATGACTGGGATCTCAGGATTGAGTCTCTGCAGTTCTCTTTATTGTTTCCTTGTTGAAGTGTGGTTACTGTAACTCCACACAAACATTCAGAGGCAGGAAAAAAGGAAAATGCAGGGCAGAGTTTCTTCTCATCATCTCTTTATTATCAGGAAGAAAAAGCTCTCCCAGAAGATTTTCCAGATTTCTAGTTCCATCTCAATGGTCAGAATTAGATTACATGCTCGCCCCAAGACTACTAGCCTCATTCTCTGTCAGACACAGAATTTCCTGATAAGTGAACTAAACTGAGATTCTG